>NC_089686.1:35757271-37007271 GCF_031753505.1 Anomalospiza imberbis
TCCTAGCAGACACCTGGCACAAATGCAAGGCAGATCTAACTTAAGGATGGTGTTTATTTCCACAAACAAACTCTTGTTGACATCAAAAGCTAGCAAGGGTTGTCTTGTCTTCCAGAACACAACCAAAGGTCCAATTCCCAAGGAAGACCGATAGGAATGTTCAGGATACCTTGGCCAACTTGAGCCTGTGCAACTTCACCTGCAAGGCACTGGGCAGGAGAGCGAATGAACAGGAAAACCAGGGCAGGGAGTGGAAGTGGGGGAGGGCAGGGAATGAAGAACAAAGCAGTTTTTCTTGCACAAGTAACTCTGCCTTAGAGCCTGTTCCTGCCCTCACAACAGCTACATGTTGTAGCCATGCTGTTCCACCATCTGTCCCCTGGCTGCAAGTCTCAGGTGCAAAATGCACCTGGTACACATTTAAGCCAAGAATGGCCTACAGGGTTTGGACAGGGAGTCTAAGTAAAAGTGCTGATATCTATATGAAGCTTACATATACCTGCTTCACAAAATGACAGGGAAACCCACATCATCTATTTGAAGATGAATCTTCATGCTGAATTGCCATATGTACCCATAATGGAAATAAATCCATCAGAACAGAGCAATCAGCAAGTCTAGACTTGTTTTGTGATGCTTTGGATAAGGAATTCACATATCTTTGCACATTAGCTAGTTCATAAGATTGTTATTTTACTCAGTGTTTTCCATAGCATTTACTAATTGGAAGAGGCGCAGATGCTGCTCGATCTTTCCATAATCAATCTGACATAATTTTTCTGGCAAGAGATTTACATCAGTCAACTTCAGTCTAAGTCAGAACAGGTTTTTATCATGTCACATATCCTACCAAGTAAGTGTGGCAATTTTAACTGCTAAAATATTAACATTATAGTGAACTTCAGTTGACCGACTACAACTTCATGGTAATTTCTCTTCAGTGTAACAGAAAAGTGATGATCTTCTACAAATTTCCTGAAAAACAGTTTCCTTCTATCTTTGCCCTTGGCAATACAGAAGACTTTTTCACACAGGAGTTGCATTACTATCGGACCTGTCTCATGGTGCCATTACGAAAATCACAGTTTGTGTTCTTGCACAGCTCCAGCAATGTTGCTGTGAACTTTTGACCGGCTTTTGACTTTTTCCAAAAACTCACTCTTGGTAGGTGCTACCCATAACACAAAGCATCTCTCCTAATAGTTCAGGAAGAGAACTCTCACAGGTTTCTATTGACAGTCCAACCCTAAACACAACATGCTCTCACGATGCTTTAGGGATAATTTTTTTTCCCAGCATTTCCATTTCCTTCATGTTTTCTGTAGAGCTTTCTGTCCACAGACATCTCTTAAGGCTCTTTTGTTTATTGAATCCTAATGTGTTAACACTGAATAGCATTGGACTCTGCTAACATCTATCCCCTTTCAATAGCTAAGCCATTTAATAACCATATTCTATACTGTGTACTCACAGCACCGAACAGTACCAGAAAAAATAAGCACTATTCTGTACAGGAAACAGCAGGGAACTTAAACCTTAGATCATTTTTTTTTCATTTTGGAAAACAAAGATCCCAAATACACCTCTCGGCATTCTCCAGAAAGAGTTACACCAAGCCTGCTGCAGTTCAAGCACCACATAAAACTTTGCTTTGTAGAGAAACATCATAGAAGATTCAGGTCCAGGATAATCTATCAAGAAGAATGGACTCTGATACTGACAGGTTGCTAAGTTACTAAGACCACATATATATTAAAAATGTTTAGACAACATTTTCCTTTTGATTGAGTAGTAGTTCTTGCTTTGACAAGGAAAAAAAAATCAGACAAGTTGTTGAAACAGATGCCAAAGATTTTATACAAGGAATGTCATGGCTGCTTTCTCTTTGTGCATTAACATGGTAGTAAAGCTACATGCATAAACAGCACACAGCGCACAGCCTACAAACCAAGAACACATTGCTCACCCATTAAAAAAATAAAGAATACTTTGAAGCACAGAATTATGCTAGATGTACAGAATGTCTTTTAAGAGAGGATTTCTACCTACTCATGCCCTTATTCGGACAACAGTCAGTTTATGGCAGACTTTTGCTTACAAAAACATAAGACAGTCCGCAGTAAACTTGGCCAGTACCGAAGGTGTCCTGGAACATCTTCTAAGTCTACTTCCTTGTGTAGGCTGGATGTAGCTGTGAAGGGACAAACACTTTGTGAGCATGGTCTTTCAGAGACAAAGTGAGAACCGCTTGTTACAAGGAAAGTCAGTACACTTGTTCAGAAGATAAAGTTCTTTATAGGAGTTAATTTAATAATACAGTCTTAAAAGAGGGTGTTGGGTATCTCATCACACAAGAGCATATTTAATAAGCTGGGGGGGAAATACCACAGTTGCAGGACACTGCATTAAACTCCAGCCACTCCAAGAGGAGGCAACTCCCATGTGGTGAAAGAATTTTTGTCTATGTAAGCCAAGAAGGGAGAATTTTAGGCAGTTTAATCCACAATGGTCTCCTTATAGGTGGAACTACAAATCCATAGTACATGACAGTATAAGTTAGGTTAAGTGGTGCTTTTCATAATAAAATCTGTGAATTCATTGCAGTCCTTTCATAAAAGGATGAAGTCCAGCGAGCGCCAGTTGCTAGGAGCAAAGAAGAAAGGTTCGCATTTGCCAGGCTGATTTGTAAGTTCATATTAGAAGAAAGTAAAATCTGTGCAGTCTCTATGCAACCATATCTGAGAACACAGAGGCTTCAGAGACTATAGGATCTCTTAAAAAGTGGGGGAAAAGGAAAGTCATCACAACCCAAACAACTCAAACTTTGTATCTCAGAATTGCCTACAAAACTTGTTCTCTTCTTCTGCTCTGACAAAACTTTTAACTGCAATGATCTTGCAGAGAAACTTGAAGAAAACCTGAGTACATGAAAACATTGTCAGGGAGAGAAAAACCCTGCTACCTTTTGATCTGGTATTGAAGCTGAAATGGCAAGATCAGAATCCTTTGCCTCCTGCCATAGGATTTGCTTTACCTTTCAGAGTTCTACCAGTCTTTGCCAGGGAGTCTGTGTTAACTTAATACCTCTTGCACTGCAAGACCATTGCTCATATCATAGTTCAAACAAACTTGTTAATAAATCTGGGTTTAATCTTCCATGGCCAGAAGGGCAGCACCTCTAGATGCAGAGTTGGTTGAACTACCAGGTGTAATTCATATATCAACACTGGAGATTCCTGGCAGCACAGAGTCCAAACCTTCCTCACAGGACATCACGATCAGCAAGACATTCCAAAAGAAGAATTAGAAGGCCATAATTCTGATCCAATACAGTAAGGAGCACCACCATCCATCATTTGAACTAGGAATACTCAAAGCTTCATTTTCAACCATACTCTTAATATACTAAATTATACATAGTTGATATATATATATTTTTTTTAATTGGAATAAAATACACTGGGTTTTGGGTTGCTCATTTACAAGGGAGCTCCCTCCCTTTCCCAGTTCATTTGAAATTAAAACCTAGAGGCTGAATGTAAGCTCATTCCCAGCATTCCAAGATGGATATAACATGAGAGGAGGCCAGAAACTGGAAACATGCACTCTGGCTGCAACAGATTAGAAGGTGAAAGGGAGACCAGATATCTTCATTTGTAACCCTGAGAACATAAGGAATTGCAAAGATCTGGAGAGCAGCCCGGGGTTAAAGGTCACCAGGCTTTTTATTGCAGTTAAAGCAAACTCGGACTGGGTGATCCCATCCGCGAGAGGGAACCGCTCTGCGGTCATGTGAGCACTCATCACAGAATCCCTGGCCACAGGCCCGACAGTGGTGTTTGGAGAGTTTGATACTGAATTCCTTCCGGCAATTGTGGCAGTGCAGGATTTCATGATCTGGTACCCAGTATGCAGGTCGGGCAGCATCTTTTACCAGACCTAGGGAGGAAGTGAGGTGGGGGGATGAGAAAGAGGGAGAACAAAATAATCCATGAACATGAGCATATCAAGAATGTACTCCAGTGGAGGCACTCACACACTGCAAGTCATACTGCTGCCATTAAGGGGGATGTGACCTACTGACAGAATCCTTCAGTGCAATGAGTAGCCATTTAGGGCATTCTACAATTCTCCCACATTCTGCCTCTCTTCAAAGAGTAAACTGTGTCTCTTAATAGTGGCATCTTGCCTTACTCAGACTCTTCCAGAGGTTAAGACACTTGCTTTTCCCTACCTTCAGTTTCAGCTGTGGCCAAAAAAACCACAGTCACCAAATCAAATATTCAGAAATGCATTTACTGTCTGAACTGAGAAAGGGATTTATTCTGCCCTTTAGTCAGAGAGCAAATACCCACAAAGGTGAAGGCCAGACATGCTGTAGGCAAAGCAGCTGAACAATGATCTGTGCAATGAGTAGGAAGTCAGATGCAACAGCAGAAGACTCAAATGTGAAATGTTGCTGACATACCTAAACTGCCACCCAGCACATGAAAGAGCAGCAGAGGTTCCCTGCACTAAACTCACCATGAAATATCAGACTACTAATTACTTCCTCATCATTACCATCCTGGACAGCTTCAAATTCTCAGCCCTCCCCTCAGAAGTACCAAGAAGTACCAGCAGTATCCATGAACACACCTAAAAGGCACTCAGCATCTTTGAAAGAAAACCAAACCTGATAAAATGCTTCCTAATGGGCCAATCTTTAGGGAACTTCAAATGGCAGGTCACTGCAGTGAATCTGTCAGGGGAGCATGAGTTACTCACAGCTTGGTGCACAGTTTTGCATAATAGGGTGAAAAGAGAAAGTGTGATCTGCAGAAATAACATGCTGAAAACCAAGAGGAAACATCAAGCAGAAGAGGTCCAGAGGGCTGTAGAACTCTCAACCAACAGAGGTGCCAGCCTGTCACACAAACTCTTGGAAGTTTAGTAACAAGTTTTGTTCTTTAAAAACAAAAACGCCTTTAGACAAAAAAAAACAAAAAAAAAAAAAAAAAAAAAAACAACAAAAAAAAACCTCATCAGAACAGAACAGAACTCACCTAAGGGAATGTCCATGGCTGTCACTACCGCTCCAAGCGTGTTTTGCACAGCTTCCCCCACCTTCCTGGCAATAAGTGTCCCCCCTTCCTCATCTGAAGGCAGTTCAGCCACATCTGCATAACACAAGAGTGAAGGGCTCAACACCTAAGTCCACCACCCCTTCAGCCAAGTTTCAGTTAATTTACATTAACAAAACCAGCAGCAAACCCAAAAGGCAGATTGGAATCTTTCCTCAGCCTTTATGTTCCCCATCCACAATCTTGGATTGCAGAGTGTTCATTTTAGCAATAATGGACAAAATAATACAGTCTGCTGTAACATAAGCACCCCCGCTCTAATGCTAGCACCAGACCATTAGCAATTGCTAGGAAAACAAAAGTAAAGATACAATTAGAAAATAATTTTGTCAGCAGTTCAGGTGTCTGGTAGGGTCATCTTTCTTCCAAAACATACTGAGCTCTTCAGCTTCCTTACCAAACGCTGTTTGGAAAGCCAGTATGAACAACTCCGTCTACATCCACAGAAAATGGTTGTGATCCAGAAATTAGCGACAAAGACTTCAGGCTAGTGCCCAGGGATAGTTCTGTCACAATCAACTCAAGATTACCTAACTGGATGCCCCTGTTGTCATAGCAGTTGTCACACACACGCACTGGTGCTGGTCCCCAGCCTCGCTCAGGCACTGGACGGGTCTTGGAAGAACAGCCATCACAGAAGCCCTCTCCACAGGCCCGGCAGTGATGCTTTGTGTCGTTATCTTTGAAAGGTGTGTTGCACTTCTTACAACTCTAATCAGAACAACACAGAAGGAAGAACTGTTAATTTGATCATCCTGAAGTGAAAAATAGAGAGCAGAAGCCCAGGATGACAAGTTTCAGACTGAAATTATGAAAAATACAGTTACACACAAGACTTGGGTGCTATCAGCCCCCTAACTTTATCCCAGGAAAGTGATTTAGAACAGTAGGTGTATATTGGTTAAGCCAATATATTGCTATGATCCCTTCATTCACAATCAAAAATAAACACAGCCATATCTTGCAGGGCTGAATGATGGATATTTGACCTTTGTGTGGGGTAAGAATTCAGAAGGCAGTTTTCAACGAAGAAGAATCTGTTTCCAGCAAGACACAGGGAATGCTTTCCTAGTTGAACTGTTTGGGTCGGCTTTTTACATCTGGTATGAAACCAGAATTTAATCTATAAAAATAGTACTATCAACTGCAGTGGCCAGATTTGAAGTGTTGATTATTTGCTTTGAAAAACAAGTTCATGCAAGCCAAGATTTTCTGTAATATTGCGAGGATAGTAGCTCACAAAGAGCAAGCAAGTCTCTTTATCAGGGCTGGGCCAAGTCTCTGCTCATAATTTCTCTGGCTAAGTCAAGAATGGGAAGAGGAGAGAGCACTTCAGATTTCTCAAAATTGTAGGAGTAGGGATTGCTGCAGTAAAACAAAGAAGCATTTAGAATCTGCAAAGTACTTTTACTTAAAGAGTAAGGAAAAGAGGTTTTAGCTACGCAAAGCCTTTCTCTCCAGCAGCTGCTATTTACCAGAATCTGAGAGTTGGGTCTCCAGTAAGCTGGGGCAATCTGATCTGTCAACCAGGAGGTCACAGCTTTTGTGGGTCCCAGGCTAAGTTCAGATACTGATTGAGCCATGAAATTCATGCCATCCAACAAACGCTGGGCTGCATTGTTGTTGTCTTTCAGAAATCCATCAGTCTGGAATGAAACAGATATTAATTTGACAATAAAAACAGGGAAACTTTTTTTTTTTTTTTTTAGATTCAGATGGCTCTGCAACCCATTACTCCTGATAAACTGGAGGGCAAGCAGGAGTAAAAGATTTACCAGCCCTGCTTTGAAAGACAGAAGTAGGCTGGCAACTTAGCCATTTCAAGATAGTCAAAAGATGCCTGAAAGCCCTTGCAAAGTCTCTTTTGAACAGCAGGGATCAGCTTAATGAAAGGCAATCTATTTTCTCCATCAATATCCAGAAGAACCAAATTAGCATGTGCATGGCTGCATACATACACAAAGACTATCCAGCAACCAGACTTACCCCTGGCCAGACATGCTCAATTTCTGTCCTCACTACAGTGTTCACAGGGTCTTGGTTGCCAAACCAGTACTGCCGGCTGCGATACACCACCCCACAGTTGGGGCACTCGATCACGTACCTGCACAGGAGGAGGACAGGTCACCTCTCTGGCAAGTCCCATGCACCAGGCAGCACAGAGACCACAGAGAGCAGAGAGATCCCAGCTGCAGTACTCACCCTGACCAGGCATACTTGGCAAGGCCCAGCCAAGGGGAATCCGTGGAAGCAGAGGTTTTTGGCACCACGCTGACCTCCATCCCTCGTTCATAACAGGCCTACAACATAAAGGCTCAATTAAAACTACATTATTGCGAATCCAAATCTACACCTGGCTGCTGTAAAGCACATAATTAGCGTACAGAGATCCACAGCAAAGGAGCACTCATCAGAACTCATTTAAAAACAAAGCAAAACCAAACCCACTATCAATAATCACATCAGGGAAGTATTTCTATATCAATAAAAACCATGATGGTAGCCAAAAATTTTCCTGTCTCCTGCACAGATCCTTCAGAAAAATTGGCTAATACCAAGCACTGAGCATAAGCAAATAAGCGTAACTATGTCAAATATATAAAAGGTCAACATCACCCAGGTTAAGAGCAGCCAACTTCAAAATTTAGCTAGAAAATGACACACAGCACACAGAGGAGATGAACTGTCCAAGCAAACATACAAGTCAAATAAGCATCAATTTTTCTTGTCAACGCTATGAGCACCTCTGACATTAAAAATAAAAAAAAAAGGAAGAAAACAGGCACATGCAGGCACATGCCTGTGATATTCCTCATTTACTTGGTCATCCTTTCCTTTTTCATTCTTCAGACCTTGTCCTTGTATCTCACCTTGCAAGTGTAGACTCTGTTATCATACTGGTGAGAATATCTGCATCGACTTTTGGATTCATGAGGGACTCCTTCCTTTGCATGGTTCATGCTCCTCTTACAGCCACACCTGAGTATGCAAGAGCAACCCATGAGTTGTTGCTCTTAGACACAGGACAGATGTCACCAAGATTTCATTTTTACTGCTATCTTACATTTTTATAGATGTTGTGCCCTCAAACCATCTTCACAACTATACATACAGCAATTACATAATTTATTATTGAAAGGCAGGCTCTTCAAAAGGAGGTGTAGCAACTGTTTCCCATACAAAGCAGCACCACACAACAATTCACTGCAGAAAATGCTCAGCATCAGAAAAGAAGCATAACCTGCCACAATATCGTGTTGCTATACAGCTCCCAGACTCAGAGCACTGACTGCCATCTACTGCCCTTTAGGCTCAATCTTGGGGCTCTTTCCAGAGAGCTACAAACCAAGATCTAATCAAATATGGAGCACCACTTAGACCTGTCACTGAATGCAGCCCCACTCCATGATGTATGCTTTAGGATTGTTCATACTGTTTAGGCAATAAAAACAGGAAAAAAAACATCATAAGAAATTTCAGGGGATTTATTTAGACACTCCTTTCTTCCTGCCCTGCTTGCATTTAGGAAAAGATATGGGCAGCACAGGTTTGTAGTCATGCACAAAAACACAGTAGGCAAAAACCATGCATCCAGCTGGGATGTAGCAATAGTGGCTGTCCAGTTCACATAAAAGTTGAATTTCAAGCTGATTTTGCCTGGAAGTATTAGCTGAGGATAGATGATGTCAGGTGTCAAGATGTCACAGAAACTTTATATTCTGTGGCTGCAGGTGGGGGCAGCACTATCCTCTAGGAGGATGGAGAAGCATTTCTCATCTACTTACCCACAGCTGAGGCACACAGAGGAGCATGTGAAATATTCATCTGGAAAGAAAGAGCTGTGAGCCATCTGGTCATCAGGGATCTCCCCACTGAAGCGGTCACTTAGAGCCTGTCAAACAAAAAAGAATGAACTGGAAAGGGATTAAGGGCAATGAAGACATTTTGCAAAAAAAAAGCATGGATTCCTCTACTGGAGGGGGAGGCAAAGAGAGTACACTGCTAACAAATTTGTCTTACTAGCCTGGAAAACAAAACAGGGATTGCAAACGAACCAAGAAGGCAATCTTGCACTTGTATGGAAGTGACTTGAATACTTGTAAGATACTCTTTTTCTCTACTCTCCTCTCCTCCTGTCCCTAGTTTGAATTTTGTAGTAGAAATGGGTGGTAGAAAATAGCATCCACATCTGTGTATCAAATCCATGCTCAAAATAGCAGGGTTCTTGCTAAATGGGCATTGCATTCGGGAAACCTCTGAAAAGAAACTCATAGGATCATTTCTCATAGTTCATGAGAACACTTTTTTTGCCTCTTGGCTCAGAAAGTGCTGCCCTGAGCTTTCCTCTGGCCACTTGAACAACTGCTCTTCTCTGGTGAAATGGCAAAACTGAGACAAAGAGATTTGTACCCTTTCCTAGGAACATCCATTCTCAGATTAAATCAGTCCTTAGTCTTGGCACACTTACCTTTTCAGTTCTTTTAGCTGTTATGTTTAGGAAAAAAAAAGCACTGGAACAAAGCAAATGGTTACAGTTTTTCTTGATGGAGATCTCTGAAGGCATGAGATCTAGCTGAAACTCTTCCTACAGCTGAGGTTTATATAGTGGCTGCCTGCCTTTCTCTTCCTCCCCCTCCCCTCACAGGGCTGGGGTAGGTGGAGTGGGTGCATCTTTGCTGTCTAACAAGGGTTGACTGCATTTACACGTAGACTTGTGTGTACCTCTCTCACCACAGCTTCCCTCAGGTAAGTTCTTTATTTAAACATTTTATTTCACACAATTCCAAGGAAATTTGCTTTACATTCTCTTTTAAGCGTGACTGATACTGATACTTTTGAATGAACTCAAAAGTTAGAGAAGTGGACAGAAATCTCCAGCAAGTCTTGTGTCCTCAGCAAGTGAAGCAAAAGAAGTTAATTTGTCGTCAGTAGCGATTTGAACACTTTACTGGTCATTAATTTAAGTACACCAGCAGCTATATGTGAAACCAGGCTACTTGATTATTGCAATAACGCCCTAGAAGTTAAACTAAAATTAATGATTCCAACTGTTTTTCCCCTTGCTGTCTGCTCCCAAATGCAAAGAGCTGAGTACATGCCACCCTGACACTTCCCTCTGTGCTTCAGCTACCACTAACGCAGAGCAGCCAGAATTATCTGTTCCAACAGCTGTGACTAACACCTGAAAAGACTGCTAACACTACCTCCTTCTGCAGATATGCCCCAGTTCTGCCTGCCCCTCCCCAATGACAGCTATGCTCTTCAGGCCAAAGAAAATACAATGTTAATCAGGCAGTGGTATGTGGAAACTTGTAGGAAAGACTGCAAATTTAAAGACCCAAAAATCGCTGTGACATCTTAGCAAAGGGAAGCATCTAAGAAAATCACTTGCTCTAAAGTAATACATAATTTGGCTTGATCCCATCCTGTTCCCTAGCTACCAGCACTTCTTCCTCCTTCTTTTTGCCTCTTAGCCCTTGGGTTATACTAGTTAGTGCTAGGTTTTGCCAACTATTAACTCTCTCCAAGTCTCATGCATTTCCTCCTTTTATGCTGAGGCCAACTTTAGGAATTTTATGAAAAAAAAAAACCTTCTAAGGTCTCTCTTTGTCAATCACTGTCATTAGGTGCTTGTCACTCACAGCATCAGTTATTTTTTTCTTCCCAGCTCCGATTTATGATCTTGCTCAGTTTGGCTCTTTAATTTTTCTCCCATGGTCTTTACTGAAGTGTTTGTTTTGAAGTAAAAAAAAACTACTCAGCCTCCCTGGCTGTTAGACAAAATTATCATTCTCATGGAAGACTTGCATGCAAGTCTGCATCACTGTTTCAGGTGCTCTGCCTTTATGAACCACAGATGAGTTAATAGCAACAGTGGTACAAATAAACACTGTGACAAACTCTTCTTCACTTACTTTTAGTGCTTTGTAGATAACCCCGGGCTGTCTGGGTGACCGAGTAGTGTTGTTCTCCAGCTGCTGCTCCACAGCTCGCCTAAGCCCAGAGAAATCTGTTGGAGGATTGTATGTCCTTGTTCCCTTGTAGTGAATTGAGCTGAAAGCCTCAGGAAAACAGCTTAGCTTCCGAAACCGATCCTGAATAAGCTTCTCAGGAACCTCAGAAGGATGATCTATATGTGAGAGTATCAGCAAGTTCATTTGGAACTGTTTAAAACAATACTTTAATTGCATAGTATTTTCATATGCAATATAGACCTAGTTTTCTTAATTAAATCTTCTAATACATCTGGAATGCAGTTATCATTATATTTTAAAACAAGGAAAATTTTCCAAAAGCAGTCTCTGTTTTGTGATACACAGATTTAAAGCTGTCTTTTCTAAGACCAAGTTTCTCAGGTAAAGCCAGACACATCTAGGTTTTGAAACACAGATATCCAGATTACAGAGCAAGTTAGGACACAATACAAGGAAACACAATGTCAGCACATTTTTTAGTTCTGTTCACCAGACCATAACTTGGTATAGCTATTCCTAGCACCTGATAAGTGGAGGACATGAACCTTACATGGGCTGCCTGATCTCCATGCCAACCCTGTAGCAAGGAAGACCAAGCCTTTATCAACAATTTGTACATGGCAAAGCACTTCAGAACTGGCCACATCAGGTCAGACTCCACAGAGCCAACCACATTCTCCTGCCTGCTTCCAAGTACCTGGTGTACATTTCAGAATAAGGCAGGCCCCATCTTCCCTGTCCTAAAACTACATAAACACACTTACTTCAATTATCCGTTGAGATTGATGGTTACAGCTTTCTGCATATCCATATATGCTAAGAGGTTTCTTTCCTATTCCTACTGTGATCAGAAGTGACCATAATTTTTTTTTTTTTTTGTGACCTTGACTTTGCATACAGGTGCAAAGTGTCCTCATGGGTCACTAAAGGCTGAACTGATGAAATAGCAAATGTCAACAACTTCATGAAAGGCTGAATTGCTAATCAGCAAATTGGTATATAAGGAAAGGATCTGCCTTATAGGTAAGTTAAAAGTTACTAAGAAGTTACTCCAATCATAACCAGAAAGAATGTCAAGTTCTTCTACTAGTTTAAAACCTCACTGTTTAGAAAAGCCAAAATGAGAATGTGGGTCAGCCAGGACTGCTGAGGTATTTATTACACAAGAGACAGCTCCTAGATGTTCACAAACAGTGGGACTGAGCCTCAGCTGCTATTGCCTGTGGGATAAACTCATGTCCAAGAAGTTCATGGAGAACTGTCTGCCATGGGATCCCACACTGGAGCAGGGGAAGGACTCCTCTCCCTGAGCAGCAGCAGGAGCAATGTGTGATGAACTGGCCATAACTCCATTCCCTGTCTTCCTGCATGGATGGCAGGGGAGGAGGTAGAGCTGGGAAAGGAGGGAAAGCTGGTTTTAAGATTTATTTTACTTCTCATTACCCTGCTCTGATTTGGTCAGTAATAAATTCAATTAATATTCCCAAGTCAAGTCAGCTTTCCCCATGATGGTATTTGATGAGTTATATCTCCCAGACCTTATCTCAGCTGATGAACTTTTCATTATATTTTCTCTCTCCTGTCCACTTGTGGAGGGGAGTGATAGAGCAGCTTTGGTGGGTGCCTGGCATCCAGCCAGGGCCAACTCACCACATCAGTTTTCACTGATGTATCACCCATACTCATGAATTTGTATGATGACCCCTCCTGTGGCTGGCAGAACTCATTACTATTCAGTGCTGATGTTCAGCAGGCTAAGAGGATTGTTCTAGCTGATTTGGAAGACGGAATGTTCCCAGACTGAAACCAGTGAGTGCAAAACCCAAATCACATTTTTACATTGTAGTAAAGAGTGCTGAATACGCAAGGCAACCTGATAGTTTACAGACAGCGTTTAGCACGTTGTAATTGGAATTGCCTACTCACCAGAGCCCAGTAGCTTGGTGTACACAGTCTCGTGAAAGATGATGACACCTGGACCCAAAGTTGACAGAGGAACATCTAGGCCACAGCGGGCTGTGGTTGCTTTTAGTTCCTTGGTGAAGTGTTTTAAATAAGCCTCCGAGGCATCACCAAGGAATTTGAAGAGGTCATTGTGGAGCCTGTCAGCACGAGTACGGTAGATGACAAGGTCAGAGATGGCCAGGACCTTCAGCAGCAGCCGTGTTCTCTGGCTCAGGTTCACAGTGGCCCCCAGGAGGCCCTCAGTATCAATGACCACCACTTTGCGGACAGGGTCATAGGCTGCCCAGACTCCAACTGTGCAAGACTCCTGGGCAGGAGACGTCTTGAAGACTTCCCGGCCATAGAAGAAAGTGTGATTAAGGGTGTGAGACTTGCCATCCCCTGTGTTCCCAAAGATGGACACTACCTTTAGGTGCTGGTCAGGACTGCAGTCCAGTTTCTTAATAAAGTCTTCCTCATTCCTTACCTTCCAAAACAAAAAGAGAAAATATTGTAACTATGCAATTGGAGTAGACAGCACTGAAAACACAGCTGGTGTCAGGATTCATAAGATTAAAAAGAGTGATTAGGTCCTCTTCAGATTTCATCATAAGTTTCTGAAGCACCAAGTAGTACAAAGCAAAATGCTAGAATGCAGTTTTGTAAAATGTACACATTGATGGGATTTATGTTGTTCCATCATGTAGCTGTTTTGGAAGTCATGTCTCACTGTGATTATGTATGTAGTCAACTCTCTAGTAGCTCACCCCATTCTCTGAGACAGCCCTTTCAGACAAGGGAGCAACACTACTTCCAAGTCTGTCAGAACAGCTGCCTGGAGCATGGCAGACTTTCTCAGTAGCACTCGTCTCCTGGCAAGCCTGCAAGTTCAGGCGTGAAAGAGGGGATTGCTTTTACTACTTTAACTTGCCTCATCCACAGAGGTTGAGCACCTGTTTAGGTACAAAAATATCTGCCATGCACTTGTACTGCATCTATCCACAGCCAGGGGCTCTCAGACACAGACTGTCCTATTCCCACTACTCTCCAGCTGATCAATCCTTCAGCTGGAAAGTGAGAGCAGAGAAGAAGCAGCAAAGCTGTGCACTGGAGTCCAGTGCTCGAAGCAGGTCAAACTGGCTCTCACAGAAATGCCACAACTACCTCAATGATCCCTTTCATAATTTACTGTAATGTACATTCATTAAAAAATAAAACAAAAGAACACACATATACAAAACCAAAAAAGAAGTGCAGGTGACTTCTCTTTGGCTTTACATAGTTTAAGTGTCAAGCATTGTGTTGTCTAGGCTAAAGAACAGGGCATTTTCTGTTCAGATACTGGAACAACAGGAGCAGATAAACAAGCAGTGAAATGGGCTAGGGCTCTGTACAAAGAGCCTCCCTGATCTTGTTGCAGAATAGATCCTTGGCTTTCACAGGTTTCATGCTTCATTCATTTGTTTAGCCTTTACTGTTTTGTCTTCCAACAGGTTTTATCCATATATTATATGACAGGGAAGAATATGACAAAAACACTTTTTGAGAAAGATTAAATTCACTTTCTTCATCTCAATTCCCTCTTCAAGAACTCCCCATCAACTGAAAAGAGCAGGGCTTCCATCCCCTCTCACCTGCCACTTAACTTCTGGAAGCTCTTAGCTATTTCCATCCTGCGAGTACAGTTGGAAGATCTCACAATCTATGAACCAGAGAGGCAATGAAATAATAAATGGTTTCTTTGAACAAGCTTACTCGTAAATCAGCAAATTAGTTTAAGGCTTAGCCAGCCCCATTTGCTTTCAACAAAACTAGCATCAGTGCCTAGACTTTGAAGGAAAATAAAAATTAGCCAGCATAAAAAACCAAAAAATAGCCAGTGTGCCAGATTATGGTTGGGAGCAGTGTTCACAAAGAAAACCTGTGGGTTTGCAGTAGCTTCTCACAGACTCAAACTATTCAAGGCAGCCTCACAGTGTAGAAGAAAACAGGAAACAAGAGACATCAAAATGCTCTCAAGAGAATCTTTCCTGGTGTCTGTGGGGGAACATCAAGATTCACTGAGATTACAGGTGCACAAGAAAGGGTTGGCTTCCGTGGTAGCTGTGATTATTAGCTTATCATCAGGAAGGTAGCTTAGATGATAGATGCAGTTTTCCTTAGTGTCTCTTAAGATGTCTCTGTGGAAGAAAGGAAGTTCTTGGTTCATGGAATAGCTCCTAAAAACATTCACATATTAGACAATATAAATATGTTATGTGTACATAAGCAAAAAGGAATATGATAATGTCTTCTTCAAAAAAGTTTTGGTTTTAACTCCCACCTTCCAAACTTCTCACCAAAAAGGTGACAAGATGTGTAGATGTGGTGCTGAGGGACAGTTTAGTGGTTAACTTGGCAGTGCTGAGTTAATGGTTGCACTTGATGATCTCAAAGCTCTTTTCCAACTTAAGTGAGTCTATGATTAGAGAACCAGCACACGACAGTATCTTCTGACACACAACCACTAAGTCAAGAAGAATGATATAAATTTAACACCTTTCTCAATGAAAGGAAATGTAAGCTACAAGATTTATAACAGCACATCCAAATGTATACCAGCATAAAATTACACACATCTGAGACAAATCAGTACAAGCAATCAATCAAGTGGAAAAAAAAAAAGAATTCACCTTAAAACATTACTTAACACTGGCAATACAAGTAATGCTGCTCACAGTTCAGAAAATATTTTAAAAAGATAATGCTTACAAGAATTTAAACACCTAAAATCAGAAGGAGAAATGGCAAAGCAAGCTAAAAGAAGATCTGCAAACCTTTTAAGCAGTCCCGAACTTCTAAAACAAAACGGAGCCAATATTAGGTAATTGATCTTAAGGACAGAGTATCATATCAATTACTAAACCTGGAAACAGAACAGACCTATCAGATCTGCCCAGCTCAACACAGACCAGTTCTTGAAAACACTGCTTCAAAATTAGAGATTTTGATCATAAGCAGGTGCTCAAGAAGAATCAAAGCTGAAAAAACAAATTTCCTAAAAGTTTGATGAAAATGGACAACAGAGTAGAAAAGAAAGACTCCAATAACATTACTGAGGAAAGAGCATGTCTCACGTCCACCCCCTGCCACCTCTAAGACACAGTAGTAAGCTGAGCAGTCATGCCCATACCTGCTAGCCAGTAAGCATGCTGGCTGGTCCATGACAGCACACATACTGCTTCTTACTCAAAAGACAGAAAATGTGGACAACACTGGATAATGGGAAGAAGACATACCAGAAATAAGACTTCATTAATTCTACTGGTCAAAGAGTTACTTTTTACTAAGTAAATGTTTTACAGTAGCCTGAGAAAGTTTCTGTGAAGGGCTGTGTCAACAGATTAGTTTATAGAATCTTGTATATCATACCAGTAGTTCCAATCTGGTATTCAAGAGTAAGTTATTAATCACTTATCACTTATTAATCACTGATCCAGCAAACACTTAAATACATTAATCATGACTGTCCTCAGTGATCTCCTAGCCTTCAGCCAAGCTGACAGTGGACATCAGTATTTTCAGGTCTGGAGTCCTACAGAGCCTCAAGCCCAAACTGAAGGACCTGACACCAGATGCAGGGAGGACAAAATAAAGCAGGGGACAGACATGTTACAGGGATCTAAGGTTAGATTCTCACACTTTGATTTTATTCCCCATGTGGGTGCAGGTCTGGCTCAAGCAGATGGAAGCATTTGTATTAGAGGTGTTTCCTAACCTGAAGGGTTTTTTCCTGTTTATTTGTCTTCACTGCAGTACCACCTATGGGTTCTGTTGAGAACTGTTATCAGCCACAGTACATACCCGTGGACAATCCTTTCCCTGAACTGAATGTATTTTTCAGATCAAAATGATCCTGTTCCTTTTCACAGTGCTGGCACAGGAATTCAGGTTCAATATTTTCATGGGTTTGTATGGAGTTTAACAGCATGAATTTCAACAGGACTTAGAGATCCCTGCAATGAAGGGTAGAGGCTGCCCATAACTGAGGCCCATGTCTATTATTACAGAACTCAGAGAGACAAAGACAGAAGAGTTAAATCCTGCTTAACAACCCTACCCAAAGAGATCCTATTTCAAACGTTTTAAGACAGTGGTGGAAAAAAAAAGGGGGACTGGAGTAACCCAATTTGACTGGGCTCCTCCCTAACCCAAGAGGCAATATTGACTGAAATATTGCTATTACCAGGTAAGTTAACCTTGTAGACGACAGCTAAGTTATATCAAACTTCTGAAAGCAGAAAAAAGACTACGAAGTCCACTAAACTGCCTGCTTGCTGAAAAAGTACTTTTTCAAGGACTGAAAACTAATAAAGACTTTGAGGTGAATGCAACTGCTGCAAAAATAACAGTAACATAATAGCATAATCTAACCCTAAAAGAGAACAATAAACAATGCAGAAGTCATGGTTTTGTATCTTAAATACCTTTCAAGCTCCTGTAGATGTTAATTTGGCCACAGAGCTACCAATTACCACTCAAAAGTCACAGCTCTAGCAGCAGAGACCACATCCACGTGAAGAGACTTGTCCAGAAGACATCAAGTCAACCAGCAAGTTCATGCTGTCTTCCTAAACACTCCTAAGAGTAACTCAATTACCTGTGTGGACACTACTTATACCACTGTCCTTGTTAAGAGGGGCATTTACAAACTTACTTGTGTAACAGCTGGATTCTTCCTAGAAAACAGTTATTCTAATTATTTTCCCAATTTCAGGGTGTTTGAACAGGGAGGCCAAAGGACTCAATCTTCTTCCTTTATGTGATCCTACAGCAAAGCATTAACAACCCAGGTAAAAAAGCCAGAAGTGTGTACCGCAGTGACATCTGCCTCCCAGTGATCACTGCAGAAAAGAGAAAGTGAAGGCAATGGAAAAGACAGAAAGGCTAGAAGAGAGCAAGCTGATTTTACTTTCTTGAAAGAACCCCAAAGCACTCACATCGCATTCCTACTGGCACCATCCAAGAGCCCAAAAGGATTCATTGGAAAAGTGCAAAGAGGGGTACAGCAGGGGAAACACTAAAACTCCCCATTTTCCCCCTCAAGAATATTTAGTTCAGGAACTTCTTGAATGAAAGTGTGGGTAATTTCAGAGTGGCTTGCAGCATCTCTCACCTGAGTCAGTGACAACTGATTCTTCTTTCCACACCAGCACTCATATAGCAGATGGACAATAGAGACAGAAAAGACTTTCATTAGTGTCCAAGAGTACAGCATCATGAAGAAGGTGCAAGACTGGTTTCAGGGAAAAGCACTATTTGTAAGTGGCTACGTTAAAAATTAGCTAAGAGTCAGCCTGAGACTGTCAAAGGAGCGGTGTCTGCTAAATGGATGGCTCTCTCCCACCTTCTAAAAGCACTCTTCAAAATACTGGTGTAAGTCCAGTGGAAAAAGGAATACTCCTAACCAGCAATTGCTGAGAAGTTTCTCTACTGCTTTATTCCAAAGACAGAAAAACGGTGCACTTAAATTTAGGTGAACTGATAATAGACCGAGATAGGAGGAATACTGAAAAATAACAAAGTAATAAGAGAAAAATTCCTAGAGCATAGGAGAGTAAACTCCCAAAAATACCTTGGCAAGAAAACTTCACTAAAGCAAAAACATGAGGAAAATTCATCTATAGCACATCAATAGTATCAAGGGACAGAAATTACATATCCTGATCCAACAGATCACACCAGCCTAAAAAATTCATATCCTTCAATATTTTTTCTTTCTCCTTTATATCCATGACAAATATACTAGCTGTGACTCCTTATTTTACAGGATATGGACTAAATTTTCCAGAAATATTTCACACAGCTGACTGTGCTACCCTAAAGTACAAAAAAAAAATACTCCATCAAAAACACATTCCCCCAACAGCAAATGAATCAAGAGTGTCACAGGAACTAGCACTATTTACTAGACAAATACAAGTCAGACTTAAGAGATCATGACCTTCTTTCATTAAAGAACACTTACATTAGCTCCCACTAATGGACAAAGAATACTTGACAAGAAAAAGCATTCCTAGAGACTCCATTCTCTCATCCCTAGACTTTATCCAGGCTCAAATCAGTAGATAATAAGAAAAAATCACAGTATTTCCATCAGGTTTACAGGAGGAGTGAGAAAAGCAAAGCAACTAGCAACCCTGCAGAGTCATCAAGATGTATGTGTAACTTTTTCACAGGAGGGGACAGAGGAGGACACATGAACTATTATGCTGTTAGTGACAGGTTATTTAATGATTGTACAAAATGGTCTGCATTTAAATAAGGGCTATTTTGCGTTATCTTAACTGACTGCAAAGCATTACACAGATGCTGCTCATATTTGCTGAGGGGAAGACCTAACTCCTTTAGGTGTCGACCTGCTAGAAGGAATAGAAAAAACTTCAAGGAAAATGGCTATATTTAGGAAATTGAGATATCTATTGGCACAACAAAAAGACCCTGCAAACTAAAGAAAGGGAGCTTATATGGATATCTCAGGAGAGACATAGCAATAAATGTATGCTCCTTTTCCCTCATAAAACTACACAGCTGGGGAAATTATTTTTGTGACTAGATGGAGGAAAATTTTTCTTTTATTCTAGTCTCCTTAGTAAGTCAGAATACAAAGCCAGTAGGTTTTATTCTTGTTTGCAACTCACAGATTGGGTAATTTCTTGTGACAGAGCTAGTTTCTGGTCAAAGATGAGCAAACTCTAAGGCAGATATTAATAACCAAGCATGTCCTCTATCTTCTGGGATCAATGAAGACTTTTTCTACTTCTATTAAGCATATGTGCCAAGTCCTTAATTAGGCCTTTGTCCAAAGTGCTATCATAGAAGCTGCTAGTGACACTACAACCAAGTTCTGATCTTGTGGTAAGAACTCCCAACATCTGTTCCCCAAGATAAAAATACTGCACTGTTGTCATGCATTCTAAAGCATTCAGCCCTGCCTCAAAAGTAGTAGTAGTAAATAAAAATGCATTGTATAACAGATGCATAACTCTGTTTTATGCTAAAGAGCTCCTTTGCAAGCGTGTTGCTTAAAGACAAAGCAAAAATGGAAACTGTTCCAGAAACTGCATAAATATAAGTACAAGCAGCAAAGAGATCCAGGTGAGTAGAAATGTTCATGGGACAGTAAGAGAGCCTCAGGATTTTAAACAAGTATCACAACCTGAGTCATGTTTTTATTGTTGTATTTCACTGTATTTTCCTTGATAGGAAATACACAAATACCAATTTAAAAACCCAGTTAATTGACTCTGACTTCTTATGGGAACTGCCTCCTGTCTGCAAGGGGCAGCACTAGTGACAACACAATGATGCTTGTTTGAGAATCCAGGAAGTTAAAGATAAGAAAGGAAAGCTGACATCTTGGCAGAGCAGATCAGGAGATTCAGTTGAGGGACTTACACATATAATAAAAGAAGGCACACAGTTTGAGTCTAACAAGGCAAAGAGCAGATGTGGAAGATGTAAAGAGTGACAGGACCAAAGCAATTGACTGAGGAAGTAATCCCTACAATAACATTCTCAGATGAGCAAGGAAGATATGTCAGAGCTGATTAACAAACAGATGCAGCAGTTCTCAAGAACAATTTGAAGCCTCAGATTTAGATATGCAAAAGATAAGACCAAAAGTTTAATACTGTGTAAAGAGAAACTGCATAATAGAGTTTGACAAAGACAGCCTAGAATGAGGTCTAAACTGCTGATGATGCCAGATTGTAAAACAGTCAAGACTTGTTTTCTAATAGAAGTCAGTGAGGTCTTATGAGGGACAACAAGTCCTGGAAGAAGGAAGAAAAAATTCGTCACGTAGGTCAGGATGCCTGGGGACTAACTCACAAGAGTTGCAAAGCATTGCACTGTGTGGTGTGAGATAGCTGGGGCTGGACTCCATGAGGAACAACTTCCCTCTCTGTTCTTCCACAGACTTGCAGTACAAACTTGGATTTAACCTTTAACAACATTTTTTTTTAACATGAGAGAGCCAACGTCTTTTTGAGGTGCTCAGATATAGTGCTGTTATGATGAACATCACAGAAAAGCTTGTATTTCACAGATACAACCCTTAGCTGCCACTGGTTTTCTAAAAACAAGCAGTGATTTAAAATGGGACCTTTTCTGTCTACTGGATTTGAACAAGCACAAGAAGTCCTCAGCTTTCTGAGCTTATGCTATGCTTGCAAAGCACAAAAAGCTTTGAGCAGGCCAGCACATCTGTGCAACATGGCACAAAGACAATTATGCAGATCTCAGAATTATCATAGCTGTATCTGTGTAGTGCTGAGCCCAAACTGAGAATTTCCACCTCTCCCCTGAACCAATTTGCTCAGGCACAGCTCCTTATGGATTAATCCACATTGCTTCTGGATCTAGAACTAGATCAGTCATTTGCTTACACACTATAAATATTCTTCAGTTTTAGAGCTACCACCTCCAAGAAGCCAACAGGAACAGTGAGATGAAACATAACCACTTGAGCTTAACAACCCCAAAGGAAACTAAAAAACAAATCTTTTAGCCCTGTATTCAAGTTATACGTTTATAAACAAATATACATGAGTGATTATCTCAATCCATCATCTGCTATTCTAGCAGCGTTAACTAATTCCATCTAATTGGGGGCGGGGGGCAGTGGTAGGGTGGTGTAGATTTTACCATTTGTAATTTTTAACACTGTATGGCAGAATCTACCACTGATAGCAAATCAGCAGTTTCCTCTCTTATTTTCCAACTAATGCAACAATTTTCAAGCTCCAAAGGTCACTAACAGTTAAAGACAGATGTTAAATTCTGTTAAATTCTTATCCTCTCTGCTCAAGATTAAAAAGCCGCACACTCTCAAACTCTCAACTTCCATATTCCAAGTTACTAATATTTTGGCATTTTTGGACAAAAAGTTGGTTTAAATAAAGAACATTCTAATGATTTCTCCCCAAGTAATGACAAGCACAAAATAAGATACTGATGATCACTTTCCTATAGCTAAATTGGTTCCTCAGTATTATCAAGAGCAAAAGACAACTACTTAGCTCTGAAGACATCTTCTGTGACATCTGACAGGCCTTTCTAAATAAAGGTCCTTATGCTCACTAGCAGAATTATCACTATAATAGCAATCACTCCTTAAATTCCAGATGTCAGATAATAATTTAACTGAAATCTCTCAAACTGCTTTGATACTGGCTGTGAGATGTCACATATGTATTCAGCTGTGAGGAAGAGAGGATCACTCCAGATGGAAGAGCTCTGATTCAACATCTTCATAGAGAAATAAGATCATTTTTGGAGAGCTTCTTCAACCCAACCCTGTTCTGACCAAATTGCTATGATCTGATAAAAGACCACTGCTGTCCCAATAAGGAAGTTGGCTTTATTGCCCATGACATTTAAATAGCAAATGCACTTGCTTGCAGGAGGCAGCCAAAGGTCTACCTCAATAAGGCTTACAGATTCATGAGTATAAATATAACTTAAACCAGTACAACCACACACAGACACAGTTTGTGAGCAGCTTTGCAGGATAGCCCTGTTCCAAGGCATTTCAGAGCTTGCTCTAGTGGCCAGAGGAGGATTATTGAAAAGTCTGTATCTTAAAGTAATAGTTGCATCTGTCACACATTACAAGGAAAGAAGTGTGTGCTTAGGGCTTGGAGGCATACAAACTTAAGACTGCTACAGACCTGAAACTCAAGCACTCAGTTTACAGTCATGGCTGTCCTGCATAATGTGTGCTCTATGTCAGTGCACAATAAGCACTATCATCCTTTCCTCCCTTTCCCCTTCAAAAGCCATGATAGTTTAGCAATCGGTACACCGGAATTGACAAAAATATGACTATTCTATATTATTGTATAATTACTGTGTACATACACATACATGTATGTACACACATTTCTATAGTAGAGAATGGATATGAGATACTTAAGTCACATTTCCTTGTGATGCATGACAGGTACATCAACTGTTACTATGATGGATACAAATAACTATCAAGAATAAGAATACAATCACAATTCTTTTTAATGATGGTAGCATGAGTATGAGTTAAATTAGAGCAACCTGATACTGAGTCTCCAGGTGACTACACGTTTTCTTTCAGTGGCTCCTGAATGAGGTTTAACATAGGGAATGCAAACTGAAAGTCAGAAAACAAAGTTCAATTTTTAGTTGTGTAATTAATATGCTCTGTGGCTTTCACACATTTTGCCTTCTAAAATGCTTACCAAATATAAGGGCCAACAGGAGAGTACTATAACTGCAGATATTGAATGCTAGGCTTTCTAAAACAGTACCTCCTGGGAGGCTGCTCCTAGTCAACTAGTTCCTATAATTTTTATCAGCAGACCTACCCCAATGATAACTTCCCCCCTCTTTCAACAAAAGGCTAACGTGTAATAATATTTGTGACAAGCAATACATATTAACCATGGTGTCTGTAGGACTTGTATGGAACACCTAGGACACTTATTTCTATTTTGTTCTACTCCTAAAAATCATATGGATTTACTGGTGCTAAATGGTAGCAATGGGCTGTAGTCTTGCATTAACACTACTTGATACAGTGCCCTCTCCTAGTCATACAGCAGGAAATTGTCTGTCAGCACTCCCATTTGCAGGACACCTAGTGCAATACAGTGTATTCAATTTTGCTCAGGAACTATCAGCATCCTACACAGACAGCTCTTATCATTGTTGTGTGTGTCTCAGTACAGAGTCAATTCTTTCACCAGCTTTGCTTACCAAGCCTCTTAGAGAAGGCTCTTGCCACACATAAGGTTTAGTGAACTTGACCTTTAGAGGAACTCATGAGCAAGGCCACTCGAAGGCACTGTGTCTCTTTAGCCCAAGATGCTCAGTGGCACTTGTACTTTATCTGGCCATCATTTTATTACCGTTGCACCAATTACACTTCAAGTATTAACCATGCATAACAGCAGCCTGTTGGACTAAGAAAGAAACTAAAGCATCTTGCCTGTTCACAACAAACCACAACAGTTCTTACCTGAATCTCCTCAGTTTCATCCACCAAGAGGAAACTCACAACTTTTTCTGTCATCTTCCTTCTCTTGGTCTCCTCATCCATCCCCTCCTCCTCTTCCTGTTCTTGGGCTTTGCCAGCATGGTAAACGGTGACAGGGTGCTTCCTTCTATTCCCCCCAGCATGTGTTCTCTTCTGACATTCCACACAGAGGTTGATTTTGCACACCTGGCACCTCACCGCTGCTATCTGCCTTGAGCCCGTCACACTGGCATGCATTATGTTCCCATTGGCACCTTTGCAGGAGTCACAGTACGGGACATGGCCGGGTCTTATACGGGTCCGTTCATGGTTCCGCAACCTTTCTGGCTGATGCAGCTCTTCTTCACAACGCTGGCACTGCAGGCTCCTGCACTCATCGCACTCAAAGATTGCTTCATCTGTCCCACTGCAAACATAGCTTTCCTGGCACAGGAGTGTCGTGTTCTGTCCTTTCTCCACAGTTTGCGTGTGGGCACTCATCTTCAGATTTCTTTAAAGCAATGTTTTTCCCTCCTGTTTCTGTTCCAAACAACGATATGTGTAAGAGTCAGTTCCAAATTTACTATTTCCACAAAAGAAAGAAACACAAGAGGAATGTTGTCTGCAGTTAATTTTAAATAGTGAATATATGTTTCTGCAAGATTCATACACTGACCTGCCTTGCAGGAAGACTGTTGTTAAGTACTAAGTACTAATGAAGTTTTCTTTCTCCAAAATAAACTTAGACAACGTGGCTGGTTTCATGTATTATTATACCCAAATGCTGGTATACATTCTTTCTCTGCCTAGCTGTTTAACATACTGTCAGAGATGAGAAAAAAACCCCAGCCTGGTGTACTTCAACAGATACAGCAAGTATTTCCCTGAAGCTGAGAACGGAGACAGCTAGTGACACAGAGACGAAAAAGGTATCAGAAATGCACAAATGCATATATATGTACACACACACACAAAAGGATCGTGTCAAGACTAGAAAATTCTCTGCTTTCACTCCACAGCTAAGCTCCTCCTTCAGAGAGTTCACAGTATTTATTTGCTGGGAATTTCCTGATGGGCTTCGCCAGATAAACAAAAATCCGCTCTCTTTGTGCGCTCCTTCTAGTAATACTAGAAGACGATCGCTACCGCGGTCAGGCTCACAGACAACGGATTTTTTTTCCCTCTCCCTCTGCGCCCCAAGTTGCCAGAGCAGAACCCTGAGATCAGCGCCCGCCGAGGGCAGCCTGCGCACCCCGCCGCCGCCTTTGTCTCGACCGCTGCCTCGGGGCCGCCTCCCCTGCTCCCAGCCAGCGCGGAGCCCTTCTCGCTCCGGGATGACCCTCGGCGCCCCCTCCCTCTGCCAGTCCCGGGCGGACGCTGCCCCGCGGGGCGGCCGCACTTGTGGCTCGTCCGCCCGCGGGGGCTGCAGGCGGACCCCGCGCACCCGCCCGCGGTTACGTAACGGCGGTGCCGGCCGGCGCCTCCCCCCGCGCCCAGACCTACCTGGGGCTGCGCCCGGCACCGCGCCGGCCGGCCAGGGAGGGGGAAACCCCCGGGTTCCTCCCGCCGAGCAGCGGCAGCGGGCGGGAGCCGCGGTGGCACCGGGAACAAAGGCGGCACGGCACGGCACGGCACGGGGCGCCGCGAGCCGGGCTATTGTTTACAAGCCGGCGGCCACCTTTCTTCCCCTTCCTCCCGCCGGCAGCCGGTGACTAAGGACTCGGGTCCCGGCCGCGGCTTCCTCCTCCCCCCCGTCCCCTCAGCGCCCGGGGGGGATCTCGCGGTTCTCCTCCCCCAGTGGTCGACCATGCAGTCGGGGCGCCCGGGGGAACTGAGCAGGGCAGGGCCGGCCAGGACCCGCGCCCCCTCCGCCCGCTCCCCTCGTTGTCAGCCGGTATCAGCTGATCGCGGGGAACTTCGGGGTTATTTTCTCACCGCGGAGACGGGAAGACGGCGAGCTGAAGGCGGGGCGGCGCTGGCACGCCGGGAGCTGTAGTCCGGAGGCTGCCCAGCCCCCGGTTCGCCGCGCCGGCCGGGACGTGCGGTGACCGCGGCGGGCAGGCGCGGTGCCTCGGCCCTTGCGGTGACGCCGAGGTTTTCTGCTCCCCTCATTTTGTTTTCGCCCCACTGTCTCACACCTGCCTGGGTTCCCCAAGGAGCTGCGCCGGAGGAGTGTAAACAGCCCCCAGCAGGCTTTAAAGGGGTGAAAATCCTAGCGAAGCTCTCTCCTCCCACCGCCTGGAGAACGAAAAGGCGGCTGCTCCCAGGCCTCCAGGTCTGGCAAATGAACGGATCATGGTGTCCACCTGAGAGGAGAGCACTTGGTGCCCAAATCTCACCTGCCACTCATCGGTTTTGTTATAAAGGCCATTCACTTGTTTCAGAAAATTTAGAAAGTTTAATAAAAATAAAATAGTTATAAAAATAATACAAATGTAGTAATAAAGGTTACACAATTAGAGTTAGGACAATTAATGAGACAATAACAGCAAAGAGTTACAGCCCGGGCTGGGTACCCCTCTCTGGACAAAAGTGAGCCAGGAAAAGGGACCCCGTTAAAAGAAAATTTACTCCTTAAGAAGGGTAATCTGTTGCATATACAAAACACTTTATGAATATGCATATATTTTATTTAAAACAAGAAATCCATCTGGTACGTGTCAAAAATTTTCTATAATCCCCAGGCGCCTTCCAGTCTAAGTCCAGCTTGAAAAAGTTTGTTTCTGTTGATAAGGAAAACCATAAACTCCTCTCCTCTGGAAAATTTATGGGTTTCTGTAATTGTTATCTCTGTGCAAAGAATTTTTTTTATTATCTTCTCCTTTTCTTGAGCTAATTAAAAGAATACACACATAATTTCTATTTTAACTGCTAAAGCTTACAAAACTACATTTACTATATTATTAAAATGTTAATACAACATAACTTTCCAACCTAGCATAATACATATAGTAAATATCTGCGTAGAGCCATATAATATGCATTTTTCACAGGTTTAAACAAAGTCTCGACAAGGAGAGCCACTGGTCACTGTCACTGCAGCCTTTGGGGTTTCTTTCATGACTGTAGCTTCAACCTACGGGTAAACAGCCATAATTTATATAGCTGAAAGGGACTGCAGGTCCAAAATAGAGGCACACACCTGACAAGAAATGGCAGATTCACCGTCACAAACTGGAGCCATGGGAATGGGAGGTGAACGCCAGACAGAGATGGTCAAACAAACCATTTGGTGAGGAAGCAACCTTGGCCAGTAGTGGGTCCAAACCCAATGCTGGCTCATGGGGTCCTACAAGAAAATAGTGAGTTGTTTTTCATTGGCTGATTTAGATAATATGCAAAAATATTTTTGTTGTAGCATAGCCAGTGCACCGGCAATTTCTCTTCGAAAGTAACAAGAGTTTTCGGCTGGATGTTTGGATCAAATGCTAGTGGTTACTAAACCAGAGGAGGGACATGCACTGTTTTCCTTCAGTGGACATTACATGTCGATAACCACTAATAGACAGCTATAAGGTGCCCTGTCCTTTGGTCTCCTGCTTCAGTTTTAGACAAACAGTTTCAACAGGGAGCTAAATTACAAAGTAATTACTTTGAAGTATCATCATTTCACAAAACTGAGTCAACAGATCCAATTACTGTGAAAATGAGGCATCAATGAATTTTCTAACACAAGGAGTGACTGAGGCCCTCTCAGGATTAAAGTGTATTGCTGAAGTACTTTCGTTATACTAGATTGTACTATATATATATTTGTGTAGGCATATACATGATTTAATTATTTTTTTACGCAGCTTAGTGATGATGAATGACTGAAGACTGGCACAGTAACTCTCTTCCCTGTTCTCTTTCATGCTGTTAAAATAATGTATTTTCATAAAAGATTAATTTAAGAGATTGACAAAATAGACTGACATCTATAAGAATAAAGTTTTGGTGAACCAAATGTCTCCAGACTGAAAAAATCCTGAATAATGAATATAACTAATACATATGAGGTAGAAACTTTGAAATCTCACAGTGCTATTCAGGGGACCCAAGGAATGAGATCAATGAGTCTGGCATCTAAGGGATCTTCCTCTAAGTGCCTTTATTTAGACTGGTAATGTGATAGAGGGAGCAATTAAAGGATATGAGGAAGAAAAAAATGCATATTAAATGTTTAAAATACACAGTCTAGAAACAACGTGACCCCAGTACCCTGAGGTGCTGCCTAACATTTTTGGGATGATTTCTCATGCTTGAAATACAAGACAATTGGCAGACAAAAAAGCACCTCTTAATTTTAACCTTAATATTAAAAGCCATGTACTGCAATCTTCATGATTGGCTTGAGCACAAAATTCTGGAGTTTGCAGTGAGAACTGAAGAAAATGAACTGTGATCAGTATCTGGAAAAGGGATCTCAGTTATATAACTGAAAAGCAGGAAGATAATACAGGCACTAGGGGTGGGTAATGTTAAAATCCCATAGCAGAAAGAGTAAAGACAGGAAAGTAGCTACATTTACTGGATGCTTCTGCAGCTATTCTTCCTTGATTAAGAAGGATACAGAAGGCTACAGTTGATTTGTGTGAGAAAAATAAATGCAAAATAGCCTATTTCTTTGGCTAAAAAAACAGATGAATGTGTACATGAGCAAAGCCTTTGCAATGTTTCCTGTAAATAAAAACTTATTACAGCAGTACAAATCAGTTTGGGATTCACATTTCTTTTTTAAGCTGAGCTGTTGTTGTCTGAGGCAACAACACAGAGAAGATTCTGAAAATTTTCATTATGCCTTTCTCTTTTCCTTGGTTTTCCCAGGTATGCTTATAATTTTTTAAAAATATTAACAGTAGTCAGTATTGTAGTTACTAAATTTGTATTAGTTTGAGGGAGACATGCCAGCTGTTTGGAATAAGCTGTAATTAATAGAAACTAAAAATGCTGTTTCTGGTGGGGGGAAGAAATTGCATTAAAACTTGAAATATTTCTTAAATCTGCTGTTGCTAGAATATTTACCCTTATAGATCATGTAAAGCAAGGTGATGAACGGGACCTTAGCTCCAACACAGTTGTTGGCTGTTCAGTAGCACATACGACATCAGCCAGATAGTTTGAATCTGCTTTGTACTGAAGAAGTCAGTCTACAGGTGGAGATTTTGTCATTGGACTCTTTTCTTTTGAGCACTTTTCTTTAAACAACAGAAAATACAACACATTTTCCCCTTACCTAATCCAACATGTTTTAAACAGCTTTATGCACATGTTCATTTTGTGGTCTACCTCATAATAATCTGTAAGATCACGTTCCTCTCATTCATAGTCACTTCCTCTTTCCACTTGCAACTCATTCCCAACAGTGGTGTAACTACAACAATTACTGTCTTGCATGTAGTGTTGAAAATTGTCTCTTAATGTAGTCTAAATGCTGAAAGTAGGTCAGAGAAACTACCAGCTGTAGACCATGGCCCAACAGCACAGTGAGATCTTCCTGATGAGCATACGGCTGCCTAAGACACTAGTGCTCGCTCTTTTTGCTGTGTAAATCCTTAAGTTTTTGACAGCACACAGAACCTTCCATGAAAGCCAGCTGTATGCTGGGCCGCATCCCAAACAGTGCGGGCAGGTCGAGGGAGGGGACTCCCCGCCTGCGGTACAGCCCGTCCCGACCACCATCACGGGCGGGTCGCAGCTCAGCCTGCCCGGAGTGTCCGGCTGAGGGGGCCATGACGGCTGACAGACGGGCAAGGCTCCGTGCCGCCCACAGCCGGAGGCTTTCCAGGGCCTCCGGCCCGCCCTAGCCCCGACCGGCGGCGCGGGCCCTCGACATGGCGGAGCTCCGAGCCGGGTCACGGCCGCGCCGCCCTCCGCACGAAAGATGGCGGCAGCGCGCATGCCCCTTGGCTCCTCCCGCCCTTCTGCCCGCCGCCGCTCTACGCTCGGCCGCGGTACCGCCTGGGCGCGAGCGGGGGCGCTCTGGCACGGCCGCCTCTGTGGCGGCGCGGCGCGGCGCGGTGCACGCCGGGCGGCTGGCGGAAGAGGCGGGTCACATGACCCTGCGCGGCGCGGCGGCAGCGGCTCGGCGCGGTGTGTTCGCGGCCTAGCGGGGCCTCAGCCGGCCCAGCGCCTCCCGCGCGCCATCCCCACCCCGCTCCGCAGCCGAGGGGTAAGAGCCGAGCGGTGCGGGGGGAACGCTGAGGCAGGGAGGGAGGGCACGCGGCGGCGGCGCCTCGGCCGCCCGCTGGGCGGAGGCACGGCCGGGACCGGGCCGAGGCCGCGGCGGGCGCTCGCTCGCTGGGGAGGCAGCTCGGGCCTGGACGGGGCGTGGAACGGGTGAGCGGCCTCGGGGCGGTGCTCGCGAGGCCCGTTCGCTTCGTCTCCCGCTGGGACGCGTAGGAGTCCGTTCCGCCGGCCCGGCGAGAGGGACGGGAGCGGCCCCGCGGGAGGCGAGGGGAGCCCGTCGCACGCCCGGGACCAGCACCTGCGCGCAGCTTTGCTGGCGCCCGGCGCTGCTCCCCGGGCCCGGCCGCCCTGGACTGTGGGTGGGATTTTTGCTTTTGTACGTCGGGGAAACCGATCACGCTAGGAAACGCGATATATTGCGACAAGGAAGTTATTGTCCTTAGCGTGGATTGGCGTGGTCATCTTAAAACACGTGTTAGCGGGTCGTGCTTCAAATAATCAAGAATGATTCATCCGTGTCAGGAGCCGTTGTGATGTGCACACGGCATGTTTTTCTCATGATGCCTTTTTCCGTTGAAGAAAAATACCTTTGTCTGCCTGAAGAAGAGTTTTTTGTTTCAACACAGGGAATATCCTGAGCACAGCTAACGGTTTTGTTGTTTCTTTTTTTTAGGTCTTAAACGGCCTTAGAGAAATGAACTCTCAAAAGTTTTCTGTTTCTTAGCCCATTCAGACTAAAATACACACACACTTGAGTTTTAGTCCTTTTTTTGTGTGTGGCAGGAAAGCATTGCTTCAGGTATTGCATCAGCATTTATGGGGTGAGTCCAGAGCAAATTAGGAGGAGGAATAGGAGAGTTTCTTACTTTCCCTGTGGAGGAGTGGTATTGACCAGGGTGCTTTGTATTTGCTTGTTTCTCTGCCTCTGAGTGCTCATTCACGGAGGTGTTTCTGTTTTGGGAAGAGTCAATAGCAAAGTTAGAATGGAAAGTCACTTATTTCACTAACCGGGGCTTTATATAGGTGCAGAGGCATAGAATTAGGAGTTAAATCAAATATCTTAAAGTTCTGATTAAATGCTTAATGGACCCCTACTTAAAAGGCTTTGGGACTGAGGCTTTGGTTGCAGTAAACATGTTGCTTTTTTAATTGCTTCATAAAAATAGTGTGGGATGCAACTGTTCCACAGCAGTTACTAAACTCTTTCTAGATCACCTCTGAAAAACAAGTTAGAGCAAATACTAGTATTTTTGTTGTTAGCTTAGGAAATCTATAATATATTTTATCTATCCCCATGTGTGTTGTGTTTAACATTTAAATCTTGCTTCGCTTGCAGGCCATTTTGGAGCTAACTGTAGGGGTCTGAGAAAGTGGTCATTATCACTGAGGAAACCAGTTGGCTTGGAATAGAAGATTTTTCTTTTAGGGATCTTTTTTTGATGACAAGTAATAATATAAACAGCTCCTTAGTTGGGTGACAAACTGGGAGGTTGCTTTTATAATGGAATGGGTAAATATCCACCCATAGTGTAGAGACCAGCGCACAAGCCTGTGTGAGAGTACAGACTTTGCAGATGAGTTTGTTGTATATGTTTTCTTCAGCCTGCACAGCTGTTTTGTGCAACTTATTCTAGACTAAGGGTACAGACTTTTTGTGGTGCAGAAGAAGTGTTTTGGGGAAATATTGAAAGGAAGTTAAAATCAGATAAAATTAAATCAAACTAGATCAGCCATACTGTCACGGTTGCTATGGCACCTCATCCTAAAACACATGAATTTTGTGCATTAAGACTTGAGGGGTTTTGCAGTCAGTTTTAACTTTGTGTGGTGTAACAGTTCTAAGTATTGTAACTGGTTGCTTCATGGGAACTTCAGTGCTTTGAAATTGGTTAAGATGTTTTGCAAGTTTCTAAATTAATAAAACTTTTACACATAAAGTTTCTGATGTGTAAACAGATATACTGATATTAATCCTGTAACAGTGGTAGAATTATGATGCTGCCCTAAATAGATGATGGAATTGTCAATTTAAAATACATTTGTTACCAGCAATTTTTATTGAGTTTACATTCTGCTTATGGCATATCTCTTCACCCCTATTTAAAAAAAATGGGGTCAGTAAAACAGAAGGTTAAAAGAATACTATGATTTTAAAAGAAATTACTGCACTAACAGTGCAGCCAGACCAGTACAATCTCAGTCCCCTCTTATTGGGACTTCTAGGAGTCAGAGATGATAAAGAAGAACAAGGCAGCAGTGTCTGGGTGATGTTGATCCTTGTTTCTTAGTAGTTTTGAGTTCCGTGTGGACTCAGATGCTTGCTTGCAGCCCTAAGGCAAGCTCTCTGCGTTGGCTTAGTTGTAAATCAGAGCCAGCATGCTCCTAGTGGACAGAGCTCTATCCCAGCAGGGATCTCACCATTACAGGATTTACCAGTCTCAGTAGATTTTACTTAACCTTAGAACCTGTCGATATCCCTGTACTCTCTCCAAGTTTCAGAAGATGGGTGCAGATTGCTCTGCGTGTTGCTTGGTTCTACCAGGACTTAAGTCAGAAGTGCAGTGTAGAAAGCAGCTGAGTTCATTCTGGGCCAAAGTTGAACCTGGAATATTATAGCTGTGTTTATGTAGCACTTGCCTTAGTAGCTCAGGCTGTTTTTGAGCTGAGTCTGCATAGAGTTAAACTTACGTGTTTGCCATCCATTGTTCCCAATAATCCATGATATAATTAATCTGCAGCTTAGAGAAATGGCCCAAGGCTAATAAAGTGTGCACCTACATTACTGTGTTCACTTGGATCAAGGATGTGCTCTTGAAGGAAGTATCACAGTCATCATCACTTAGGAAGTTTATTTCATATTGGTTTGTGCTATTCCGGTGGGTAAGCTAGATTCCTTTTGGATGAAAATATATTCAAAAATGCACTCATACTACAAACTGGCATTTGTTTTAGTGGGGTGGGCCTCCCCAAAACATGTAGTGGAGACATTAGGGTCTTAACTCCAATTAGTTTCATTTAACAGACTTGTTCCTTTTGTATGTCTTGCTGGCACAGACACAGCCTAAACTGACTGCATTTTGAGTCTGAGACTTTACATAAACCCATCATTTTGGGAGGTAAAGATGTTATTTCAGTATTTTGAGTGGTATCAGGCCAATTGATTACTGCTTTTCTTTCTCCTTTATTTTTGTGACCACTGTAACATACACACAAGTCAAACTCTTGCTTAGAGAGCTGCTAGTGAAACTGCAGCTGTCAAGAATGCTGCTTACATTCAGTTTCACTAGAGGCAATACTTCCATAAGTCAGCTGGGGTTTAAAAATATGTCAGGTCTGTTTAGTTTTTACTTAGACATTTGAATAAATTGGGGAAGTTGGAAGGTCACTATGTACGTTCCTGAGATCACAGTAATGTATCAGAAATTGAGCACTGAACTGTACTGGCAGGGTAGGAGGACAGTCTACAGAGGAGTTCAGGATGGTCTGAGATGTCTGCAAGTATATTCTACATGAATCCAGCTTAGCATCTCCTAAATTTTCATACCAAACTATTGATTTGTAGTTGCTTAGAAATTTGATGCAGAGCCCTCTGACTGTTGGAAGAGGATCTGCGTTTTTGGTGTGTTCCCTAACTCTGGACAGAAAAGAATGTGTTGTGCAGTTCCCTTCATTGTAGCATCTTGGATGCGTCTTCCTCCCTCATCCAGATCTCTCACTTCTGCACTGAGCGGTCTCACTCCTGGTATCTTGGTCCTCACAGCTTTCATAACGGAAGCAGAATTAAACTGTTCTCTCTGCTGCTTTCACATTAGTAGTTACACAGAGTAGTGACAAAGAGGCCAAGGCTTTCCTTAGCTCTAGTTTTGATCTTAAATGCCACGCCACAGGCAGCAGAGTTGCTAGGGTTGGTCCATGTAAGAATTAAGTCAGTAACAGGGCAGCTTTCTAGCTGCTGTGAAAATAATTGTACAAATATGGGGGGTAAGGGGAGAAAGAAGGGAGTGCTTTGAAATGGACTGTTGAAGCACTGTGTATAACAGCGTGTTCCACATCATCTACACGAAAGATTGAAAGAGTTAAGTTCATTGTCTTCTTACTGCCTTTTTCTTTTTATGCAGCAACAGTAACTTCTCTGACTGCTAAATCTTTGCTTTTTAATTTTAAATTATAAAAAACACCCCAATCAAACAGTTCCTTCTCTGTGCATATTTCACATCCACTGGCTATGGTATGTTTCAGCATCTTTTAATTCAAAGAACTGACTCACTTCTTAGTCCCCAGGCTTTTTTTTTGTTGGCATCTCCAAAATGATGGCTCAGATAAAGTGCTTATCAGAGCGAGAAAAGGGATTGCACCTACAGGCAGCCTGGAAAATTACTTCCCCAGTTATTCTTACATGTTTTGTAGACCACGCATTAAGGTCTTGTGGACCTCTGATGGTGCAACTCTGTTGCAGCCTGTTCAGAACCATTTGAGACCAAGTAGCTTTTTGTTTGTACCATCTGCCCCAAAACAGCTTTGAATTTTATCCAGGTGTTTATCAGCTTGAAATGTAGATAAGAACTGGGAGCCTTAAAGTTCTTAATTTTGTGGGCTTTCTGTTGGCTATTTTTTTTGTGTGTGAAAGTTTCAAGTAGTGATACCAAGGCAGATAAGGGAGTTCTGTTCCTTTCCATACCATACAAGTTCCAGATTCTAGATGGATGTCAGCTGATTGTACTCATGTAGTCTGAGGCAACAATTAGCAACTTTTTAAAAAATAAAATGGCATACATATTTGCTGCTTTTCTTTGCCCTTACAGTTTTAAAAATTCAGGAATTGCAGAAAGGAAATGTGTTCTTAGACATAAGCATTTTAAAAGGGGGGTGAGGTTTTATGTTTATTAAATTGCATTAAAGCTTTATTGAACTGTTGGAAAAATGTTAGCATTTGCTCTCTTATTTCTTCTGCCATTTTAGACCTTGAGTCACAGGAGTGTTCATTGTTTTGCCTGATGAGATATTGGTAAATGCCCCTAGGGATCAATTATTGCAAGCCCTCACCACATACCTTGTGTAATTGATGTAGTTGTAAATGTTTCCTTGGATGAATTATGTGATAGGGTTATGTGTGTGTTCTTAGACCAGAATAAGTAAGTTCTGGTGTTAGAAGGTATTACTAAATACATCTGGGTTTCTCTTTCATCCTTTGCACTCTGCTCTATAAGTTTATCTCTCATAGTTGTTTCCAGAATCTGAGGGAATAAAGTTTTTCTATGTGATTTTGTTATTAGAATTTTTTAGATCTTTCAGATGTACCTGCTATTATGGTAGAGTACTGATACTGTCTTTTACTTCTAGTGTTTAAGACTAATGGCTTGCTCTTGAACAAGTCTGGAAGGTACATCTGTCTCCAGCAAAACTTGTTTTCTATTCCTTGTGTGTTCAGTGCCATTGTGTTCCTGGTTTGAAGAAAGCATGTTACAATCTACAGTTCTGTTGTATGTATCAGAATTTTGCTCACCATAACTCTGTTTCTCCAGACAGCCTTGTATCAGTTTTGACTCATGGTTGCCTGGTTGGAAAGCAGTTGCAGTGCAGATCTGACACCATAGGTTGTAAGGCAGTCTGTAGAGTCCAATGAGAAACGCAAATGTTTCTGCCCACAGCTAACTGGGTTCTTGTCACTTGTGATACTGTGTCTTTGTGATTCATATCCACATGATCCACTGTGTGTGAACTTCTCCAGTGCTTCCTCACTGCAGTGTGAATGTAGGTATATATTCAGCAGTAATATTGTGACCAGTTTTGGATTTTTTAGAACTAAGGGCCAGCCTTCCCTGAAGACTTGACTGTTTAAGGTTACTGAAACAATATTGGAAGCAAGAATGCATGCCTTAGTTGTATTAAGGGTGATCTTGAGTGTTTTAGACTGGGCTGTATCTGTTTCAGGGTCAGTAATATGCATGTAAAATAATAATCTGAAGAGAAAATGGTGTTTGAAATGATCTTTACTCTCCAAGGGAGCATGTTGATACTCAGCTCATGGGCTAATGTCCAAGTTGTGCTCTAGGAGATTTGTGGACTGGGAAGTTAAAAATAGATCACAGAACCCTCTTTCAAGCTTTTAACTCTCTCTCTGCTGGAATATGCAAATCTCCCCAATGTGATCTTAGATGAAACTCCCGTTAATGCTGAGCATTGCACTGTCCCATTTCTTTCTGGTGTCTTGTTCTACAGTTGTATTGTGTGTGATCATTTCTTGTACAACAGAACTACTTGCTTTATGGAAAATGTACAAGATCAGTTTTGCTTTCAAATACTGCAAAGATAGCTTTATTTTAAAGAAACTGTACAAACTGTTAAATGCTCTGTATTGGTATGAGGAGTCAGATATATCTTTGTTTTTCACTTCATTCTGAAACACTTCCTTAGAAGTGCTGTTTTTAATTGAGAAAGAAGACTTCTACTAGATCTGTGACATAATGAATAGCTGGGGGTAAAAAAAGTTGAAAAAATTAGTTTTAGTTTGTAGTTGAATGTCCATATAGAAATTTATAATAACTATGGACATTTACCACTTCACTGCTTTTGCAATTCACATTTGGGAACTGACTAGTTCAAGTTTCCTTTTCTGTCTTTTTGACAGATTGTGACTGCAAGAATGTCTTTTCCACCTCATTTGAATCGCCCTCCTATGGGAATCCCAACGCTTCCCCCTGGGATCCCACCTCCACAGTTTCCTGGTTTTCCTCCACCTGTACCTCCTGGTAAGTTATATTAATATATAGAAGTTGAAATTAATTTCTTTATATTATTCTGAATTCCTTTAGATGCCAGTAACTTGTGTAAATAATATATCTCAATAACTCTGATTTGTATACATTGCAGTTGAGTTTCTAGTTTTCCCACAGATCATGTCATGTGAGCAAGCTCCTTTTGGTCTACCTAAAACAGTTTACTTTTGACCAGAAATGAAAGACTGGACTTTTCTTGAGCCTTTATTCAAGACTGAAGCTGAGTGGTGATTTCTGTTTATATTTGGTGTTCCAAAGCCACTGTTTTGACAGTAATCCATTGTAGCAGCCTTTGGAAACTTTTGGGTATGCTGAGTATATGTGACGTGAAAATAGAGGAGTAATTTTCAGAGAAGGTCCAACTTGTTGTTTTTCTCCATTTTAATGTCCCACTTTCTTTTATTTTGCTTCTTACATTCCTTCCTCCAAACATCTTGCAAATTCACAGTTATCCTTATAATTTCTTCTGATCTTCCCAAAGTTATTCCTGCCTTTTTTTCTTTGTTCATCTGTAAGATCAGCCTCTGTTTTTTTGAGTTGAGATTTTAACTTGTTGGTCTTGGTGGAGCAACTCGCTTTCTGTACATTGTGAGTATACGTAATGATGACTCGAGGTAGGAAACCATAGAGCAAGTGGGAGAGGGGGAAGCATCAGAGAATTACCTCTTCAGAATTCATCACAAGGGCTGCAGAAAATAACTCCTGTCTTGTCTGTATTGTCTTAAAACTGTGTTCTGCAGGAGTGTTTTGTAGACAGTAGAGGCATTCAAAAAACAGATGGTTGAACTACAAAACTATTTCTGCACATCATTTATCAGGCTTATCTTTACTTGCATTAATTTTTCTAAACGTTTTCCTTAAGAAAGATAAGATGTTACCTATTTTCTGATAAAGGCAAGAGTTCTTGCTTAGGTAACATCCTGCCATCAAAAATTTCAGGTTGAATTTTAAAATCATACCTCAAATTTGTGTATACTAGTGTATAAAACACCAGATACTTTAAAAAATAACTTTCTGAAATATATTTTTAAATGCCTGATATAGGTTTCTGAGCTGAACATTTTGCTTCTTAGCGTGTGTGACGACGATATTTTTGTTCTCTTTTTGTGTTTAAATAGTCTCATTTTAGTATTAGGAATCTGAATAGTATGTAGAGTGGAGAAGCCTGGTATTGAGTGAGAACCAGATTTTTCCCTGCATAAGAGAAACATGATTTGCTTACCTGTGCAGACAACATATATTGACTTGTAGAGGATATGGGTCTCACTTTTTAATATAAGCACATCAGTAGAGCTGAAAATGCCACAGAGATTTTATGAAATCTGCTCTGAATGTAGTCCATATGTAAGATCACAATTTTAGTGACTTGCAGTATTATCTTTAGCTAGCTATTTGGTCAAAAATTCATGTCTTAGTTACCTCAGCCTGTAATTTTTTAAGAGTTTCAGGTGGACTAGTTTGCTTGCATAATAATGAAGTTAGGAAAGGTGGTTTGCTTTGTTTAAAAATACACTTGCTAAAACCAGGATGTTCTAGCCTTTCCCAATATTAGTATGGAAGATTTGATAAGGAGGTGATTCTGATAAATCTCTGAAGATTATAGGATACCACTAAGGTGTCAAAAACCCCATTTTGCATGCCAGAAATGCTGTAGGAGGTCAGACCTGCAGTCCATATAGGCTGATGCATTGTGTGGGCAGTGGGACTAGAAGGCAGTATTTAGAGTGGGCATGTATCCCTGTCTGCTTTCTGAGTCTATTCCTTCATACACCTGTAGTGTTAGGGATCTCAGAGTATTATCTTTTGGTGGTTCTTTGTCTTTTTCTGAACCTGTCATTTATGAACATTTTGGAATTTTTTTACTCTTTTCATCTCTGTCATCTCTTAAACCAAATTTGAGAAGTTCATTAACTGCTGTGAAAAGTGCTATTCTCTTACTCTTAAGTCTGTCTTTAAACTCACTGCCTACTCAGTGTCTCCCTCCTGCCCCAGTTCTGATGTGGGAGTCGGGCAAGTTGAGTTTAGTGGTTCTGTACACCTCAGCCACGTTCCATGCCTTGCAGACCTCCACACTTGAAGGGTCAGAGTGTGCAGCCTTTCCTAGTAAAGCACCTGCTTCACCAGTGAAGTCATGGAGGTGTTCTTCTCTGAGGCTGGGCAGCCTTGGGTTGCAGAGACCAGGTCTGTAGGCCTTAGTCAAAACTGTAGGTGGACCAAGCTTTTGTGTAGCAGCTAAATTATGCCTTTATGGTCATTTTGTTTCTTGATGATGCCCAATATTTTAGTGGATTTTTGTGGCTTCTGCTGAACATTGGGCAGATAGTTTCATAGAATTATAGTGATAGAATAGAATTTTATAGAATTATTAGCGATAACATAAATGTGTTTACTGAGCTGTAACTTTAAAAGCCGTTGTGATAGTTATAATAATTATGGGGCTGCACAACCAGTCTTGTTGGGGAGTAGTTGCTACAGTCTGTGAGATGCCATGGTGTATTAAAAGTGAGAATATGGGAGAGCAATACAGTTTTGATTGTCTGACTGGTTTGGAGGAGTAAGAGGTAGTATGACCTTAATGTGAAGGGACTGAGGAAGAGAATTGAGAGCTGGAGAAAACAAAAACATAAATAAATCAAAACCAGAGTGGATGAGGAAAAAACTGGAAAGGATGTCTGAGGAGAAGTGTTTTAAGACTAAACACTAGAGAAAGTGGGTGAACAAGTCCACGGGGCAGTAGGTTGCAGAAGTTTAGGATTTTCTGAATACAGCAGTAAGAGAAGAATCAAAAGGGAAGCCTTGAGAGGGGAAAAATCAATGGAAGTTTTTTGTAGAATAAAAAAAAGGAGATGTAGGATCACTGTGAAGAACATGAGATTCACTTTGCTATTGTCAAGTCTCAGTGTGTCTGTTGACCAACAAGTAGTTTTGATGAAATCCACTCACTTAATATATTTGACCTGTAGCAGCTAGTATGTAAAGATAAAGAGCCTTTCTTATGATCAAATACTGGCTCATGAAAGTACATAAAGCTGCCAGTGAATTTGGTAGTGTAAAAGAGGTATTGCTTGGTTTAATCTGATTAAATATTAATTTTAAATGTTATTACTTAATGAATATTATTAAAAATCAATATTAAGTGTTGGAGACTGCCAAGTGAAGTATTCAGCAGCTTCTCAATGGAGGTTTTTTTATGCTGCCTTTATTAAGCTATTCCATAAATAGTGGCATGAAGCCTGGTGCCATTCTCTACAGGATCTCATCCCTAAAGCCATATGCAGAAACAATTGTGCTGTGGGAATTGTGTAAGCTGGGAACAAGATCATCTGTAGGGCATCAGCTGCCTTTTCTCTCAGAAGTTCCCTGCCACATTTATGACCCCACTGTCTTCTAGAACAATATTGTCTTGAATATGCTCTGAAAATAGATCTGTGTGTGACAAAGTTGAAATGGTAATATCAGAAAGTGATTAGGATGCCTATGATATATGTACTTTGTTGGGATGCTTGAGGAATTACTGGTAATCAGTACTGGTAATCAGTGAAATTCTTATTTGACCAAAATTGCTGTCTAGTTTGAAAATCATGTCTGCAATGATTTCATTTGTATTAATCAGTTCTCAACAGGGCAGACTAATATTAATGTATTGTCTTTCTCAGGGACCCCTATGATTCCTGTACCAATGGGCATTATGGCTCCTGCTCCAACTGTAAGTACTACAGGAGGGATGAGATAATAGCCAAATAAAATTGAGAGTAAAACTTAATATATGTCAACAGTGGTTTTGTTTTGCTCTAGTCTGTCAGAATTCTACTATGAAAGAAAATGCTTAATTTTCAATGCAGCTATAATGCAAATGTTATGCTAATTTCTGACCTAGACAAAGTCTGAAGTAATGTCTGGAGCCACCAGCTGCAGAGGTGAAGCAATTACTGTTCTTGCAAGAAGACATACTTCTCTCAAATACAGTGGTTTAGGCTTTGCCTTTGGATCACGTGTGCTCTTCCTGTGCAGTACAGTTAGATTAGGGAGATTCTAGGTCTCTTACTCTGGGGTTTGTAGCCCTGACATAGTACCCTGGAAGCATTACCTCATCCGGGTTTATAAGGTTATCACACAGCACTGCTGGGTTGTCCAAAAACATGTGATTTGACAAGCTTACAGATAAGCTTGCTGTCTCCATGTTGCAGGAAAAGGAATAGTTGCATGTAATATCCATCTGTGGAAAAGCAAATGAAAGGTTTCTTTGTCTATCTTACTAATTGCAAGTTGGAAGGGAGGCTTATGATTTTTGGGTGGAAAAAAGCGCTCTTTAAAATAGAAATGTTACTTCTTAACTTCAAGGTGAGTTACCATTTGTGCGATTTTGCAGAAGTGAAATCTCCCCAAAATACAGAATTTTTTGATAGCTTGTATTATCTCCTACTGGAGGGTATGTTCATGGTAATCAGTGTGTTTAAGACAGAGATACTGAAACAAATGCATTACTCAGTTTTGTGATTAGAATAACTTTTAGTAAGTGACACTTCTAGAAAGGTGTTCTGAGAAGAGAGACTGTGCATAAGAACACTTAAATCTTAGGTGAAAGAAGTGTAGTAACATGGAGCAGATGATCCTGCCTATGTTTTACAGTTAATTTACAGATGTTTGCTCCTTAACCTAAAGAGGCTTTGCGTTTTGTGTTTATTAAATAAAGCAGTAGTGTTTATTGACTGTGTGGAAGCTTTAAGATCATGTGTCCATTGAAGCCTTTGACCCAGAGTTAGTTTTCTATTCACTGCTTGGTTTTTACACTATTAGGTAAAGTAATTCAACTTACCGTGACTCAAATGTTGCAACCTTGTTATTTATAGGGGAAATAATACCTAATGGTACTGTATGATCACCTTGAGACCTTCACTGGCTGTGTTCAGTTACACCTTTTGTTATCTTCCTTTGCCAGAAAATGGCCATCTTTTTTTGTACTGTAGAAAGTATTAAAGCCTGAACTGCTTATTGGTGTCTTGCTCTATAAGCCTAACTGAGGTTTGTATGAAAATTCAAATTTGAAATAAGTGTGCATCCCTGAGTCTCATGTCTTGTCGATTTAAATAAAAAACCAAACCAGTCCAGTGCTTTATTTTACAACTTCTCCTCCTCTTTATAGGTGTTAGTTCCTACCACAGTGTCTATGGTTGGAAAACATTTGGGAGTCAGAAAAGACCATCCTGGCTTAAAGAACAAAGAAAATGATGAAAACTGCGGTCCCACTACTACTGTTTTTGTAGGCAACATTTCAGAGAAGGCCTCAGACATGCTCATACGGCAGCTTCTAGCAGTAAGTACAGCGTTCTGCTTGTTAAATTTCATCCCTGGCAGATGAATAAAGTGTATTATACACTTTATAATACAAGCAGTCTATTGAAACTAAAAACAGAGCAATTCTCACTCACTGGAATAGCAGTCCACTATGCCTGAATCCAATAATGAAGAGTACAGCTTTTTTACACTATAGATGTCTGTGAATATAGACGTATTTTATTTTTAGTAGGGTTTACCCTGTTTTAATTTTTTAATATTTTGCAAAGAGTGGTCACATTTTTGTAATGTTTTGAATATAATAATTAATTATACTTCTCTTAATTGCAGAAATGTGGTTTGGTTTTGAGTTGGAAGAGAGTGCAGGGGGCATCTGGAAAACTTCAAGGTAACTGTCCATGCTTTTCAAAATCTCTAGATATACTCTTGTTTTTATTAGCTGGCAGCATTTTAATATAATGACATATTGCTATTCTTAATCATTTTACATTTTAAGATGCTGTAATATGATAGCTGCGAAATGCTTTCTAGTAAAGGGCTAGTATTTTCTGGAACTGAGAATAAAATAATAGAATTGAGAATGGTTAAATGGAAAAATGTCTTGGGAGCCTAGTTTGCTTACCTTTCTTTTCTGAAACGGAATGATTTTACAGACTATTTCTGACAAAGCTTTACCAGTTTGGACTTAGCCCCCAAAGGAAGATACTATTCTAACACTTTTACAGGTCACTTCCAATAATATGCATTGTCCTTCTCTATGAAGAAGGTTTTCCTGATGTAAAATTTACCTTTCCTATTGTCAAGTTGAACTGATTTAATTTTTGTGACCTTTTCCGCAGTGACTGCAGGAAACTATTTTGGTTGCTATTTTTTTTGCTGTTTTTGTATCTTACTAGGTTTGTGGGGTTTTCTTGTTAAGGATGTAGTTCAGTTCATTCAGCTTTTTTATATCTCACACTTTTTTTATTCTGGTGTCAAAAATGTTTTTCTCATTTAACACTTCTGTGTAACTGCTGTGAAGAACCTAGTTTGAAATATTTGAAAGTTTGAAACCCTTCCCTCTAGTTTAACAGTGAGCTTTTGATTGATGGTCTTGGTCGTCAGACAATTGCAAATCCACTTGTGATGTCGTTGTATAGACTGCATTTCTTAGTTAAGGCAGATAGGTCAAAAGCTTTTTTACAAACCTAATCAGAGTAGTTTGAGTTGGAAGGGACCTTCTAAAGTTCATCTAGTCCAACCCCCTTTGAAGGGCAGGAGCATCTTCAACTAGATCAGGTTGCTCAGAGCCCTATCCAACCTGACTGTGGAAGTTTCCAAGGATGGGACATCTACAATGTGTGTACTGGTTCCATCTCTTTTATTGGACTGTTAATTAAAGATGTGTTCAGTGAGTGAACTTTGAGGTTTTTATGATGTGTACTCCTGGCTTTTTTAAAACAAGTGCCTGCGTTCCAAGTCTATTGATTTAAAATACGTTTTTAAACAAAGTAAATTACCTGAAGAGCTTTAGTGGTTTTACTTCTCATTTCAATCATCCATTTCAGCCTTTGGATTTTGTGAGTACAAGGAGCCAGATTCTACCCTACGGGCATTGAGACTACTCCATGACCTCCAGATTGGAGAGAAGAAGCTGCTGGTTAAAGTTGATGCAAAGACAAAGGCTCAACTAGATGAATGGAAAGCAAAGAAAAAGGCATCTAATGGGGTATGTATATAATGTATGATTTGCATCAGTGTAACGTTACTTTCTAGATCAGATTGTGAACATGTCTCGGTGTCTTTTATTCATTTTAGGATTTTGCCAGAATCACATTAGTGAGTCTGAAGATATATTGTAAGGCAGAGAAGTGTAAGCTCTTAATTCCATAGTGTTTGAACTTACCTGCAAACTGCAACTACATTTCTAGAATCAAGTCTGTAATTCATTATAAAGTGTAGTAATAGGTGCTATTTGTTTTGATTCTGTTGCTTCATTTTTGTTTAGAAAGTGCTTAAACCCTAGAAGAAGTTACACTGTCAATCTGTAAATTTGCTGTCTGAGGGGAATTGAGGTTTCTTTCCACTGATGATCTTTTGGAGCAAATAAATGAAAAGGAAAGAAGTGGATCATGCAGTAGAAGGGACAGATCTCAGGCAGTGGGCTGCTTTCAGACATTTAGTAGAGGGGGAAATTGCTTTTGTACTATCCCTTTCCAAATCTAAGGATCCGTTCTGGAATAATTGCGGATATTTGGTATGTTGAATTCTTACTGAGATGCAAAGATACTTAATTGACAAGTTCGCATTGAAGTTAATGGTGTATGTGTCTTTGCTGAAAGAAACCTTTGCTGTATTTCAACCTCAATCAAGTTGGGCTTTGTCTCTTAACTCCTAAAGTTTTGTATGTGCTTTAAGATATCACTTAAAACAGATTTTTTTTCTGTAAAATCTAAGTGAGAAGAGGCTCTAGTTTAGAGAACTAAAAATTTTAATCATGCTGTAGCAAGTAAATTTTAAACATTTCAGGTTGGAATTTTTCTTAAATGTATGTAGACTATAGTGGAAACACAGATACTTTTATTTCATTTTACCTAACCAGAAGTAGAAGCATAATGATGACTTGAAGTTCTTGACATATTTTTGACTGTGTTTGGGATGAAATCCAATGGCTTAGTAAAGCAAAGTGCTAACTTTGTGAGGTTTGAGTGGAGTACCGAGCAAGCTCTTAGCCTAGGTAAGGGCTTGATTGGACTGCCCTTTCATTCTGTACTTCCTTGTTTCATGTTGGCATCACCAGTGATATTGCTTCACTGCTGATTTTACAAACAAGCTTAAAGTATTTCTGGAATTCTTGTACATCTCATGAATTTTGTTTTCTGTGAGTTACAGTCATTCTGGGGGGATTTATGGTAACACAGCAGCAGTACTGTTTGTGGCTTTGATGAAAGCAACTGTATGAGAACTGTATGATAGAATCAGATTAACTCCATGGTTTTTGTTGGGTTTTAGTGCATTTGGCTGGTTTTTTGATCTTTTTTGTGGTGGTTCAAAGAAAGGCTGTGAATTGCTGAGGAGTATGGATGAAGTGCATTGTAATCAAACTGCTTGCAATTCTGCTCATACCATCATTGGTGTTCTTGTGCCACTTGGATCCAAAAGTTTCAAATTTTCTCGAGTATTTTGAACTAAGAAATCAAACATGTAAACTACAACATGATTTCATACAGAGACACACCAAGCAAAACTTCATCTTATTAGCTGCTTTCCCTGATCACTTCTTCTCCCTGGATCTCTTCAACTCCGCCCCCTGTCACCACCTTCTAGCTTTTCAGCCTGCTCCTCCTTGGCCTGGCAGCTTCTTCAGCTCCAACTGAATCCTCCCTTCCCCCTCATTCTTAGCTGCTGCTCCATCCAACCCTTCCCTCCCCCTCACTCCACCCACCACCTATCGTTTGACGGGATACCCAGCTGGATTCTCAGGTGAGATTCCATTTTTCTAAAAGATTCAGGCGATCGAGAGGTGGGCTACCTTGCTTGGTGTGCACATCATCTTTCTGCGCTTTCATGTAATATTTAGGGAAAGGCACTTATTTTTGTTCCTTTTCCTCCATACAAGGTTGAAATGGGCAAAAAGATGGGAACTGCAAAGTACTTGATCAACAATAATTTTAAAAATAATTTGTTGTGCAAGGAATGTTTTCCCTAATGATGTTTCTTTAATATAGTTCTCCAATTTGAAGTTGCAGCTTGGAAGTTTTAGGTAGGCATTCGTATTGCATGGCATTTAAGTAGAGGGCTTGGAGGAACTGCTGTTGAAGTGACTTGAAGTTCTGGAACATAAAAGGCAAAACTTTTGACCAAGAGCTGCACTGTAGTGATTGCCTTTCTGGGAGTGTGTGGGTGCTCTCTCTTTTCCTGTACTGCCTTAATCACCATTTTTCTGTTCTATTTTAGTATGTTATTGTATTATTCAGTCCTACACTTGCTCTCTGCAGCCATTCCATAAAACTCTGCAGTAAACTGTGATATTGCCAGTGTGAAAAGACCTGGCTAATATAATGCAATTGATAATTACTTGTATTTGTAGGTGGTTTGGTTTTCATGTTGTGAGTTGTTTGTTTCTTTGGTTTTTTTTTAATAGGTTTTTTGTTGGTGGTGGTGGTTTTTTTGTTTTGGGTTTTGTTTTTTTTTTTTATAGAAAATACTGTAGGGGCATAAATGTGATGATGAAAGGTGAACTTCTGATAAAACAACTATTACTCTCAATTTGTTAAGTCCTGTTACTTTGCCATTTTTCCTTAGAACTCCAGACCAGAGACAACAAATGATGATGATGAAGCACTGGATGAGGAAACGAAGAGAAGAGATCAGATAATTAAAGGGGCCATTGAAGTCTTAATACGAGAATATTCCAGCGAGCTCAATGCCCCCTCCCAGGAATCTGACTCTCACCCCAGGAAGAAGAAAAAGGAAAAGAAGGAGGACGTATGTGTTTTGATTTTGGACAAAACAGATTTTTTTTCTTCAACTCACCTTTATATAATGGCCAAACCTTGTGCAAATACTTTAAACCTAAACTTCTGATGAGAAAACAAATCAACAAGTATTGATGTCAGCAGCAGTTTTTTTAATTTTTTTTGAGCTGAAAGCTAGTCAGTTATAGACACCATCCCTTCAGGATGGTTTAGGGATTTAAGCACATAAGCTTCTTGGAACAACAGGTTTGAATCTGGGCAGGACTGAACCGACCTTTCATCCCTCTGAAGGTGGAAATACTGAATTTAGTGCAGTTTAATCTGTATGTGCATATAGGGTTTTTCAGATAAGAACTTAAAAAACAACTGTAAAGAGTTCCTGCATACCATCCACTTCCAGTGAAAGATGCCAGGGCGCTATTGTAATGCCATGAATTTGGTAGTTTTTGACAAAATACTTCGCTCTGCTTCTATAATGCATTCTTGTAGTGTGCCTTGATCCAACTGGTTGCAGCTGTCTACCCATATGTGGAAGCACTTCGTTAGTTGTGTATGTCCTTGAAGGGATCCTTCAGGGATGAAAGGCATATTGTAATCTTCCTGCCTTACAAAATCACTTTTAAACACGTCTCAGTTTGGCAGGATTTGGTCAGCTGGCTTTCCTATCTTGTGCAATGCAAAAGAAACCATGTTAAGCAGGAATGAATGTTCTGGTTTAGACCTGCTTCTGTGAATGACCTTTTTATGGATTAAAATAAAATGGAGAAGGGGGAACAAGGATAAGCAAACTCAGACTTAGCTTTTCCAGCAAAGTTTCTAACCATGGGAAAATGGGCTTTCCCACCTACTATTCTGCACCTTATATGAAAGAGATTGGAAAATTGTTTGACCAAGATTTTTACCCACTTAAGTCTTCTGCAAAGTACCTATTCCAAGGCAATGATGCAGTTTCAAATGCTTGTGGAGTTTAAATGTGGTGCAAGAAACATCTCCCTCAGGGAGCAAGTCTAACTTCCCACAATGTTGTTAGTCATGGCCAACCTGACGTATAAAAGTGCTGAGCTGAGAATTTGTTTTTCTTTCCTCTCCCTCCCTTTGGGAGAAGATGTTTTCTTTGATGACAATTTGCAAATGAGTCACTGTCTAATGCTATAAGCTGTATTTTTTGTTACAAGCACTATTACAATGTGTATTGTCCTGTGGGTAAATATACATCTATACAGCCATGAATAATGCCAGGTAGTTAAATATTGTAAGAGACCTTTGCAGTCATGAAGAGCTGGGTGCTGGGTATGTCCCTGTGACAGAGCGATATTCACATAGCTCTGTGTTGTGTAGAACTTTACTAATCTCAGCTAGTCAAGTAGCCAAATGAGCTCTTTTAAAATACGCAGCACTTGTGGGTTGAAATTGCACCCCATCATCCTTCCCATACTGGGAAGGAAGACAAGAAACTTGGAAGTTGCCATCTTTGGCCTGTGTGGATAGAGGTGGGAGTGAAGAGATGGTACTAGCTTGTTCTCTTGTCCATAAAGGAGAGGGGAGATAAAGACTGTTGAGGGTGGGGGGAAAAGGGAAGGTGGATGCAGATATATTGTGGGGGCGGTGAGGGGGGTTGTGGAAACTCACCAGCTTTGGGGCTGTTGTCCCCTGAAGGGCTTGGTTTGGAGATGATTCCCGCTGGTGTTAGCAGCAGAGGCTGTTAGTTCTTCTGGGTGAAGGCATGACTGCTGTGGGGGAGTTGAAAATGTGTGCGGGGAGCTGAGAGTGAGTGGAATCTGGTTTTCAATTTCAAGCACGGGGAACCTCGCTAATTCGCACTAACTATAAGAGCAGGTGCAATCTACCAAATTCTGCGAATTAGCGAGTAAATAAAATCAAGACTACCCACTGCAAATATAATTATTTGTTTTGGCAAGTGTAGCTTAGCCTTGTTTCTGATGCTACTATAGCATACTAATATCCTGTAGTACACTTGTAATTCAGTGAAGTCTTACTAACATGAGACGTCACTATGTGTTTTTAAGTAGTTCAGCAAAGGGAGAATTAGCGAGGTTCTTCTGTAACTTTGTTGAGTCAAAGAAATGAGATCACAGCAATACAATATTGCTTTGTAGTACAAACATACAAAACATTGTTTTTCAGAGTAGTGTGCAATCAATTTTTAAAAAAAAAAATCTCCGTGGATTTTTCCGCAGATTTTCCGCAGATTTCCAGTGGCCCCCCTGATACCTTATCCACTCATCACCAAGGTTCGTTTACATTGTAGGCTTTGACAATGACTATGTTTACTGCTAGTTGCCAGATTTGTGACTCTTGTCCATCTGATTTTTTTTTTTTCCACTCATTAACATCAGACTGTCAGGTTTGGTACTGCAGAAGGACTTTATTTATCTCTTGCAAGACTGGTTGAAAACTTCTAACCTTCAGCTTTTCTCTTGTTCTCCTATGTCTGTACAGATGGCGGTTAATGCTTTTACTCCTGTCCCCCTTGTTTTTTAGGAGGATATAAATGCTATAGAAATGGAGGAAGACAAAAGAGACCTGATATCAAGAGAGATCAGTAAATTCAGAGACACACACAAGGTAGTATTCTTGTTTTTGCACTTGATACAAATTAGGCTTTTTCAAAATCCAAAAAAAACCACTATTATAAAATTTAGCAGTGCATTGCAATATCACTTAAAATTATGTTTGTATTAGGTTTAATATACATGTAGTTCTTTACAAGTCAGAAAAAGACAGTTGCCACGTTAAAGTGGCCCGTGACATCTTTATGCTAAGACTTTGATTGCTACTGAGTATTTTTCAGTCTTCTCACTTCAGCATGAATAAAGGCAGCTTAAGTTGCTACACATACATTAAGTCAAGATATTTATAAGTGAAAGCTAAACGGGGATGCAGTATAAGACATACACTTGAGTGTGTTTCTCTAGGTAGATTTGTAACATTATCCAAGACTTTTGAAGAGATGAAACGTGAATTAAATTAAAGTCTTTTATTTTAATAGTTCTAAGTTAAGAGTGGGGGAAGATTAAAACTAGGTCAGTGGTTACCAGACTTACCAAACTTTAGATGCATGGAAGAACTGTAAATTCCCATAAAGCTAATCTATTCATTGACCCCCACCATTATGATAGAGATCATATGGTGACTAATGCAAGATGAAACTCACAGCTTGGAAAGTAACATGGAATAGGATGTAAGTATGAGTTTCTGTTTTTTATTATACTTATGGATGCCCCCTCAGAAAAATATGCAAAGGGGTAACTGGCTTGGAAATGTTTGTGCACATCAAGTCCCACCCCAGGGTCCCCACTTACAGAAGTTTCCACTAATGCTAGTGCAAATGTGAATGTTTCTGCTTTGGAAAGTGATACTTGCGGATCGGAGAGCACAGCTATGCATGTGATGTTCTTATTTTAATGTTTAGCTTAAAGTTGGTATTAATTTTTCCCCAACAAGATTGGAGTGGTCCTTGGCCTAGGGAAGTATCAACAAGCTGCTCTTTTGAGCACACGCTTTTCTTTCAAAATACCCCCAAATCAACATTAGAGAAAATGTTGAAGATACAGCAAGGTGAAATGCGCCCATGTTGTTCAGCTTTACCACATACAGTCACTGGGGATGGTACCATGTTTTCATGCAACCGTATTAATATGAGCACAGGTGACTACATGTTAATGTATGTACATGTTTTCCATTTTTCTCTCGACTAAAGTTTTGCAAGATAGAAACCTGGGGGGAAAAATCTAGAAAAAGTCAACTGAAGAAACTCAGCAATTGAATGTGAAACTGGTTAGTGGTGAAACTTCAGTAGAATTACATTCAAGTCCAAGCCCCAAGTTGTCACTGATACTAAAATGCAAACAAATAATACTTTTTTTAAATTGCAAACAAAACAAACAAAAAAACCACCAAGCTTCACTGTTTCAGAAGCTGTTGGGCATTTCACTGCCCTTGATTTGTATTTTTGGGGGGCTATTTTGGATTTCTTAACATTAAAAATCAACTGGAAATAGTCATTGTGTATATTGGATATGTTTAAAACGGGCTGTTGAATCCTTAGCAGCGGGCTAGTGAGCACAGTGAACCTTTGCATGTTTTTGGTATGAGTTTATAAACAATAACGACAGACTGTCAGGGTATCAGCATTGCAGGGGGCGTCCATTTACAGCACGGACGAGTCTGAAGAGAGCTCAAGGTAAGATTTATAATTCTTCTACCTGTTCATTTCTGTTCATTACTTCAGTTTATCTGATACCGTTCCCATCCCATTACCCTGTCAGATCCTTTTATTTAGGTTTACAGAAGTTGACTGAGGTCAGATTTTCATTACAGAATACACCAGTTTATTTTTTCAATTGGATTTTAAGGAAGTGGACTTAAGAAAAGGATTTTAATATACCAAAACTTGTGCATGTGTATTTACACTTCTTTGATTATATTTTTAACAAAAGAAAGAAACCCACTCTCTTGAGAAATCTCACAATAAACAAAGTTTTTGAGAGTGGTGAAAAAGCAGGAGTTCAACTAAAGAAATTTCTATTGGAACATCTAAGATAACCTGTAAGTATCAACCACTTCAGTATGTAAACTTTCTTTAAAAGTATATGAAATTTGAGGTAAGTTGTTTTTAAAAGTTGACATCCTAGTTTAACATTTGACCCTACTGAGGTTTAACACTGTAAAGCTCCTGGTTAATACAGTCCTTAGAAATAAGTTTTTCAGCCCAGTGTGTATTATAGGATCTAAGTTTTGTTGGTTTTTTTTTTCACATCAGTTTTCTACCAATTCCTACCATTTTTAGTCCCTTTTTCCTTTGTGATTTCAATGTATCCAACATGGGTTTGCCTGTATTGTGTTATCAATGCAGCATAGTTTCACTGGATACATTAATCACTAGTGAAATAGCTTTATTTCTGTAATCCTTTGTCGGTTCTCTGGTCCCTGTGCCTTTGGCAGAAGAACACTAATCAGGTAAGATTGCTTTTTAAAGTTGTCTTAAATGCTTTGTTTAAAAGAAAAGAACAAAAAAACACAAACCAGAGAAAATGCTGTTTCATTGTTCCAGTTTTTAATTTCATTTCAGTGTTGGTAAACGTGGAGCCAAAGGGGATAAACCTGTTTATTCTGCTCAATATTTGTTCAAAAAGTGGTGTTCTTGCATCCATCAGGTTGAAATTTGGTATATTTGGTTGTTATTTGGTATATTTGTGAACCGTGTACTTGCTCTTCCTCCCAGAAACATAGCTAATAGGCAAGGTTAATCCAGTGTTGGCGGTCCATGTCCTAGCACAGCATCTGTAAGTGAACACATAACAATTGCTTCCAAGGATGGATTTATCTATCATTCTGTTGATGTATTTTCTATTGTCTTATAGGAATTCTGGTCATAAGAACTGTTTCTATATGAAAAAAGTGGCAATTTTGTACAATTTTTAGTAAAACTGTAGCAGGTAACCTTTAGTTTCTGTGTTTCAAAAGAGCTATTTCCAACCTTTTTTTAACTGTCTCCATCTTGCAGTGGTGGAAGTTAAGATTCCATTCTGCGGAGTCCAGTTCATACCAATGAACACTTAGAACTTTTTTAGGGAGGGAAAAGGGGAAAAGTGAAAGTTTTCTTCACTGTTTAACCACATGCACCATGTGTAAGTGGATATATTTCTTTACCCAAGTTTTCATCTAGGATGGTTTTGGTGTGCCAAGACTTTTTGGGAAACAACTCACTGTCCCAGTTAGCATTCCACTGAAATATATTTTCCTAATTGAACAGAGTTAATTTTATCAACTGGAAGTTCACTTTAGTTGTACCCAACTGGCTTATAGGGCCAGTGGAATTTGAGTCCCACCTGAGTCATGACTGGTAGTGCACACTGAATGTGCAGTTTAGTCAGCTCATAATACAAGGCCAGCCCTACTCTGCTAAGGTTGGAGATTGCTGGTCTGTGTAGATCTGTGCTTTTGCACGAAACTTAGTCTTGTGATTGCTGCATTTTGATTTCATACATACGAGTTCCAAAAAATACCCACCAAACCCTATTTAATGTTTAAAAATCAGTGGCGGTTTTGGTATTTCCATTACCAGCCTTGTGTGTTGCGTCGGGAATATCCAGTTTGTGTAACTACAAAATTAACTATGAAAGTTCTCTTGTTGGTTTTTAGAAACTGGAGGAGGAAAAAGGCAAAAAGGAGAAAGAAAGACAGGAAATTGAAAAAGAACGCAGAGAAAGAGAAAGGGAACGGGAGCGTGAACGAGAAAGGAGGGAGCGTGAAAGAGAGAGGGAACGTGAACGAGAGAAGGAGAAGGAACGGGAGCGTGAACGGGAACGAGATAGGGACCGTGACCGAACTAAGGACCGAGACAGAGACCGCGAACGAGACAGAGACCGGGACAGAGATCGAGAAAGGAGTTCAGATCGCAAGGATCGGAGCAGATCAAGGTAAATGTACTTCAGCTGCTATTTATTTCACTTTTTCTTAGGGCTGTTTACGAAATGCATATAGTTAGTAGATCAACTGCCATTCTAAAGAGAAGGATCCTCGTGGAAGATCAGAGTAACAGCAGGAAATCCAGACTGGGAGAATACTTGATTTCCCCCACAGTACAAGAATATAAAAACTGCAATATGCAGTAAGCAACTCTCCAATTATGATATAAGTATACTGATTTTATCTCAAGTATCTCCTGTTTTTCATTATTAGCTTTATTCCTGCTAAAGGTTATCTTATGTTTGTGGTATTTCTTAGCTTAAGCAGGTTTTATCATTTCCTATTTTACATGGTGGGCTTCTTGATTGGATTTCGGGGGGTTTCGTTTGGGTTTTTTGTTTGGATTGTGGGTTTTTTTAGTAAAAGCAAGGGGATTATGCTTTCAAACTGTAATTAATCATATCATATTCCAAGTGCTGCTTTCTCATTAAATCATCTGGTCAGAAGTGTTAAAATTGTCTGTAAGCCACATAAACATGAAAGATTTGTTAAGGATACCCTTTATTTCTGGTGGTTTGGGCTGTGGAGAACTGCTAACACAGTCTTGTAAGAAATTGCCATATGCTCATGCTTAGTTTCTGTAGATATTGCTATTTAATGGTTAGCGTTCAAACAACTGCTTTTAGCGGGTTTTTGAATACCCATCAGTAAGTATTGATTTTATGCCCATTTCTATACCAGCTAATCATCTTCTACAACTACAGAAGGAAAATAACCTTTAAAATGCTATTAATCATTTGATTGAAAGGAGAGGAAGGCTCTCTACTGAACTTTGGGATTTTTTCCTCCTTCAGAGAAAAAAGCAGAGACAGGGAAAGAGAACGAGAACGGGAGAGGGAAAGAGAACGAGAACGCGAGAGGGAACGGGAAAGAGAACGGGAAAGAGAGCGGGAAAGAGAGCGGGAAAAGGATAAGAAGAGAGACCGAGAAGAAGATGAAGAAGATGCCTACGAACGACGAAAACTGGAGAGGAAACTGCGTGAAAAGGAAGCTGCATATCAAGAGGTAGGTTGGAATTTTTAAGGTTCTTTAAATAAAAAGAAGTTCCTGAGAGTTGATAATAAATCCTCTAGTATAAAATGCATCATTCTCCTTTTCCTAAATATGTTTTTTATCCTTTGAATACATGAGCTGGGGCAGAATATGTAAGTCACTGTCAAAACAGACTTTTTATTTGGACGTTTTGAATTAAAATTATGCAAATTATTTATAGTACAGTTATTTTAAAAAGCAGTCCATACTAACTTTGTAATACTGCTGTTCTTAATGTTCTTGAGGATTGAAATGTATTTTCTTCTGTTGCAGCGTCTTAAAAACTGGGAAATCAGAGAACGAAAAAAAAGTCGAGAATATGAAAAAGAGGCTGAGAGGGAAGAAGAAAGAAGACGGGAAATGGTAAGGCTTATAGTTTGACATGTAATTTTCCCTGCCTTGTTCTCCTGGTCCCATTTAGAATGGAATATTCTACTGTTACGTTTATGGATAGTAATAGAGCTCTCATTTTTTATAAAGGCCATGTGTGTTTTTATACCTAAAAAATCCCTAGTTAATAGACTTGTAACAGAAGATGTCTGGTAAGTGGGAGTACTATTTAAAATCTGAAAAACAAAGCCTCCTAGTGGTTTGGCCTTGTGAAGGCAGAAGAGTGAGAAGTAGGCAGCTGCAAAATACTGTGGTCTGGTCATCACATACTATTACATCTGTAACTTGTGTCAGATTTGTGACAAAACCTACTGTGTGTTCTATGTCATGCAGGTAGAACTAGACCTGTTTCTTTAACTTCCAACCTGCTCATGTGCCCAAACCTTTTATGAGATATGAGACAATATTCTTCAATGTATCTACACACTTGATAAATGCCTGTCCTTAGTTCATTAGTTGTGAAATTATCACAGTTACCAATGTAACACTTGGAAGCTTTGTTGGAAAAGACACTTTAGGAAGATAGATAATTCTGTAATCTCATCATTTTATGCTAAAGCATAAAGAAGTTATTTTAAGTTCTAGGGGTGTTATTTCACTTCATTGATTTCCAGAGAAGGAGAGATGTTGAGAGAGTAGAGAATGGGTTATAAATTGCTTCAAAGCTGTATATGCAAAGAAGCACACAGGGGATAGAGGATTATGGAATATATTGTTTCATGTGGAATCCAGGTTTTCCCTCTATATGCATGAGGGGAAAAAAATATTTGAAATTGACTCAATGATATTTTCCATTCCAAATCCTCCTGGATGCTGGCTGTGGATGGCAGTTGTAGAAAATAGTGTTTCATTTTGTGCTGAAATTACAACCATGATCATAATTTGTTTCTCAAAGTCATTAGCACAGAAATATATTGTTGTTGGTTTAAGGATATTGCTTAAATACACGTTAGAAGGTCCTAATTTAATTCCCCTTAAAGAACTAGGGGTTTTGCCTCTTTTATCAGAGGGGGAGAAAGTGTCTTCTCTCTTTCTCTTTCACCCCCTACAGTGTTTGGCCTGCACATTAATATCACATAAGCCTGTACATGAGTGCCACATGCTTTGTTTCAGTACCACAAAAGGAGGGTGCTTATCCTAGGAGCAGCCATCGGATTTGTTTCTGTGCATGACTGTCTTAAAAAAGCTCTTGAAACAAAGCAGTACTGATAAAATACACTTAGGCTGCCATGTTAAAATACTCAGTAACAGACTTAAAGGATTTGGAGAAAAGGAACTTTTGATCCTCTTCATCTATAATGGAAAACAAAATACATGCTCACCCACATATATATATTGCTTTGGTTTATGTGTGTGTGTATATATATATATATATATGCACAAATCAGTGACACAATACCAGTGGACTCTCTGGATGCAATACCAAAACTTTTCCATTTTCTGTTTGGAAAACTCTGTATTTTTAGTTTAAAGCAGAGTAGATCTACAATTAACTTGCTAATAATATAAATAAATTTTAAACTCCTGGAAAGGAAACCAGAAATCATTATTTAAATTTCGATTCCTTGCAGGCAAAAGAAGCCAAACGGTTGAAAGAATTCTTAGAAGATTATGATGATGACAGAGATGATCCAAAATACTACAGGTATGTCTTTGTATTCCTAACAAAAAAATGTCCATTGTTAATTTAAACACAATTATGGGTTTTGTTGGCAGAGGCTTATGGAGTTTATATTTGCCTGGTAATGTGGCAGTAATTATCTAATTTTTTTTTGTGTCACTTGATAAGTGACAGAGGGAAAAGCAAAGCTCCTTACTTCTACTGGTTAATGCTTGGGAGTTGCTCCTCATTCCTATCACTTTAGTTTTGTGAGGCAGGGCAGAGGTCAGTGTAATGTCAAAATAAGGTGCTGGGAGCCGGGAGAAGGGAGCAAGCATGCCTCTAAATAATTCACTGCAAAGAAGCTTCATGTAAATAATATGAAGATCAAGCTTGTTAATGTAAATTATTTGGAACATCCTTCAATGTGGGACTAACTAACATTTGCATAAAACTAATATAGTAGAAGTGGTTCTGGCCAAATACCTATAAAACTTAATTCTTTCTCTAAAGAGATCAGCAGCCACATTCTCTACTTCTGTTTAATGTGGTGGGGTAGATTCTGTGCAGTAAGGTTGAGAACTGGTATCTTAGGATTCTAATGTTACGAAAACAGGGGACGCCAGGTGCTCTTATGAATCTTATTTGCGTTTAGTGGGGGATATATCTGCATGAAGTTTTTCTTGTATTGTGGTACAAGACCCTCATTGAAATGTTCTCTCAATAAAAAATATGTATCTTTTATAGGGGTAGTGCTCTTCAGAAGAGGCTAAGAGACAGGGAGAAGGAGATGGAAGCAGATGAGCGAGATAGGAAAAGGGAAAAAGAAGAACTAGAAGAAATCAGGCAGCGTCTTCTGGCCGAAGGACATCCAGATCCAGATGCAGAACTTCAGAGGGTGAGTTGCTGTTGGTCTGACAGGAAAACGAGTCCTTTGTGTTCTGGTTGTATTGAGCAAAGTTGTGTAAGAGATCTGATATTTACTATTTTCTCTATTCACTTTTTCTTGTAAAAAAGTCCAGATAGGCAGTAGGAACAATGGAAACAAAAAATCTTTCCAGATCAACATCCAGATTTTATGGAGTTTGAAAACAAATTTGAATTAATCAGTATTCCTTACCAGAATGCCAGTAGTTACATGTATTTTTCTTGACTAACAAGGAGAAGGATCTTTAGATTCTTTTCAAACAGTACTGGTTTTGAGAGACCTTCTGTTTTTGCTAATTGTCTGTTTCATTGTAGATGGAGCAGGAGGCTGAGCGGCGTAGGCAGCCACAAATAAAACAAGAGCCAGAATCTGAGGAGGAAGAGGAAGACAAGGCAGAAAAAGAAGAAAAAAGAGAAGAGCCAGAGGAAGAGGAGGAGGAGCCTGAACAAAAGCCCTGCCTTAAACCAACTTTACGACCCATCAGTTCTGCTCCATCTGTTTCTTCAGCTAGTGGAAATGCAACTCCTAACACACCTGGTGATGAATCTCCCTGTGGCATTATTATCCCTCATGAAAATTCACCTGAACAGCAACAACTGGAGGAGCATCGGCCCAAAATAGGACTCAGCCTCAAATTGGGCAAGTTTATGTTTTATTTCAGTCTTCCATATGGGATCAAAATAAAAATTGTCAAGCTGAGTAGCCACATGGTTTTCCAAATATGTCGTATGGTTTGATGTATTTATATCAAGTAGTTGTTATCCAGATGCTGTGCTTGAGTTGACCTATCCAGAAGATACATTTTACAGCGCTCTCTTCATCCAAAACCTTGAGGGCAAAAAAGGAGGGAAATTTAGGCATTTTCAAGGGCTAATTTTTGTAGGAATGTTCTGAGCTAGGATTGGTTATTTTCACCTTAATATATCTGTAAATATCTCTTTAAACTTACTGCTACTTTTCATTGGTGTAAGCATATGTTAAATTTAAGACCTAGGTAGTTCTTATGTTTACTTAAAACCCATTTGAAGGAAAAAAAAAAAAAAATTAGATTTTTTTCTCCTTTAAGGATATCACAGTGAACTGATGACAGTTGTGAGTGAAATTTGAGCCTAGATTTCCTTAGTACTATAGCAATTTCCTGCTGTTAAAAAAATAATTCTGAGCAGCAGAACTAAGAACATTTGTATTCCAGAAGGTTTGTGTGTTTTTTATTTACTATTTTGATTAAGTTATGCTGGGCTGCACTTTGAGCTCACACTGTTATATCTTGAATTATGAGAGACTGTGGTATTAGGCTGATGAACGCTTTTCTTAATGCCTTGCAGCCTTTCACTCTCTGCTCTGCCTTGGCTAAGGCTGGGGCTTGACTATAGTCTTCCATCAGAGAGAGTGCTAATTGGTTTCAGGGCAGAGAAAGAAGACCCTGTTTTTCTAATGGGTCAGTCTTGAACAAACTCCATTAAAAATCTTTACCTTTTTTGCCACTTTTGCAACAGAGTTTGAGAGACTAAAAGTCAATGCCAGGCATTCCTAGACATTTATGTAGCATACAAAGCAATATTCCTCAAGTAATGGGGGAAGAGCAAACTAGTTTCAATTGCAGTTGATGAATGTTGCTCTGCCTTTTGGATTGTAGGTGCCTGCAACAGTCCTAATCAGCCCAATGCTGTAAAAAGGAAGAAACTTGCTGTGGATAGTGTTTTCAATAAATTTGATGATGAAGACAGTGATGATGTGCCCCGGAAAAGGAAACTTGTTCCCCTGGATTATGGAGAAGAAGATAAAAGCAATATCAAAGGCAGTGTCAATACAGAAGAAAAGCGCAAGCACATTAAGAGTCTCATTGAGAAGATACCCACAGCAAAACCAGAGCTCTTTGCTTATCCTCTTGACTGGTCAATAGTGGATTCAGTAAGTTGATTCATTTAACCATTTTAAAAAAGGCTTAATTTTTCCAAGTAAACATTATAATTGAATAGAAAAGCAAGGTTACTGGGATCCCAGTGGATTGGAGCATCATCATCTAGTGGAGTCAAACTTGAGTCCTCTATTTATTGTTCATACATAATCCTTATTCTGAAGTATGCCTGCTTATTTTTGTTTGATTTCTCCCGAATTGCCACTACAAATTATCCAGCAGTTTTATGGAAGGAGGAAAAAAGACACTGTAAAAACATGTTTGAGCGGCTCTCAGAAATACTTGCAGATGGCAAAACTCTTGAGGGTTATATCATTGATAGCAAAATGTATCTTCTGCGAAATAGCTGATTGAGTCTTCTAGATGCCTATTGGGCAGTTGTTGCAACAGAGTGATGTTTAAAGTAATTATTAATTTTGGTTTTGTGTTTTTTTTTTCCCAGACACTAATGGAACGTCGAATTAGACCATGGATTAACAAGAAAATAATAGAATATATTGGTGAAGAAGAAGCCACACTAGTTGACTTTGTTTGCTCTAAGGTTCGTATCTTCTGCTTTCTCTGTGAAAGCAGATTTTCTCCCTGTTTAAAATGCAGCAGTGACTCCTGTACTCATATTTATAATGGCTTGTCTTGGTTTATCTTGGGGCTACCATGTGAGAGGCAAAGCAAGTCCTGAGAGTTTTCTGACACAGTTGATTAGCAGAAAGTCAAAAGCAGAAGTTGAATATTTATACCATGCTTACATTATATACAGGTGTGTGTATATATGTAAATAAATGGAATTCTGTGGTATTGAAAGACAACATACTTGGTTCTGGGGAAAAAAAATTAAATACTTAACGGGTAGATGAGAAATCCAGTTAGGAGTGATACAGGGAGAATTTTGCCTTTGTTGTCCATTAGCAGCTTATTGTTGAAGGAAGAAAAGCTTTTTCTTTAAATTTAGAAAACATAATTGGAGATATAAGAATAGCCAGCAAATACAGGACCTGTGAATCTCTGGAGCTTCCTGGAACTTACTCCTCAGTAATTTGCCATAAACTAGTACTCGCTATGATGGATTCTGACGCAGTTCAATACTAATTTTTGCTATGGCTATTACTGGAACCTGATGAACTGCAAATACTTCTTGCACGTGCAGAGCTTTCAGAATTCCTTGGACATAGCTGGATTTTGTCCAAAAATGTATATAGGGTTTAGTCTAAGTTTTCAGTCTAAAAACATTTGTTTCTTCCAGGTTATGGCTCACAGCTCACCTCAGAGCATACTGGATGATGTTGCCATGGTAAGCAGAAATTCTGTAACTGTTATACCTTCTACATTTTACTGAAGCTAAAAGTCAATTATGCAAAATAGCAAGAGTCCATAACAGAAAACATGCGTTAGATATGATTAAGCACATCATGCTAGCACAGGTGTTATTTTTGCAGTTACAGCAGCTAGGTTCAAATTACTGACCCCTCTTCAGAGCTTCTCAGTACTCAGAAATGTGGAACAAAAATTTTTGTCCCTAACAGTAGATGTCAAAATCAACAATAACAGAACTGTATCAGAAATAAAAACTTTTATTCCTTCTCATTCTTAGGAATAGATTTTTATTAGTGGTTTAGTGGGTCTTTTCCTAATTAATGAGGAAAAGGTGATTTTTCTGTAAAAAAGTAAAAGCTCTTCTTTGCTTGGTGTTGGAAGAGACAAACAGTATGAAATAATGCTACTGTTCCACCATGTTTTCACACACTGAAAGTGAATAAAAACTAATCCACTCTCTTCCTGTAAGGAAACTTGGAGGCAAAGTTGGTAGGAACCACATGCATAGTGCAAGATAGTAGATTGGTTTTGGTGTGATTAGTAGGTGACTTGGGGAACTTCGGAGAGATACTGTGCACAGTAAAAGTTTTACCGATTCAAGAAAAGCCTAGATAATAAGTTCAGGGAAGAGAAATCCATTGAGGGTTTATTTAACAAATATCCAAGAAAGTTCCAAACAAAAATGAGCAGAGATTAGGGGTTAATGTAAGGGAAGATACCACATGTGAATGTCTTGTTCTTACATTGTTTCCAAGCCTGCCATTTCTCTGCCTCTTCCCAAAGCACTTTTGGATACTAGTTTATTGATGCTTCTACCTCTAAGTGCTCAACAGCTGCCCTATACAAGTATGTTGTTAGAGCCTGGTCATGTCACTGATGCTGGACAGACAAACTCGACAGAGTTTCATTCGGTCCCTCTCTCAAAGATTTGTGCTATATCCATTTTCTTCTGCTGTATCTACAATTAGTCTTTATAACTGGAATGCATAACCTAAAAAATAATCTGTAAAATGTGTATTTCCTACAGGTACTAGATGAAGAAGCTGAAGTTTTCATAGTGAAAATGTGGAGGTTGTTGATATACGAGACAGAAGCAAAGAAGATTGGCCTAGTGAAATAAAGCACTCTCCTTGCTTCTAGGGTTCCATGTCAATTTTGGGCTTTTTTTTCTCCCATTGTTCAGAGACTTTGAATTCTCTCTGTTCTCAGAGACTTGAGACCTGTATTTTTTTATGTAGAAAATGTGAATTTTTTTGTCCTCTGCTCTGAGGCCCCTTTTACCCTTCTCAATTAGTTATGAAATCCTGCATTGGTTCTCTTTATAATACATGAGGTACAATTACCGGTATGTTTTATAAGCTGCAGCTACTGTACATGCTCTTTGGTAATTTTGTTATGTTACTCTGATTTTTGTAAATATTAAGAAAAAGAAATCCCCTGTTTTGCAAAACATTTGCACTTAATGTGGAACTATATCAGTTACAGATGAAGACAAAGGATTTTACTGCAAGTTTATCAGTGTTTTTTTGGGAGCACACTTCCCCTTTTTTATTTAAGAAATGATCAAAATACAGTTAAAAAATAAGCGTCTCAAGCTGTTTTCACAGAACAGCTTTGTGTGTTAATTTAATCTCTTCATCTGACTGAAAAAGGAGTTCCTTCAAACTTCTCTTTCCAATGTGAACCAGTAGTACTCTTAGTATTTTGTTGCCTGTTAAGAGTTACTAATGAAGCTGGGAACCTAATCTCTTGCAGATGCTGTGCTTCTTTCCCAGAAAGTGCAAATCACAGGAAATTTTTTTATTTGCTCAGTTAAAACAAGAGCAGGACCTAAATTCAGTAAGTGCTATCTAATGGTTTTTGGTTTTTTCTTCTGCTCAATTTCATTTTAGCCCTACGTACTATTCCTTCTGTCTCCAAAATAATCAGATGGCTTTTTTAAGAAGAAACTATTTTTTAAAACTTTTTTTTTTTTTTTTTAGTATTTAGAAACAAAACAAAAAGCCCTGTTTGGATGTAACTGTCTATTAAAAAATAAAAAAAAAAAAACAAACCATGTAAACTAAAACATAAGTTTTCAAACAAAGCTGAAATCTTGTTTTTATCCATACTGTTAAACTAGCCCTGACTTTTGTTTTCTACTGTATGCAGTCTGTTGTCCACAAAAAGAGGGTAATATTTTCCTGCCTTGTTTGTATGTTTTTTTTATAAATAGACTGATATGGTATAAATGATGACATGTACTGTAAACTGCATTTTTTTAATCTCATACCTGGGTAAGAAGTCAAATCTATAATGTGCTGTGAGCTGTTTTGATTGCAGGAGGACTGTGTTCCAGGGAGCAAACGGTCTCAAAGTTATTTTTAATTTTTGAAACAAAATTCTTAATAGCAAACAAATTAGGTAAAGGTGTTCCAGTATCTCTGTATTGTATTTAACTGAAGGATACAGGTTGACCTGTTCAGAAAAGATAACTGTAACCTTGAGTTACTAGTTCTTTGTATCTGGAGAGGACACTTGAAAACACTGTTCTTAACAATTGGGATCGTGTATAGGTTCCACCATGTAAATATTTCAGATATTAAAAATGTATATATTTGATTTAAGGGTTGATATTCTTTTGGAGTCTTATGCAGCATGCAATTGTATTTAACACTTAACTGAATCAAGTGTTCCCAAATTGGGGGGAGGTGGGGGGTTTAAAACTACGTCCTGCTTATATCAGGTGACTAGAAGCCTGCAAATTTAGATGTGATTCCAGTATGTTCTTTCTCATCCCTGTGATACTATACTACACACCACTTAATGTTTTTTTTTTAACTTGAAGTGTCATGCTTAGATGTTACTTTCACGCTGTGCTTGAGTTTGCCTGAGAATGTTTTGGTTTGCATGCCTACATGTTGCAATCTTCCTATTTTTTTCTGCAACTTGATGGTTGCAACCCTAAGAAATTACTTCCCTGTTCTCCCTATAAAGTTCTGCATCATCATTTACCAAAAAGTTTTCAAATGCTAAATAAATTCAAAGCTTGCTCTGTTTGTAGCAAATACAGAGAAGAGGGAGAGTGAACTTCATGAGTGCCTTTTGACCTGGTAAATGGCATTCTCTCATGAATAGTAGTTAAAACAAATGTGACAAATGCATTGTAATGCCACTGTGTGACAGATTGCCCAACATCCTCATCTGGATTCTTCAGAGAAAGCTCAAGTTGTGAAACTTTCTGCCCTAAACTAAAGCTGTGTGTGCAATGGACGTAAGCTTGTACTCTCCTAAGGAGACTGAAGGTGCCTGGATGAGAAAGACATGTAAACTCTAAGCTGAAGTGTTAAATAAGTATATAGAATCATTGTGATATCATCAAAAAATCAGTTTTGTGGAAGTTCAGGTTTTGTTCAGTAGTGGAAGAAGACAGGAATGTTCACTAGATGAAGTCTGGTTTGGCTTATCAGCTTTTCCTGTTTCAGAATGCAAGTATAAAGTCATTTCTACTTTTACCTCTTACTGAAAGTTTTGTTACTATGTCTCAGTGATTTTGTGTCAGTGATGCTGGGGAGTATAACAAGTTATGTAGTGGTGAGGTTCTTAGTACAGCAAGTAACTTCTGTTTGTTAACCTTCAACATGCGCTAACAGAATTATTTCAGAATTATTTCAATTATTCATCTTGAAATTTGGAAAATCTGGGGTAGAAAAAGCCTTTTTTGCCAATATTACTACACTTCACTGTCTGGATGTATGGTGTAATACACACTCTGTGTTACATTAGACACAGATCAAGAGTGTGCTCAGAATGGGATACCTGAGTAAAGTACAGATGTTGCCACCAGGTACTCAGTGCATCATGCCATAGTACAACCCATACCATTAGGGAATGTTGCTCCAGAAGTTCCACACACTGTAATGAAAAAGCACCAGTAATTACACAGCAGAACTGGATGTACTTGTTCATCTGGACCTTACAGTGGAATAAGACTTTAAAACTTGACATAACACATGTTCTTATTCTCCTGATAATCATTTTGTGTAACTGCCATTCAGAATTTGGAATATGTAGATACAAAATCTTAAGTATCATTTTTCTTCATTAATATGCACTGAAAAGAAATGGGAAACAAGGAGCAAGTAAGATCCATTACCAAAAAAAAATATATTTTTGCATTATCTTTTAAGTTGGTGAGAGTCTTATTTTGTTCTTAGAGTATTTAACCTGCTCACCTGCTGATTTGGTCTTTCTAATCTTGGCTATTTCCTTCATTCTCTTTAGGCAGGAACCTGTACTAAAAATAATGATCTGGCTAGATGGTAATGGCTCTAAATGTGGGCAGGGGAAAGGCCCTAAACAGAGCTTAGCTTCTTATTGAATTCCTGTGTTTTATGCTTTCCTGAGAGGGAAGTAGACCTTTCCTGGTTTTATTAAACAAGGTTGCTAGATAGCTGCTTGCAGGAGTAGTATTTTGGAAAGTGGATACACTGAAAACTGCAAGCTGTTGGGTTTTATATTACAATTGAGTCATACTTTTTCATATTCTGTACCTTATCTGGTGTAGGAACATTGAGTACAAAATTAAGAATTAGTACAGAGTCATGCACTGTGAGCAGTATAAAGTACTGTTTAATAGACAATTCATCATAGATCAAACTGATACTAATAATAGAAAATAGTTTGGTACAGCTGTGTACCTGTGTTTGGTTGGTTGAGGTTTTTCTTTGGCTGTTTCTCCCTTTTAAATTACAAGTCGTTTTATTTGATTAATGGTTAGACATAACTTTCAGTTTAAAAATGGCTTCTTTTAAATGCATTTCATATTTCTATGAGCTACTGAAAGTCAGTATTTGTGTTGCAATGCCTGCATCAAACCTTTTAGGTGCAATAGTTCTGTCCCACTTAATTTTACCATAGATTTTCCTGTAGTGTAGTCAAATACTGAAATACAACATTGTTTTAAACATGCAGAATTGCACGGCCCCTCAGATTTTACATTTTTTATATTCAGAGTGGTTATATGTATCATAGCATTTGCTATATGTTACTAACCCAATTGAGTATGTACTTGAAAAGGAATTGTGGATGATACTTCAACTATGGATAGCAAGGTAAGTTTCAAATTTAGAATTGGCTTTTTTGTTTTTTCGACTAACCAGTCACAGGTCTACTTTGAGGCTTCTTGAAAAAATATCATGTTGACGTTTAATACTATTTTTATTTTGAAATATAAAATTCCCTTTAAGTTACTTTCTTAATGCCTTCTTTGTGGGACCATTTTAAAACAGGGTTACTGGCATATGTATGACTTGTATTCAAAAGAGCCGAGAAGTGTATTTTCTCCTAAAACCTCTATCTGGTACCAGGCTGAAAAGGTCAAGCTGCATCTCCTTTGCCCGATTCCTCGCGGCTGGTCTCGGCGAGTGTTCCCTCTGCCGTCCAGCCAGCCTCTCCCACCCGCTGCCTTTCTTCAGGTCCCACCCGCGCGTCTCGGTTCCCGGCTCTTGCTGACGGCAAAGCTCTCGGCGTGTTCTCTGGGAGGCGCTCCCCCGTGCGCTCGGCTTGCCGGGGCCGGCCGCAGGTCGGTCCCGCCCCGGCCGGTGCCCGGGCCGGGGTCGCTGCTCACCGCCCATCGGAAGTGAGGTGCGGCGGAGGGCGGGGCGCGGGCCGGAAGCGAGCGGGCCCGGGCTGCGGGCGGCGAGGAGCCGGCGGCGGAGCGCGGGGCAGGGGCGCCGTGCAGGTCCGTCTGTCGGCGGGGGTCGGCGCAGCCCCGGCGGGGCGGGCGAGGGCGCGGCACACGCCCGGCGGGCCGGGCCGCGCTGGGAGGCCGGGCGCGCTGCGCCTCCGGGGGCGGGCGCGGCCCGGTGCTTGGGCGAGCCCCGCGGCACACGCCCGCGGGCCGGGGAGGGTCCCTGCCGCGCTCCGCTGCCCGCAGCGCCGGGCTTGGGCAGCTGCTGACACCGAGCGGGATCGGCCCGGGGCCTGACCCGCGCCCTCAGCGCCGCGGAGGCCTCCCCGGGGCTGGGACCGCTGTGCCTCGGCTGCGGCGAGGGCTGCGGACGGGGGTGGCGGGGTGCCCCCAGAGCGGTGGCAGCTGCTGCTTGCTGCTCACTTGAAGGAGAAAGCACGGGTTAACCGCGCCGCGTTCGTCTGATCGATACCTGCTTTGCTTTCTCTTCCGCGAGCAGCTTACTTGTCGTGTCACCTCTGTTCATTAGGCTAAATGTAAGCGCATGACAGCGACAGTTGTAACTCCTGTTCTGACCTAGGAAAGCCAAAGGAAGCAAGGAAGAACTTTTTTAGACAGGCTATTTTAACATTAACAGCTTCATTAGAAAAAATATGTCTTGGTGAGTCCCTTTTCAGGTAAAACAAGCAAAGTTTAAGTTTGTGTTTTGGTTTGTTTATGCACAGTTCATTTATAAATTTCATTCATTCATAGTTATGTTTCAAATAAAAATTTCATTTATTTAGAAGTATAAAATAAAGTTGTTTGGGAAGATGTCCTGAATCCATTTTCAAAAGAAACTGTTTTAACAAACCATAAATTTTGAGGTCTGTCATTCAAACTTTGGTGCAACTCCTCCATCAGTTACTCCTTCCTGTCTTCGGATTCTCTCGGCTCATCAGTAGCTGAGGTTTTTGTTTGGTGGATTTGTGCTGGCTTTCTTTCCCAGTCTATAGGTAGGATTTTGTGGTTGGTGTTTCATTTTGGTTTTCTCTCCAGTCATTTAATTAGAATTCTAACATGCTGCTGTGTGAAAAATCTCATTCTGATAGTCTACTTCTGGTTGATAATTTTCAATTTTTTCAATTGTGGTTGCCCCATCACTGAGAATTACTACCAGTAGCAGCCTTAAAACAACATTGTTTAAGAACCAAAGAATTAGAATAAAATCTTAAAATTAAGAGCAATGTAATTAATATTTATTTTCATCTAATCTTACATTTAAATTATATTTTAAATTAGATGTGCCTTATTTTTAATGGCAAGTCTGGAAGGGAGCTAGTATTCTAGTGAATACTACACTAGTATTCTAGTGAATACTACATTCACTTTCTTTTTCCAAACCATTTGCATGCTCCCAGTCGACTTGTTAAATTGGTGTGGCTTCCAATTGGCTCTTCAGTAAGTTAGCTGCCAGAGTTAGTAAGCACTGTGCCCTGGTCTTGTTCAGTACATATTTATTCGTAAATAGAGAAACAACTTCTGTTCTGTTTATGAAAATAGGCTTCGATGTTGTCTTGCAGCACTTGTGTCTTCCTGCTGCCAAAAGTGAGAGGCTTTACTTTGTGATGTCCTCTGTTCTAAGAGTTTTTCAAGATCTCTCAATACATAAGCTGAGTATACTAAAGCAGCAGAATAATATTCTTGTTTTCTTTTCCTGGATTTGTTTTCTTCCATTTTAGTAAGTAAAATTACTATAAGGAGTTGTGGTGAGTGCTGGAATTCACACAGGGTAAGAGCCACTTAGGATGGACTGGCACTCCACCCTTGAGGTGTATTTATTATTTCTTTATGTGACCAAGCCTGTGATTTGTCTAGGCCTGCTCATTTTCTCTTAAAATTATGGGGCTCTTTCTTCATTTAGTTAGGTCAGTCAAACTTCCTCTTTCCCCTATATTGCTGTATTTTGTTATGGAACATTTAGTTCACATAGGACAATTTTCTCATCTGACTTTCTTATGGAAGAACATATAAAGCTGTGACATACATGTGGCATGTAGATGTAGCTGGTACAAAAAGGGAACTGAATGCATGTTTGTTGTTGAGGCTCAGCTGAAATAGTCTTGTGTAGCACGAGGTCGCTCTTGCAACATCACAGTGGTAAGGATATGTCTAGATTTTAAATAGTCAAGTATAACTAAGTCATCCTTGAAAACTACTGTTAAATTTATCAGCAATCCAAAACAGAACAACTTGGAGCAATTGTGCTCTGCTAAGATAAAACATGGAAGTTGTGCTCTGAGCAAGTATGCAATGCTTCTCATTTATTGCACAAGAAGGAACGAAGAACTGTTTAAATTATTAGTTTGTTGCTGACTGATATCTGTAGCTGATGAACTAATTTGATAACACTTAGAGATTCTTATTTTTGTGCTGGAAAATCCCTTATATGACCTCTTAGTAGATGTGATAGTTTGGTATCATGGTTAAATACAGAATGGTTGTCTTTGCTATATGTGAACTCCAGAAACTGGAGTAGGGAGGGGAGGGAAAACCTGTTCATGTTAAGAACAAAGGTTTTTTACACATCTCTTTCCTTGCAGCATCTCAAGAAGAAAGGTGCATTTTGTGTGGAAATAAGTGATTCCCAGAGGACTGTCCCAATGACAGAGCTGTCTGCGCATTTACCCCAGTTTCAGCATGGGCAGCTGACAGAAAACTTCCCTGATACTCACCTCAGCAACACCGTATGTAACAAACAATTTTAGTACCTGGTAGAAGTTAAATGGGGATAAATAGTTTATTTGGATTCATTTTATCTTTCTAAACTGTTGTGGTGATGAGCAATGCCAAAAGAAATAAGCTGCAAAATATCTGATGTTCTAAACTCATTTTTATGTACAAATAAGACCTCCCCGGTTTCAAGTGGTGTTGGAGTGACCAAGCCATCAAAGGCTAAAAAAAAAAAGGGTCAAACACTCTGGTATCAAGCACTGACATTTACAGTATTTAGTGGGCTCTCTTGGTCTGCCTGGCTGTGGTCTGCTTGGTTCACAGTCAGAGTTAATTTTAGTCTAGGTAGAGCTTGAAGCCTGGGTTTTGTTACTGCTGTTGCTGGAGGATTGTTCCTATGCAGGAAGAACAGCTCTGTCTTGTCTTACTTGTGAATTATTTTCAGGGCGCTCTCCTGGTTCTTGAGGTTTTGGGTGAGGAGGAACTCAAAACCTGAAGTTTTATACGATTGCTTTGAAAGACCTGAGCGCATACTTGTTGCTAAAACGATACCATTGTACCCTATATATTTTGGAAAAATCAGGTTTAGATTATCTACTTGGGTGTGGTGCTCAGGCTCTTAGACTTGCCACACTGTTCTTTGTTCCTGCTATAGCTCTTGAATATCAGGTTTCCTTGTGGCAAGGAACTGCTTTTGTGAGGCTGGGCCACTTGTCCCCACGTCTATAGCAGTAATTCAAGAGAATGTTCTGATTCCTGCTTGAACTCTTCTGTACAATCAGGAGTTTAAAAAGAATTTTGAAAAATCCTCAGATAAGCATCATGCTAGCGCAATAAAAATATAAAACATTTGAAAAATTAAAACAGAAAAGTGAGAACTTTCCTACTGCATCCTTTATCCTTTTACTTCAGAGGGAATTAAAAATGTTTCTTTTCCTCTCGAACAGTTGAGAGATTAATTGCTATTGAACATTTCTGCCAGATTAAAAAGGCAGAGCTCAGTAATAACCTGTGGGCTCACTGTCCTTGCAGATAACTTGGTGATGCTCCTTAACAGCAAAAGGTTCTCTGTTCTTCTCACTGATTCTACTGATGAATAACTGTTAGTTGTATTTTTCCTTTCAGTGTTTAAGTAACTGTTGTTTTGATACTAAGTTATAATGATGTTTCTCCCCTTTCCACATCTACTTTGTTTTTGTACCCACCTGCAAAAGTCCTTTCCTGTTCAAGCATACTAAGCTTCTGTGGCTAGCAAGTCAGCATGTGAATTCACTAAGTACCATAATTTGCCATCTCTTCTTCTAGTCACACACTAAGAGTTCAAATCCAGTCTTCAATATCTGCCACTGCATAATGACCTTTTAACATCAGTGCTGTATGTGAGAACCGATGAAGTCCATGCCCATTGTCAGGCATGGTGGTCTGCTCCTGAAGGATAAATCTGGATTTAATAGCTAAAACCTTCTTATCAAATATGTTATGTTTTTACCTCTTGGTTCAGGGGCATTGATCTGGGTTTGCTATTAACTATTTTCCTGATAGGGAAAGAAAACACTATCATTTGCTTTTGATATTGTTTATTCTTCTGAAAGCGCGTAGTTCATAACTTACATTTGCTTACGGTGTTACAACAGGTGTTACTGACTTTTTAGCTTCAGAGTTTTCACTTTTAACTATGTCTGAGGAAAGTGAAGAGTCTGTTCCTTTGCTTCCACTTCAGCAAGAGTCCATGGCCTCTGCTCTGTTTAATACTGATCAGGTAGGCTATAAGTGCACTTTGTTCTTTTAAGCAGTGGGGCACGCGTATGTCACGTTTAGCTACGCTTTAGTAGCCTGAAAGGACAACTTATTTTCTAGCTTTAAGTGCAAATGAGAGAATAACTTGTGGAACTCTTGATGCTGATCTGGTTTTTATGCACTGTGTTTTAGTATGTAAAGGCCTTTTTTGATTGCATCTTTGTTCCTAACTAGTGAAGGGAGTAAAATGATACATACTGGTCTAATTTCTTCGGTTTTCTCTGTCTTTGATATAACAGGTTTTTGTAGTGGTGTGCTTAGTTGACCAGCTTTTCCTTTGGATGTTTTTGTGTTTGCTCTGTGAAGCTCTAGATTTTTAACTTATTTCAATATATTTCTGTTCCAGAGATGGGGTAAGTGCTCCCTCATGCAAGACTGTTATTACAGCAGAGAAAAAGCGACACATTTGGCAAGTGTGCAGAAACCTAAGTACTCGTTCTGCTCTGCTTGTGCAGAGTTCCAAGGCTCTGTTCATCTCTAGTGTGTTGTTACTTATGGTCATCTTAGGCAGTTTATTTAGGTGGTTAAATTTATTGTTGTCTTGCTGTAGACTGAGAGAAATTGAGTATTTTACTATAAGAGTGAAAAACGTTACATTTCTGCTATAATCTGTACAGAAATAGGTTTAGTTGTAGCCAGCATTTCAGATTAATTAAACATGATCTCTTTATTTGCATTCTCCTTTATTCCCATTTCTATCTGACTTCCAAAAATTTTATGTGAGGCCTTTATGCAAAATGCCAAGTGATTTATAATAAATTTTTCATTTAGTAAGAAATAATTTTGATCCCATCATCTTTTTCAGTACATATTTCAAATTAATGATACTAAATTCAAACTAAAGTTAAAACCATGGCTCTAAAATCTAGGTGTGTCCTACTTGTAATTGTTTAATTTAAACAATTTTAGTTTGGGGTTTTTTCTCCTCTTACATTCCATTTCCTTATTGAAAAATGAAACAGATTTTCTTAGAAGACAGATCTTGAAACCCTGCTGAGCTTGATCCTGAGGATACCACAAAAAAAGGAAGGAATAGGCAGAACATTTGGTGTATATTATTACTTTGTACTGCTTTGTAAAAGCAAATTTTTCATGAGTTGGGAAAGTTGTAAAGCTTCAACCAGGGTTTTAGCAGTGTCACTATTTACAGTTCAAAGTCCGGGGACTTGTGCTCCTTAATCACTTAAGTGCTTTTAAAAACCCCATTAAAAGTTTCTGGGTGTGTACTTGCCATCTTCTCTTTTCTGAGGGTGGGGCTGGGAAAATTCTGTAGAGAGAATCTCTAATATTATTACTGATTTATCGAAAAACTGCAGTGAATTAATGAGATACGAGTCAGTAGTTATGTTTGGAAATGCTACTGAGATCAGGTAATTAGACTTTAACATTGCATATTTAAGGAAAAAACTATCAGAGTAGGAATACTTAAGGAAAAAATCATTAGGTTATTTTCAGTGCCAGATCAATTTTAAGAAAACTGAATGATATTTTAAAGGTATTGCAAAAGGTATCATCCTTCAGTTTATTGTACATTTTAATCTAATGCTGCTTTAGTGCATTAAGTCAAACAGAACAGTTCTGCGGGAAGTAATTCAGAAGAAATTAGATTAATTTTGTAAGGAATCAAAAATGTTTTTATCTCCTATATTAAATCTCCTGAATTTGAACAGTACAGCCCTGATTTTAGACATGGTAATGCACTAAAAAAATGAGTGGTCTGTATCAACTGTCACATTTTAGTGCTTGTTTAGAGTATCTGGTAATGGTTTTATTTCTTTGTAGTCCAGAAAAGGTAAAGCATAGATCACTCTCCTGTTGTGCTCTCTGTATGTGCACACAACATATAAAAGGTGAATGCCCCCTGCTTATGGTGCTTCTTGAAGAGGTACAAAGTATTTGTGCCACCAGTAGCCTGGAGTGCAGGCCTGATCATTTACTAATAGCTGATGTTCCCAGTTTGTGCTTTTGCTTCCATTGGAAGTTCACCACTGCCTTGGTGTTTAAATTATATGCTTGATGTTTCATGTGTTACACTCTTTGTGTTTCAGTATTAGGAGGGACAGGAAGCTCTTTCATACTTGTGATAAGAGTGGTGAAATTTATTCAATATCAGTGAAAGGATGTGGCAGTAGTTTCCTTGGGAAAGAAGAAAATCTGCATACTTAACTTTCCATGCTGAAACTTTGGGATCAAATAGCAGTCTAAAGACTGAGAATAACCTGAGTTTGATCACCATTTCTGTGTCATTCTTACTAAAAACATGAGAACATCATACCTCATGAAAATCCATTTTAATATATATTCTATTTAGTATACTCTAGTGGGGGCAACACAGTAAAGGAAGGAGACATTTTCTTGGGATTTTCATATAGAGAGAAACCTAAATGTCTGTTTGGCATTATTCTTAAGGGTCAATACAGCTCATTCTTGTAAGTTACAGGCATTCTACTGTCATGCATCCTTTTACCAGCTGTAGTTTGAACCAAGGGAAAAAGATGTCTTTTTTATTCATCTTTTGAAATACTGTTTAAAAGGGAGGCTCTTAGATGCAGCCAGCCTACTTTTGACTGTTGGTGTTTTTAATGTAAATGTTTCTAACATGACCCTGTGCTCCCATTCTTTTAATAACTGTGATGCAATTAATTACTACTGTTTAAATCCCTGCTGTAGCAAGTGGTCTTGGCAGTAAATATTATCTTACATGTTTCCTCCTCAGGGTCATCTTTAGCTTAACGTGCAAGCACATGATTGTGGAGAGTCGCTGAGGAAACTGCTTTTTATGTGTTGCAGAATGACAGCAGTGAAAGACGTCGTCATGATAATAGCGAGCGCAGAAGAAATGACAATGCCGAGTCTGAGACTAACGGGCAGCCACAAAACAACATTCAGCAGGTGGTGGAGCAAGATGAAGAAGAAGATGAAGAGCTAACACTGAAATATGGGGCAAAACATGTGATTATGCTGTTTGTGCCTGTCACACTTTGCATGGTGGTTGTTGTTGCAACTATCAAGTCTGTCAGCTTTTATACACGCAAGGATGGACAGCTGTATGTATCAGTATTTCCCCCTATCTTTTTAGTGGAGATAATTAGATTAGATTAATTTAGATAATTTTCTTCAAACTCCCAATTCTTTTGGAGTCTGATTCAAGCAGTGAACTTCCTCTTGACTCCATTTTCCCCTTCTCCAGTCCAAAGATAGTTTTTTTTTTTGTTCTTTCCAGAAACAACACTCTTCTCTTTGTGGTACTATTGACATTTGTTGTTTGTCTGGTGACCAGTGGGGACAATATCTTGGTTGTTACAGCTTGATTCAAAACCTCGTCCTCGTTTTAATACTTTATCATGCTGTGTGGTATTTATAAAATAAACTCCATCTTGAGCCAAAGCCATTTCCCGTGTACTATGCTAGAATACAAGAGTTTTGGAAAAGGAACAAAACTACTAGTATAAATGAAGTAACATATATGCCATGTTCTGGTTTGCCCAGGCTGTTTGATAAAGAAATTCAAATGCAAGGGGAATATAACTTCAGGAGGTTCACTGCTGGTGAAGTTATAGAAACTTTCCTGGCAGATGATTCTGTAGAAGTTTTTGGGATTTTGGTAAAATATTAATGTTTCCAAAAACACCCCCAATTCCCGTGAAAGCTGTTTTGAGAGAAAGGGGCAAAGGAAGAATACTGAGCCTGTCAGAAACTGCAGCAAGTCATGGAATCACAGAATGGTAAAGGGTTGGAATAGACCTTAAAGATCAGTCTAAATGTTGCACTGTGAAAACATGTAGACAAAATTATTCAAAGTATGTTTGGCTTTGAAATGTTTGTATAATATCAGCATGTCATAAAATGTTTCAACGAAATACAAAGTTCTTCATTTTAGATCTTTGTTGATGGAAGATTTTCTTTTTTTTATGATAAGTCACTCTGTCTCTCCTTCCCACCCCACAATGAAGCAGTTGCCCCAGGAGATTGTATTTATGAAAGAGTGAGTTGAGCCCATACATTGTGTTGTTGAAGTCACAGGGGAGCCATTCATGGTGAATCCATAGGTGAAATTCCAACTGCACTGGGCTGCACATGAGTGGTATCGTGGGAGAGTAGAGGTGACACACAACATGGGAGTAGCCATATCAGTCTGTGGGCAGCTGTGGGCTTTATCTGCTTTACAAAGCAGAAAACAGTAGTAGTCTAAGAATGTAGGAAAGGCAGGTCTTCTAAGGAATTCAAGTTTGCCTAGTATGATACTATGCCACCTTTCAAGTTTTGCCTTAGTAGAAAGTAGATGTGCTTTTACAGCTCTGAATTGAAAGATTACTGCAGTTTTGTTTGATATTGGCCTCGCATACCAGAAACATTCAGTGTTATTTCAGTTGACTTTTTGTTTTTGTAGCATCTACACTCCTTTCACAGAAGAGACGGAGACAGTAGGACAGAGAGCCCTGAATTCTATTCTCAATGCAGCCATCATGATCAGCGTTATCATTGTCATGACCATCCTCCTGGTTGTGCTTTACAAATACAGGTGCTACAAGGTAAGCAGTTATGCTAGTTTTATTTATTAGTACAGATTATTTAATGGAACAAAATGAAGGCTTATCAAGGATGAGTGAGTGAAAGTAGCAGAACTGGTGATTTAATTCACAGTTTCAATTTTGTTGCTTCTTTTCATTTGGCACAAAGCAGGGCAAAGGCCCAGTGCTATCACGGCCATCTGTTCTGTCAGAAATAGGGTGACATTGCTTCTATTATTTTGAAATTTTCATGCACTCAAATCTTTTCGTAGTCAAGATACACAAAGACTGACTTGGTCCTATTCTGTGGGCCCCCCTCTCCCTCCCTTTCCCTGATACAGATGTCTCCCATCAATGTGTGTGGCTGTACCCACCAGGCAGTATTTGTATGGCAAACACAGAGACTCTATCTAAGGCTCTTTGTGAAAGGCTTCAATCTTGTAATGATGTCACCTAGGCAAGTCCAGGCTTAGCATAATTAATTACAGTGCCACCTGCATGGGAGGAGTTGTCCATGAAAATTCCTGGTTTGTTTTGGTCTTAATGATCCATTTGATAAGGCTTAGCCTAATAAAACTTCACAGTATACAGTCAAGACCTTGAATCAGTTGTAAAACACATAGTGAATTCAAAGGTTTGCTTCATTTCATTTTGTTTTCAAGAGGGAGCAGTGGTTTTGGTCTTCATGTCTGTGGGTGAAACCCTTTTACAAATTATCTGTGGAGTGACAGAGGAAATTATTTTTGCCTGATTCTGTATACATTGTGGAATACTGATTTTTGATGTATGGACCTTCACTTTTATCACAGCATGGTGTTACATCTGAACTGACAAAGTGTTCTTGTTAAACTGGCAATTCTCTTCATTCTAATGCAGTCAACAACTGTGCTTTAACTAAGTTCCTTAGTAGCCACTTGGTTCTCCTCAGGTGCTGAAGGCAACAAGTAAAGTTTTTACTAAGCTTTTCACATTTCTGGTTTCCTTTACCTTTTAAAGCACAGTACGTTTTCCTTACAAAAAAATAGTTCTACTAAAAATTAGAATTACTACATACCATAAATTTCCTGTGATTATATTTTATGCTAATTACACTAAATAATTAACTTATTTTTAAATTTCCTGTCAGAGTATTTCTATGCTGCTATATCAGAATGCTGTGAAATGTAGTTACCTGCAATTGAGTTCTATTATACAAGCAGTTCTATCTGTAGATTGTAGTCCAGATTATGGGGAATGGAATTTATAATGGAAGAACATTAGGTCTTCATCTGGTGGTGATAATTTGCTTAGCCTCACGAGATTTTAATCTGAAAACTCTTTTGAAGAAAGGAAATACTGCTTCAGCTTTACTGTTGTTAGTTTCCTGTGGTTGTCTTGTACATATGTTAAGCATGATCCTGATTCTAGCTCCTCAATCTAACCAGAAACAGCGTCTTTGAAGGGGATTGTATTTGATTAGCTTTTTAATTTATTATTCTTTGCCTTCTTCATTTTGTCACTCTGCCTAAACTAAGTCTGACTGCTGTAGCTCATTTTAATTCTCTGCAAACTGCAGCCCATCCTTGATTTTTATTCAAGTTGTAGCAGGTAAAGCCAAATTTGTACCAGCAATCAATTAGCATCAAAGTTGTTGTTAAATGACAAATGAAAGTTCTTTAATGAGAAGGCAAAAAGCCTGTTGTGGTACCGTGCTAGGAAAACAGCGAGCAAAACTTACAAGAAGTGCTCTGGAAAAGTCACTTGTAAGAAAGGAGACTAGTGATCTGGAAAATGCTATAGTAAATGAGATACATACTGAGAATAAAGCAAACATCTGTGTGTAAAATGCCAACTTGGATCAACTCTTGAAACTACCTCCTCTAGTTCTGTTGACAGTAGTTATGCAAGGTGTATGTAGAAGTTTGCTGGACTATGGCCTTGGTGTTTGGCACTGTCAGCATTCACTACTTTTTTAGGATGAAACATTACTATTCACTTTATTTTTTAAGTGATAGGAGTTTAAGAGCTTATATAACAAATACAAGAACTACAAGTAGAAGTCATCAGAGAGCTTTCTTTGCTGTTTTCTTAAAGTAGTTTCAACTGATATTACAGAGGAATAAAATTACTCTTGTTAGGTCCCTGCTTAATAGCTTTACAAGTTGTTGGAAAATTTGGTTCTGTTTGAATCAATATATACTGATATTCACCTTTGAAAGGTTCTTTCTTCCACTTGCTGTGAGTGATGAAAGTTTGAAATACTGAGACCGATACTTCGGCAGTTTTCCTGCAGCATCTTTACAGGCACCGTGCTTACTATATGTGAGAATTTCTTAAGTCTTTTTGAGAACATACTAGCAAAAGCCTGTTAGATTAGGAGGTTAAATGACAGCTTTATTAGGTTGAAAGTTAAATTTGAACCTCTTTTGAGAAGCAGTGTGAAGGAGGAGAGTGCCTGTTTCAAAAATGGCCAAAAATTTTTAAAATGCATATGAAAATGTATCATTAGACTCAATGTGCTAAATTACTAGCTGTAATGGCTGGATTCCTAATTTGGCAGAAAGTCCTGGATGCATCATATAAGTGTGATTCCTTTAGTCTTTGTGCGTAAGCACTTTACTTTTAAGTTAATTTTTGCTAAGTATTTTAAGAACATAAGATGTGTTCTACTACACATCTTTAAGAAGAGGACAAAGAGATAACACTTTTTTTAACAGCTTCTGAATACTTTAATCTGATGTACATATATAGCAAATTTAGCCAGTTAATTTTCCACTGATTGTGTCTGTGGAAAGCAGGAATCCTTATGTAGTTTTGATTTCTAGATTATTGTTTCTGATGGGTTGTCTAGTTGTAATACTGAGTCAAGTTTTATAAAAGAGATTCTATGCTAGGTCTTAACAATATATGTTCATTCTCAGTTAAGAGATGTTAAGACATTATGGAGTTAAAGAGGTCTTCAGTCATGGTTTTATCACTTTGCACAATAAATACCAGAAGGGTGCACTTCTGTCAGTGCAAAGTCGAAGTGCCTATCATTTCCAGTTTTAAATCTTTGAGTGCCTCTGCTGAGTACAACACTGAACTGTCTTTATTGAATTGTTGGGCATGCAAGTCTGCTCTCATATATCTCAAAATTAGGGATTATGTCTGTAGATAACTGATAGAGAATATTGAAATCTTTATGTAGTCGTTCATCAATGACATTTCAACAGATAAGTACTGAAGGTTTTTCTGGGTTCCAGCATTTAATTCTATAACTGCATTCTGAAAATGATTTGAAATCAGAGCAGCACCAAAGTGAATCATGTTTTCCATCTGTGTTCATGCTGGATGATTCTGCTATGTTATAATGCCACTGGTATCAAAATGGTCTAAAAATAGGCAAACAGTAGTTTTCAACAGAGCTAAAGAACATCTAGTGAAAGTTCACAAAGCACTTAAAATTCGTAAGTGTAAAGTGAAATGCACCAATGAGCATAGACTAAACATGAATGTAGCACCATCCAAAGATGGAGATATCTTAAATAATGTTCTTGCTTTAAACAAAAGGGAAAATAACCTTAAAAACCTTTTAATATATGTTAAATTTAAAATAACAAGTCTAAAAACATCCTATTGATATCTTCTTCTCCAGGTGATCCATGGTTGGCTTATAATTTCTTCTCTTTTGCTGCTTTTCTTTTTCTCATTCATCTACCTGGGGTAAGTGAACTAAACTATTAATATGCTATTTTTCAGGTATCACTTTATGTATGTATTTATTTTAGAACTAGGCCTTGAATCTTAAGAGGAATGATAGTGAGTAAGCTATTGCAATGATTTTTTTCATTTTGTATAGGCTGCTAGAGTGCACATAAAAGAAAGAGTGATTCATAGGTTTATAATGCATCTGATTAGGTGCAGAAGCTGTCCATCACATGCATCACCAGAATAAGCACATCTTGCTTATCAGAATAAGTATATCTTGGGAGGAGCTTGTTCTGCTGACATATCTTCTGATAACTTAATTTTTCATTAACATATGACTCAAGAGCAGTTGTTTACATCATAGTTTTGATTGTTAGCTGTATTTGCAAAGGCTGTTTGCATGGAAGTGGTAGAGTCAGCTGAAAAAATCTACTATCTCACCAAAATATATTCAGTGTTTTTTTTTTTTTCCTCAAATTTCAAAGCATGCCCTTGTCCAGACATCAAGAAAATTTGGCCAAAATACTCAGTATTGTCTAAAACGAGCAGCCTCCTCAGGGTTTGTAATGTCATGAAATTATTATATGCCATATATTGTTTTTATGCCACTTGATGACAAACACTTCTCTTTGAAGAAGCTTATTTAATTTGGTCTCTGGAAGGAGAATGTGGTCTTCCCTTCAGTCACTGATTTTTGCTAAAAGTGATCTGTGATGCCTTTTTTGGTCAGTAGTTTCTCTAACCCTAACAATGGCTTTTGAAAGACAAGGCAATTCCTTCATCTGTGCCTCCTGCCTTACAGTAGTGTTGGCTTCCTTTTGCCAGAGGTTCAGAGAGTGAGGGAGCTTGTAGACCAATCATGCATGATGACAGTAAGGGTCATCCTGTTAACACTGTACATCTCAAAGGTCAGCTGACAGCTGCAGAGAACAAGTTTCCTGGAGGAAAGTATTATGCAAATTATAGGGTTCTTAGTGGCTTGATGAGTTGATAGCAGCAGATTCTGTAAAAAGCCTTCACAGCCATTTCTCCCCTGAGTCAGCAGAAATCACCTGTCACTTAGTGATGGCATTTGTCTATTTTGGTTTTACTTACTGAGGTTCTTAATTAGTTTATAGTATTTGGTGTGACGGGGACATGGTTCATCCAAAAGTAAAGCTTTTTATTTCAGTGTTTCTGGGGAATAATAGAATAAACATGTATCTTTAAAGTTACAGGCAGCATGTTAGTAGAGAGAGATCTTTGCCTGCCTTTAAAGATCCATTATAACCTCACAGGTTCTGATTATTCTGATTTTTAAAAGTTATGAGCATAATCAAAATGACTGATTTTGCAGTAATATCCTTTCCTGTCAGCTTCTGCTTTGATTGAGAAGGAAATAAAACCTTAACGAAAATTTTCGACAAAGCAAAAGAGTTGGTGAGAAGCAAATACTGGCAAAATTAATTCTATTGTGAAGAATAGTTAATAACTAATTGGAGAAAGAATTTTACATTCATGCCATTACAATAAATATGAAAATTTAAAAAAAGGTATTCGGAAGTCTGCATCTGTAATTTGTTTCCATTGTTTCAAGCAAATGCCATCTATATTATTTTCCTTTTTTTTAGTGAGGTTTTTAAGACATATAATGTTGCCATGGACTACATTACGGTGGCACTCATGATCTGGAACTTTGGTGTTGTGGGAATGATTTGTATCCATTGGAAGGGTCCTCTTCGGCTGCAGCAGGCATATCTCATTATGATAAGTGCTCTCATGGCCTTGGTGTTCATTAAGTACCTTCCTGAATGGACTGCGTGGCTTATCCTGGCTGTCATTTCAGTGTATGGTAAGTCTGGGAGCAAGGCACAGTAGCAGGTCCTGTGGTGGGAATTTCTTTTATTCCCCGACTTTTCCACTTATCTGACTAGACCTTTAAAAAAAAGTGTGTGTGTGTGTGTGTATGTATCATCCGAAGTACCAGATAAGTTGATTACAGACTTAATAAATAATAATAATGGTCCTAAAATGATATCAGTTCCCTGCAGCTGAGTGCTTTGTATTAGTGTATGATCCCATCTTCCTCCATGTATCCTGGACTCTCTGGATTCTTTGAGGAGGAGAGCTGAAGTAATTCAAGAGAGGAGGAGATGAGAGAGACCCATTTTGATCTTCTTTATGAAGGTGGAGAACTTTCAGCTTCTCATTTTCCCCAAGAATCTTTGGAATCCCTTGTACATTCAGAATTTAGGAGCTTGTTGTTTCTGTACAGTCCCATGCAAATATAGATTTACCTAACCTGTGAATTGCTCAAATTTGTGGACATAGAAACAGCAACTTGATCCATACCTGATAATATAGTGAGAAAGAAGGAAAGATTACAAACAGTTTGCATTGGTCAAAGTAATTTTATATTTAGAAGGATATGGTTGTTAGATCTGTTTCATTGGCTTTTTTTGTTCTTTTTTATTCATTGTAGTTGTCAAATACTGCTTTTTTTAGAATGATGGCTGAGAGAAACCTAGATGTAGTTTTTCCGTAAAGCTTTAGGGGGCACTGAGCACTTGGTAAGAAGATCACTGTATCCTAAATACCCATTTAATTTCCAGGCAAGACTAAAATTCAGTTACTTAAACATAATTAAAACATTACAGCTAAGTGAAATGTGCTCTTAATTTGAATTTTTTTGGAAGTGTGTAAGTGTGCTGAATGTGTGCTCTCAAAGTCACTGATCATGATAAAGACTGAGAATATGTCCAGATGTAAGTGCAGGGGTTGATAAGATTTGATTAGCTCTGATACATCAGTGTACTCCTTAAGTGTCCTCTTTCTTCAGGGAGAGGAAAATTGTCCCTTGTGTATATGCTCATGGATCACAAAGCACATTAAGAAAAACCTCCCATCCCCCAGCCCCATTTCCACCCTTCATACAACTGGAACAAATCTGAGTGCTCCAAGCATTCAGCCTTTATTCAGTGATAGGAAATTGAAATTACTCGAGATCAAGTTCCAAGACCATGATGTAGTTGTTTTGAGTACAGGGGATGTAAGTTTTCAAAGCCTGCAACCCCATTTTTCACTTGAGTGGGACCAGCAGTGGTGCCAGGGCAGTTGGCTCAGGTGAGGAAGGCCTGCTCTGAGCAGCACACAGCTACTGACAAGTCAGCTGTTCCTTTCAGTGTCAGATTGAGTTTCAAATTAATTTAAAGACATGGTGAGTGGACAAGTGCAAAAGGCAGTAGCAAAGTTAGAGCTCTCTATCCCAATGTGCCTGTTTCACAGGAATTAAGTAAGCCTCACCTGTTGTCTTAAAATTTCTTTTGGCATTAAACTTAGATTACAAAAAGCTTTCCTAGTAGAAGGCAAGCTTGGGTATTTCCAAGATGGTAGTTGAAGAGTAGCTTTCTTGAATTATTCACAGGTCAACATATAGGCACAGTTACATATGCAGTTACATAATATCTTAAGTGAGGAATATAATGTTTTAAAATTTGTATGCATATTACAGTAATATGTAAAATAGGTTGCCTGAGAATATCAAAAAGCATTGCTGTAGGATTCTGAATTGTGGCCAATGGCTGTCTTCAAAATCTTTATTCAGGGTGCATTTTCTTACTTCAAGTCTCTCCAAGTGTCATAGAAAAGAAATGTAACTGTGTCTGCAGGGATGTAAGATCTGTTTGCTTTTCCTTTCAGATTTGATTGCTGTCCTGTGTCCTAAAGGTCCTCTTCGTATGTTAGTTGAAACAGCTCAAGAGAGAAATGAAACTCTGTTTCCAGCACTTATTTACTCCTGTAAGTACATTTTAAATTTTTTAAGTTTGCAATCACTCACTCATCTGAAGCAGTCTTCTCATTTTTCTGGGTTTTAATAAGATGCTTTTCAGCTGAATTCTTGATCTGTTCACTTGGGCCACAGTTTTTGTTTCACTGTTGACTGAAAAATGTGGAACATCGTCTGACTGAAACATTTCAAGAGAAAAAACAGTATGTTTTTTTCCAAAATACAAACAGGAAGAATGGTAACAGACTTGTTTTGAATAAAGTACTATGTCCCTAGGCTGTGAATTAAGCCTGTTCAAAGGGAGCAATTGTTTCCAGAAAATATTTCCTAGCTTTCAGTCCTTAAATAACCTGTGTCTTAGTATAAGAAATGTGAGAAATTACTAGAAAGTTGTTTGCTTGTTTGTTTGTTTGTGTAACTGTTTTCTCAGTGGCTTGTCCTTTTTGGTAAATTGTTTCTCCCTGCAGTTGTGAAAAATAACTTATTGAATTAAAGTTGCTGTTGTGACCTTTGTATCAATTAGTACATAATTCCATGGTTTCTGAAGTTCCCTGTTGCTACTCGTAGTGGATAACGGTGAAGGAGGCTAATCAGAAGTCATTTTGCTACTGGTGCTCCAGACAGGCCTGTATATTGAAGCAGGAAGTGTGCTGCAGACTGGCCACTTCAGGGACAAGCTTACAGTGGAGAAAGGGGAGGACTTTCTTTATCTGTCACTGGTTCTTTATCTGTCACACTTGCACAGCATCAGTAAAATGTGGCATAGCTGCCTGTTACTCTGTTTTGTGAGAGAAGAGGTTAACACTGAGAGCTCGAACCTTTTATATGTAACACCATTTGGTTACCTCCAGATTGGATGACTTTTTTGTGATGGCAAAGGCAGAGAACAATTAACTTTGATGTAGATACTGCCTCTGAATTGACATAACTCTGTAACAGTGTTCAGAGACCTTTTTACTTGCAGATAAAGGAACTAATTAATGAAAAAAAAAAAAAAAGAAATTGTTGATTTTCAAAGTGAGCCTCATATGTAGAAGTAATTTGTCTGGCAACAGCTGTTGCCATTTTTTTTCAAAATCTAGTAGAAATAAAATTTTATTCACCAGTTTTTGTAAATGTGTTGTTGCTAGTACTGGCTGTGTTCCAGATTTTATTGTGCTTTAATGAGAGTAAAATTGTCTGTTGGGAAAGATAGCTGTATCCAAAAAAACCATGAAAAATGAGAAATAATGGATTGATGCTAACACTATCTCAGAATTTTATACATCTGAAGATACAATTAGCTATGCTGTTGTGGTTTGGATTTCTTTGATAGCAACAATGATATGGCTTGTGAACATGGCTGAGGAAGATCCAGAAGCCCAACGGAAGTCTAAAAACTCTGCTTTTGATAAACAAGGTGAGCTTTGCTTTGACAAACCTTTGTCACTTTATTGGAATCCATGTTTATGGATACTTGTCTTTTAGTTTTTTAAGAGTCCTGGGTGCTGTAGAAGAGTGAAAACATGGAGGCCTAATTAACAATGATGGATCTGTTAAGACTTGAAAAGTTTTTTACTTATTATGCAGTACATGTTCTTGCATTCATTTTTCTGGGATCTGGGATGTTGGTCTTGAAATGACTCATTATAAAAGTATTAACTGAGCTCAACTGCTTGTCAGACTGGGATGATGCAGTATAATACCAACTCATTTATATTTGTGTTAGACAGAAATATGCCTAGCCCTTTTGGCTATGCAGATAATAGTGTTTAAAACGTGGAGTTTGTTTATTTATATGTGTTACTAAAGCAGAGTGCAGTTTCTGAACTTAACATGCTTGAAGGTGTCCATGTATATGTAACTTGCAGTAAAGTTTTCTGTTTTACTGGAAAATTAAGATGTCAATGTCAACTAAAGAAGCTAATTAAATATTAGATGATAGTTTATTCCTTAAATTGTGATCTTTGTTAGGTCACCACAGAACTTCCACTTTCATGTGGATGTACTCCTGAATACTAGCACTTGAGTGCAACACATAGGTGCTGTGATTGCAGAGTGTACGTTGACTCCTGAATGTTTTAAGTAAATATTAAAACCCTAAGAGGATGTCTTGTGACTGTGTGTGCCAGTGTTAGATGTTGCAAGTATTATGGAATACTTCTTTCTATCTTGTTCTTCTGTGATCTTATATGTGGAGAGACTTCCATGTTTTAGAAGGCATATTTTTGGAGGAGTCTTAAATGCCTTTCTTCCTTTGAGCTCCGGCAAGCCGGACCCAGAATGAAGATGCTGAAGCAGATGATGGTGGCTTTAGTCAGGAATGGCAGCAACAAAGAGACAACAGAATAGGACCCATTGAATCAACACCTGAGTCACGTGCTGCTGTTCAGGCTCTACCCAGTAACTCTCAAACAAGTGAAGACCCTGAAGAACGTGAGTGTGGACTACTGTGTCTGAAAAGCTTACTAAATCTGAAGCTAGTCAGTCAGGCATCCTGAGTGCACACATGTAGGATTCTGTGAGCTATTAGCAAGCTGAAGAGATGCACTTGCTCCTGATGAATACTGATATGCCTCATAGGAATAATGGTGTTGCTTTTTGATAGCATTTCATTTTGTTGCAGGGGTGAGTAATATTGGCCAAATTGCTCTTTAGTTTGGTACACAGACTCAAAACTTTTGTTGCACAAACTGTTTTCAGACCGTTACATGGCCAGTTGCATTAGCCTTTGTCTTTTTCATGCAGTGTTCTGCTGTGTATCACCTCTCTTGGATTTTAGGCCCTGGAAATGGAGTTATTAACAGGTTTTTTATGCCTCAAGATTAAACTGCTATAATCCACTTGATAGGAAGCGATGTTTAAAACCTGATTGGAGACTGAAATGAATGCAGAATGCCGTGGGCTTGCTTAGTTTTCTCCAGCATCTTGCTAAGGTGAAATATCTTTGGAAAGTGTATGGTATCAGTACTCAGATACCTGTTTTAACAGACTCATGATTTCCAGTTGGAGTTCAAGCTGCTATTAGATATGCAAAGCTCTAAATAAATTAGGGTGTGCCTGTCATGTGATACTGCCATAGTTTAGCAGGTGCAGCTGCTTCCTCTGATCAGGTGCTCCTCTGTTTTAAAATACAGACTTTAAGAACAAGTTTTTTTTTTAATTTACTTACTAAAAAAGGCCAAATTCAGAATGCTGCAAATCCTTTTTAATTTCCAGAGCTTAAAAAAATAACATTAAGATGCAAAAATTTTAGCAAAGTGGCTATTTCAATTAATTTTTTAACTAAAACTGTCTGGCCTGGCTAATAATTTTCTCCTTCCTGTATTCCTACAGTGAGTAGTAATGATGCAGTCAGACTTGTCAGCCAGCATTAGTTTACTACAAGTCTGGAGCATCCAAGGTCTGTTTCAGCAGGTTAAGGGTGTTTCAGAGCTTAAGAGCTTTTCATGAATGCACTGTTCTAGGCATTTTATTGGAGGCCTGTTGAAAGAGAGTAGGGTTGCCATTTTTCTTTAATGCATTTTCTCCCTTTTTTTCTTTTTCTTTTCCCCTCTCCCTCCGCCTTCATAATTAATCAGAATCCACCTATGTTTTGATGTTCTTAGTTCCTCTAGGAACTCCACAATGAATGTTGGGCTGGACTGTAGTGAGGTGGGAAAGTAATTAGTAGGCCAAATGAAAACAGCTGGTCACCTGATACTGACCTTTCTTAACATCCTGGACTAAAAGCTCAGAATGTGAACTGGCATTCAGGATATCTTATAGTGCTTGCAGAAATAATTGAGTATTGTGCTTCCAGAATTGTTACCAAAGTGGTAATTACTATATATAAAAAAATAAGAGAGAATAAATTTTCCTAAATCTCACATCTTGGACTAAGTATCTTGAATTTTTGCCACTATGATATGCTCTGTACTTGCACACATGTGTTTTTAAGAACTACCTGCATAAGAATTCTTCTGAAAAAATTGGGAAAACAGTGGAATATTTTGCAGTTTGTAGGTTTCTAACTGGCAAATAATATATCTTATGCAAGGGATTTATTTCTTCCACTCTCTCAGCCAGTTTAAAGGAATTGCTCTTCAGTATCCTGTTGAATATGACAAGACATTCAAAAGTGGATACCCCATCACAAATAAAATTATTAGATATCTGAGCTTGTATATACTGCATTTATATGTTCAGGAAAATAGGAGTATAAGGAAATTCTAACTAAAGGGTGAATTAATTGGGTAGTGTAGTGTTTCTAAGCCATCTTGTTTCACAGGAGTTTATCACTTGATTCAGGAGTGGTACTAATTTTGAAAATAAAATGTTATTTTTAGCAAGTCTTGTTAATAGTTAATGTAAATATGTGTTATTCTTCAATAATTACTGACATGTAATATTAGTAGACTGATACTTAATGCTGCCATACGTTCACTTTGTAGGAGGAGTAAAGCTTGGTTTAGGAGACTTCATTTTCTACAGTGTCCTCGTTGGCAAAGCCTCTGCAACAGCAAGTGGTGACTGGAATACAACTTTAGCTTGTTTTGTAGCCATATTAATTGTGAGTATAATGTAAAATTATAATAGGGATAGTTCCTAATGTTCATCAAGGACAAAGTTGTAACTACTGCATTTTGTCTTTGATCTTGTTTTTTGGGTGCCCAGACTGAAAACTGGTGAGGACTTTAGCTGTGATTTTCTTAAAGTCTTTAGTTTAGGAAGACATAAAACATAACCTGTAGCATTAATATTTATACATATGTATATTTTATATAATTTTTTGCTTGTCAGAGTTCCCTAATTTCTCCCTATGTCTTTGTGTTTTGTTTTTTTTTTTTCCTTCCCCTCAGGGTTTGTGCCTTACACTTCTGCTTCTTGCCATCTTTAAGAAGGCCTTACCAGCTCTTCCAATCTCCATAACCTTTGGGCTAGTTTTTTACTTCGCTACAGATAACTTGGTGCAACCGTTTATGGACCAGCTAGCATTCCATCAATTTTATATCTAGCAGATATAATGCTGAAATGGATATCTGTAGCAAATCTAGGAGGAGGAAAAATGGTTTTCCCTCAGTTCTCAAGCGAGACTGAAGTCAAATTCTCAAGATTCCAAGGCGGAATCATTGCAACTTCCTTCGATGGTGGTTTTTGGTTTGTGTTTTTTCCTGAGACAGCTGCTACACTGGGCACCATATGAATTTTCCTGTGTGAAAGTGGCTTCTTCCTGACGGCCAGTCTAAGCCAGGTGCTGTTATATCAGAGGTCATCTGATATACATATGTCTGGTAAGGACCACCTGTGTGAAAATTGCTAATGCTTCCACCAGCAATGTGATCTCTTACCACAGGCTGATTGTTTTCACAGCACTAAGGGTGCTCAGGACTTCCTTGATGTTAACAGAGGAAGCTGACAAATCACATGGAACTTGTCCCTGTAACCGCTTGAAGAGAGAGAGCCCAATCTGGACTTCTTCAGCAGTGATATTTTTTGACAGTGGAGTCCCACCTGTGTAATGGGAAAGGACTTTGTAGCAATTCGACAAAGGGAGAAAATACTGTCACTCTAAGAGTGCTCCATGACTTCATAGCCTCTGTGCCTGAGTGTGTTTAGTAAATCTAAAACTTTTTTTCTTTTCCCACACTGGAACTAGAGCCTCTTCTCAGTTTTAATACTTTGCATTCTCAAGCATGGAGTGCACCTTCTGTACACCTGCTCCTCTTTATTTAGCTTCTTAAACTTGGACTGAATTATTTGGCTGTAGAGGATCATAGGGTCCTAATTTGGATCTTACATTCTAAAAGGTTAATAAACTACATTAAAAAAGCAGTTTGGGAACTTACTTTTTGTGCTCTTGCAAATCATTTTGCTAGAACACCATTTCAAACCCCGTGTTTGAAAATAGTCACTAACAGCACGGACTGCATCACTGGTGGATGTTCCTTCTGTTGGCATTCTTATGAAATAAGTAGGCATTTGCAGCAATCCCAGATGGAGTTTAGCTTGCCAGCTCTAGAGATCAAAGTGCTAGTAGGAGCTCTTCTATCGCATCACTGAAATTCTTGGTCATCTAAAATGTGGTTTAGAGTTCTGTTGACCTGAGTATTGGTCACTCAGCTGTCTAACAGCTCAGGCTGGCAAGGATTTTTTTTTGGTACAGTATCTTAATTGGTGAGGATGCTTAAATTAGGTGAGAGATTGCTTAATGTCACCAACGAGCAAAATTTGTGACCTTCTTCACTTTAATTACCTCTCTTGTGAGGAACTGGTGATTGGTAAAATGAAGAATAATTCAATATCACTGAAAAGAAGATAGGAGATTTTGAACTTTTATAAGAAGAGTCTGTTCAAACCTTAAAACTGCTAAACTCTGATTTCTTCATTTGAAAGAACTCATTTATGAGTAATTGCTTGGAAACGAGATGGGTGAGATGAAGTTGGTTTTGACATAAATTCTTACTGTGTACAGGTAATGTTTTTTCTTGGGAGCCATAGGGAGTGGATGGGCATTCTCTTTTACTTGCATCTTGATACTGGAGTCCTTGCCAAGTAGAGCAACTGTCAAAATCCTAATACTAGCTCCTTTTACCTTTTTTTCCTGGGGTTTTGTTTCAGTGCCTATAGATTCATAGGACTGAAACATCAGAGATGCTCACCCAGCATTGCCCAAGTAAAGAAAGAAAGACTGTGATGTATAAATTTGCTTCAAAACCAAGAAAGGCTTTCTTTGATTGTCCTCGGTAATATATGTCTTTTCCAGTATGACTTGTTAACTGTAGTATTAGCATTTACATTTTCATAAAATACATTGTCTTGTCTCATCTAAAGTACTTTTATTCATCTCATTTGTGTGCTGATTCATTGTGGATAGCATTAATAAACCAACTATATCAAAATTGCTTACAGTGACTTTTCAAGTCAAACTTGTTTGTGTTTTCTAGCTTAAATTACTGTTCCATGTTTTGTTGCAATGAAGTCTGACTTAAAACAGATTGGTTGGTGAGGCTTTTAGGGATTTCTGTTGTCATTTCTTGATTGGTTTTTGTGTTTGAGGGGGGGTTTTTAACAAGATTTTGAGTTGTTTTTATACCATTGTAACTTGTTCCTTTGCTGAGCATTACATCTAAAAAAATTCCCTCGTGTTTTATTGGGCATCCCAGCTACAGTTGTATAGAACAGGTTTGCTAGAAGGTGGCATTGCTGGCATTTGTGTATCTGAGCTGGCTCTCAGTTAAGGGTTGTTACTTAAATGCAGAAATCATCTCTCTTACTTCTTTTTTGGCTTCAATATGCACCAGGGGAGCATTAACTCCATTAAGAGTTGCTTTAGAATATGTAGAAATGTACAAAAGCCTTTTCATATACTTGAATGGGTGTTAGATGTGCAACCCAAGGAAGAGCTCAGAACCTTCCAACACTAAACTGCCAGTCTTCCATTTCCCAGAGCTGCTTCTGTTATTCCGAAGTGTTCATTTCTGAGCTAGTGTAGAGTTACAGTGGTGGAGACTATAAAATTTGTATTCACAGCAACTGTTCAAGTTTGTGTTTGAATCTCAACATAAATTTAGAAGGGAAATTGCTTTTATAAGGAGCTATATGTTAAAGTACGCTGCTTATTACCAGGTCTTAGGTACACCTTCAAAAACCAGATGAAATTTTCTAGATTTGGCCTCTCAGGCCAAATCATGGTAGCTTATGTTTCAGATGAGATCTTGAAGCTAAGGATTATCTCACAACAGAGGACCAAATACAGTCCAGCTGCCAATAGGTTTTGTTTGCATTTGGGTTGTTGCTGCACAAGTGTGAAGGTTGTGTCACTTTTATTTGTCTTGAAACACTAATCTAATTTGAGGATTCACCTCGGTTAGATTGTTGTAACTGAAAGATTTCTCATAAGTAGTCTGCATTTTTGAGAGAGCTTCCATTATTATTAAATTAGTATGTCAATGACAGCATATTAGGCTGTAGCTCTGAAAGAACTATGCTGAAACCTGAGTAGATTCATCCCTTCTGTGCTCAGGCAGATTGACTTGTAGCTGTTGTGTGGCTGTTCCAGTGTTCATACTTAGAAACTGGCTATCACAGTAGCTTTCTCTCCCCATTCAACTTACATCAGTAGGTCTCCTTCTTTGGCTAAGATTCAATTCAGTATATAAATGAGAAGACATAATAGTTTTCCTAAGATCCAGGCACTTCCATTTGTCTTTTTTTTTTTTTTTCCTTCTGTGGGGGGATTTAATCCAGGGCAAAGAAAGAGATCCCTGGAAGTTGATTTTTACAGCAAAGGCTTAGGGTGCTGTTGTACCTGTGCGTGGCTATTGTGGTCACACTCAAATTCAAGTGTCATCTGTATCAGGTGCATCCTGAAGGTGTAAGAATGTGATACTGCAACACATTCATGATAGTTCCGGATGGGTAGGTGATGACTTCTTAGAGGCAAAAAAATCAAGGGCTGTGCTCCACTAAAAATGGCTGATCTCCTCAATGTAGGAAGCAGACACAGGCTATTTCAGGCATGGGAGGCTGGTGCTTCTCGGATATACAGATAAAAATCTGTACCTACAGAGATACAGATTCATGGACTCCGCACCTGTAGATGACAGCTCTTCTGCCATTAGAGCAGTCAAGGATTAAATAAGCAGAAGTAAATTTTGGGTTGATGGTACTGTTCAACAAAACTTAGCAAAATGCTTTATTTCAAAAATTACTTCTGACAATGCTGTTGAAACAAGTTTAATAGACTGTGGAACATGTCTGCACTGTGATTGCATCTCAGTGGTAACTTGGTCATGGGAAATGTTGAAACATGAACTAGAATGGAATTCTTTTACACTCAAAGCATATGCTGTTTTCTTTTTTACAGACACTGGTTTGTACATAACCTGAATTAAATGTGAATGTTTTTTAAACATCTTTCCGGTTCTTGATAAGATATGGTTTTGATAGATTATTGCAAATTTTCCTGTATTTGTCTGATTATTGAAATAAAAGTTGCATGGATCCTGATTCATCTTGCCTTTACTACATTATTTTAAAGCCATCTCTTAAAGCTCTTGGAGGCATAAGTAGTTATTTTTATTCAGCATTTAATGAGTAAGATTCCTTTCTTAAGGCATTTTAAGGCATCTTAAGGCATCATATTTCCTACTAATAGAGCTTCAACTGATTTTTGTAGAATTACTTTCTTCTAAAAGCTACTTTTTGTGTTCCTTTAAAGAGTCAGTCAAAGCCTGTTGAAAAAGCACCCATAAGGTATAATTAAGGCACGAAAAATGAGATTATACTGAAACATCAGCTGGCACAGTGAAGATTACCAGAAGAAATACATAGGATGTTCAGAAAGAAAACACTTCATGAACAGTGTTGTGTATTGTTATTCTTATCAATATGACTGAAACAGAGCTTTGGGTTTTTTTCATTGTTTTGGAAAAGTATTCACTGCAAAGTTCAAATTTGTTTGAATTTACTAACTTCTATTGAAGAGAGTTTGGTTTTTTTGGGGGGTGTTAACCTTTGTCTCTGCATGAAAGACCTAAAGAGAGGTCCATCCTGACAAGTAGAAAGTACAGGGGTAGAAGGCCCGTGTGGATGAGCAAGGAGCTCCTAACTGAGCCCAAACAGGAAGTGGAGAAGAGGTGCAGATGACCCATACGGAGCACAGAGTTGTTTTCTGATCTTGCAGGGATAGCGTTAAGAAAGCCAAGGCCCCTCTAGAATTGCATCTGACTAGAGATGTAAAGGGCAAGAAGAAGGGAGACATTCTACAATTATTGGAAGGCATTTTACAATTATATAATGGCAAAAGGAAGACTTGGGAAATAAAGGTGCCCTTCTCCCCCACCCCTGCTGAATGGGGCAGGGTACCTTGTGATAAAGGACATGGAGAAGGCTGTGGTACTTGTTGCCTTCTTTGCCTCAGTCTTTATTGGTCGGACTTTTATGAATCCTGTGTCACTGAGACCAGAGGGAAGATCTGGAACAAGGTGGAAGAAGTCAGCTTGGGGAGCTTGCAGACAAACTGGATGTACTTAAGTGTGTGAAGCCTGACAGGTTGCATCCATGAGTGCCTAGGGAGATGGCTGATGTCATGGCAAGGCCACTCTCAATTGTCTTTAAATGGTCATGAGAGCTGGGAGAGCCTCGTGGAAACTGGAAAAGAGCAAAGTCCTATCCTCAAGAGGAGCAGTAAAGAGTGGGAGAGCTACAGGTCATTCAGCCTTGCCCCAGTCTCTGGGAAGCTGACATGGAAAATCATGTTGGAAAGCACTTCTAAGGACATGAAGGACAAGAGGATGATTGGGAGCAACTAGCAGGAATTTATAAAGTGAAAATCATGCTTGACCAACCTTTTTGCTTTCCACAATGTCTTGCTCAATAAGGGGAGAGCAGATGACGTTTACTTGGACTTGTAAAGCTTTACACACCATTTCCCATAACCTCACCATAGACAAGCAGATGAAGTATAGGTTAGATAAGGGGATAGTGAGATGGGCTGAAAACTGCCCCAGTGCTCAGGCCCAGTGGGTTGTGATCAGCAGCACAGAGTCCAGTTGGAGGCAAATCATTAGTGGTATATCACAAGGCTCAGTTCTGAGGTCAGTGCTGTTCAGTCTATTCATTTATGATTTGAATGATGAAAAGGAGTGTTCACTCAGCAATTTCGCAGATGACACAAAAATTTGAAGCAGTGGCTGATAAACCAGATGACTGCAATGATTTATAGGGACTTCAACAGGCTGGAGAATTGGATGGAAAACAATCTCAAGAAGTTAAACAAGGGAAATACAAAGCCCTCCATCTGGGGAAGAGTAGCCTCAGGCATCAGTACCTGCTGGGGTCTGAGCAGCTGCAAAGTAGCAGAATTTTATCTTAGGCTAAATACTCAACCTGGAGCTACAATCTAATATGCTAATTTAATTACCCCTGTGTTTTCAATTTTTTGATGTAATTGTTTGGGGATAGGTAAATAAGATTCCTTTACTGACAGCGTCAGCTCTCATAGAGAGCTCAGCTTGATGTCTAGCAGTTACTGCTAGGTATTTTTTAATTACCAAGAAATCGTAATTAAAGTTATATTTAAGGCCATATTCTGGCCTGAAATGTCAGGAGTTTATGGATTCTATAGAGAAAAGCATCTGCCTTCATTGGCAGGAACTAACAGAACTGAGCATTGGGTAAGGAAACAATCGTTTCCTGAGTTTTACAACCTGTATTTGTTTCTCTTCTCCTTTAATCGTGATATGCTGCAGGAAGGATGATTTCAGCTTGGCATCAAGTGATGTTGGTGGTTGGTACCAATGTAGTTGGATTTAATTTGATTTTTCTTTGGTTTGAAATATGCTTTTAATCTAAACTGACTGGAATAATGAATAGACTTCTGTGTTCATATTAATTTTCCGATTTCAGTAGTGTTTGGTAGGGGTTACCTACTTTGATCTGGGGTAATGCTGCTGTCAGAATTAAACATTGTACTTCTCGCTGGCTTTGTTGTACAAGTCAGCATTAATGTACTTGGAGAATGCCTCAGAGCACAGCTGGATGTTCATCAAGTGTAGCAGCTCTATATTGGATTGAATCCATGGTTTATTTAACCATCTGCAGTAACAAAATGCTAATCACTGATTCAATAGCATATTCAAGTGAAGAACAACTACCATGTAGTTATTGGCACACTTACACCCTGGCCCAGGCCTCAGTGATACAATTTGGTAATGAACTGTGTGACAAATTCTACTTCCAATTGTTTCTATGAGGGAGGAATTAATTTAGTCTTAGACATAACAGCATACCTGTGGCCATCAAGGGGAACACTTGTAAGGACCAAAATGGCAGCATGGAGCGGATAGATAGAGGCCTGATGAGAGCCCACGGTGCAGAGGTGCTGCTAGGGGGTGATTATTGTTTGGTGGCAGTGCCTGTCCTGCTGTCTGCAGCCAGCACCCAGCAGTAATCACTTCTAAAGCTGTAATCACAGCCACATGGCAGCACTGTGCCTTTTTTACTGCTTTCTATTCATAGTGCTCGTAACAAGGGATTAAAGAGCACGATAAAAATATATACTTAACAAAGTAGACTGCTATAAAATGATTTCTTTCTGGAGGACATGATGAATCTTGTAGGGGAGGCATTTCCAATGTGCATTTCCAGTCACTGCTAAGGTTTCGAAACTATTTTAAGAACAGCAGAACCTGGCTGTTGTCATAGTAGCAATAAACCTTTTAATCCCACTTCCTCTGGAGATGAAGCTGTTGTGTACATAATCTGCTTAAAGATTGTCAAGGCTGTTTATGTGACAGGGAACTAAGGATACAGTACTGAGAAGATGCTACTTGTTGCCCCCAGAAAATTTAGTATTTTTATCTACTTTGATAGTGTTTGAGATTTGCTGAGATATTGATCTTATGACAAGCTGGTAGGAGAACAGTCATCTGGGAAGCCAGCCTTCATTTTTACCAGTGTTTTGGCATTGAAAACTTGTCATGCTTAAATAAAACTGTTCCTAGGTAGTTCTTCAGATATCAAGCTTCTCCCATAGTTTAAAAGCATCATTTTTGAGGAAGTCCTTTCATCCTGAATGCTTCCATTCCTTACAGTCTCTGAGGTTTCTAAATCAACGTTGAGTCATATTTTTAATATTGCTGAATAGTGAACACATTTAACACTCCCTTGATGTATTTGGCTAATGCAGACCGACTTATTCTTAAATGTACAGCAGGTAGTCAAGGGAAATCCGCAGACAACTGAGAAGTTCCTCAGCTGTGTTTTGGAGATTGGTTTAGCTGGGTAAGGAGAGTTTTAAATGTTATGTCAAAATAATCATTATAATAGAATTTGGCATCCTGAACCAAAAATGACGTGAGTGTTTGTTCACATGTATCTAGAACTAAAAGAGGCCTTTCTTCTCACCAGATCAGATTTCTCAGTAATTACTGACATCTGCGCCACTGCCAGTTTGTTTGGATTAGTCTGGTTACAGGACTGGATTGCATAACCCCATGTCCTGCAAATAATCAATGGGCATCTTTTCTTTTATTTGAACCAGTATTTCAGTTCATATGTACTGAATAATAGCAACAGTTAGGGAATTTTTACTTTTTTGTTTTCCTGTTTAGGTATTTTTACTTGTTTGTTTTCCTGAAGTTTGCATGTTCTGTCAGAATGGACACTCAGTGAAAAAATCCCACTGCAGAATAAATGAAAGAATGTTTCTAAGATTATTTCTTTGAAAATTAAAGTATATATTTTCCCCTCTATAAAGTTTTGACTATGGATAATTGTTTTCTGTTCATTCCCCTCCTTTCCAGCAACCCTTAATTCAACATGACATGGAAAGATGTATTAGGCAAACCATTGACTGTTGTGTTGTCATCAGATCTAATTACTCCTCGGGGTGCGTTGCTCACTGACTTACTGAGACCATCACTTGAATCCTGTGCATCTGATCTGCCCTTGCAGGCTGTGGAGATGCTGGCAGGCCCCAGCCTGCTCTAAGGGACAGGGAAGATGTTTCCTTCTTCTTTCCCTTTCCTTCTCACAGCGTTGACTTCAGGCTCTATGGAGAGGGAGCACCCCCACAGGCCAAGGAGGCTGGTGTGGGGGTGAAAGCCCCTTGGACAATCCCTTGTGGTGTAGTTTCCTCACCAGAAATGTGGTTAGGTGCCATGGAGGATCTCTTCTCAGCAGAACTCCTTGTGCTATTGTTTAGAGGGGCTTTGCAAATTTTCCAGTTTGACACTCTGAACAAAACCATTTCTTATTTAAAGAAGAGCTTTTGTTTTGAAACATTCTTAACATTCAAAAATAGTCATTAATATTTTTCACTCTTTGCTTTAATCTGAAGAATTCATCACTGTCCTGCTCTGGAAATTTTTTCACCTCAAATATTAAATAGTTTTATGACATGCAAGACTTGTTTATTTCCTCTTCTTAGATGGTAAAAATCCTAGTAAAGGGTTGGAGGGGGTTTTATTTCAGTTTATATAAAAGTCACCTGTCACTACTTGGTATTTTTCTTAGCCAGTTGATTTCTTAAGGAGAAATCTACCCAGTTTGGGAATAATTCTGTTAAAGATATCAATTTTTATTTTACTGAGCTGTACTATGCTGAATTAATTGTTTTGATCTGGCTGATGAGTAGATAGAGGCAGAATGGAAAAAGGTACCTCTGTATCTATTAATGCCTCTCTCGACACCTACACTATTGAGACATATTATTTGTGTCAAGGCTTTTGATCACAATTTTGGTAGGTATCCTTTCGGTGCAGTGTTTTAGATCAAAACCTGTAAATCATGTCGTTTTATGTGCAGCTAAACTCAAGTTCTGCCAAATTGCATGAGATATGGTTAATGCTTACAATAGTGGCGAAAATTAAATCTTGTGTTTTAATAGGAGAGCAGATTTTATCAATAGTCTCTAAACTCTGCAGGATGAGATCATCATTACATCAATGTCTTGCACAGTGCTGAGTATTTGGGCACAGGGAACAATGGTATTTGTCTTTTATTAGAAACAAATTGAATAGCAGGGGACAAATGTTTCCCACTCTGGTGCAGGAATGGTCAGTGCCTCCAGGTGCTGCTTGGTCTTTAGGGGTTTTTATGTTGTTTTGATTTTGTTTTGTTTTTTCAAGTGGTTTTACTATGACTGTAGAGATGAGAGCTCCTTGTATTTCATCTTGTAATGATTTTGTATAAAATGCATTTACCCTAGTAGACTTCCTAGATGGTGAAGCACGGAGGTTGCAAATGCTGCACTGGCTGCTAGACATACCATTGGGGATAAATCAGGCATAAGTGAAAAGGCTGCAAGAAAAAACAGATTGGAGGACTCTAATGCTTTCACTACATTTAGTGGCATACTATATGTCTTTTAAAAAAATCAATTGTTAAAATAATGTCCATTGTTAAGTGAGGATGATAACCTGAAGCTATCTACTGAGAAACTACAGTGCTGTCTCCCACAACTGTTGCGTGAACATTGCATTGTACTTTTGTGTCTGTGACTGGAAAAACTAGAAGTAGATACAGCAATCTAAGTATGTGCCTGAGAAGATAAGGTGTGTGAAGCTTTATTTTGCAGTGTTTGTACCAAATAGCTTGTTTTTTCACCCTGAACAGTTATTTAAAAGCCACTTTTCCATTTAAAATACTAGGATAGTGAATTGTCCCTCTTGTGTTGCTGGGAAAACTTCAAAGAAAGAGTGAGGTAGCTTAATGATTTTCTCCTCAAATGTTCCCAGGGCCCCTGTTAAATACACTAGAAGCTGGAACACTCGTGGTCTTCCTTCACACACATACTGAACGAGTATGACTTTTGTGTCTTTCTCAGACTCTCAGAGGTATGAACGTGATGGGAAAACTGCATTTCTGGCTTGTGTGTGCCTCTGAGTGAAAGGAGTAGGTGATTCTCTGGCTCAGAGACCTGTGAAGAAGCACAAGTATGTCTCACATGAACCATCCTTAGCTTGGCAGCCTCATACTGCCATTTGCTTCTAGTGCTAAAACCAGCATAGTTGAGTGTGGTGATGTAGTCAGATGATGTAGCTCCCACCCATTATGGAAAAGCACAAGAAGTTTCACTTCTACTAGTGCCACTTTCTACAATTTTCCTGCCATCCACAAGAGCAGGAGTGGGTGCTCCCAGTGGTTGCTCCCCTGTTTTGTTCTTAACTAGCTCTGTGTTTCCTTCTTTCATGTATCTCAAACCCATATGCAGAGTGAAAGGTGGAATAGAGAAAGAATATGCACAAAAGAGCTGATAGATTTTTCAGTGGTGTCTCTCAGTGTAGCATGTACTGTAGTGGGAAGTTTAACACTAATTTTTCCTGATTTAATATGGCTATGAAATAACAAGAGAGGCACCATTTGGCTGAGACCACAGAAATCACAGGTGTTTTCAAAATGACAGTTGCACAGTCAGGCCCTTAGAAATTACAGAAATATTCTTCCAGCTGAGCTATCTTTCCTAGAACGTGCAGAGGACCTGGACATGGTTGCAAAGCAGTCTTAGAAATACCTTGCCATGTAGTTTTCAATCCTTCTTCTTAAACTTGGTTCGTTGAGTTCACATTTTTTGATATCAGCATTTTCTCTAAGTTTCAAACTCTTTCTTGGTCCCTTTATGACAAATGCCCAGAACAAAACACTGCATTTCCCTCCAGCAGGGTAGAGGGAAAAGCTGGACCTACCTCATTCCCTTACAGTGCACTGCTTCTATGTAATACAGTCTGGCAGTGCTTTATTATTTTCCCCTGCTATGTTGTCACTAATTTCTGTCTTAACATGCTATTTCTCCGACAGCCCTAAGACTGCTGTTTGCTGTGTGTCCACGTGCTCCGAATTCTTGTGGTTTTAATTGTTTTTCTCAGGTATGCTGTTCTGCATTTTTCCCCAGCTGGATTCACTATTGGTGTTTGCATTTTTCTCCAGTTTATCTGCAACAGTGGAGTCCAGCAGTGACTAAAGGTAAGAAGCTACAGTTCAATTTAGTCTTGTTGCAGTAGGTCTAGTGATTTTTGCATCATTCTCCCACTGCAATTTTCGTGAGCTTTTAATTCCTGCTTCTTATTTCATCAAATAATATTTTAAATCAAACAAAGCACAGTAACAATACCCATATTTTTGTAGAAAATCCTCTCATGCTACTCCTTGTTTTCATTTTACATTGTTATTTCAGTAGTGTCTCTTACTCCCTTTCTGTTGCCAAGATGCTGTCTGTATCCAAGGCAACTTAAATAATTTTGAGAGTAAGACAGTGAGAGATGATGTATCAATTACTAATATCCAAGTAGATGGCCTCTGTGGCACTCCCTTTGTGCATCATTGTAATTCTGATTGATTTAAACTGTTTGGGTGCAGCATGTACAGTTGTGGAGACAGGGAAGATTCCTCACTAATGAAGACCTGCTGTTTTGTAATGCTGCAGCATGTTCCAGCCTATTCCAGTGCCATGTGTATCACGTGGGATCTGGGCTGACAGCCAGTGCAAATGTTTCTTCAAGGACTTTAGGACATATTCTAATTATGTTTAGATTCTCCCACTTTCTTTTCATCTGAAGGATGTCACTCTGCTCATTTCAAAGTGTGGTGCAAAGTGCTCCATCTGCCAGGATGAGAGGGGTCTGCTTGTGCACTTGTGTGAGAGGCAGTAGGATGGCTGGCTTTGTGAGCAACTCTTTAACCTCCAGCTGTGAGAAGTCCCAGGCCTTTGAACACTGTCAGGGCTTGGCCAGCATCCAGCAGTGTTTTCATCCAGTGCTGGAGGAGATGTAAAACTTCCTGGAAGAAAGAGCTTTATTTCTCTGAGCTGAGCAGGGAAGAAGGGGCAATGAGTTGTGGGATGAAGCTTCTGAAACTCTCCGTAGCTGAAAAAAGCAACATTTTTTGGAGAAAAGTGGAGAAAAAACATATTTGGGGGAGCTCTGCACATGAACACGTGTATTCTCTCTCAATCTGTTATTGAATGTATGTGATGGTACTACAGGCTCCTTTTAAGGGGACCTGGAATTGCAAAACAGCATGCAAGAGTAAAGGCCGTTATGCATTACTGTGCACTGGAATGTGATTCTGTGAGGTGAATACAGTGAGCACAGATCCATGTCTGTGTGCTGTATGGCAAATGAGATTCTGCCTTTCTCTGGGTATGTAGAACAGTTTGAAGGCTTCTGAAAAGGTGCAGACTCAGCCTGAAGGAAATATTCCTGATGTGGGACGAAGGAGAGAGACACACTTTTCTGTCCTTAGTTTGCAAGTTCCCCGAGAGAAAACCTTCATTCTTGTCTCTGCCATGGTCTGTTCCTCCAGGGCACACAATCAATGCTAAATAACATCAGTTCTTTCCTGGGGTGCCACTTGTGATATCACCTCAGACAAATTAATTTCTCAAGGGTGATATTGTTACATCAGATACTTGGCTAATTAATGGTAGTTATTGTCTAGGCAAGTGCATTAATTAACTGGATACATAAGAAAGTCTGGGTCAAACTTCAGAAAGTTGGCCAGACTCACTTAATCCCTTGTGGCTGCTGGGATCACCCTGCTGTATGATGACCTGAGTATTTGGGGTGTTGAACTTGGCATGTCTCAGTCATGATTCTCACAAGTTCAGTAGTGCTCAGTAGCCATTTGCCACCCTGTTGTGGGTAGCAAGTGTGTACAGGAGTAAATTTTTGTGTGAATTCTGGGGCCAGTGTTGCTGATGGAGCTGAAGAGAGGGAAAGTTTCTAGCCTGCATGTCCCTAAAAGAACACAAGCCACCTTCATGTGGTACATGGCCCAGCAACTGTGGTTGCCGCTGATTGAGATAACCATTGTGACTGCTTCCAAGAGAAGATGAGGCTGCTGCAGCATTTGTTGTTGGATAGATCTTCTCCTGGGAAAAAAAAAAAACCACTAATTTTATATTTCGTTCCTTCCATCTTGCTCAAACATAAGATTAAGAGAGAGGAGAAACAGGTTAGTTCTCTTTGCCTATACATGATTTGTATTGCTGTAAGCTTGCTTACCTCAATACATGTAAGATGAAAGTCAGGCTATACTCTTGGGACTGGGTGCACAGGACTGCAGTAGGCATCTGGCTTGAAGAGGCTTCTTTGTACTTTAATGGGTACTGCAAGGAGTTCCTAAGAGAATTCTCCAGATGAAAGCTGTTTTTCTGTGGACAGGCTGCACAGAGTCTCATTATTGCTCTGGCTTTTGCTGCTCAGCACATATGTTACTGCAGGGCTGTCAGCCCTTCAGTCGATTTCTACAACACAATAAAAGTAAGTAGATTAACCAAGCAAAGAAGATTAGAGACACTTTGGGGAAGGAAAGGGAAGGGAGGAGGAGGATGAGCAGCAGGGAGTATAAAAAGAGACCACAAGACTGTGATTGCCAGACGTCCTGGTGCATGTTGCACAGGGTGGCTTTCTTTGTCCCTTTTGGGTTTGGGTTGGGCAGACTCAATAGAGCTGATCCTGACGCCATGTCCAAAGAGAAACTGGAGTCACTGGTCAAGAACATGGAGATCATGCTCTCTGAGGTAGAGCAGCTGAAGATTCACTGCACCAAGCAGACAGAGGAGGTGAACCAGGTGGTACAGGAGCTGCGCCGAGAGAACAGGGAGCTGACAGAGAAGTACGAGCTCATCTGTCAGGACCTGAAGGAGGCCAAGGAGGCCATTGCCCAGCTGCAGGACACAAAGTTTGCCTTTGAGGCAAAGGAGCGGCAAGCACAGAAGCTCAACCGGCAGCTGTGAAGTGGCAGGAAGGAGAAGCAAGAGATTTCTTACCCTGATCTAAGAGTAAACAGAAACCTTCAAGTGCTGCAACTGAAAATCCCTGGATTGGTAAAAGCAACCCTTTCCCTTTCTCCTCCGACTAAACCTGTGTGCTGGAAAAAAAATCATCTCTATGGAGGCAAGATCTCAGGCGCAGCTGGAATTCTACCCCAGAAGGCGTCTTTGTTAATGACTAAAGACCTCATTATGCTGGGAGAGAAATCTCATTCCAGAATCCCTTGTCAGAGATCTGAGCCATAGGCATATGGAAACAGCTGCCAGGATCTGGGCACCTTCTCATGCCCTGTAGGGGTTGCACAAGGACAGAGCCTGGGAAAAGAACTGTCACTGCCTTGAGCCACTTGAGAGAGCTGTGCTGCGAGAGTCTGCTGAGATGGAGAGAAGGATCATCGTCTTGACAGCCCCTGTTGCTCTGTTTTGTTGCTGACTTTTCTCTGCTGGGCAGCAAGGCTGTAATGCTGTCCTTAGTAGGGTGTCAGCTTCCTTGCTGCCTGATGCTGGAAAAAATCAGCAAGAGCTTATGTGTGCCTCATGCTTCCAAGTACTTTCTATCAAGGGCATGTTGTTCCAGAAGATCTGTTAATGCAATTACAGTTGGTGTTGTCCTCTTCCAATTCCAAAGTGGAGTATAAGAACTGGAAAGGTTTCTGTCTCCATTTCCATTTCAATAGAGTTAAATCCTAATGACACTGTGTTTAGTATGCTAGAGTTAAAACCTCTGCTGAATATAACACTTTTTTAACCAAAGGGCTATGTTTTGGCACCGGATTTACTTTTCTTTAGCGGAAGTAATGTGTATAAATGGACCGGGAATTACGAGGGATAAATGTATGTGGGCGTGGGGGTGAGAATTGCTTGTCAGAGGTTTTGCTTTCAACTTTTTTCTCTGCTTCTGTATCTCCTAAGCAGCATTTGTGGTAGGCAGTGCCAAGCCCAGCTAAAAGCAGGTGACTTTGGACTCCACAGTGAATAGCATGAGATCTCTGGGGGGAGTGTGGAAAGAGTGCTGAGAGAAAAAGCCTGAATGTTTAAATGGAGAATAGCTGGAATAGTTCCAGGACAATCTTTCTTCATGTTGGCTGTGATGTAGCCAGCTTCTTTCTTCCCTCCAAAGCTTTGCTATATTGTTATCTCTGCCTGGCAAGCTCCCTACTCCCAGCAAGGGCTGATGCTTGTGAGAAGCAGAGAAGCTGTTTCCATTGCTGAGGGCCTTAGGGCGTGTGGCACCAGGAGCCCAGGTGCACTCTGTGGGGGAAAGGGAGTCAGCTCAGAGGGAAGGGAAACCTGCCTGCTTTGGTTTCCCTAAAGGTTTGGGCAGGGCAGAATAGTTCAGCAAGACTTTCTCTTAGGATTCAGCCATGGTGAAAATAACTGTAGTTTTGTCAATCATTACAAAATACTGAGATCAGGCCTAGAATTAGCTGGTTACTGTTCCTTCTTTGCCCTCCTCTCTGCCACATCAGTCTATGCCAAGTCCAAAGGCTTTGGAAATTCAGATCTTGAATGAGCTCTGGGCAAGACCTTCTGAGCAAAGGGCTGATGTTTGTGTGGCATCCATGGGGAACAGGTTCTTCTGGTTTTGTTTTGTGTGATAACATGTTTTGTTAAATACGTGTGATGTAGACTTTCATTTTTTTCTATTTTGGGTGGAGCAGACTGGATTATCCAGAAAACATTTGGGAGTTTGGAGACTGCCCTTTATGTTTTCAAATGTTATCTGAATACAAATGGCCAGCCTTGACCCTTTGCTCCTTGCTTACCAGCGACAGCTTAGGGAGCACAAGAAACCAACATTAATCACTACATTTGTTTGTATAAGAACTAAAATGTTTTCCCTTGAAATCAGTTCTCTAGTTCAAATCTGCTTACCACCTGTGATTTCTTCTACTTTTTATATATCATTAAAATGTAAAACCAAAATAAAAGGAAAACAAACAGCTGAGGGAGTGTCTGTTCTGGATAAGGCATTGCCTCATTTAATGCATGTACATATTGCTTTTTGACTGCATGTGTTTATGTTTGCTGGATATAATTATTCTTGTTTAAATCCTGTGCATCAAGGAGTGGACAGAGACCCTCCAGATCTCTTTGTGTTCACAGGTTAATCTCTCTAAATGAGATTCTCTGTGTGGCTGCCGAGTTTGCCCTACGCAATATTTAAATCCATGATACAGAAAAAAAAATGGTATCACAATGCCCTTATTTCTTAATAATTAGCAGGATTCAGACTGTCTGCTTATAAGGAAAGATGTTAGAATGATTTCCTGTAAATAATCTAAGATTTGGGGTAGAACATCAGAAAAACTAGATGTGCTATTCAATGCTAGAAAAATTAACACCACTTCCCTTCCAATAGACTCAGTTGTGTCCTGGTTTTGCTTTACATGACTTAAACTCAGGAGTAGTTGGTCTGGTTTAAAAAAAATGTTCATTCCATTGCATGTAGTTCCTCTGATATTTTTACAGGCAAAACTTTGTGTATCCAAGTATAGTCTTAGCAATGGAATAGTGCCTTCATTTGTATCCTGAGGTGCAGTGTACTGGAGTGCCTTTCACAACAAAGTTTGCATGGAATTAGTCAAAGCACTTTAAAGTTGTTTTTTGCTTTTTGAACACTGACATTATCATTACATGCTGCTTTTCTTCTTTAAACAGCCTAAGGATGAAGAGCTGAAACTTGGTGTAGCGCCATCAGCTTGTTTAGAAAGCTGGCCTGAATAAAAGTTTTGCTTGATTTGGTTGAGAATCAAAATAAATATAAAGTGACAAGCTTGCCATTTCACTCATATTGGAAATGGATGAAGAGAGGTATCTAATTCTTTGAATACAAAGAGTAAATTTATTTGAAGGCTCTCTTGGAGAGCACAGCACAGGAATTGGCTCAGTTGTTAAGAAGGGACTAAGAGAAGAGAATCCTGCCAGACCAAGTGCCTATGAGTTGCTCTATTCCTGGAGCAGATTATAGCAAAATACTGATGACTGCATTGGTTTCCACAGTTCTGAGCTGCATTATGTGAAAGTGTCCAAGAAGGGAGACTAGGTAGGAATGAAGCTGATACCTCTTTGTTGTCTTTCATTGCTGACTTCAGTGGCTGCATGCTGGCAAACCACAATAAAATCAGCTCTGCTTGCAGCTGTATCTATACAAAAGCACAGGTCAGCTCCTCTGCAGCAGCCCTCAGCAGGTGAAAGAGTCCATGTGTGGCCAGGCCTCTACAGCAGAGATAAACCAGTGCAAGAGATACTGCAGGAGGATAACAGGCTTTGGTGCAGTTAACTTGTACAGCAGAGCCCATTGCTGTGTAATACACTTTCCAGCCTTCCTCTAAGGACTTTGTAATGTCTCCTGAACATGGAATTAAGCTGCTTTTCCTGAAGGGTTGGCAGGATTCATTCTGTATACTGAGAAGCTGTCACTCAGAGTACTGAATGACATGCCTATCTTGCAAAGGTGAGCGAGAATCTGGGAAGAATGCAGTTATTGGTGCACTATTCAAATTTGAAAAAAGGTAGGTTCAGGTTGAATCAAAACTTACTTTACTGTGATTTCTTAAAAAAATCATAAGTTAAATATCAGTATGTTAAAAGTCTTATTGTTTTCAGAATAAGCTGAAGCCTACAGACCCTTGTGCAGCTGATGGAGAGACATGCCATAATGTCCCCAGTAGCAGTGGACTCGATTTGACATCCCAGAGACCCTTATTTCTTTACCTTCTCATTCAGCCATCAACACACTTGCCTTGGATGTAAGATTACTGTTCAGTATTATCCTGTGCTCAGAAATATTTGAGCATATCCTCTGGGTAAAATGCAAGTAGTAGGCTAAATGCAGTGGCTGTCCATTTCTCTTCATTAGGCCATTGCTCTTATCTAAGAATTTGGGCATTATTCTGAAAGCAAAGTAAGGTATCCATCCCATTTTTTTAAGAACATGACCCAGCCATAATCACAACACCCCAGATCCTTGCTCTTTGGCTAAATGGCAAAGTGAGCAATCAAAAACACCAGTTTGTAATGACTATGCTATGGTTTCCTGATCACAGTAGTCTCCTGGGTAGTTCAAATTCTGAAACCAAACTGAACACAGATTCTTCTCTTCCTTGCATGAATGCCCAAGCTTCTCTTCTGGAGGCTTTGTGAGTCTTGCCTGAATTTTTTGGTTGCTGCTCAGCGGGAGAGGATAGGAGGTAGAAGAGTTAGGTGTTAAGTACCCCCTGGGGAAGAAGCAGGATATTTTGGTTTTATTTCTCAGTAATTAATTTCTCAGAAGTCAAGTCTGTTTTGCCCATGACAACCAGTGCGTAATCTTTCTGTATTTATCATGTTTGACAAGTTTTTCCACCAGTGTTTCTCTCTCTGTCATGTTGAGGATGAGGAGTGATAGAGCACCATGGTGGGTATCTGGTGACCAGCTAAGTGCTGCAGTGCTATAAGTGTTAGCCATAACTCGTTAGACTGGAGCCCTGTCCAGTAAAGCATGCAGATCTTTAGACAGTCTTTGGAAACAGCCTCTAACAATAAGGAATCCTGGTAGTTGGTCATGAAAGGTATAACAAAAGAGAAAGCAGAAGTCTTACTGCTGACCTCTGGCCATGTAAGTGTTGAAATCCCAATGCCACAACTCCTGTAGAGGTTGCTCTTTGCTAAAAGCACTGCAGTGATGAGGCTAGAAGGGATATCGTGTTCAGCAGTATCCATTCACTAGGCATTCATCTCAACTGTTTCTTCTTGACCTCATCTGGGACACCCAGATGCCCAGCTAGCCACTGGATAGACCTAGTGGCAAGAGGCAAATGCCTGTGGTCCTGCTGTGTTCATTCCATAGTGACCTGGCAGTGTCTTACCAAGAGATGAGAATGGTCTTGGAGCAGTGAATTATCTTGTTTTCACTAAAGGGTAAGTGGTGAAAACAATTTCAACACAAGGATCATGTCCTTTCTCCCAGAGGAATGGTACATATGCAAAACTTTCTGTGAGACCACAGGGCAAAGGTTTACTTCATATTTGCATTGCCTTTTTCTAGGTAAGCACTGGCCTCGAGCTCAAATCCTACACTAACAGCTTCTGATTTTGTCACATCACTGCTGGAACCAGGAAGTATGAGCAGAATATTCTTTCTTTTTTTTTTTTTCTTTTTTAATAAAATAAATTTAAGTGATGCTTCATGTTGCTTAGTTGTGGTAAAAGTCTGCTCAGTTCTTTTTTTATTTCAGCATCTCAGGAGCTCATCTATTAAGTCTGTATGGGGTTAAAATTAATCCAGATGTGTTTACACTGCTTTAATGCACTAGGCACAGCTGTTTTTTGGATGTATCCTGGCTAGATTCCAACATGAGCAGTCACATTTTCCCTGTCTCTGCCTTGTAGCTTATCAACAAGAACACAAGAACTACAAGAACATTATTAAGTTTGGTATGTAAAAAAGAAACATTAATTGAAGATCCCACTGCTATGAGAGGCATTTTAACGATTGGGTATTTATAAATTAATCTGAAATTGTTGGGGGGTTTTGCCTTCTAGTTTTTGAACCTTTGGGATTGGATTTCCAGCTTTTTCTTGCCAGTGGGCTAAAAGCTTTAAACTGGTCTGAAAGTTAAGTTATTCACAGAAGGCCAGGGCTTCAGGTATTGGTTTGACTAAATATCATGAAGGGTTAGGATATAAGGTGACACCTAGCAGGATGGCATTAGCCAGTGGCTAATCGAGAGTACAGGTGAAAAATAAAAAGCACACGCTCGTGTAACCACTTTGTGATGCAAAAGGAGGGATCACAGCTTGGCTCACAGCCCAAATTTATTTTTCTTGAGAGAAAATTTGAATCTAAGGAGGCAGGACAATAATTTCTATATTGTTAATTAGGCATTAACAATGTTAATTTTTTGTTTCTCCTGACAAGGATAACATAGGTAGCCATGCACCTGCACCACCATTAGATGTTCTTCTGGGGTGTATTGTGTCTTTCAATATCTTGTGGCTCCCCTGCTGCTTGGTGGAGGTGTTGCCAATTTGTGTTGTGTTTCCTGTTAGGGCTTATCCTTGTTTATTGTGGCAGAGTTAGCTTTGACAGGAAAGTACTGGATTGCTTTTTCTTGTGGAAAAGATGTGACTTTTATTTGAACTCTGTCTCCTGTGGGATGAGCAATAGTAGGATCTGAGCACTGTGTACCTTTCATGGCTAGCTGCTAGACAGGGATTGAACAGCAGGGAGAAGAGAGCCGTATCCCTGGAAAAAAAATTGCTTCTATGTCTGATGTATTTATGAGTCTGCTAGAAACTTCCATCTGGAGCTGTGCACATCTAGGCTTGTCAACAGTTGGCAAGGATACTGTCCCTTTTGCTTATCTAAAGCAGCAGCATGGCCAAGAGGACAGTAGTGATACCAGTTCTGGAGATTTCATTGCACATCTTGATGTCTTCCATAGAAGATCCAACATGTGGAGTTACCTGAAAGTAGAAGCTTCCTCTTTCCCTTGGAAAGCAAGGTTCTCTCTCTTATAGTTACAAATTAATGACTGATGAAAAAGGACTCTAAAACTGGAAGGCAAAACATAGAAGACCAACCCAAACTCGAAACTTTAAAGCTATTCTCATAATCTAGGAAAGCTCGGTCATAATATTAAATAGGGTTGAAATGCTGATAGCTGTTATAACTGCTGGACCAGAATCTATTTTTCTAGATCTGTGGTCTCTGTATTTCATTATTTATTTTTTTTATACTCTGCAGAGGACAAAATCAATGGGGGGCAGATTTATCTGTTTGCAAAATAAAACAACAGCAACACATAAGTTGTTATGCAATGTTTTCTCTAGTATGCACATGATTAAAACCACAAGTTTTTCCTTGTAATGTGTCCAACTTGATTCCTTTTCCTTTAACAGTTTTTATGTTGTTAAATTGTTCCTTCATGGGAGTTTTCAGGGGGGTTTCTGAATTGCATGGCATTTGTTAGAGGAAAAAAATAGAGAAACCTGTGCTGCCATTGTTTTTGGTTAAATTCAGGTCTGTATCCAAACTACTGCTATTTTCAGATTTTAAGGGTCTGCTTAACTTTGCCTAGACCCAAATCTAGCTGTGAATTGTATTTGAGTTCAAAGTTTCTTTTGTCAGAAGTTTATTTATGAACTGTGATTCAGGCTGTAGTTTTAAAGTAAATGTGAAGTAAATTTTTTTTTCCAGAGTTAAGAACTTACTGAAAATGAATACTGAAGGGATCTGTGGATAGCTGTCTCTCTTTTGATATGATGCCTACAGCTAAAATAAAACTAGTTACAAAGGGCTCCACCCCTGCAACAACTTTAGGCACAGTTTGGAGCTTATATGTGGGCTCACACACAGACTACAGAAGCTGGAAACAATTCCAAGGCAGGCGTGCCTGTGTGCATGCTTACGGCGCTGGCTTCCCAAAGCAAAAGTGAAAACTCTTGAGAAGAAACTGAGAGGCTGAAGGGGTTAAATGAAACACAACTCTGCTTTTCCTGTGCAGTAAGGATTAGTAACCAAACAGAAGCAGGGGAGAAGAGCGCTGAAGTGCCACTGTTTCAACAAGAAAGATCGGTAAGTAGGCTCTGGAGCTTGAGTGCAGTGTGTCTCCAACTTTTGTGCTCACCTGTCACAGCCGCATGCAGAAGGTAGGAGTTGACTTTGTGTTCTGGGCTGTCTCCTGATCCCTCTACCTGGATATCGACTCTCTATTAGTCTTTTTAGCGCTCTTTAAACTATTCTTCATTTCCCACCTTTTTTTTTCTTTCCTTTCAGTTAAAAGGGTAGAGGACAGACGAGAGTCCCCATGACTGCCAAATGTTATTTCTCAGAAGGGAGGGAAGAAGATGCTCCGTGAGTTTGGCCCGCAGTTAATCCCGGTGGGAATTCCCGTGTCCGCAGGTGCTGTTCCTGATGTTGCGGCTGGGGGAGCCGGGAGGTGCCGGTGTGACGGGATGCGGGGCGAGCCCGCTGGGGTCACACACACGCTCCCTTGGCTGCGAGGCAAACGCAGCGGGGCTGTTGACGGCAGAAACGGAGTTCGCAGGCGGGAATAAAAGCCTGTCTGGCTGCTACGACTCTTGTGGCCCGTGGCTATCAGCCCTGGAGAGCTCCGCTCCTGCTCGCGGGCCAGCAGGTGCTGAGGGCAGGGTGTGGCTCCGCATCCCTCCGGTGCTGCTTGCAGCTGCGTCAGGGGAGCTGGGAGGGAGGCCCGGCCGAGCCATGCCCTCGGAGCCACCAGACCTGTCTGTGAAAGGGGAGCTTCTCGGGACCGGGCCTCCCGTCCCTGAGGGAGTCCGAGGTGTGAGGCAGGCCAAGGTGGCGGCTCCAGGGATCCAGGGACCTGTCCTGGCACAGAGGAGGTAATGGTCTGGAAGCAGTGTGGGAGGGCAGTAAGTTTCCTGGTGTACGGGGTGTTCCTTGTGGGTGAGTGGTCAGGTGGAAGCAGAGGAGCAGCTGATGTGAAACTGAGTTTCAAAGCTTTGATGAAAGTAATGGTAGCTTTGAATGGAGTCCCTAGGACTAGGAATAGCTAGTATCAATACAGGAGCTTAGAGAGATGGTGTGTTTCTTTAGGTCTGCCTGTAGAGACCTTAAAATGGGTTTGTAAACACCTTTGTTTGTTACTTTGGAAAGTGTCTACACAAACACACATTTACACTTTCTACATTGTACTTAGGAGGCCTTTCAACTGCTCCATTGTAAACGGGCCTGCAGCTTACATCTTTTTATCCTGGCTTCCCAGAGATGTACCACACACTTTAATGCCAGAGCATTCCCAGTCTCTGCAGATAGAGCAACCATGAAAAGCCATTCTTTCCGAGGTGCGGTGTGAGGATGAGCCAATGTGCTACACAGCCGTGTGTGTATTGGACAGCCTCACTCTGGGCTTCCAGGGCAGATGCTCTACTCTTCCAGGGAGCAAAGGGAGGTGTTTGTGATGAGGAACAAGGGTGGATAAACTCACCAAGTGTCCTTGGTATGGCACTAACTTCAACCAATATTTGTTCATGTCAGTGAATTTATTGATTGGTAAAAGGAAAAAAATTAAAACAGAGCAAATTTGCTATCTCTGGAAGTGTTGTGGTTTTTTTCCGTCCAGTGTGAGATAATTGAGACTTCTGTTTTGGGTCTGTTTTCAGGTTCCTTTGCACTGTGAAGTGACCTGACACCTTAAAGGTGTTGAGTTTTGAAATACTTCGTTTAAGTGCTTGATGGCATCACAGAAATGCTGGGGTTGATATAGTTTCTTTGTAGCATTTGCCTATTCCAAATGTGTTAGCTAGCAAACAATCCACTCTGAATGTAGCATTTGATAGAAGATGTGTGATGAGTGATTTGAGGTGATTTTCAAGCAAGGATGTAGAACTTTGTTTGCTGGTCTCTATATGTATTTATGTTAAAAAGAATACTAGGCAAAAAACCATAATTGTCTCAATTTTAAGGGGAAGTAGCCACCACTGTGTAAAGAACATAGGTAATGGATGATCTCAAATGTTGCTGTTCAGTAAATGCAGTAACTTCTGATGCAGATCACTTCCCTTTGGCTTTGGGATGGGTTTTCTCAGATCCAGCTGCTTACCAGCTTGGTAAAGGAGAATGCAGGTAGATCTCACATAATCTGGCTACTTCAGGGATTAATTGCTTCTCAAATTAGGCACCAAGATTCTTTTGGAGTCTAGGTGAATGGCCATGTCTAGACTTGCTAAAAGGGTTGAGAAAACAGGAAAGAAGCTACGTTGTTGCAACTGGTTTTCTTGGTAGCACTTTTTGAGTCAAAGTTGCAAAGTTTATTCTTTTTTGTTCTGTTAAAATAGGAAACCTGAGAGAAAAAACAAACAAACCAAAAAAAAAAAAAAAAAGACAAAAACAAAAAAAAACCCCACCCTCCCCTGATCTTGATTGTGGACCCTTTCTTCTGAATATAGAGTAAATAAGGCAAAATACTGTTCTGTGCCTCAGGACATGTAGAGCTTAGGTTACCAGATGGCTCTCTGTTTGTTCAGTGGGGATCTTGTATGTTAATAAGATGTTAACCATTTTGTTTGTTCATGTATGTACCTAGAGACTTATAATAAACAGCAAACAAACAGCTTTTTGTAAGAGGATGGGAGCTCTGTTTTGTATGAGAACAGCACCTAGAATACACAGGATGCAATTACAGTAGTCCTCACAATTAGCATTACAGGCTCATCATCAGCTGAATGAAGGGGAACTGTTTTCCCAGTGGCATATTGATGCTCAGTGAGCACCAGAGGAAATAGGTTGCTTTGCTCTTATGTCTGTGGGAAGGACAATGCAGAAGTGCTGCAAGCCTTGCAGTGTACCTGGCACAGCTACTGAGCCCAGACAGTGATGGATGATCACTTGGATTCAGGACAGTCATTTGCAGTTATGCCCACTGTATGATGGACTTGTCAAAAGCACTTATTTCTCTCAAAATAATGCTCTGCTGGATACAGCTTCACAGGCTCATTTTTTAGCACTCCTGGATCTGAACTGCGATTTGTTGTGGTCCAGTCTTGTCTTAGACAATGAATAATAAGGGTTGCTAGATGTTTGGGAAGGGACTTTAGTATAAAAGTACTTGAGTGGGTGTCTACTCATATGCATAGCCTATGATAAAATCATTTGTCTATGCTTTCTCACACAGTAACAAGCTCACCTTCCTGATGTGCAGATGTGATGTATAGAAAACAAGTGCCATCCACAGATTGCTTATTTCTCTGCCTAGCCCTTAAAGCAGTAATTGGAGGCTCTGGTTTGGGCATCTGTGGGAGAAACCTGCTTCAGAGCAAAGAACCAATTTATTTTTAGATCACACCGTTGTCATTTCACTGTGATCACACCGTTGAGCATGTGCTTCCTTTCAGAGCTCTCCAGGCACTGCAGTGTGATCACACCCTCCTAAGATCATTTTTTATGGAGTTAATTTTTAGTGACAGATGAAAGATGCTAGGGCCAGTATTCTCAGAGAGAGCAGGCCTAATTCCAATAGCACATATTCTCCCTCCTAAATTTGTTAATCTAAAGTTCTGGTTCAGGTTGTGATTTTGTTTCATTTTTGTTTCTTTTAGTTCACTTCATGTTACTCATCTTTCTCTTGCACAATAATATAAACAAGCTCACAGATTTCTCTGGGGGAATTTCTGCCTCATGCCACTGAAGGTGTGTCTGCCTCACTGTCTGTAGGGGCAATTCCTTAGGGAAGAGATGTACCTGTATGAGTGTGGTGTGTTTGACAGTTTTACATATATATATATATATATATATATATATATATATATATATATATATATATACCTGAGTTAGTTTTAAATGAAAAATACTATCTTAGCTTCCAGAAACAATGTAGAGAGCAGCAATCAAAACCCACATGAGGTTCAGGGTAAATAGTCTCTTGTTTCCCTGTCTATTATTAGTTGCCCAGCAAATTTATTTAAAGGTTTTACAGGTGTTCCCTGTGCATATATACTACAAGCATACTGTTGAATGTAGTGCTAACATCCTCTCAGTGAACAGAGATGTGAATCTTGCAAAGACAGGCAGAGAAAAATTTACATGGTTTTAAAATCTCCTCTTGAAATAATTCTCCTTTTTTATTTTTTTATTTTTTAACCCACTGCACAGCACAGAAATTGCTGTGTTTATATTTAGGATGGAATGAAGTTAAATAAATTTGAAGCAATCTTCTAGCATGAAAATCCTTTATTATCTCAAAGAATTCTCAAAAATTTGAATTGTAGGAGATTAGTGTCAGCTGGGTAACATGTTCAGGTGGGGGTTCGGGAGTGAAGTCCCTCCCACTGTAAGTGAAGAGCAGATTTGAGACCACCTGTGGAAACTACAGAGGCACAAGTCTGAGGGGCCTAAGGGAACTGACTGATGTGGTTGTCAAGCCACTCTCCATGATATTTGAAAAGTCATGACAGTCAGTAAGGCTTTTGATGTGGTCCTATATGAAGAACTTGGCAGTTCTCCTGGATGAAAGGCTGGACATGAGCTGTCAGTATTTGCTCACAGCCCAGGAAACCAACCAAATCCTGGGCTGCATCCAGAGCAGCATGGCCTGCAGGGGAAGGGAGGGGATTCTCCTCTGCTGCCCTTGTGAGACCCCACCAGGAATAATGTGTCCAGGTCTGGGATCCTCACCATAACAAAGACATGGAGCTGCTGGAGTGGGTCCATAGGAGGCCACAAGATGCTCAGAGGGCTGCAGCACCTCTTCCGTGAAGAAAGGCTGAGAGAACTGGCATTGTTCAGCCTGGAGAAGAGAAGGCTCCAGAGAGACCTTATTTCTGCCTTCTGGTATTTAAAAGGGACTTAAAGAAAAGATGGTAAGTAACTTTTTATGTTGGCAGGTAGTGATAGCTCAAGGGGTAATGGCTCTAAACTAAAAGAGGGGAGATTTAGACTAGATATTAGGAGGAAATTCTTTATTCAGAAAGGGGTAAGGCACTAAACAGGTTGGCCAGGAAAACTGGGAATGCCCCATCCTTGGAAGTGTTCATGGCCAGGTCAGATGGGGCTTTGAACAACCTGGTGTAGTGGAGGTGTCTCTGGCCATGGCAGGGGGGTTGAACTAAATGATCTTTAAGGTTCCTTCCAACCTAATCCATTCTATTATTTATAAACAACACCAGTGCTCAGTGTCAGGTGATATTTCAGGTCAGGCTAAATAACTCATAGAAATGAAGCTTAAGCTGTGGCAGGACAGTAGTAAATGTAAAAGATTGTTAGCCATTCCTCTTCAATTATGCTAGTGTTTGGTGTATTATATCCTTGTCATGTATTTTCCATAGGCAGTGTGTGGCTTCTTTTAGCAGTATCTAAATCAGTCTGTGTGCTTGTCATTATCCCTACATGCTCCCAGATTTAATTAACAGCTAAGCACAGTGAGACTACCAAAATAGAAGGCAGAATCCTATCTTTACTCCTTATAATAAATCTCTTGCTGCAAACCTAATAGTGGGAGGCTAGTTGCATAAAATTGAATCTGAGCTGATATTAATAGGTAGACAGAAAATTGTCCTCATGAAATACTGTATTAGCTCCTGCAAAGGGCTGGCATAGTGATTACATTTGCTTGGAAGATGGTGCTTCACTGACCTAAGCCTGAGATACATCATTGTGGATTTTGGAGAGCCAGAACGAGGCAGGTCTGCATCTTCCCCACCCACTGACAGGGTATGGTGTGAGGCCTCACTAGAATCTGTGTGTTGATCTTGCTCTTGAGCCTAATGATTTTTCAGCTACTGTTTTGTGTGATTTCAGTATTCAGAGGCTGCTGTGGCTTCCCCAGGTGCTGCTAAACTTTCCTTTACTGTAGAAGTCCTCTGTAAAAAATTTTGTCAGCCACATGAAGTAATAGCCAGGTGCAGATTCATGTTAGTTATCAGCCTGAAGGCTGAGTTGAAAACCATTGACAGAGCAGGTTCGAAGATGCTTCTGTGTTACCACTACTCAGTTCTCCAGTCAGCTGGTGCTCTGCTGCTGTGCTTGTTAGTAAGCATTTCTAACTTTTTTTTATTTGACAAGGTGAATTTTAAAGATATTCTAGCTGAAAGTCTGTCTTCCATGATATGTGTAACATGGCTGGAAGTATATCTCAGTGGGATTACTCTCTTGATGAGGATTCTTCAACTTCTAACATGTATTAGAATGAATTATTAAATCTGGATACCAATGGTAAAGATACTGCCATAAAATGTCTGCTCAGACAACTTGTGTTTTCTTTGTTTCCTCCCCTTTCCCATTAAGCCCTTTCAGCCAGTCCTGTGTTTGCACTCATTTATAAACATTTACCCTTTGTTTCGTATGCAAGCAGTTATTAATGGATATGGTTCATGGCATGGTCAAGACAAATGAAATTCATCATATTTCTGTTTTAACAGGTACATAGACATTATTTGGCTTATCTGCCCCAACCCAAAGGACATAAGACCCATGATTTTCTTTGAAAATTTGTCCAAAACCAGGATGATTTACTGTGTTTGGGGAAGAAAACAGGCATATTAAGAAGTATCTTGAATGTGATATCATCTGCCTAAAGTGGTGATTTGTCTCCTGGTTCCTCTAGGCTGTGTGATGTGGTCCTTGTGCTCTCCTCACTCAGCTCACACCCTAAGCAAGGGGAGGTTTTTCCCTATCCTTGATCCCTGTTCCACAGAACCCCTTTGTCTCCCCACCTTCATCTTAGCTTCTTTCTCTGTGTGTATGTTTTTCCTCTTTAATTCTTCCGGAAAAAACTTAAAAGGTGCTTCTCAGTTGTCAAGGCAAACAAAAGCAAGCTGGAACAAAGATATGCTGGGTGGTTCTTAGAGCAAAGTAAAAATCATAATGTCTTTAGAAAATGTAGTGAATCTAAAAGCTCAAAAAATTTCTGTCAGTGAATAACAGGATGATGATATGTTGCCCATTCTGGCTTCCCACCTCCTTCAACCAAATTTCTAAAAATATAACATCAAAGAGAGATTTGATGTGTTAAAGGGGAGTGAGTGGAGGAAAGGGAAGGAATTTCTGAAAACCTGTGAGTAGTGGGATCCCTGTGGCAACATCTGTTTTAGTGCTGGATGTGCTAAAATTTACAGTGTGCCATTTCTGTTGATATTGCAGCAAGTAAATATTTATTGCCAGGTGGCTAACCACTATTTCAGAAGCTGTGCATGCAGAGGCAGTTTCTGTGTCAGGGTTACTTCAAAGAACATGATAGATCCATACTAGGCAATTCAAATTCCCAAAAGGGCGATGAAATTACTTGTAAGACCTGCCAAAGTCAGTAATGCTGGGTGGCTTTGCAGCTTACCTGCATGTCCAGCTAAATCTCATCTAGGTTACACAAGCAGGAACCCTGAAGGGGTCTTTTTGCCTTCTGCCTATGAACCACTCCTAGAATAAACCCTGACCCACAAATGTGAAATGTCTTTGGCTAAAGATGATTTAGAAATGTGGTTCAGATGCCAAAGAAGGCTGATCTGTCTTGTGTGCTAAACAGAGAATAACACTGGCTGTCCAATTATTTTCAAAAATAATAGAGAAAACCTGATAAATGTGTGAGCAATGGAGCTCATGAAACTTGTTTTATTCTGGCTTTGTGATCTGATTCTGTAGTGCCTAAACAGCTTAAGTTCTTGCTTACACAAGGATAAGTTATTCATAACATTACTTTTAAGTTTGGATTTCCTTCCTGTTGAAAAGAAAAAGTCATCATCTAAATAGATTAAAAGTTCAACACATCTCTTCATCCTGGTCCAGTATCTTTTCCCTCGAAATTTAACTTTATTGCTTTTGAGACCCTGAAATTAGACAACTGATTCAAAGTTATTTTTTCATATATATACAGACAATGTAGGTCTTGTTTCCCCAAGAACATGGATATTAAGAGGTTGTTTGAAAAAGTGGCCAAGTTTAAGTAATTTTATTTGTGCATTGGAAGGCAGGATTTACACACGTAAAATAAATATAGGAGTCATTAAAACTGTCCTTGATTCTAAAACATATTCCTGGTCTTCATGAAGATTTGACTTGCTAAGACCTTGCTTAGATCTTGCTAAGCCTGCCTGGCCCTGGCTAAGAGTTTCAAACTAAATAAAATATTTTTACACTCACTGCTGTCTCCACTATAAAGAAGTCTCCAAGTCTGCCCATCTGTCTTTTCTAGAACTTCTGTTTGTAAAGGCAGAAGCTTCTTTCCTAAGTCGGTTCAGTGTTAAGCCCTCAAATAAGGGTGCTTATCCCAGTTTCCAGTGGTAGTGGAGTTCTTGTGCTCTGTTCAGTTAGGAAATTCCAGCTATCTCCTCTGTGGTCCTCTCACCCTCCTGTTCTGGAATAGAAGGTTCCTGAACTGTTAAAGTTAAATCCCAGTTTGAATTTCTCCAGTGTTTGGAGAAGCTTGGGTCAGCATCTCCTATAGAAAACAGTCTAGAGCTCAACTCTGAAGCTGATTCTTTTTGACCAAGCTCACAGATGGCTGGAACCACTCCCCAGTTCAAGCCTTTTATTCATCTCACCTGAGCAGTTAATGCCAGATGTGACTGCCTAGACAATTTTAATCTCTTCTGGTGTATGGGCAGAGGTTTCAGCTAGGCACACCTCTATTTCTGGTTAAAGATTCTGGTTGTTCCTTTTGCGTTGTGAACTCATAAACCCTCTCCCTGAGATAACTTCATATTTTAGCACTGTGGCAGGAATTCCTCCTTGTGAGCTTTCCAGCAGCTGTTCCATAGCTTGAGCATAAAGTCACCATTTCCCCTCGGGCTCTGCTGCTGTTTCTGGGTGGAGGAGGGGTTGAGATGCTGTTCTAGCACATAGTGGGAAAAGGGAGCTGGGGAGGGTTGAAGAAAACTAGAGAAGGGCAGGAGGCTTAGGGAGCAGCAGCTGCTGTTGCTACAAGTGAAAGAACTGCAAAACACTGAGCTTTTCATTCCTTCCCCCGCATACCCAGCCTGCAGTGAGAAGAATGGCGAGCGAGCAGAATAAACATATGCTGCTGTACCCCAGGTCCTACAGTGAGTTAAAGTGCCATTAAATCCGGAAACAGAACTTGACCTTTTTTTAAGGTTTCAGACAGATTCTTCAATCCCATCTGCTGTGGTTGAAACTAAGGTGAAAGGAATCAATGCTGAATCCTACATCTGAGGAAGTTTTTAAAATAACAAGTTTGTTGACGCTCAGTAATCAAATACAGGATTTGTTTTCCAGTCGGGAATTTCATAGGATACAGACAGTCCTGTTCTTCCTTCTGCTGATCCTTCCTGGAATCTCTTGACCAGTTTAATCGGTCTGGATGGTCTAAACGTTTTAATGCTAAATTTGGGACTTACGATAGCAATTTCCATGCAAGTGCAATGGCACAAAAGTACAAACAAGCACCAGAGCTGTAACCTCTCGCTGCTTTGGTGCACAGGGTTGCCCCATACATTGAGTTCTGACTCTACTTGTCTCCTCAGAGAATCTTTTTCTACTGCCTGGCTAAAAACATCCAAGATACCAACTACCTGGAGAATGGGAGCACTGCTAGCCCTGATGACCTGCTCCTCTAGCCTCTTCTCCAGGAGCCTCATGTGGTTTGGTCCCAGCTCCCTGTCTGCCTCTTGGTAGAAAGAGCTGAACAGACAGTTCATTAGCAGCAGAACAAAGATTTGATTTTCGAGGCCATATCTGTGGACCTGAGAAGTGGCTGGAAATGGAATATGTGAGAGAGGAGTGCTCTCTCACATATGAGAGATGAAAAGGGAAAAGATTCTTTTTTTCCCTCTTGGTAGTAGGAATAGGAGCTGATCTCAAATATTTTCCTCTGTCGTCAACACCATTCAAGGAAGATGCTGCTTTCAGAGTGCCTTTTCCTAGTGCTGTGGGCCATTATAAGGTCATTCAGGAGAACTTTGCTGCTTGGGTATACAGATCTTGTAGCAAAAGGGTCTCTTTTTGCCTGTGCTTCCCCTGAGAAAGAATAGGATGCTTGGTAGGGCTGTGATAGAGATCCAGCCTTCTCTGGTCATTGGCCTCCAGAGCACAGAGAGCATTTGTGATGTGACCTCTTCTGGAGGGTATTCTCAGGTTGTTTCTTCCTTGATTTGAATAGAAAGAGTAGTAGTAGCACCTGTGGGTGATGGGGGATACACAGTCTTCCCTCAGTTTCCTAAGAATTACTAAACCAAAATTAATGATAGCCTTTTCATATAAAAAGCTCCTATATCTTCATTTTCTTATGAATTGTATGACTGGCACTCAGTATTTAGGGAGAGAAGTTTATCAGTGCTTATTTTCCCAATTCCATTTTCCCTGCTCATTACTATTTTGCACACAGACTGGCACAACTGATTTTTTTTTAGTAGCTTTTACATCTGAAAGTATTTAGGAACAAGCTTTTTATTCTCAGCATGGTGAATGCTGGGAGTGTTAAAATCCATGGTATATATGGACTTGGAAAGTTGTAAAAAATCTGTTTATTGAGGCCTAAGACTATAAGAAAAATGGCTGCCCATCATAAGGCAATCTGAAATATTCAAATACCAGATCAACTAAATTTCATTTTGGGTATTTCTTGGTTTTGATGTCATATCCTCATGCAACAATGATTCCATAGCAATGTTATCATTGTTAATAGTGATACACATTCTGTATTTTACCTGGATTTAATAGGCCAGACTAAAGGCGCTATATAGGAAGTTTTAATATTAAAACAGATATTGTTACAAGGATTGATTAAATAAACATTTCTTCCTTGATGCTTTTGCATACTGTGAAAGGAAATTTTTTCCTTTTACCTTTCCTTTTCCAAGTTAGAAAGAAGCCCAAACTAGATAAAACTGTGCTGGGAATATCTAGTCTGTCTTTTTTTTTTTTTTTTTTCTTCCCTGGGCTTAACTGGTCACAAGGACATGAGAAAACGGTGATGAGAAAGAGTCAGATTGTAGTGGCTGAAGTGTCCCTGTCACAGCTGTGAGCTCTGGTGGGTGGTGGTTTGTGTCACTGCAACTCAAAAGAGGAAGGGCTAAGTAGCAACAGGGAATGTACCAACAAAGTATTGTGGTCCCAAACGTGGATAATGCCCCAAATTTAGGAACTGTTTTATGCTGCCATACCAGCCTACGTGACCTGATCTCCTTTCTAGCTCTGCAGAGCTCATATAATTGCTCATGGTGGAATCTAGCTATAGCTGTCCATGATGAATTGTTGGATTTTAAACAAGCACAACCGCACAAGATGAATGTAGGGTACAGAAATGTTAACTGTGGATTTTTTTTACCTTGGGTTGGTTGAAGTCATTGCAATCCTCAAGTATTTTATCAGGTGTATACATAAAGGGGTGGGAGGGTAGACATGCAACAGCATGCACCTTCCACTGTGCCTGGGGATGGTGTTCTCATAATACCAGAGGAAAGTTCAGGGAAATAAGCACTCTCAGTAATTATATCCTGGCTTTCTGTGCAGGGTAATTTCAATCTTTGCAGATGCCTCCATCTATCCAGGGAGTTTAGTGGTAAAACTGCTTTTCTTCTCTCCCTTTGATTTTACTTCCATCTCCATTTTTACTTCATGGTATTGTAGCTTTTCCACCAAACAAACAGCAAAGAAGCAATCCTGATGAGTAATTTTTCTGTTCCCACAGGCAGAGATGAAGAATCTGTTCCTTCTGCTCATGCTAACAACGACATCACCTTCTGCATTTTCAGTAAGTAAATGCTCTTCTGAGCACTGTTATAAGAAATGAAAGATACTTGTGTTAAGAACTGTCAACATCTGTAACTCAAGTGCTTTGTAGAAAGTATTTCTGAAAGAGCTAATAGGTTCAAGTCATCAGGCCTATTGTGGCACATCTTATGAGAAGTCTAACATGGCAATTAAATAATAGAATTCTGGTAGTGCCTTTGGTCCTAGGGATGTTATCTGCAAAGCAGTAATTGCTGACTCCTGCTTCAAAGCTAGAGAGACTTATCACTTGAAATAAAGAGAATGGATTTTTGGTTAGCTTATTTTTCTCTTTTCCTTGGTCTTAGAAGTATTAGCCATGTGGTTTAGCTTTGATGGGAGAGGTTACTTTATATTAAGCCAATGTGATGTTATCAGAGAAAGAATGCAGCAATTACAAACTGGGATTCCTGTTTCTTTTTGAGTGAGAAGCAGGATCTCTCTGAAGTAAATGCAGCTTGAGAACAGTTTCCCTGACTTGAAGTTAAACATTATTAGTGAGTTGGTCATCTCAGGTAAAAGATGACCTGCAGAGGAGAGTGAAAGTGTTAGCAAAGGCAGACATTACATGTTTGTTAGGTGTAAAGGAAAAGAGAGTGGGGGAAAAAAGAGGCAATTATCACTTGGAGTAAGTGTTTTGTTTTCTACGCCACCTTTGAAGATCAGGGAGGAGAGACCAGAAATCAAGAAGAGTTTGTTGGTTGTCATATTTTCTCTTACAGATGGAAATATACTTAAATGATTGGTTGTAGTCTCACATTTAATAAAAAAATCATACTGTATGTTAAAAGAACCAGAAATTGAATATATTCTCTTCAGTTCATCTGTTCTCCTGCCTATCTCCAATTTGGAGATTCTGGTGATTTTTTTTTTTTTTTTTTGGAAGGGATATGACTGAAATACCCTGAGACTGTGAAGGCTGACATTTCTCTGTAGCATTAGACTCTACCCCCTCCATGTAATCAATAATTCCTCTTGAAGCCATGCTGAATGAAAGAAGTTTTGCTTGGCCACTGCTGAAGTTCAGTATGTCCGTTTCTGTGACATACTGGATCTGTCCAAGTAATAAATTTCCTCTGAACACTGTTTCTTTATGTGGATCTGCATTTCTAGGTTGAAATGCTACTTTTTAATTTTTTCTGAATAACTTAACATTGTTATTGTTTAAAGTGCTAATCTATTGAATCAACTTTTAGATGCCTTAACCAGCTTTAACAAAGGGCAGAAGGTGCGCAAGGAGGGTTAATGTTAAGGTAATACAAAATCAATGTTAAGGTCATACAAAAACAGTAAAAATGACTGTGAGGACAGAGAAAAAGGAGATTTTACTGTTATTCCTATGGAGGGAAAGGAAGAAAACATGCACAAGAATAATTTTACCAGGTAGAACAAGTTTGTTTTGCCCTATAACCTGTGTACAGCTATGTCATGAGCATGTGTCTAGAAAAAACCATTAAAGATAGACAAATATAAATGCCCCCAACACACTTCCAGTATATGAACCCTTTGAGCTTGAGATGTCTCTGTCTCTCTTTCCTGAATTTGGTCAATGCCTCCTTAAAGCCATAATACCAAGATCCTGCTCTTGGTATTATCAACTATCATGTAATGACATGAGAGCTAAATATCAACGATCATGTAATGTTTTATTAATATTAATTAATAATTAATAATTAATTGCATTTTGGGATAGGATTTGTGTTTCCCCTGTGTGTCACTTAAGTTGCCTACATTAAATCTCCACTGTCATTTTAGTGATAAATTGCTAATACTATAATGTTTTCCCATATTTCTTTGCAGTATGTCTCTGATTTTCTGTTGTCCTTTATTACCCTATATTACCCTTATCATCTGCTTTCATTACTTCTGTGGTTTTGGCATAACTAATAAATGTGTTGAGGCATTCCGGTTCCTTATGGAATTCTGCTGCAAATGTCAGGTCTTGCAGTGGATGGAGATTTTACTCCTGCTTTTGTCTTTGGGCTACTTGCTTATCATCCATTGAAGAATTGTCCTTCTGACTGCTTAATTTCCTTCAGAGCTTTAGGTGAAGGATTTTTTGGGGAAGTTTTTTGCAAATCTGAGTTTATCTAGTAGGTTACCTTTGTTAACATGTTTGTTAATTGAAGAACTGCAATATTCTTAAAAGAATTTAGAATCTTCTAAGAACTGCAGTCTTCTTAGAAGAAGAATTTGCCTTTAAAAGTCTTATTGACTTTTTCCCAAACATCCTGTATTTATGCAGGTGCCTGCTAGCTCTGTACTTTGTTATAACTTCTATTAATTTATCAGCTGACGTCAGTTTTACGCTCTGTGAATGTACAGTTCCATGGGTTCCCCTGGGATCATTTTGTAAACTCGTGTCAGATTTTCCACTTTCCAATAATCACATGTTGAAGTGAATTTAGCTGAGAGGGTTGTCTGCTAGTATGTAACAGTTTATCCATTTCAACCCTGAGTTCCTGTTAGGCCCCTTGGATAAACAACTCCTAGTGACTTCATACTGTGTTTTTTTTCCACTTTTCCAAATAAGTTTGGGGTCATAAAGTTTACTCACAATCATCCTCTTTGTAGAGTTTTCTGAATGTGCTCTATTTCCTCCACAAGGATTCCAAGAATTAATTTGACTTCTCTGCAATGGCTTTATCTTTTTAGAGTTCTTTAAATTCCCTCCTCATCTCCAGGCCACCCAGAGTTCCTGGAAGCCTTTCCATTTCTGAAAAGCAGAATGGTACCTGCTCTGCCTGCTGCCCAGCAACAGGGCACAGTGCCGTGGGGCAGCACGTCCCTGGCTGTGCAGTGCACCAGGCATGCACCATGTCCTCCCCACCCGACAGAAAATCAGTGGGTGTGGAAGGAGCTAGCTGTAGGGTGGGACAGCCCAGAGAGAGGCAGCACAGTCAGGTGTGTTGAAGAGTTGAACAGGGAACATGGAAAAGAGCTGGGAACCATGAGGGAGTTGGTTCAGTGATATAGGGAGAATCTGAAATGTTTTGAGAAAAGCAAGGTATCAGGGAACTGCTGAATTTTACTTCCGTGGATTTGTTAGAGGGGATATGCTAACAAGCCATGGCTAGGGTGAGAGTGGAATGAAAGGAGATGTACACAGTGAGTGTAAACCACAAACCATTAAAGCTAATGAAGCCTGGGTTTTTTCCCTCATCTTCATAAACCAACTTGTCTTAATAAGATACTCACTTCTGTACCACTTTGTATTTTGCTTCCTGCTGTCACCATCTTGTTCACTTTCATTCTTGTTTTTCTAGTTTTACTCAAATACAATTCTTTGATTGCTTATTCATTATTCATAGAAATGGTACTTGGCATTATTCACCTTCAAAGCTCTTTGCAAGCCTGCTGTGTCTGAGCCAAGATCAATGGTTAAGACAGAATTATAAAAAAATGCTTTGCTGATGTGATTTGGATTCATTAGCTCCTTTTTGGTAGCATTTTTGGCTAATATCCTAGCTGGTTGCAGATGAAGCCATCTTGAAAATGTATATTAGCATAGCAGCAGATATCTAAATTATAAACATGTAACATATACTGAATGTTTTCAGGTCCCTTTCAATTAAATTTGAGGTTGGACACCACATGTCATGCAGAGCTTAGCTATGTGAAAAAATATTATTGGTGGTCATCATTGTAGTACTGGGTAATTCTTCTGGATATAGAAAGGCAAGGAAATGGTTCATATCCCAAAGAGCACATGGTCTTAGGACACAGTCCATGTGGGCTGTTTTTGTTAGGGCCCTGAGGGCACTACTAGGCTTTACAAGCCCTATCTGGACTCTCCACACCCAGCCCACTGCCCAGGACACCCTTGTAGGCTCCTGGGACTGCTGGCTCCTGCCCCATTGAGGACCTGCACAACTCTGCCTGGCCAGCCATGGACCCTGATGAGTCAGGCCCACCTACAGTCCCAATTCCCAGCCTGATTTCAGGTGAAGGTGCCCAATTCCCAGGGCTGGGGCTGCTCGCTGGCTTGTGCTGCTTCCTGGCTTGCTGTGTTGTCCTGGGAGAGCCTCCCACTACTGGCCCACAGGAAGCAGCCAATCTTTGGGGCACCTTGACAGTTTTCTTTCCTTTTCCCTTTCCATTATAAACTTTTCTCTGAGCAATTAACTTCTCCCTAAGCACTTATTATTCAATGTTATCAAAGCTGCATTTTTTCACTGGAGACTTCTTACTTGCTGAGACTTTGGCAATGAAACCATTACAGAAGTGATAGTGGTGATAGTTTTCTTTTGTAAAGTATTTGGTTTTCACCCTTCTCTCCTACATGTTTCCTAAATGATGCTACAGTTCAGGGTGTGTCAAAATCAACATTAACCATATTTCAGAAACTATAAACACCAGAAAGTAGATATTTATCAAATAAAATGATGCAGTGTTATTTCAAAAATACTAAGAAAGGTTAAAGAGAGAGAATCTGATTTTGACTGTAGTTTTAAGCCATGGAAACAGTACATAACTGTAACACCACATTACTCATTTTATCATTGTGAGCAATATTTGTTTTCAGTGGGTAACAGCTGAACAGAGCCTTGTTGTCAGCCTCTATTTCTTGCCCCGTTCTCCCTGTCCACGCTGAGATTTGTATCTGATTCCAGTGGAACTTAGTAAGCATGTGAAACAGCCCCAGAAGTCACAGTAACAACGTTTCAGTGTCCAAAATGATGCTTCACCTCAATGATGTCTCGCCTCAATAGGTCAAAGCTATGCAACCTTCTGGGCTAAAAGCAAGCAGTGGCCTTGTCCAAAACCTCTCGGGCATAGTGTGGTTATTGTAGCGGCTCTTGGAGTGGTGCAACAGGATATTTTGAGGGCTGCTTGTCAGTCTGGAAAAGCAGCCCCCCAAAAAACCTACAAAATAATTCAGGGTGACTATCTCTGAGTCCTGAAAGGTGCCCAAGGAGCAAGAGGTAAGAACTTACCTGGGGTGTAGGTTGTTGGGATGTGTGACTGCAGAACTTCATTGATCACTTGGGACTGTATAGTAAATTGATGTTTTCTTTGATAGCTTGCTAGTATTTGAGTTGCAGCAAGGCACTAGGAAATTGTTCCCACTGAATCACTTCTCCACAGTTGGTGATATTAACTTTGTGGATCACTGCATGCCTGCAATGTGTTTGTCTGGGAAGCACAGTCCTCTTCCCATGCATAGTTTCTTATCCATTTCACCAAACTGACTGGAAAGTCTTTCAAGGGCACCCTTTAAAGTGTTCCTACATAGTGCCAGCTATGTCCCATTCATAGCTTCTCTTCCAGTGCATGTGTCATACACAAAAATAAACATTACATGGTATATAATAAGCTATCTAGGACACTTTTCCAGAAGTCATTTGTTTGCCTGTGATGCATACTGGAACTGTCTTTGCAGATGAGGTCTGGAGGTCTAATGACTCAGAGGCATAGCTCTTTACTTGCTGATGATATCAGATGCAGTTGGCCTGGTAACAGCAGATGCTGCAACTACATCAGCAATTCCTCTGTCTAGGAACTGATGAAAGCAATGCAGTGTTCATAAAAATGAAATCCCTGGCCTTCTAAACTTGTATACCACAGCAGCCTGTATGCAAATGGACTCTGAGAGCCCACAGTGCCAGGGTCATGGGCAATATCAATATTCCCAGAAAGGATGCATTGCTGGTGTCTCAACTGGTGATAAAACTGGACAGAACAGTTGGGCATTAACTGACTGCTCTTTGGGGAGTTTTTAGAAGTCAAGAAAGATGGTTGTATGCCTTTTCTCTCTTCTCTTGAAACATTAAAATATATACTTTATGCAGATAAAGAATCTACATTCTTGTATGAATGTCAGGTTGAAGCAAGGGAAGAATGGAACCGAATAAATTTGTAACAGCGATGAAGATTGTAGATTTTTCATTCTGAAATCCATGAGGGAATGGAATTTAGTTGTCCTGGCTGACATGAGATAAAAGCATTCCAGAGTCTGAAGAGAGCAGAAAGAGGTTTTTGGAACAGAAACTGTCCGACAGCATCTAAAAATGTCCTGTTATCAAGTTATGTAATAATATATTTATTATAAACATGCAGCTTTATCTTTGTCTGCCTACACATGTGCAGTTACTGAAGTAATGAGGACCATACACAGATTTCCAAATATGGGAGTTGAGCCCCTATTAAAATCTTTCTCTGACACTGTACAGCTTAGGGAGGATTCTTTTGTCTAATGCTCCTTTTGGGGTGTACATAAATGGAGTGATACTGAGAAAAATGATTGTTCCTGCACTCTGTGGATGCATAAGCCTTACAACAAAGAGTCCCTGCAGATTTTACTCTCTATAGAAGGAATAAATAATGCTAGTTCTGTAGGAGGGATATTGGAATATTTATCAGGGTGGTGTGTGTGTGTCAAGGAAGGGCTTTCTATCCTAATTGCCTTCCAGTAATCTGACTTTCAAATGCTCTTCCTTTGGATTTTTATCTACATGTTTCCTTCTCCCTTATGCTGACTGAAAGGTCCCTTGTTTCCACGGTGAGCTAATACTGCACCTAAATCAGTCAGTTGATACAGAGGAATAAGACTGCCAAGAAAGAGTGGTAGTGCATTTTATTCTTTTGAGGCTAAGGGAGGAGGGATTACAGGGGGAGGAATTAGGTGTCTGAAAGAAACTTGGGAAAATAAAATTGCTGAAAAAACCTTGCTGAAAGCTAAAACACTATTGTTGGGATTATGCCCAGAAAAGCAAATGAGAATGCAGGAGACAAAGAGTGAGCTGAATATCTGGAGTGAAAGAGTGGGAGAAGGGTTTGGCACAGGATCAGGGAGATGTTGACTTGGCCAAGAGGAGGTATGTAGAAGTGGCTGTAACCTGGGCAGTGCCACTGAATAAGCAGGGCGAAGACAAACAGAGTTAATCTGAACCAGAGGTATTAGAAAAAATTGTGTGAAGAAAAGTAAGTAGTTGAGCTAGGAAGAAAATGTTTCACATTAGAGAAATACAGGTAATAATTTGGGGTGACTCTGCAGCTAGATAGTTGTGGGTAATTTGGTAGTACATGCATAGATATGATTGGCTAATATTTCTGACTGTTGCTCTGCCAGCAGCAGGGAATTAAGGTGAAGTAAAGAAACAAGACAGTAACTTGGACATACAGTAAGGCAAGAGAGTGTGTGTGTAAAACTATAAAACCTGTTTAACTGACAAGGGAAGATTAACCCATGCATCTTGCCTGAACTGGTCTCACTGGATGATTTATTAGACTAGCTCCTATTTCTAGCAGAGGTTTGGAAGTTTATGTGTGGAGACGAGTTAGATCACATCACAATAATTTTTTACCATTTTTTTCTCTGCCTGCCCACTCTTCACTACAGCAAATGTCTCAGTGCCCAAATAGTCTGTACTACCTTCTCAGTGGTACATTTGTATACATAAACTGCCCTACAGTTTGCAGCTGCCCAGCAAACCCTGGTTTTACAATGTCACTCACCAGGTAACCCTGCACTTACCTTCTTTTTTCAAGCAGAATTAATCCTACTGCATCTTGCAAATATTACTTTTTTCCTTAAGATATTGCTATTCTTTGCACTAAACACACATGTCCTGCTGTATGTGAATCCCATCAGCTGCAGAAGGCTTTTTTTCTGAAAATATGATATTTCATATATGAATTAAATACATATAAAATACATTGCAAGGCAATGTATTTTAGTTGGTTCCATCACACATGTGAATTTTTGTCTATATTGTCATGGTTATTTCTCTTAATGTCAGTATTTGACTTTCTAAATATAAAATTAATAAGGGTTTTGCTAATGATGGCCCAGACCTTGACATTGTCATTGGACGCAGTTGGGTAAGGGAAATAAAGGTCCATATATGGAATTCTGTTGCAGTAAAAATTGTGTTCTGGGGCATTTCTTTCTGCTTCCTTTACTTCTCTTAAATACTGGACTTAGAGCCAAGGATTTGGGTTTAAGTGGCTCTATTGATCTGGTGTGGAGTGACAGGGCTCAGAGTCCCTGAAGTAATGATTTGCCTTTGCTGCCTTGCTGAGACAAAGATGTTATCTTCTATTAGATCGTTATTCAAAAGTGCTGAAATTCTATGAATAGCCAAACAGTAGCAGTTAAGAGAGATTATGAAGCTGGATGTGCTATATGGCTTCAGCAAGCTAATACTCCTAGATACTAGAGACCCGATCTTTCTGATGTAGTACTGTGGGCCACTTTTCATGTTAGGAATACAGCACAGCAAGACAGCCTTTTTTGCCAGGGAACACATAGGATCTCTGCTTCATTTTTTTTTTTTCCCATGTTGCCATGTCTTTTTGCTATATCTGTGGGGTTTTTTATTTCCAGGGCCGTCGGATGAAAAGGCAGGTTGACGTCTGGGGGAGCTGGGGCGAATGGAGCAAGTGCAGTCGGAGCTGTGGCGGTGGAGTCAGCTTTCGGCAACGGCGCTGCTATTCCCAAAGGTGAGGGCTAACCTCTTTTTTTTCCCCCCCTTTCTTTTCTTTAAATGTGTTGTACTGTTACTGAGCTCCTGCAATTATGTTCCAATATACATCCAGGAAAAAAATTACTTAATGTTTGATCCCAGGGGAATGAGTCCACTTTGAGATGAACCTCAGTTTCAGTCTTGTCACTGCTGTTTTGAGTAGTGCCCTCTTCAACACATACTCGCTTTGGCTCCTTTGATAGAGCACAGCAGTTTCTCTGTGAGATCTGAGGCTGTGCAATCAGGAGATTGGCATGGTAGCAGCTGCTCAATCAGGTCTAGTGTGGCAAGCCCTGAGGGAGATGGAGAACAGGCCAGAGCCGCTGGTTTCTCTCCTGAGAGCTGGTGACAGCACTGAGGTTTCCTCGGGTTTATGATTCCCAGGATGGTAAATTGCCCCAGAAGAAACGGAAGAGTGAATTTGGCTCAAACAGTGTTAGTGCTGTGCCACCTCATTTGCAGCTGGGTTAGCTACATCCTAATGAGGATGATGACTGGTTCTGCACCTGTTGGGAATGTTGGACCATAGAGATCCAGTTGTGGATGAAAACAAAGCAAAGGAGGAAAAAAAAGCCAGACTCTCAATATAATGAAAAAAACAGCCTCTTTCTGTTTAGAGAAATGAGAGGAGGTTTTGTAATAGAAGAGGCCAGAGTTATGAAGCTGCTGCTTCCCACAGAGAATAAAGGAAGGTCTATTTTGAAGGCTGCCCATTATGGTTTATACCTGCCAGAATCCCTGAAGGCCTGTCTCTCCATTTTAGGAACACTGAGGTGTTAGGCATTGATTGCCTTTTTAGATCAATTTCCTCCATAATTGTTACTCTCCATATATCTTAGCTGGGGTAATTTGATTGGACTAAGGGTATTGCACACTTTCCGTGGGCATATTTCGTCCTTCCTAATAAGGGGCCTATTGTGCACAAAAAAATCAAGATAAATGATGCACAAAAATATTCTCAATTGGCCACTATCCTTGTGCTGCTCATAACATGTTTCTCTTTCTTGTATGGACACCTCAACCCTTTGCTGGTGGACGATGGACTAAAATCTCAGCTTCCATTATTTAGTTGAAACATGACCCTGAGGAGCTGCACTGCAGTTGTTCATGGTGTGTGTCTTATTCATGCCAGAATACAAACCATAGCATAAAATGCCACTAGAAAATGCCAGCTTGCTTTAGTGGTGAAGAAGTGCATTTTAGTTATTTTGCTGTTTTAGGGAATTCTGTGAGGGGCATATGCTTGGTGTGAAGGTGATTTGTAATGTCTGCCATGAGATAACTTTTTGCATATGTATTCTTCAGAGAGCTCCATGTATTTTTTCTGTCTTCCAGGACAGAAGGTACTTCCAGTTGTGTTGGACCAACACGAAACTATCGGTCATGTAATGTTCAGGTATAGTTCCCTGGTTTTCGTTTTTCTTGCCTGTTGATCCTTTCCCCCAGACAAACATAATTCTTGTTCAGAAATAAGATGTGATTATTAGTTCCTGTTTCTCTGATGTCACTAAAGGATGCAGTTCATTAACAGTATCCATTAAAAAGTATATTGAAATTATGCCCCATTTTAAAGGGGAGGAATAAACCCCACACTTTTATTGTACACTTTCTTTTCCTCCTTTTTTATAATACTCCAGTACAGACATTTTCTCTTCCAAACAGAACTGCCCGGAAGGCTCCTGGGATTTCCGGGCAGAGCAGTGTGCAGAGTTTGATGGGACAGAATTCCAAGGCAAGAAATATAAGTGGCTTCCATATTATGGAGGTAATGATAAACATGTGGGGTTACACTGCATCACTACTTATCAACAATATGTTTTGAAGTGACTGTAATGTTTTTTACTGTAGTATCCTTGCAGGGTACTTCCTTAGTTGAAGTGGGAGACAGGAGTTGGCATGGAAAAAATCCTTTTGCCAGCAGGAAAGCATTGCTGTCCTGGATGCATGGGCCAAGAGAGAGTGTTGCAGCAATATGTACTTGTTTCTTGTAACAGCCATTCCCTCAGAAACATTGCTCAAGGAAATCTGGAACTGGTTGCAGTGAGGTTCCAAAGTATTAGAGGAGCAAAAGTTCTGCTGGGTTTTCCAATATTGTCAAAAGAATATTAGTAGGACACAAGAGAAGCAAATGTATGTAATTAATGAATGCTTCAGAAAATACATCTCTTTAATCAGCCCATGCCTTCTTGAGGAACCAGCTCAGAAGGCAGGTGTGGGAACTAGGGGTCCTTGCTCTGAGCTTTGATATGGTATCATTCACAGCTGGTTAACAACTTATGAGGGATTTTAAGATGGATTTAAAATGGTTTTTTTGTTGCTTTTTAAAGTAACACTTCTGTATCAGCACTTGTTCTCATTCTAGAAAGCCCTGTACTCCGAGGCAAGAGCAATCCTACTAAAGAATAACCAAATATCCACTTAGACCAATGTCCCCTGAGGAAATATTTGTGTACAGTGAGATTTTACTGGGGTATTTTTCCAGCCTCCAACAGTTTGTGACCCAGAAACTCATTCAATATCTGCCACTTAGTATCAGCAGGCCCCTCTGTTTCCACTCCTGTTATCTAGAACTAGGCTCCTGGTGCAGTATCAAGCTATTATATAATGTTTCTTTTTTCTCTCCTGCCAGCACCTAATAAGTGTGAGTTAAACTGTATTCCCAAAGGAGAAAACTTCTACTACAGGCACAAGGAAGCAGTGGTAGATGGGACTACCTGTGAACCTGGCAAGCGAGATATCTGTGTAGAGGGAGTTTGTCAGGTTAGTCATCTTGGTACTTCCTTCCTTCATCATTGGGTCTGTCAGTCTTTCTGTTGTCTCCCTTTGTTCTACTTGACCTTTCATCACAGCATCAGAAAAGGTGAATCACTCAGTTTCAAGGTGCAGTGGAGCATCTGGATAGCATTTATCTGGCTCTGGCTGTGAAATACTAGATAACAGTTTTATCATTTTCTCTGCCCTGTCGTGACTTTCTGGGCTCCCTAGATTCAGGCTTTCTCAATAGATCTGTTCAGCATTTGGCCTTTTTTTTTTTTTTTCCCTCTGTCATCACAGTTTATTCCTATTAATGCTCCTGTGCTCTGACAGGCTGTTGGCTGTGATAATATGCTGGAATCTGCCAAGAAGGAGGACAAGTGCCTGCAGTGTGGAGGAGATGGCAGCACCTGCTATGGTGTGAAGGGCACTTTTGATGTGGCCAGCCTCCCCAAAGGTACAGATGATCCTAGGTAGTTTGGTAGGTGAGAAGGAAAGAGTTAAACCAAAAATCAACTGCTACGAGGGCTGGTGGGGACACCTGCTCATGATTGTTATAGGCATGTTTGGATGTTCACTTGAAATATCTGTACAGTGTGTGGCCTTAGCATCAGAAAAGGTACTCTTGGCCTTATCCGGGAATCACTTTATTAATTTGTGTCCACACTGGAGTACTTGCCGTGACGCTGATGTCTTTCCCCACTCCCTCTCCAGCAGGTGCTGTAAGTGCATCGCCACACACCGCCTTTGTGAGGCTGTCCAGTGTTTTGATAGCCCCACCAGGATATGTGCAGGGCTAGAAATGGGACTGCATCTTCTGCATTTGGCCAATTTTGAAAAATTTCAAGATGTCAACCGTACTTGTGGTCGCATCTCTCTATGTTGAACTCCAATATGATTCTTGCTGAAATTCCAAAGATTTCAAAATGTAGCAAATGGACTTTTCTGAGGTATCATTGGAATTTTTTACACATGGACTGATCTGTGGATAATGTAGGGTGAGGTTATTCAGCATGCAGTTAAAGTGATAATGGAAATGCTTCATGTCACCACCAAAAAGCTCATCTAGTTGTTCAGGCACAAATGAAGCCATGAGCATCTTTGGCACAGACAAGTGGCTGTATGGCACCCACAGTCAGATATTGAATAATCCCCCTTTTTTTTCAGGTTACAATCAAATCTTTATTATCCCTGTGGGAGCCACAAGCATCCAAATTAAGGAGGTTAAGCCCAGCAGGAACTTCCTAGGTATGGTTGATGTCAGAATCTGTGTATCAGTTCATTTGGATTCCAGCCATTATGTTAAAATCTGGTTCTAGGGTATTGGGTTTACCTTGAGGGCTTGATATGGCAGAGTGAAAATTTGAATATCAGGATATTGAGTATCCTTGAAATATGAATGATGCACAACTCTGGGCTTCACATTTACTTCATTTTCTGTCCTGTGGAGATCTTGGTGGAAAGACCTTGCCTAGCTTTCTGGACAGGGCTGAGGAAATTCCGGTGGAGAAAGCAAATACTCTTCTGCTTTCTGAGTGTTCCATCACTGAGTGCTTAGGACAAATCAGTTTGGTGATGCTTTCCTTAGTAGAAAACTGGATTCAGCACACATCTTGCTTTCTGAATAGAGTATCTGATGAACCAGACAGTGGTGTAAAGTCAGTGGAGTGTGAATCCCACATCTTAATGGTAAGAAGGACAGAGGCAGACATCAGCTGTGCTCCAGCAACTAGCAGTGGGGAATGCAGAGGCAAGGCAGGAATATGCTGGAGGAATTTGGCTGTGCAGCAAAAAAGTGCTTGATCTGCAGCAAAGCTGGCACTGTTTGAAAGTGGAGCAGCTTCTGCTAAAAAAGCCATACGGGAAGGACAGCACTGATGGAGGATGGTGGTCACTCTCATTTGCTTGTGACACAGTATTGAGTGGAAACAGGAGCAACCTTGCGGAGTTCTTATGATCCTTTCTCTGGCATGTGGGTTTGTCCAGCTGTCAAGAACGTGCAAGGGGAATATTACCTGAACGGGCACTGGACGATTGACTTCAGCCGGGCGCTGCAGGTGGCCAGCACGGTGCTGCACTATGACCGTGGCTTAGAGGGTGATGTGGCCCCAGAGCTCCTCCATGCCCGGGGTCCCACCACAGAACCCCTCGTCATTGAGGTGAGAGGCTGTGCCTTCCCCCACTGACACTCTGCTCTTGCTTTGCACGGTGGGAGTACACTGGGAAAAGCTGGAGACATGATGGGGACCCCAGGAATCTTACAAGGCTGTGGGCCTTCAAGCTAGACCACAGAAATAGCACTTATTGCTGCTCTGGTTCTATTGCCCAGAAATAGGCAGTGCAAAGTTCAATGTTGGTTTCCTGCCTATTCCTTTGGGTGCTGACTTTAGGGGAGGCAAGAGTCAGCACCAAATGGTATTGGGGCAGGGACAGTCTCCAGGACACTTCTTGTTATGCTGCGCTGTAGGGCAGGAAATGTACTTGCTGTGACAGGAGCAGCTGGATCTTCTAAAGCTGAGAGGATGAATGCACCCTTCTCTGAAAAATAATGCTTTCCAGAATATGATGGAAGGCAAGGAAAAAATCCAGTGCAGAGAATTAGTGCTTCTTGAATGGGAGAGGTGCAAGTCAGCTGGAGCCCTCAGACATGGTGAGGAAATGCTGTGAAGAGGAAAAGTGTAATTTCACTGATTTCCTCCCATGCTTTTACAGCTCATCAGCCAGGAGCCAAACACTGGGGTACAGTATGAGTATTACCTGCCCCTGCAAGGACAGGCCTCGGGTTACAGCTGGAGCTACAGTTCCTGGAGCGAGTGCAGCTCTGAATGTGGAGGAGGTAAGGGGAAGAGGACTTGATCCCTGGTGGCTAGTGTGGGGTTTATATCCACACCCTGTAGGCAGTGTGACAGTGTGCTGCCCTCTGCAGCAGCTTCCCAGTAGTCTCCTGCTGGAAAGCAGCCCAGGGATCCACAGAGTGTTGCTAAGGTTTTATCAAGGGAAGGTCATGCATGGAGTCACAACAAGATTGTGGCCCATGCCTTCTTCTTATCTTCCATTCCCTAGTCCTCATACTTATTACTAGGACCTGTTAAGAATCTTCATAGATAGCCTTTGTTTTGATTTGCTTCAGGTCTTCATAGTCTTTTGAACCACTTGAGAGGTCCTCTCCAGAGGTCCTACAGTGAATGTAGGCTATTCACTAATGTAATGGCCTACATTAGTGAATCACATCATTATCCTCTGCCACAGCCTGGAAGATTCCCCCTCTCCAAAAGGACTGTCAGATCTCCTAGGGTGTCCCATCAGTTTACAGATTCCTCCATGAGCAACATTATGCTCATGGATTTTAAGCTCAAAAGAAAAACAAACCAAAAAACTTCAAACAAACAAAAAAAAAAAAACTCCTCACCAGCTGAGGGTTATAGAGTATATAGAGTTCTTATCAGCCTCTTCTGGGCTTCCGTCCTAATGGCCATTTTGGCAGCTTTTGCCATATTGTGACTGTAGGTGTAAAAATTGTCTTTGGCTGGGCACTCATAACCTGTAGGAAGCATGAAGAGTTGCAAGTTTTACTCCAATATCCAGTCCTCAAAAGACTGACCTTTTGAGTCTAACAAGAGACCCCCAGTTCTGCTGTACACTGCACACATCTTGCAGGGCTCCTTCATGAGTAACTTAGGGGTAGGGCACTCCCCTTGTGAGTCTTGATCCATAATATAACAGGAAAATTCCCCTCAGCTGCACAGAACTGTACTGTCTCACTTGCTTTTCCAGCAGACTCTTATACTGTGGGAAGGCATCATTTGTCCACATAGTGAGAGACAGAGACCTGCACCTGTCTCTTTTCCAGAATGGCTGGGACAGGTGTGGATTCTACATAACTTCAGAAACTTGTCTTTCCAACCCCAGTGTATTGCTAACCTAGTCCTGGGTAGCTTGTGTTGATCAGATGCTCTCTTGCTTGTCCCCTAGGTTTCCAATCCCGCTTGGTGTTTTGTACCATAGACAATGAAATTTATCCAGACTATATGTGCAGGAATAAACCACAACCAGACAACAACCGGACATGTGGTCATCAGCCTTGTCCCCAGACAAAACGGTATGATTTCTTTCCTTCTTCTGGGGTCTGACTTCTTCCTGAGGTGCTTTTGAAACCGAGAAAAAAGTGGCCCTCTCACTTCTGCCCTCCAGCATGGTTCTCTCCAAGGAGGTGCTTCACTTCTAAGAGAAAGCCAAAGACAAAAGATTGGGATGATAACACAGTGATGAATGATAAGCATTTCTATATGCATAAGGAAAGGGCTTAATACATCCTGTGTTCATTTCATAGCAAAATAGCATTGTAGAAGACAGTTGTCTAGCCCATGTAGGAGATATGAAGCAGATTCTCTGGTTTTTCTTCTCTTGGGCTGGAACCTACAGAGTAGAAGGTCTGAGCTGGTGTCATTTTATGTCATTTCTGCATTCCCAGTGTCTGTTCCCTTAGAAAGGGATGAATCCTGGAGTCTTTTCATTCTCCAGCATTTTCAAACCCCTTCACCCAACCATTTCCACTTTGTTCCTTACATCTGGCTTCACTTGGCTCTTACTGGACATCCAGAGCTGTAACATGAGCATTAGCTGTGTATCTGTGTACCAGTGGAGGCCTCTGAGAACGCTCATGTGTGTGAGAGGGCACCTGGGAGCATTTCTGAATACATGTTAGCCTGTAGCTACTTGGTTTAAGTTCTTTAAAACCTTTGTTCTGTATATAAAGGACTTCTTACATCTACCTGCCGCAAGCCTGGAGTCACAGTGGCGCACAAAGCTCTCAGATGAAGAGGTAACAAGCAGAAGGAAGTCACAGAAAGCACAGGAAGGCAGCTGCTCTCTTCTGCTCTCCACCTAGTTGTTCACTGAAATTCGTGGGGGCTTTTCTCTTTGGCACTGGTGGTAGAAATGGGTGTTGCTTTGCTTTTGGTGCTTGCCAGTGAAAATGGTGGAGGGTGCTGGCTGGCAGTTTTGCTTAGGTGGCTGCACATGCCTCTGGTAACTTGATTCTTAGGGGACTGAGAAAGGGATGATTTCTTCATCACTTCCAGCTGCTTATTCTTATGTTTTTTCTGGAATCAGGGTAAACATGTTCTGGAAGATTTTTGTTGGGTTTTTTTTGGTTTTTTTTGTTTATTTTTTTTAATTCACTTATCTAGATAAAGAAAAGAACATAAATGAAAAAAGAGCATGATCATTTGGGCAATTGTAACATTCGCCAGCATGGCATAGAGAAACACTTAGAGTTTCTTAAAAGCTCTTCTTTTTTGGCATGAGCCCTACAGCAGGCAGAAAAGAGAATGTAAGATGTGACGAGTACAAGAATGTGAGAGATACAATAATGTACACTGAGATATGAGAACTTAAAAGTATCAAAAAAAAAACAGGTGCCCCCCAGCAAGCTGCCAATAGCTTAGGACTGGCAATTTTTGCCCTCTGATGAGGGTCCCAGCCTTATGGTTAACCTTGTCTTACAAAGGAAATGAAACAAGGATCAGAGAAGTCTTGATCTGCAATTGAAGGAAGCTGTGGTTGATACATCTCGATACAGTCTTTCCAAAACCATAGATTTGCTTAACAGGAGGCAGAATACAGTAGTTGGGGGGGAAGTTATTCCCATTGGAGCTTTTGAAAAAACTTGATGAATAATTTGTTATAAGCCCTGCAACCACACCATTGTAAATGGCTTCTATTGAATGTATTTGTTCCCTTTCCAAAGGAAAGATTTTATAGTGAAGGCCATTCAGTTTTGGGTTGACATGTGAACCTTTAGCAATAAAGAAGGGTGTTTTTAGGAGCTGGCCATGACAGAGTCTACTGTGGAATCCTGCTAGGATGTGAATGTGAATTGGCTGGCTGAAACTTAGTTAAGGGGTGGCAAGAGCCAGGCTAGGGAAGTAGCTGGAATGCTGGGGGAGAAAACATGAACTGCTTTCATTCCCTGGCTGGGCCTTACCTGGCTGCAAGGGGACATAGCAGATGGCAAGCAGATCACCAGGATGCTCCCCCTCCACAACCAGTGCATTTGGACTACACTGCAGGCTGGATTTGGGGATGAAACATCATATTGTCCCTGAAGCCAGGCCATGAAAGTTGTGGTTCAAGCTACCCAGCTATCTCTGAGAAGCTGGGGTGGCCATGGGCAGAGATTTTAGTATCTAGACAGATTGTTTTGTGGACACATCCCCCTTGTTAGCTAGGGTGTATCATTTCTGCAGCAGCTTCAGCAATGAAAGACAGGAAAAAATCTACTTACATTTTTGTGGGCTTTTTGTATGTGTGCTGCAGTTAGAGAATTTGACTGATGGGAGGATTAAACCAGCTTTCTACTGGCCATCAGTGAAAAGTTAAGCACTTCTGAGAGTGTCTGGCATGGTTTGTGGGCAGAGTGAGGACTTGGCTTGGTTTTACTGTTTCTGATAATGTTTGGAGTGTAATGTGTGGTTTAGGCTGTTGTGGTAGCTTTTCTTTTGGCTGATCTGGACTGTTTTCTTTGAGGTTTTTTGTTTGTTTGTTTTTGTTTGGTTGGTTTTTTGGGGGGTTTTTTTATGTTCTATTCTAGGCATGACATTTTTGCAGACATCAGGAGACCAAAAGCCATGGAGAGAGATCTTCCCCTTCTGGGAGAGCTCTGCATTTTCAGAGAAACAAGTGTTTTGTAGCTGCAGATATGTCTCTGGAGTAGGACTAATGCTCTGCATTGCAAATTAAGCTGGGCACACTTGGTCATATGGGAACTCGCCTCTGATTCTATTCTGCAAAGGCACATCATCCCTGTTTGATTTCTACAAGGATGTGGCACTGATTCCTTTGTGCCTCTGGGCAGTTTAGCTGGGCTTACTTTTTTTTTTTTTTTTTTTTTTTTTTTTTTTTGTTGTTGTTGTTGTTGTTGTTGTTGTTTTTGTACTTGATTCTGTGACCTGCAGCTGGAAAACGGGAGAGTGGGGATCCTGCTCAGCCACCTGTGGCGGGGGCACCCAGACGCGCTCCGTGTACTGCGTGGCGTTTGACGGCCAGAGCCCGCAGGGGGTGGTGGATGACGCCGAGTGCATGGCCTTCGCCCAGCAGCCGCGCCGCAGCCAGCCCTGCAACGTCCGGCAGTGTGCCACCTGGAGCACGGGGCCCTGGTCCGAGGTCAGTGCCCCTGGGCAGGTAACAGCCTCCTGGCACCTCCTGCAGGAGGATCTGCCAAACCTTTGGGAGAAAGAGCCAGGCTCCTCTTCTGGGACTACAAAAAGTGTGTGTCCCCGGATAGGTGGTGTGCAGAGGTGTAGAACTTCTCCCTGCAGCCCTCTGATGCCCTCCTATGAATATCCCTGTTCCTCAAAACTGTGCATGTCCCTGCATGTCTGCTCTTCTCATTGCACATTCTCTCTTCTCTGGTCTAGCAGTTCTTTCTCCACTGCTGTGGTGCATTTTTGATGCTTATGTCCATTTACATCTGCAGGAGTGGAAACAGCTCAAGCTGTGTGCACTCAGTTCAGCCAGACAGCTTTTAGAAGGCATCTTACATTCCAAGGGCTTAGAAAGTAAAGAGAATGTCTACTCAGTCCCTAAAGTACAAGTGAATTTTCCTCTATTAGAAGAAGTACACGGATGCTTGCAACATTTGATTTGCAATCCTGTGGTTGCACTTAGCCTGTCTGAGTTGTGCAACAGCACAAAATGCAACTTTGAGGCATGATCACCTAGACTGAAAAGTCCTTCCACCCCCTCTTTCTCCCCACCTTGTGAGATGTGAGGTGTGATTTTGGGGTTGTGGAGTAAGAGTGCTGTTTGAGGAAGTTACCAAGGATCATGTTCTTACAAACTGATGCCTGAGTAATTCATTCCAGTGTTCTCCGAAGCAACTGTGTTTTGTGTACTCTGAGTTAAAAGGTTATTCTGCTAAGTGAATGGCTAAAACTCAGCTAGGAAGCTCATCTGAAATGATTCAGACTGTCCCCAAGTTAATGCTTTCTGTAAGACACCTTGGTAATTCATGTAGAAGTAGGTTGGATTCCAGGAAACACCACTGTGAATTTAAGAGGGCGTTGGAAATGTCACAAACTAGTTACTGGTATGGAAGTTGTCACAGCTCCATGCTGTAAAAATAGAGCACAAAGTCTTCAAGCAAAAGACATGAGCAACATAAGAACTTAACCTTTTACCTTCCCTAAAGTTCTTCACCTTGCATTGGATTTAATCAGATGTAAATAACAAGTTTCCAGATATTTTCTACCATGTTTTGTTCTCAATGTATTTTGCAGTGTCTGGCATTTTCCCGATATTTTTCTAAATTCATCTTCCACATCTCCTTTGGGGAGAAATCAAGAGTAAGTGTATGAATAGGCCAAAATCATCCAGTGAGCTCCAGATGTCCCAGACCCTATCCCATGTTTCCGTGCCTTATTGTCTCCTCTACAGCATAAACAGCTACTCTGCTAACTCCCACCCCAGAAGATTACTTTAATGATAGCTGGTTCTTTCAGGCAGTCTCAAAATGGTGTTCTGCTCTAATGATAGGAAGCCTAGCCTAGAACTGCAAGAGGAAACCAGGTGCTTCTTTGTAATTGTTGGTCCCCTTTCTGCAGTGCTCAGCCAGCTGTGGGGAAGGAGTGCAGACCCGGACTGTCACCTGCAGGACGCAGCGGGGCTCTCAGGCTCAGGACTTTGCTTGTCTAATGGAGCCAAAGCCATCAGCCACCCAGCCCTGCCTTAAGGAGAACTGCATCCAGGAAATCGACTGGCACGTTGGAGACTGGGGTCTGGTGAGCACCTCGCTGTCATGGCTCCAAAATTACTTGTATTGCTGTGCTCCTCACAAACAAGCTTTGATCCATGCAGTCTGCACATTGACTGAGGCTGGGAGCAAGGACTGCTTCATTACCAGCCCCTTGGCTCACAGTTGTGTTGTAACTGGCACTAGTAATGCTCCAGTTAATCTGATGTCCGCTTTGTGTGCAGCTGCTACAAAAATAAGTTCTTCTGAGGGGAGATTATCGTTTCAGTGACAGTGGCAAAATGCAGCCAATAAGCTGAAACAATCCACTCTTGCTGCTTATTCCCAATTCTTTGCTTCATTCCTGTGATCAGCAGAACAGCTCTCAGCCCAAGTTTGGCTCAGAGCTCTAGGCTTCAGAACTGGTCATTGCACTTGGTGATATGCTTTAAAGTACATTTTTGTAATGATTCAGATAAATTGTGCTTCAGATGGATTAATCCTGTCTTTGTGGTGGAAGCCAGACTGTCTTCAACTTGGGAAAAGTATCAGAGGGTACAGATATGGGTAGATCCAATGCAACAGGTGACTTCCAAACACACTTTTTCATTTCTGTGCTAGGCAGACCAGGTTGTTTTGAGCTAAAACATGTTACATATGCTTCTTCATGAGATATGGGCCAAGTTTTAGTTACAGCTAAAGAAGTTTCACATCTTAATCTGATCTTTCTCCTGACTTTCTGATATCAGAAGGTCTCCTATCTGCCTCTCTGAATTAGAGAGAAATACTCTCCTAATGTATATAGATCTTGCCATGAGCCATGTGGGTTGCACAGACGCCTCATGCTATCCACTCCTCTGACCCGCCGGACCCTCTCATCCACAGCTTCCAGTGAGGCAAACTCCAATTAGCTGCTTACAAGAAAGCAACTCATTTGCTTTCTAGTTGTAATTTGTTGTTCTTGAAGGCAAACTGACCCACTCACAGCTGGTAGATCCCCAGAGAACTGAGGTGCCTTTATGCCTTCAGGCTGAAATTATTCTCTCCAGCTCCCTGACACACCACTGTGGGTAACAGCAGCTCATCTGGATGTTACAGGCTGAGTGCCTAATGCTTCAGGCCTGGGTGGAGCATCTGGTAAAATGGTTTACAGTATGGTTTTCTAATTGTTCAGATGATTCCAGCTGAAATATAGTTTGCTTTTTCTTGGTGGAGGAGCTGTGCTCAGCCTGCAGCTAATCATGTAGCTGTTCCCCACTTCGGGTCTGTGGGGTTTCTGCATTCAACCTTTGCTGCCTGCTCAGTGCCTTGTCTCTGTGCCCAAGTGTTCCAAGAGCTGCGATTCAGGCATCCGGACACGCCAGGTCATCTGTGCTGACGGTGACTCCAAATTCTACAGTCCTGAGACATGCAAAGCCATCCAGCCACAGAAACCAGCCACCCTGGGTAGCTGCAACACACAGCCCTGCTACCTGCCACAGCGTGAGTGGTATTGCTGCACACCCAGCTTTTCCCAACCTGCTTTTACTTAGACGTAGAATTTCCCAGTTCTGCACTAGCTTATTATTCTCAGCTTTTTGCCTGCCTGTCTCCACCCTGTGATTTTGCCAATGTTATGTGCACAAAGCATCTTCAGAGTCCCAGTACCTGTGCTGTTTGAAATGTATGCAATAGGCTTGGGAACAATATTGTGTGTTGGTGTGTGTCCATTTTCAATCCAGTATTCTACGATGGCTCATCCAGTGTGTGCTGCAGACTGATCTCAAGACTCCCAGTTCAGAAGGACCGTAACTTGGGCAGGCTCAGTAGCAAAAAATTGTAGTCAACTCTCATGCCTCTGTGGACTGGCTCCAAAGGAGTCACAACTTTGCAGAACATTTTGCTTCTTGTCTCTGTCTATTCTCTATGTCAGAGCTGCAACGCTGACTTTTGTCTGCTTGCTCGTTGTAGGTTGCTTGTCCTGACAATCCAATTGAATCCAATTGCTGCTCAGCAGCTATTATACAAGAGGAACAGGAAAATTTTCATCAACTTTTGTCTCCTGCTGACTGCTGGATGTATTTGCAATTATTAGAGCACAGTGTTGGACTAACTGCACCCATTTTGTGTCTCTTTGCAGAGGTCCCCAGTATGCAGGACACTATGGGATACAATGTCACTCGCCAGTCCTTGCTGACACGTTACAACCCAAACAGCCCTGCCCCAGGTTTGGAAAATTTTTTTTAATTTGGGGTTTGATGATGGGGTACTTGGAACAGGCTGTGGCAGGGAGGGGGATCATTCTTTTCTTCGTTTCTCTCTTTTTTTTTTTTTTTTCATGGGCTCCTAGAAACTCAAGGAGCCAGGGACAAAATGTAGATTCTTTTACACCAACAGCGAGCAGTATTTGAATCTATCCAAGTAGAAGACTCTGACTTCAGTGCTGGCTGGAAGAAATTACGCGCAAAGCAGATCATAGGAACAAGAAAGGATGATGTGAAGGGACCACAGCAATGTGGTTTCTCATGGGACAGCAGGAAGAATGGTCAAGGCAATGAGCAAAGTACCTCAGCCAGATCAGGAAGGGTGGGCTAGAAGACACCCCTAGATGTGATGCAGAAAATCCTGCCAGGTAGCCTTGGGCAGGTGAAAGAGAGCAGATAGGAGGAAAGCTGACCAGATTTTCATGCTCACCTGCATACCTTGAGTTCTCTCCCCAGATTCTGATGATGGAAGGATGCTCCCTGGGAACACCATGATCCATAGTGCCTCAGGGAATCAGCACATTCCATTCACCAAAGACCACAGCATCAACTTGTTTGCTGTCCACTGGGAGCCCCAGTCCCGTTCCCCAGGTTCCCATCGGCTCAGTTTCTCTCAGGATCCCCCTGCAGGGACTGGCTCCCAGGACTGCCACCAGAGCCCACATGGCTGCTGTCCAGATGGACGCACTCTGGCGTTGGGCCCTCTGGGGAGAGGCTGCCCTCTCAGCACCTGCCACCAAAACAGGTAGCTGGAAGTAGATAGGCCTGAGCAGGGGGCATTGCCTTTCCTGGCAATGCCCTTCCCGAACCTTGTAGCCCATGCCTGTTGACCAAGGAGGTCAGGTGTTACTGCAGCCCTTCTGTCTGTAGGTATGGCTGCTGCCCCAATGGAGTATCAGCTGCCCAGGGTCCAAACAACATTGGATGCCCAGAGTATTACCATGACATTCGAACGAGACAAAATCATCCCTCTGTGACCACTCCAGCAGTAAGTACAAAAGCTCTTTGCATTTTAGGAGTTGATCAGATATGAAGATTCAGATTTGCTCCTGCTGACTCACATTTTGGATTCTGTTGGGCTTCATCTCTGCCAGTAATGCTGAGGAACCAGTACTCGAGGCATGTCAAGCCCTTTGGCCACTTTGCTCCTGTTCAGTCTGGAGCATCCACCTGCAATCCTCTACAAGCAGGGTACAGAGCAAGTGGTGGGGAGATGTCTGAGAAGAAGGCCATCCTATGTAGACCTGATTGAATAATCCTGAGTAATCAAATTTCTGTTGGTCACAAAATTGCTATCCAGTTTTTAGGGGGAAAAAAAGGGGAAAGCATGTCTTCTGTTAATTGCTTTTGTTTGTCAACTGTGCAGATTAATTCAAGGTGGGGAGATGATCCCTCCCATAGATTGGGGTGCTTCGTGGTGGCAGCAATAAGAAGTAGCCTCCTGCTGGGCTGCTTAGGTGTCCCTTGCAGTGCAGCTCTGGCTCTGTGGCTGACTGCCAAGTTTCCCACCCCTTCCCAGGACAAAAGCCTCTAGGAGGCAAACAAGCAAACAGTGGTGCCTCTAACAGCTGGCTGTGTGCAGCTGACAGCCTGCACATGGTGCCTTGCATGTGCTGCTGTCCTCATGTGTGAGATAACTCTTGGCTTTCCATTCCTGTCTCCAAGGCAAGCCAAGCCTTGTCCCAGCAGCACCCCTCAGGCGAGTGCCGTGGCTCCATGTACGGCTGCTGTTTTGACAATGTCGCCTCAGCCAGAGGTCCTCGAGGGGAAGGATGTCTCAATAGGCCCAACTACCGTGAGTGATGTTTTGGCTTACTGGTTCAGAAACACAAAGAGTCCTGTAGCATATAGAAGTTTCATATGTAGAGGCTCTGTTCTCTCTGAAATATAGTAAATAATCTTTCTGAAGATAATTTCTACCTGATGGTTGGGGCAGCAGAAGCTTGGAGGGAGTGTAGAAAAGCAGCTTGAGGATTCAGCTCTGCCAGCTGCTGCAAAAATTCTTGTTGTCCACTGCTGATAGTTTGAGAGAAATGTGTTTGTGTGATCTCTGTCAGTCTGTAGGACTACTCACGAATTGTTTGTGCCTGAGAAGACACAGGGACAAATGCAGCCTGGAGTGCTCCAAACAAATTACTCAGGTTAAGGAGTAGGGATCTCCTGAGGAATCAGGACAGTGCTCAGTTTTCAGACAGCCTGTGGACAGGGGAGGAATGAGAACTACATGGGAAGAGGGGGTTGCTCATGGCTGCATGGATGCCCTTAGCCAGCAAAGTTCAATCCAGTGCCTGCTGTGCTTTGAGGACATGAGGGCTGCTGGGCAAAAGCATCTCTGCTCCTTTAGTGCCCAGCTGTACACTCTGCAGGCACATGGCTGCTGCAGGGCCTTGCCCTCCTGCTGCAGCACAGAAATTGCTTGGTGGCCATCCCTGTGGTGCAGCCTTGGGGAGGGGGAAAACTCTCTGGATCCTCTCAGCTGAGCCACAGCTTGACAAAGCACCTCGCAGCCAGAGCCCTGCGAGGTGTTTGTCAGCATGTGGCTGTGATACCCGTGGCTCTGGGTTTGTAGATACCTTGGGTCGTGCTCCTCTTTATATCAGTGTATATCAGCAGGGGTATTCTGTAATGCGCAAGTCTTCTTCACAGCTGGGTCTAAGCCACTTGCTTTGTGCAAATGGCAGCCATGTGTCCCTTGCAGGAGAGGAAGCCCCAGAGCCTGCTTTGCATGTTGCAGAATTCTCCAAACAAGGCTGTAAAGCATCTGTCTAGTATCTAGATTCTCCAAGGATGGTTCTTCCATCAGAGGCAAAACTGAGGCAACAAGAAACATGTGAGCAGTTTCTCAGTTTCAAAGCACAGCTGGGTAGGACACCCAGGTGTCCTACTTTCCCACCTGCCCTTTGCCCACAGTACCATCAGATAAATCATCTAGGTAGGTGGCTTGAAGCCCCTGGACCTTTGTGCATTGTGACCCTCACATCTCCCTCTGTTTCACTCTTTTTGGTAGCATACCCTGTCATGTGCCTGCTGCCCAGTGCCCACGGCCCCTGCACCAACTGGACCACTCGCTGGTACTTTGTGGGAGTTGTTGGCAAATGCAACCGGTTTTGGTATGGCGGCTGTCACGGCAATAAAAACAGCTTTGCCTCGGAGGAGGAGTGCATGAGAGTGTGCCACACCTCTGTGGGAGTCAGTCATCTGGAGCTCCAGCCCTCTCCTGGCACAGAAGCCCTGGAGCACCAGCAGACTGGTTCCAGTTCTCACACAGGACATGCTCAGGGTCAGCAGCAATCACCCACAAGAGAGACTGCAAGTCACATCCAAGAAGGAAGAACCTATGGGGCTTCACTCCCCAAGCAAGACAGCCACAGCTGGAGGAGGGATGTGCTGCCAGAGGCCTTGCCAAGGACTGATATGCTGGAGAGCCAGCGCTGGGACACCCGGCGAAGCAGACTGGGCCAGCTGCACTCCTGGGAAACAGCCATGCCTAGGCCCTCGGACAGGCAGAGCAGCAGTGGCCAGCAGGTGCTGCCCCAGGAAGGCAAGCAGTGGCGTGAAGCTTTTGGAGCAGATGTTTCTGTGACTGAGGGATTTGGGCACCAGGAGTCTGCAGACGTGTTCCCAGCACAAGCTCTGCACAGGTGATGATTTCCACCACCCCTCCCCTCTGTTCTGCCAGCTCACTGTGAAGCATCATTTCAGCTTTCTCTGGAGTGAAAATGTTGCCCCACCTGGGACTAACTAACTGGGAATACCATGTGATGGATTAGCTACACATGTGGCCCCTTGGTAAATCAAGTTACTGTTATTCAGGCCCTGGCATTACCTGCCGTCTCTTTCCTCACACACTCCCTGATCTCTGACAGCACTGAAAAGTGTAAAAAGACTGCAGAATCCTGGGGTCTCTGTCTGGGAGGCCTTCTTACACTGTAAATGAGAATCCATAGGTGTTTTTCTTGTTCTGACCAACAAATTTAGCTGACACTCTGACTTCAGAGCCTTTATCTCAGCACTGCATGGAGCAGCAGTGGGTTGTTCTAGGGAAGACTTTTAAGATGCAGACTTTGGGCCAAGATCCAGACAGCGTTACCCTGATAATCAGGAGTGTGTAGAGGTAGATCTAAACATGTCTGCACTGGATCTGTCTGTCTGCTGAGCTGTACCATGTCCCTTCAGAAGAGAGGGGTTACAGGGCTTTCTTCCAAGAGAGACTGTAGCATTCAGTCTGTCCAGAGCAGTCTTTGCTGTATAGGAGAGGGCTCCCCGCTTTGCTCAGCGCATCTGCTCAAAGCTGAATGGGCAACTGCTCCTGCTTTGCCTTGTGGTTGTAACTCATCCAGAGTCACATGAGAGGACACAGAGGTGAGGAGGGCAGCAGAAGTGCCAATGGAATCACTTTCTCTTTCAGAACAATCCTGGAGGAAGCCAAGCCCTCTCTTGTGACAGCAGTTGTGGGACAAAACATCCAGCTGGTCTGCAAGACAGGCGTGTCCCCACTCTCCAGAGTGGAGTGGATGAAGAACAGCCGACCAGTCTTCTCTGACAGGTGAGCTCAGATCCCTTCATGGTAGAGCAGATGGGCTCCTTGCTGGGCAGAGTGCCAAATATGTAGGCCAAAAAGGACTGTCATGGTTTCACCCCAGCTGGCAACTGAGCCCCACAGAGCTGCTCACTCACCCCTGGTGGGATGGGAAAGAGAATCAGAAGGGTAAAACTGAGAAAATCCATGGACTGAGATAAAGACAGTTTAAAAGATAAAACAAAAGCCATGGGCACAAGCAAAGCGAAACAAGGGATTCATTCATCACTTCCCACAGGCAGGCAGGTGTCCAGCTGTCTCCAGAAGAGCAGGGCCCCATCACACATAACAGTGACTTGGGAAGACAAATGCCATCACTCCAAACTCCTCCACCCCCCTCCCCCCCACTCCTCCTCCTTTCCCCAGCTTTACATGCTGAGCATGATGCCATATGGTATGGAATATCCCTGCGGTCTGTCAGGGTCAGCTGTCCCAGCTGTGTCCCCTCCCAGCTTCTTGAGCACCCGCAGCCCACTGGCGGGTGGGGTGTGAAGCAGAAAAGAAAGGCCTTGACTTCGTATAAACACTTCTCAGCAGTAGTGAAAACATCAACACTGTTTTCAACACAAATCCAAAACACAGCCACATACCAGCTACTGTGAAGAAAATTAACACCATACCAGCCACAACCAGCACACTTTTTTTTTTAAGAAATAAAAAAGCCCCCATATTCATCTACTGTCCACCTGCTATGTACATAGCAGAAACAGGTACAGTCGACACCAGTAATGAGATGTAGGCTACAGTTATGGGGCAGAGCAAGTGCTGTCCCATAACACTGGTGGAAGGCACTAATGGAAGCTAGTGGGTAGTGATACAGAAAAATATTGCTTCTTTTGGGTTCATCTTGGGGCAGCACAAAGCCAGTAGTTGGGGGTGAAACTTGCAGCCTAATAACCCAGAGTTCCTCTGGCTGAAAATCTCTGGCACTTTTTTTTTTTTTTTAAACTACTTTTAAACCTGTTTTTCTTGGGAAGTCTGTTTCCAGCAAGTCTGTCTGGAGCCAGTCAGTCTTTTGTGTTATGAAAATCACAGTTAAGAAAAGCCCAGTTATGCTTTTCTGTTTGCAGATGACTGCTGGGACTCAAGCTCGCCCCTGGAAGGGCAGTTTGCCTCTTTATGGGAAAGGGTTACTGAAAGCAGTTCCCTGTTTTCCATCTTGATTTTCCTCTCAGTTCCTGACCTCCTTTCTGCTGCAGTTATTGCCCCTGCCTGTGACCTGTCTGTGGTCAGCAGGGTTTTGGTTTTTTTGAGCCAGGGAAGGCACTACATGGGGGTGGTTTGTGTAACATCAGCCTGGGCTGGCCGCTGTGCCCTGGTGGGTCGCTGTGGGTGGCCAGGGCAGGCAGCGTTCCCGCTCGTGTTGCAGGCACACCTACCAGTCCGACAGCTCTCTGGTGATCAGCCACGTCCAGCCCGAGGACGCTGGCACCTACACGTGCCTCACTTCTGACGGGAGGACGGAGAGCCGACAGATTCAGCTGCAGATCACAGGTGAATTTATCTTCTGCCCAGGACCAGAGTGGTAACTCAGGGCTCCTCCTTAATGGTTACTGACCATCAATGGCTCAATAAAGGCAGCTGTAGGAAGAAACTTCCTCTGCTGCCAAGAGGGAGTATGGAGGCAGCAGGGCCTCTTTTGGTGTTACCTCATGATAAAGTCTTAGCCCTAAAATACTTTGTCCCCTGCAGTGCCACCCGTAAGTGGAGTTGTGGCTTGCCTGTAACTCACCCTGTTTCTATCACAGCATGTCTTCTTCCCTGAGAGCCATCAGCTGCCTCCTGATCCAAAACATAACTGCTGGTGCATTTATGTTTTATGCTTTGCCCAAACAGGGCATCACTGCTGGGTAACAAATAATTCCCTGTTCTGAAAAATGTGCCTTATTTCAGAAACAAAACCAAAAAAATTAAAGATTAGTCTCAAAAGCTGGGCCAGAAGGGCACCCTGTAGCCTTCAATCTCTGAAGTGTGCTTTGTCACAGCAATGGCACATGGGGCAGAAGGCACTGTGGCCTAAGGGATGTTGCAACATATTCACTGACAGAGGAGAAAAAGGAGTCTAAAATTGCTTGCCTGCAGGTCTTTGACTCTCATTAGTAGGCAGCGCAGTTTTACTGCACTAGTCAGCCAAAAAGCAGATGGCTGAAGGGCTCTTTGGCTCCAGTTCAGCAAGCTCTCCCAAGCTCACAGAAACCCTACGCAAGAGGTCACAGTAAGAAGTGTCCTTTTATTCACATATGGCATTTTGTTTTGAATAGAGTACCAGAGCAGTGTTCTGGCCGAGGGTGAGAGAGGTCGGGTCCTTCAGGAGGCAAACCAGCAGCGCCGAGGGTTATCCAGAGGCAGGCAGCTTGTGCAGGCAGCCGGCTCCTCTGTGCGTCAGCAGCTCACATACAGGTAGGCTCACCTACAGCAACAGTTCGTCCACCGCGCCCAGCTGATGAACCATATGGCATCTCTTCATGTAGAAAAGCCAAAGACTGGAAAGGTCCTGGGTCAGCTGTTCCAGGGCACAGTTGGGAAGGATACAGTACTGAACTGCTGACACTGGGAATGGGAGAAGATCTCAGTTGCAAGCTGTCTTCTGTCCTCCCAAGGGATCTCTTGAATGAAGCATATTCTGGGCAAAGATGCATGGGGAAGCTGGCAGCAAAGGAGCTGGGCTCAAACAAAAGAAATCTTGGGGCAGCATCCTTAGCTGTTCATGTTAGTGCAGGCAGAAAGAGAAACCTGTTCTGAAAAAAAGCAAAACAAATAGGAGCTGCTTAACTAGCACAAAATAGACATATGCATGTTGAAAAAAACTTCAGCTCCTTCAGCCTCCACTAATTAATTTTAAATGTTTTGTGAAGAAACCAGTTTGACCCAAAACTGTCTCCTCATATACTGGTATTTTTTGTTGCTTCTTGTGTGTTTTTTAATTGCTTCTAGGCCCCACAGAAATAAGGGGGGCAAATTATTTTTGCCTTAAATGAAGCATGTTGGGATTCCAGATTAAACAGGGCCATGATCTGATCTCTCTCTTTTTTTGAGTTTACAGCCTAAAACCCAGCCAATTTGCTGAACTCTGCAGCAATCTCCTTAGCTGCTTCTGCCTAAAAGCAGTAATAAGCGATTCATTGAATTAAGAACATTGAATTAAGGCTCTTTGATTTTATTTTTTGAGATCAAGAATTCAGGTCATAGAATGGGGGTAGGGTAGATGACGTTTTATTTAACTGTGGGAACATCACGGTTTAGTTCCCTTCTAAAACAGTGTTTAGCTGTACTTATAAGAGAGCAAAGAACATGAGATGAGTGTTGTGAGGACATGACCTCAAACTTTCTGCTGCATGTAGTGGACGACCAGCTCCTGGACCTTGTGCAGTCAGGGGATTGCAACAGGCTCTTCACACCCTAAAAAGGCTCATTTTTGTGTGCCAGATAAGCACCCAAGGGGAAGCTTGCTCGGTGCTCTCTTTAGGACTTTGTACTGTTTTCCATGTCTTCACATTGTTAATGCTTCCTCAGCTCTTATCCAGAGGGTTGTTCTAAGGGTTGCTGTCTGTAAATTAAGCTGGGTGACAGGAGTGCAGCACCAAGCTGTGCTGAACTAGAGCAGGATTTTATAGAGGCTGCTCTTTTCTGAATGTTGGGAGTGAATGTTGGTAATGGCAAGCATCAGAGCTCTCATGAGAGTACAGAGAACTCCCAATGCCATTGGAGGTAAAAAATAAAGCCTGTGATTGATAAAGCCTCGTGCTGAAGGTCAAATGCTGAGCAAGGAAGTTTCTACATCTTTTGCTGTGCTTGTAAACTTTGCAGGTTGAAAATGGATAAGAGCGAGCCCACAGTAGTGGAGGCCAATGTTGGGGAGAGAGTCAGACTGCCCTGCATAGTGGAAGCATCACCAACTTTCACCATTGAGTGGCAGAAAGATGGGCAGCCCCTCTCCTCTCCCAGGTGAGCCCCCAGGCGGCTTCATGAACCGTTCATGAGAAGAGCCTCCTCCTTGCTTTTCCTTCCCTATCTCCTCCCTGAGAGAACAGAGCCGTTGGCCGTGCAGCAAGGGTCTGTCTGGCTTTATGCTGTCCGACTTCCTCCATCAGGGCCAGGCCGTACTGCTGGCCTGCCCTGTCCTCCCTCCCTCCCAGATGGAAGTTTGAATGTCGAACCCTTGAGGGAACAGCTGTGACACAGGGTCTACAAGTGATTCCGGGCTCAAATTTATTCAGCTACAAGATTAGCAGAAAAAGAACACATGGCTAGCAAATCTGCCAAAAACCAGCTGGTCAGTGAGTAAGGGCAGAGATTCACAGCAGAGAGAGATCAGGGCATCTGCAGTGACCTTTCACAGCTACCGGTGCTGCTCTCCCCTCTCTCTGCTCCCAGAAATCTGCTCTAGCAGCAAGTTTTTCCAGAGTCTTATAGCATCAGTGCTGGGATTTGAGGACTAAAGGTTGCAATTACAACCCCTGCAGCATTTGAGCTGCTAAACCTTTGCTCAGTGGTTCCACAAAGTTGTGCACGGGGCTTAGCTTCATCTCTGCTGGCTGGAGTCCCATCCTGACCCAAGCACAGGCTGAGGGACATGCTGGCTTTGTTCCCCAGGCACAGGCAGCAGGCGGATGGGGCCCTGGTGATCAGCCGGGTCAGCTCTGAAGACATTGGCTTCTTCACCTGCATTGCCTCCAATGGACGTGACCGTGACCAGCGCCAGGTCCTGCTCCGACCTCTAGGTACTGGGTGGGTGGAAGTACGCAGGGCTCGAGTGCACAGGAGTGGGAAACAGGGAAGGCTGTGCAGGGCCAGCGTGGGTTCCATTGCTGGCTGTGCCGCTTTGCTTCACACCTAGAGTTTAACAGGCATCCTGAGGGCAAGGGAAGAATGAATTGTTTTACCCAGTGGTCATCTGCATGTGTCCAGTATATCATGGTGCTCCAAGCAGCTGGGAAAAGGGGATTGACAGCACAGTAAGAGTGACTCTCTGGGCCTTGTTTCTGGGACACTGATGTGGGATGAGTATAAGAGCAAGAGAGACTAAGGAGATGGTTCTTCTGTGCATGTGACATGCATATGTCCAGCTGGAGGAAAAAGTTCTTTGAGACCTCTGTTACTTGTCCTTTCTTGGGCCAAAGTCTTAGGAAGTCCACATTCCCCAGAACAGCAATGGCACAGCCTCAAACATGCTGTTTCAAGGCCCAAGGGCTTGTAGCTCATTATGGGATGTGTTGGACTTTTCCCATGAGTGAATGCTCCTACACCCAGGGGGAGCGTGGCATTGCCTCTCTGCTAGTGATGATTTCCCTTCTGGTCTAGGAGAGCTGAGGATCACTGGTCTTCTGCCAAGCATCACAGTACCTGAGGGAGGGACTGCTCTGCTTCATTGTACAGTGACTGGCAACAATGTGAATATAAGGTGGTCAAGGTGAGCAAAAATGAGATGGAACTTCCTATCCTTCTCTTCCTAAACCTCATAATTTAGCCTCCAAACACTAATGCAGGGTGCCTGCAAGGTATGGCAGAGACCACAGTTATCAGCCCCAACTAAAATCATCTACCCTTTCTTAAAACAACTTGGATGTTACCCAAAAATCCTGGGCAAGATCTCTGTGGGTTGTGGGGTGAAGTTCATGTTCCAGCCAAATAAGAAGAAAATCAGACATTAAACTAAGATTTCCTGGAGTTCAGAAGGGCTCTGTGCTGGAAAACTAGTGACATGAAAATAACAAGAATTAAAATGAGTAATCAGAGGAAAAGCTTTAGTTGCTTTTTTAAAACCCCTCTCTGCCTAATTGTGACAGGCATTTTAGACCTCTTCTCCCAGCTTGCTGTTGCAACAGTTCTCTCCGTTTACTGTCATTGGGAGCAAAGGAGATTTAGAAGTGTTTTAAAGTGAAAACTGTGTTCTCTTATCTTGATAGTTTACCAGGAAACTCTGAATTTGTGCAAGTGTTTAGTGAGGGTTGTTTTTCTGGTTTGAAAATAATCAGTTATGCTTTGGAGCCTTCTTACAAACTGTCCAGAGAGAAGGATCGGTAAATGCTGAAATTCCAGGAGTTAGGACTGAAGTAGGCCATCTCACACACAGAGCTTTTCTTCTATACATAAGTTTGGTATTTGAGCTAACAAAATGATGCATGTTTCAGAGTTGGAATGAAACCCTTTTCACTGAAACAAATTTCATTTTGTTGGTAACCAGGAGTTCACAATTCAGGCAGTTTTCCAGCTGGGCACATTATTCCAGGAGGGACTGAACAGACACAATCTTGCTGGGTTTTTTAAACAAACTTTTAAAGGGAGAGGAAAGAGGATGCATTGTTCACTACCCTAATATGCTCATCAAGCAATATGTGCTGCTATCAATGCCAGCCAAACAAGTACTGCCAGACCACAACCTGGAGAGAGGGAAAGGCACACTGGATTTTCTCTTAGCTCCTCAAACCTCAAGAATGTGTGCTAGCAGAACGGGCAATGTCTTTGCACAGAGCACACAGACACAGCTACCTCCCACGCAGACACTGGGCAACGGATGCAGACTCGCTCAGGCTCATGTTCCCACCCAACTGCAGGGCCAGGTTGTGCAAAAGATTTCTTCCTTCCTGCTGAACTTGTAAAAATTCACCCCTTTCACAGAACATAATTTTCCAAAGAGCACAGGGAGCTCCTTTACCACCCCTGGATGGCAATAGTGAAATACTTTGTTTTTCACCACAGGAACGGAGTTCCCATGCGGGGGGATGGCCACCACATCCACCTGTCCCAGGATGGAAGCCTGACTATAAGCAACGTCCAAGAGGCTGACGAGGGATCCTACACATGCAGCGCCTACAGCAGCAGCAGCTCAGTCAGTGCCAGCTCGGAGGTGAAGGTGCTGAGGAGCCGGCCTAGCAGTGAGTACAGCCCAGCCTTCCTGCTTCTCCCAACACGGTGCCTGGACCCTGGCCGCTATCGCACCCATTGTGTGTGCCAGTCCAGCACCAGCCTTGGGCTTTGGGGAGCAGCAGGAGCCTCTGGGTCATGCTGCCTCAGGAACCCTGCTTTCCATGGGCAGAAAATCAGGATGCTGGAAACACCCCCAGACCAGGGCATTGGGAGCCTAATTAATTCCTGAGGCCAAAATGCCATAGTTGCTTGACCAAATGGTTGCACGATTTGTAGTTGGACTTTGGACACCATCCAGCCTTCTTTACATAGAGGGTAGATAGTCTCTCCTCTCCCTGGAAACTGCATTTTCCTCCTGTATCTCACCAGAGATGTCTGTTTCATCTTGAAACTCATTGTCTCCTTCTTGATGTTGGACTAAGTTTAGAACTGGTGGGGTGGAGGAAGCAGGAACGTGCTGTGTCTTTTGGGAGGGAATAGCAATGTGAGGATAAATTTACAGCTGATTCCCCCTTTTCTTGGCTGCAGCTACTGAGAGTCACATTGTGGACCTGAGCAGAGAGTGTGTGGACCAGCCCCACCTTGCCAACTGTGACCTGATCCTGCAGGCCCAGCTCTGTGGTAATGAGTACTATTCCAGCTTCTGCTGTGCCAGCTGCGCTCGCCACCGTCCCCAGGGCAGCCCCTCGCACCCCGCGGGTGACAGCCACCACCACGGCCACAGTGACCAGTGACAAGACTGGAGGTCTCAACTCTGTTCTTTTACTGCATGGGACAGTTCTAGGAACTCTGCCCTGCTGGAAAGCCCAAGAGGGTGAATTGAACAGCGTGTAGTGAGTGTAAATGCTCAAAGGTGGGAGACCCACCACCCTCAGGTTTATTGTAAACTCCTTTTCCCCTGTATGCCTTGCTGTACCTAATCCATCTCTAAAAGTAGTTGCTGTCATTCACAGAAACCAGATGATAGTAGGGATGTGAGGATGATGTGACTAGAGAAGGCAGATGACCAGCATTAAAGAGGGAGAGACCAATTCTTCATACAAGCAAGAGAGAAGTGCTCTTAAAAACATAATCTCTGAAGTGTTTGAAGATGGGCCTGAACCATTTCAACTGAAGCACTAATGAGCCGTGAACATTTGTTCCTCCAATGAGCGTTGCTGAACAAGTGCTCCTGGGGAGCACTTTCCATCTAAATGTAAAGGACTCTGGCCACAAGAAACAACTTGCTGCATATAAAATTAGCATTCAGTTCCTAGGAGATTACTGGCTCTCAGGATGCAGTTGTAATGTCATGATACTGTAGCTGTCTTATTCCAGCAGACCTTAGACAAATTTCTAGTAGGGTCAGTTTGGTTTCTACTTGACTGCAATCAGCTTTAGAATGAAATGCAGAAGTAAGGCTTCACATAAAGCTTAAGACAAAATAGAAGACTACTTTTAGCCCTTCCTGAACACTAGGGGTAATTTAGATGAATATACCAACACTCTTACCTGTTCTGAGATGCTGCAGTTTAAATAGCACTCATTCTAGGAAGGCTCAGCAGGTAATCTTCTTCCCCTGAGCCAGAACTGTGTTGTTCTGACTTGCTGAGTTTGGGCAGGGGCTAATAATAAACACACAGAAATACATGTGTAGGGGCATTTCACTTGCCAGAACAAACCTCCGAAGGATCTGCCCTAGTCACAGTTAAAGCCAGAAAAGCCTGGCTCTGCATGTGGCCTGGGCTGATGCCTGCTGCTACAGGCTAACAAGTTAGGACTTCCAGATGCAGAGCAGCTGTAGCTGAAAAGCATCCTTAATTTCAAGACCAAAATGGAGTGGCAACAAGTGTGCATCTGGGGCTCTGAAAATCTCAGGCATTAGGGGTGGGGAGCTGAGATTAAATTATATCATGTTAAACCAGGAAAGGCCTTGGGTATCTTGAGCAAAACGATTTTTTACAGCCTCCACACTACTGTTCTACCCTAGCATCAGCCTTGACAGTCCCCTTCTTCCTCATTCTAGACTTGGATGGGTTGATCATAATTATTAGCAACACGTATTATTTGCATAGATGTAGGTATAAATTGGTGTGTAGATGCTGGTATTTTGGTTGGGGGAATGGAGGATTGGGTTCTTTTTACTTTTGTTTTCTACTTGTGTTACTTTAAGTTTTTAAGAAATGCAGCTAAATCAGCACTGTGCTCACACCACTCTCCTTCACTCCTGACTCAGGACCCATCAGGGCAGCTGCAAAACCCAGGTGTAAATTGCCAGGGTTGACAGACTAGAACTGGTTTGTACTCTAAACCCAGTAAATCAGTTCACATGGACCTAAAGATAAGAATCACTGACCTAATGATTGCACTCTCATCAGCACAGGTATGGTTCAAGACTGGACACACTGCTCTAGGATGTGAACAAACAGCAAAGTCTACAAGCAATCCAGTACAGGAGAGACAGGTGACAGTCACAGCTATTTGGGGCCAGGTCCTTCTGTGGTCTGACAGATTCTGTTTGCTAGGAAAGACAAAAATACTTATTTTGCATTTAAGACCCTTTAATTTGATTAGGGGAAATTTCCTCTACTGGACTGCAGGGCAGGCATTACAGTATAAGGTTTGAAATCATTGGGTATTTAAGAACAATGAGATGGTCCTGAAAATAGCCAGTTGTGTTTGTACATGTTTTTCCATTTAACATCTCAGGCCAGCACCTTTTTCTCTGTGTGTCTGTATGGGATATTTTACCATTTTAGTATAGGATATGATTTTTGCCTTTGTAGACCAGGGATTAATCAGAGACTCTGTAAATTCCAGTCATTTTGAAGCCCTCTCTGTTCCATGTGTGGCATCAAGGGGTAGTCAGGCTCTGCTCAGGAGCATGGTTGGAAGTGGACTGTGCATGTGTCAGACCCTTTTGTCCCAGAGTAAGTAGCCAGTTCTATAACATCCCTTTCTAAGATGTCAGAGGCTCTATTTTTAGAATATTTAAATATTCTGTGTAGTCAGCTGTCATTTAAACTCTGTGGTTATGTAAGATGGGGCCAAGAAGTGCTTTCTCCATATTCCTGAGGGCTGTAACAGCCCCCTACCTGATGATGGGCAGGACTTTAACACTGGAAGCACTTTAGCTAGTGGAGCTTTTACGGTGACCTTTCAGCTGCACAACCATGGCAGTAAGGGTGGGATTGACAGGCATGCAGCTCCCTGCTGTAAATCCATGCCATCGAGTTAACTAAAGGATCTTTGCATTTCTTCTGACAAGATCAGCTTCTCCACTCTGTAGTACCACTTAACCACCTACTCAAGGTTTACTTTTTTTTTATGTAAGAATCAAGATGTTCATTTTCTTCCCTAAACAATAGGTTGTAGGAAGTGCTTATCTCCAGGGCAGGAGAAGGGTGTAGCTATACTGGGCTATTTTCAGCTTGATCTTGGGGCCCTTACTGTGAAAGATACACAACTAACTGCTTTCTTTCCTACTATAAATGTCTGTAAATACTTGTTTGCTTTTTGAAAGCTGAAAAAAGCATTGACACCAACTCAAATCCCACAGGGAGTGTTTGCATTACTATTCGTACCATACTAAACACAGGTAAGATTATCTGTAATGTGACAAGTTGTAGTTTTCTAGACTGTCACTATAAGACTCGCTGTATTTGCCTGGAAATAGAAACTGCTGGCAAGCTGAAATCTGAGGGCTAACAAAGGGAGTGTTTCTTCCCCTTCAGCTTATGGAGTCTGACTTTTTTCCTTGTGTCTAAACTGACATGGTGCCCATAAGAATGTGGTAAGTCACAACAACAGGTTAGATATCAACTCACTGGAAGAACGGAAAAGAGGTGAACATGCATCATCATCTCATATGGCTCTTTTCAGTAATAGGGGAAAGACTTTTCCTTTTTGCCATTACAGAATGTTAATGAATTGTCTCTTTGTAAATATTCAATGATAGAAAATACAGCCCTGCAAACCCAGAATCTGATGCTTTCAGTAAAGGCCTCTATTTTAGAGCTTTAAGTGTTCATGCATCACAAGGATATTTTGAAATTCAGTTTTAAAATTCTATGCGACCTAACAGGTTGTAGAAAATGAGAGGTGTTAAGGTATTATTCTTAAGGTGCTAGGTCAGTAAGCAATGCTCATCCACATGCATCTTACAAGACAAGATATCCAGAAGGGCAAATGCTGAAACTGAATTAGGGTGGGAAATAAGTCTCTCACAGACAGTGCTTCTACCACCAACATTTATTTCTGTTAAAGCAGATTATAAATCATCAGTACAAATATATATAACTTACATTTGCTTGTAAGGCCAAAGTTTAAAAGTAAAGTTAAAATGAGATGGTTTTCACAAGTCACCAGAGGCAGAACCTGGACCGGCTGCAGCCTTAACCACAAGGTTTCACAAATCAGTGGGAAAAAATAAAACCAAAGTTAAAAACCTCTAAGAACTATTGACAGACAAACATAAAATGGTTTCCCAGGCAGCCCCAGGATGGAGATATGATGACAGTAAGTTGTCACAGTAGTGTTAGAATCGATAGAAACTGCAGCAATATATGAAAGAAAAAAAATCCATACTATATAGAATATGTAGACTGATTTCAATAAAAAACAGTAAATTCTCCCCATGGTTTTCAAACCATGACAATACTGTTCTTTCATTTTCTTTATTTAAAACTACGATATAATGACTTATTGGTTGTGATTGTTGTTGCAATATGCTACTTACAATGAACAGATACAGGAACAAGCTAGAGCCCCTTTTTCCACCCCCCCAATATTACTTACTATAAGAATCAGCGATAAATCAATCTTATGTACAATTTCTTACATCCAACCCCCTTGTTTTTTAACCTTTGGCAAGATTACTTACAACTCATACAGCTTTTAATATCCAACTATTTAAAATATTCTAAATGCATAAAAATAAAGATTTTGGCTTTACTTTATTCTTTACATATAATATTCACTTTTTTACTCAAAATGGAAGCTCAACTTTTTCCACGAACCTAGCTTTTCCTAAGGTGACAACATCCCACCCATATCCACCCCCCACCCTACCCAATTTTTTCCTGAGGGGGAACATCCAGGGCTTGCAGGGCATCAGGAGGACACAGGTACAAACATCTGCCTTCCTTTCTGTGAGATGATTGATGTTTCTGCAGGACAGGCTTTGGGACTGGGTGCCTTTCTTCGCTCCATTTGACTTCCAGCTTTCCAAGAGAGGAGGGAATGCAGACTGGGGTGGCTCCAGGATTCCTTTTAAGAACTGCACGTTAAATTCTCTGTGTGTTTCCATCCTCCCCATAATTGCTCCCTCTTTCTAACCCATTTTTGTTTGAAGGGACCGTTGGGATTATCAAAGCAAGCTGATCAGAAACAGTCCCCTCTGCTCCCTTTATCCCTCTAGCCTAATGTACAATTTATCTGCCCCCGACAGGACCGCTTAAAGTTCGATCTCGAATGTCTTCTGTAGGTCACTGGAGAAGGGGTTGGTGGGGGAGGGGTTGGTGCGCTGCTTTGCCTTGCCCTCCAGAGCTGCCCACTGCGCCTCAAAGGGGTCGACCTGCGGGGCGGGCGCGGGGGGCTGCGAATGCTTGTCCTCGGCAGCCCATTTGCCGCCCTCCACGCCGTTGAAGGCAGTGGAGCCGTTGTGCTGCGCGGGCGGGTGGAAGAAGGGGCTGGCAGTGGCGCTGCTGCTGCTGCTGTCATACTGAGGGACCGACTGCTGCTTCACCAGGCTGGGGGACTGATGCGGGTGGGCCGCTGGAGTGTGGCTGGCAGTACCAAAGACGTTGGCCACCATCTGGGAAGGCGTGATCCCAACCACAGGGACACTTGGGGCTGCATAGGTCATCCCATTTGCTACAGCATAGGGCTGAGCCGGAATAAATGCTGGCTGCATGGGCGGTACCACGCCCACCGGCACAGGCTGAGGCGCAATGAAGGTGCTGACTGGGAAGGCTGGTGCTGACTGGGAGGCTGGAGCTGCTGGAGGAGGCTGGAGCAGTGGCTGTGGGGCTGGGGCTGAGGTTGGCTGCTGTTGGGCTCTGACAGTCTTTGAGACCTCTTCCAACCAGCGGTCTGCCTCTGAGGGCGTACGTCTGTGATTTCCTTGGAAGAGACTTGGTGAGGCTGCACCGGAGGAGGTGCTGCTCCATTCGGTGCCTGGGAAGGAAAGCATGGGCAAGTCACTAACATTTCCACTCCTCATCCGTTTATTGGTTAGAAAGACTGGAGGGTGCACACAAGAACACACAGGCCTCTTCCTGACATGACTGAAAGATGCTCCCACCATTGGAAGCATCTTTATGCATCCACTGTACTGTTCTGTTCTAGGAAGACATTCGTCAAGATGAGGGAGGTAAGAGCTTCTTCACTAAAGTGCTGATTTATGGGTTTTTTTCTTCATAGCAGACATCTAAGACTTTAGGGTATACAGGAAAGCTGCTGCCTGCACTCATAACTTGGTGGCAATGATCTAGTCCATAATCACTAATCCCCTAACTGGGGAGTATCAGTTTCTGAATGCACAGCTCAGGACTGGTGGACTTGGAACACAAAGGTCTAAGAAACTGTTCTAAAGACAAAGTCTGGTGCTCTTACAAGGCCTAGCAGAACCTACTGTTTCACTAGCGAAGTTTCTCTCGTGGAATGGCACTTACACCATGAAATGAAGTAACTCAGATTGCAGCCTTCTAGCACATGTGCCCACATGGGTGACCATTTCACCTTACACAGTGCATACAAGGCCTGGAGGGACAGACTAAACTTACTAAACAGAAGAAATTAACCTCTAAGCCTTTAAGCAACCAACTTAATCCCTATGTACATTATGTACATATGTACATACAATCCTTATGTACATTAGTGAAAAGAACACACAAAAATTATTTTGGGTACACGTAGATTCTTTCCCTTTTATACACACAAACTTGCATACAACTTCATTACTTCCTTTTTAAGCACTGATGTTATAAAATGCTGCCAAAATAAGAATCAGTCCAGGTTACAGACCTAGCACCAGCAAGTTCATCGCTTCCCTCCATCCACTCGTGCAAAACGCTACTACTTCCAGCTTTTGTTCCTGTTCCTTCCACTTGCCATTAAGTGGCACTGACAATTGTCTCAGGGGCTCAATAATGCTTTTGATATAAGTTCTTATAGCAATGCACCGGATCTACTTCCAGTCTTACCAGCGACCACGGCTGCAGCTCCAGTATTAGCAGTAGGAGCATGAGCCCAAGGATTGGTTTCACGAACTGGCATAGCTGTGGACACTACAGCAGCTTGGGATGGTTTAGCAGCAAGCACACAGAAGGCAGAGGCAGTGCCATTAACTAAAATGGGAGCAGACAACATCAGTGCGATTAATTCATGCAAGGCATGCGCGTGACTGGAGTATTAGTGGGCCAGGTCACACCTATCAACATACAACACTTTTAGACACTTCCACATGACAGGAGTTTGTGTAATTAGCCAAACTGGACTGACAGTCAATAAAGGCAGTAAACTTCATTTCACCAAGTCAACACTTGTTAAGAGAATCATGGGATGGTGGATTTTGGTGTCTGTTAGGAGGCCTTGAGTTCTGATGACTGACTGAAGTTAAATTTGTTGTTTCTATAAGGAAGAGATATGGCTCACCAGTAGTAATTGTACAGTTAATTTTAGATTAAAAAGAAGAACACTCTGTAGATACAAAGTAATAATAACTACTTTTAACACGGAGAGGTTCTTTTTTCACACAACTTATATAAAAGCATAGCAGTGAAATAAATACCAATGGCTGCTATGAGTTCTATAGCTGGCATTTTTCCACATATTATCTAAGAATTTGTGTGAAAAACAGTAATCGTGGTGGCACAAAATCCCTTCCCTAGTGGGATTTGGTTCCTATGACACACTCCTATGCAGTTCAGGAGGCAGAATGATAAAATAGCCATTACCTCAAAGCCAGTCCCTTTTAGAGGTAACTATCGTGTGGTAGGTGCATGAACTTATTGTTAAAAACAAAACCACAAAAAATTAAACAGACAAGATGAATAAAGCAGGATGCATTCACCCAAAATACTGGTAACAGGACTTGCACAACTTGCACAAGAAATTAAGACCATGTGTTACTAGAAAGCAACATTATGTGCATTCAAGCCTCATCCAGCACCCAAAGAAATCACAAACCTTGAAAGGCAGGAGACTGTGGTGCAACTACTGTCACTGGTTTTGTCATGGGGGCCGAAGAGAAAGGATCTTCTGATGGTGTGCTGAAAGCACTGGTGATCTGAGAGCACAGGGCACTAATGCTGTCTGTTTCCCCTTCTACCTCTGGGACTAAAATGTAAACAGAATTCATTAAATGGAAAGTTTAAAGGATACAGAAACAATTTACAACTACCAATGTGAAATTGAAATATAATTAGTTCCCTTATGTCCTACATGTTCTTGCTTCTGATTTGCATGACATCTTTTTTTTTTTACATTAGTGTTGAAGATCTGGCCTGAAATAGAACACCACATTAATGTATTTTGTGCTTAAGTCAAGAGGGCAAGGAGATCACTGTTCCAGATTTAAAGGATGCTTGTATCAGAAAATAAAAAGGGTTTTCTACAATTTAAGTAGAGACCTAAATCTTTCAGTATTAAAGTGCTAAACTTCTCATGGGTTTGGCTCTAAGATTTGGCATTCTGTGAAATGAAAATACTTATGATAGATTTAAGTGTTCCAAAACATATTTGTACAGTAACTAGATGAACTTTAAAGGTACTGAGAGCAATGCACAGTGGCAGTTCAGTCTAGAGTTAGCGTTGATTGTCCCAGTTCGGTGGTAGCTGAAATCCCCAGTTCCTGTGCTAGAATCATAAAAGCAAAAGCTGAATGCTCAGATAAAATGGATGCTCAGTTTTAAACAAAGCATCAGTACCATGTGGATAATGTAACATCTGGAGTAAAGCTGCCAGCTAACCAGATGTTCTCATTATTACTAATGGCAGTGTTTTCCAAAAGTACCAATCATCAGTCTGTCATTGCACAGAACTGACATGAGCAGGCATAATCAAGCACAAAATAGTGTAAGAAACATAAAATGTCTGCACACAACATGCACCAGATCTAAAATTCAGGGAGAGGCATGCCCAAAAATTAATTCTTTGAGGGATATTCCAATACAGTGCATGCAGTGGGACAGTAAGCAGCACTGGCAGTGGCATATATGGGAACATGCATCAGAAATGTTCTGAATCACGAAAAATTGAGATTGTGGTGTGCTCAGTGACTATCACTACTGAGCAGTGCACTATTACTGTAAAACTGATTGACTCAGTGCTGGTCTTAAAGCACAGCTCACCAAAGAAGGATTATGAAAGAAGTCAGACTAAATATTTTTGTTGGGTTTGCCTTTGCCACACTAATTTTTACTTCAAAGCTTAGAACCCTAAAACCAACTCTGCTGCCAAGTGAGAGTACAGCTGGCCTGAAGGGTAACACCTAGCTAAGGGAACTCAAGGACATTATGCAAGGTAATGAGCACCCCAGGAGTTTATGTTGGGATGACTTTTAGAAAACCCCACTATCATCATGTGAAAACTGTACCATGTAATACTGATACAGCCAGCTGTACCACCTAAACAGGTAGGTTCTCTTAATGCAACGTGAAAAGCAATTTCATTGCTCTCAAAAAGAATGCAGACAGACAGAAGGACAGACTATAGAAGAGTATCACATGGTCCCAAGACAAGTGGTTAAGGCCTTGAAGGGATTTGTGTCTCACGATGCCCTGACAGTAAGTGGAAGAACTGGTTCAGTGACTCAAAGGGAAGAGCCAAAACCTACTAATTCACCAACACCCTTTCCTGGAACACTTCAAGCTGGGCTCCAGTACTTCAGATAGCAATTAAAACTGTTTTCTTCATGTGAACCCCAAATTTGAAATTCTTGCCTATTCCCAAAGCAGAAATTTTCTGTCATGGTGATGCTTGTTCATGATAAATGATCAACGTAAGGCAGAAGAAGGATTTACTAGAAAATAAGGAGTTATTGAAGCCACAGAAAAGAAAGAAGGAAGAGACTATTTAAGGCAATGTTTCACTGGAACCACTTGGTTTTACCTGAGTTTTTCATGGGGAAATCAGTCTTCCTTTGCACTGTTGAAGGCAGCTCATTTATTCGCAAAGACAACTGGCGTTTAAAAGGAGACATCTTTTGGCTAAGGGCAGGGAAGCCCCTGAAAGACCCTTGCCTGGCAAGCTGTTCTATGGGGGCGTGCCGCCGTGGGATAGCGTGGGGGTTGCTCATTTCTTTATCCAGAGAGGCAGCAACTTCAGCAGTAGGAGAGGTTGGTGAGCCAGAAGAGGGGGCAGTATTGTTTGGTGCAGCACCTGGTGCTACTGTTTTCACTTCTGTTTCAACTGCTGGAGGAAACAGGGTGAGGTTAGAAGAGTAAAGCAAAGTACTGTTCAGCTGCCTACCTGTACTCCCATTTGTTTTGAAAAGAGAAATTGCAGGAATTTGCATAACTAGTACTCTTGCAAATGAGTTTCTAATAGCACAGCAGAAACACAATTTCTGTATACCTCCATTGTCTTCACCACATCACCTGACACCTACCCAAGCCCCACAGCTTTCTAAGGCAAGCCACTCCCTAGAAAAGATGGCCTTACATCTGTATTCTTTCTAGCTGCTCCTGAGATCCCAGCTCACAAAATACTTGTAATTCATTTATGGCTAAGATTGAAAAATGTATTGTATATTTGAGACCTTTACTTTGCCTCACACAGAACCATGGACAAAATAATACCACCAACTGTATTAAGTGGCTTAGGGCAGCACAACTTAGCAGCAGCAGGGAACAGAACGCAGCTCCAGGACCTTCTTTTAAAAACCACCCTCCCAGCCCTGCAGAATCAGCAGCAGCAGCCAAACACCCTGCACAAGCTCTAGCAGGCCAAAGGTAGCAGCAGCACTTAACAGGCTGGGCTGCAGCTCCCAGCTCCTCCAGGAAATACATTACAGGTAGAGGGGAATGTGCTGCAAGGCAGATTCAGCCTCTGAGCTGACAGGCTTTGCTAACACCAGACACATTTGCGAGGAGTTCCTGCGTCACTTCTGTACTGAATTTAGCTGCAATGTTACTACTCAATCATGAGTTAGTTGCAGCGGAAGCTCCTCCAACGTAAAGTCAGCTGCTTCATTTTGCAGGGCTTTGCATAGCACCACAATACTCCTGTCAGACAGGCCTAATGGCAGCAATGTAGGATTAAGATTTGTTTAAATCATGACACTTATGATTAGAATTGCAACGGGGAGATTGTTCTACCTCTAGGAAAACTCTTTTTCACTCATAAATAAATTGGCTTTGGGGGCAGCAAACACAGCTCCATCAACACAGAAGGACAAAAGGAAATCTGACTATCCTGGTATGAACTCTCATTTTACCTATACTATTTTCCAAATATTTTAGAAAAAAACAATGACTTTTTTTTTTTACACATCAGCAGAATAACTAAAAGTCTGGTAAAGAGAGGAGTCAGACTAGAGATTTCTGAGGAGCTGGAATGGTAGGAGGAACTAATTATGTTGTCTTTGTAAGCTTCAGTATCCATGAGCTGCAGCTGCTCATTCAAGTGAAACTTTTCTAATCAGTCTTTCTTGGAAAGGATTTCACACACCTTCATTGAGTCAAGACTTTGACTCATGCCCTCAAATAACAAAGGCCTTAAGCCTCATTTTAAGCTCATGTTTAAGCTTCATTTATCACATTCTGAAACTAACGTATGGAAACAAGCAGATGGATGATGAAAACGAAGATTCAAGTTTTACAATCAAGGGGCAGTATAAAACTTGCTGTGAAATCCTCTGAAGCAGAAGTCTGACTTTACTGTGAAGCAGGTTATAAACAGTATTTATAATACTTTATTTTGTTAGCTGTAGAACTCCAGGCTTTGTAATAAAACTTGAGTAAGAAGTTCTACTTTCACCTAATTTCAGAACACTTTATCTCCTCTCAAATCAGTTAGTCACTAATTTTGAATGTAATTAATAGTCCAACACCTGTGTGTTTTATGGGGAGGGAGTGGTTATTCTGGATTTTTTTTGGAAAGCACTCTGTGATTGATCTGGTCTTCCCTCATGCAGTACAGCTGTATACATACACTCTGTAACCTGCCTTAAAAATCAAGATAAAAATACTTTCTTTTCTGAGAAAAATGCATATAATTTTCAGTTCATTTACCACAAGCATTAGACTACATAAATGATTACTTTGTGTCTGGCAAGCTTGCTGTATTTTTTTAACAATTTTCTATTAAGGACTTTTAGTATGGTACCTACCGTGTTCTCTGCCATAAAGCAGCCTGACAAAACAGAGCAGAAGCAGCATTCACATATGAAGCTACTTGCACCTTTTCTTGAAGACGTGTGAAAATAATGAGTGAATTTGGGAGCATTTTCCATCTTGTGAACTGACAAGGGTCTGGGAATATGATTAGAACATAGTAAGGTTCAAGAGAGAGAATGCTGTAAGGACATTGCTAAGCTTCAATCCTCGCAGAGGCCTCAGTGCCGGTTCTGCTCACTGCAGATGATAGTTTAAATTGCATCCCTTACCTTTAGCATCCGGCATCTGTCTCATAATTTCCTCTCTCTCTGCTTGTTCAGTAGCTGTAGTGACCCTGAATGACCCCTCTCTAGTGAACGTGGTTCTGCTGGCATCAAAGGTGGCAGTCACTCCACACTCCTTCTCTCGCTTCTGCTTTCGCTCCAGGCACGCTGCAAATGCACAGCCCACGGCGTGACTCAACCTTTCCCCCTGCACAAGACAGCATTGCATCACACAGTGACTGAACAGAAACATACATGTGCTTCAAGCATCACAAACTGAAAACCTGCCTTTACAAGACCAATCTAATTAAGGCATTAAAGAAAACTATTTTAATTGTATTTCAGCCTTAAACCTGGTACATAAAGATGCCCAGCTACTAATGCACAAGCCATGTTCAAGAAGGTCACCCAGGAATGAATGAGATTATTGGATGATCTGCTGAGTTCAACTGCTACTAAGATGCCAGTGCAATAACGTGCCTGCACCGATCCCTTGCCTCTAGATACATCTATGCACACAGAAACTCCCATGAAGCTGTCTTAAGGTGTAAGTCCAAAAGCACAGGTAAGCACTAGTCTTGGAGAAAGTTTACAGAGGGCTCAGGGAGACACTACTCTTGTGTGCACCTGTGAAAGTTAAAAGTACAGTGGTGTCTACTCACCTCTTGGTCCTGACCAAATGCATAAGTTAGATTTAGGAGTGCCTAATGAAAAGCACTTCCATTATTCACCAGGTCAAAATAATCCACTATCCAATGATTGTAAAAAGGAAATTCAAGTCTGAGGAAGTCCAGCAACCCAGCTGATACAGCTGCTACAGTCAAATCAGAGGCACTACTGCTACTAGTAGCTCAACTCATCTATCATCATCAGTAAGTGAATTGACCTGTTATTCACAGATGAAAACAGAAATATTCCAGCTCTAATGTAAGTTTTACTGGGAAGTTCTGACTTCATTGTTTAAAGAAAAATGATAAATTATCCAGTACCATTGAACTCTGAACATGCAGCTCTGGGGAGTTCACACAGTGAATTTGCATGAGGCTTTAAGTACTTTCTACAATATAGGCAGGATTCAACAAACACCAGAGAGAAGAAAAGGTCAGATCAGAGAGTTAAATAACTTGCCTAAATCTACACAGCAAGAAACTGATTTTAAACCTACTCAAAATATTGTTGTCACTCAGAAGCAAATAGAATGCTAATTTAATTCAGTTTAGCTCCATCTCTTAACATTCAGATGACTCTTCATTCAAGATAACACTCACGTACAAGACACTGCATTCACAACAAGTCTGTATTTACTCACTATGATTTTATCCTGGAAAAAACTGTCATTGCTGTTTCAGTTTTTGGCTGTAAACATTTTCAAATGAGAAAGTTTTCTGCCTATTCTTAGAAGAGTAGTTCCCTTCTGCTGGAGATTATCTGAGGCTGGCTGCACTCCTTTTACACACAGGCTTAGCAGTATTTCTCTCCATAAGATGGCACGACAGAGGGATGGCAAATATTTCAGATAGAGGGAATTAGAATTAAAATAATTTACAAGGACTAAATAATATCTCAGCTGGAGTCAAAACATACTGCACTATTCCAGGTACTCAAATTTTCTGCCCTTCTAGCTAAGAGCTGGGAGAGCTGGCCACGCACCATATTCAACTTACCGTGTCCTTCACGGCCATAAAGCAGTGGCAGATCCAGCGTCTCGTTGTGCCATCTCGGCAGATGTATGAGAACGCCCGGTCAAAGTTCCTGTCTGGTGCACAGAAGGAAACCTTCTCTATTGTCTGATCAACTATAAGATCCTAGAGGGAAAAAATCCCCCCCACAATAAAAGAAATGTGAGGAAATATGGCCAAACACTTGAACTCAAGTCACTGTCAGGTGTAACTGCACAAAAATGAGTTATACTAAAAGGGATAACCTGATGTGTCTGTAATTATTTGTCAGCAGTCATCATTGAAAATCTGTTCCCAGCACAAAACAAAAAGAAAAGATGACCTTCTCCACCACCCATCTATGGGAGAGGTGTGCTAAGGCACCACTTAAGATTTAGGGACCCAGTGGATTCCTATGAGCTCTCCTCTACACTATGGAGGTACACGGTATTTTATTTTTACAGCAGCTCCATAGTCTTGCAACCAGAAAGTCTTCTCTGTGGTTAAAACACAACGCTGAAACTTGGGGGAGAGGTCTGCAAGAGTGAAAAGGTCTTGCAGCTGCTACACAAAGAGCAAAACTCATCTCCCAGTCAGCTAAGCAGGGATGCAAGAGAAAAACACCAGAAGCACCAAATGCTCCCTATTTAATCCCACAGATGGGAGAAGCGTTTTTAAAAAGGAGATAGCACAGTTAAAGATTATGCCACTCACATTAAAAATTAGTTTTTAATATTTTTTTCCAAATTATTTCATTTGCTTGGTAACTAGTACTTGGCACCTCTGCTGATGTATTCAACCACCAGGAGGCAACAGTTTATTTTCTTTTAAATCCTATACTTTTAATTACCTCCAGAGTCTGCACAACTTATTAAAAAATCAATTTGAAAATATTACATATATGCAGCAACACTTCTAAAAATAAGACATGTATTATTACTCTTACATGAGGCAATCAGTAGACTGAATTCATTCACATCAATATGTTTGTATTAGAAAGTGAATTCTTGAGAGACAGCAACTTTAGCTCTGAAGAGCCATACCACTGCAGCAGCCGTGGAGAAGTCTAATCACAAGCAGATATTTGACAGGCAGTTGCACTCCAGAGGGATATGAATTACCTCTGCCTGTCAGTGTTGGCTTGGAGAAATCATCTTTTAGGCTGACAAAAGTAAGTGTCAATTGATATGAACATAAAACAAACTATTTCAGACTGACAAGAGTTAAAACTGTTCTCATAGCCATGCCATCTTTTAAAATTCTAGTGCACTTGTAAGCTTAAAGCTCTTATTTCTAATTGCCTACATCTACATAAAACCAAGAATCATTTGCTCTTACTTGGACACATCTGCCCTGGTGGTATACCACGTGCTAATTCATAATAAAAAATTGTAATTTCACAATAAAAATTTAAAACAATCTACAATCATGCCACAAATATATTAGTTTTCCACTTCAGACCAACATCTTCGATATTAAAGATTATTAAATTTGATATATGCAGTTACTATTTAGTTTGAGTCTGAAGGTACAATCTCCCTATTTAATTTACTCTCTTCATTTCATTTTTGGAAGCTCTTGTTAATTCAGATCCATTCTAGGATTTGGATGCACTGAAAATTATATTGATTAATGTATATATGAGAGTTTGCCTATGCATTACTGTTGCAACATTTTGCAGTGGTGCAGAACAAAGTCCAGGGACTCTTCAAGTTCACTGCCAACAGAACATATCAGGAAAACCAGTGCTTGTTGCAGTAAATGCAACAAAAAATATTCCAAGCTTGTGCTACACCTGCCACATTTTACAAAATATGTCTTGAGAGCAGTGTGGAATTAACTGGGAAAAAAATTAGAAGGTATACCTATGTTTACAAAACAAGAAATTATTAAACTAAACTACACACTTCAGTCTTCCTTTCAAATACCAACATTTGCAGTAACAAAGATTGCTGTCTATTTAAGGAAATAGCACATACATTATTATAGAGAGATTTAAAACTTTTGCCCAGGGAAATCTAACCTTTGTTTTCTCATCTACAACTCTGAGTCCATCCGCTGAAACCCACAGGACTGCTTTGACGGCTTTCTTCCCAGACTTTCAAGAAAAGAAAGAAAAAAAAAAAAAAAAAGGAAAGAAAACAAAACAAAACAGTTTTATGCCAACAGCCAATTGCCTCCCGCTTCCCCTCTCCAAGAACTATAACATTAAGTGTAGATGAAGTCCATGGTCAGTAGGGTGCCCAAAGCTCAATCCAAGTTGCAAAACATTAAGAGAACCAAGCCAAAGCCAGTATTTCAGAAACAGCACGTCGTGGGGATGGGGAGAGGGCACAGGACAGGTGAGGCAGAAAGGTGTACATCCACTGACAGTAAAGAATTCGAGACTGACCAAGTGGGTGAAGAATTCCACTAGAGTCAGAAGACACTCATTCATAAGGAGTTACACCACAGGTAGCTTCTTCAGCACAAGTTTAAATATAGGAAAATTCTTACCTGATATTTCCACCAGCCCTACCCTCTGCCCCAATAGTCCCATGGCAGAATCATGGCATCACCTTAAACCAGTGTTAAAAGCACCCCAAATTCATCAGTCACTATGTAGCTTATTAAGCTCATAAGCTTAATACTAAGATCAATCCCCCAAATATGTTTCACTAATTTATTAAGACCTAAATGTCTTATCTTGGGAGAGAGGTATAAAAATAGGATTTCTTAACTCTTTGGTGTGTATCTGGAAAAAGCAGTGGTGTGTGGCAGGCGGGTGCAGTGCAGAGTGGTCTGGCTTCTATCCAAAACCTGACTGTGGGAACTTTCAGCTGCTGCAAGCTGAGGCTAAGTAAAAGTGAGAAACACAGGAAGGCTTCAAGAGCCATTTCAACTACAGATTCCTTCCAGGCTGCTTATTTTTCAAGGGAAAGTTACAGAAAACAGTACAAACACAATATTCTTCTGAAGCTAATTCATTGAAAAGAAAATAGGTCAATGCAATTTTACTGGTTGTTACAGAGAACTACTACTAGCAACTAATACAGTTTCTTTTAGTATGTCACTTTCATTCACAATCCCCCTACTTTACCCAGTTATTAAAATATTCTCTTCATGTGTTTTGAAGCACTGGGTTTACACAGTTTGTGGCTACGAATGGCACTCACCAGAAACCACTGCAGGGAGTGAAGAAAGCAACAACAGAGGGGTGGGGGGGAAGATGAAGGGGTTTCAGCTAGTGGCTTCAAACTAGAATTGCAACTATTTTATCATTTTTTAATAGTTCATTGCAGATGTGTATACTTTATATTCTTACAGCAAGTAATGGAACAAGAATACATTCTGACATAAGCTACTGCATGTTCCAAGTCTGCAATACCAATTTTAACACTGTAAGAATGAAATATCTTAGAGTGAAAACTCCCCAGTTATATCACATTGGTTTCATTCTCAGAGAAAGCAGCAAGTGTGAACAAAAAGGTGCTGGCAGAACTTCTGTTTGTTTTTTTGGGAGGAACTATCTGTCCCAATTTCAGAAGCAGCAATGACATCCTGAGCATTTTCAAAAAGCTTGGTAAGAGCAGAGAATGGCACTCACTTGCACAGAAGAGCATTTAAAGAAAAAAAGAGAGAAAATAAGCACAGCATGAAAGCAAGCTACAGAGAAGTGTTTGCAGAAGCAAGTTTCTAAATGACCATCCAGCTTGTTGGATACCCCAGAGAATGTTTAATTTAGATTCTGGAATGCCTAATGGAAAGAGTGCAATTCACAACAGAAGATACACTTCAATTTACCATCATAGGTGTTAGAAAATATTGCAGCATATAAAAGTAACTTCTAATATTTTGTTTTAAAAGGCAGTATCAATACCCACAAAATATAGCATGTATTTTCAATGCTCAGCTAGCTTCCACAGCCTGAAAGTCCCTATTAATTCCAAAACAAATGGTCTGTCTCCTTGCACTGTTTTTAAAAGACTATTGGTTGTTTATAAGCCATAAGTCTTAAAAATCTTTATTTCGAGCAAATACAAACAATGAAGAAAAGATAATGCCTGTAGGTAACTGTTTTGTTTAGACTGCCATCATTAAATTAAGAGATACACATCTTTCCCCAGCTAACAATACAAACCTTGATCCTACAGAAACTGTGGACAGTTCCTGGAGTTTGTATTAAAGCCAAGCTTAACTGAGCTGGGTACTTCATAAAGCAATGCTGATCTTCGGCAGAGCTACTCCTCACTTGCTATTTTACCAAATGAGGATTTAGAAATAGTTAACACATGAACTTCATGTTTCTCAAAATAAAATGAGAAGGCTGAAGAGCTTCCTAGGCCCTCTTTTCCCATTGAAACATTAGGTTCCACATGCAAGATAACCAAAGAGATTGCTAAACTATGAGAAAAAGAAAACTCACTTTAATCTCCCAATTCCTTCTTCTATATTTATGGTGGATGTAGCGGTTTGAAAGGGCTTATCCTTACAGTCTATACCCCAAACCCACTGCTACTACTGCTGGACAATGAATGATTTTTACATTTTCTGAATTCTCAGCTTATCTGTGCCTACCAGTGATGTATAAAGGAACACACTCCTCCAATTCAGTTCCTATTGGACATACAAATCAAAGTACTACTTCATTCTGGGTGGGATATTGCCAAGTAAACTGTGATTACAGAGTAGACAGGAGCATTGGCACTATTGCACATTCTGGACGAAGATCAGACCAGCTGAAGATACTGCATGGGAAGTGAACTCCAACACAGGATCGCAGCTTGTGTAACAAATGCTGGGAGGTACAGGCAACTCCAAAAGAACTATTTAAAGCAAGCGGCCAATATCCACTGGAACAGGATGCTCTGAAATGTTCCTACCGAGGGACTCCTCTAGACATCCAGATCTGTAGCTTGTCTTCATATTCTAGAGCTTTTAGATGACAGCACTGCCTGAGGAGAGCCACATGTGGCATTGACTCCCAGGAGCCTGATTTGTCAGGGCTGAGTCAGCACCGATAGAAACCTCACTGCTCAGCCCTTCTGGGAGGTCAGTTACTTGCTCCAGCACGAGATTCATTATCTGGACTCATTCCAGGAGGGCAGGTGGGCACTTATTCTGGCACACAACGAGGCTGGAGGACAAGGCAGGTCCATGGCAGGCTGGGCACGACAGAAACCCCACAGACAAACTGGCCGTGCCCTGGAGATGGGCATCAACCAAGCAAAAAGTAGCTGCTTTGATACCTTGTAAGGTGGAAAACAAAGTATTAAGGATGCCAGAACAGAAATTGCCCAATAATGCATTTTTAACATACTTTGACTTTGTTGGCAGTTTTTCTGCCTATTATATTTTATCCTATCCTGGGACTTGGACATGGCTCTAAGATATACCTAGAACCTGAAGTATATATAAAGAAAAATTTTCATTTGAGAGTCTGTATAAAACATTGTGTGATGATAAATACACACCCTGCGTGGAGGCAAAGCATGACAAAGGTCACCAAATCTGTACTTCTACTCTTCCTTACAACAGAAAAGTTTTAGTTTTAAAAGGAGCTGCCTTAAAAGGCAGCTTATTTTATAATCACAAAAGCCTGTCCTGGAGCTATCAACAGACATCTCATTTTTATTTAAAGTTTAAAAAAAGCATTTTCAATACTAACCACTTGAACATTTCCAGAAACAAATCCATCGTATTTACCTTTTACAAGGAGAAAAATATGGACAGTGGCAGATATGTCTAGACTGACTTTCTGAAAGCTGCTGGTGTGTTTTAAATAGCTTGGCAGTTTGGAATATTATATTAACCCAAATGCAAGGCATTTGGGGAGAAATTATAGATGAGACAGCCAAGAGATATTAGAGTTATTAGTATTTCTCAATTATTAATAAGAGAACAGCTGTCCCTTTTTCTGCAGACTTCCCTAGATGTGGGCTCCTGTTGTGGGCTGAAGCTGTAATAAAGGTACTGCCACACTGCTACTGTGGGGATATCTAAACACTATAGATTTAAGTGGTTTCAGTGCTAATTAATGAAATTCACAGGCTGAAGTAGCAGTAGGTCCTTCTTTGTCAAAATATTATAATATAGGAGAAAGGAAATCTAAAATGCTGTGGTGAAGTACCAGTCTTCATTAAATATCAACCAAGATGTAATAGGGAAGATGGCATATTTAATAATTTTAAAAGTCAAAGAAAGATTTTTACCTAAGTGCTATGCAAATACCTTTCCTTTTACATCTTTGCTTTCTTATGTAGCCTAATGTAAGTTAGTACCAACAAGCAGAGAGAAAACTAACATATTTAATCAGGTGGACGTGGGGACTTTCTGTTTGTTTCCAATTTAGCACTTTGGGTTCAGTCCTTCTAGATTCCAGCTGTAGGATTTGATTTGCACACAAGACTGTTCTCATTAATCTGACAGATCTGCCATCTTCTATATTTTAGCCCCTCACCACCAACACTACACTTTAGATGTGTGCTCTCCTAGATGATAGGAAGAAACCAGAACTGGAGAAACAGATGTTCCTGTGTGACACCTATCACTATCTGAGTGAATGGTGAAAAAGCATCAGCTGAAAAATCCTTACTTACTCCCCAAGTAAAGCCCAAACCAATTCATGACTAGAGAATAATCTGCTTCAAAAGACTTCAGCATTTATGAATATTACAAACCTGTTGGTTTCTATTTAAGCAAAGTTTCATTTTACAACAAGATACTTCAGAAGCCATTATCTTAGATTAACTCCATATGAAAGCTGGATTAAAAGGTTTTACAGGAATTTTAAACACAAAGGTAGGAAACAGATGAGAGGTAAAAGAGAGCGTGATCTTTCTGCCTTGCAGAAATGCAGGCAGTGGGAACAAAACCACCCAGCCACCAATGCAGCACATTCTGAATAAGGACAGGGTTGCTTCCCTTCTTATCTAAGACACTGTCCTTGTGAAAACAAGAGCAACGATAGAAACTGGAGATTGAGCTGAAATTAGGAAAGCATAGTAAGTAAATGCCTCATCTCATCTTCATATGTCTTTGAATTGGGACTGTGCTCAAAAAAGGAAGGTTTAAGAGATGGCACACTGCTTTCTCCCAGTGCTAACATTTGGGGATCAACTCATGCTGCCAGGCAGCTGGGCATGAAGGACTTACACAGCACAGACCTCAACTGTTCTGTAGGTATTTGCCCAGGTGATGTAGGTTGGCACAAGTTTAAGGGTTAAAAAAGATTTTGTTTTTTCAGGAACACCAAATCACTTCAGAACACTGGATTTCTGATACAGTCCACAGATATTTAAGTTTCTGTTTTGGGTTACTTTTGAAACCACATTCTTTGATCAAAATATTTCCAAGCCTGTTTTAGAAGCAAATATTCTGAATTGGATTAAGGCACTCTCAACACCCTGATTTTTATGGCAGTGCTATACCAGGGATGTAACTCCTTATAGTGCAAGCACAAACAAGGCATTAAACTTACTTTTCCAAAGAAGCCTTTGAAGAACTTCCTTTCCTGGAGGAACAGGGGGGACAAGTCGAGCGCTATTACTGTAGGTAGCTAAAATGTCCCAGGGTTTTCAAACCAACAAGCACACACAAGAATAGGGTTTGGAGGGAAAGGAAGGGGTTTTTAGAGTTATCCATGAGAAGGTGCGACAGGCAAATGTGAAAATAATCCTATGAAAATGCAGATCAAAGGGCACACACACAATTCTAACAAGCTACTGCCCTGAAATTGGTGGAAAGAAGAAAACCTCAGCCCCAATTTCATGCAAAGTGGTTACTTTATTTTCACTCTCCCTTGTTTAGTCCCTTTTGGTTAGGTTATAAACCAAACTTGGCAGCAGACATGGTGGTTAAACAAGTAAAATACTGCACAGGCTCTTGTGAAATGCAAAATTCTAACTCCAGAATTGCAGTCTAATTTGCTCTGTATTGATCACTCTTCCCCAAAACTACTGTTCTGTATGTTGGAGAAGCATGTATGGCTTATATAAAGCAGGGGTAAGTTACTCCTGCATTTTATTCCATTTGTTTGTTGCTCTGGCTTACGTGCTACTCTTATGCTTCACATCTTACGCAGTCTTCTCTGAAGAGCAAGGAATTTCATTGTAACCTTGTGGTAAAATTCAAATAAAAATGAGACCTCTTTCTCCTTCTCTAAAGCCTTCCAAGGCTTTATGCAATACTTATACAAATACTAGTTATTCATTCTACAACTCTGAATTGATAGGTTGAGCAGCATTTAAAATCAGCTCAGGCAGGCAGAGACAGGCAAGTGCAAAGATACTAAAGGCTGAACTACAATTTCTTAAATTTCTTCAGGAAAGCAATTATACCGATTGCCCAATCCACATTAAGAAAAAGCCAGCACAAAATTTTAAGCATATTTGCATGCAGTTTAGTTTACTAGCTTTATTTTGTTACCAGACTGTGGAAAGTAAACTACATGAGAGGACACTTCACCAGGCCTGGTGCTCTGCGAGCACAGCCAACATGCTGCTCCACATGTGAGGGAAGCCGACATGAAGCACAGAGCTGTTCCTGCTGTCTTTCCAAACCACTTCACTTGTAAGAAAGCTCTGGTATAGCAGTAATGAGGAGGAGGTGGAGAATTGCAGAAGAGACAGGGAGTGTCTCTGTGACAGCCCCTGACCTCATATTTACACTGTGCAATTCCAACCTGTTCATCACTGATACTACTGTATTAAAGTATTGCCACAAATGTCCTGAAGCAGTGTCTGAAGAACGGATCGATAAACAAGGTTGTATTTAAATCAAAGCTATGGTTCTGATGCAAGGCAACAAAAGCCAAGAAAACACCAAGTTAAGGAGGGAGTGTCCTTCTCAGCTTTGGATTTCCTGGCCCTGCTAGCGTGTCCCTCTCTGCCCCATGTCCTTCCACAGAACGCTTTACCAAGTATCTGTAACATATTTACATCAACTCAGACACTGTATAAAGAACATCTCCAAGCTCAGTCAGCTGAAAAGCTTAAGCACGTTTGGAGGCAGGAACAGTTATGTATTTGGACAGGATATACTGAGCACCAGGAGGGGAACTAATGGATTAATCACAATGTAGTATACATAATGAGAAGGGGTTGGATGCTGCTGCCAAGTTGAGCGATGACTATTGCATTACACTGAATAACAGCTTTTTAAAGACAGCAAAAGCTAAAGAGATTCACCAGAAGCTACCTCATTTTTAGGTGATGGTTAATTTTGCTCTCAGAAAAAAGCTTGTTAAACAAGATTATTTTTTTAAATAAACTAGAAAAGGTTAATGGAAAAGGCATCATGCAAAATGGATTTTAAACAACACTAAGTTAATGTAGTTTAGAGATAACTAGTGCATTTCTAAAAAATACTATGTTTCTTTACCTGCTAAAATAAGAACATATATTAAAACAAATGCATAATTTAAAACAAAAAGTAGCAAGTTAGAAACCAATACTACAAGCTAAAGCTGATTTAAAATCAAAATATGACATGAGAGAGTACACTTTTCTCTTTATATGATGTTCCCATACCTGAGTCAAATACACTTAATAAGACCCTTAAAGTTACTTTCCAGTTGGCACTAAATATTTTAAATTCAGTGAAATGTTTCTGAAGAAACTATTTAGAGCTTCATGTCCATCTACAGGAATCTTATCAGATACTAAATGTACACAAAGCCAGCAATATATCTCTACTAAGGGAATAATGTAAGCTATATTGGTAATACTCCACTAAGGAAAAATGCAAGTTCTGTTGATAATATAAACCCATGTTAATAATAAACTAATAGCTAAACATGAGGGGCTCTGATCTATTAATGAGACTGTGATGCCATTTCATCAGACAGAAAATTACAGTGTTGTTGGTGTGCAGTTTCAGAACTACAAACCTGTAACAGAATACAGTGTGGATGAAGGATTCTTGAGCTAAAAGTGGCTTCTTGTACTCAGCTGTCAATTAAGCAACATCTGAATAAAATGCTCACCATCACTTGCTTGCAAGTTCTGCAAGGTGCAGCGTTCAAAAACAATTATACCCGTTACAGAAGCAGGTACTAAAAAATCCCTGAAAGATTATTTCCCACAATAAAGAGACAGAGATACTTGTTTGCATCTTTCCTTTCAAAAAGCAAAGCAGTAATTAAACTATTCCTAAAGTCAAGATTAAAACTGTTCTATATTCTCAGCAAATCCCGTAAAATCTTTTAAAACCCAGTAGTCAGTCCTATAAAAGAACAGTCTTCAGTTCCCCAAATGAATTGCCAACTGCTGTACAGCAAGAATTAAGAGGAGAAAATATATCTATTAGAATAAGAAAAGACAGACAAAACTTAACTTTTGGAAGCTACAGGATACAAATATTTCAACAATTCTAATTTTTATTGACTGGATTTATTAAACCTACACCTTACATGCAGAGAATAAAGTTTAAAATAGCCCACATACACTTCAATGTCATTTAACCACATTAAAAGTGAAGTCCAATTTCCCTTAAGCTAGTCTTTCAGTTTGAGCACTGCAGCTCAAACTTGTATTTTTTTTCAAAACCAAGAGAAAGCCCATCAAAATAACTAAGTAATATGAAAGCAAGGAGAATTAATTGTTTTCTCATCACATTCCTCACATGCTGAGATATCACCCAGTGTTTGGCTTCTGCTAAATTAAGAGTGTCTTGTACAGAACAGAGCTTCCAGTAATGGTGATGTCCTAAAGAAATGCCTCTGGTTTAAAATCCACATACTGGGTTTTAAGCAAGCCTGCCCTGAAGGGCAGGGCTTGAATTGCAGTAAGCAGCTCCAAATGGACCTTGCATCTGATAGAGTCTAGCAACTAAAGCGCACAAAGTAATTTCAGTAATCTGAATCTTCCTCTTGGGGCACAAAGAAAATTTCACCTCCACTTCTCAACTTCCAACACTGACAAAGGAGACAAATGGCAATTTTAAGAGATGCACACTTGTATTTGGTGTACACATAGACATCAAACAGCAGAAGAAATCAAAATTATCTGAAGAAAAATGTAATTTAAGAGAATGGGTAAATTCATGCCATCCACAATTTGGAATAATGACATAACATGGATTAAGGAAATCTAACTATTTACTTTCAGAAAATGCTGTCTAACTGTAAAGGTTAGATATCCAAGTCTGATATTTGAATCAGTAATTCATTCGATCAAAAATCACAACCCTAGAAATCCAGATTCCAGAATAAACTGGGTGCTATGCTTTTACTATGTCTCATTAATTATAAGCTTAGCTACACTTAGCTGGCTCATGGACTTATAAGATTTTTATAAACTAGAGAACAGCTACTTCACAGCATAGCTCCCCAGGGAAGAGAGTGAAACAAGTTGTACAAAGTAGATACTGCAGTGCTATTTGGTGTGCTAACAGAAAGCATTCTGAGAAAACCAGAAAAAAATCAGAGACAAAAACGGATGCAATTGATTATGTGGTCAGTACGTGCACTTTTAGGTATGTAAACTAAATCCACAGAATAAAGAAACTCATTTATATTTTGTGTGGCCCTTTTTAATAAAAATCAATCACTAATCACTGCAGACTGAATGGGAACAGATGGGATGCGGCTTTAACAGGTTACTATACATTAGCTGAGAAAGAAAAGAATGAAAAGACTTGATTTTAATCAGAGCATTAAACCAATTCACAAACTTTACAGCACAACAGAAGGCAGAAAAGATAACCTACAATGCTAGGAAGAAGGGAAAAACGGGTTTAGATGGAAACCATTTGAGCCCTCAGACTTGGTGAGGAAAGGGATGTCCAGTAGCACTTATTTTAAACCAGCAGAAATGCAGTAGAATGGCTTGATGGACTTGTTTGATGGACTTTTTTGAGCTGCAAGGATACAAGGGTTTCTTCCACTGAAATGCATACTGAAGAATGTATGTAGATAAAACATAGAAGTGATGACAAGGACTGCAGTTCTCTATCTCTATTAAAAATTCCATTTTTTCATATTCTTTTTCCTGTTCTTTTCAATGATGTTAAAGCCTCAGTTCCTTGACAGACTGATCACTGCTTTTCTGGAGTTTGCTATTTCCACAGGATTTTGTGGTATTATTACTGCAGGAAAGAGATGACAAGACCTCCTCAAATGAGCCACTGAAATACAAAGAGCTTTGAACGAGTGCCATTTACAGGAGCAAACGTTCACAGAAGCCAAACTAAGAGCAGCCCATTTCATGACATGTCAGAATTAGGCAGCCTTCAGGCCACTTTGAGCAGATGCAAGCAAGATTATTTCATGCACGACTACAATGCTGCAGTGCATTAGGAAAAAAGCATCCTAAAACAAGTAATATTTTGTACAATAATGGTGAATTAAGTCACTATTAAAGTGGCAGGCAACAGAGGGAAAGAGAGAGAGGGGGAGAAGAAAAGAGAGAGAGGGAGAAGCTGTTAAAAAACAATGGTTGAAGTCCCATGTGGGTACCAACTTAGCCTGAAAGGTCACAGAAAATTTTTACACATTTGTTTTGCAAATAGTTTCTGCAAGTAGAAAGAACAGTTGTAACTCTCCCTCTCATCATCAGATTAGCACGTCCCCCCAAGAGCAGCAGTGCTCTCAAACTGGCCAACTGTTCTCCTAACAAGGGTCAAAAGTTCAGTCTTTGGCTGGAGCACTACTCTGAACAGACCTTTTCCAGTAACACTTACAACCCCAAAGCCAAGGTTTTCATTAAACAAATATACATACAGATTTCAGCCTCTTCACAGCATCTTCACAGATATGCATTCCTCTGGATTCATCCACTTCAACGTGTCCCAAGTACTGCAGGAAAGAGTATGGGGAGAAAAGGTTAATAGCAGCTCCTTAAACTCCCGGGGTTTTGATGAATCCAAGCTCTGAATTCATCTCAGTGCAGCTGATGCAATAGTCATTACCAACACCTTGCCAGCCTTCTTTTAAACCTGCATTTGGGCATTTGACTGTGTATATCTATGGGGGCACCAGCATCAGCAGAAAAGCATAATACAACTAGAAATTTGGAGGAAAAGACGGACTTTCCTTACTCAGGGGAAATTATGTAATTGAAATGTATTGAAAACTGCTTTCCTGCTTATTCATCATGAGCTTTAGTCATTTTTTACTAGCATAGCATGAAAACCTTACATCAATATAGAGATGATGGTGAATACATAATTTTTGAATAATGATAAATATATTTAGTATTGAAAACCAAATTACACTACACAGTAAGATGACCAAATATTTTTGCATGGTAATGTCCAAATATGAGAAATTTGCTCACCCCTTTTTTAAAACTGTAAACCAAAATTGTTTCTCTTCCTTACAACAGTCTGTTATGTGGATACTGAGACATTCATCATTCTTACAAAGAGGGGTTAAAAAAAAAGTCTGTTTTCCACAGATTCATCTTACCAAGCACTACTTAAAAACCCCCTAGCAACACAACATTGAATAGAAATGTCAACTTCAAAGCTTTTTAATTTATAACCCAGAATAATATTAGTCTATAGCGAAACCAGTTGCAAGAAATATATGTCAAGAGTGTAGTGTTCAGGATACCATGGATAATTTTACACTCAAACTTTTAGCTTTAATTTTTCCAATTTCCCTGCCTTTTCCAATCATAGGTTTTTTTGATGGTGAAAGGTAGTGATCTCTCATAAAAATTCATATCCTTATTCAAAGTAGATAGCCCTTGAAGAAAATCAGAGAAACTATCAAAACTTTGCTGACGTTTTGCAGTAAGAGCTATAGCTGAAAGAAACTTTCCCCAATTTACTTGCCATTCTAAGAGTTGAATGTAATTCAGCATTTAGATTCTAGGCTAGATAGAGAGTGAAAAAGTGGTTTTAAAATATGACACAAGAATCACTATTTGCGTCACTTAATGCAGTAGTAAACACAAGTTTAATAATCTATTAAAAAGTTGCACTCTATAACAGACTATTCTGTCATGAGCTATTTGAAAATCCTAGATTTTCTTTCATTAATTAGGATACTAGACTTGGACAAAAAAAAACATTTCACTCGCAGTACCATACTGAAGCACCCTCAGATTGAGAGATTCAACTATATGGAAAAAAAATCAAGATTGTTTCAAAGATTTAATACAAATTGGAAAGTTGAGTTTTTTTCATGCAAGGCAAGATATTCCAGAAGAAAAAGCTCTATATATCATTAAACTGCTGAAAGATTTACAATATCTTAAGTGACAGAGAGCTTTAGTATTAAATCTCACTGTGTGGCATTTTTTTAAACAGAGTTAAATGTGGATTGAACAATTTGGCAAGAATTTCATTTAAATCAGCCCTCACAGCTGGAGAACAGCTTGAACAATAAATTGCACTGAAATTAGAAGGTAAATAAAAGATCTGACTCTTTAGAGCTTTTTCAAAATGAGCTCTGAGAGGCTGAAGCCTTATAAATGAATGCTGGAGCTGCCAATACAGCAACTGTACTCCCTCAGTTGAGCTTGCTGAACACTTGCACAAGATCTTCATTTCTCCAGAGCATGAAGCAGAACATTTTAATCCTAAAAATACACAAACAGTAACAACTGAGGATGCAATTACTGTGTGTCTGGGAGTACATATGTACATCATCAACTACTCGGTTGTGCCATGACTTCTCCGGGAGGAGTTCCAGATGCAGAAATTCTGTTGTTCATTTGTCATGAGAAAGTTTTGGGTTTAGTAACTTCTCTTTAAGAAGACAGTGATATAGATAGGAACAAGCCTGAGGTTTGTACTGGGCAGAAAATAAAATATGTGTAAGGAATAAACCATCTAGTTTGCATGACCATTTGTATCATCCATCTAGAGGGCAACTTCCACATTTCCTGACCTATCTGCACATCTCATTTACTTCAGTGTAGCCAGAATGTTTCCAACTGAAGACTCAAACCATTCAATCCCTGTACTTGGCAACCTGCCTCTTGCTTGGAAAAGGGAGAAATGGACTAGGGTAAATATTGCTTCATGTCACACTGCAAAACAGACAACCATTCTCCCCTGTGTTGCCAAACTTCTATTCAAGTCCCATGTTCCAACTTTCAGCAATCAGTCATGCCACTGCTGCTGGGGACAGCAAGTTTAGCTGCAGTTTTCAATACTGCTTCCACTCCTGTGAATGGAGACATTATTACACATATCAAGTGCATCTATCCACACCAAAGGGGTACGATCCACAGACCTCACTGAGCATCAATCAATTCTGAATTTTAAAATAAATTACACTGTCACACAATACTTCTTTATGATATAGAGGACAAAAGGTACTTTGTTTGCATTTCCATGTTACACTTCTAGCTCTTCATACAAAGAGGAAAAAACTTGTTCTTGCCATTGCAGAAGCCAGCTCTGCAGAAGCCAAAAGCTCATCATTAGCACTGGTGTTGAACATCTTACAGCAATTTCACAATTATTCTTGTTTTGGTTTCTAATTTTTTTGGGATGCAGTGGTAGTGTGTTAATTGCTTATACATGCCAGTATACTTTTCTTTCTTGTAAAAATAAATTTTAATTCTATAACCAGAATGCTGTGGTCCTCTTCTTTTCATAGCCAAATGCCCCTTAAGCAGCAGGTCCCTTTCTGAGTCTTCAAGCTTCTTTCATCAGTCTGAGAGTAGATATACACAGCTCCTGTATTTAACCAGTGCTACAATATTTATCTGGCTTTTAATGGATTGTAATCAAAGACAAAAATATTTCCTCAAGAAGACTGGCAAGAAACTGTCAAAACTGAAACATCTTCTAGTGTTTGTATTTTAAACAGAAATGCTAAATTGTAAATCTACCTCAACTTAGCCTTAAATTTGAAATATTGGCTCAACTTACTAGTGCAGCAGCATTTTAGGAGTGACATTTCAAAAATTAATAAAGGAAATGCAGCTACTAGTTATGAGCCAGAAAGGAAAGTTAAACACCAGAATTCAGTACTTCAGAAAAATAAACTATTGTTAAACTCTGTTGTTACATTGCTGGAAAAGGATTACATGGAAACCACTTTAAAGCAGATACACAAACCCCACACTTCTATATACAACCTTTCAGGATCTTTGAAAGGAACTTCCCTTTCAAACTAAAGGAGAAGAAACATACTGTTGAAGTGCCTGGGCAGCCACAGTCCCACGTAAGTAAAATCTCATGCAAATCCATGACAGCACATTATCACAAACTCACTCAAGGACTGGGACACGTAAGTGCTGGGTACACAGAAATCCACATGAACCGTCTAAGCCATACTGGGGTGGATGATGACTTCCAGAACAGTAAGAAAAGGAGTACCTCTGACATGTTTAAAAAGAGCATTTCTTGTCACAGGGACTGCTGCAGCTAGAATTCCTGGAGAAAGTGAGTACTTTTCCATCAGGAAAATGCACATAGCAGGAATGCAGTATTAATATTGAATGCACTCCTACTTAATTTCCATAGCAACCAGTGAATGATAGTCATGACATCAGCAATTCTCAGACATAAATTGTTCTGTAAGAGATTTAATCGTTATACCAGAAATTAACCACCAGTGCTTTTACAGAAAGCTAAAATCCATGTGGGCCAAGTCCACATATAGAGTAACACAACATAAAAGCTCTAATCCAAATAAAATACTTTCAGGGGCTGTTGGAGAGAAGTCCTTAAGGCAAACATCATTCAATAGAAGCACTGCTTCTATTAACATTTTTAGCAAAAAGAAGATGAGATTATGGTACAGCAAATTAAACCAAAAAACTTTCCCTCTTCATCACTGATTTTTATGTTCTCTTTTACTGAAGGTGGTGTTTGGTACCAATCTTAAACCAAACATGAAGCAATCTACACAAGAACAAGTTCAACTGCCACACAGAAAAGCATCCTTAGAATTTGAAAAGTGCTTGAGAAAATTTATTATTTTTCAACATTTTAAACTTTTTCCAACTTAATCTAAAAACCAACCTCTCAAATTATCATATCAAGTGTTTCTGGTGAAGTTTTCCTACTGTCTTCTCACAAATACATGCTATTGAAATTGCTCCTACTAGAAGTTCAAGGGCTGATGTATCAGATCAGAAATAAAACACCATCTGTGTCCTAGTACAAGCAATACTGCCCTGATCATCTTCGTTTTCCTTTCTCTCTCAAATACTTGGCTGACTCAGTTTTCAAAATTTCAAAGTTCAACCATAACAGCTGGCAAAAAGATCCTTCACCAGAGCTCCTTCAACCTGGACAACTCACTCAAGCCAGTTGTGTTTGTTCAAGTCTGGTAATATGCTTTTACAATCTCTCTTTGAAACAAACTCAGCTACACAAATAATTGAAGTTCCCTCTGTATCAGCAGATATGCAACATGCACTGTTTTATTTGCAGTAATAGATTAGGTTCTTTGGATTACATTTGAAAGTAGATGCACACAGGAAATGAGCTTACTTGAAGTCTTGGCCAAGGTGTCCTGTGCTGGGAAACAAGCTGCCATAAAGAGGAGCACACCAGCATTTCTTGGTATTTTTCCTAGAGGCAATGACATTTCTCTTTTTTCCTCTGTGGAAGTTGTGGTGTATTATTTGCAACAGTAAGGCTGACTCCTTGACATCTGCATGTGCAGATATGCTTCTACAATTGCCATTGCTCAAGAATTAAAGCTTGAGCACCAAAGGTTCAGACTGAAATGCTGTCTTGCAAGTAGACATAAGCTTAAATCCAGAAATCCTGGATATGTCCTAAAGCTGAGCTACTTTTCCACTGACTTCTAAGATTTACATTCCAATGTTCAGTATTTTATTTCTCTCCTCTCACACCCATCCTCCTGCTTTCTAAATGTATTCATTTGAAACAAATGTTCGCTCAGACAAAGCTGTAGAAGCACAGACAACAGAAACTCTATGATTAAGCCTCAACAAAGTTTAATTTTGCTTAGTCAAAGCTTTAGGTTAGTTAGGATGCTACACAAATCACCAGAAATCAAAATGTCTCACCAACCTGTTAAATTCCCCAAAACAAGAACTGTAGCAGCCTATGAGTGCTAAATGTCTCTGAATAATGAGGATCAAAAGAATCTAAAGCAGTACCTATACCAGTAGTTCTCCCTATTTTTTACATCACACCCACCTAAGAGCCACACTGAGCATTTCACATACCGGCTCTCACACGACCATTTTGATCATTGCCAACGGAAAAAACATTGTGAGTCAGAAATATTGAAGATGCAATAAAGAAGCTCAATACAGGATATACAAGTGCTATATTCCTCATTTTTTTATAAATCCCTAAAATGAGGCAGAGAGGGAACTCAGAATGTTATGTAGGACAGAACTTGCTTCAGGGCAGGATCTACTTCCACATCTACATCAGAGAAGTCAGCCTTCAAGTATTATGACATTTCTGTAACTGAAGATCAAAAGGCTAGACCTTCTACCCTGTACTTTATATGTCTCATTGTAGAAAGGGATGTTATTTTGCTGAGTTGTTATTGCTAATGCATATCCTAAATTTCCCTTGATGCAGCTAAACACACTATTTCTCCCAGTCCCGTCACAGCTTCACATATGTACTGTCAGACTTTGGTTTTCAACTGTATGCTCTGATGTGCAATTCCTATTTTTCCAGGAATTCAGCACTATTTAATAGATTTAAAACTTTCTTTTTAAAAAGGAAGATAAAATATAAAGGAAAATCAAGTGTTGATAGCATGAAGTTTTATACACACACTGCACAGGTACACACAAGAGTACCTTTTCTTCAACTCCTGCAAAAAATTCAGTTTCCATGTACAACACCGGGGATCTCCTGATTTTAAAAAACAGAATTAAAAAGTATAACCCAATGAGAACTTTTTGATTTCCACCACCTAAATTACATTTAAAATAAATATTTCTGCAAGGTGATCCAAACCATTTTAATTGTCATATCTTTAAAACAACGTGAAGTTTATAAAACTATTTAAGAATTTCACCTTTGCCAAAGACAGGAGGTTTTTAAAACTCAGCAAGAAGCTTCATTTAAAACTTCTTGTTTGCAAGGCCATTCAAACAAAACTAAGGGTTGGACACTAGGGTAGAAAGTTTAAAAATTAGGGATCACCTTACATTCCTTTTAGCCATGACAAAAATGCATAGGAATATATTGGAGGTAAGCTTCACAGCTTCCATTATAATCACCATCTTTTATAATTAGCTGACTGCCAGCCTTTTTCCTGTGATGTTAAATCCTGCAGGATTTTTTAAATGTACCATTGCTTACTGAGGGTTAGCATTTAATAGGAATGATTACTGCTCATTGCTAACATCAGTTCATGACTTCAGAGGTAGAGATTTCTAGTGTTTAATGTGTAAGGCTGTACAACATTTCAGAAATCAGCAGATTTGTCACATTAACGTCTTAAACATATTTAACATAGTTTCCAAAGACTATTCAAGTACCTCAGGCTTTCACAGTGAAAAATATCACATGCTTAACTTAAAGGCACTTCAGCATTACACTGGTAAATTCTTTCACAGCTATTATTCAAACTGAAGTACATTTAAGACATAAAACAAAAGCCACAGTCACCTGTGCTTGTACCAGTCTTTCTGACCTGAGAAACAGAATGCAAGCTATATTTATAAACTTATTAAGTATAAGAAGTTATTTTTAATAGGAGATTTATAAACTTGACATGAAGCAATAAAGTTCAATATGCAAATTCCAAAACTAAACAGGACACCTGGGCATCTGGGAGTGGTGTGAGAACACCAAGCAAAGTGACTGAAATGGCCTAGCTCCTACTGGTGGTGGTTTCAGCAGTGCCATGTATGGCTCAACAACCTAAACACGGGGACGCCAGGGATGAGAACTGACATTCACAGGTCCCAGTGAGAATACTCTACAGGGCTTGTGCCAGCTGTTCCCTTTCCTTCTGCCTCTTCTTGAACACAAAGCAATACAGTGTCTTCCAAACATCTCCCATCAAAGCAAGGGTTAGACAGGAAACAGTTCAAGAGTACTTGTTCTGAAAAGTCAATTATTTTATATTCGAAAGTACAACAGTATCCATACAATTATTATTTGTCAACCCTAACAAAGAAATCAAATTCAGTGGAAAGGCTAACTCCAACGATACCAGGTACTCAGCAGCAAACCCTGGATGTCAGAGATAGAAATGTGGTCTGTTACTCTTCCACACCAGCTTTTTCACCCACATCTTTAGTCTTCTAGGTCAAATTAAAAAGTGCAAGTAAACCTGCAGGTGATATACAACAGTAGCCTTAGATGCCTTAAGGTCAGAAGAGACTGACCGCCAAGAACATGGAAACGACAGAACAAAACTAAATTATCCAAGATACACACAACTGTTGCATCTTCTAGAACACCAGGTAGTAATCAGCTGTTAATATTCTGTTAATATCCTTTTGGTCAGAACCACCAAGAATTTGCAAGTGTTTTGTTTGTTTAGTTCTCTTAGGTAGAAGGAAATGACCTAATTTTTCTGATATAAATTGCACAGGCCAGTTACTCCAAAGAGCATTTGTATGAATGAAAACCACTTACCCAGAGGGACACTCGAAAAGCCTTTTCACACAAAACAAGCCCTAGTGTCAAATATTTCAGTCATTATACCACAGAACAGCTGCATGGTTTCAGTGAGGTAGTGTCTGGAGCAAGAAAGCAAGTTTGAAAATGTGTACGTCAGTGAACTTCATTTGTTGCAATTCTAATGTATAAATTTGTGTATAAATAAATTATAGCACTGATAAACATAGCTGTAATGTCTGTTAGAATATTCAACTTCTAAATCATTTTAAATACCATCTCTTCATCTAACACCCATATATACTGCATGTATCTGGTACTGTTTCTCTCAGAGGAAGGATTCACTACTGAAACACAGTATTTACCTTTCAGTTTGTTAGGACAGTGGAAAAGAATTTGTCCCTGAAAACAGGCTTCTGCACAGACTGCAACAGATCTATCAGTGCTACATTTAATAATGGGGCAACTCTTGTTGAAAACCTATGAAAGCTGCAAGGTGTTACGCCTCCACACCACCAAAGCTAGGAGAGCAACACCATTCGAGTTCCCAATGGAATTGCAAAAGTCTGCAAGTCACTTTTCTAAACACAAGTTTAACATCCTTTTCATACCTCTGCAGACAGACAGGACCTGTCTCTCCCTGGTTCCTCTTTCAATCTAACTTTAGCGGATTCAAAGCAGTTTACACAGAAGAGCACTACAGGAAAGTCAGCAGCCATTGCACAGCCCTATCTTTGAGTGTCAGGTTACCACCTCTGGTGTGGTTAGATTTCCAACACAGAGAAGAACTATCTGTAATTACATCTACACACACTAAGATGACTGAGAAAATATGATCAATACCTGGCTACCTGCAACACAGCCCCACCAATTAGCAGAAAAACACAAGACTGTTAACAAAAAGGAATGTTATTGACTAAAAGAACAGTATTCATTCATGATTATCACCACCTGCAAATTTATGAGCGCAGCACTGGAGAGAACCAACTGTGGATCAAAATCTACTTCCCTGAATTTTAAAGCAACACAACAGGAATTTTGCCTGTACTTTCCACTGAGCATCTTCTCTCCCAAAGGGAAGACAATCCATAGATATATCAGATTTGCTCAAAATCCAACATAACACTTAACGTGGACATAGCGCAGGAAGAGCTTCAAGAAACATGTCAACATAGAAAACCTTTCAGTAATATTAAATCTTTTTGCAGTACAGCATCCTCCAAGCACAATGAATAAGCAGCTACTGGAGTCCCTGTCCAACAATAACAGAGTGAAGCCTGAAGGCAGGATGCAATCCTATTTGCAACACAACTTTCAAAGTGCTTCCAAATGCTCTGTAATGTCTAAAAAATGATAAATCTGTGGTAGCACTCTACAAACACCCGAGCTCCGGGCAAAATATAAATGCCCAAAGGCAAGAAGTTAAAAACCAAACCAATTTAAAAGATCTTTTTTTACAAGAGAAACCAAGAACAAATGTTCCCTCACATGTTTGCACTAGTCTCCTGTCTCTATCTCAAAAAAAAAAAAAAATTTGCATCTTACCTGTATAAAATAGTAAGCATTAGAAGTAACAAAGCCCACAACTTAGCTGCTACCACACTAGTCTCATGTATTTTACTTTCAAACAGAAAATCCTACAGACAGTTGCAGCAACATTTATTTAGAATTCTCAGGTCTTCACTGAGTACAGATGAAGTCTTCATCATCCCTGAATGCAAGACCAGATTCTGGTCTTGCTACTCAGTTATGCTTTGAACTCCAAAGAATTACAGATGATTTTTAGAGAGCAGGCAAAGCAGATCATAAGAAGTAAGAACAGGCTAATCCTGTGCATCCCCCTCCCCAGCTCCAACATATTCAAGTGTGGTTGAGCAGCTACACTACAGACAATGGATCACTTTGGAATTCCCACTGCAAAACTTAAAGAAAACTCAGGTATATTCACCATCTTTCATATTTGAATGCATTCCTATTCATTAACCATTCTTCCCAAAATATCTCGCTTTGTCCTGCTCCACTGAGGAGCATCAGGAAGAAAAGTCACCCCATCAGATATTTAAGGGCATGGGAGACTGCATACTTTTCCTGGAATGTATGAATTCCCAAAAAATACCCAAGACAGGCGTAACAGGATACTCTCCTTCAATAGCACAAAGTTCTATTCTTTCTGTGAGCAAAATACAGTACCACCCAGTAAAGCGATGACTCTACATCTGGTTTATCTTGTTCCCTCACAATGGCATACTTCCTGTCTCTATCTATGCAACACCAGTTAACACCCACTCTGCATCTCAAGCCTTATAAAAATTTCCACTTTGTCCATATCAAGGCACACTATATTGGACAATAAATTCTAATCAAGTAAGATAAAATGCCTCTTAATATTAAATTATTCTGAATTTAAGTTTTCACCTAATTGCAAGTTCTTTGGATATTAATACTCTACCATTCTGACCAAATCAAGAAGCATCCCTTACATTTACCTTAAAAGCATTTTTTCCAAAGAACAAATTAAGTTAATTCAGTGATTTCCAATTAAAAGCAGACTAATGAGTGCACATAAGTCCCATTTTGATGACAGGATGCAAAGACTCCTCCATTTCTATGCCTTTTCAGGACAGAATAGGCCAAAACCTTTTTTGACTTTGGGTACATGTGCCCAGAATAGATGAATGCTTCATTTAAATACAGGAAGCACTTGTCATTAGAAGTGCAAGTCCTGACTGAGAGTTTAAAAAAAGTCAGTCTTTTAACAGTGTGGAGTGGTTCACACCCTTTGTGTTCAGTAAAGGATTGAAAAAGTCTGAATAAAACTAAATGCCAAGAAATTGAGCACTCTGCTTTGCAACCTGTGTAATGCCTAAGTTATGAAAAAATCACCATCCTCAATCTTACAGCTCTGTTCTCTCCTAGACAGTGTTAAACCTTAATCTAAGTTTGAGCTTTCCCAGAGCAATTACTTTCAAAGCTTTGGCAAAAGACCATCTCTGTTCAGTACTGAATTACATACAGTTCCTTCCTCTTAGCAGAAAAATAACTCAAGACAAAAATATGCAAGCAGCCATGAACTAGAAATGTTGTATACACTTGAGTGTATGTCAAAGCACAAAAGCAGCTCTAGTAGGGCAAAGCAGGGCATTAACCTCGTGTGAAAGTTCTCATACTTACCACATACCTACCAATCCACAACTTCACAAAAACATGCAACAGTCAGTTTAAAGAATTTCACCTAGCAACATCACATGTTTAACTAGCAGACAAAATCACTTTAAGCATAATACAGAGGGAAACTAACGGAAGGCCCACAGGTGTCAGAATCCTAGACTGTTCCTTGTACGTTGATATTTAACCCATTAGCTTTCCTCAAGTGCCACCTCCTTCCAACCTATTGTAGATCTACTATTAGTGTACCTTGGGGAAGAAAGGGGAGCACATGCAACAAGCCACCCTGAATTTTATGTTTATTTTTATTCTGGTATTTATTAAGTATTAATATTAAATATTATTCTAAAGTATTAAATTATTGTTTCTTAAATAAAGAGGAAGGAGAATTGGACACAAAAAAGAAAACACCTTTTTATAATACTCTGATAATCTGGAATGAATTATCAGAATTTTAAAAGGTAATTTCAGTTTCATATGCGTTAATAGTCTGTAATATACACACAAGAGATCCTAGCACAGAGGCATTCTCAGAAGTCAGCAAGTGCTTCTAACCTCATGCACTGGTTGAAATCCCAGGTGTTACTTGAAAATATTTTCAATTATTGAGAGGGAGGAAGGATTGCTTTCCAAGCACAGCCCACCACTTATCTTACAAGTCAAACTGTAACCACAACTACACTTTTAACAGAGAGAATTGAGTGCCTTTTCATGCAATCCAAGAGGTCTATAATTTCTGATCTTCCAGAAAAATGAAGACAAATATTATATTACTCCTCTATTAAGCTACATTATTTATTTCAACTAGATAATAATGGTAGGATATCTCAGACTGGTTTTCCAAGGCATTTATTACACGAGCTGTCTGGTTTTAAGAAAAAAAGCCACATCCTCTGCAATGAGAGCCAACTGTAAAATAGGTCATTGTGTAATGAAGCATGTCTCTGGTTTATGCTTGCCAAAAAAACCCAAATAACAATTCATGGCAAGAGTACTTCATGGATATCCAAAAGAAAGGCAGTAACTCTTACCTTAACAGGAAAGCTACACTTGCCAGTACGAACGCCTTCTTCATCAGTCTGCCACTGATGAGGCCTGCTGGCCTCTGGGACATAGACATCTTTCTTTCTCCTAAAGCTTTGCCGTAATTTGTTCATTTCTCAGATTTTCACGTCCTAGAAGAAGAAAAAAAGAATACTGCCAATAGGCACCAAACACACATTTAGCCACTTTGGGTCAACCACCATCGTGACAAATGATGCTGTGGAAAACCTGAGTTTTTGCAAAGATGAATGGAAGGGCCTGTGAGAGGAAAATGTTTTGGACACAGATTCAGAGAAAGATGGGTATTCACTTCAAAACTGAAAACACAAATCCACATTACTTGTTAAAATCTTTCCACAGCAACTGAAGCATTACACCCAGGAATAACTATTACTGGGAGCATAGGGTTATCTAAAATAGCTGACAGAGAAGCTCTGAAGAGTGATGCACATGAAATCCTGCCTCCCCAAATTTAAACACCTACCTAAAGCAACCAAGCAGGACACCAATAGCAAAAGCTTCCAAGGCACTCATGCAAGACAAGGATTCATAGCTCTAAAACTGCTCCTAAAATCAGGTGCTTGTACTGTTCATAAAGTACAAGAGATAGGTTCACGCTTTTACTGAGGGGAACAGTCCAGCCCTTGCTTACTCTACTGGTACAATTCTTGTGGTTAAATGAGAAATTCACTTCTTCAAAAGGGGAAGACAGTGCTGCAAATATACGTCTGAAGCCTAGAATTCAAAACTTCATATACACTATGCCTTTATGTATCAATTTCTATATACAATCCAATTTATGCTTTAGACTTGCTCACCTTTACTAAATTCTAACTACAGTTAGCCAAGAAGCTATCAGAGAAATTACTACTCAAAAAAGACTCAATATTCACCTAAAGAAGTAAAATCATATGGGATACAAAGTGGGGGATATTGAAGACATACTGAAAGGCTTCTTGAGATTTGGTCATCATTCCTGAAAAAGAAGCCTTCTCACAACGATGACATCTCATCTTGATTGAAAAAAAAAAAATGCTGCAGAATGCAAGGCAGTAAAATGTAATTGGATTACATATGCTTATTTCCCATTAAACTGAATAAACTACAGAATACAGATATTTACAGGTGTCAATGGCTGGCCTTTGAACAAAAGCTGCTTTAAAAACAGTTGGAACACTATTTTAAACCTTGAAAGGTACTAGTATCTTCCAGTCAAAACTGTATGACATAGGTGAGAAAAACCAACACATTCCTGTTTGTGGTATCTGACATTTAAGAAGTTTAAAGTCAAAATGCAACTATTTCAAAGCTGAACAAAGCTGTATCTCATGGTGCCCTTTAGCTATGCCAAATAACAAAAAGGTGTGCATTTTGTTAGTGACTCTGTAAAACTTCCTTCAGCAACCGTTACTTTCTTCCTCAAGCAGCAGATAATTAAACAAGTCAGTTCCCTCTATATCTTCATAGCATGATACTGGCTAATTTCTCTAGAATCTTCCATCTTTCCATCACCTATTAAAAGAAATATTGTAAGATAAGTATAATTCAAAGATATACCCCACAGATAAAGAAAATACCAGTATATCACTAGGACTGGGTAATTTAAGTGTGGTGATGTTAATTGTTTAAGCACAAATAAGCACAATAGTCACCCATGCACAAGTTCAGCGGCATTTGAATTCCATTATTCCTGGGTCTTGCAGCATTCTTGGTCCTTTCAGCATAGGGGATAATTCCTGAAGTATTTCTACATTAGGAAACAGCCCCACCAAAGACCACTTTTACAGCAAACACTGTGCTCAAAGTTGCTTGATGTGCATTTGAAAGCAACAAGGTGTGACACTCCAAGCAACCCAAATCCAAATGCAAATTAAGTGAAGGGTTGGGATGTATGCTGAACACTATAGGCAACTGTCCCTAGTAGGTACCTAGAACAGCCAGGAGGTCTAACAAGCAGTGTAAGTGCAGGGACGGGAAGTTGCTGAAGGATTCTCAATTATCTAGGTACAAAGAAATGTTAACTTCATTCCTTCATAGATAAAAAATGCTTGTCATAACTAGGAATATAAAATATTTTCTTGAATTTGAGTGGATTTAGAGATTAGAACATATGTGCAAAATAAAAAACATGTGCATTTCTTACCACTCAATAAGTTGAAGCAGCTCTGTTCTGCTTTCAGCTGGGACAAAGTTAATTTTCTTCCCACTGTACCAGTAGCTGGTACTGTGTTTTGGATTTAGGCTGAGAAAAATGTTGATAACACATCGGTTTAGTTGTTGCTAAGGAGTGTTTACATTAAATCAAGGTCTTTTCTGCTTCTCACTCCACCCTACCATTGAGCTGGCTGCAGGGCACAAAAAGTTGTGAAGGGACACAGCTGGGAGAACTGAGCCCAGCTGACCACAGGCATGTCCCACAGCATATGGCACCACATCAGCATGTAAACTGGGGCAGGGAAGGAAAGATGGACGGAAGGACAGAAGGAAGGATGGAAGGGAAAGGGGTACATTCAGAGTGACAGTGTCCTCCCAGGTAACTGCCATGTGTGATAGAGCCCTGCTCTCCTGGGGATGGCCAAACACCTGCCCGCCCATGGGAAGCATTAAATTAATTACTTGCTTTGCTTGCCTGTGTGGCTTTTGTTTTACCTATGTTTATCCCAACCCATGAAGTTTTCACTTTTGCTCTTCTGAGTCTCTTGCCCATCCCACCAGGAAGAGTGAGCAAGCGGCTGGATGTGGTTTAGTTGCCATCTGGGGTTACACCGTAACACTCTTCTATAAACATTGTTTATTTTACAAGCTATAAGCCATTTAAAAATCTCTGAATGTGCAAAGGCAATTCTCAAAGTTTTAAGAGGAGCTGCAAAACTTCTATTCTCCATCAAGGTTTAGGGAGGCATTACAGCAGTATTAGTTATGTATTTTGTTTTACAAACTGCAGACAGAGGACTCTGTGCATCCATTTGAAGGAATCAGAATTTCAAGGGAGGCCATTCAATCACCTCGGGCAGGTGAAACATACTGCAGGAAATCTCTGCATGGCATCTCAGCTCATAAGGACAGACACACACTTTTGTCTCCACTGCAGACTGGCAGTGCCAGAGCAAAACCACTGCTCCAGCTGCTTCAGTGTAAAATGCAGAAATCCGGTCAGCACACTGCTTACAGCCCAGCTGCCCGACCTTTCACTCCCGTGAGGGACAAATGGACAGATACTCCACTCTGCCAAAAGGGACAACAGACTCCTAAGCAGACACAATTAGACGCAGTAAGGCTCCTCTCAGTTTTGAAAATCTCGAGGTAACTCTGAATCCCAAAAACTTCAGTGAATAGCAAAGCAAGGACTGAGGACAGCACACAACCACTGTACCACTTGTGAAAAACCGCAGTCTAATTGCCTTATCATAACATTTGCTTATGCGAGCATTCTGTTGGACTTCTCCCTCCCGGGCATTACTGGTGCCCAAGAGACTCACACCTTATCAGACATTTATTCTGACCAGGAATCTCAATCCCCAGGGGAGGATAAGAATAAGAGCTCCTCAGCTACATTTTGTATGAGAAACTGAAGTGGCATTTTGCCCAAAGTATTTCCTTTTCACCAAAAACCAAATCCATTTTCCTACATGTTCTAATTTTGAGGTCACATTGGCAACAAACAGTTTAAAAATAGCTTATTCTATCTGATGGAAATTCTGACGAACAGCAAAATTAATTTCTTGTCAGGTAACCAGCAAACTCTCTCCAATGGCCACACTTTGGTTTTCTGAAATATCAGACTTATGAGTAGGTTGCAAAACAGTATGTCCTATAAATACTTAATTTGCTGGTAACATGCATGTCAGGACAACATAACTAGAGCTGTCACCTGATGGGAAAGTGTTAAATAGAACAATTCACACAGGCTGCATTTTTGAGGATTCAGGAGAGAAGCACCTGAATTGCTCCAATTAAGTGCTGAAAATTTTAATAATTTTGTCTGGAACTCAGAAAACCTAGTGAAAAGTCAAGATAGGGAACTCAAAATCTAATTAAATCACAAAACATAACATTACATCAGAGACAAACTGCCAAAAAAGGCTGAAGGCCCTAAGCCTTCTGGAGAAATAAGGAAACAGAGCCACATTGGGTCCTGGTAAATTTCAAGGTTATCTTACTGCAGACAGCTGAGTATCTAAATGGAGTCATTTTTTCTCCAGTCATTCCCACTGGAGAAAAAAAAAAGCAAAACAAACTCCAACAAAGCAAAACCAAACTACCCACACAACATGAAAATCTCCACCACTTTTGTATTTCAAGAGATTTCAACATGAGACTAGACATTAGACCATTTCCCAAAGCACCTACCTACAAAAGGTATCAAAAAGACAAATGAGTTTTTAAATTTATGTTGCCATTTATTTTTATGCAGATTTATGTGTTTTGGAAACAGAGCTCCAAAGGCAATTTAAGGAGAGCTGAAGCATCATTATTCTTCTGACCAACAGAAAAACTACCATTTACACCTCTATCAGTGCATTGACAGCTCAGGGGCAGAGTTGTCAGAAACCACAGAGACAGAAACAACACTGTCATGGATAAAAGTGCATGTTTAAGCACTTGGCTTCACTGCCTTGTGCACCATCAGGTTATGGCTGCAGAACAAATTACTGCAAGATAAACCAGCATGTTAATTCATGTCTTGTTAGCTGCTCTGCTGTACAATTGTGTTCACTTTTACCCTTCAGTGAGCACAAGCCAGCAATTTACCCTTCAGTGGGAAATGGGTAAGCTTTCATATTAAGTGAAGTTAGATCAGGAGGAGGCTGCTGATGATGCAGATTTGGAGCTTAGCTGTGCAAGAGTTTACCCATGTAACCATACCTTTAGATAAGCAATTCATTTACACTGTGGATAGCTGTTTCTTGCAGAGCAGTTGCTGCTACTGGGCAACCCAAACTAGAGAATCTGCAGGGCAGAAGGACAATATGGGTACCTGGGTACCTGAACTGCATGCCCAACTTCAGCAGGTTAGGTTGTAAGCTAGGGTGTACTACGTATTTCACACACTAAGCAACCACTTACAGTTTCAACACTCAGGACAAAGAAACAGCACAAACATTTTTTATCTTTCTTATGAACTCTAGCCTTCATAAAGTTTATTTAATCTACATTCAATTATCTATTATCTTCTCTGTTTGCAATGAAAAAGGATCAAAATGGGTATTAAATCTTCAAATTTTTTAAACCATTCAGCAGGTTTGGGATTACTATCCATTTTCTTTCAGAATTTAATACTGTTTCCTATTTACCAATTTAGAAAAAAAAGGAAGTCATGGGTCAAACAAGGGCAAAGTACTCTCTGCAGCCTGCAACAAATGTTGCAGAGTACCGGGGCAGGAGGGAACACACCCCGCCCCACACACACCCACCCGCTCCGGGTGCCATCCTCCTGATTTGTAGTACAAAGTCCTCCTACAAGAACGAACCACCAGGAGTAGTGTTGACACATGAACAAAATTCCTAGAAGTATGCACTTCAAACAGCAAGGAAATAGAGTTTCAAGAACAATGTATCACGGGGATCATTCTAAAATTTACAAGCCTCCATATAAATAAATTCAGTTGACTTGATACTATCAGGTTAAATCATTTAAATGAAAAAAAAAAAAAAAATCTCATTCATACCAGTATTGCTTGCTGGCCACACATAGGTGAGGGCTAAGCAGCTGCACAACCATCTGCTCCCTTATGTGCTCTTCCCCAGTGAAATGCACCTAATACTGCTGAAGAGCCAAGCCAAAAAGAGTCTGAAACCCAGAGCAAAACCTCATCCATCTCTAATACGTTTTTCTCACATTTCTTGACATCAAAGCTTTCTGAATCAGGATGCATTCTTCCTACCAAAGCTACCCGATAGTTCACATCTAAGAGGAAATGCAAATAATCTTAATCTTGTTTCAAAAAATGTGTTTATCTAACCTTCTTACTAGGAAAACACTCCAGAGACATTCCTCACATGGCTGTGAAGGTCTGTATCCTTAGAAAGCTCAGTGGCTCTGAGTTCCTGTGCAAATAAAACCTGGTCACACTTGTCCACAGACTAACATTTAATAGCTGTCTTTTGAGCATTATGAAAACCTCAATCATACCATGAAATGCACCAGGAAATGTGAACAGCCCACACTTGCATATTCCAGAAGAGTATTTCACATTGCTTTTTCCAATAAAATACAATTCACTGCTGCCACTTCAACATTGTTATGTATCTTGGCTATAACCAGGACATGAGGACATCAGTGAGGAAATATGCTTGTTTCAAGTCATTCTCTCAGGATGAGGTTTGGGTTTGGCAGGCTTACCTGCAATACAAACACAAGTAGAAGCAGTTCAAAACATTTAGATCTCTTTTGCTCTCTAATGTACAATTTGAGTCCCTAAATTTAAGATGACAATGTAAGAACATTTCATTTATGAAAAAGAGGCAAGCTAGGAAAGCAAGTTGAGCGCTGCCAAAGTAAATAGTCTGTCCCTGTCTATTATGAAGCTGCTAGGATGGAGTTTTACTTCTCTGAAAAATCCTTATTAAGCACTGCTGCTAAGCAAACGCTCTCCCCTCCTCTCCCACTTACACAGTACAAAAACATGTAATGTCCTATCTCACCAAGCCTACTGTAAAGGTTAGCCAAAACTTGCTGTAATTGCCCTGCAACAGCTCCTCTGCAATTATTCACCAGCACAAGCACACAGAGTACCCTTATCTTCTAAGGAAGAAAAGGTCACCCCATGTGTCAGATTCTCAATGTAGAACTTTGAGCCTTTTTGTAAGTTTAGACCCCATAAAATGTAATTAAATCCAGCACTGTCACACTGAAGCAAATGAAGGCAAGTAACCGTATGAGCATGCTCACTAAAACGTTAACAGCCCTGTTTCGCAATACAGGCTGACTAACCACATTATTCACCACGCGGCTTTCCAACCCATTCACCCTTTCAGTACCCAATGAACATCTCATAGTACAATACTACAAGTAAGCATTCTATCAAAATGTGCATAAAGGTGAAGCATCTCTTCATTTGTTCAGCCAGCAAACACATTTTGTTGTTGCTAATATTATTCAGAGTTCATTTTAAGAGGATTTTCCTTGCTGAAGATAAATTGTTGGATACGTAACTAAAAGTCTACTGAAGCAGTAGAAAACTCACCTTTAAGCAGTGAAAGTACTATTTAGATCATACCTTGAAAATACAGCAGAAATGGCAACCTTAAACTCTTTATGTAAGACCAAAGAGATCAGAGCTGTGACAGTAATGTCTCTGACAGCATTCTTTGAAATTGTGATGTACTGTTATCATATGATGTGAAGTACAAGACATCCTCAAATCCATCAGATTTCTTGCTGTCTTATACCTGAACTAAGGTATCGTGTGAGCACTCCACAACTCTTTCCAGAGCACTTGACAATTCTATCTGCACCACAGATGAGGGTGGAAGAGGGGGAAAAAACAATGTTCTGACAGTAACATTTTACTGGCAAGAGCCAGACTTAAACAAAAATTGCAAACAGCTTATGAAATATCAGGAAATGAAATAATGAACTGTACTCCAACACACTGTTAACAATTATGTGGCTAAAACATTCCGCTACCAGAGGGCCCTGTCCTAAAGCTTAGGATTTTGTAAAATACACTTTTCAAACATAAATACCCCCAGACTGCAGCAATTAACACAGGAGTCACTATTCCACAATGCTATGTAACAGAAGTATCACCAAAGTAAACAGATTCTTAAACTGTCACAAAAATACAAGTTTGATCATTGCAAGGCAGAAGTTATTCCTAAGGATATGCAATGCCCCTTCTAGCAAATGTAAGATAAATCATTTGCCTCTCACAAACCTGTGAAATTCAGCAAATAAAAGAAATCAAGCCTCATTTTCTCCATCAATAACTATTATAAAACAAATGTCCCAATTCATCAGACACCACAGCAACTGCAAACTCTGAATATGGTCCTAAACAATATGCTAAGAGGTTTAAGAGCAGAGATATAAGGCAGTAATCCCCTTGTTTTGTAGGCTCACTAAAAATACCCTGCAAACTGTCAGTCACTGGTGGAAAGCAGGTCTCCTAAACACTTTATGTGATACAAAGTGAGTTGAATTGTATTATCTATAATAACTGAAAATAAGCAGAAGCTTAGTAAAGAAACACTCGCTATGTGCCTTGTGGAAAGCAGTTCAAGTAATTCTGCTTTGCAGCTCATCCGCACACATGTGAATAGTTTTAACTAACCAAGCCATGTCATTTCCAAGTGAATAATTTACATTTAGGACAGCTAAATATCAGACAACTCAACAGTTTTCAAACATGAACATCTCAGTTTAAAAGGTATCTTTACAAATACATGCTGAATTTCAGCCAAAAAGTATGTTCTTTAATCACCCAATTCCTCAAACTGAAGCTTGAAGTTATCTATGTCAAATCCCATGAAAATAAACGTATTTTCAAAATTTAAAAAATACTCTTTTACAAGTAAAATAAGCATCTTTTACTGGTAGATCAATCATAAATCTTAGGTTTTTACACTGGACTTACTTCCATAGTACCTATGAGTATTTTATAAGCAAATAATCAGTGTTGACCAAACAGGCCAAACATCTGCTGCTTAGTAACAGGGTCGAATATAAATCAGTCAGTCATACCTTTGTGCTGTTGACCTGATCACTCCCTACTTACTGAGAGTCCAGAAACATACGAACACACATTTTGTGTATTTTTGGCTCCAGCTCTTAGGTAAGAGCAGAGAGAGCAGACAAAATGAGCTACAGATCCAGAGCACACATTGCAGGAAGTAACTGCACTCTAAACCAGTTTACTAGAAGGATATATTTTACCAAGATATTAAAAAATATTCATAGTGAAGCTTTACCCTTGGTTCATATACAATGTTTCACAAAAGTGAAAACAACCGCATTTTGGCCAACTGATCCTGCAACACTGCTCTACACCAGCCCACAGCACGGTCCAGCCCAACAGCCCACCTGGCCCACATAATGGAAACATTTGGAACAACAAACCATGGATTTGTATCAGCTTTATGAGAAACCTTCAGTGGGAAAGAACAGTAGTGCTGCTGAGTCTGCCAGCACGTAGGATTCAGGTACAGATAAAGTAGGTAAATCCACGAGGAGTGGCGTGCTCAGATACAAAAGAGGGAGGTATAGAGGGCTCTCCTCCACCACAACCAGAAATGTTTCATTCATTCATGTATGTTCTCAAAAGAAAATAGTTCAACAACTGTTTGCAGGTGATGCAAAATGTTCCGGAGCAAATTAAACTGATTTTAGAAATTCAATATCATCTCATGAAGAAGAAATTATTCTGTAATAAAAACAGCAGAGAAAAGCATATGGAAGAAGGGTAAAAAGCCACTGTAATTATTAATAGCAATTAATATAAATTCAGCCATTACTACTGTCTAGGAAAGGTCATAACTCATGTTTACTCCTCTAAAAATTGAATTTTCAAATAAGCAAAGAGTAGTAAGATTATTATATTATTATGAAATTATTTATATTTTAGAATTAATTATTATTCCATTATTATGAAAGAATTATTATGAAAGGAGCAGAGCAAAGCAAGCAGGATGCCACAGCATAAGACCAGAGTGTACTCAGCTTCAATACCATATAGTTGTTGTAGTTAATATACCCTCCCTGAAATGAAAGTGGAAGGTGCAGGAAAAAAGCAAGGATGAGGAGGATAGCAGGGACTACTTAATACCTTCAGCTCAAGGACAGATTAGATACATCAAAGGTCTTCACCTCAGAAAACCAATTATCCAGTGGGGAAAGCTCCAACAATTACAATGTCATAATGTTAGAAAATAAAAAGGGAATGATGATTTTCCAATTCTTATATTGTAGGAACTGTGAAACAGCAATAGAATCCTCCAGCAGTCCAGGTTTTAATAAAACAGTACTTCTCTTCATGATACAAAATCAAGTAGGACAATTCCTAGGTCTGGGAACGTTTAAAAAATAAAAATAGAAAGGAATTTAAAAAAACAAATCCCCAAACGACCCAGATGAATTATTTGATTGAAACTTCCAAAAGTTATTGGAACCTATAGTGGTGGTGCAGCCATCCATTTAGGAAACCACCCACTCCAATGTGACCAGCTGGAGAGTCTTGCTTCATGTCTAAATCTTCTGTTCTTCCCAGAACACTGACTGTATCAGAAAGAATTAATGTGCTATGGAGCCTTTGTTGTGAAGCAGCCCAACTCCCAGGCTGGTGTCCCTTCAGGGCCAGTCCAGCTGGCCACACCTCCGTGTTGCAGCTGTCACAGCACCACAGCAGAGCTGCTCACACCCAGCTGCTGCAGCACCACCGAGAGCTGCCTCACTACAGGGTAAGGATCTCCCTTTCCCAAACACACACAGAAGCAGAGGCATTTAAATGAAATGAATCTGTATATTCCAGATAGCTCACAAAATTTGAATTACTGAGGCAAAAAGCCATGGGTGCACTTAGTCAATCTCAATTACGAAATGAAAATTAGCTTAAGCTGCCACGAAGTGTGTCATTCACAGGATGACAGATGACTCCTTGTTACACCATTACTGCGCTGGGCCAAGCACTCCAGTCAGTCACTGCCTGGCAGCTGTTACATGGCAGCTCAAGACACTTCAATGGCTCCCATCCTCCACAGCTAAATATAATTAAGGCCCTCTTATCTGTGGGTTTTCTTCAGCTTGTTCACGCTAAATCAACCACACTTTTGACTGCAGCCAATGCAAAGAAGGAGGAGGGCAAGTGACACAAAAGGCATTTTTAATATTAATTTAGAATTCAAAGTGAAATTGTGAAGCGTTGCACTGAGCATTTGTGAAAAAGTGGCAGGTTTTAATGATAAAAATGAGCCCAGAGAAAAGATACAGTAATTTTTTCTGGCTGTCAGAATATCAGAGAATCATTTGATCATCCCTCATTAAGCCTAACAACAGAAAAAGTTCACTTCCACGTAAAAGATAGGCAGAATGTTTTTAGGAACTTACTCTAGTATCCAGCATTGCAACTGTGGTTGACTTCTAAGAACATAAAGTTTTCTTTACACGAATCTTATTTATTACAGTAGGAATTAATGTATACATTTGTACACCTGTCCAATGCAAGTTTTGAGTTGTTCCATAACACTTTTCTCATAATAACTCTTTACAAAGCACTACAAGGAACTAACAGAATTTTCCCAAATCCATTTGCTTTACACAAATGTAACCAAATCAGAAGCTAGCTTAACAAAGTAAGACACAAGCTATAAATACTTTTAAGCACACATATTGCAATACTTTCTGAACTTCCTCACCAGTTAAATACCTTGAAAAATATTTTGCATCCTCTCTAGAGTCTAATACGAGCCACGTGCTTCATCAACCACACAACTCATGAAACATTTAAGGAATCTGTCACCATACACCCTGGGAGAGGTGCCTAAACAGAGAATTCCAACACAATTCCAGCTTTCTGGTACCATTTTGTATATAGACAACTAGCATTCCTTATGATAACACAGCACTTAAAAAACCTCACTTCGTGCCTAATGTTTCCCCTGTCTGTTTACTGCAAAGCCTTAAGATCTAAGCAAGACTTTAGTGATTTTGAAAATTATATATAGCAACGTAACTGAAGAAATATCTTTTATAAGCATTTACCTTCATAAAATCCTGCTGTACGTAATGTTGAGGAAAAAAAAAAATTCCCTAAACCCAAGTGTAGTAGAATCAGCTACCAGAACGATGTTCATATGACAGCAGCAAGAATAAGTCACTTGGTGACTTACTTTTCTTTCCCCCCCTCAGATTCTCCTATAGTACCTTTCTTAAAAATCCCTCTCTCTTGAAGCTGCAACCATGACTCTATGGATATTTGATTAAAAAAAAAAAAAAAAAGGAATCTATGGGCTGAAATAAAGGGGAGATGATAAAGTGATACGGTCAAGTCCAATACGGGAAATAAAAAATTTCATGCAGGAACTTACGTCACTATCTCCCTGTACCTCACAATACAATGGTTTTTTAGATAATTTCAAGTGTTTATTTTAAAGAACAGCCCCACAATCTGGAGTTATTATGCCATCATACCAATTGCCACAGCTCCAGTCAAGGCTGGATTTTTCTTTATTCATGGCAACAGACCTGAAGCTTCTCAGACCTATGGCAAAACCTTTCATCTTATTAATTTCAATGTTTGCATATTTTAATTTGGGGTAAGATGGGAGAGGAGGGAAGGAGTGAACTCTATGGAATTAAGTGATAAAAGGACACATTGATCAGTCTGCATTTAAGGTTTGAGGTTTTATGGAAGAATTCCAAGTGAAGTTTTTCATGTCTGCTCTTAGATGCATACTTCTCTCCCCCACTCCCTCTTCCTATCACTTAGCATTTAAAGCCTTCTGCTTGTAAGGATAGTAATGTTGGTCTTTATGGAGGCTGTAGATAGGAATTCAACTGCTATTGCTACAAAATCTCAAAGGCACTGTTTTCTCAAACACTGATAATAATCTCTCAGACATTTCCTTTTCCAAACTGCAAGAACTCACATCAGCATTTTACCTGCTAGTCAAAACTAAGTCTATGGTAATTCAGAAGGTCAAGTCTTAGAATATAATGGACTAGAATATAATGGATTCAGACTTACTGTACCACCTTCCCTGTGATAAAATATTGGGATCTTAATTCAACTGTTTTCTGCTAGCTTTCCTTCCCCATATTAATTCTGTTAGCACACATTTTATCTCTTTCAAGATCAGCACAGAATTTCTGCTACAAAAAACAAACATGCATTAAAAGCCAAGAACGAGCCTTTGCATGTGTGCTTTCTTCACAAGCTATACTCACATCTCAAAATTATTATTAAGAAAAGGCCACAACACACATTCTAATGCAAACAGCTTTAAATAACCTTCATGCAATAATGAAAAGCCTCCACTGAAATTGGCTGTAGAATGTGGAAATTAAGATCAAAATTGTTCCCATACTCTTAGTGCAGTAAGACAGAACACTTAGTGAGATGAAGTTAAACCAATCACTTAAAAAGTTAACCAATCATACATTAAAAGACAAAGTTAAGATATGCATCTCAAAATGCCAGTGCTGCCTCTCAGGGTCCCAGTTTACCTACACAAGGAGCTAAGACTATCACCCTCTTCCATGAATACCAAAATCCTTTAAATATTCACAAAACTGTCTCACTATTCTTCATTAACAGTTCTCCCACCTGGTTCTAAACTATTTTTTATTTTGTTTTGTATAAAATAAAAAATATTTAATTTAATAAAAAATATATGTTTATTTTAGCCCCAGTATGGAAATAAATGGTGAATTTAGTATTATGAGAATGAAAAGATCACGAAAAGGTGTTTTTATTTCAAAAGCTTCAAATGAAGATAAAATTACAAGCAATACATGCTGAATTAAGTCACAAACATCTCAAGTCATCAGTAAAACATTCTGTCACGAAAAGACCATGTTCATTATCCAAATATTATTCGGATGCTCATTATTCAAACAAACTGAGCTTCTGACCATCTTGTTACAGTTGTTCAAACCCAGGAAAAAAAGTGCAATATTAACATCACCCCAGACTAGAGAGGTATGTAGTTCCTGGTACAAAAATTAACGTTCCTCATCCCCATCATGATCTTAAGCAAAGTAGGATGCTGCCTATCATATGTGGGATCACAGTTCTGTCTCCTTCAGAAGGGGACATGCATTCCACAGCTGTATGGCAGGTCATGTTCTTCCAGAGGGAGATCAGGCTGCCCACAAGTCAGTACAGGACTACAGGCAGGGCTGCCAGCAACAGTGGCAATTCAGCAGCTCCAGTGATGCCAAACAGTCCTCACAAACACACCAGTCTGACTGAATGACCTCAGCTAGGCTAGAACTGTGAAACCCACAGATGTCTCTCACCTTTCTAAATCAAGTTTTGTTCACAGTAAAACAGCTACAATGATCTGCTGCAACACACAGAGCTTGGTGGCAGAAGCAGAGAGTCCCAGAAAGTGCACTGCCCATAAGTAACACATGCTGGAAAACCACCTGGCTGCAATAGCCTCTTGAATCACACAATACCTGTCATCTTCTCAACTTTAAACTGCTGGACAAAAGAACAAGAAAAGTCAAAAAGGAAATAATGAGGAAAATTTGTCTTCATTCTCAAGTCCTTCAGAGCAATCAATGAAGCTTCAAGCTCAGCAAAGACAGAAATATCACCTGATGACCCTGAAATCCTGCACCCAGAGGCAGCCTTTCCACATCTGCAGCACAGTGCACTTCTACAAGTCACTCCTCAAAAATCCAACACAGTACAGAGCAAGTGGCAGAAAGTAACCAAGGCATCACTCACAAGAATTTCCCCTGAATAATTCAGATTCTACCATTGCCATATTCTGCATTGCTTGCTGATGGATGTGGACAGTGGCAAGCAACAAATTTCACTCCTGGTATGAGTGAGTTTGACATAAAAGCAGTATGAGCTCTACAGTTGGGGCAAGTAGGAAATTGTGCTGCTGCTACTGCCCAGGAGGAGAGATGAAATCATGTGCCTTGCATTGCCATCTTGGTATGGAGAACATCACCCTACTTTCATAAAAGACAGCTGTTCCTGGGGTGGCAACTGAGCTGGGCAACAGAAGACAGGATGAAGAGGAAGGCAGTCTAAAAATGCCTGCAATGGAACAGCTGGCACATAGCATCAAGGCAGGCACAATAGAGACTCAAGTGAAAAGGACACTGGATATTGTGCTGCCAGATTCACACAACTATGTTATCTTCACCAGCAACTAGTCACAGAGTCCACTGATTCGAACAGCATCTCCATTATTCTGGCAGGTGACTGTAGCACTACTACTCCATTCATATATCACCATTCTAAACAGTATGCCCTGCCTTCCTTTTCTAAGTCCAGAAAATATTAAAGACGTTAATCTTACAGAATGTGCAGCTTTCTCTTATACAATAGGCAGCATATAGGACACTGACAATACAGACAAAACCATTTAGAATGCCATTCATATTAGGAGGGAGACAACATCTCCTTCCTTCACAAGGAATCAATTATACAATCCTTAATTCACAGGAATGGAAGTTACAAACAAGGAATGCAAATAGTGACTTGGTGACATAGGTACTGAACTGAGGTAGAAAGTGAGCTTATTCTACTCTAGGAAAATCAGATCCCCTAAGAAGCTGGTATACTGTGCCACTGAGATGAGCTCGGTTGATTGGAATGTAGTACTAATAATGCCAAGGCTGTGGGTTCAATTCCCATACGGGCCATTCACTTAAGAGCTGGTCTTGAGGATCCTTGTGGGCTCTTTTCAACACAGAATCTTGGGATAATCCCTTCTTGCTGGCAAGTTCTGGAAGAGTTATCTTGACCACAGCCCCTGGAAGACCAAGCATCACCTAATGTCACTTTGAGATTACCAAAGGTACACATTTCACTTGGGCAGAAAACATCAGTGCACATGGCAGAACTTACAAAGTCCGCTCAAACTGCACCACTCGCCTGGCAGCTTTAGCAATCTTCACACCTGGTTAACTAATGACAATTGGTGTCTTGCAAAAATACACGAACAAAAGTAGAGGAAACCAAAGGCTGTCTACAGAAGAATGGCTAAGGCCTCTCTACTCGCTTTATCGAGCACTTGCTCATACCTCACATTAATTCTCAAAGGTCAGATTTCATTCCAAAGGCTGATTGTCCATCAGGTGCACTGCAACTATCTATACTACAGAGTCACCCTTCTACTCTGCATATGGTTTGCACTGCATCTTCCCAGCTCAAACTCCACCTCCTGAGATCATCTACACTACAGCACCTTACATGCCGCTCTCTGAAGTTGCACACACTGCACCAAACAAACAGCACATCTCAAGGCAGTGGTCTCCTTCAGTGGTATTACTTTCTGGAAAAGGAAAGAGTTCTCAGACATGAACTACAAAACCCATCTCTCTATAAGAGACTTTTTTTCAACATTATAGCAGTCTAACCACTGCAGGTAAGAGATGCTGAAAGCTTTTATATAAAGCCTTGCTACAAGCATAAATGCACAGCTTTGCCAGCCCTGAGACTTAAGAAGTTGGATTCCTACATCACAGAACTTCTATAAAGTAGGAGCAAAAACAGCCAAGTAGCTATTACATATGTTTCTCTGACCAACTTAGTCTCATGACAGTAAAATTATGCAAGTGTCTATGGTCATTTGAATCACATGCTTCAAAAAGTGCTGTTGCAAGCCACAAACCACTTTTTCTCAAATTTCACACTAACCAGATTTAAGAGTAACACCAAACTGATATTCTGCAGTGGTGAGGCAAAGTTGATGAACTCACAAGTATCACCCAAAAAGATCAATCATCAATGCAATAATATGTTCTTCAGTTATTTACACTCAGTATTTTACACAAAGAAGGCTTCTTCAATGAAATCTATCAATTTGGAAATGTAATAACTATTTTCAAGGGCAGCCTACTTAAGTCACTCCTTTTTAATTAAGGATAAATTAAGTATTAAAGAATTCAGAGTTCTTATGTTGTTCCCTGTCTGTAAGAAAACACTCTACAAAGGAAGGGCCAAAAATCACGTTCTGCTTTTGCACCTCTCTCTGTTGTGAAATACACCCTCTGAAGTTGACCACCAGCACTGTTTACACATGGATTGTATAGAAACATCTTTATAAAGTACACAGTGTCTGATTACACAAACTGACAGAACTTCCTCAGCCCTTCTAAATCTCGAGTCTGAGTGATGACAACACCATTTAGTAACAACAGTTTCCAGGACACTCATATTCACATTGCCTATTGGAAGTTCCTTATCACCAGAAAGGGTTGCAGTCCAAGCGTCATGTCTGACAGCTACAGTGCGTTTTTCCATGTTCACTTTCTTTCCTGTACTTGGTCCTTCTGTTTCCAAGTTTAACTCAAGGCTGAGTCCTTTCTTGGTCAACCAACTTGAATTTTAGAAGTTTCTTAAGATTAAACATTACAGTCATTCTGACTGGAAATAAACTTACTAATGGTACAAGATGAAGCACCCTGAACCCTGAAAACTACACAAGAAAGAACGGGATGAAATTCAGCATGCCCTGGATTCTAAACCCCAAAGCTGACAAGCAATCACAACTACATAAATTTTTATTCCCAATATTCTGAAATATCAAATTAGTGATCTACACAGGCCTTTTTTATTGTCACAGAACTTCTCTCTCCCTGAATTCTTACAAAAAAGAAGAACTAAAGATGAAGGTGACAGACTAATTTCAGAGTCTGGAACTGAATGCTTTTCATAGCCTCTAACATGAACTTGTAGAATGCAACAGGCTGCTGTAACAAAGCCAAGATAACTGAGGTTATCTTGGATTGTCCTCCAACCACACCCAGGAATGCAATGCATGCCAGAACTCCACAGTTGGTCAAGACATGGGCGCAGGAGGAATCGCAATGTGCTCTTGAGTCAGTTTCTCACCGCTGGAATAAGGCATTGAGGCGGGCTTGCTATAAATATCCAGGGCTGGAGATATAGGAGGAGATTGGAGCCATATGTGGGAGACCCAAATACCAATTACACACTGAGCGAAGTTCCAGCAACACAAAATTAAGGAATAAAAGGAGATTCAGGAAATGGCCTACTTTAAGGCATACAGTCTGCATGTTCTGAACTCTCACAGAAACAGAGCAACCAAGAAATAAGGCTGGGAAAGAAATCAGAAGTTTGGGCTACAGAAAAATCCCCTATATTACACACCAATGCATACAATCCTGTTATTGAATTTATGTTTTCTACGTAGAACAAGTAAAATTTGTGTGAAAAACCAGATTAACTAGTAAGGCAAAAATCCCAAAAGATGTGACTGACCACATGAGCTAACTTCACAGAACATACCTAAAGTTTGCCCGAGCTTAAGATCGTATTCATAGCTGAACATTCATGTGATCTTCTCCAGTTTTTGCAGTTAAATTGTCTTACTCCATTTTTTGTTGTTTCTTTGTTCGATTGGGAGGGGAGGATGTTTTTCTACTAAGAACATTTTTACTTTTAAAAATATTCTCTATGGATGAGTGTCTTTTCTAATAAAAAGGATTTTTAAAATTTTGTTACTGCTACATTCCTCTTCTAGAACCCCCACCCTGGACTTACAAAAAAAATGAGTATCTGAATAGAAGTTTAAAAATTGTCTTACATTTCACAAGAGTGAAGACACCTAAAGCAAACTTGTAAACATTTTTCCTGAAGGGGTAGAGAGGCATTTGATAAGTATTTGACATACTTAGTTCCCTGATACAGGAAAAAAGGTTGGAAAGCATTCCTAAAATATTTGATCGTCTTGAGATTCACAGTAGGAGGCTGTATTTCCTGCTGGATAATAGTATTATGTTACACATAAAAACGACTATGTCAGTAAAATTAAAACAGCTACAACACGTGAAGCTCTCAGCAGAGCTCCCGTTGTGTTTGAAGGGAGACTCCAGAAGGGCCCAAGGGACTTGCAACACACCAGCAAGAGGGATGACGGAACACCTCTGTAAAACCTAAGTATCCCAGATTGATGACCATTGTGTGAAGTTAATTTATGATCACTTTGGTACAAAATCAGAACCTAGACCTCTGACTAACTCTCCTTTATAAAATTATTTTGGGAATGGGAAAGAAAAAAAAAATCAATGTGCTTTTTGTAGATATAATTACCCAGAGATTATGGGAGCAGGCAATGTGTGTCAGTATTACTGACTAAGCATTATGTCCTAGGTCTGAGAAGAAAAAAATTAAGGAAATAACAACTAAAACATGAATAAAAAGGCATCACTGGCATAGCTATTGCTAAGTGACATCTTATCTAGCTTTTATAGCGATTAATTATTGACTGGCATCACAGAAGAAATAGATTGTGAGTAGAAGTCTGTATATTCATAACATCAGTTCATGAGTATGGTGTTTAAAACCAAATCCAAGCAAGACTCAAGTCTTCAAACTAGAGAAACATTTATCTACTAAATACACTGTAAGAACATCCAGTGTTTATTTACGCTATATTACATTTCAAAGGTTCAAACTTTCAACATATCAGTAACTAGTAACCTTTCCTGAATCTATTTTAAGTGGTTAAAGATTCTCCCTATGCAAACAATTAGAGGGACTTTTTAAAGATCTCACTGAATTTAAAGGTCTAGGTTGAGATGAGTTCCGAGAACACGAAAAGCACTTTTACACGATGTTCTCACTTATGTTAGGATACACATTTTAAAAAGAAATAAATGTCCTGAGGATGTCCCACAATTTATTTATCATCTTTCATAGAATCTCCCAAATGCTAAAGCTCACAAAATCTTAAAGACAAAAAGATGTGGTATTCAGTTTTTAAGAAATGATGGAGAAATTCACAAGCTTAGTTCAGGGAATAAACAGATTACGCAACCAGTCAAAGAAAGGAGAACTCACAGAGTACACTGTTGATTTCAAACAAGTGCTAACAAATATCTCCTTCAATAATTTGAATCCAGTCCACCCAGGATTTGAAAACTACAGGACATTCACTTTTACCTATAGTATTAAGTTGTTGGTTTCCATAGCATTTTACTTACCATTTGGAAAAAAAAAAAAAAAGTCTGTTGTTCTAAGGACTCCACTGATTACTACCCATACAGACTTGGTCAGTTACACTACAGACAAATACAGATGATACAGTTCTCCAAAATTCAGAGCATGAAAAGGTAAAGTTCTGCAAGAATGTAGCTGAGACACAGGCTTTGCTGGACAGGCTGCCCTGAGACACTCCCTGCAAATTCTCTTCACCACCCACACCCCCTCACATTAGGCATCCAGATATGAGATGCAGCAGGAAGGGCCTGGACATCTTCCTTGTGGGTCAGGTACACTGAAACACCTTGGGAAACCTAAACCAACTGCACATGGCCTCAAAGGCTACAGCCAGGGTACCTGACTTGGATCTGGGAAACACTGCAGCGTACACAAACCAAAGCCACCTTCAGCTGCCTTGTTTGGCACAGGTTCTGGTAGTGCCTGCATCAGTTCTGAGACTCCAAAACAAACATTTTCTAACAAACTACTACAGTCATAATACCTTAGGACAACTCAATCAGAAGCAATAGCTATATCCTGCTATAGAAGCTAGCACAGTTTACTGTGGCTGTCACTTATTACATTCCACCAGAGCAGCAACTGGCACAACCAAATAAAATTAAAAATATAATCAACTGAACCCCTTTTTTGTTTTAATCCCTGCAGTTAATGTGCTCATCAAGTCCATCCTTCTGTGACAGAGGATGAAAACCAGTGAGTTTTAGGAGGCACCAACAGTCCTCCACTTGGGTACAGCAACTTCAGTGAAACCTTCAGCAACACCCTGCCTTTTCTGCAAAGCCTGAGCAATTGCATCAGTGGGCCACTGGAGATGCCTCATTTCCTCTGCATCTTCAAGGCTTACGCAAGGTTTTACCAGCTCCAGCTGTGCTAGCTGATAACATAAGAAAGCTTGTAAAAAACATCTGAGAAGGAGCAGGGTAAGGTCCAGAGTGAAACATTGGGTATGTACAGCATATAGTACGTTTAGTTCCATAAACTGAATTTAGTGTTATTCCTGAATCCTGCTTTCACTCATTCAAGTTTGTCTTTGTGACTGGCAGAGCTGCTTTACTCTTCAGCACACACCTATAAAAATAACTGTGCAGACAGGATCCCAAGGTGTACTAATAAGACAGTTACAAGCCTAGACAGCGGGAAATTTAGTCTATTCCAAAGGAACTTAATACTTAATGGAAGCATAGAAGCCTACAATTACACAGCTAAGTCCCAATATATGTTTTTCACAAGATTAGAGCTGGAAAAATTCACCTGTCCTCAGAAGGAAAGAAGCCAAATGGCAGAAGAGAGATAGAGGCAGCCACGAAGACATCTCCAGAATTTCTCCCTTCAGCCTTGAATTACAGAAGTCATTGGTGGTTTTTACCCCTCTTGAACTCCCATAATATATTCAGCCTGCATGGTTTACCTCATCAGTAAAGACTAGAGCAAATATCCAGAATAAGTATCTCTGGAAAGGCAGTCTACAAATATTCAGAAATACTTTTTTTTATGTCAAAAAATACAACACACACACACACACACACACACTCTCTCACACACCCCCCACCCCCCCTCGAATTTGGTTATACATACCATCGAAATTTGGTAGTTGTATATGTTAACTTCTGTCATTTTTGTCCATTTTTCTTAAACAAATTTACTTCTTTCTATCACAACAAGTACAGACTAATGCATGTACACGGGACAAAAAGCAGAGAACCATCACTCCCATTTAGAAAGTAGAAGGGAACTTGATTAACCTGGAAAGATACAGTCTGAATCCCTACCTGAAATATACTGCAAAATTGACATAGATGGCAACTGTGGTAGCCAAGGGCAGGGAGGGAGAGGTACTAAGTATTCTTTCATTTGAAAATCCAAAATTCTTGCAGTTACAGAATTTTAGTCGACTTTTAGGCAACACTGACTGACCACTTCCCAAAACTTGGGGCAGCAGAGGTAGTGACTTCAAGATGACATATTTATAGTGCACACAAGCCACATACAGTCATTAATTCTATAATTAAACACTAAAACAAGATGCTATTATGAACACAATGTCTCTGGCAATGTACCACACTCAGATGGACACTGAAATATCTTTTAGATAATTGAACTCGATCTAATCTGGAGTTGGTATTTCCTGGCCAATGATGACTAACTCTTCTAAACCATCATTAAGTATCAGGAAATACCCACCCCCAACATCAATCACTATCTAAACATACACCAAAGTATCACGGTTTGAACATTTTCACTCACAGATAAATATCATATAGGCAAAAGTGAGGGGAAGAAAAACCCTTTCCACCAGTCTTCAAGAAACCAAAATACAAAACCAAGTCCTAATATTAATAACAAAATGTGAGTTAGGGCCAGATTTCCAGCTCACTTGTACAGTTTCACAAGGTAACACTGGGCTCTTCCACAGTTATCTCACTCCATTCATACATTAAAATGTTACCAGAATTAAACTGATCTAAACCACAACTACGGGATGGTGGGTTAGAGAAGAGCTTGCACCAGTACTGCATATACTTTATACAGTGAGGACACTGGTCTTGCACACTTCTGCTGTGCCCTTCCCTCTCAGCATCCCAGGTGCACTGTCCTGCTGCCCCAACCAATTCCAGTCCTCAGCAACCCACACAGAGAACAGAAAAAGACCAAAGAGCCTCAGTGCAAACTCCAGCCTAAAGAGAAGCCATGCCTTTTCAACTCCATTTTCTGTTCCATTAGAAACAGCAGAGGAAAGAAAGCACTTCTTAGCTAAAAACAAACAAAGAAAGAAAAGAACCCATGATAAGTGAAAGACAACATCACATTTATATTCAGAAGGGCACACGAGTGGACAATTGTCCTCTTCATTTCTGTAGAAACCAAAATTAAAGGCTCTCAGTAGGAAAGTCACAGCTCTAATCCCCTCTTCCCCATCTCCCTGAAGGTACTAATAGAAAGTTTTCATCACAGCAGTTAATACATCCCTATGTTGTGAATATTAAATCTAACCCAGAGACTGCCATGATTTCCTCTCTTGTCCTTTTTCCATCCTTTTTTTCCCCTTTAAAGGCAAAAGATTTGCTTTACAGCTGCCATAAGTGCACCAAAACTATTTCTAATTTACTTAGAATTACAAAATAATTTAATCCCTGATGAAATTGCTAGTTGATATTAATTACGCTACTATTCTTCTATTAGAATTCTACATACTTAGCTTAAGTTGGCATGTGGTTCTCTGCAAGTCAAACACTTCCTAATTAAATCCTAAAATCCTATCAAATATCAGTACTTAAAACTGCTACCTTGAAGCAAATCTACAGCTTGTGTATCAAGAATGATTTTGTTTCAACAATCATTCTGGTGAGTAGAGTCTACTGCCTGAATAAAGCACCTTTTTTTTTTTCTCTGAACATGAAAAATCAAACCTCTTATGAAAATTGATATTCATTCCCAACCCTCCTCCCAGAAGAGCTAACCACTTATCAAACCACTACAGCAGATCTTCTGGCAGCTCTTTGAGCTGTAATCAGATATCAGACTTACATTCAGATCTTTGTGGGGAAAAACCACCACCACCACAACACAGAGCACACACACATCAAGTCCCCTTTATAATTTAATTTTAATTTACAAAGACTGCTCCTTTGCACTCATCTGAAAACATGTTATGTGTCAACATGTAAAATGGAACTCAGCTTTTTTGGAGAATACTTTTTTGGACCAACACCCCCATAAGCAGAGTGCTACATCTGGGAAAACACATGAAACTGCTGGTTCAGAATTCAGTTTGCAGGCAAGTGAGCAAATAAGCCCCACTGGCATTAGCTGGCATGATACCTCTTGCAGTCCTTGTGTCAAGTAGTTCGGCATGATACCTCTTGCAGTCCTTGTGTCAAGTAGTTCTCGACATGTTACATATGTGCCACTGAAATTAAACTAGTGATATTTTTCTCAAAGTGGGAAGCTTACATAATGAGGAGCAATACCACAAGTAATCCAGAAGCAGCACTCACTTAGCACCAACTCACAGCATTGTAAGGGCAGAAATGAGTTGCACACAGAAAAAAGTTCACAAGAAAACTTCCAGCAGCAAGCTGCTTTAAAAATTAAAAAAAAATTCCTGACCAACTCATCCCTCTAATTCTACTATAAAAAGGTGTCTAAAGTCAGTATATATAGATGTGAAGGATGTAAATTAAGAGTCATGATTTGGGGGGGGAAAAAATGAACAAACCGAAACACTACCAAAAATCTCCCTGAGCAGTTACCTTGCTATTTAAAACAGCTGTGTCACACGGAGTAAAACAGCCCACTAAACTGTATCTAAAAAGCAAGGGCAGAGTCTTAAACTAATCAGCACAAAGGTCCTCAAGAAACTGAGTTTTCACAAATTACAGCTCTGCACACAGTTCAGTTTATAATGTGGACTTTGTAAAGATTTGAGACTTTCCTAGTGACGTGCTTCTGAGTACACAACAATACGAGGAAGTGCTGTAGCTAATACCCCTCTTCTCTGCAGACAGTCACATATCAAAGGTGCATCATTGTTTAAAATGGCTCCAGCTCCAAAGGGTGAAGATCTACTCCCTGTCCTGTCTTGACCTTAACGGAGGGACACACTGTCCACCAAAACATCCTGTCAGGAAAGCAGTAAGAAGCGTGCAAATTTGGAGATTAGGATAATAAATACACTTTTGCTGGTTACTTATTTTGGCTTTCAAAAAAATTCTTGACGAAAAATACAGAGGCTTTTCTAACCAAGTTTTATCCACTCCAGAAATCCTGGTGAAATTGTCCACTTGGCAGCTGCAGGGAACTAGGAACAATGTATTTGTGAAGCTCCCTGAGTGATAGTCTTATGTGAAAGTTTTCATTGTTACACCCATTCTCTTTTGAAGTTACATGTTTCCTGAAACCGGTTTAGCAGAACAAAACTGGTATTAATTATTCACTATTTCTTCCAATATAGATATTTTGAATTTATGTGAACACAGTCCAAGTCTGTCCACTAAGTAAAGTACATGCATCTATTTAGGGAAAAAAAGGGATGTTTACTGCTTTGGGGTTTTTTTCTGTTTCCTTTTTTAGGACTGCATTCCCAAACCTGTGACAAGATGCCCATGACATAAGGAACAAGGTGAACAAGTATTTTAATGAGGTTCTTTTTCAATACTTCTTAGAACTGGCAGCAAGTCCTTACAGAACAAGCTGCTTAGGTCAATAATAAACTGCAAGGCTCCTAAATAAACAGGTAATATTGTACCTATTTCTCCCCTAAGTAAAATTACTGCTTTTTACTGGTTAAAAAGTCTTATTTTCTCAAGTACAATTTTTTAAAAAAAAAACTGGCCCAGATTACTCAAATAACTACTTTAAATGTGGTTTTGCTGTGTTTTTATTATCATACCTTTATATTTAGCTACCTGTTCTCCCAAGATGAACAGTGATATCTGCATTTTTCTTGAAGTTTATGCAAGTGGGAGAGCATTAAGCAAATAAGCAACATATTTCAACTTTTTTATAGTAAAATGTCTACTGAAAACCACATAAAAGTTTAATTCAAGTTAGTGTTATACACCCTAACAGTGTTTACTGGAATGAAACAGACAAGCCTGCTCTCATATTTAGTTCAATCGCTAAGTGTCAGCAATTAGTTTGCATCTCTAGATACTTGCACTTGAAACTGAGATGTGGAAGAAAATAAACCTGGCAGATGAGATCTCAAACACTTAGTATTTTTTCCAGCTCAAGCTTTTCATACCTTAGATAAAATGCATTGCCTCATTTGTTAACAGCTAAGATTTTTTTTGAGAGATTGTAATTTTATCAAATAGCAAAGAACTGTGCAAGCAACACACAGGAAAACACAAAGCCAAGTCACAGAATCAAATTTGAGCTTTCATATATTAAAATCTAGTCCGAACAGTGAAGCTCAATTTCATACTGTGCTTTTTAAAACAGTGACAAAGCAAATCACGCAATCCAGACTGAATAAACCAGATGTTATGATTTATAGGCTCTATGCATTCTGTCCAATGTATACACACCATTTTCTATAAAGTAAACTAAGACTGAGATCTCCATTTCTCAGGAACTAGAAGTATTGCTAAATTCACAAATGCCATTTCAAATAATAAAAAAATATGGTAGTACAAGGAAAAGATTCATAAATACATTTTTTAGAAAGGGTCACTACATTATGAGCTGCTACTTGAGCTTTGTACAAACTCAAAGGGAAAAAATATCCCTTCTTCAAAGAGCTGTTACAGAATTGTTTTGTTCTCACTGTATTTTTACTGTTCAGCTTCAATTGTACTGAGCAACCTTGAAGTGCAGAAGTTAGTTTTTGAAGTGCAATTTCAGATTGAGCGAAGTCTATCAAAAGATTTTCATGAAGTCCTGGATTGCTTACCTTCCTGTAATGGTGTGGTTCCCATATTACACTGTGCCATAATTACCTCTATTTAAAATGAGAAACCAACTCTGTTTAAACACTTACTGTCACTTTAAGATCTTCAACAAACAACACTGCAGTCATGGTACTGTATACATCAGGGACGTGACTACCATCTCTTTTAAAAAGAAAATCAACTCAATTCCTGCTTGGATCTAGACATCTGGAATCAGTATATACATGAGGAAGAATCACACAGTTGCAACTGTATAAATATTTTTCTTACCAATTCCCTGCCAAGAACATCTCAAAATTATAAGATCAATTTCACAGACAAGAAATAAAATTAAGGTCACACATGCAGAAAAGCTTTTAGAATTTGGGTACTCATATTTGGCGTGAGAGGTATTCCAGGGCCAACATACAGTCGCATCTTGGATCACATTTTTCAGATGTTGTTTCCTGTGAGCTTCTGGGGCAGAGCTGGTGCCTCCTTAAACTGGCATAATGATTATCACTGATTTTATCATAAGAATTTCTGGCATTCACTTCAAATAACAATCCAGCAGACAACACACATTCCAGCTTGCATTATTAGGATTAAAACAGGAACCCCTCTCTATTGATAGATTCCTTCCAACAAGGGTTATCTAAGCAATTGCCAAACTGATTGCAGTTGACTGCAGTATGATGAGGCATAGACTCTTAGGTATATTTGTTAGCTGAAAATACTGCAGCAAATGTAAGTCTTCAGAGGTTTGATTTATAAATAAGCTTGAGAATGCCCTTTTGATCTAACACAGTATCTTGGAATCCATAAAGTATCTGGAACATTATTTCTAGATTCAGAACACTAGGAGAGATTATTTTTTTTTGTTCACCTCCAGCCAAACAAACTGCATTCTGCCTTCTCACACAAACTCGTGATACCTGTGCAACTTCATTACAGAAATTAATACATATGGTCATCTATCACTGATGCACTAAAAAATCCATTCTTTCCTCTGACACATCTACCAACATAAGTAAAAAGCCAACATAAGTAAAAAGTTAACCACAGAAGCTTGCAAAGGTGTTGTGCGTATAGTCGAACACCTACATCAAGTATCAGTGTCACCAATTCTTTGGCACTTATTCTTTCCATAATCACATTAATCAAACTTTGGTGCTTGGTTTGGTTTTGTGCTGTGGCTAAACAACATTGAAAAGTATCACCATTCCAGAGACTGCCCAATATTTAGGAACTTGCAATGGCTTTTCCACTCATACACCACCATTCATGAAGGAACAGAGCTATGGAAGGATGTCCGACCGCAATAAAGACACACTGCGGCTCAAACCTTAGGCAACAGAAATTGATGCACTGGGCTGTTTAGCAGGGAAGAGCATAGTTTGTAGCATACAATTGATTCCAAGTTCTCCTCCTGAAGTTTGTGAACTATTATGCTTCTAAGATCACACTCAGCACTGATCCTACAAAGCTGTTGCTTTTTGCTCCTTTCAAACAACTATAGTCACATTAGAGTTTCACTTTATAAGGTTTATAAAAACCTTTCAGAATTTACACACCTACTTACTGTGCAATTGACACAGGTCGTCTTCATTAAGTCCGTCTCGTGGACTTGTATCAAATGCTTTATATAGCATCACGCAAGATGCTTAACACCAACACTTCTATTAAAGCTATTCTGGTCACCTGTAAACACAGACAACTTTAGAGTCTGTCCTAATCTTCACCCTCAAAGGTTTTGCCTCTTCATGACCCACTTCTTTGCAACTGTTAACTACAGAAAATCTATTTCAAAAGATGAGAACTGTGAACAAAATCTTGAAAGAGAGGTGCTTCAGCAAACAAGTAGTGTGAAGTGACAACATTCGTTTTGAAGACTTAAGGACAGCTGGACAAGATGTTGCACTTTCACGAAGAAATAACTTACATATCACATGCAACCTGTGGCAGCAGGGATGACTGTACAGACTGTGGGTTCAGCAACACAGGGCTAAACAGCAGGAACCCTGCAAATTTTCAAGGGGCAAAGCACTATATAAGCTATTACTAAAACCGCTTTCACATTCCTTGCCTCACTGAACTCTGACATCAAGTAGCATTTAAATAATCGTTCAGAGCTGTGAAAATCACCTCATCAATACTTCGACTATCCTTAAAATAAATGTTTTAGTTTTGTTATCAGAGTCTTCTCTAGGACTTCGATAGTTCTCTCCAGCAGTTTCTGCATATTTTAGTCTAAGCACCACACGTAAATGGCAGTATGCTACTCAAGGCAGAGTACCAGAAGTCTGCCAGCAGCTGGCAACGGTGTGAGCAGTGAAGTACAGGGATGATGATGCTGGAATGGAGACACCCTTCAAGCAGATTTGCTTGCTGAACCTTTTAAATGTAAGATTCCTGTCAGCCCATGTCTCTAGCCTGTCAAGGTCCCTCTGAAGAGCAGTACAGGTGTCTGTTGTGTCATCCACTCCTCCCAATTTTACATCATCTGTGAACCTGCTGAGGGTGCACAGCATCCCATCACTCAGGTATTAATGAAAATAAACAGCCCAGGCCCTACTGTCAACCCCTAGGGCACACCATTGCTAACTGGCCTGCAGCTGGACTTTGTGGCACCACTCACAGCCCTTTGAGCTGAGCATTTCAGGCAATTTGCAATCCCTTTCCCTGTCTACTTAGCTAGACCAGATGGTGAGAGTGTTAAGGGAGACAATGACAGAAGTACTGCTGAAGTCCAACAGTACAAACTTCTCTTTTCTCCTCCACCAACCCAGTCATTTTGTCACAGAGGGCTGCCAGGTTGGTCAAGCACGATTTCCCCTTCTTAAAGCTACAATAACTATTGCCAATCATCTTCATGTCCTTCTTATGCTTGGAAATGGCTTCTCAGGAGAATTTGCCCCATCATCTTCCCAGGAGTCTAGATGAGGCTGAGCAGTCTGCAAAGACCCACACCCTCCTGTCCTTCTTGGAGGCAAAAGCAACACCTGCATTCTTCCAGTCCTCAAGAAGAGTAATGTATTATCTCAACCTTTCAGAAACAATTGAGTGGTTTTGCTATGATATCAGCTCTCTAACCACTCATAGGTGCATTCTATCAGTTCCCATGGACTTTCTTGTGGCGAACTTTATAAAATGTTCCCTTACTTGGTCCTTCTCTACTGAGGCTAAATCTTCATTGCTCCAGACTTTCCCACTAGTCTCTAAGGCCTGGGGCTCCAGATGACAAATCCTATAATAATCCAAGGTAAAAAAGACATCTAGTACCTCAGCTTTTTCCATGCTCTCCTTCATCTCCCTGTGGCTGGTCATGTACTTGTAGAAGTCTTTCCTATTGCCCTTCATGTCCCTGATTACCTACCTGAAAACCGAGGTCCAAAGCCAGTCCCAGTCACGCCTCTTCCATTCCTCATGCACACACAAGCAGGAGGTGCAGTGAAGTTCAGATTGAAAAAAGGGTATAGTAAGGGAAAAGGCACTTCTTGAAAAACTTCATACTGGGCCTATTCTAACCTAACCATTGTAATACAGTACACACAAAACAAGGAAAGCATAATCAACTCCAATGATGACTAGGCTTGCTCCTGCAGTCAAAAACAGAGCCTGACTGACAGATGTGATACGCACTGGAATGAGTGTGATTAGGCAGCGACACAGCTGTCTTCTCAACAGTAGCACAACCTCACTGTTTATAACTGTGATGAAAGTGAATTGTTACTTTCAGGAAATCTAAATTATGCATCCCGGTGGTTATATATCCTGTATTTTACAGTATACAGTTCTTTCATCTTATGTATTAACTCATACCTTACGGCCTGCCCTGCATTTCTAAGGCAAGGCAATGTCATACACGTGTCAAGAGGCAAAATGTTATAACCAACAATTTAAACAACTCACTGGTTCTAGACAGTATGCATCAAAGATCTCTGACTCTACATGGTAAATGACTGAGCTACCAAGCATACACCAAAGCCAGCTTTATGCCACAGGATAGTGGATGCTGCACGCACATGCAAAGGGTGATAAAAGCAGTTCTGTGAATTTGAATTGTACTTTAGGGCAATAGGCTGGTTTAAACAAAGGGTCCAAAACAAACAGCAGCAGTAAAAGCTGTAGAGAAGCAGAGACTACCTGATATTAGTAGTCTGACATGTGTCAAGACAAAAATGAGATCTTTACGCTTATAAAAAGTAATGTATTCCCAAACTTCAGTGTGTTTTAAAATAATAAATTATTTCAAACCTAAGGCTAGGTTAGCAACTAAGAGGGATGAACAAAATCCAATTTTGCAGAAGTCCAGATATGCTTTAGTACATCCAGCTAGAGGCATTCCAGCCACTCTACCACTGTGTGATATGAGGCAATTCTTAACAGCACAAGGAGTCTGAACATCTGTAAAAACACCAACAAAGAAAAGCTGAGGAAACCAACAGTACGCCCTTAATCAGTTCCCCCTAAATTAGTGGCTCCCTAACTGATTTAACAGGTTTTTTAAAAAGTCTTTGAACAAAACTTTAATTAAATCTATTCCAAAACAAGTACTCATTTCAGCTCAGCGCTCTAGGTAAAACTCCAGTGCATTTACAAGTATAATCACTTCAGCACAGCTCTCCCTCTTTCCTCTATAAATACAGCTATTTATGTTTGACCCCAACCCACACTAAAACTCAAACACCCAGCATGCAGCTCTTTCATCTACTTCTTTTTCACAACAACAGTAGAATGGCAGATGAAGAAAGGTTGGGTGTGATACCTCCAGAAAACAGTCAGAAAGGCTTTTTTTCTGTCTAAGTGTAATAGTGAAAACAAAGATCTGCCTGAACAAGTGCTTTTACTACTGGAAACGCATTACACCTGCACAAAAAAATACCATTTTCACAGAATCATAAAACAGTTTAGGTTGGAAGAGAGCTTTTAAAGGTCATTTGGTCCAATGCCCCTGCAATGAGCAGAGAGATAGCTTCAACTAGATCAGGTTGTTCAAAGCCCCACCCAACCTGACCTTGAACACTTTCAGGGATGGGGCATCTACCACCTCTCTGGGCAACCTGTTCCAATGTTTCACCACCCACACTGTAAAACATTTCTTACATATGCCTAATCTAAATAGACTCCTTCAGCTTAAAGTCATTACCCCTTGTCCTGTTGCAACAGACTTTGCTAAAATGTTGGTCTTTCTAATAGCCCCTTGGAGTACTGAAGGCTGCAATAAGGTCCACCCAGAGCCTTCTCCTGGCTGAACAATTCCAATTCTTTCAGCCTTTCCTTACAGGAGAGGTGCTCTAGCTCTCTAATCGTCTTCATGGCCCTCCTCTGGACTCACTCCAAGAGGTCTGTGTCCTTCCCATGCTGGGGACCCCAGAGCTGGATGCAGCACTGTGGATGGGGACTCAGCAGAGCAGAGGGTGTCATCAGCAAATTTGCTCAGGTTGCACCTGATCCCTTTAACTACATCATTAATGAAGACATTAAATAGCACAGACACCTGAGGGACATCATTTGTCACCAATGTCCTTTGGGACACTGAGCTACTGGTTGCATCCAGAGAGTAGTGGTCAACGGCTCAGTGTCCCAGTGGGCATTGGTGAGAGGGAGTTTAACCCATCAGGTTTAAAACTCACTGGAACAGGTACCAAAACAAATGTTTAGAAGTAAAGAAGAAAGCCAAGATACTATGAAAATTACTGCTATTTATTTAAATTTTACTGATTTTCCTGTTACTACTCTAGTTCTATTAACATCCATCCATTCAAAAAGCAAAATTACATCTCTTCTTGATACATTAATTGAAAATCCAGGTACTAACATGAGACCTGTAACATCTCAAGCATCCCTAAAGGCCAGGACACTCAGAGCCATGTCCCTATTGACACAATTCTGACCGAGCATTTGAAAGTCTGTTTTGAAACAGCACAATGGGTCACACCACTCAGCATTTCATACATCTAAAGAGGCATCTGAGCATGGAAAGCACAGACTGCTTGCATCTCTACAAGTTATTTCTGCACACACCAAGGAAAAAGTGTGATCAACTGACAAGAAGCAATTTTATTAAAATATTAAAATATTTTAAATATTTTAATTTTTTTCCCAGAAACTAATTAGGCATTTACTAATTAACATATATACAGATCTGTTAGAGTCACAGTATCTAAGTTTTTAGCAAAACATGCAGATAAAAGCTTCAGCAAAGCAAAAAACTTACTAGTGATCCACAGGTCAGACACAGCTCATCAGAGAATTCCACTTTAGAGTGGATGAGACAATGGTCCTTTACTACTTGGACTTCTAAAGAAAGGGAATTTACTTTACAAAACTGAGAAACTTTGGATAACTATTATAAATTATAATTTTAGTACCGTGGACCATTTCATAATATTACTTCCTTTTCATAAAGAGAATTTCTGTGGTTTTTATCAGCTCTCACCCTATTCAATGGCCACTTCTAACAATCTTCAACCAAAAAAAACTGTTGTACAATATATATCTGTTTATGCTATGTGAGTCTGGGAGAGAAGGAAAAAAAAAAAGGAAAAAAAAAAAAGGAAAAAAACCCATCGAGTATCTTTAGTATGAGGACTGTTCTTCCTGCTACTGGTTTTTAATTCCAGAATGCTCAAAATTGAACAAAATGGCAATAGTTTCTTATTCTATTGTATAGCTACAATTTCCTTTCCTTATATATAAGGAGAGGAAGCATAACCTTAATAAGGAGTTTCTCTCCAGGGCTATATCTATCATAGGTCAGTCTTCAACATGAAAGGCAGCAACAGGCTCATCAAACCCTTCCTGAGCACTAAGTAGCAAGACTAACAGTGAGCACTGCTAGGCCAAATTTCTCAAGGAATCTGCTTATGGAGATTCAGTTTTCAGAAGTACTGATATGACTGGGACCATGCCACTAAATATTACAATTCAAGTCCCCACCAGGTCACCTGTCTGCATTAACCTGCACCTAAGCATCCTGTGACATCTGTACACATCTGTTGAGAAAACAATCAGCACTTAACTCTCATAAAGAAAAAACCAAAATAAAAGGCCTTCAGGTGCTGAATGATGAAATTTTGTGCTAGCTTTCCCAAAGCTGGTTTCATTATGGTTTCCGAATCTGAAATTTCAACATCAATATAAGCAGAACAGGAAAAATTAAAACAATCCTCCCAAAATACTAGCTAAGAAATGAAACAAAGAAACTATGACCCAAATACACATATTTTATATTATGCTGGTTACCACTGAACGAGAAAAACTGGTTTGCCCACATGGACAAAAGAATGGTATTACTCACCCAACTCATGTTTCCCTAATTCAACTTTACCAAAATGAACATGCTCTTTAGTCTATTCTTGAGGAAAACTTTGTGACTGTACAAAGTGGTCCTACAGTTTCATTACAAATAGGCAAAGGGCAGAAAATGGCAACAGTGGTCAGGCAGCATATACTGAGATGATGTATGAGCTAAAAAAGCCATAATGCCAGGGTATCACTACAGATTAGTACTTAACACAGATGAAAGGTTTGTGTGATAGCTGAATATTTGAAAACTTTTGACTCCACAACACTTTTGGGAACAAGAGCTGTCAAGATGCAACACTACACCAGTCATACAGAACCCCACCTTCTTAAGCATCTCTGAACTTCCATGACAATCTCCTAGACAAGATATTTATTTAGATACTTCTGAAATTTCATTTAATAGTTATAATTATGTGGTGGCCTGACCTTGGCTGGACACCAGGTGTCCACCAAAGACATTCCCATCACTCCCACTCGTCAAGTGGACAGGGCAGAGAAAATACAGCAAAAGGCTCTTGGGTCAAGGTAAGGACAGGTTCATCAGTCACCAATTACTGTCATGGGCAAAACAATCTTGACTTGCAAGTTGAGTTTGTTTATAATATAATTTATAACCAATCAAATCAGAGTAGGACAATGAGAAACAACTTTCTCCCTGTTTCAGGATTGGGTCTCTCCCATGGGAGATTATCCTCCATGAACTTCTCCAACGTGAGTCCTTCCCATGGGCTGCAATTCATGAACCCACTGCTCCAGCATGAGTCCCATCCACAGGGTACAGTCCTTTAGGAACAGACTGTTCCAGCAGGGGTCCCCTGTGGGGTCACATGTCCTGGCAGCAGACATGCTTCAGCCTGGGCTTCTCTTCCAATGGTCCACAGGTCCTGCCAGGAGCATCCTCTAGCACAGACTTCCCATAGGGTCACAGTCTCCTTTGGGCACCCACCTGCTTTGGCACGGGGGTCTCCAGGGGTTCCAAGTGATGTCTGCTTCACCTCGGACCTCCACAGACTACAGGGACCCAGCCTGGCTCACCAGTCTTCACCCACAGGCTGCCAGGGAATCTCTGCTCCAGCACCTGAGGCCTCTCCTGGCCCTCCTTCACTGACCTTGGTGACTGCAGAGCTGCTTCTCTCATATGCTCACTCCTGTCTGTCTGCCATTATTCCCTCACAGAAACATTTTTTCCCCTTCTTAAATCCGTTATCCCACTACTGCACAGGCTCAGCCTTGGCCAGCAGCATCTCCACCTTGGAGCCATCTGGCACTGGCTGTGTCAGACATGAGGGGAGCTTCTCACAAGCCACACCTGAGATCTTCCTGCTACCAAAACCTTTCCATGTAAGCCTAATATATTATTGCATAAAACTTGAAGAAGACCTAAAAAGGAAAATTAGTGTTAGTATTTAGGCTGTATTTTTAGATATCCTTGACTATGAAGAGTCTGCTTCAGCCCTCTCTTCCCTGCCTCCTTTCCCATCTCAGTAACATAATTCTTCAGCTTTAGATATAAAACATCACAGTGAAATGTCTTTAGAGTTAAGTATTACTAGTTTTATAAAAAATACTTATATAAATATTAGTCCTAAACTACTTCATTATCCATTTAAAGATACTACTTTTTACTTCAATAAATTAAATAAATAAAATAAGCCATTTGCAGATGAATCAAGCTTTTTAATTCATCTATGTCTATATATAAACAGAGGCAGAGGGGAAGAGTTACTATCTGTTTGTTTTAGAAACAACCACACATGTAGCATTCCAAGGCTGTTCATAAAAGTTCTTGTGTGTGTGCAGTGTATGGAGCCACCTCTGAACCTTGCTATTGGGGTTTTGCATACAGCAGGCTTAAAAGAATCCTCCAAGGTATCCACTTATGGCAAGTAGCTATTTTCAGGCACAGTTCATGGGACATTCAATATGTTGGATGATGAAAAGTTCTTACCATTGTAACAAAAAAAATTAGGGGTGGCACTGCTCTTCCCCAAATTCAGCCAGTAGAGACCAAGATTTCTCAGTAAAACCACAGACCAAGTCCACACTTGCTAAAAACAGAACATGACAGCAGTTGGCATCATACTATCATACACTTCTTGTGATGACAAGTGTCGGGTTTTCCTTATATTTAGCTCATTGTCATCTTTCATAACAGCCTCCTCTCAAAGGAGAAAAGATGATACACAAACACACATGGAGAAGGCACAATTACCTCACACAATAGTCACTTCTCAGCTCTGCCAGGTATTAGCGACAAAAGTCAGGCTGTTAATTCCCTACTGCCTTACACTATAGTTTAAATGTATTTGGCTTCAATTAAATAAGAAAACAAAGCTTTTTAGCTTTGTGTTTTTCTGTAATCTGAATTTATGGTAACAGTTTAGCTTTACATCAAATCCAAACTTGAATTACGGTTTCAGAGGTCTTTATGCATACCACATTTCTCTCTTCAAAAAGCAGATAGAAAAGACAAAAGCTCTAGAGTGGGAGGAAGCAACAGAGAAAGGGAGGAATGTATCAGCTTGCCAAAAATGTGCCACAGCCTCTACAATACAATGTTAATAATTCTGCCTAATGCAAATGCAATAAAGCTCAGCATTTCATAGCCAGAGTCAATCCTTTTCCTATTACTGGACAAAAAAAAACACTATAGATTTTTTTTTATGCTTTAAGAATGACTCATTTTGCTATTCCCTTAAATTGAAGGTTGGCATCTGAGGTTTCCAACAACATTTTTTCAGAAACTGCTTTCACATGTACTGCACAGAATACTATTTTAAAGACTCCGGATTGCTTTTTTCGGCTTTATTTCTGAAAGTTTTGACATAATTTTGCACCAAAAAAAACCCACTGAAGAACAGTAGCTTTTTCAACTTCTTCAGAAAAATGAGCATAATACAATACTAAAGTCCATTTTCCTGAGAGCTACTTGGAGAGTTCATCTAAACAACTTGGAATAGACTGATTTGAAGCATATTCTATGCACTATTTGGAGTGCATATAAACTAGTTCTTACCTGGTAAAGAGGAAAGGACAGGTTTTGACTTGCGCAATTCAGTCATAACCGCACTGCAGAAATATTTGATTTCATATCCTGCTTTTTACATTGTAAGAACTTTTACATTCAGAAAATAAAATACTTTTAGAAGGAACAGTCCACACGTTCTAATGTTTGCTTCACATCTTGGAAGCTCTTGCAATGTCCATACTAACTATTCAGCAAGTAATGGAAGGGCTGCTAAACGCATTTGTAACCCATGGTTTCTTACATGACTAATTTGAAAATTAATCAGATCATATATAATACAGTAATTAAATCTTTCTTTTCTCTCTAGTCAGATGTCTCCAGACCTCGGTAATACAATTATCTGTCAAATAAAGAATGAAGTGCAATCTCACTATTTCTGCCGTAAATTCTAAGCTTCTGTCCCGAGAACCACCATAACCACAAAATAACCTCTAGTATCATGGTTTCGAGGTAGTAAAATAAAGGCACATAAACCCCATAAAATTTAGCTGTATAATCTTTATTTCAATTGGGTTAAATGCTGACCTACCTATGTGATCAATTAATTGATTAACAGGTAAATAAAAGTCCATAAGGTAAAGAAGAAGATGCTTCCATTTTCTATTTGTGTCCAGCAGAGATTAGTGTTACACTTAATACTTCTTGTATTGCACTTATATTTGCAAAGAAGAATATTCGACAGCATACTCTACCAGAGTACCAGATCAGAAAGTGACAAATTCAGAGGTAGCAATAAAGAACTAGTTATGGTGACAAATTCCTATCAACAGTAAAATTATTTCAATATGGATTATGACAAGTCAAACATAAGATCATGTACACACAAAAAAAGAATATAAACTAGACTAGAGAAAAAAGAATATAAACTAGACTAGAGACTACTGTGAATTCTAGTTATGCTGGTAAGAAAGTGAGGAAAGGTGAGTATTCGATGCTGCAAGAGACAGAATAAATTACCTCAGAACACAGGCTGGGAAAGCCCATTGACAGGTCTCCTTCAACCCCAATTGGTACCTACAGTTCAGGTGCCCACATTTTAAGAGAAGCTCTTCCCGCTCCCACATGTACATGAAAACCGAGTTCTTATATTTTGCTTAACTGACTTCTGAAATAGAAAATAAAGCAACAACTAGGTCATAATCTAAATGACAAAGACTTCAAACTTCTTTTCATCTTTTGGTTTTTTCCTGCTAGATCAAGTACCCAGCATTTGATATTAGATGAACATTTGTAGCTTATTCTTAGACACTGGAATAATTTGCAAAGGTATATGAGGAGAATCCAACATTTGAAGTTTAAAAAAATGTAGAGTGTGATTTACAGCATAAGCTATAATTCAAATAAAACAAGGACTTGCTACTTTATGTGAAATTGTATTGCATCTAATTTCTAACTATAAAATAATTTGACCTAGTAGAAGATTTACCATCGCCAACGCTGGTGTAGTTCAAAATGGTGCGCCAAAGGAAAAAAACAAGCAAAATAAGAAAAGAGATCCTCAATGTAAGCCTTACTTCAACACCAGGAAATTAAACATGGAGAGAGTGGATATCTGCATGCCAGAGACAAGACTGGTTGCATTTTACAGCTGACACCTTTCTCTCTCATAAAAAAGGGAGCTGCTGGGGTGGTGAGCACATGGAGAGACAGGCCAAGAGAGATACCAGTTCCTAATGCCTCTAAGCTCAGTGAGCTCACCATGGTATGCTTTTATATAAGCTAACATGCATTATCTAAAGAGAAGAATACTTTTTAAGAAGTGCTTAGAGAAAATAAGTTAGACAAAAATTTCAGTACTACTATGGGCCAAGTTCATTAATGTCATCTACCCAAACACAGTTGGCTGGACTGCCTACATAAGCCCATGTACTCAATAGGGTATCAGAGTCCTTACATCACACAAAGAGGGAACTCTGTACTTTACTATCTGGACAAGGAATTTCATAAAGGCCAGCCCTTGGGGTATGCTTGGCACAAGCAAAGCCAAACGTGGCTAGCTCAGTATCTGTACTCTAAGCTGAATAAATTATAAAGAAGGGGCTCAGTTAGACAATATTTTAACAGAATAGTATTCCAGATCCTACACTAATTTAAACAGAACTCTGCCTGTGACTCAAACTTAAGACACTCTTCACTAGAAGTCTAAGCATTTATCTTTGCTGCTGTTTCGGATTTTTGTCCCTTTTTTGTTTTTTTTTTTTTTAGTTACTCAGAGTATACTTGGAACAGATCAATTTAGAGATGTGCTAAAACATATTCCACACCACTGAGCTTTATAGAGCTATGGGAATGAAAGCTGTGTCCTGCTGATAAAGAAATATTACTCTTTTAACTCTATCAGGATGAAGAAGAGATACCACAAGGCAAAGTCGGGGTTGGTTTTCTTTTCCTCCAGAGACAGGAAAAAAGTTACAGCAGCTACACTGTCTAAAAGTGGACAAATCTAAACTCGGGACCCAATTTTGTACAGCCCCACTGTTTGCAGACAATCAATACACAGAGACAAACTCTCATTACCCAAGATACAGGCAAGCTGAGCTATAGCGTACATACTGTCCCCTGTAACAAAGCCTGGGACCCACCCAAGTAGAGTCATCCCACATCCACAACCCAAAGCCAAGCAGCTACAAAGCTACCTCACACCCTACCTCTTGCTTGTAGCCAGCCCAGGTGCGGCACCAGCCCCACACCAACTCCCCAGCACTGGAACCATTTTGGGAAGTGCTTCAAAGTATGGCAGCCACTAATGGTCCAACCTAGCAGGACTGAGCTAACAGCAACTTGTAGCTGATCTTTTCAGAAAGTACAACCTACAGCCTGCAAGCTCAGCTTTTTACTCCATCTGCACCAACATCATCATTGATAGGGTATAATTTTTATTTTTTTTTAATTTTACAATTTTTCAGTGTTGACAAAATCTCTTTCACTTGGAACTTCATGGTCAAGTATAATTAAGGTAGGTAACACATCCCATTGAGAGAAGGTAAACTGCAATCTTGCCAATGAAAGCAATTGTTTCAGTACAGCTACACACAGTTTTGGGAATCAAATGGTAAAAGCTAAATTAAGTCTGTCTTTGCTTTTCTAGTTTGTGACTTTATTAACACCAACAGCTTTCCCTAATACCATAGTTTTTCTTCTAGGCAGACTTCAGGGACTAAATTTAAAACACATTGCACTGATTACTAAACTGCATTTCACAATTCCCTTTGGATTTTGGCAACATTCTCCCCCAGTTATTAAAGCAAATCTTTCAAACACTTGATCCATTATACTGAGAGTTTCAAAGAAATTGATGTCTGCCTTCATTCAAACAACTAAAGAAGAAAACAGACAAGATTTCTTTAATGCAGATGTAAGAGAACACTTGTATGTGACTGGAATTTGGCATTTTTAATTGTTAACAATTACTAGCCCTTATCTTAGTCCTACTTCATCGGAATATACATTTTTAAGAACACCCAGTTTAACAAAGTAAAGGAAACATGAAACTTCAGCCTCTTCTGTCCTGAACACCTCAACTGCCTTCAAGTGTGAGAGCACAGTAGAAGCTATCATGAATAAATACAACCACTTTCCCCACCTTTCTTGTCCAGTGTGTCTTGGCTACCTGTACAGATTAACTTTCTGTGAAGGACAAACTGCTTCCACAACCAGTTACTCCAAAAGGAAAACCTACTTTCCAAGTCTGCACGTTTTAGACTCAAATTCTACTGATAACTTTACTGTCTCCAGAATTTTTTTTCCAGGAGTGCCAGATATAAGGATGCCAAATACCAAACTGCTTCAGTATGAGCACATTACCCAGTCTCCAGACATACATATTCTTTTCACTACATAGCTATTAGTTTTAAGTTCTATGTTGTGACTGAAAGCTGTACTAAGAATAAGGCAGAAGATTAATACAAAGCTTCTCTAAAGATGAAGACTTCATGTTTGTTTGGTGGCAGTTCTAAAACAATGACTTTTAAAATCATCTTACCCAAAAAGCAAGCCCTTTTCTTAATAGCTGATGTTACTAGTTGCTAAAAGGCTAACCCTTTCTTAGTGTTTCTAACACTCTTTTTGGGGAGCATCAGCTTGCTTTCAGCCTCCTACAGTCAGAACAGAAACACCAAATACCCTCTAGGAATGGTCAATAGGCACTTGTGGTTCACACTGCCATCATCCCAGTAGAGTTGAAGCTCAGGGGACAAACTGGAAATGGCCATTTTTCCATTTCTACTGCTACCAACTGACCCAAGATTCTCTCTTAGCAACCAGAATGAAACTGCCTTTATAGGAAGGATTCCTACAGATAAGTCTTCATTTTTAAGTCTTGTTAGTTGAAGAACATTACCCATTTTCCATCTTAGCCAGCATTTAAGAATTATGTTGTCTGCTTCAGTGGATATATCTTCACTCTCAGTAAAGCAAATGACAGAGGATTTCTGTGTGTTTAGCTGTTTTAACACAAATTCTAATTGTTATAAAAATAATGAACACTACTGAATTTGGAAGCGTGAAAAGCTTCAGTTGACATGACTGAACTAATTGAAAAATGAAATTACAGACTTGTGACTTGTCATAACTGTGAGATCCGCCCCTCACTTTTGTATCCAGAACCGATTTTAAAAGAATCATCGTAGATGTTGTGGCTCCAGAATCCATTAAAAAAAAAAAAAAAAAAAAAGAGACAGAAGCTTTGCAAATCACCTTTATTTAAACAGATAGTCCTCACCATGTACTTAAAACCCCTAATTACTTAATTTCTTATATTTATTTTCTCTCCTTGAAATCCCTTTTGAACACACCCTTTTTTGTCTTCAGGAACTACTGTATTTTTTAACCCCTGAAAATGAAGGAAAAAAAAAAAGATCAAACTTAAAATAAGACCGTGGGAGGAAGAACAGACTTGTTCTACACCTGCCTCACCCAGGATCGCTGCTTTTGTTAACATAGCGTGGGACCTGAGAGCCACGAGGCAGAACCTACCTTGAACAGCAAGAGTTTTAAAGCAGCCTGAGTAATTCTTAGGTGCAGACACCATTATCCCCGTGCTAATAAAACAAGCCACCTCAATGGAAAAGAACCGTGCACTGACTTCTCCAGTACTTCTGAAGTAAGATATCCCCTTGCACAATTTAGTCAGCCTGTAGGTTAGCAATCACTCTGAAACCAGAACCTGATCTTTGAGCTACAGCAGCAAAGGGCAGCAAAGCCCTCCTGAAAACACTCTCAGGATTTAGAAGAATGGTGCTGATCTAAAGGCACAAGAACTGGAAACCATACTCAGGTAAAAGCTTCCTCTTAGGTTCTGCCTGCTTTGAGCAAGCATGCCACATACAGAAAGAAGCAGGAAATGTTGTTTCATCTTCTCAGTATGAAAATGTGCCTTTCCAGACTAAGATCTGTCCTTTCAAGTTTTCCACAAGTTTTAAACTTTCCCACTTAAAGAATAATGGAAAACCAGGTTTGACAAGAAGAAAATTAATTTTATTCCTGATCAAGTTTTATGAAATAAGTAGGAAAAAACCCTTTAAATATCAATTATAAAAAGGTGGACTTCATCCAGACTAGTTCAGAATCAAACATAAGCTGCTCTCCAAAAGCCTTACACAAGTGTTTCCACTAATATGGATTCTCACTTTTAACCCTCAGCTTTTTCCCCACTTCAATTTCTGTTCAACTCTTCACTTTGAAGCAAACCTGTTCATATTTATAGTGAAAAGCTTCTTCTTAGGGAAGCTGCATTGGAACAGTTGCAAAGTCAGAACCTGAAATAATGGCTAGTCAGAATTAAACCACAAAACTAGCTAGACTGAAGGTAACTCAAAGACAATTCATTCTCACTATATAATTTAAGAAAATCAAATTAGTTACATAAGTAATCACTTCAGGAGGGAAGATGTCAGCTAATAACTTGGATTATCAATCACCTTCATTACACTAACATCTCCTTTGTATTAAATACTGCTCAAAGGCATCCACTATTTATAGCTTTCCTCAGGCTCAGACTTCTCTGCAGCTCTCTTCTTTAGTTGTATCTGTAGGACTATCTCCACACCTAACCACAAGTCTCACACTTCATTTCACCCAAGCCACTCTGACACCTGTCAGCAGCACACTAGTGCCCATGTACAAGCTATTTCACAGAGATGAAGGCACCAAGGAAGTTAAAATAAAAAAATAATAAAAAATAACAAGTTCAGAAAACAATGCAAGAGTTGCTTGCCAAATTCAGAAGGAATTTTGATCTTAGGCCCCAGCAAAACAAGGACAAAATACCTGATTCTGTTTTGTTTAGCACAGATTTTAGCCTCTGATTTTAAAAATCTGAATGCCTGTCCATACATATTTATTAATTACTAGAATAACAGAACACCCATTTTTGAAGACATTGTAATACAAATAACCCCTCATTTCTTTAGACATAAAAATAAGCGTTGTCCAACACACACACAGAGCTTATTGGATCAGCTTTAGAACATTAACACACAGGAGACCTGACAACTCCATTTGGCAAAAAGAGTCAAATCACAGCTGTGCCCCAGCAAGCAAGTTGTCAATTTAGTGTCACACATCAGAATGAAGGGAGTAGGGAGAAAAGTACACACTCACGTCTCACAATTGACCATTCCTACTACAGTTTATGCACAACTAACATCCCATTATTAAATTAAAAATAGTATCAAATTTAGAGGCTTTTAAAACAAAGAGTGGGAATAGATTACAGTGTCTAAATGGCAAAAGCATCCAGGCTTTATACTAGCACACACAGTTCTGCATCCACAATAAAACTGAACTGACAACAGTTATGTTGGGAAGTTTGGAGCAAAATTAATTTTAATAAAATCAAACCACACATAAACCCATTAACATTTTTCTAGCTCCGATGTCCACATCACAGAACTAAAAGTGGGAAGCAACATGTTTCAAACCTTGCTATTTTACTGCCTTTTTAAAGTCAGACCTGCACACAGGAAAGTTCAATCACCATTCTTCAGAGAAACAGGAGAATGTAGACTAACAGAGTCAGAAAATTCCATAGAAATGGTAAGGATAAAGTACTAAAGTATAGCTGAATAAACACAGCAGGCATCTTCATCACAAAAGCAGATCAAAGTGTACTTAATATTCAGTTTCTTCTCTCAGCTTATATGGAACATGCAAGTTTACTTCAAAATAACTTCTAAAAACAGTCATTACTTGGCATTTAACATCATGGAGTATTACAGAAAGGTTGGCTGGAGCAGACTGAAATTAAAACATTTCCTCCTACTCAAATAAAGTTTCCTGAGTCTATAATCATGGAGCATTTCGTTCATGGCTAAAATTCTTTAGCTCTTCCATAAATACAAGGTGCTTACCTCCCTAATAACTGGTCAACGCTGATGAATTTTCCAACTTAATTAAACTCACTTATACTTTAGGTTTCCTTTAGAAAGGCTATTTATATTTTTTTTCTAAAAACACTGTATTCTTGGCAGACTTTGGGAACTAACAGCCTGATAATCAGCTACAATGTTCCCAGTCCAGATGTGGGTACCTGGTACTGCTACAGCCTTTTGCTAAGAAAATAAGTTAATGTTTAAAGGTACTGACTTGATGCTTCACTTAGACAGAACACAGTAACGGAGTGACCATGTCACAGCTACTGCTGTAACATGTTAGATACAGTGAAAAGATGGAATTCTACAGATTGTACTAAACAGTTGATGCAAGTGGCTGCACCTGTGCTCCCTGGTGCCTCAGGGTTTCAAGGGAAGAAATACAATGCAGCCTTTCTGAAAGCAAGAGCTGATTACATGAAGACATTTTGGAAACTAACATATAAATGCTTATTTCCATTAGAGCATCAGTGTTAAAAAAAATCAATGCTCAGAGCTCTCTGTAAGAGGTGGCTCCTGAAATAAACAAGATTTTGTAGGTAGACTACATAGACAAAAGCTGCTTCTTCCTTCCCCTGAGAGGCAGAAAGAGCAGTCAGCAAGGGTTTGAGATGAAAACACACATTAAGGGATCACAAGTAATAACCTCCTTCCTCTCACAGCCTAAACTTCGCCATTGCTCAAGGTTCTGTGTAAGTGAAATTCTCTAATGGACCTGCTCATATGCAAGCCCAGCACTTGTTCCCTCTAATCAGGCTGTGCAGTTCACCCCTATCCACATAACACTAACTTACTGCCACTTGACCAAGCAGCCCTTATTTAAAGCAAAAACACATACACCAAGAGTGTTACATCCATACACTAAAGAGGGGAGAAAAAAGTCCCCAAGTCAGTCACCACTAATTCCACCATTCTCACTTCCTTGAGAAGGGGCCCTCACAACTGGGCTAGAAGGCTATGCTTGCCCTTGGCCCAATTCTCTAGTCCACTGCATCCTTTTATTTCTTTTTGTTCAGAATGAGGAACACCTTCAAAGTGATGCTATGAAACAATTTTCCCTCAAAAAAAAGTTGAAACACTGTACTTTTTCAAGGGTAGCTCCTTTTTTGTTTACTGCTTTGTGCAACCTGCCCTCTCAAAACACACAAACAACTTCCTTTGCTCAAAAATCATCAGCATCCTACTGCCAGATGGAAACTGAGCTAGGTTAAATTATCTGTAAATTATTTTCTCTATTCCCTCCACTTGAGAACTTGAATTATGACTCACTCACATTTAAAAGAAGTTTGCAGGAGGTGGCTATGCCAGCCCAACCGCCCAGTGCTCCCCCTGGTTCCCATTCTTCCTTAGCATTTGCCAGACCACTTGAAGCTAATCCAGCTCACCACAGCAGCAGAAAATACCGTGTGCTGGTTTCATTGAATGGTTATGGTATATGAGAAAGTCAATTACAAAAGGCACAGCAGAAGTACACAATGGACAGTGAGAACAGTTCTTCCAGCGGCAGCAGTCAGGTTAAGAATTCATGAGATATCCTGGGTCATCCTTAGACATCCCCACTAGTGTCATTGCCAGGATCAAAACCACTGGTTAGTGAAAAGACTGGCTTGGGAAACACGTTTGAGCTAACAGCTCATCCCCTTGTCTGCTTCTCTGAATGTCATAATCCTGTCTAGAGGCACATGTGTTAGAAGGAATAACCCATTAACCACAGAAATGTTTTAAACTTCCAAGGAGGCATACAACTATAAATCCCAAGGGTTATAAGATAGAAAGTAAGAGGACTTGAATCTAGACTCTGTGTCTTATTTTCTACACTAAGCAGTAAATGCCCTTTCATTTCCATGAGATTCTTCCATGTCTAACTTTCCACCATACACAGAACTAAAACATGATTCACTTGGAGTTTGGCATGGCAAGAACCTAAACGTTAACATGGAAAAAGGTAAGTCTTCTTGATTTAACCACAAATAACCATTCACTGAATACATCTGTAGAACAAAATAAAAATTAAGCCAGATCTCACAAGTCTGCCTTTCACTACTAGAACCTGCATCTTTTACCTTGAAGTTTCTATGGAAAGAGATTAAGGAGAATTGAAAACTACATTAAAAAAAAAAAAAAAAGGAAAAAGGAAAAGAAAACAACAGAGGATCCATGAACCACCTTCCTTCTCAACAAACCTGTGCTGTACCATGAACCATTTTAATTTGCAAAAATAGCAATGAATTTGCAATTTTCTTCAAGATCCTTTATTTCCTGTGTACCACATGAATTCTATTTTGACCAAGTCCTTCACATTGGATTTACTTCACTGATTTCACAAAATCACACAATCTGCTACTGCCCTGCCTCTTCCCATTTCTGATGATCTGAATTTCTGATATTCAGATGTTCCATTAGTCTCAGTTAGAAGAAATGTTCTGCTCCTTCCTTTAAGACCACTATACAGTGATCTAGACTTACTACAAAGTAAAGGTGAATTTTAAGCATGTTAAACTACTCTGATCACCTTTCAGATGAAAGCCAAGTGATATTTCTATACCCAAACAGATGAGACATAAAAACCTTACGTGGATGTGAAGAACCTCCCTAATTGTGCTCTGGACAAGACAGAGTAACAAAATATGTTACAATCTAAACAGTAATCATCCAACACATTTTCCACGCACATGAACTTAAATGATCTCAACTCCTATAGGAAATTATAATATATATAATGTCAGAAATAATATGTATTAATGACAGCCCTCTTGGTTAAGTTCTTTATAAATGTTATTGGGACTAAAGGCCTGTGGGGAGGATATAGGGACATAATTTCCTATCTTCAGAAAAATAAAAACAACTTCTAAATTACATGAAGGAATTAAGACTAAAACCCAGGAACTTCTGTAACCCAGTTCCAAATTTAAAACAGCAGATAATGAAGTCCCCAAAGCAAACACAGAATTATGTCATACCTAATTCAATACAGTAATGCAGCTTGCTTTAACACCTACACATAAACGAGATTGGTCTCCATACACTGCATACCAGGATTACTAGGAGAACATTACCTGGTAAACAGCATACTGAAGCTAAATACCTACTCCTTACTGACACCTAACACATCAGACAAACTGTGTTTGGTTTTAAAAGACGGAAACACGGAATGTGATACTTCTGGGGAAAAAAAACTAAAAAAAAACCCCAAGACCATCCTTGCTACATCCCTAAACTAATCACTGTCTTCAATAACAATGAGGTGCCTAAAAGAAGCAAGAGCTAAGAATTACCAGAATTCAACACACTCATTGCTTAGGTCTCAAGGGCTATTAAGTCCTGAGTAGGAAGGCTGTTCACAGTTCCATGTAAACAGCTTTGCAGAGAAGCAATTCCCAGCATATTTCACACCAGTACCATCCCCAACTTTATGAAATGAGATTACCCCAAAAATTAGGCCTACAGCTTTAAGCCAGTATTGTTTAGAGCCCTGACACCCATACATACCTTATAAATACTGCACCACACAGAAAACTGAGTAAAGTGCAGTATAAACCCATAATTTTTGGTCATGAACTGCGTGAATTATCTATACCTCAAAGTGTATCTGAAATCAAGTCCTGGATGGAAGACAAAATTAAATCTAACGTAAATTTCAAAATGTGACAGCTATAGACATTTTACACCTACCAAAGAACAGCAGTCCTCATGCTTTGAGGGTGATATAATGCAAGACTGGCAGATGCCAGTCCCTTTCCACTGAAGAAACTGGGACAACTCACAGCAGATTGATCTGGTATCTCTGTACAGAACTAGACCGGATGCAGTGTCATCTCTCATACATGAGTCAACATATCATTAGTTATTTCATGATACCAGCTATTTCAGCTGCAACTAATCAGTTTTTAAACATGTGATGTGTCCCACAGCAAAGATGCATATTAGAAAGTTGAAAGACTGTCTCTGAAAGAGGACAAGAAGCTCATGCAGCATTTACCTAGACTAAACACTGAAACAGTGAGCTGAACAATAAGCAATCATTTCCAGTGTAAAAGCCACATAAGATTTAAGCAAGCATGTTTGTTTATTTCTAAATGTAACTGGAGCCAGAGGCAATGTGTGAAGGGGAACAAAAAAAAAAAAAACAGTCCTCTGTAAGATAAATATTTCCTATTCTTTGTAGAAAAGATTTTGGGACTACTCTTCTTTTCCATAAGGTAACATTAACATTAGCAAGATAAACTGTGTCTTCTTGATTAGCACATTAATCTTTTTAGCATTTGCCTACACTCTGCCCATACCAGTCAGTTCCATTTCTCACTTGATCTGACGCCATGAAAAATAAAGACATCAATTTAGTCACCCCTCTTTACTTGTGCTCAGATGGCTGCACAGCCTTTACTTGCAGAAACCCCAACTTCTATGGCCATTATGGAAAGGACGGAACTAATTCAGGCTGCTAGACTGTGATGCGCTATGTGAGGAGCAAGAAAGAGCCAAGGCAGTGAGTAGGACCCAGTTGGTTTAAACAAAATCTTGGTATCTGCTAGAAGCAGACAACAAAACGTGACAGTACCTGGAGATGTTCTGTCACTGATGGATCTGAGATGTGCTCCCATCTCTGTAACAAAATGATCAGCAGCTTACAGCTCAGATAATTGGACCTACAGACGCTTCTCTACTGAAAAAGGACAGAGCCATCACTACTTGTGTCACAGAAATCACTTATGCACCTACAAGAAACTGCAGGGAAGAGCTCCTGAATGCATAATCTTCATCTCAGCTGGGATCTTTGGAGGGTGAGGGAGGCAGGTGGGCAGAACCATTTCCAAAATGTACTACATCATGGTTACATTATCCGGCACTGGATCCATGTCACTTCCATTTAGCAACAGCACACCCCCTCTGTTTGTCCTCTCTGACCCGAAGCTCCAGGGTGCTTGAAGAAGTGAAAATGGGCTGATCCTGCTGAAAACAAACCTGGAAAAAGGAAATAATTTATTCAATTCAAGAACAGAATATACAATCAGACAGTCCTGGGACACTGAACAGCAATTCAGAAGTGAAAGAAGTTTAGCTGTCATCAGGCACAACTGGAGATAAATCATGATCCAGCATCTCAGAAAATTCCAGGACACATCACATCCCAAAAAACTTTCTTACCTCTGAATACACAATTTGGTTTTTTAAATTTTTTTTGGCCTGAAATGCAGGAGAGGAAAGAGAGCAATACACTATCAAATCAACCAAATTCCTGCAAGTGAAAGAAAGTTGGAAACAGGAGAAGGCAAGCCATTTTGTGGAAAACTTTTTCTTTTCCCCAACCAAGTTGTTATATTCATTCGTAGCAAAACACTGCTATGAATGAATAGCAGTGGGGAAAGGAAAGAAACCCCCAAAAGGCCACTCTATCAGTAGGTATGTGCTAAAATACAAAAAGCAAAACCAGCACCACAGCCACTGAATCCTGTAAAGTCTGGTTTATGTAAGACCTTAAATTAGACAATCTAATTCTCATACTCAGATTTTCAGACTGGGTTAGGGAATTTGATGCATCAGTGATGTACATTTCAACCCGAAATGTGATGACTCAACATAAATACAGACTCTGCACTGATCAGAACTACAAGGAAGAAATTGCACAGGAACCCCAGCCCAGTCCAAAGCCCTAAACCTTGACTAGTACTACACTAATGATGGGTAAATTCTTTCTCAGACTTTTTAGATCAGATTAAGCCTCACAGGCTTTTTGGAAACAGTGTCACATCTCAATCTTTTAAATCAAAAACAGTCAGCAGAAATACCATGTTAAGCAGACTCTGACAATAAAATAGCCAGCCTTAAAAAAAAATTATATGCTAAAGGCATAGTAATAGTAAAACACAGGAAAACGTTGGAGAATTCATCTGACCCACAGCTGAGCCATAAGGAAGCCACAACCCTCAAAGCATGACCTATAGAGCTCTATAGTCCTACAGTTACAGCCACCTGTACAAATCAAATTAATAACAAGTGTCTTTTTGTAATGAAAAAGTACCTACTGCTTTTTCCCCCACAGAATTTAGATTATTAATTTGAGTAAGAAACAAGTATTAGAGAGAAAAAAAAAAAAAACAGCAATTAAGTTTCATAAGACTATGGTACTCAGCTCCTTGCTTCATGGGAACTGGTCTTGTGCTACTGAGTTCCAGAAAAAAAACACCCAAGAACAAAATTAGAAGTTTGCTGTTAAACACATTTGGAAGGCAAGAACACGCTTTTCCCTTATACTGTGGGAAAATATAAACCCAACACTTTTATCATTAGTTACTAAACAAAAGCTAGACCCAGCCTATATTAATTGTCAACCAAGTTTCTATTTGTGTCATTCCTCCATATGGGGAACAAATTCCTTCACATGTCTCCACAGATTTTTACTACAGCAGTTGATGAATTAATGCCTTTATAAAAAGACTATCCTCACTCAAAATCTTAAGGCAACGCACAAAGATATCGGCTAACTAAAGATCCAAGCATTTACGAGCCACTCGGCACTACAAGGCACACTGAATAACAAGGAGAGTTTGGCTCTCATATGCTCAGTGGTGCCCATCAGCAAACTGCACAGCATTGGAAATGCCAAGGTATCTCCAGTCCTGGTGGATTACAGAAACAAGCTTCTTTAACAGTCTAAAATCCATCCACCACTGAGAGTAGAGCCTCAAAAGAGGCTTGAATTGCATTAATGAAGTTGACACAACATAAAAAGAAGGAAAGAGAGATCATTGATGTTTGGAGTTTTTGCCCCAGAAAAATAAACTGATTAAGAGTGGTCACATCCAAACTTAGAACAGCTAGCACGCAGTAAGAGTGGCTCTGGCCAAGTACATGTTTTTTCTTAGTCTCAGTAACACTTGTAGCTCTTAGATCAGTGAACAAGCCCAGGCCAATGACCAAGTACACACCTACAGAAAGCAGTTCTGAAGAATAAACTCTCTAGGGATACCACAGTACTGCTTATAATCCAGTTCACCAGGAAGTTCCAGTCTGTTGTTTCCCAGAAAAGGAAAGGTAATCAGAAAAAGATTCCAAACAGTTTGGTCCAAGTCTTAATACACTGTACTTGAAACCACAGTTTCACTTAGAAAGGTAACAACTTTGGCTCTGACTTCACTATCAAAGCCCACCAGCAAAATCTCAAAAATCCTACAGACCCAGTACTCAAAGAAGCCAAGAGCTTGTTTCAGATCCCCAGACTCTGAAATTAATGGCTTTGTATTTTCCTCAAGAGCACCTTTACATTTTGGCATACGTATTCCTTTTAAGCAGTTTCTCACACACAAATGAATTTGTCCTGACACACTTACAGTCACAACTCCGCTGAAACAAAAGTTACCGTACAGAAACATCTTAAAGCCATCATATCTGGTAATCACTGCTACAGAACACCAGGATTCCACAATTACTAGGTAAGACAAATACCAAACAAAGCAATTCACATTTTCAGAGCTATCTCCTAACTACATACTTCAAAGGAGTCTGGATGAATGTCTAACTACAGCTACATATGACATGATGCCATTTATACGTCCAAACTAGTATCTGCCAGTTGCAAGTCTTGCTCAATAAAAATGAAGGAAAATAAAAAAGAAACAAGAAAAAAACAAAAACCACATCCTGCACAGCAGAAGAGTCTCCCTGATCTTGCTTATTATTAAAATTTTGTCCTTTCTGATGCAACATCTGCTTTAACCATACACCATAAAGAACATGAGTTCAAAATGAGCATTTGATGGATCCCACCCTTAGGATGAGAACAAATCCCTTTCCACACAGCTGTGTCAGTCTGAGATTACTGCGCTGAGCACATCCCTAGTTCTGCATCCTCTGCTCATTACTGTTACCACCCACATCAACATGCCAGCAGAGAGAAATGGAAGAATACTCTCCAATTTATTGTGATTTTTACCTGCCAAGCCAGCTTGAAACACTTTGCTATAGGTCCTTGTTAACCCAGGTCATGCTGATGGAAATGTATGGTTCCAGAAAAGCTCAAAGAAACTTCAATCAGAGCCGCATCTCCAACCCCACTTCAACCTAAGTCCCATTTCCACTCCCTAACCTGGATTATCAGCCAGTTCAGATATATGATCCAGCCAATATTCAAAAAAACAAAAAAAAAAAAAAAAAAGCAATTAACCACCTGATTAACTCCCTGACTTCACTTAACTCACAGCCCCAAAGGTCTCCTTGCCAGCAGCTGAAGATGCACAGTCAATAAGGAGACACGACCACCACAGCTTCAGTTTAAGCTGCCAAGTCTATTGACAAGGCAGAACTATCAGGCAAAACTAAAATCGAGCTGCTTCAGCAAAGAGTGGTCACAGCCTCCTCCTCCTCCTATGCAAGCAATAACATTTGTATAGCCATAAAGTCAGCTCAGACAGTTGATCCAACTGAAGCTTAACATTTTTCTGTACAGCCATTTTCAGCTGGATCAGCAAAGAAAGACTAACAGGGGAAAACAGATCCTTTTGGTGAAAGCATTGGCAGAAAAATCAAAGCTGCTCTGGTGGTAATTCAATAATATGACTGTAGAGGACATGTTAAGTCTTTGCCTGATTGAATTTATGTTTGGTATTCTGCAGGAAAAGAAAGGCAATATGCTCCAATTTCACTTATTAATATTTTGAGATCAATTGAGACTTAACAAGAAATTTGTAATTTTAATATATGTTCACTAATCAAAGCAAACTCCAAAAACAAGATTAAGAACAAGATTTCACATTAGTTTAAACCAAGCTTGCTTGATAAGCTGGCAAAACAAATAAAAATACAAGTAAACATTGACCCCTCTCCTAAAGAAAGAACAAAGTCAGCAGAGTGTCAGACAAGTAGATGAGTGCAGTAAGTAGGATACAACTAATTCCAAAGTCACCAATTAGACCAGCTTTGGCTGCCAGTCTCTTACTTGACAGTTTCTGTAAAACATCTTTTCCAGAGTACAAAAGAATAAATTTCTATAGCATTAGAGTGATTTTTTCCCAATGCTATGCAGTTCCATCAATATTACTAGTGGAATAAAACCAGCTATAGGCAGAATTCAAGACATACTTCACAGTGCTGTAATAGGCTCTCACAAACACACAATAAAAAATCTACTACAGTATGTTTTCCCCAATAGCTTCTATTCCTGGGGAAGGAAGAACTTTTACAAAGACTCTCAGTACCATTTCAGAAAGTTTTTAATCCATCATACCCATTATGGTAGGAAAGAAAATACTTACAGATCATTCCGACACCAAGCAGCTTTATCGAACTACAAAATGTAAGATTTAGAAGTCTGGCAAGTTTTAAGAGCCCAGTGTGGCTTGTTGGTTTAGGTTTTTTTCTTCCCAAATGCATAATGCTGTCAAACTACTAACAAAAACTCAGAAGGTTTCACAACACTACGTGAGAAGATAAACAAACTTGTCTGCTCTGTCTAGTTTACATGCACCTTCAGTTTCCACATATTTAAGCTAAATAATAAATGCAGGAAAGTAATTCCAAGGATGAAAAAAAAAAATTCTACTAGTAAGGATTTAAATGGTTCATTTGAATTGCATTTTGCATGTATACCTTAGAAAAAAAATATTTTATGTGTTAGGTTTAGAGTTCTGTAAATGTGAATTTTCACTGAGGCTTAAAACCAACACTATATGCAATTACAGATTAAAAACCCTTTACTGTAGGATAACTCGGGGTACCAAGACTCCTAAAATCACAGGCAAGGATGAACACATCTGAAATTCATTGTTTTGGACTTTGTTCACATCCTTATTTCTTCTGTAAGACTTTTGTTAAGGGGAAAAAAACAGCACTTCCACAGACAATTGCCAAGAGATGAAGAAATGGAAAACACTCACTGAACAGAAAAACAATCTCTTTCTCTATGGTAACTATTAACTTCTGCATAATCATAAAGACCATTTTAGCAGTAATCATAGATCAATAAGTCAAATAGAACTGAGTCAGAAATCCATTTAAATATTTACATTTTTTGTTACAAGTCATACCTAGAGTATTACTGTAGCCAAAGAGAATGACTGTGCCTTCCATTTTATTCACTCTCCTCATTCAGGAGCCTATCTCGATATGCAGAATGATCAAAAATACGAAACGAGAGCAAAACAAAATCCCTTAAATTGTAGAAATATACATTGTTGACAACTATAAGCTTCTCCTACTCCGGCCAGCTGAATTAGGAAATATTGACAACAACACAGAAAACACAGCAGCACACTGAAAAGCTCCCTTATCATTTCATAAACCATTAATGAGCATGTTATATAAATCTACTGGACCGAAGGAGTTGTAGATCAGAGCTGCTGCAAGACATTAACTCTACTGTGAGGGATACATTATTTCATTCTTGAAGACTGCTCATCTCCCTGTGCGCAATAAAAGGAGTTAAGGGCACTCCGAACTGCATTTTAACCCGTCGGGACCGACCGAGCACGGAGCGGGGCGATGCTCCCCGGGCCCACCGCAGCCCCCGGCCCGCACGCTGTTGCTCATCCATCCCTCCAGCGCCCGCAGGACGGGCCGAACCCGGCCGGCTGTTCCTTTGTGCAGCCTGGCGAGCTGCTGCACACGCACTGAGGCACCGGCCAAGCCACGAACCGGGTGAAAAGAGACGAGCCCCGCTGCTCACGGGGGCCCTTTCCCCTACAACTCCCGCTGCCAGACTGGGTCGTCAGCACCATCGCCCAAAAGCCTCGTCCCGACGCCTCCCGAACTTCACAGCGCCCCAGCCCCAGCTGAGACGGGGCAGCGGGTTTCGGGAAAGCCCCTACTTCCCGGAGCCCCCACTCGCTCCCACGGCTACGCAGGGGCGGCAGGCGATACAAAGCGCCCGGGAGCGGCCGCGCCGGAGGGACCCTCTGACGGAAACCTGGCCGGGATTCAAGGCCTAGAGGAGACCGCAGGCACAGGAGGCAGCCCCGGGAGAATCCCACGAAGCGGCGCCGCCCGGGGGGTCGCTTCCTCGGGCCAGCGGCTCGGTGCTCCCCGCAGGGCCCTTCAGTGCCGCGGCCGCCCCCCGCAGGCTCCACCTGCGCCGGGCCCCCGCTCCACCGCACCGCGGGGATCGCGCCCCACCCCACCGCCCCCCGCCGGGGCGGGGACCGGAGGGTACCCCCACATCGCCCCCCGCCTCCGCACGCACTCTCCCGGAGTACCCCTGCCCCCCCTCATCCCCTCCGGCCCCTCAAGCTTCCCCCACCTCCGGCTCCCCCCCCCGCCGCCGGACCCACCCGCGCCCCGCGGGGTTTGGCCCCGTCGCGCCCCGCCTGCGGCTCCGGCCACCGGCCGCCGCTGCGAAGGCCCTTCCCCGCACCGCGGCCCGGCCGTGCTCACCTGCTACCCGCAGCCGCCTCCCTCCGGCGCCTCCTCCGCCGCCCGTCGCCACCGAGCAGCGCCGCCGCCGCCGCCGCCGCTCCGCCCCCGCCCCCCGGCCGCCGCTCCCGCCCACACCGCCAGCCACGCCTACCCCAGCGGCCCATTGGCCACGCGCCCCGAAGTCCGGCCTTTGGATTGGTGTGAGGAGCCGCCCGTCAAAGCCTTGGCCCCGCCCATCCCCGCCCCACAGGTCCCGGGTGGTTTATTCACGCCGGGGCTTTGGCGCCCCCAATCTCTCGCTCTCGGTTCCGATTGGCTGACGCGGTGGGGACAGCGGGCCAGGATTGGCTGCCCGGGGTGCCACTGCGGCGCTGCGCCCGCCCCCCCGGGGCTCGGCTGCGCGGCGCGGCGGGAAGGCGGCGGTCGCTGCCGGGCCGGACTCGGGGCCGGGCATCGCCCGGACCTCGGGGACCCCCTCGGCCCCGGGGGACCCGCTGAGGCGCTAAGGGGCGATGCGCCTTCCACCGCCCGACTGCGGTTCGGTTCAGCTGTGGTTCTTATCTCCTCACGGCTGCGGCGGTGGTGGCACCAGGAGGAGGGCTCCCGCAGCCCCATTGCCACCTCGGTTACCCCCCCGATAAACCACATGTGGTGACTGACACCTCCCGGGGGGCTGCAGTGAGACGTGCTGCTAATGCCAGCTCTCCAGAAACCGTGATGCCCTACATCAGCCAGAGGCCAGGCTTGCACGAAAATCGCGAGCAGGCTCCTTTATCATCCACGACTGAGACTGAGAACCACTGTATTCTCAGGATATCCTCCTTTCGACCCCAGAAACACTAGCATGCCTCCATTTTAGCAGTGCAGACAGTAGCAGGTGCTGAATTCAGCAGGGAGGCTGCGCTTCAAAGGGAAGTTACCCAGGGGAAGGGAATCCTCTGGGAGCAGCACCCTTGCGACTGCACACACGGGGCTTGGCCTGAACACGTTAACCAGAACGCGTATTTCCAACAGCTGCCTCCTCTCACCAGACTTTCAAGCAGCTGCTTCATCCAAAATGCAAGCCAGAATGATTCCTGGTGCATTCAGCTGAAAAAAAAAAAATCGAAATGCAAAGATTAAAAGATTATGTGATGTTTCTCTTCATTATTATATTCTCCCTGCATACACCATCCCCCTTATTCCTCTCTGCTTCTGAATCAAGCAAAGAAACAGAACAACAAAGAACACGGGCCATAATGTTGGCTGGTAAACATCAAGAAAACAAAGCAACTGAAATCACTGGGAATTTCAGAGCATCGTGTGCAAAAATAATTTACCAAGTTTATACAGGAAGTGCTCAGGCAGAAGTATGAGTATGACACTGACTCAGTTTCAGACTGATGCTCTGACCCCCAAGTCATCTCTTGTTCATAAATTAAACTGAGAAGATGCAAGGATTCTCCTTACATCTTTTTGCATATCCCTTTGCTTTCCAAGGAAAGCAAAATCAAGGCAGAGAGCTGCCTTCCCTCTCAAATATTCAAAAATTGCTGGAGGATAAGACATTTCTACCAGTCCTAAGTTTTCTTCTGATTTTATGAAAACATTCCTGACTTAACAAAGCTCTTAAAATGCTGCATTCCCAGTACCTTCAGCGTAACACTTCATCTTATTCACAGTCTCTGGATTTCTGACAGAAATTTTTGTAAAGCATGGTGCTCTTTATTTCTTAAGAAAATTGAATTCCAAATTAACAACTCCCATATTATCGAGAAGCTCTGCTTCCAAATGAAAAGTATAAAGGAAAAGGCCAGGACATGCTATTGTAAATAAAATCTAATGTATGCTTCAGCTATTTATAGCTTTTACAAATATTTATTAGATAGCTAAATTCATTTGTTGCCATTACTGCTTCTCTGCTCAGCTAATAACTTGAGCTCCCAGTATGGTCGTTGTTGGCTGAAGGGAAAGGGGGCTGTGCTGGGAAAGGAAAGGAAGATGACCCTAGAGGTCACTTAGCTGGACACACTGAGCATCCAGCATAGCGAGCTGCACCTTCACTGTGCTGCGCTGCGGGTCCAAGGCACCTTCTGGGTTGAGTGTGTTGTCTTCCCACAGCATTTCCATGGGAGAGGGGGAAAGTACTTTTCCAAGGTCTGACACTGGAAGCAATGCTTCAAATGCTTTGATCTTCATGGATAACAAAGAAATGCAAGATACTTCGTAGCATTCACCAGAAACCAAACCAAATTTGCCCCTTATCACCTTTTCTTTAAGACTGGGAACCTTTTCTTTAAGACCAAACCCAATTTGCCCCTTATCACCTTTTCTTTAATCCTGTGTAATACACAGGATTAATGGACTTGACTGTCCCTGTCATGCCCACTGACTCCTGTCAGCTGTGCCTTTCTAGCCAAGATCCTTCCTGGACTCAGTGGGATAGCAGGAGAGGATGCTATTCCCTAAGGACCTGAGAATATATTACACACACATTCATGACAATGCAAACTCCTTTATCCCCACTGCAGATACCCGGAGGCTTAACATCATTCTACCTATTGGTTATCTAAAATAATGTCAGTGATTAAATCTCCCTTCTCTAATCACTCCATAATGTAATCCCTTCTAGGAACAAGCCATACCACTATAAATACTACCATATATGCATTTTTATGCTCACAAAGAGGAATTCCATCTATTCTGCAGGATATATAAAACAATAGGAGCTTTTGTGTCTGAATGAGCACTGGAAATGTTCAAAAATATTTCTATAAGGTGCCATATTGGCTAGCAGCAATACATATCTACTATGGGAAGCAAATCAGCAATTACTACAGGGGCTTTCTCCTGTCATGCTCTGAGCAGACCTGAACCAATATGGTTGCTAAACCAAGGCATTCTGTTTGCACAGGATTTTCATCTTGGTAGTGCTGCATCTGAGGTGAGCAAGCAATTTCAGAGTACTTCAGAAAAACTTCAATATAGGAAACAAAAGGTAAAGTCTTTTTGCAAGTCTTCTGACTAGGAGAAGCTTACAGGAGAAGCAAATGTTGAAAAGGGTTGCCCTATGCTGGCACAGTGATATATTAATCTTTAAATAGTGGGCATAAATGTATTTAATGAGCAAAGCTGTGCAGTTGCCATCATTAGTACAGAAAGGATATGAGGAGCAAGAATCCTTTAAAACCTGTCTCCCATGGAAAAGCATCAGCCAAACAGTTTGTCAAGAGCCATGGTCTGGGCATATCAAAAGGATATTCTCTAGCACAAGATTTATGCAGGAAGAGTTTGACTGTACTTTCTACCTTGATTCTTTAGATGTGATTAATCCCACAAGAGAAGTATTTCATTCAGGTTCGCTTTGCCTTCATTTTAGGATGGGGATTTTCTCCTTATGGCCATTTCGTTCTCTCCTTCTGCTGGAGCCTTGAAGTCTGGAGCTTTGTATTTAATCACTGCCGATGGAGTCACTGCAGATGGTATCTGCTCAATGCAACCAAATGCTAGATGGCATCTAATAAAAGCACAAAACCCCTCATAAAATTATTTCAAAATTTGAAAGTACACATGCCCAGTCAGGGGGGTCAGTAAACTCAGTCAAGGGTCCTACTTAATTACATTATTTTAATTCAGCTTTAATTCTAATGTATTTGCTTTAGTGTCACATGGTACAAAAGAAAATGTCTGTGCTTCCAAATCCCTCCAAAATGATAATTTCACAGGGAGGACAGGACCTTCTAATTATGATTTTTACAAATGTGCTTTAATTTGGCTGTTCCATGGCAGGGAAAGCTTCTTTTCTCAGTAGGGCTCCTTGTAAAAGATAACCAGGATTAAAGACCACAACCAGTCACTGAATAAGAAAATCCTCGAGAAGAGAGAAACAGCTGGAGGGAGGCCAAAGCTGCTGCCAAAAGATGCTTCAGTGAGTGAGTGCATTCACTCTGATGAGGGAAGCCAGAGGATAGCTCTTGAGAAACAGTTCCTGAATTAGCTTTCAGTCTTGTTATCTGGCAGTGAACTTTATAGATTTCACAACGAGCAGCAGGCTTCACAATCCAGCTGAGTGTCCTTCCAGTGATGACATAGTGGATGTAGCTATGAGACAGATTGTCAGCTAAGCAAACCTGTTAGTGAAGGCTTGAAATGCTCTTTATCCTTACAAGGTATTAGTTTTGGCATGAGAACAAAACTGATGGTGCAAAAGGAAGGTCGCCAGCAAAGTAATAATGAGAAGAAAGATTAAGCTGGGCTTAACTTTCTAATAGTGACTGGTTTACATTAATGGTTTGCCGGGAACACAGAGAAACAACTGTTTCACGGTGAACAACAGAGTATCTAATACACAGAAATCTGCAAAGAATTTTGCCCTTTCCACTCATTAGTGAAGACTGCTCAGCTTTGCAGGGTCAGGCCTTACCCAAACTCCTCTTTAAATCTGAGATTTCAATTATTTGAATGACATAAGGTTAAAATATCAAATGAACCCTACATCTCTTTAAGGTGCCATTTACTTACTTATTTTGAAGTCACTTGTGACTCTCTAATAGGTTGTACTCACCACATTTATATGTCCTCTTAAATAAAACATGTGTGGCTCCTGGCAATGCAGCTTATATGTTCATAAAATCCAAGTAATTTTGTGCTAAATTCTAATTAAGAAATTTAATTGAGCCTCCAGTTGCTACTCTGTCTGTGTAAGCAGCAGCTAGGGATGACCTAATCATTCAGAGATCTGTATTACTTTCCTGTTGTTTATTTAAAGAACTGTACATGACACATATTTCTTTAGAGAAATTCCCATGAAATATTGGACAATGAATGCAAAGAGCATGTAAACCTTGTGGCTACTCCTAAACAACCATCTGAGTACTCTGTAAGTGATACTGAAGCCCTTTCTTTTTGCCCTAGGTCAAAACCCTTTCTTGTGTTGCACAAAAAAATAGCAACATTCTTTATTTTCTCAAAAGCATTTATTATTAGAAAGACTAAATTGTCAAAATAAATGTTTTCTTGTTATAGAGATTTAACCACTATTATTGTCCACTGTGTCCTTTGCTCAAAGACTTTGTTATACATCATAAAAAATCCAGTGTCAATCAACTGTCTCTCAGCAGTAGAAAGTGATATCCCTATGAAGATCAGGGCCCTCAAATGAGACTTTGAACCCCCTGTACTGGTAAACATCCAAAACAGCTTTGCTGCTGTCATTACAGATATCCTGGTGTAACTCAGGTCAGGCTCTGTGCACAGTGCCCAGCTTCTTCTCAGAAGGATCAGTTGCACTGCAGTAAATTAAGCAGTAACACAAATAACAATCCAGATGCCCAGGTTTTTCAAAGGTCTGTCCTCTCCCAAGCCTGTTTAGCCATGCTTACGTATAATTAAAGCCTACAATGGCCTAACTTCTACCATATTTCAAGCGCTTGCATCTCAATTTTGTTAAGCGTCCAGTTCAGTTGAAATGGTTTTAGCTGATAATTCCAGTGAGCAGGGTTTAACCTTGGGGAAACAAAGAGTGGGTTGAAGTAGAGTTCGTCCTTCCCTTCCCTTCTCCTCCAGTCTACACATGCACGCACAGGCTGCTTGCGCTCCCCTCTCGCCGCAAGCCCCACCCCGCGGTCACCTTGGCAGGCAGATGCGGTGTTCCCCGGGCGCGTTCCGCAGAGCGGGGGTGCAGAGCGCTGGTCGGCCTCTGCCACCTGCTGGCAAGGCCAGAAATGGTCCAGGCGTGAAATCGGAGGCTGAAGTGCTGCCTGTGCACGCCTAAAATCCCTCTCCATTAACTAAAACCATCGTGGCAAAAACAGGACAGTCTTCTACTGCCGCTGCTCTTCACGCAGCTTTGGCTGCGAAGGCTATGCCCGAAGAACTCTGTCAGAAAATACCTCCAAAATTAAAATAGTTGTTCTTGCACACATACAAAAAAGGCCTTCATTGCTTAGAGCATATTGGCGTTCTCTGAGACTGATTTGTTTTGTTTTTAAGGCAATTCAAATGACCTTAAACCTTTGAGATATCTGCATCTATTCTAGAATTGAGTCTTAACAGCTGAACTTATCCTCATTAGGCCTAACTAATTTCTGCTTCTGAATTGTGGAAAAATTGAAGTGTAGGTCTGGGTTGAAACCTGGCAAAAGGTGAAAATTCTCTTTTCAGCTTTATATCCTATGCCTGATACACTAAGTAGCCCACACAGCAAATCTGCACATGCCTTGTGAGGGTTAGCTGTTTAACATATTGTGTGCAGCTGATATTCGTAGCTGTGAGAGGTTAATAACAGCCTGTGAACCAGAGGGTTCCTGGGCACACTTGGGTAATTGCTGCAGTTAAATGCTTTAGACTCACAGCAGCCTCTGGAGAGGAAATTCTCATGCAAAATTCATTCCCACGAATTACTGCAGTTCATCAAAGATTCTTCTCACAAAAGTACTGCATAGTGAATTTCTTCAACTGAAGCTTGTTCTTGGTCAGAAGCATAGTCTGCCAATACAAACCCCTACAGTTTTTCACCTTAGCCTCTCGCAGAGTCTTCTTCTACCCCTCTAGCAAAGCTTCCTACGCTGAAGCTGCAGCCTCTGGAAGCACAGAGCAGCCCTCAGGCGGCCCAGCAGCACTAAGGTTGGCCTTCGGGGAAGCCTCCGAGAGAAATGGGGAGGAAACAAAGGTCTGCTCAGGTTATTAGACAGTGAGTGGATTTGGGAAAAAAAAAATAAAATAAACAAAAAAAAACCCCAAACACTCTGTGACATGGCAGTCTTTTGGGTTTTTGGGATTCTTTTGAGATGACAGCCTTTCAGCTGCCATCACCATCAGAAGCACAAGAAAAGGGATGGGGGGATGGCACACAAGAATTGGTTCCATTCAATTTGGGTTTCTATTCCTTGTGCAACACGACCTTATGAAATAAGTGTTACCTCATCTAGATTCATTAGGTTGCAAAGTAATTCCAGGCTGTCTAAAAGCATATCCTTACGGTACGCCTTCAGGAAAAAAAAACCCCAAAAAAAACCAAACCAAACCAAAACAAAAAAACAAAAAAACAAAAAAAAAAAAAAAAAAAAAAAAACCAAAAACAAAAACAAAAACAAAAACAAAAAAAAACCACTTTCTGAACGTGCTTAGAGCGTACTTCCAGAACGAAGCTTCCCAGACAGGGAACAGACCTGCATCGTACCAAGAGGAATCGCTTCTCGTTTTCTTCCGCGGGGCGGGGGAAGCAAATGCACCCAGCATATTTTAAGCGGCGGTGATGACAAAAGACAAGACATTCTGGCGCACGCTGCACCACACATCCTTCCGGCGGCAGACGCGCGGGCTCCATCCCGTGCCCGGGGCGCTCCCGGCGGAAGCGGCGGCGCGGCGCGGGGCGGGGCACACATGGCGGCCATGGCGGCGGAGCAGCGTGAGCTGGGGCGGCTCTCGGCGCTCGCCGTGTACCGCCGGGTGGCGGGGGCCGGACGGATGGAGCGGCGCCGCCGCGGGGCCCCGCTGCCCGCGGGTCGCAAGCGGGCCAAGGCCCACCTGAGGCGCGGCCGGGCTGGAGGCGGCGGCTCGGAGCCGGAGGCGCCGCCGCCAGCCGCGAGCCGCGTGGAGGCCGCCGTGGAGACCCCCGTGGAGGCCGCCGTGGAGGCCGCCGTGGATCCTCGGCCCGAGGCGACGGCCGCCGGGCCTGACACGAAACTGCGAAGCGGCCCCAAGGCGATGCCGGGCGGCCCGCGGCCGGCGAGGGAGGACGGCGGCGATGTGCCGGGGCTGCTGCGGCAGCTGGCGCGGCTGGAGGACAGCCGGCAGCGGGCGGCCGAGCTCTTCCGCTGGATGCTGGCCCCGGTGGCGCCGGCGGAGTTCTTGGGGCGGCACTGGGAGCGGGCGCCGCTGCTGGTGCGGCGGGGCGACCCCGGCTACTACGCGGGGCTCTTCTCCACGGCCGACTTCGACGCCGCCCTGCGAGGAGGAGAGGTTCACTTCGGCACTCACCTGGATGTGACCAGCTATGCCGAGGGAGTGCGGGAGACGCACAACCCCTCCGGCAGAGCCCTGCCCGCTGTCGTGTGGGACTTCTACCAGAACGGCTGCTCCCTGCGCCTCCTCTGCCCGCAGGCATTCTCCCCCACCGTCTGGCACTTCCTCTCCATCCTGCAAGAGCAGTTTGGCAGCATGGCAGGGGCGAACACCTACCTCACGCCCCCGGGTATGCAGGGCTTTGCCCCCCACTATGATGACATCGAGGCCTTCGTGCTGCAGCTGGAGGGGAAGAAGCACTGGCGTGTCTACAGGCCCCGAACAGATGCTGAGGTGCTGCCCCAGTTCTCCAGCGCAAACCTCACGCAGCCTGAACTCGGTGAGCCTGTGCTGGAGACTGTGCTGGAAGCCGGGGACCTGCTGTACTTCCCCCGCGGCTTTATCCACCAGGGTGATTGTCTCCCTGATGCACATTCACTCCACATCACTGTGTCTTCCTACCAGAGGAATTCCTGGGGGGACTTTTTGGAGAAGCTCCTCCCAGCTGCCCTGCAGATGGCCCTGGAGGAAGACGTGGAGTACCGACGGGGGCTTCCCATGGACTACCTGCTGTATATGGGGGTTGCTAACTCGGACACAGTTGATGCTCGGCGAACAGCCTTTGTGGAGAAGGTGCAGAGCCTGATAAAGAAACTTGTTGACTATGCACCCATTGATGCTGCTGTGGATCAGAGAGCCAAGTCGTTTCTTCATGACTGTCTTCCCCCAGTGCTTACTGAAAGTGAAAAGGCACGGAGTGTCTATGGCTTCCCAGCCCGGTGGCAAGATGGAGGCCCCTGCAATGTTGATATTCTGATAACCAAAGACACCGAAGTACGCCTGCTCCGTCATGGCATCATTAGAGTGTGTAATGAAGAAGCAGGTGTGATGCTGTACTACACTACAGAAAACTCAAGAGTGTATCATAAGGAAGAACCCAAGTTCCTTGAGCTAGATCCTGAATATACAGACAGTATTGAATTTCTCCTGTCTTCCTATCCAAATCATGTAAGTGTGGCTAACCTTCCATGTGAAACCTTGGAGGAAAAGATTTCTCTAGCTACACTTCTGTTTGAAAAAGGTATTCTGACTACAAAAAAGCCTCTGGCAAAAGTCTAACTCTTATTTTTTCACAAAATAAAAGTACACTTGTTTAGAAAATGTTCTGTCTTGGTCTTGCTTTCTGTCTGCTAGATATGAATCAGCAGTTCAGGTCTCTGCATCTCATCTGGGGGTAGAAGGTCTATGTCATGGGTAGAGAAATCAAATGTTCTGATTAAAATAAGTATATGCTCTAGGAGCAGTTCTGCAGGGCTGAGTGCCTATAGAAGATAATTGGTTATCTTCTTTTCACCAGCCATGTTACTACACCCTAGGTAACTTCAGGAAAGTTGTGAACTTTCTTGTAGCCTTGTAAATCATCATCATGTTTTCACAGTATTTTAAAGCAGCCTGCTCAGCTGCATGCAGGAAATAATGTTCATAGGCATATTTGGTGATGGTGACCATTCTGTGTGCCTTTGCTGGGCTATTCTGCATATATGGTGTGGCCTTCACACCCATGCTGTGTTGTAAAGATCCCTTGGTCACACATTTACTCTTCCTAAAAGTGGGGCCTGCAGGCAGCTCCCACTCAATTTGAGCAATTACACCCACCTATGTGGCCCTGCCCTTACTGAATGATGCAGTAAGATTTTCTCAAGCAAACATGATTTGTTGCATTTGAAATGCTTCAGGCTCGTTTGCTTCCTTTTCAGTCAAATAATACAGATAAAATATCTTTCCCTACTGGTTTCCCCACAGCAGCCCTTAGCAATGAAATTATTGGTCCTTTCAAGGTAAGTGGAGTACCCTCCAATATGTTTGGGGGTTTTTTGTGCTGAGTGAAAAACGTTTCATTTTAGGATCTATCAAGTTACATGAATACATGCCTGGCTGTGTGGTCAGTTCCCATAAATACTGGCAAACCTCTGAAACATTTTCGACAATGCAATTTTATCATAGCAGTCAGCAGGTGAGAGATATTCTGTCTTTAAAGCCTCCTGAAGATATACCCACAGTGAGCAGGGTGCATTACCCTGTGCTCCTCTGAGCTGTTGTGTTATCCAGGTTTTGCAAGATGGCACCCATACACTCTTAACTGTTAGGGATGTAAGTGTACACTATATCCTCCAAGATCCCATACTTGCAACACTGCCAGCCTTTCCTCCCTCTTTTGCCTGTATGCTTTTGCTAAATCTTGAAAGTTGAGCTGTGTAAAATTGCACAAGATCATACTGAGGTGCCCTTGGGGCCTCTTGGCTCTGTGAAACACTAGTGGCTGGACAGAAATGCTGTTGCCAATCTCATCCTCTGACTCCCCTGTCTATTCATCCTCACCAGAGGGTCAGCCACCCTTACCCCACCATTTATGTCCCTGGTAAATATCTCATGTCTCATGGTGCCCTTCCTGGGTTGCTCTGTGTGCTCTACGTGCAACCACAGGCACCAGCACTGCAGCTTTGTTGCTTGGGGCTGTGCTGCAGAGCTGCACCAGGAGCTCGTGCAGCCCTTTCTGCGATGGCTGCAAGCACATCTCTTTTGAGCACTTTAATGCCACCAAAAGACAGCATAAAGTCTCCTTAGCTTTTCCTTTCACTGGACTCTGGAAACTACCTGGGCTAGACACCTTACAGGTACTCCTTGTAGATTTATGCAGGGCTAGCCAGGCACAGAGTTTCTCTTTTCTTCATTGTTCTTTCTGTAGAAAGGTATTTCTTGCTGAGACCTGCAGAGTATACTAATTTTTTTTAACTAGGAGGTGGTGATCCATTTTGATCCCAGTAAGAAAAGCGTTCATATTTTGTAAGGTATCTAAAAATGCCATGTATTATAACTAACACTAATCTTACATCCCTTTAGATGCTGAGAACCCCAAGCAAAGAATCATTTTCCCATGTCATGGAGATGTGGTTCAGAGCAGAGATTGTCCCCTTTCAGTCTTTTAAGGTATTGTAAGATTCTTGTATAAGGTAACAGCTCTGTTTAGCATATCTACAGTCAAACAGAAACAGTGTTTGCAAGGGAATGTCTTTCTGCACTGTTCAGTAAGGGCAGGGCCACATAAGCTGTGTTACCTCAGGTCCTGAGTGGGAGCTGCCTGTGGTCTACTCTGTAAGGAAGAGCTGGCTGAGTTTCCTGTAGGGCTTGGGTTCTGTGCAGGGCAGCACAGGCCAGAAGGCCCCGTTGTACAGGCAGCACAACACAGGCACCAAAGGCATGGGGCAGTGTTGTGTCCTCCAGAGGCTACACCGTGGCTACTGGAGGGGAACATTCTGCATGCTGTAAGGCAAGGACCATGCTGAGGGTTCCTTCATGGGCTTCCAAGCAGTGCAGAAACACAAATGAAGGTACAGGGAACATATCCACCAATTTTTCCAAGCAAAGCTGAGCGGGACAGGAGAGTTTTGAGAGAGTAAGCCTTTATTTGCTCTCATAATCATACCCTTGGGGCATAGGAACAGCATCTTTTTGAAGGATACAAGGACCATTGAGTTTCACAACATCTATATGGGGCACAAAAAGTGGGGAGGGGAGTCGGCAGTCCCACATGTGCCTGTCACTTTGCCACTTTCGAGAAAGATACAGAAATACTCATCTGGTTTAGCTAGCACCTTGCCAGAATGCTCACCTAGGAAAGGGGAAGGATCAAACAGATATGTGCTGGAAGGCCAGAGCATGGGTACTATTCAGATACTACCATCTCAGAGTGACTGAGATGAGACACCTGCATTTTTTGAAGCGGCTTTCATGAATTGTCACCACATGATCACATGTGAAGCCCTAGTCTAGAAAATATAAAGAAAAAAGCCTTTACTGGTAGCCAGCAGCAGGGGGTTGACCTTGGCTGGTTGTTGGATTTCTGCCAAGCCACTCTTTCAATCCTCTTTAGCAACAGGAGAGGTGGAGAAACTAAGAAGAGAAACCTTACAGGTCAAGATAAGGACAAGGAGTAATTAATCAATATTTTGCCCAACATCATGGGCAAAACAGACTTAACTTAGAGAAGATTAATTTAATTCATTGCCAATAAATAACAGAGTAGACAGAGAGAAATAAAAAGAAAATTAAAAACACCTCCCCCTCATCTTTGAGTAGCATCAGATACATCTCTGAGCTGGCTGAAACTGTCCCTGTCCAATATAGGGGAATCCCGATCTCTTCTTACAGTCTTCCACTACCAAAACATTCCCACTTTAGCTCTAAATAATCTTACTTTTCTCTTGCAACCAGAGCTCAAAAGTTGTCATTGTGCTTGTTCTCTCTTGGCTATCATAAGGGAATGTTTTGCATGGAAAAGAAAAAATTTTTGTGTAGGAGGTGCCTGACATTTGCTCAGAAGGAAAAGGATTCATTGCTATGACTTTCTTCATGTGGTTTTGGAAACTCTCAGCATTAGACAATCTTGCCCTCTGTGAATCAGCTGTTGTGCTTTTCAGCTCAGCATTGATGAGCATTTCCTCCTGTCTCCCAGGTGAAGGGTCCAGGGGTTGGCCTGCTCGGTTTCTCCAAAGGAGGTGAAGTGTCCCTTGCCATGGCTGCCTTCCTGAAGAACATCATGGCTGTTGCTTCCCTCAATGCCCCAGTGCAGAGAAGTCACACTCACTCCAAAACATCTGTATACAATGAACTACCACCAGCACCCCCAACTGCTTTGTGAGGACAAAGCCAGGGGCCAGGGAGCACCATTTCTGTCAGACCCAGACCTCCTTTATGAACACCATCACCTTGTGCCAGCTGAACCAGCTGTCCTGGGTTTCTCCATTTTGCAGGTGTCCTCCAGGCCAGCTTGGTACACATGGAGCCAGCAGCTGCCTCTCAGCCCTGTCACGTTTTCAGCACCTGATGTCCCCATTGTAGCCCTTCCCTGCCCAGCATGTTTCATAACAGATGTTATCAGCAGCACAGTCTGACATCTCTGGGCCTGCCCTAGTACGGGTAAGGCTCTTTGAGCGTAGAACAGAATGTGACAGAGCAGGAGGGAGGGAGGAACGAAGTCTCGGAGTAGCTCATGGCAATGCCAAGTGCTGTCATCACACAAAAGGTGCAAGACCGCATGACCCAGGAGATTCCAGGAGAGCAGTGCTGGCTAGTGGGGCTGTTCCTGCCTGAGATGTTCCCAGGCCTGCAGCTTGGCTGAGTTTGAGGGAAAAAACCAGAACCTGCAGGAGAAACCCGGGAAGGAGGGATGCAGCTGTGTCCAGTCCAGCAGGCCTGCTGTAAAGAACTTTGACCACAGCAGATAAGCACAGTATGCAACAAGTGTCTGGATAGAGCAGCTGCCTTTTGGAGATCTTAGTATCATAGAATAGTTCAGGTTGAAAGGGACCTTAAATGTCATATGGTCCAACCCCCTCCCTGCAATAAGCAGGGACATCTTCAACTAGATCAGATTGCTCAGAGCCCTGTCCAACCTGGTCTTGGACGTCTCCAGGTATGGGACATCCACTGCCTCTCTGGGCAATCTGGGACAGTGTTTTACTACCCTCATTATAAAAAACTTCTACCTTATGTCTAATCAGTGTCAACTGTCTTTTCGTTTAAAGCCATTGCCCTACTAACAAATTTGTCCCCATTTTACAGGCCAACTTCAGGTATTGAAAGATGGCAATAAGGTGTCCCTGGAGTTCTCTTCTTTGAGCTGAGATGCTCCATCAGTGTCAGGGGATCGGCTGTGATGATCCTGCCCTGCAGAGGGTGCTGGCAGGGATGCAGCAGTGGCTCCAGGCAAATCTGGCGTCTCCCAGTACGTGTAGATCCACACCATTCCTGCTTAAATTCCCCCACCCCCGCCTGCGCGTGGGAAACCGCATTTATAAAAGAAGCCTCAGCTTGAATGCAGACACAACTCACAGTGTACTCAACAACTCTGGAGCCATGGGGCAGGTCAGTGCCCGCTCCCTGTGCCGGGCCAGCTCCCGCGCCTGGCAGAGGCGGCTGCCCTGGCCCGGCCCCGCGCCTGCAGCCCCACGGGGCCGCAGCCCCGCGTGGAGCCCCGGGACAGCCCCCGCCCAGGGACTCTCCTCCACGGCCCCCTCCATCCGCCTGTCGCCCGCCGCCCGCAGCCTCTTCGATGAGCCGCTGGCCATCGCCGTGCAGGGCCTGGGCCCGCGGCAGCGGGTCACTCTGCGGACGTCCTTGCGGGACGAGACCGGAGAGCTCTTCCAGGCCAGTGCTCACTACCAGGCGGGCGACGACGGGGAGCTGGACCTCGCCCGCTGTCCTGCGCTGCCGGGAGGCAGCTTCTCCGGCCTGGAGCCCATGGGGCTGCTCTGGGCTTTGCAGCCCCAGAAGCCTTTCTGGCGGCTGGTAAAGCGGGACGTGCAGCGCCCCTTCCTCCTGCAGCTGGAGGTGTTTGAGGGCCACGGGGAGCGCCCCGGGCGGCTCCTGGCCCGGGCGCAGCACGAGCGGGCGTTCCTGCGGGACGGGGTGCGGAGAGTCCCGGTGCGAGAAGGGAGGATCCGGGCGACGCTTTTCCTGCCCGCTGGTGAGTACCAACTGCAGCCATCCTGCTTTCTCTAAACCGGTGTTTTGTTGGTGAAAGTTGTTCCATGACCTCTGTGAAGGAGTCTATTAAAGGCCTATGTCCTTCCCCCATTCTTCCCTCCCATGCCACTGACCAGCCTGACCATCCTTCCCGATTCACCTGCCCATGCATGTGCCAGGACACAGCTGCAGAAGGGAGAGGAATAACCATTCTTACCCGGGGCTTGAGGTTAAAAAAAAAAAAAAAAGAAAACAAACAAACAAAAAAAACCAACCATGAAGAAGTTCACGGCAAGTGAATGTGAATGTGCCAGGAGAGCTGCTAGACAAGAAGCTGCAGAATACAGTGGTGGGGAAGGGCTCTGTGACAGTCATTGGCATTCTTACTCATGGGGAGGGGTTGCGGTTCTCTCTCCTCCCCCAACAGCAACTAACTACAGTAACTATTTGGTGACCATGGCCCACCATATTGGGGTGAGCATCACCAGTTGGTGAAAGAGGGAAGAGGAGGGGCTCAAGAACATTTACAGGGAATAACTCTTTCCAGCAGGAAAAGACAATTATCTAATTGCTCCGGAAAAGGTGCAGAGCATCTTTCGGAGATGTAAGGATTGCCCAAGACAACACCTGTCTTCAATATCTTCTGGGCAGATACACCAAGACTTTCCTGCCAGAGTCCAGGGTGTGGGAAGGCTGATTTCACAGACTTAGCATCCTGCCCACAACAAAGCCAGGACTCCCTCCCCTGCCTCACTTCTACCCCCACCTGCTGACTAGGAGAGGGAAGAAGCCACCTGCATACACTTTATATCCAAAATGTCCTACTTCCCCTGAGCTGAGGCACTTTCAGTAAGTCAAATGCTAGTGCACATCCTCTAAGTCCCCTGACCTCCACCTTTTGCCTGTGTTTTAAAATGTGACCCTTGCCACACATTGCCTGGCACTTTGAATTGTTTCGTAGGCACTTTGAGTTGTTTCCTCAGCACAGGATAAAAAGCATTTATCCCCATCCTACTGCCTCCACAATCTTCAACTTAGCAGGACTGTAAACTCAGTCTGTAGTCAGTATTTCTCTTAGTTCTATTTGGAGATGTGTTTCACAACCATGATTTCACCACACTCAGATTGTCCTGCACTGAGATACCCCATGATGATTTTCAGTTCCTGAGCCTGCTCTCTACACCACACATCTCCACATTCAGGTTCAGTAGTTGGATACTCCTCAGCAAATGGCATAAGGCTATGTAGAGGCCGAGAGCTCAAAGGGCTTTTGCTACAGTACTGTCGCACCTCCCTTGAGCACCCCCACGGCCTTGTTCAGCTGTACCACCTCCTCTGGGCTTGTTCAGTGCAAGTCCACAGAACCCTGCCACACTCAGCTGAGCCATGGGCCACACACAACTGCACTCCTGGCCCCTGGCCGCACAGCCACTGCTCTGAGTGCTCACAGCCTGTGAAGAGCCAGTAGATGTAGATGTGCTGTTGCCTGCATGCAAACAGCCAAAGAAGGAAGAGCACAGCAGCCCTTTTGACAGCAGGGCTCTCCTTGATTCAAGGCAAAGAGTGAACAGATGCTGTGCTCGCTCTCTCCTCACCTCTGTGACACCCCACAGCACATTCCCACCTTCCACCTGCAGCCTTATCTGTAGATGCATGGGCCACTGTGGTGCAGGGTGTGAGACTGTGGTAGGAGGGCATCATCAAAGGGTGGGAGGCATGAGCCCACTCAGGCCTGTGGCTGTCCTGAAGCCAGAAGTAGGTGTGAGCTAGGATTTCTCCACTCCCCAACAGGTCCAGGGTCACCTTCTCTGGCCTGTGGCTTGTGGGGCTTTCCTGCAGGTTGCAGTCCCAAAACCAATCAGGCTGAAGGAATGCAACATGCAAAGCATTCTCTTTCCCTGCACTGGATGGACAGGTTCAGGATTCTCCCAGGATGAGGAAAAAAGCATCCTGGACCAAGAAAGATCCAAACAGAGATCTGCTGATCACCCACTGAGATACCTGTGGCATCCTGTGCAGAATTGGATACTGATTGCTGCCAGACATGACTGGCAAAAAAAAAAAAAAAAAAAAAAAAACCAAAAAAAAAAAAAAACCAAAAAAACCACGTAATGGTTTGGGTGACTTACAGCTTTTCAAGGGATCCCAAATATTAAAAAGCCACAATACAAACAAAAAATCTTACAGTTTCTAGTTTGCATTGCATCTATCAAACCATGATACCTTGAGGATTCTTATAGTGGTAGATGAAGCATTTGTTGTTACAGGGCTGCTTACAGGAAGAGAATTTCGAACAAGATTCTTTTACCAAAGACTCTCCACCTGTTGGCCCTAAGCACAATGCACAGTACTGCTGATTCCTAAAACAAATAAAGGTTTGCACCTTACCTAAGAGGTTCTGTTCATGCACTATTTTCCTCTGCAACACACTTTAGAATTTTTTCACATGCTGACACTGCACAGCTGACTGATAGTGTCTTTTCCCCAAAAGATGCTTTTCTGCAGTTCCTGTTTGGTACCTCATTTGATGCATTCCAAACCAGAGAAACACTGAAAGGAGTAATTTCAGGCAATTCTGATCTTTGTCTTGTTTGCTCCAGGAGAAGACACCTTTCCAGGGATCATCGATATACATGGACTTGGAGGAGGTCTTTTTGAGCCCAGAGCAAGTCTGCTGGCCAATCATGGCTTTGCCACACTCGCCCTGGCTTATTATCAATTTGAGGATCTGCCCCAGGAACCAAAGGAACTCCACCTGGAATATTTTGAAGAGGCAGTGAACTATATGCTGCAGCACCCACAGGTAGGAACACCCATTTCCTCTGGGTTCCAGGAACCACTCCTGTAAAGTCCTCTCACTTTGCCCAAGTCATCTTTGGAGGAAGCTGCAGAATTACTCACCTGGCAGGGCTGGTCTTTGCAAAGATTTTGGGTGTCCAAGTTCTAGGAAAGAGAAGGGGCAAGTATATATGCACTGGAAGAGGGGTGGAGAGAGAGACAGAGAGACAGAGAAACATCACAAGAGACAGATCAGATGTAACCAGGTGAGAAGTGTGTGCAGGAGAATGCCTTTATGAGTTGCCACCAAATGTCCTCCTACAGTTTCAAGAGTGAAAAGTAAAGAGCATCTGTCAGGGTCTAAGACTAATAATTCATAGCTGTGACCTACAAGCTGTCCCCAGATGGATGAAATCATGTCCCCCACTCCTGGCAGATTTCAGCGTATCAGGGAACATTCTGATTGTGAGTGGTTTGAAGTACAGTGTGAGAAGGAAGTATAGGGGGTGCGGGAGGGTGTGCCTGTCATTTCCAGAAGGAAAAGGATTCATTGCTATGACTTTCTTCATGTGGTTTTGGAAACTCTCAGCATTAGACAATCTTGCCCTCTGTGAATCAGCTGTTGTGCTTTTCAGCTCAGCATTGATGAGCATTTCCTCCTGTCTCCCAGGTGAATGGTCCAGGGGTTGGCCTGCTCGGTTTCTCCAAAGGAGGTGAAGTGTCCCTTGCCATGGCTGCCTTCCTGAAGAACATCATGGCTGTTGCTTCCCTCAATGCCCCTGTTGCTGCTACATGTATTCCTTTCTCTTACAAGGATAAAATCATCCCCACTTTGACCTTATATGAACACAAAGCCAAGGCCACCAATTCCAAATTTCTTGATTATTCTGATGTCATTGATGATCCCTTTCAAGCCCCTGGCAACCAAAGCCGAATCCCACTAGAGAAAGCTGAGGCACAATTTCTATTCATGGTGGGCCAAGATGACCATGTTGTCAAAAGTGAGTATTATGCTACTGAAGTCTGCAAGCTTCTGCAGGCTCGAGGGAAGGAAAATTTTCAGATTCTCTCCTACCCTGGAACAGGTCACTGCATAGACCCACCCTTTTTCCCTTTGTACCACATAGGAAGACACCCCGTTTTTCACAAGCGAGCAGTCCTGGGTGGGGAGCTCAGGGCTTATTCTAAAGCTCAGGTTCATGCTTGGTCACAGATCCAGGAATTTTTCAAAAAGTATTTAATTGCTAACTAGTGTGCAACAAATAGTGTGCAAGCAACACACGACCTTGAACAACCAGATCTGATAAATTCTACTACAGTTATCAGGTCAAACCTTGTCACAGCTGTACCAGTACAACTACAATATCTTCCGTACCTTTGCACATCCATAACACAGAAAATAAATGGGTTTGCCTTTTCTGTTCCCCTCTCAACCTTTTTGCTCAAGAGTCAAGAAAAGGAATGGTGGTTTTTGCATTAGTCTTTGATAAAACAGGTCATGTGCAAAATGCACAGTTACATTTCTTGGGTGGTTTCTATTCCTCTAATACTTGACAATGCTTCCCATGTCACTGTGGTCTCTACATGCATATGCTATCTTCAGGTCATACTAATTGTGTCTAATGACAGTTTTGGAGCAGGGATTTCACTGCTCTTCTGGTGACTGTGTCATTGCAATGGAAACATCTCTGACTTCTGTGCTGCTGGAAGTGTGTAAGAATGGCTGCTATGGCCAGAATGCTGGGCTGTCTCTGGTTAAGCCTTGGGAAAGGTTGTTTGCCTTTTGTGCCTTCTTTCCATCTTCCCTTCCAAAGGAAGTGCTTTGGCTTGTGGATACTTCTGACCCCAAGATATCATGCAAAAAACTTTCTCTTGAATTTACAGCCATTTTGATCTTCTCCTACATGATGTGGAACATTTTAATCTTTGTTACTGGGATGAGAATCGTAATAAAGAGACTGAGATTTAAAAGCCATGGAGTCTTTTGCTGTGCTTTGGTTAGAAGCAGGGTTTGCAACTTGACTACTTTCTCATAACAGGGTGAAGGCTTAAGAAAGCTTGCAGCAACTTGGGATCAAAGGTTGCCCAGGTGGGAACAGGAGACCATAGAAGATGGACACATAGCCCCCTTACCTTCACTCTCTTCCACAGCTCTTGTGTCACCAAGCATGGAGCAGAAGGAATTTTGCTGAAGCCTCCAGGACCCTTTCCCTTAGCATCTGTTCCTGCATATGGTCAAGCCCATTGATCAAATCCAGTAGTGTAAGCCACAGAGCTTGTTCTCAACAATAGGAGTAGTTGCCACACATTCAGGGCTGGACACCAGACAAAATACCCAAATGCCAGATGACAGAACATCTCACCTGTTTGGAGAGGCAATTTCCATGGTGAATGAAAGATTGTCCGATATCTCTGACCACTTAATATTTCCAATTAGGGCGATGCTTGAGATTCCCTTAGATGTTTCCACTTCTTTCACACCTCTAAGACAGACACGAGGAGCTCAGAGCATGAGGCATCCCTGCCTGCATCTCCCAGGAAGAGCGGGAGCTTCAGGAAACAGCTCTCCCTTTGCAGTTCCTTTTGGATCAGAAGATCCATCTCTGCCTAAGATGGACTGAATGACCCTGTTTTTTAAATCCTTGCACAATCCATTACTAGAAGAGCCACATGTTTCCTGACCTACCTAAATAGTCTGTGAAAATGCTCCTCCCTTATTGCTCCTGCATCCCTGACCACTCTGACCATCCTTCCTAATAAACCTGGCTGTGCGGCTGCCTAGGCCGGACATAGCGTGGCGGACACGTAACCCACCTTTCCCATGCCTTGGGGTAACGAACAGAGAAGCAGAGCCGGCAAGGAGACAAGAAGCAATGGCGAGCTAGTGCTGGTGTGGCTTCTCCCCACGTCGGCTGGAGCTGGCCCTCGCTGTGGTCTCTTGGCTGAGTGGCAGGGCACAGCTCGGCCGTGCCGTGCAGAGCTGTCCCATCTCTGTCCCACACCAGCCCGTTCCTGTCCAGTGAATTCCGACTGCGATTCTGCTCGGTGGCTCGTCTTCTCCCCACGTCTCCTGCCCGCAGCCACCGCCCGGCCCGGGAGAGCTCGGGAGAACACCGAGGAGCTCGCCGAGGCCCAGACGGGTTTCAAGGACTCGGCAGCCTTTGGATGAAGCCTCCCAGAGCCGGGGAAGGCAGCGGGGGGAAGACAGGAGAGGAGGCAGGCATGCAGGGAAGTAGGGAGGCACGGAAATCGGCAGGCACGCAGGAGGGAAGCAGGCGGGCGGGACAAGGGAGCTGCCGCCCCGCTCCTCCCCGCCGGGGCGTGCCAGCGGCACTCCAGGCCCGAGCCCGGCCGTGGTTCCGCAAGGATCTGCCCCAGGATCCGCGCCCAGGAGCGGGAGCGATCCGGAGCCATGGGGCAGGTCAGTGCCCGCTCCCTGTGCCGGGCCAGCTCCCGCGCCTGGCAGAGGCGGCTGCCCTGGCCCGGCCCCGCGCCTGCAGCCCCACGGGGCCGCAGCCCCGCGTGGAGCCCCGGGACAGCCCCCGCCCAGGGACTCTCCTCCACGGCCCCCTCCATCCGCCTGTCGCCCGCCGCCCGCAGCCTCTTCGATGAGCCGCTGGCCATCGCCGTGCAGGGCCTGGGCCCGCGGCAGCGGGTCACTCTGCGGACGTCCTTGCGAGACGAGACCGGAGAGCTCTTCCAGGCCAGTGCTCACTACCAGGCGGGCGACGACGGGGAGCTGGACCTCGCCCGCTGTCCTGCGCTGCCGGGAGGCAGCTTCTGCGGCCTGGAGCCCATGGGGCTGCTCTGGGCTTTGCAGCCCCAGAAGCCTTTCTGGCGGCTGGTAAAGCGGGACGTGCAGAGCCCCTTCCTCCTGCAGCTGGAGGTGTTTGAGGGCCACGGGGAGCGCCCCGGGCGGCTCCTGGCCCGGGCGCAGCACGAGCGGGCGTTCCTGCGGGACGGGGTGCGGAGAGTCCCGGTGCGAGAAGGGAGGATCCGGGCGACGCTTTTCCTGCCCGCTGGTGAGTACCGGCCATGCCGGGCTCCTTCCCCCACGTTGCTGCCTCTACTTTTGGCCCCGCACTCGCAGGCCTGGAGCCAGACCGCCTCTAGGCTCCCCTGGCGCCCCGTACCAGGCAGAGGACAAGGCGGAGCTGCGTCTCGCCAGCAGGGACTGGACGCTTCTCAAGGCGTGGCCTGATCAGCCCGACCAGCTTGGATCTGCTGGCCGTGCTCCTCACACGGAGCAGCCTCGTGGTGAAGCACGTGTGTCTGTTTAACTGACTTCTATTGGACATGAAGGCATTGATCACAGTACACTTTTTGTTCCCAAATGCCATGGAAGGTGGTGTTAGCCAGTTTTCAAGGCATCTTTCCTCTATCTCTCTGTTTTCTACAAAAATCAGGTGGTAATTCTTTTGAGTAAGTGGAAGATGCTCTCCTAAACTGTGGAGTGTAAGTCTGTGGCTTCCCTTTCCAGCCTTTCCACACATCCTGAAGTGTGTAATGTCTTAATTGCTATAGCCCAAGTTGCCTTTTGCTGCCACATTTGTCCCCACTTCTTCCCTGCTTGTGAGCAGGTCAAGGAAAACATTGGAGAGACTTGCCCTGGCAGTACTTTTGTCAGAGAATAATGAAAAGGGCCTGTGAGGTTTTCACATTGCCTCACAAATGCTGTGTTGTCCTTCCATCAGCTGTCAAGATTTCTGCTAGTTTTCTGTAGGAAAGCTCATCTCTTGCATTCCCTTGGTTCTGTAGTAGCCACACCCCCAACACATCCCACCTTTCCTTCCCCTGGTGATACATAGGTTTTCACCAAGCATGTCTCTGGAACCCCAAGGAGCTCTTCTATGTATCACGTGCCTTCCCCTCTCCCCTTTCTTTTCTGTCTGTCCCAGATAACTCTTTCATGACAGTGCTAAAATCATATGTGCTGTGCCAGCCAGTGCCCTGGGCTCTGACTGCTCTGACTTCATCTGTTTCCTTGAGGCTGGAGGTGAATTTCTAGTTCTTGCTTGTTACATACGTTTGATGTTAGACTGCAGACACCCGAGGGAAGCCTCACCCTCTCTCCTGAGCAGGAATAGAAGTCTCCCTCTTGGCCTCCTCCTTTCCATACTTGGTTAGTACTTTTTAGCAATCCCTCTCAGCTCTGGACTTCAGTCCCTGTCCCATGATGAACCTAACTTAATGCTTCCCTTACCAGGTAAGCAAGGCTGGTTTCAAATACTTTCTTCTCTTAATCCCAGAATAAATGACTGAGGTGCATTTATACTAAAACTGAGAAGCTGGAACCATCAGAAGATGAGATTTTTTTGGATCAGCCATCTGAGAAATGCACTAAGGAGAAGCCTGCTGGGTATTTTTGAAGCAGAGCTTAATACATTTGCAGTGAATTTACATGATACAGAGTACTAATTACAACTGCCAAAAGATCCCTTCTCTTCCAGCTGCCTGTTTCCTGATGTTATCTAAAACATGTTATCTAAAATTAGCAGACCTGCTAATTTGTGCTAGTTTGTTTAATCTTGAAGCAATGTAGCCATTTCATTAAAACTGTCATAGTAATTTGGGACCCTCAATACCATTCTGCTGCTGTATTTTTTTTTTAAATACACATTTCCAGGCCTATGAATTTGGAATATAAATTAAAAATTATGGGTTAATGTGTCCTGTTATGTGGTCTCTCTCAGGAAGTGGCCCCTTTCCAGGAATTATTGACTTGTATGGAACTGGAGGAGGACTCCCTGAATACAGGGCATGCCTGCTGGCCAACCACGGCTTTGCTGTGCTGGCTCTGGCTTTCTACAGCTATGAAGATCTCCCCAAAGGGATGAAGGAATTCCACCTGGAATATTTTGAAGAAGCTGTAAACTATATGTTACAACACACCCAGGTTGGTTTGTTCATTGACTCTCACTACAGTGAACTCTCATTAGTTAGGTCCTGTCAGACTATAGATGGGGCAGAGCTGCTGAACTTAAAATAGCATCTCTGTTGAGTTGGCTGTTATTGTTTTATATCTTTAACTCCCATTACAACGGCTCTCTGGCAGACTATTCCAACTCTTCCTTTTGAACTGGCCAAGTGAAACAGTGACACATTGGTCACATACTGGTAATTTCTACTCCATTCAACCCAGTGTCATAACTAGGGTGCTAGTTTCATGGAGGCTTACTGGACTTGCAGTGGGGATTTTAGATTTATGCTCTGTAGAATGTCCTTCAGAACTAAATGTCCTTTTCAGCTGTGGAGCACATGATAACCTTCGGTGATCCAGGTCTCAGGGAAACCAAAGAAACTCAAGGAAGTCCACCAATACACATTTGATGCTGTGTATTTTATAAGCTGTTGAAATCACTCCAAATGTTGGTATTTCATAAGTGTGGGTTTTAGTAGCTAGTTGTGCACTTAGGGGTCCTTCTAACTCAGCACCTCATGCAAAAGAACCCTGCTCAATTCTGCATCTCCTTATAAGTAGCTGTGAGTGAAAGTAACTAGAATTGCACAAACCAACACTTGGTTTCTCTAGAGAATGAAAATAAATACCTTCCTCAACCTCAGAAAGATGAGTAGTTGTTAAAGGTCTTGACTGCTTTTTAGTCACCTTAACCTTAACTGCTCATGCCACCTCTCTGCACAAAAAAATCTGAAAATTGCTTCCCCCTGCATTTTTCCCCTTGAGAGCATTACAGTACCATTGCCTCCCATTAACATCTTCATGTGTTTTTAATGTGTTGCAAAGTTTCAGCCATATTTTCTAATTTCCCCCTTCCCATATTTCAAAGTCAGTGGGTTTGAAGCCTGTTAGACTGGTGATAAGACACAGAAGGTGTTAGATTCTGATGCTGTCTCAGAGCCTATTTGCCCCTGAGAGTCTTTGGATATTGAAGAGTTGTGGTATTAGCTAACCTTCTTCCAGTATTCTTACAGGATTTCAGCACCCAGTAAGGTCATTTAACTTTCCTATTCTAGTTAATTTGCCTTGTGTAAAAAAAAATGAAGGTAACCTAGTCTAGATTGACTCCAGGGGACTGTACAATTCTCCTAGAAAAATGGTTTTAATAGGTTATATTTTTAAGATTAATTTTAATGAGTAAGCTACCTCAGACTTCTTCCTATGAGTTAGATACCAAACATTCTAGAGAAGCGGGAGAACAGCTCATGTGGAGCCTGCTACCCCACATCAGCTTCTTAATAGGGGAACCTTGATTATAAGAAATACATTAACATAAGTGATGACAATACCACAGTTATCGCTGACTTTGAGCATTTTACACTGAAAGAAAGCAACTGCAGAGGAGGCCTCCCCTGTTCTTTCCCTCTTCTTCTCTCAACTGCATTATAATCTGGGACTGCACATTTGCAAGCACAGCTGTACTCTCTGCTTTGGCACTGAACCTTGTAGCTTTGTTAAGATGATGCCACAGTCTCAGTAGGGCATAGCATCATAAATCAAGCACAGAACAGTGCCTAGGATCCCTCAGACATGGGCCCTGCACACAGGACCTCAGATGTCTGTAGGTGGGGTCCAAATCTGGGACAGACACAGCTGCAAATATGGCAACATATTAAAAAAGTGGCATGCCATAGTTCATTGCTTGTGGTTTCTCTTCTCTCACCTCCAGGTTAAAGGTCCAGGAATCGGTTTGCTTGGACACTCAAAGGGAGGTGATCTGTGTGTCTCCATGGCCTCCTTCCTAAAGGGCATCACAGCCACTGTCCTTATCAATGGCTCGGTGGCAAATGTGGGTGCGGTACTCTGCTACAAGGACATCATCATTCCACCCCTTGGTATCAATCCAAAACGCATCAAGGTCGGCAAGTCCGGGATTGCTGATATTATTGATGTATTGAACAGCCCACTAGAAGGGCCTGACCAACAAAGCTTTATCCCTTTGGAGAAGGCTGAGTGTTGCTTCTTGTTCATTGTTGGCCAGGATGATCACAATTGGAAAAGTGAATTCTTTGCAGTTGAGGGGAGCAAACGTTTGCAAGCTCATGGGAAAGAAAAGCCTGAGGTAGTCTGTTATCCTGGAGCAGGACACTACATTGAACCTCCCTTTTTCCCGATGTGTGCAGCCTCAATGCACTTGCTATTTGGCAAGCCTGTGATGTGGGGAGGGGAGCCCAAGGCACACTGTGAGGCACAGATAGATGCTTGGCAGCAGATCCAAGCTTTCTTTCGTAAACACCTCACAGGCAAGCCATCTGGAACATCCAGTAAGCTCTGATATGAATTAGGTTACTTTACAGATGAAGATGCTGTTTTTGTTAAATGTTTTGTTAAATGGCTCAGAATGAGAACAAGGAACATCAGAGAATAAGCTATTAGGTTTCTTGGAGGATGATGATGGGTGAAAGCAAGACAGCAGCTTCCTTTTTACACCTTCTAATCTTGGTTAGAGGCCTTGGCCTCCTGTTTTATGTAGTACAGGAGTTATAAGCCGTAGAAAACAAATGGTGGTAAGGCTGTGTGCTTTGAGTGTGAATTAAAGTGGTAGGTAACTCATCCAAGCTGAGAACCGGGATGAAAACATGCCTTGGCCTTCTCAGATGAGATGTATGCCATTGCCCAGCTTTGTGTTCTAGTTCCAGTATTCCAGTTTTTCTGGAAGCAGTAATCTGCCTCCAGTAATCTTTCTGTTCTCCCTGTGCACTTCTCCCTCCTTTGTTGCTCCTTGCTCTTCTCTCAAACAACTAAAATGCATCTGCCTTAAAAATATCTAATATTTCACTTACCAAAAGCAGTACTACTGTGCCACTGCCTTAAAAATATCTAATATTTCACTTACCAAAAGCAGTACTACTGTGCCACTGCCTTAAAAATATCTAATATTTCACTTACCAAAAGCAGTACTACTGTGCCACTGCCTTAAAAATATCTAATATTTCACTTACCAAAAGCAGTACTACTGTGCCAGCACCCTCAGGTAATACTTCACATTTGTAGTCAACGAACAGCCCATAGCTCGATGTGATGTTCTGAGAGCATGCAGTAGGAATGAGACTTTTAAACAGTCTGTGGAAGTTGGTAAGCGTGAGGAAGCAACAGAACAGGTCCTGTTAGGTGTCATGCTGCAGTCTCTCCCAGGTGTCTCCTCAGCACGGCTGGCTATCGCTGTGGAGATCCACAGTCGGAGCTCCCTGCCTGTACATTCCCCAGATGCCGTCCCAGCTGCCTGCTCCTAAGGGCTGCTGAGAGTGAGGCGGCCTGCAAGGGGCCAGCGGCGGCCGGCCCGCTGTGGCGGAGCGGGGCTCCGGCTGCACGCCCGCTGCTCTGCGCAGCCCCGCCGGGATCGGCAGTAACTTTGTGCACCCAAGCGTGGGGCTGAAGGAGAAGACGCTGGGAGTTGGCGGCGCATTTGCACTGTGTGTCCGAACACGTTGTACCCGCCAGTGCCTGCAGCCCGACCTCTGCTGTTGCCTGCGCGTCAGGCCCGTTTGAGCGTTTTGTATCCACCGTACTGTAATGGATTAAAGTGAACCTTTAACCGCTGCCCACGGCTCGCTGCTCCAGTCGGTTGGATGGTTTGGGGGAGGTGGGAGCGGCCCGCCGCTGGCTGCCTTCCGGGGCTGGGGGGCGGGGAGGGGCTCCGCTCTCTATTGGGGACGCCTGGAAGGGGCGGCGGCCGCGGTACCGATATTGCGGGCGGCGCGGCCACACCGCGCACCCGCCGCTACCGCCGCTATGTGGAGAGCGCTGGCCGCCGCCGCCGCCGCCCCGGCACGGGCCCTGCTGCGCACCCCGCCGGCCCGGCGGGCTGCTAGCCTAGCCGTGTCCCCCACCGCCGGCCCGGCGGACGAGCGGGTAGAGACGCGGGTGGCGGGGCTGAGCCCGGGACAGCCGGTGACGCTGCGGGCCGTGGCGGCCGATGACCGCGGCTGCCTCTTCCAGTCGTGCGCGCACTACCGGGCGGACAGCCGCGGGGAGCTGCACCTGGGCACGGACGTCTCCCACGGCGGGGACTACACCGGCGTGGAGCCCATGGGGCTCTTCTGGAGCCTGGCCCCCGCCGGCATGGAGAAGCCGTACCAGCGGCTGGTTCCCCGCAACACCGGCGCCCCGATGAAGGTGGAGGTGTTGGTCCACGAGGGCCACAGCCCGCCCGGCTCCATGCCCGGGCCCGTGGTAGCCAAGGCCGAGGTGCAGAGGTTGTTCGCGGCCCCCGGCGTGCGGAGGATCCGGCTGAAGGAAGGAGTCGTAAGGGGCTCCCTTTTCCTGCCGCCGGGTGAGTGCCTCGGCCCGAGACCTTGGTCCCGAGGCCGGCGGGAGCCCCCGCCTTCTCTGACCAGAGCAAGGAAAGTCTCGTAAAATGAGCCCTTGCAGAGGCTGTCACCCGGGGAATCTGCATTCCCTAGCAGCCGAACGCTGCCCTGCAGACAGGTGGCCCTGAACTCTTAAGAAGATATCCCAAGTGCTTGTCGCGACAGGGCCCGGCTTGTGCGCGGCCGCCCCGCCTGGTCCGTCTCGGCGGCACCGAGCAGGGCGGGCACGGGGAGGCGGCTCTTGCGGGACGGGCCGGAGCTAAGGGAGAACAGGGGTTGTAGAGTTTACTTCCTTGCTGTGCTCGGCCTGTGGTTTTTCAGTAGGTTTGATGTTTGCTCTGGAGTACCAGAATCTAACATCCAGAAGAGCTGATGCGCTTCACTGTGTGAGCCTGTGCTGAATGTCCCAAGGATTTTACCCTAAGTAGAACTGAATTAAAAAGGTATTTTTCTTCCCTTTGAAACACAAGCCAGGAAGCAGAGCAGCAGATGAAGTTCTAAAAAATACATGTATTTCACCTCTGTTTCTACAGAGTGACTACAGTTAGTAGTTGGGTCACTTTTGTGGTATAAAACCAAAATGGATTTATGAGCAAGTTCTGCCTGTTATGCTTATGAGATGGTTGTGCTTTATGAGGTGTGATATTCTGATGGTCTGGGAGGGGTGATGGAAAATGAAACCTTACACCAGTGATTGTGTTTGTACACTTGAGCTATGAGTTAAACTTCTTGTAGTTCCCTGAGTGTTGTGGGTACTGGAACTGCCCTCCACATTACCTCTAATTTAAAACTACTTGGTTCAGCAACTCCTGTAAGTATCACTACAGTTATTAAGTATTTAAGTATTTTCATTCCAAACCAATGAATTTTATCCATTTAGATATGGATCCAAAGTCCACTGAGGAAAAAAACAACAGAGATTGAACTTTGAATTTCAGATGTTTAGTCAGCATGCTGGATTTTCCATCTCCGAGACATTGTTTTGATCTATCCTGACTTAGAGGATGAGTTTGATTTCTGCTGCGCTCAGTGGGAACCCAGACATATGCAAGATGAAACTGCATTTTCCCCTTTAGAAAGTCTGGCATTGTAATAGTGTTGAAAAGTCTGGAATCAAAGCTTAAATGATATTGCCATCCGTCATGATGGAGGATCCAGTTATAGCATTATGAACATACCCTTCTTTGCTCCAGGGACAAAAAAAAGTTAATATTTTTAAGATAGGAATCTTAAATGTGAACCATTCTTATAATAAGTGAGAGGACATGAGTGGCCTTATGATGTAATTTTAATATGAAAGCAATTTCTCAATTCAGGAATAAGAGTTACAGATGTGGAGGTTTGTTTGTTTTTAAATGTTGGTTAAGTTGTCTAGCCCATTTTATCCTGCTTTTTAGTGAGCTCTGCAGGAACCATATACTTGGGCATGTGTAGGCACTCAGAGAAGCAGTCCAGGATCCTTGTGCGAGTTAAAGGGTGTCTTCATGAGAGAGAAATACATTCATCTATAACTATGTTCTGATTACATGCTCTTGCTAGAAAGCTTTCCAGGTAGGAGTGATGATTAAATATGTATTTTCTTGCCATATAGGCTGGCTGCTGCTAACTAAAGATTACTGCTGATCATAGCATTATAATAAATTTATCCCAACCTATTTTCTCTCAAGTAGAATATTGAACTTCAATGAAAAAAAGATCAGAACTGAACGAGTAAGAACCCAAAAGCATGTTTCAGTCCCTTTCTGACTTCTTAATGCTTTAATTTGGGAGGTTTCCACCATTTAGCATGTCTTATACAAAACTTCCTTTTCTTAAGTGTGTTGAAATGCCAGAAACCTTTCCTTCAGCACATACAGGTAGTGTCAGAGAGTTAACACACTCTTACAACAAGTGTGTCCTCTTTGTGCTGAGATGGTTGTAGTGAGCTGGATCAGGGCACATCAGACGTGATGTCTGGTGGCCAGGGGGAAAAAAAAGAAAGAAAAAAAATTGCTTGCTTGGGGTCTTTAAAGCTCCATTAAGTAGCATCTTCAGCCTTCTAACCTAAGATCTCCTGGCTTGGCATACAAACATTTTACATCATGACCTTGACTGCAAAAGCACGGCTGTTGAAAATTGTGGTTCTGATTATTTCTTTAGTTTGGTGGGACAGATCGTACACATGTATGTGCACATTTATCTGTACATCAGTCCTGCACACACAACCGCACCCACACAGCTCTCAGTTCGGCCTTCTGTCTCGTCACTTCTGCAGGAGCAGTTCTCCTGCCAAGGCTTACAGTGCTCATGTTGAGAGAGAGGTAGTAAGTCCAGTTGATTTTAACAATGGGTTATCTTTGTTGGGCTTCGCTCAATGCAGTTTATTCCAGAGTTTACATAAGTTCTGTAGAATTTACTTCAAGGGCTCAGTGCTCTTGCCTCGTTACTCATGAGCTTGCACTTTGCTAATTAAGAAGTGACTTTGTGGGGAAATAGCTGACTTGGTGTATGATTGGTCTGAGGGCAGGAGGTTAAGACCATGGAAAAATACATTTAGAATGGTTGTTATTATTTTTTGTTGGGTTTGTTTGTTTGCTTTGGGGTTTTTGTGGCTTTTTTTTTTGTTTTAAAAAGCAAAACCTGTAACTTCATATATTTTTACAGGAATGTAAGGACTTGGACCTATTCTTAGTTTGAAATAGCTGGAGTGGGATACAGCACAGGTTCTCTTAAATCTCTGCTGTGCAAATGGAAAAATAATGACTCTTAATAGCTAATGTCTTATATGACTATAAATAGCAAATGTCTTAAGCATTCTGTATTTTGTTGTTCACTCTTCACCAGATAGTTTTTGTGTCCTGTTTGATAACTTTTCCTCTGTAACTCTTCTCTTTCATATAGGGGACGGTCCCTTTCCAGGAGTGATTGACATGTATGGGGATGAAGGAGGCTTGATTGAATTTAGATCCAGTCTCCTGGCTACCCATGGTTTTGCTGCTCTTTCTCTGCCATATTTTGACTTTGAAGATCTTCCTAGGGTCTTAAAAGAATTAAAACTTGAGTACTTTGAGGAGGCAGCAAGGTTCCTACAGCGTCACCCAAAGGTGAGTGCAGTGAGAAATCTCTTGGGACTAGGGAGTATTTAGCAGTTATGCCTAAGTGGTGGTGGTTGTGATTTTTTTTTATGTTTGAGTATCAGTTTCTGCTGGGCAAGCTTAGGCCCAATAGCAGCTTACGCGTATGACTGGGGAGAGTGAATTTCTTCCAGCACAAAGTATCTGTTAAATTCATGCTGGAGCTAGAAGATTGCTGATCAGTAGGACAGTGAATGCTGGAGTATCCTCCAAACAGGACCAGTGGTGATAAAAATGTTTGGCTTGTTTGGGTTTTTTTCTTACATGAAAGCAATTCGTTTTAAGAGAGGATGATATGACACTGCTCAATAGTAGTTGAAAGAATGAATTTGATAATATGGGATGTTGCTTTCAGTTTTACTTTCCAGGCTAGAAAAAGACAAGACAAATGCTACTTATCTAATCCTTCAAATGTAATTTGTGAGGTTACTTTATTTTTCTGAGACTTGAATTTCCTGTTACTTGTTTTAGGAAAATGAGAAAAAAATTTGCATTAACATATGCAGTAGGGACCAGGTCAGGACTGAATGATAGTATGCCTTGTGCCTATCTGCATTTTTTGTGGGGTTTGATCTCTCTTGGTGTCTCTGAAAAATAAGACAGTAAACAGAAGAAGGAACGTGGGTCCAGACTGTCACTTTCCAAGAGGTTACATCAATAATTAACCTAACCTTTTTTTTTAATAAAACAACTCCAAAGTCAATTAATGGCTAATCCCATTATAATGTATGCTTCCTTTATTCCTTTCTTCCCCTCTTCTCCACCCCCTATCTTATCTGAAGGTGAAAGGACCAGGAGTTGGAGTGATTGGGACTGGGAAAGGGGCAGAATTAGCACTCTCCATGATCACCTTCCTGCCAGAAGTAGTGGCTGCTGTCTCAATCTCTGGCTGTAGTTCAAATACAGTTGCAGACCTCCATTATGGTGAGATGACTCTGCCCGGGCTGCGTTTTGATATGAAGAAAGTCAGTGTCTCTGAGTCTGGTGTATTTGACATTTTTGAAGCTCTGGATGACCCAGCGAATCCTGCTAATTCTCCTAGCGTGATCCCCATTGAAAAAGCAGAAGGTCACTTTCTCTTAGTGGTAGGGGAAGATGATCGGATGTGGAAGAGCTCCCTATATGCTGAGCTGGCAATCAGGCGTCTACGCCAGCATGGGAAGGAGAACTTTGAACTCCTGAGTTATCCAGGAGCAGGTCACCGAATTGATCCTCCTTCTACTCCATTTTGTCAGGTAGCTATGGATCGTGTTTTGGGAGTGCCTGTTCTGGGAGGTGGAGAGAGCAAAGCACATGCCCATGCACAGGAACACTCCTGGGGAAGGATTCAGGAGTTTCTGCACTTGCATTTGGGATGAACACTTAAGCACATGCAAGCTGTTGCAGATCTGCAAGGACTGAACTTGAGCCACCAAAATGACTGGTGATGACTGGTGAATTGAAGGGATTGACTGAGACAAGCCTTGAAATATGGAAATAACCAAATGACTAGTTAGTTACAAGTAAAAATCTAAAAAGAAAGGGATTTATTTGGAGTAGCCTAAGTTAATTTAACTAGGTAAACAGAGAAGATGTGAAACAACAAGCAGGCTGCACTATGGTACAATTTTGACAGCTCAAAGTGGTCATGATATGAAGAAACAAGTACCTGAAGAGAGTAGTAGGTACTTCCTTGCTTGCAGTATTTACACCTCACAGAATGTTAACAGGCAGCCTGCACCCTCAGCAGTGCCAGACAGGATCACACCTTGGCAATGACAGATGATAAACGTAGACATCTAAATCATGAATGACTCTGAGTCCTAAGCTACCCTACCCCAGAATTCTCATATTTACAGCCATATACACTTTATAAATGTTTTCCACTTACACAAAGCTGGAGATACCTACTTGAAATGAGGTTTGTATACTTACTGTGGTCTTCTGGTGACAGTCTGTTTCTTTCCAGAAAGAACTGTGTACTAAATGGGAAAATGAAGAGTACTTTTCCTTGTCATCCAAGAAGGACGGCAGTACTAGCACTGTCTTGTATTTGGGATGTACCTGTCTGTTTCTGTAATGTCTTGGATTGCCATTTGACACTCAGGGTATTAAGATTCTGTTGGATAGGTTAGAGCATGCCTAAATACAGCCATGAAGTTAGGGATTAATTACTTGTGGAACTCTTTAGTAGTGATGACAACAGATGCTGACAACTGTTCTTAGGGAGGAAGCAGAGTTGGGAGACAGAAAACCTAGCCTGTAGATTTAAACTGACTCTAAAAAGCTGTCACCTTATAGTGGTGATTAACTCAGAATCATACCAAACTAACAATGCCCTCCAAAAAAGCCCCCAAAGCCAAATCTAGGATAGCTTTTCTATGACTATCTGAGATTTTTTTTAAAATCCAAATTCATTTTTGGCTAGTGCCTTTTTTCCCCTCACCATTCAGGTAGAAAGAAACAACTTCTTCCCAAGTGAGTTGATCTCTCAAGAGGGTCTTGCTGAAATAGTGCCAGTGCAGAAGGCCTGTTTAAGGAGGGTCTCTATTAACAAAATTCCTCCTTCCAAAGTCATTTTGTCAGACCAGTTTGAGAGCTGCCCAGAAAGATACAAAACTTTTATTAGTGATACTCAGTTTTGCTTTGCTCTCAGGGATCTCTCTCCAGTTAACTGTCATGCTGCTGCTCAGTCTCAATAGCTTTCTGCAACTCTTATTAATCCTTATAATTTTATTGAAGTCACATGTTTTTCACACACAATCAATGCCAACTGAACAATTTATCCATCCATTCTTTACAAGAAAAGCTCCATCCTGCAAACTCCACAAAAGATCTCTTCATGCCTGGTCTCTAAACTCCCTCACCAGCAGAATAGGCTTTTGCCAAGTCATATCTGGTGCCTGAACCTCTGCTAACATAAGCAGCCTCAGAAGTCCAGGACCAGAGCCTGCTGCTCTGTGGTCCTTGGTGTCACCCATACTTGTCAGACTGCCTTTCTTCCCAAACTCATTTCAAGTGGCAACTGTAGGAGAAAGGGTTTTCTGTTGTGTGAAGGTTCCTGCCTCATCCTGTGTCTCTTCAGAAGCTGGAGCTGTTATTAATTGTGCAAGAGCAGCACCTCTCCTATCCCTGTTCTGTCACTCTCCCAGTGCCAATACCTGTGCTCCACACTGCAGCCCTACCTCAGCAGATGCATTGCTATGCAAGATTGCAATCTGGAGGTTCAGGAAGTAAATGCTAAGTTGTAAATAAATTAAAAAAAAAACCCAAACAGGTAGATTAAGAGTTTGCAGACTTTATTTCTAAAGCACAAGTTTTAAAAATAATTTTGTGTTAGATTTTGTCAGATACACGCAATTTGAAAGAGAAGTAAAACACTTTCTTTATTAAAAAGCAACCACGTGTAAGAAGTTGATGTTATGTATTTGTTTGGAAAAGTGAAGAATACTTTGTTTTAAAAGGAGGAAAAATTAAAAACAATGTAATTTTACTGCAAAGAGCCTTTTTTGTCAATGAGTCAGGGTTTCCTGTACAAAATAATTAATAGAAGGACCTGTTGAAAACCAGACAACTTTTGCACTAGAATTTTGTGTATTTACAATGCTACCTGGGGACCCAAGAGGCATTGCAGGCACTCTGCAGAACGTGTAGCTATTTCCTGCAGCATACATTAAAGTGAGGGCCTGATTATGGCCTTACAGCCACCTTATTTATATTGGTTTACATTCACAAAATTGTTAGGGTTTGAAGAGACTTCTGGAGATCACCTAGTCCAATTCTCCTGCTTAGGCAGGGTCACCTGGAGCAAGTTACACAGGAATGCGTCCAGGTGGATTTGGACTGTCTCCAAAGGGAGACTCCACGGCCTCCTTGGGCAGCCTATTCCAGTGCTCTGCTACCCTCGGTGTAAAGAGGTTCTTCTTCACGCTGAGGTGGAACTTCCCGTGTTTCAGCTTAAGGCCGTTTCTCCTTGTCCTGTCACTGGGCACCCCTGAAAAGTGCCTGGCACCATCCTCTTGGCACCCACCTTTGAGATATTTGTATCTGTTGGTGAGCTCTCCTCTTCTAAAGACGAGACAGGCCAAGGTCCCGCAGTCTCTCCTCGCAAGAGAGAGGCTCCAGACCCCTCATCATCTCTGTGGCTCTCACTGGCTCCTCTCCAGTAGCTCCTCTTGTACTGAGGAGCCCGGAACCCGCCACTAATTTTTTGCCAGGCCAAACGCCCATCACATTCCATTAGGACGAGTGCTCGGGGGTTGGATGAGCTGCAGTGGCCACAGCTGGGGGCCCTCGCAGCTGCCCCCGGAGCGCCCCGGCTGCGCCGCGAGCCCCGCGCCGGGCTCCGGCAGGCCTCGGCCAGCCCCGCCAGTCCCACAAGGCGCCGCGGGCCGCCGCCGCTACGCGACTTCCGGCCGGGGCGTTCCCCGCGCCCGTAGCAACCGGAGCGTTCGCGGTATCCACGGCACCATGGTGAGTCCTGCGGCCGGGGCGGCGCCGGGGCTCGGCGCCGGGGGTCGGAGCGGCCCCCGGGCCGGCGGCGGCGGCGCGGAGCAGCCCGGGCTCGGCGGGAGCCGTCCGGGAGGCAGCGCGGGGCTCGCGGCGGCGGCTGAGGCGGGGGCCGGTGGCCTGCTGCTGTGCCTTGGGAAAGGGGCATTTCGGGGATAAGCGAGGAAAGAGGGGAGTCACAATGGCCTGCTGCTGTGCCTTGAGAAAGGGGATTTCGGGGATAAGCGAGGAAAGAGGGGAGTCACAATGGCCTGCTGCTGTGCCTTGGGAAAGGGGATTTCGGGGATAAGCGAGGAAAGAGGGGAGTCCCAAGCTCCCAAACCTCCGTTAGTACGTGGTTTTAAGGCGGCAGTATCGGTAATCGCACCGATTAGTTTGGTGTCTGTTGCTGTGCAATTCCGATTTCATCTGTTTAAAATACAAATAAATGTCTGCAAATAAAGGTGAAGTGTCGCTGTTTTGCTTTTTACTGGGGGTCTAAATTTTGTACATACTACGTGTCCAACCTCTATGTTTTGGGGGCGGAAATGCATCTTTTGTTACAACTATTACTAGTACAGGTGTGGTTATTTTTCTCCCACAGAGATTCTGTTTCTTGTTCCTGCCATGTTGATGGTGACTCTTCAGGGGTGACCACTGGTCACTTGGCATTTTGAATATTTTAAAATAAACTGTTATGACTTTCTTTAGACTAAACACCTGTAGAAAATTGTTCAATACGCAGGTAGAAGAACCCTGCAGATAAGCTTCTTGGAGGGAGTTTCCCTTAAGTAACCTCCTGTGGTAGAAGATACTCTGATTTACCTACAGAAATTTCAAGTGCACCTCAAAGAAAATTAAGTCCCTGATATGTGCTCGCCAGATAACCTGCTGTGCTGATGTCCATGTTTTAATCCAATCAGCAGAGATAAGTCTACAGAGGTCAGGCAAGAAGCTTCTCCTTGTGCTCACATGGATCAGTAGCTTTAAAGTCCAAACTGTTTTTAGGCATGAGTTTGAAACAGCAGCAGCCACTGATCTTATAAATGCATTTCTGCCTTCAACATGTGTGACCGAGATCATGTACCCGAATGCTGTGGTGGTTGGCTGCCATAATTATGAAAAAGGCAATTAAATTTCTGCCCAAAAAACCCCAATTAACTGGAAGCCAGCTGTTTTTTGCCTGCACACTGGTAACTGTTAATTGACTTGAATGAGGCTGTTGTAGTGGGAACTTAGGGATATGATCTTCTCAACCAGAGGAGGTCATGCAGATGTTCATCTCTGGCTGACACTGGGGAGCTGCTGCTGGGGCTCAAGTTTGCAGGTCATCTCCAATGAGACTTAGAGCTAGCTATCCCTTGGTATAGACCAGATTGAAATGAATGCCTGTCAGTGGGCAGAAACAGCTGGAACATCTGAGGGTGTCTCAATGGAGGTGCATGTTGATGTTTGAGGTGCATGCTCAGACTCCCTGGTGTTGCTGGCTCCTAGAATGTTGCTGGGTGTTTGGTGGCTGTGGCCTTTTCTTGTATAAAGCTGCCTCAGCTGTTGCCTTTTATTGCTGGGACCAGAGTTTCCTGTGGTCCAGAGTAAAGTACCCAACACTAAAGCTCTGTGACTGATGTAGCTGCCTGTAAGATTTTTGGGGGAAGTTAGTTTGTTGTTTTTAACTTCTACAGTGTGGTGGGGTTATATATCTGATAACCTGAAAGGCTGCTTTTATCCACGCCCTGCTACCCTTAAGAGCAACAGCGATGCCAAAACTAGTCTTCCTGTATTTGTAGAAAGGAGGCTGTTGATCACTGTTTGTAAAAGATTGATCTCTGAAACCTTTTTAATCCCAAAGACATCTTGGAATATGTTTAATGTTTAGAGAAGCATTAAAGATGTTGATTATATATTACTGTTTTGGATATCTTTATGTGGTTTCATTAAGACTCTGATGTGAGGTGGAAAAGTAAGAGTTAGTGACAACAGAAAGTTGGTCAGTGGGTCAGTCCTTAAAAAGCATCTCTCAGGTTTTTCCAAACCAAATAACACATGTTTTCACATTGCATGGTGTAACTCAATGCAAAACAATTGGAAAGAAACCCCAAATATATATAATCCAGTTTGCTCTTGAGTTTTGGCAAGATGTACCTCATTTTCTTCAGTGAATTTTACGAGGCTGTATCATTTTCTGGTCACAGACTTGCTTTCAGGCAGGAAGCTACTAATGCACAATAGAAAGTGTGAGGTCTTAAGAGCATTAGACTGCAATTTTCAATGTAGTAACTTCTTATGCCTTTAAATTGAATTTCACCATATAAGCTAATAAGCAGTGTGCCATGGGGCAGAGAGTAAGATCAGGAAGATAATGTCCTGACATTAAGCCCATTGTTTGCTTCTGAAAATGCAGCAAAGTACCCCAGAAAACAAAATTACAGGACACTGGGGGGTTTCAACTTCTTTCACTTGGCTGACCCAAGATAATATAGGAAAGTGGTGGAAGGGAGGCAAACAAGCAGAATAGGGAGAGGGAAGGAAGAGGAAATAGATTTGCAGTGAACAAGCCACTTAAAAAATTCAATAATTATTCATTCACTTAAGTTTGTTTCACTTTTAGGCAAAAGCAACGACCATCAAAGAAGCTCTAGCCAGATGGGTAAGTACTAGAACAGTGTCTAGCAGTGTGAGATTTGACTGTATTCAGCTAATTTTGTTTTTAAAACATTGTGAGAAATATGATTGCTTGAAACATCTGCTTTAAGAAGTTTCACAAAGTAAAGTCATGATTACTACTGTTGTTGTTGTATCATACTTTCTGTATGTTCCTGTTAAATTGATACAACTGGTAAAGATTAGTCTCTTTTGCCCTCCTGCCTTGTTCTGCTGGATATGCATTGGCCTGAAGCCACAAAGAGTTTCAAAGTTGGGGATGTATTATGCTTTAATTATGCTCTGTTCACTTTACCTAAGTGCAGTCTTTCCCACAGAATAAACAAGCATGAAATTCTCACTGTACCAAGTTCAGTGAATCTTCTACATGTCTTTTGACATATGGTCCCTCATACTGTGCAAAGCGTAACTCAGAATGAGGTTCTTGGGGTTTTTTCCTCTTAAAGTACTCTGATAATACAGAAGCTCATTTGTCTGGTTGTGGCTGACCTGGTCTTCCAGAAAGCTGTGTGTTGGCAAGGATGTGGATGTAATGTGAAATGACGATGTAGGATGCTCAAGGGTCAGGTTCACTGTCCAGTAAAACCAGCGAGAATCTTTCCCCAGTCTCTGAATTTTAGATGAAGTCACAGATGTGCTGTTGGGTTTACATACATTAGCTTTCCTGCTAATTCTGGCCAGCTGCTAGAGCAAGGATTTATAAATGTTTTGGACTCTGGAAGATCTGGATATGATAGTGTGAGTAGGTACGCTTGAAAGCCAGAAGCTCAAGATACTAGCCTGTAACTGAAGATTACTTCCATTTTGAATTTTATCATTGTTTAGTACCTTGAGTATTTCAGGGGTTTTCCAGTAATGTTGGTATATCCCACAAACTTCATTGCTGCTCTCCTAGTAAGATCTAGAATGCAACAACTTGCAGACATTAGCATTAGTAGAGGTATGAACTGTGTATAAAAAAGTTTGCTTTTCCTCCCTCACTCTTTCTGCCTTGCAGAACTTCAGCACCATGTTTCCTATTAATAGATTTATTTTTCATTTGCTCCTCTGTCACATGTCTCTTAGATAGAATCATCCTGTATCAGTGAGTTTCCATTAATGTTAGGGATAAAGTGCTGAATTTGTTTTTCTCTTCAAGTTATTAGGGGTGGGTCTAAATCTTCCTTTTACTCTTCCTAATCTGGGTCCATGTGACTTGTACAATTGCATTTGGTGTTGTGTTGCATTCTGAATGTTTTTCTTCCCTTTGGCATAAGGGTTTACCTCTGCCCTACAGTCAGGGTGACATAAGTTAAATCAAAGCAACTTGAAATCAAAGCAGCTTCAACTTGGCAAACATGTAACCTGTTCTTATAAAAACATGTCTGTTCTACCTATATTTTTTCTGTGGGATATTGTGGCTGTGCAGCTGCTTCCAGAAGTACTTGGCAACCTGGATGAATTTTCTTCCTGAAGGTGCTCACTGCTGGCCCAGTCTGTGTTGGAAGCTCTCTCCCTTCCATATTTTTAAGGAAAAATATATTTTTATTTGTTGGTATAAGCTCATAGATTACAAACTGAGTATAAATACAAACAGATACAGTACTGTTGGTAGAAAAGAAAATGGAAGTTACACATTGATATAGTTACTTTGTTTGAACATGTATCACCATATTCCAGCAAAACATCTGATGTGCTTATTTGCTAAATCACTAATTTTGAATAAAAATACTGTCACACTGAATTTGGACAGAAACTGGAATATAAATAAGTGTACAAGACAACATGATTTTTTTTAAATTAAGTTTTCTGAAGTATTTTCGGTGCGTAAGAGGAAAAATAATGTTATCAAAACCTGATGTTCTTCTGTGGGATACTAAAAGACTTATGGGATATGATTAATTTAATTACAAAGTAGCCGTATCAACTGGGGCACACTCAGCTATCTCTCTTTTCAGTAGATGCATGAAATGGAGGAGGAAACAGAACTCCTTGTTTTGAAAGCGCCAAGATTTCTCCATTGTTAATGGACCTCCAGTCCTTGCACTGAACACTGAGTGAACTGACAAAATGCTCCCTTTGTGCTGTCAGGGAGGCAGCTGTCAAAACTGCTCCTACTCTCTAAACAGATACTTGTTCCAAGTGTTTAGTCAATAACTGACATCACTTCAGAATTTTAAAAGCTTTAATTGACCATATTTTTTAATAAACCTAAATGCCAAAGTTACGTCCATTTTTCCAAGGCTCTGAATTATCAGCCTAGGTTGTAAATAGGAAATCTGTCTTTTGCTGTATTCTCTAAAGTGTAACATCTTCCCCCACTCTTTTTTAAAGGCTAATTAGAATTATTTTTTTTTATTCCTAATGCTGTGAATATGTTGAAGTTCTCCCCCAAAACACACTCCCCTGTGTTCAGTTTGTGCTGTGAGCTGTGCACATGTTCTGAGATTTCTGGGTGAAGTGAAAAGGAGACTTTTCTGTCAGAACTTTAAATCTGCTTCTGCTCTAGACTGGCCCTATCTGAGGTTTCTGTATGTCAGTCTCCATGGAAATACCTTAATCCAGAATTTTAGCCTTCCATCTATTTTCCATTCTTTATGGCAGATGACTCCTTTATGAATTGCTGAAGTGTTACACAACTTTTAAAAACCAGCATATGTAATGCATGTTATTTTGATATCTTGAAAATAAGCTAGCTTTACCCTTTTTATGCTACAGTAGCAGGAATCTTGATAACAGCACTCAAAATACTTTCTCTTTCCAGTAGTATATTGGAATTCCTTCTATAGTATTCACTTTTAGAGTAATTCTTTTAGTGTAGTAGTTTTTGGTAATTGAATGTAGCAGTCTCTTCCTCACCTTCTCTTTTCTTTAGGAAGAGAAAAGTGGCCAGAAGGCTTCAGAGGCAAAGGAAGTGAAACTGTACGGGCAGATTCCTCCTGTGGAAAAGATGGATGGCGCTCTCTCCACACTTGTTAACTGCGAGTAAGTTCAATTAAAAACATGTTGGAAACAAAATATTCTACTCTCTTCATTTCAGTTTTTCTGCTGTCCACTGCAAATATTACTGTGTTTAAGTGTGGCCTTCAAAGCAGCAACTTTGGCTTCTTTTTTTCTTAACCGAGCTTCTCTTTCTGCACACAATTGCCCTTTTTAATTCAAAGACCCCTGTCACTTAACTCAGAAGGTGTTAGGGTAGATTCTGTATTAATATTTGTCCCCAGAAAATTATATACTGTTTATCATTATAAAATTACATATTTGTGTTTGGAGTCTATCAGTTAAATGGCACGTTTATGATCCACTCCAAAATTCATGGAAAAAAAGAGGCAATTTGAGCAGACTTTCAGAAAGAGATTAGAGTAATTTCAGAAATAAATATCCATGCATTTGATAAGGCTAGGCATCAAAAGATAATCCAGTATTTTATGTAAGTAACTCATAGTACTTTCCCAGAAGTTAAATACAGTTTAAGAAATCTTAATGGTAGGAGGATATTTTGAGTCTGTTACACATCCAGTTAGTTTACCATCTAATGAGACAAAAACATGTAATTATTTTTAATGCAGTGGTGTTGGGACATGGAAATCTTCCAATGTAGTGATCCCTTATATACTGTGAATTGATTATTCTTTCTTTTAAAGGAAACTATCACTGTCTACAAACTGCATTGATAGAATCGCCAACTTGAACAACCTAAGTAAGTGACAAGCCAGCTGTCCATTGTGCTTGTTTTCTAGTTGCCTGGTTAGGAGATATGCCATCATTTGTTACATGTGTCCAGCTTTATTTATACCTGTTATTAGCCTTTTTTATTCCCTCCTCATAGAACATTACAAGTGACCTTTAAAATGACCAGTCTTACTGGAGAATGCACGCTGAGCAGCTGTGGTATATTGCAGCAGGTATCCCTGCACTAGCCTTGACAGTTGTTTCACAGTGCAACAATCAAAAAATTCCATTCACTAAGCACTTCCATACCTTCCCGTGGGCCTTGCTGTGCTATTCAACACCTAATCAGTTCTAAAGTGATGTCATGACCATTTTCCATGCTCCTGATGGAGACAGTCTGCCATTCAACAACTCTGCAAATACATTATTGGTTGCAATGAGGTTGGAGTGTTGTAGACCTGGATGGAAAAAATGTCATTCCACTTTGCAGAGGACTGGATATACTTGGTTTTATTTTGTTCATACTTTAGATATGGATGTGCCACCTGTCTAGAAGTAGAGCTTCTCTTTCTTGGACAACTGTCTTTGAAACTCTTGGGTTTCTTCGCATAATAAGCTCAGACTTCAAAAGATTTGGAAATACTAGTCAGGGAAAAATATTCCAGTAGTCTTTCCAAATAACTGTTCTGTAATACTTCAATTGAGTAACTATCATGAGAAAAAATAATTAAGCAGTTATACAAAGAAGTGAAACCAATGAAATTTTTTAGTGGGGTAAAACCTTAAACACCTTTAAAGCATACTAAATATTTATATTAATGTAGATTAAAAACATCCAGTCTATACCAAGTATTTGATGCTAAAGCCAGACAAACTAGAACTAAGCTGAATGTCTCTCATCGGGCATCTGTAAGGCAGCTTTATATGCTGCCTCTAGTATAGAAACACAATCTGCTGCCTTAAAATAAGATCAGAACCACTTTTGCCTGGAGAAGAAGGGATATGAATTATGTAAGACCAAAAGAAGCAAGTCAGCAGTTAGAGTTCAGGTGCAAGGTGAAATAATAATTTTTGTCCAGTTTTTATCAAAACTGAATTTCAACTAGGTAACCTACACATGAGCAGCTTTGTATTCATGAATGTATTTCTGAGCTTTCCTCTGCATCAATTCCTGCTGATCTGTTTAGGTCAGGAGGTTTTTTTTCTGTTAGATTGTTCTTTCTTAAGGCAGCCTGTTCAGAGTGCAGTTTGTAAGCAGAACATGGCATTTTACCTGACTTACAGCATGTTCTTATTTTAAAGGAACCCTGTTTATTTACAAGATTTTGTTTCATTTATTACAGAAAACTTGAGAATTCTGTCTTTGGGAAGAAATAACATAAAGAACTTGAATGGATTGGTATGTGCTTTTTAGTATCAATACTTCACTAACAAAATGGGGTAATTTCCCTGTGCTTATACAAGTCTTTGCCAAATTCAATAAATTAAGTGAATAAAAGGTTAGGCACTAACCTTTGATATTCTCCTTTTGCTATCATCTCTTTACCCTCTTACACGTTGCTTCTGAATTTTCAGATAGTTGTTCACTTTTTTTGGTTCAAATTCTCTTAATATTTGGAAATTTTTCTACCTTAATTTACTACACTGAAAATTTTAGAAAGAGAGATTTTCTTGTCTTTAATAAAGATAATCAGAACTTCTATATGAAAATCGCTGTCTATCTGTAAAGCTATTTAAATTCTGCTGGCTTTACATGAATATAATTCCTGCAGAATTTTTGCTTGCAGAATTTTCTACCTGAAGATATTTAGGCTGTGCTTCTTTAATACAAATATTGGCAGTTCTGTAAAAACAGACTTCCTCAGAGTCAATCCCTTTTATGTTAACTGGCGCTTGGAACAGTATGGCTTTAGAGTTGATGGTGGCAGGACTGAGTCTACCTAGTAGGGGAAAATTAGTTGAGGAAAAAATTTGATACATTTTCTTCCATTTGAATTCAGGCCAGATTAATACTTTTTTCAATCAGTATTTTTTAAATGAATATATAAATTATTTTCTTTCTCAAGAGGTAAGGTTTCGCCTCAAAGCTGTTCTCACCTTCAGAGATGCCATCTCTTAAGTGTGAAAGGCAGAGCTAGTGTGTAATGACTGGTTTAAAAAACCCTCTCTTTTGAGAGAATTAGGAATGTGATTTCTGGCCAGCAGATACAAACATACCAGAATTTACTGGAATGAATAATGCTCTCACACTGTATAACATCCCTTCCAAAGCAGTTGTTGAATTGCATTCTCTTCACACATGCTTGCAGTGCACAAGTAGGCAGATTTGTCTCCTCTGCCCCTGTGCCTTAAGAATTACTGCAGCCAGCTACATCTTGTTTCATTCTAATATAGCAATTTCTGTCCTCCTTACATATATTACATATATTTGCATATATAACTTTGCCTTTTAATTCCCATGAGCATTTGCCATGCCTAATAATTAGGGACCTGCTTAAATGGAAATGAGGACCAATACACCTTAGTATTTTCTCACATGGGAGAAGGTGATTCTTCACCTGTAGAAGGTGAAGAAAGAGTATGAATAATAAGGAAGATGTACTTCTGCTTATCTGAGTAGTCCTGTCATTTTCCAGGAGGCAGTTGCTGAAACTTTAGAGGAGCTGTGGATCTCATACAACTTAATTGAGAAACTGAGGGGTATCCGTGTAATGAAGAAACTGAAGGTTCTTTATATGTCAAATAATTTGGTGAAAGACTGGGGTAAGCCAAGCATCTCTTCTCTGTAGAGACTTCTGTAAGTGTGGTGAATGCATGAGTTAAGTCACCAAGTGAAAAATAGTGCTGTATCTCATGGAGCTTTGATTGTAACTGACAAGCCTGCAGACATTTGTGCAAAATCCCTAAACACCCACTCATGCAAGAGAATAAAAATAGTTAGAATATTGAATTTAACTTCTAAGTCCAATTAAGTTCATCCTTTAAATCATCTTTCTCCAAACTCTCTTAAAGCATATCACCGTTCTTTAACCTGACACCAGTTAGAGCCCAAGCAGTATCTCTCCTGTTGTATCCCATGCTCTTTATGTTTGCACTGAGTGTGAAAGGAATGTGTGGTGTAGCTGTACTTTCCATGTTCCACAATCTGGTTGGTGTTTTCACCTTTTTGGTTGCAGCAGAGTTTGTGAGACTGGCAGAGCTGCCAGTACTAGAGGAGCTGGTGTTTGTAGGCAATCCACTACAAGAGAAATTTGCTGCTGATCCGAGCAGTTGGATTGAAGAAGCAACCAAACGAGTACCCAAGCTGAAAAAGCTGGATGGTGAGTCTGGGGCATGAGGTAATTGGGATGATTTAAAAGCTTAATATAAAGACAACCACGGGGAAATTAGACATAACCTCAGAGATTCATTTGTGTGCCCATGAAATTAATATTCTTCCCTCCTCTTCAGAGTTATTCTCTGAAGAGGAAGTAGGTACTGAGATCCTGGCCACAGTGTTTTGACAGATTTTGGAGTGCTAAATCCAAGTGGTCTTGCAACCTACAGTTGGGCATTGTTCTGTAGCTACCCAAGTAGTTTTATCAAATACCTAATAGGGAGTGGAAAGATTTAGCATTAAATAAGTTAACAAGGCTTTTATCTGCCAAGTTGAATTACAGTTTTTCCAACAAAAGAGGTGACATGAGAGAATGGAGATAGACAGGGATATGCTCTGGTTTGCTTTTGATGCAAGGGCAAATTTTCAAAACTGCATGCAAATTTCCTAAATGCCTGAATATCCCCCTCCATTACTGCAATAAACCTCAATTTGTGAGCTGTCCTCTCCTATTTAAGACACTGGTATGAAGAGATATTCAACCATTTAGTTACTAAAAATTAGAAGATTTTGAAATCTATTTTGAAATATGTTAATTTCTGTCAATGGAGATGTTAGCTGTTCACTATTATCCCCTGTTTACTAAAGCAATGAAGGGGAGAGCAGGAGTGGTAACACTAACACAGAGTCAGAATAACAGCAGGGAAGGGAAGAGTGGAAGCATGCCAACAAGAGGAGACAGCTTCACTACAGGGAGTGGTGGATGGGAAGTCTATTACCAGACTCTATCTAAAACCAGATCAATTGCAGTAAAAAAATTGTTAGAAAGTGGAAGCCTGATGAGAGAATTGCACTGCTAGGAATGATGGCCTGCAGTGGTCCATTTGCTGTTCTATATAGGAAAAGTTTTGAATGTAGAACAAAAAAAGGAATAGGGCACATATTTTTTGGGCAAAAAGTGCCCTTGGTAGTATAAGGTTAGACTTACTAACCACACTAAAACTTGGGCACATATGTCAGGAAAAGGCAGCACAAAGTAGGGACCCCACAAGAGAAGGGTGATGTGCTGATTGGTGGTTAGCAGTTAAACTGACTTGGTGCATCTCCTGGAGACCAAGTGAGGCTGATCTTTGCAGAACATAATTTAGTACATTTTTGTTCCCTGTTGCCCAAGAAGTTGGAAAAACATCCAACAGAGGAGCTCATAATTTGAAGGCTTTTCTAGTTAAGACCAGTTTAGTTATGCAGAAGTTCATGTTGGTTAGAAACAGGCAGGAAATACAACTCTTGACTCTTTCCAACAGGACAGATAATATAATTCATAATTCAAATAAGATCATAATTTCAGGTAGATCATAATTAACTATGTCTTCCTCTTCTTATTTTCCTGTTTTTTTTTCTCCTAGGTACCTTAGTTGTTAAAGGAGAAGAGGAAGAAGGAGCAGAAGGAGGAAACTGATGACACTTTCTTATTGGGTATTAAATTATTAAAGTAACTCCAGATAGCTTTGCACATAAACTTTTATAAAAGTATTTGTTTTGAAGAAAATCTTTGGGCAGTTTTTAAAGGACCAGCTTATCTCCACAGTCTCTCACCCAAAGAATTAGTTACCAAAAATTGCTCATGCTGGTTTCGTCAAGCTTATGACACCTTCTCTAGAGACTAGTGGAGCTGAGTTTACCTGCTGTTTGGCTAGCAAGAGATCTTTGTTTAAATTCATACATAGCTATTTTTAATTCCTGATTAGTGGTGCTTGTTGTTCACTCTTGGGTTATAAAAGAAACGTTTTAGCTTATTTGGTGCTGCTGGCCAATATTCAATTGGAAACTCTGAGGCCAGAAGAACAGTGTTGTGGTTTAGAGACACCTGACGAGCTTTGTTGTGTTTAATTTTGTCATAGGACTTTCTCAATATTTTTAATATGTGAGTTTGCCTTTTCATTCTGTGAAGTGTTATGCCAAACAGGCCCAGTAGTTGCAGACATACGCACAAAAAAGGTATTGGTCTGATGAGCGCTTGTTCCTGGCCTTAAGTCTTGAAATGGGCTTCTCACATTGGAACTCAACTGCATTGCTTAGAAGGCCATGTATAACTTAGATATTTATTTATTTTTAAGAGGCAGTGGGAATTCATTGCATGGTTTCTGTAAGACTAAAATACCTGCTAACTTTGGGTTTTGTCTTTTACTAAGACATTATATTAGATTGGAATATGTGGCCTATTAGCCTACAGCTGGTTTCTGGCTTTGGACAGGGTCACTGGTGGACATAATCCTTCTCAGCTCTGGAATCTTCCTGTAACTAAGGAGGCTGATAGTAACAGAGAACAGCAAACAGAAGACCTGGGCTTGAGGACAGAAAATTTTGATTTTGGGGATACTAATTTTTTGTGAAAGCACAGATATAAGCAGTGAGAGAAAGTATATGGAGTTAGTGGGGACAACAAAGAGGAGAGAAGAGAGAAGAGAGAAGAGAGAAGAGAGAAGAGAGAAGAGAGAAGAGAGAAGAGAAGAGAAGAGAAGAGAAGAGAAGAGGAGAAGAGAAGACAGCATTGGTAAAAAGAGTATTGAAGAGGTACTGAATGTGCTATATTGCAGGGTAACCAGTTTTAGTGAAGCCCCCTTATGTGGCTATTTCTAGTGAAAAGCATTAAACAACAATGAAGACATACCTGATTGCAATGTGGGATGCCAATAGTGCAGTTTTTCTTCTTCTCTTTGAAGAATAGATGGAATTACCTGAGTAGATTTTTCTGCAGTTCTTTATTGGTTTTTTAACAAGCTTTTCTTCTAATTTGTGGTACCATCTTTTATTTTTAAATTGAAGTGACAGCAAGTAGATTTGTTGGTTCCAGGCCAGGCATAGAAGGGAAGGTGTCAGAATGCCACTCTTAGTTATTTTGTTCGTGAAGGTGTGGCAGGAGTTGAAATCTTGGAAGCCAAGTTCAGAGATAAAATGGTAGAATTGGTCCAGGCAACAGTGGTACAGATCTCAAGCTCCAGGTATAGTTGTAGTAGGCGATTCTCTCTAATCGGTTTCTAAGTGAACACTGTGAAGTAAATGATTACAAGACAATCACAGTTTCATTTCAATATATTGCTACTTAATCTGTGATTATTGGAGGAATTCTAAAGCATTCTGATTTAAGTTGGCATTTGCTGAAGAGGTTTGAGTTTGATTTGGATCCGTTACTAAAAGTAAGGTCAAGAGCACAATGGCAAAAACTCTGGACATTCTTCACTCAGCACAAACTATTTCCAGGCAGCTGTTCTCTTTACTAGAAACTACTTTCTTAGTTAGCTAGTTCACTGGGTTTAGACAACTTCATTTTTGTTTGTTATTTCTTTAGAAGTATTCTCCTAGCTTTATTATGAGTAAAGGCAGCATTGACCAAAAAGCACCATGGAGGAGTGTCTACAGTCAGCAGTCATTTCACACGTCTTTTGAAGCCAAGCCATTCTGTTCACTTGCAGTCGACCACTCTTGGCAAGGTGGGTGTGCTTGGGCGGTACAGAGCCCATGGCACTCATAGGCCCTGCTGGCCCCATCTGCTGGGGTGGCCCACAGGGGATTGGCTGTGCCCTTGACCACTGTAGTCAAAGTGTGGCTCATGTGAGCCAGAGCCTGACTGACTCAAAACTTGCCTTCTGAATGCTCCCAACAAGCAGAAATGCCAGATTCATCTCTGTGTTTGGAGATATTGACCACATGGTGCTCTTCTCCTAGTGCTTGGCCACAAAGAAAAGTGGTTGAAGCTGTGGACCTGGTCTCTCCCAGCACAGCTGCAAGTGGTGTGTATGGCTGGGTTAGCTCCACACATGATTGTGACAGGAGGAAAAGGGAGTGACGAGCACAGTCCAACACCAAGTAATCCTGCTGGTTGATTCTTTAAGTATGGCCTAAGTCTGTACATTTCTGAAGGTTACGTTAGATACAGCAAATACTCTACACTTTGGCTATATTGGGGCATTCTGAGAGCAGAATAGACACTTGGTGTTCTTACTGTGTTGTAATGATTGAAGTGAAACACACATCCATTGACAAGTTGTGAGGGATAAGAGCAGTTCCTGGCTCTTGTAAGTGATCAGTAGAGGCTACACCTACAGGAATCAGTCCAAAACTATTGTAGGTGATGGTAGAGCTGGGTGGATTGTGTGGCCCACTGGCATTGGTGCTTTCCACAGATAAATCGGCACAAATTCTCTAGCTCTTTTCTTTGGGGGCTACATTATAAATACCATCAAAAAAGGAGAAAACATCATTATTGAAGAAAGGGAGCATCCAGTCTTAGAATATAATTTAAAACCCTTCTGATAAAAACTCATTGAAACAGTACAGTAAGAAAAGAATAGACTATGGCTTTTGTTTGTCAGGAGATGCTTTGTCTCAAAGCTGGTAGCTTCACTTTACCTTGCTTTGTCTAATGAGTCATGATTACTCTCAAGAACCAAACAAACTCCCCAAATTTTTTCTCCTCCAAAGCTTCCCTAAATTTTTAAATTTGCACTTTAAAATTAGGCACTGGATGTGAGGGAAGTCATAGAGAGGTGGTAGAATTAAAACAGCTGGTTTGCATATTGTGGTGCTACACAATGCTATGTATAAGGTGACAGTGACACCTTGGCCTGTGCCCCCAACAGGGACATTAGAGTGAGATGCTGGAAGGCCTGGCTTTCACTTGTGCACTCTGCTGTTCCCTATCATACCACACCCAGTGAAGCAGTAAGCACATGATTATTCATGAATGAAAGGAGCACCTATATAAAATGTGCAAGCCATGTGGAATTCCGCTTTTCCCAGTGAAGTTACAGAGGACTAGCATCCACTTTATTCCTTAGAGAAATATCCTAAAATTAAATTAGTGGTAGAAACTAGCTAGGTTTTTTGCTTGCTTGTTGGCACACTCACCTGTCTTCAAAGAGCTGACTGATGTATGCAGTTATTATTGAGAACTGATGGAAAAATTACAGAAGAGACCTGAGAACCAGCAGATGACTCAGGTTACACTAGAAGTAGGCTCATCCAGAAAAACTTCCAAGCAAGAGAGCACTTTTAACATCCCCTTTGGCAATCTTTTGTATACAGTAATTTTGTAGCATGAAAAGCTGTTAAATTTGCTGTGTTTAAATTATTTAGGCCTATGTTTATAAATGTTATTCTGTGAAACTTGTTAAAAAATAATATAACTTTATTTTATACAACTGTCTTTGGCTGATGTGTAATGAAATAGTTCAGCTTGTGAAGAGTATTTGGAAACTAAATTTCATTCTCATGAAACCTTCCTGGCTGCTCAGGAAGCAATGTATTTAGAGTATGATAGCATGTAAATGCTGTTCCTTATTGCCTTTATATTTTAGACTAGAAAATAACTTAAGGCTTTAAAAATGCTGATATATTGTGATTGTTGTCATCTGATACATAAATATTTTTCAATCTTTTAAGACATTGGTTGTCAGAATTTGTCCTAGGTTGTCTTAGATTCTAAGAGAAAAGTCTGCTACTGCTATGTGTGGAAAATATCCAGGTAAGTTAGAGAAATGGCTGGTTTCTTCAGTACAAAATTACTAATTCACTTTGAATTTAAATTCTATTAACAGTAATATACAATCAGTTCCATTAAGCCCAGACAGGAGAAGGCTAACTGATTCAGACTTCTCTAATAGAAACTTCAGCCTTCATGTCACTGAAATGTAATTTCAAAACTCTATATTCTTCCTACCCCACAGTCCACAGCAGTCAGTCTCAATAATGACAAGAGCAGCATCCTACAGTCATGGTTATAATGCTATTTAGAAAGCATATAGGGAGTTACTGCAGAATTCCTCATAGTACACTAACTCAAAGCTTACTAGTCTCTAAAATGCTTTATAAGGTTTCTTTCAGTAGCTGAAATAACTTCCAGAAGCTTGGGCTTAGATCCAGCAGTTAAAAAAAGATAGAACCCAAATTGCTCCAAATGTGTGGGGTTTTTGATTGTCCAAGGTTTGTTTGCACAGCCTCAGATTTAGTGCAAAGTACTAAACTTCAGCACTTTTGTCAGCTGGCTTTGACAGGGAGGCAAATGGCTGACTTAAAGCCTTAAAGTCCTGGTCTGTTATCTCAAGTGAAGGCTTCAGTGTTCCCTTTCTCTTCACACACCAAGCAAAATACTGTTTTCTCCAAATGCTATTGCTGATCAACTGCCACAGGCACAGGAGTAAACTAAAGCAAGGACTTCTACACTGAGCTGAAAAAATTAGTGTTTTCATGTCTTGGGCTGAGTCTTTCTCCTACCAGCTTTGCCAAAAATATTGAAATGAAAAGGTCAGCATAAATTAACAGGTGTGCTGCCTTAGATCCTAAGTGCAATCTCACAGGAGACCAGTCAGGCACTGGCACATTTCTGCCATCTGCTTTTTTGTAGCTTTTAAAGACATCATGCCCACAGGTGTGAGAACACCTGTGTAGCCTAGTTAACTAAAAGGCAAAGTACCAAAACAGAAGGAAGATGTTTTGAGGATAGATGGAAGCGTATTTAAAATCCACAGCAAGAGATCCAGCTGCTGCCAGAAGAAACAAAATACATGCTGTGTAACAAAACCTGTTAAATCCCCCCTCAGATTCAGGTAACAAATCGGTGCCTTTAAGACAGTATTTAGTAAAAGTTTTTTCAAACTTTGTCACTGAAAGTGTGATACAATATGATCTACAACTGAAGCCATCGCAGAATTCACATCTGATGCAGGCCCATCAGGTACTAAGTTACTCCATGATGTCTTTGCCTTGCCCATGGTCTTTGCAGTTGTTTCAGGTAGAGTCAGAATCCCACCGGCCTCAGTTACAGCACAGCAGACCTAGAACCATTCCCCAGGAATTCCTAGCAAACTGTCAAGGTTGTTTCTGTCTTTCTGCAAGGGTGCTTGGCTTGGAGGGGGACACACATCCCATCAACACTTCTGTAAAGCAGTGGAGCTGCAGATTTCCCTGGTCTCCTACAGCCACAGATGCCAGTTATTTTCTTGGATGTAAGACATAACACACATTGCAGGCTTGTGTCTCGGGGGAAGGTGAGAAACAGCCTCTGGGGCTGCTGTGGGAAACACAGGTGAGTACAAAGAGAGAGCAGACCAACCAGAGGGACTCTGGACAGAAGGACTTTGGACAGAAGGACTTGCGACCGCCTCCTGTGCATCATAGCCTGCGCAAGCCCTCAGCCGCTCCCTCATTCCATCAAGAAACTCAGCTATTTTTTAAACCTCATTTAATAAAAGGTTTTTTAGATATATAGAGGATATTAAGTAAATAAGTTACATAGTACATTACAATCACATCTGCAAGATTTCCTTTAGTGTATTAATATTTTATAAAAAAGCACACAAAAAATAAATTCAGTCCAGTCTATCACAACTGTACAGCAACAGGTAAATATATTTATATATGTACATTTTAAACATGTAACAGTCTTTTAAAAGGTGCCCTAGGCAGCAGACACACAAAAGGAAGTGTCTGCTCACTTGTTAAAATAAAAGTAATATACTTTATTATAAAGCATTTATACAGTAATTACAAAGGCTGACTGCTCCTGTACAGTACACCAAAGCTTTGACTACAAATTTAAAAACAGAACATAAAAAGAATGAACACAAAAAAGTTTATATCAAATCTGAACTACAAGGGGAAAAATACATGTGGAGAAGCTGCAGGAAACTTTTTTAAAATACACAATTACATTTCTATAAAAATATATGTTGTCTTCTAATCTGGAGAAGTTAAGGGTTTTTTCAGGCTCAGCTGTCAGTGGAATCTTAGTCTTGGAAAGAAAGATCCTTAGACAGCTTGGGATTTAAAGTTTGTGTCTTCCTAACATATGACACAGGAGAGAAAGAGGGAAAGTAAAGCAGCTGAACCCAAGTGACAAATTTACATAGAAACTCACCCCTCCCAGAAATCAAACATGATTTGTAGACTCGCTTCTCTGCCTCTTTAAAGCTTTATAAACTTCCAGACATACATCAGAAGATAAAGCAGGGAGAAAGTTTGTGTGGGAAAATACGTATTAGAATAAGGTTTCTGGTAAGCATTGGACTAAATGTGCCATTGTATGAAAGCAAGACTCCTATGGCTATAGTCCTTCCTTCTCCCATTTCTTTAAAATACAGTATTTATCTGTAGGAACCTTCTAGTCCACTGCCTGAAAGAGAATTAAGAAGTGTATAACTGCAGAGAGTGAGAAAGTTCACATTTGCGATTTAAGAAACACTTTTTCTGAAAAGTGGTGCTTTTAATCTAAGCTTGTTGCAATGATAAAAATGACCAAAAGCCTCAGTTTGATAAATCGGTGTATTTTTAGTTAAATTGGACTTTATCTACAATGGCTTTAACAGATGAGTTACCTTTAAGCTTTTGAATTTATATTTTTGCCCTGCCTTTAAGCAGCTACATCCCATGCCATGGTCCTGCACAGCTGAGTGAAATTCTGTAGGCCTTCAACTTACAGAGCCAAGTTCTCTCTGATACCATCACCTGTATCAGTAAAAGAATAAACATCAAATAAATTAAAATGCAGAGTGGTTCTTGCAGCTGGACTGCAAAACACCTGCAGCTATATCAGATATGCATCACAAGTGCATGCATCTATCTAGTAATTACATACGCACATAGTCTTACAAAACTCAGATGCTATCCCATGCAGATCACAAACCTGAAAGACTGAATCTATCTGTAAAGGGCAGGCAGAAGCACAGGCAGAAGTACGTGATCAGGGCAAACGTGACCTGTCACTGCATCTCTGTGATGCCCAGTGCTGGCATCAAGACTCAAGTAGGTAATAATTTGAAATACAGCCATCTGACTATGGGGTATATGACCACCTGAAGCCTGATCTTGCACTGTAAAAGGCAAATCTATTAGTACACATTTACAGAATTACATTCTATAAATATTATTTTTCTTCCCATTTGTTCTTCAAAGTGAAGAGACATCTTGTTCAAATTAATGACTTTCTTCTACCTGTTTTGTAAATTAGCAGCAAACCCTTACACTAAATGGGGATCAGTCAATAGGCCCTTAAACAATGGGAAATAATGAGCATGGAGTTTTAAAACAGACATATCAACAGAATATTGAGAAGTGTTTTGTTTGTTTGGGATGGGTTTTTTTAAATCTTAACTAGAATAACACAAACTTAAATTAACATTGTGCTGCAGTAAAGAGCCACTCAAGTTATTTTTCCCCCACAAAGAGTAGGAGCATAACTTATTCCAGATTAGACAAATTCCATTTAAATGCTTTGTCCACAGGAATTGGGGGTTGGTTGTTTGGGTTTTGGTTTTGTTCTTTTTTTTAAAAAACAATTCTCTGCCAACTTTTGCTACTAGGCAAGCTCTAATTCAAATGCAGGATCAATTCCAAACTCCTTCTGTAAGCCAGTGAATAGAAGGCTTGGTTTGCTTGTTTGTCTTTTAAGATGACACTTGGAGGAGCTGGTTTACTTACTACCATGCCAGAAAAGAAGTCTTCTGGTGGCTACTAGCAATTTGGAAGTATGCTCAGAAACATTCCGACTTGTTGCCATTTACTTAGCACATTTACCCGATTGTGGTCAGCCCTGCTAACCCACAGCTGTTATAGAGGTTTTCCTCAGAAAAGCCCTTTCCTGATTTTCTTCCAGTGATAGACTGTGTCCAATTTTCCTGTTCCATTCCACTTAAACTGCAGCAGGGTGGGAGAGAAACAACCAGTACTGGAATCAGTACATAATATACACAAAACGTAAAGTAAAGAAAATCTCTGATTTGTTCTAACCAGCACCTCAACAGCTTGTCCTTGACAAAGAGGAAAAATGATATCAGTTTGCTAAAACAGGGAGAATCAGTGAAAGATCTGGCCTTTGGAAGACTGTAATAATACTTGCAGTTGCTTCACCTACTGTTTCTCCTGACAGTATGTTAAAGCTTCTGTTCTCTCCAAGGGCTCTAAGATAATGGCAGACAAATATTTTCCCCAGTCTATAAAAGACAAAAGATAAAAATCAACACTGAAATCCTTAAGAGGAAGACTGATTTGCTTAAGCTTCTTTTTAAAGAAGCAGCTTTTAGTTCTTTGCAGTTTTTGAATTATTTTAACAGTTCACTATGTGCCATGTGCTTCCTGGTTAGTCAACAAGATCCATTTAATGTAGGAACATGGAACGGTCATCCAAATGCTGAAAGGAGCTCCCGTTTTGATAGGAATGAAAAATACAATCTTGACAGAAAACGGAACACTTACAGGTGAAAGTGTCAACTTTGCAAAGAGTGCAGTCCTTAATGATGTTCCTCCTGATTTTGTAAGAGTAGTAACTGTTTCTGCTACTCAGAAAAAAGATTCTATGCAAAGGCATAGATATGTCAAAGCAAACATTGTACAATACACAGCATCCCAAACAAAAGAGTGAAGCCATCATGGTTGCATAAAACTACAGGGCAAGAAGACTGACAGATGACATGCTGGAGTTACAGCCTCTTTCTAGAGTTAACCAGAAATTTATCTAGCAGCTGGAAGGGTCAAGATTTAAATTTTAAAAAATCTGCCAGTCAGGCACACTCAGTAGTTCACATACAACAACATCTCTTGGATCCCTGCTGGGGAAGGCAGGAGTGATCAGCTCCTTCTGTACAGTCTGGTCTGACACAGTGCCAGCACCCGAGAAGCTGGGGACCAGCGCTGCTCCTAAGCACTGGATGGAAGGAGGAAGCCTGGCAACCAGGCTATGTGATGGCACCAGCTGGCCATGAAGCACAAGTGATTCTCTGCATCCTTACAAAATAATGATAAATGTAGGCTATAAAAATGTACTGAACAATCCTGTCCAAATTTAACATCTGTCACCTGGGCCACTTCTTCTTAACTCTCTTTCACCAGCAGCTTTTGGTGGCTAGACTTTTTGGGACACTAGCTTGTGTCAGTTCTGAAGGAAGAGTCAGCCTTTCAGCAAAGAGCACAGCTCATGGCAGGACAACCCAGCAGGCAGCACTGCCCAGCCACTGGTGTGCAAATAGATGAGAAGCTTCTCCTGTACACGCTGTCTTGACAGCAACTATCTGGGAAATTAGGGCCCTGCCATAAAAGCTTGATGATGGCAATTTCAAGGAATAAATGAGGGCTGCTACAAGACAGCAGAGGATATTGAGAGGTAAAAGCATTCACAGAGCATTCACAAAGCATTCACTTTCACTGCTGGAGATGAGAATCCATTCCTCCCATTTCTGAGCTGCACACAATCTAGCATACAAGAAGATCTGGGTTCATTTTCACTAAACAAACTTGCTCCCATTTATGTAAATTCAAACCCAGCAATTACATTTCAAATTGCACTTGTGAAACCCAGACTCCTTTAAGTTAATCAAAGGCTGACTATTTTGGTTTCCAAGATGAGACAACCTGCAAGGCCTGTGGCTCCTTCTTATCCCACAGGATATTTTTATATCCATTGCTATGTTCTTAATGCCATAAGATAACTGACCTCAGGCTTCTGTTTGAAAAATAAAACTTCCTCTCAAAAGGAAGGAGTGTCTTGCTCATCCTACTTTTCATTTTTGTGAAACAGAGGTCAAAAGTGTACACAATCTTTCCACAAAACTTGTTGTCTGCCTGAATACTGCTCAGAAAGAAAGGCAGAAAAGCATAAAAGGAAGAAGAACTTGCTGAGAAAGGAAACAACTAGAAATCACCAGTGTAACAGTAACTGGATACACTTAGCTCAGAGTAGAGCTTCATTTTCTTGCTCCAGTCTGGAAACCTTTATATCCAAGAGTCCTACTACCACAATTCCTGACAAGAACAAAAAGAAAGGTCTGACTGACCTGAGAGAACTTACTTCCACTGCAGGTGACATTGTTCTATTATGTACCTCAGATATCATTATAAATAGAATAGGAATCTTATTAATCTTAAAAAAAAAAAAAATCCAAGTTGAATCAAATCTTGTTATCCACCATTCTGGCTTGGTCAGTACTGGCAAGGTGAAGTGGAACATGTGGCATGAAGAAATGGCAGCACTGAAACCAAAACCTGATGGTTCAGGTAAGAAAAGTGCAAGCAAAAAAAAGTGAGACCACCGAGAGGGAGGTTGGGTCCAGCCTTGCTACTCCCTCCACTTCTGGTCTGCTGCTATATTTCTCCATCTTCATCTGAGCTGGCGCTGCTGCTCCCACTGCTGCTGCTCCCACTGTCACTGCTCTCTTCCTGCTGGGCCTGGCTGCGGGCTGCCGCCGCCGCTGCTGCCTCCTTCTCTTGCTGCTTCAGCGCCGCTGCCTTCTTCTCCTGCTCCGCGTGGCTCTTCATGTGAGCACTGCGGCTCTTCACCTTGTAGAACACCCTGAGGAAGGCACACATGGACGTTAGCATTGGCCTCTCCTGTGGCCTCCTTCAACACTTCTCTGGAAGAGCTTCTGCTGCTCCGGCCTCAAGTTCGTGAGCTTCAGCTCCAGAACTCCAGCTGGCACTGCGATAGAGCACCTACAGCAAACACCACTCAGCATGTGCCAGCACAATGCTAGCAGGGGATCCTGAGCACCCTCAAACCTCTCGCTTCATCTCTTACTGTGGCCATTTCTCATTCAGAGGGGCAGTGCTGGTACCTGAATTATGCACGTGCTGCTTAACACAACACAGCCCTGGTTTTCAGGCGTACCCCTGTGCTGCAGCAATACACAATAAGCATGGGGGCAAATGATGGCCCAATGCCATTCCTGAACCTTGTCCACAGAGCTCAAAATACCTGAGCTTTTTCCTTCTGACTCTACATTTCTGTGATCTGTTCCTTCACCCTCCACCATTAACTATTTGGATTTTGCATGAAACGCCTCAAGTGAAGTTCAGACATCATTAAGAAGCCTTGCCTGCTTGTCCTGTTGTTTTAAGAGTAAGCAACTTATGTAGGGAACAGAATTTTCCTGACAGTTTGATTCTGTTGGCAACAAACCTACAAAAACTACTAAAACTGTGTGAGGAAATACAAATATATTTGACATCCACCAAAGACAGCTGCAAATGTAACCAGATGAACTACTGGCCTAATAGCTGCTGCTATAACAATGGTAGTGTCTTGTGTTTCTACACCACTGTTCTTAAGTCTATACCATGTTCTTTATATGTGATCTAGCAAATACATAGAAACTTGTTACAAAAATGTAAGCATTACAGAGGTCCAACACAGCAGCTGCTTGAAAGGGCAGCTTAACACCAACTACTGTACACAGTTGAAATGTAGGTGGTATCTCATGCCATTTGAAGAAAAACAAGCCTTAATTTGGAAGTATTAGTGGGGCAGTAATTCTTTAGAACTTTTGCTAATATCTATGGCCTATATAGAAAGACAGAAAGCTCATTTGAGAAAAAACTTCCACAGGAGATGCCCTACTGTGATTCTGTGACTATTGCTGGAAGCAGAGTTGGTCTTACCTGCCACATTTTTTACATGGAAATGTGTTCTCTGTGTTTTGTGCTTTACTGGTAGCATCTGGTTTTATCTTCTGTTTCCTCTTCTTCCTCTGCACTGGAGCAGTAATAGGCTTTCGAGGCTTCACTGTTGTCTCCCTTGGCTTCCTCCCAGTTCTGCCCGTGACAGTTGCCTCGTGACTCCTCATGTTGGTGTCGCTGGCCTTTGCAAAGAGGAGAAGAGTTGAGGCAAAGTGACACTTAAACCCACCATCAGAAGGAAGACAGTGGCTGAGCTCCTCTGCTTCACTCATTCCAGACAAAGGTTTTATTTAATGATAAAATCTTCAGGCTATTTTAAGGACATCTCTCATCACGGCCCTCTGTGTCCGCTAGCCACAGAGAATACATTTCCACCTTACATATCTCAGTTCTCCCATCACAGCACACAGTCTGATTGATAGGAACACTCTAATCTACCTCAGCCTAATCTCTTGCTCCAGAAAAAGTAAGAGATGGAAACTTTTTGCATCTGGAACTGTTTTCTAAACCATTTGCAGAGTGAAGGTGGCATAGAAAGCACAACATGCACAATGCAGCACTTACTGTTACATCATCCTGTAGTGTTTGTTCATCTTTCAGAACATCAGCACTTCTCTTTCTGTTATCCAACCCTTCCTCTGCCTCCTCTTCTTCCTCCTCTTCCTCCTCCTCTTCCACATGCCCCTGTTCCTCACTGAAGATGTCCCTTCTGAGAGGAAGAACACGTGCAAACCTATGGGAACTCTTCACCAGAAGATAAAGAAACTGTTAATTTTGATCTCTGTAGGTAAATGACATTATGTGACACAGGACACAAATTTGTGAGACTGGACTTCTGTGGAGAAGCCAGATTGTTTGTGATTTTGATTTGACCAGTAAATGAGACAACACATCAGACTTCAAACCACAGCCCAAAAGAGGTTGGAGAAATTTAGGAAGTTACTTACCTTGATGTCGACTTCAGCTTCATCTTTCATAGATCTCTCACTAGCACCATCAATGTCCCCAAAGATTAAGGTCCCATTCCGACCAATTTTCACCTGTTTCTTGTATGTGTAGTAGAATTCCACACACTGAGCCACTGTTTTGGTTTTTATCTGTTTATAAAACATGAAAGTCCAATGGATTACATGATTTTAAGAAGACTTATAAATAATTACTAGGGGTGCCATAAATACATTTTGTATTTTCTTTCCTTAGTAGTTTCCATTCCACCACAGCTGCTGTTGAAGCCTCCTTTTCTGTGTCATATTTGCCTGTCTGCCTCATCCCACAGTTTATCCCCTACTGCCATTGTTATTCACTGAGAACTAGAGGACAAACTTTCCGAAGAAAAGCTGGTTAATGTAAAGGTGACAGAACCTGGAACTTCGTAAGCTTAATGCATCTCTTAGCCTCTGAAATGTTCCAGCTAAGCTATCAGGCCTGGCAGCAGCCTCTCAGTTTTATGGAGGAGCTTTATTTTGCAGCAGCACTTCAGAGAAGACCAGAGCAGAATACCAATCCAAAAATGGAAGTGAAGGTTTGCAGCCCCTTCCTGTTTTGGCCACGTGCATTTTGTAGGCATATGGTGCTAGACAATTATCACCACAGACCTGTGACCATCTACATATTCTGCATCAGTGATTTTTCTGAAATATTTGGAATATATTCTTCGCTTCTAAGCTTTTGCAATTTAAATGCCTTTGGGGAATTTATTCAGTAAGTATGTTTGCAGCTCCTGGTTTCACACTCTCCTTCAGTGATTTCCCCCTTGCTGACATGTCATACCTCATTAAAACATGGGAGTGATCATTTTTACTATCATTGTCACAACACTGGAAAGAGAGATCTAAAGGATGCATCCTTCTCATATCCTTCTTTGGTCCTCTCCATCAGTGGCAAAGATGTGTTTCTTTTTAGTTTTATCAGCAAGCCATTTAAGTTAAACACTGCCAGTGCTCTATAAATGTGCTCTGCAGAGGAGATATCTGCAGCATGGACTAATGGAAGTAATGCAGTTTAAATACTAGGGTTAAGCAAAACAAATATTATTGCTCTAGCTTTCTGGTGAGATTCCATGCTGTGCTGGATGCTGACATTTCTCTGAAATCTTCTGAGTGCGGGACCTAATCCTTAAAACTGAGGTTTCAGAAAAATCAAGATTGAACTTCCTGTATAAAATGTTCAACATATAAAAATGTATCACAAAAATTAAACAAAGTAACTTACAAGCTTTTGGACCAAGAAAAAGTCTTTCTTGTAGACTGCAATGCCTTTGTTGAATAGCTTTTTTTCAGCAACCTTCCACTTGTCTGATCCTGTAGGTAAAAGTAAGTTGTAATGGAAGCCCATACAATTTCAAATGTTTACTCTTCTACATACTTTTTCTTCATGTTTGCCTTAAATAAGACCTATACACACATGTGAGGGTGCAGTCTCTCTTTGAGCCTACTGCAGTAAAACTGCAGAGTGCTGTTAACTCCTCCCTTACTGCTCCACCTCAGCTCTCCTCTCAACACTTCCTTTGTGCTAGATCTAGTGCTCATCACCACAGGTTAACTCAACTCAGCTTGCAAAAACCACTCAATTAGATGAACTAAGATGTTGCCCAAGCAAGGTGAAGTGACACACTTTGTGGTGACCCTGTCATAAGATTTTATAGTAGGGTAATGATGGGGTAGAAGAACAGGATCTTCTCTTTCAGCAGCTATCTGTACTTGAAGATTTACTACATCTCCGGTATTCCTCAAATATTCCTTGCCTCTAATAATAAACACATTTTCAAATCCCCTCCTTCCTTATAAATATTATTCAATTAATATTTGCCAACAACTACAGTAGGAATGAGTAATAATAGAGAAATGTATTTTCCATGCTTTGTGGCACCAGCTATTAGATATCTCTCTACCACTTTACATCAGATCTTTCAGGTGACTTGGGTCACTCCAGATCACTGAAGTCAGTGTCACACAGCTGACTATTTTCTAATTAGGTGCAAGACTACAAAAGAAGCTTATGGCATTTAAATTTTGCAGAAACACTAACAGGTATCCATAGCTGGCTGAGGCTTCTTCAGCAAGCTTGAAAACTATTCCCCATAAAACTCCTGCTTAACTCCACCCTGGAAACTCATGCCAGAGAGGCTATGATTCTAAGCTTACCAGAGCTTTCTTGTACATACTGGCTATCTTTCTACATTCTCTGTGGCTTAGTGCAAGGGATTACCTTCCCTTTTCCCTACAGAGAAAATCAGAACTCATACCTATCCCAATACACATGCACATGTTCAGAAGGATGCAGTGTTTCTTACATTTAAAGTGTCATAATTTGCATAAGCAAAATTTCTGGCAAGCCATCATTTGAGTTACAAGAGAGGACTGCTCTTTTAATCTTCTTGTAATGTAACAGAGTACCCCAAAAATCAGAAAAGGATAGAAAAATTCCTGTATGATAAGCAGGCAGCACAGAGTTGTTCTGGTTAACAAACCTGTGTAGTGATAATCTGCCAGAGGGTGGGTAGGTGGTCGCACTGGCTTCTTCAACAGCAGTTTGGTCAGAGCTCCCTTGGATAAACACAAGTAAAATAATTAATTTAATGTTTGGGGTATTAAAAACAAAGATCAGGCACTGTTAATCCCCTCTTTTCTGTGGCAAGCTAATAGAAAAGAAACAGAGCACAGTTTATGACTTGGGACAACTTTAAAAATCACATTCTTGACTGCCCACCTAATCTTAGATACTGCAAGCAAGTGGTACATTCTTGGCACCTCTTCACATCTGTGAATTGACACAACCACCAGGGTACTGGGAGAGAGCTAATTCCATAGATAGAGATCTTGCATCAGTTTCCTCTCATTAACCAAAGGTCTATTACACACACATCCAAAAACATCCTGAATGATACCTGTCTTATACATCCAAGTAATTGTAATCTGATCTCCCTTGACTAAGCATTATTTCAAAATAAAACAGCAGTCGTGTGACTGAAAGATTACACACTCAAAGCTCCACCTCTCAAGCTGTTTTTTAGTTTTCATTTAAACCAGAAAAGCTTTCAAATTTTGTAGGAAGGAGACAATGGAATCGTGCTTCCACTGGCATTTTAAACCACCTGAACAATGAGCTCCTGTTGTCAGAGGCAGTCCTGCTCCTCCCTAATGCCAACAGCAACATTCACAACAGTGGGCTGCCAGAAACCTAACACATACACACACAAAAACTACTTTCTGTTTGATCTCTTCTCCCATGCAAGTTCATGCAGTCTCACAAGTGTCAGTGCCAGGGGATGGGACACGAGCAGCCAGGAAAAAGTGTGGGATTCTCCTGAACACAGGGCTGATTTATGCCAGGTTAAATCAGTCATAAAACTATAAAAATATGACAAAGCTTTGCTGTTTGCTCCTCTCTGCTCTTTGATATTACCTCCCAGGGGTGTCAAAGGGCAATAATGAAAGTGTATCATGTCTTACAATACTGATACAAAATTAGCAGCACAGCTGTTCAACAGACACAGACAGAGAAGTCAAATGGATCTACCAAAACAAAGAGGTGCAAGACACTGCCCTCTGACTCAGCTTTCAGCTCTAGCCTCTTATTTTTCCTTTCTGCATAGTAACCTTTCCAGGAAGACAAGATTTGGCAAGTCTTGGCTCACTTGCCCTGATAGACTGTCAGTGTGTTTGTTAAAAAGCTGAACATGTCCAAGTTGGAAATATAAAAGATAGTAAGTGCACATGGCACTGTGCATCAGTCAGAACCCACTTTAGGGACATACAAGGGACACCAAACAATGGGAACCAGATGCATTGAAAGGAATTTGCAAGGCTCTCCTCTCAGGAATGAGAGGATACCTGACCTTCCTTAACATCTTTGACCACATTGAGGTGAACAGCTGGGCAGACTCACCAGAATGCTTCCCTTTTCTTCATGTAAGAAATGCAATGCCAGCTCCTGGTTGGTTCCAGCTCCAGGAAAAATGCTTGAACAGGCAGCAGCTAGCAGGTTTTCCACTATTTCCATGGGGGTACAAAAAAAAACCAGAAAAGAAGATTAAAATGAAGTTTTCTACAGGATTGGCATGATTAATTACCTCTTTTGAAGGAGAAATAGACATAACAGAAAGTAAAACTCAGAGAAGATGAATGTCCTTGCAAATTTATCTGGGTCAAATTTGGACCCCAGAACTCATTAGACTACAAGATCATGCAGCACTATTTGCACATGGAATTTCTTGCAGATCTCCTCCCTGCTCTGATGTTTTCCCACCTCCCTTCACCTCAGACATTTCTTGAATCCACCCTTATATTGTCAATTTCCATCTCGCAAAACCCTTTTTTCTTTCTCATTCAAAAATATTTCTTCCAAGCTTGCCCACTTCCTCTTCCCTTCAGGATTTATACAGGCCACAATCCAGATGTGTAACAGAAGCAGTCAGCTCCCCACGTCTGCTACTAGCCACCACAACTCCTGCTTCCTCATCCTGACTGCAGTCTACGACTTGATTTTTTTAAAAAATACTATTACATCTAGAACATCCTTCATAAATACAGGAGTTGAGTGTGTGTGGTTTTCAAATGTTAACAAAACCAAGGAAGCTTCACTGAGGAAAAGGCTGCTTTTGGCCTGACAGAAGCAACAGTCCCAGTTTTTTCACGGTTCACTGGTTCTTTTTTCACAAAAGAACCAATCCTACCAGCCTCCCCTTGCCCCACACATGCAATCTGATAAACGAGCTTTGCTCCTGAAACTGTTTTCAAGACCACTCAAACATGCCACTTGAATGGCAGCTCTACAAGATTTTTAATTATGCCTACAGTAGATATGTGGTTACCCCTACAACAACTCTGCCCTCTTTAACAGCCTTCCATCTTCTTACCATTCTCTTGGGTGACTTTGTTGGTTTCCAAGTCGCCCCATGGCTGCCACACCAGCTCTGCTTTATGTTCATCAGCTTCTGCTAGAGATCTGTCTTGGAGTGATGGGATTTCTGCTTGAAAGCGAGTTCCTACATTTATTCGCCTGCAGAGAAGGAAAAACGTTACAGTCAGGCCATCTTTACAATACCCGGGAAGTCTCCATCTCTGCTAGAAACATTAATGAAGAACCAAATGAAGAAACAAATGCATATACAAATGCAGGCTCTTGCATATAACACCAACAGTGTTGTAGGTTACATAAATAACTCAGAAGTTGAGAGGTTTTACATCCATTACCAGTTTCCTTTTTTTTTTTTAATAGCATAGGTTGAAACTGTATTTAAATTAGCATCCCCTAATAGCTGCTCAAAGAACAGTTATTAGCTTCCAATAACCATCACTTTTTGAGAGGCTCTCATACAGGGTCCTCTTATGACAAGCTTGCTCCTCAGACATAACATAGGTGAGCCTGTTTTAGTATTAATGTTTTGTCAGTTAACAACTGAACCAGAGTCTCCAAAAGTCCTTTTCAACCTAAACACTGCCATCTGGTCCAACTTCCCATTCAAAGCAGGATCAAAATTTGGTCCTTTATGACCTTGACACAAGCTGGTGTCTTCTAGGTACTCTTTCTAACAACTGAAATCAAAAATATAAAATAATGAAACCTGTATCACTCATTTTGTACCAAACCCAAATCCTATCCTTTCAGCAGTAATCTTATACTTTTACATCTGAATTAGCAGACAGATTTTTCACTACATGCAACCCACAGAGCACTACATTTGCTTTAAGTCAAGTGACCATCCACAGAGATTCTACTCTTTATTAGCAAACATGATTTTGTGCACAGACGTGGGTAAGAACCCCCACTGAAAGACAATTTTACTATGTACTCAATGCAAAAGTGTTCCTCATTCAGATGTTAGTCAACCACGATGACAGCTATGACAGCTCTTGACATAGTAAAGTATAGAGAAAGAAGCTCTTTTTTGGAGAGAACAGATTAGACAGTGCCCAGAAGATGATAAAATTCTGGAGTTGCTTCACTAGAAAAAAGTAAAACTGCCTGCACCCAAGGCAAGGTTTGCTATAATTCTCAAGTCTTGGCTTGGTGCCCCAACCTAGCAAAATTACCAGAGAAAGAGCATGATCTAGTGCAATAAGGAACAATAACAAAAACTTCTGAGAAATGCCAACCTCCAGACTTTTCTCATCCTCTGAAATGACACACACATGTCTATTATGAAAAGCAGTTTGGAAAAGGTATGAGGAAGCCTTGAAACAACATATAACCTGTACAAAAATATAGAGAGATACTAGCAAGTGTTTCAATATGGCGTTTTGAAGTCTTAAGAGACTGTGTTGTCAAACAGGAGGAAATGGGTATGGAAGGAGAAGAAGTAAATACCTTAATTCCCTTTTACACCCAATTCCTCATTTTGGTATTATTATGGAATACTTGCATCATAAGATGTCATGTGTTGGAAAAGCCCATGTTCAAAAAAATGACTGACTTCTAACATACATAAAAAGATATTCTGAAAACTATTTTTTTTTTTTTTGCATCTACAGCAGATCCAGATGTCCTTAAGGGGAACAGTTCATGTGTAAACAAAACGATGCAGAAGTTAACTATACGCTTGTTCCAACTTCATCACCCATTCAGCAGTAGCTCCACACAAGTGGGGTGGGATTCCTTCTTGGATTCCTTCCTCCAGAATCTGCTAGATGCAAAGACTGATGCTAACTTCCTCTCAGCAGGTGACATCAAACATGATAGATGTAACCAGGGAAGTTTTAGGCAGGCTGCCATGTACTATCTGTCTTTTTCCCCAAAAACACTATTTCCAATACCTGTTGAAGGTAAAGCAACAGGGACATTACACATTTCAAATCACAGCCAAGGGCAGGGATGACCTAAAGCAATGTTGCATGAAAAGTTGCATCTCTGATGCCCCTCGTTATAACTGTATCAGGATCTGGTTCTCAAAAGTAATTTAATATCAAATGCACACTAAAGTGGAACATGCAAGAACAGAGAACAAAGAAGAACGAAGAACCCCAAGAAAGCATTAAAGTTTGATTTTAAGCATTTTACAGGTACAAAAGTCTGTTTATAATACTATATAATTTTCTATTTTTCCTTCACTTGTCCTATTCATCTTGGACAGTAAAAGCACAATCCAGACTAAAAATGAAAAGCAAGACATTTCATGCAAGACTGAGAAGACCTTGCTAAAAAAGCAAAGCCAAACAACCAACCTGGTAAACCAGCCCTCCTTTCAGAGCATACTGAGATGGACTGCAGAGTAATGTTCATGTGAATTTTTCTACTCATTGTGATTAGTTTTGCTCACTGTTATGGTATGCAGTTTCACAGAGGAGGAAAGGATTATAATCTGCCCTAGAAGGGATGAATGCTTGAAACTGACACTTTGCTGTCACGTGGAAACAGATAAAAAGGTGGTTTTGCAGTAAAAACTGCACTGGGAAATTTGGGAGATTTCATGTCTCAGGACACAGACTCCTCTGACCTCACTTCTGAGAAAAAAAGAGACTGGAAAATCTGGAGGGAAAGAATTTGGGCCTTCTTGAAAGTTGCTTTCCATTTTGACACTGAACTCAGAATATGACATCTGTGGGCTAGAAAAAACTGAATTACACCTCGTACCTGCAATGCCCAAATAAAACCAGAATTCTACTGCAAGAGTTGATCTGGGTAACCTAAGTTTGGCCTGCCCTGAGCAGGGGCTTGGACCAGATGATCTCCAGAGATCCATTCAAGTTGTATTATTCTTCTGTTCCTTTACTGATGAAGTCTAGATTTCAATACATCAAGAGCTCTTGCCTGTGAGCACCAATGGTGCTCCTGGGATGCCATGGGATCCGAATGTGACAACATCCAGAATTGAGGCTGTGAATTGGGAAAGCAGTTCACATTGATGCACCACAGGTATATTTAAGGCTGCCTACTTCAGCAGTGACCCCAAGTCTTTGGCGCAACCGAACTACAAAACCAGTAGGACACAAGGATCTGTGACAACAGATGCCTATTGTACCATTTCACAAAGAATTAAGCTTCATTATCACATTTCCTATTTCAAGTCACTGCAATTAAATAACCTTTTGAGAAGCATTAACAGAAGGTTTGGCAAAGCACAAGCAATTAAGACCACTATATTGGGTAATCACAAGTTAGAGTCAACTTCTGACAAGACTACAAAGCAAATGAAACATTTTTTTTTTTTCTTCTAAAAAGTGCTTCCTGCCATATTTTCTTTAAGGAAGATATGTCTACATAACTGACCACAACAGTGCTGTCAAGCACAGATGACACCAGGTTAATAATTTGTTGTCATTAAAAGTTAAAAGCAATCTACCTGCATAAGCATCTGTTCAGTGAGACTTAAGATGACAGTAAGACAACTCTGCACATAACCCTCTTTTGGCAAAAGGAAATGAACTTGCATTACTAAGACATCATGGTTTGAAATTACCAGCAACAAATTTGAAAATTTTCACACACAACTAAAATCACAACCAACTTTATGTCATTAACTTCAGCAATTTAAGCCACCAGACAGAAGAAAGACAACTGCACCATAGAGAGGTCAAAGATCGAGACCTGAGAGGGACACAAAAAATATCTGTTGAAGAAGTTCCCCTGGATTAATGTGAAATGAACCAACAGGAAAAAGATTAATTAGGAAACTTCCAAAATAAATTTATATAACAATAAATGTGCTTATTGCAATGAATGGGCTTGGTCTACAGGAGGTTTGCAAAGGTTACAGGAAATATCTACAGTCATTCACAATTGCAACATTTGCTCAGGACAGGCTGCTGTGACAAGTGTAGAAAACTGACCTTCAAACAAGAAGGCAGAATGGAAAAAGGGCAAGAAAAAAAAATTGTCAGCAAAATCTCCAGTCCATTTTTTAAAATACAAACCATTTTGGATAAAAGCAAAAGAAGTGTTGCATTTACCTGCAGAAAGTTTGAGTTAAATATCTCAAATGTTACAGGATAAGCTGCAGAGTTAGACCAGAGATTCCTGACTGCACAGTCAGATGCAGAGCCATGTGGGTGTTTTTATGCCATATGGGTGCTTCCATGCCATGCATCTCCATGATTAGATTTTGCAAGAGTTAATTAATTAGGTATAGTAATGAACTGGAACTACACTACCTTGCTGTAGTTCTGCAGTAATGGGCTTGGACTGGTAACACTCCCAAAGCGTTGGCAAAAGCTGTGCAGAGATATTTGCAGCTCTGCTCAGGTTTAGCAGGACTGGCACCAAGCCTAAGCTCACAATTCCAGCTTCAGCATCTCCAGACTGTGTTCCCTACTGCTGCTGTGTCCACAGGTTTCCCAGCACACAGCCAGCTAAAACCAACAAGGCTGATTAGCTCAGGGCACACACCCCATATGCCACTGGCCGTAGCCTTTTCAGGCCAAGCTCGCCCAGGGGAAAGCCAGGTGTTCACAGCTGTGCTGCAGCTACAACACACCTGCAATTGGGCCAGCCCATGTGAGAGCTAACCCCAGTTTTCCAAGGACATTCTATCCTTCTTCTAAAGGAGCATCATCTTGCCAGCCTAAAACAAGCACACAGCATACAAAGAAGTGCTCGTATACAACCACACAGGACTGATTCCCCTTTAGGTAACTAACAGTAATTCAGCCCAGAGACAGGTGAGCATCAGTAGACAGCAGTTAGTGTCACCAGAATTATATTTGCCCAAACGAACACTATTTATCATATGGTGTAATTTTTAATCAAGACAACTTATGTTTTGCACCATCAATAAGAATAGTTTTAATGCTTCTAAGAGATACATTGGCCACACAGGGAGCAGCTTGAAGCTTTAGGAGGAAGCAAGGAAGCACTTTTGCTAAGAGACTGAATCTACCGGCTACTTACGGTTCGATGCTGACCGGGGTGGCTTCCCCCACTACTGTAAGAATCGGAGGGGTAACTTCAGAACTATCTGCAACGAGAAGGAAGAACTGCTCAGCTTCACATCTGAGATTTACTTTTCACACAGCTTGAAAATCTAATCAGAGCTGTCCACCTCTCAAAAAAGGTACCCCCAGGCTAAATAAGGCATTTCAGATGACCAGGAACCTGCCTTCCTCCCCTCAGTTCAAGATATTTAGAATCTGCGAGAGGAACTGACTTTTCATTCCCAAGAACGTCAGCAGGGGGTGTTGCAGGCTGCTTGTGAACCCATCTTAACATCCCTGCCCAGATGGAGCAACACTGCATTTCCTCCCAAACAATCAGGAAGAAGCTCCAGTTTCACACAATCACACCTCCTAAGAGCATGATGTTCCTCCTAATGCTCTACAGTTCCTAATCATAAATTACACAAGAAAGGAAGGTTAAAATGAAGCTTACTTGATCTAAGCAGAGTTCTGTGACCACTTTTGGGCGTCATTGGAGGTGCAACCGAATGACCACTTGAAGAGAGGATAGCGTTAAAATACAGCCCAGATCCTTCTCTCACTGGACTAAGGATTGGGGGAGGAGTGTAAGGAGGTAGCTCAAAGTTCCTGTCTGAAGGATGGTCTGCCAGACGGACAGGTGACCGTAAGTGGCTCTGATAAGGAGTAATGTTGGAATAAACGGGTGGTGCAATAAAGGTGCCGGCTTTTGGGGGTATGAAGAGTGGTTCGGGTCTTGGCCGCTGCTTTGGTTTTCGGGCAAAGCCCTCTGCGTCATCCTTTGGAACAGCATCTTCATGCTATTAGAAAACAAAATTATATTGTTAATTTAATTTAAAACCTCATGTTGCTTGAAAAACTTCAGTGAAATGACAACATTTTTTCATGGCAGCTTAAAATCTGGATAGGACAGTTGGAGGATGTCTCAGAATTAGCAGAAGGGGAAAGTGAGAGGAAGAATGCAGGGAATGGCATGAACTGGACACAGGAACTATTAGGTAGAAGCTCTAGCTCATGTGATTATGAAGTTATATTTTACAAGAACTTCATGTACATCTGGTCCAGCCTTCATGGCAGCTTTAAAAGAGAACAAAAAAGATCAGCAGAATCTTGGTAAAGATACACCAGCGCCCTGATACACGTTGACACCAAATAGTGCTAAGAGAACAGAAGACAATATAACAGCATTTTATTAGATGGTCAAGCATTTAAATTCAGAGAAACCTCCCCAGATGCCTGCCATTTCTCTGGCATCTAACATTCTGTTGTACTTCTGGATAGAAGAGAGGGAAAACAAAAATATCAACCCACCCACTCATCACTACCATGCTGCAGGGGAACAATCAAGTACTGACCTTCAGAACTCAGTAAAAGTTTTCAATTGCATAAGAATAAATCTTCACTTTGGATTCTATTCACATTGAGAGATATGTGCCCTACTTAGAATTTATTGGTATTTATGCATGTATGAAGAAAGCACTCTTGACACAGACAGACTATTATTCTAGTCTTACTCTCCATGTGGCTTTATTCACTGTTCAGTGAATTTAGTGAGGTGCTGCCTGGCTTTACTAGCATTAGCTGTAGGTCATGAAAAGCCAGCAATGCCCAAATATATGGCAACATTATGATAAAATCCCCAGACTACATACATTCCAAGTTCAAGCCTTGAGATCAAACTACTTTGATAGAAAAGTTCAAGGCTAAAAACTGTGTGATTAAATCTAACAGAAGTGGCTCATCTTTGGATTCTTAGTCCATCCATACCTGACTCGAGGTCTCCATGTTAGTATTACGATTAGATCGCCTCCGAGTGACTATCACAGAAGGCTTCCGTTCACACAGAGCTCGATCGTTTGCTTGGCCTCTCTGGAGCTTTCCATCCTCAGACTTTTCCTTTTCAAGGCTCTGCAAGTCAATTTTTCTCACTGGCACAGACACAGGAATGATAAGAGGCACAAGGCTGTTATCCTCCCGTGCTTTTTTGGGAGCTGGTGAAGAACTGGCAAATTCCACAACACTTTTTGAAGCTGCAGTAGGTCCTGGAGCTGTTACTAGCACACTCTTCTTCTCCTCTGAATTATCCAGCTCCTGAGAAGAAAAACAGATTCCTAAAAATTCTGTATTACTTACGTAATAAATGAGATATCATCTCACTTTCAGTGTATATCAAGTTTCTCAAAGCAATTTGCAAGCTGAAATGGATTTGGAAGCATTACTGGAGGAAAAAGAATACTTCTCAGTGTTACTAAAATTCCATAGAATAACTTGAGGATTGCCTGTAGTCTCAACTGCTAGAACACTTACATAGGTCATTCTTAAGAATTGTTTCACTACCTGTGTTTTAACATTTTATTTTCTATATGAATTTGTGTCCTGCTTTATGACTTTTGACAACAGCTCTTTAGTTTCAGTAATGATCAAAAGCTGCAGGTTATTAATTTCAAATATTGGATTTATGCTCCAGGGAAGACTGAACCATGACAATATCTTAATTAAATCTCTCACACACAAAAAAACCCAAACCCAAAGCTAGTTTTTTACTTCTTTTTTTTTTTTTTCCTGACACTGGAAAACATTAAGCCTTCAAAATAAGCCAGATAGCAAGGTTGAACACATAAAATCTACTATATCAAGAAGATCCAGGACTGCCTCTTTTCAAGACCTTTTATTAGAGTTGGGCTAAGTTGCACAGAAAGGTTTACTCCATAACTGACTCTGCAGTTTACATGTCTGACTGCTTCTTCGCAGAGACTGCAGATGTACACCCCTACCACACAGTGATGGAACACACAATTGTAAAGTCACAAATGGCATCCATTGTCCTGGAATAAGCCTCAGGAGAAATTAATGAGGTAGGAGGACCTCTCTTCACTTCAGGCTGGTGACTTTCTTTACTTTCCCATAAAACCACCAATTTTGGGTTTGGAGGGCATTCATCACGCTCATCATGCTGACAGACATCACTGGAGTCCACTGACTCTAGACAGAAAGGGGTTCCTGTAAATTTTTGTAGCTTCCTTCCACCACTTTCTGGGAACAGCAACATGTAATGACAATGTGAATGTGTGAACAAGCACCAATTCTGACCAATCTAAAAACTTCAGGTACTTCCTGGGTGCTACACAGACCTCTGTAGGTTAAGAGACCTGAACTAATTTGCTGACTACAAGGATGAAATTATGGCAGCTCAAAGTGCAATAGTCACCCCAAAGTGTCACTTTCCTCTGGTTTTATTATTGGTTAACTATGCTCCTTTTATTTTCAAAACTTGGGGGCAAACAACAAAGGACTCCTCCACAGAGATGGGAGAGATGACCCCTACAAGACAAAAGAAGAAGAGAAGATCTGAGCAGTAGCACAGATAGAGAAAAGGCACCAGTAGGGACTTAATATAAATAGTTGAGACATCCTTAAAAATGTTCTGGACCACACCACTGCTTTTCTGATCATAAAAGTTCACACATACCTAATGTTTATTAAGAGGCATGACTAATTTTGGAATTAAGTCTTTTGCTTCAGATCCCTAAATAGTTTCTCAGCTGTTTGATTATTCTCAGAGGTAAGCAGAAAGGATGGAACCTGCTAGGGGATTTTTGGCTACCTCAGCATCCCTGTTGCAGAATTTGGGGCAGGAGGGCTGCTGGATAACTTCAGTAAGTGCAACATGTGGCACTTTCATTTAGACTCTTGCATAAATACTGAGATATGAACTAGTCATCTCGAGTCCTCCAGGAAATCCACAGAAACCTATCAGACATTCCTGCATTGATCCTGTCTATCCCTCAAGCTGTTTCTAAAAAACTTGGAATTCACAGAAAAACCCAACTGCAACAGCTGAAAGAACTGTTCAAGCCACATCTGTGATCTGATTAGAAACCACACCAGCCTTTTAAAAACACCTGCCTACACAGTGCTTTCTGTGATCGTTCTGCATCATCTGCATCAAGGAGAGGCAGCTTCTGTCTGCAGTCAAACCAAAGCTTGTCCATGAAAGAGGTGAGTCCACAACTACAATTCTGCAAACAAAACTTTTTTTTCCCTTTTGTTTGTAGCAGCTGGTGCCCTGCCTTGTGCCAGGGGAAAGCAGCTCGGTAACTAAAATTTGTCTTCCTTCCATAAAGGAATATTTAAATTCAGACACCCTTTCAGACAACCACTCAGATTTGAGAAAATTTTTCTGTACTTTTAGAAGACAACAAGTCACACTCAAACAATTAAACTAGGATTTGAGAATTTACTACAGCCTGTAGGCAGCAACAAGCTTGCATCACCTGAAAAAAAAAAGGTAGCCACAGGCAGCTCTGGTGCAAAGCATCAGTTGTGACACTGCATGTAGAGAGATATTGCTGTCCAGAATATTATTTTTGGGTGAGGTACACATATCTAGACTGGGATGTTCAAAAAACTGGTTCAGATTATGAATGTTATTTTCTTCAGTCAATAATTTAGCTCTATGGCCTTCTACACACTCTTCAGATAACCTATGCAGAGAAGGCTTCTAGGTTGTTTTTAACAGAAAGACAGTCATAAGAGAAGCAGCCTGCTCACATTCAGCAAACATATTTTCTTCTTCTCCCTCACACAATATCCAACACCTTAAAGATGTAAAATCCATCAGACCTCTGGTAACAATTTTATCATTTTTCAAAACCTCCTTCTGAAAACCTGAAGAGATCTAGACATAAAGAGTTCTTCTGCTAGTGCCATTATGCTTGCATAACTGCAAAGAACAAAAGAGCATCTGTCAAAACACTTCTCTGGTCTTTACATTATGAATCAGACTGCAAGCACACGTGCCTTCAAATGGCCAATTTCTAGCTTCATCTCTCAGGGCCTTTTCCTAATGCTCTATTTGCTTCTTGTTGACACTCTGTTAGTGATCCAAGTGCAATGTGAATTGCAGGCCTTCTGCAATATAACCAAACAACGGCTGGCAAAGTATGAGCAAATACACCATGCTACTACGTACTACCAGTTCTTTATCATATCTGCTGGCTCAACTGGAGTTAGAGAAAAAGGATTGAAGACAGCATCAACCTTTCTGCTGTTCAAGAGATGGAGTAGGCTATGGATATTCAGCTCATTGTTTATTAGTTTAGTTCTTTCACTCAAACAGCACATTCCTCTAAGGAAGAGATGGGAAAAACAGTGAAAGACAGATGAGGATAAAAAGGATGATGAGAACAAAACAGGCAATAAAATGCCCGGCAGGATAGCAACTCAGATATCAAAAGTGTAGGTAAAAGTAGCTTATGTAATGTATATTTCATCAGCCTTTGGCAACAAAACTTCCAAGGAAAAGTGTTACTCCTAAGAAGCACTCAATAGAAGATTAGGCAAACCATAACTCTAAGAAAACATTCAAAAACAGTCCTTCCAAAAATCTCCATTCAACTCCAAAAATCCCATCACTTGTCTCCCAATAGGCTAGTTAATTTTGAACTCTGTCATCTTGCCATATGGAACATATACTGTTCAGTTTAGACTGATGGGATATCAAAAGGTTAGGAGTAGTGAACTACCAAATCAGTCAGCACTAAATTTCTTCCCATTAAGTCCTACAGGAGGTCTATGGGCAGACAGGTCATTCTACAGCTCTCAGGTCATTCTTAGAAACAGGATGCTGCATGAGACAGGCCTTTGTCATGCCTGGTATAGGTCCTTCATGTAAGTGAAACTTGCTTCGACTTTTAATATTTGAGAAATATTGAACATGTAAATTGCATTATCTAATTTTTAGATAGCGCATTTCAGAAACACTTCAACTGCTGAAACCGGAAAACTGGCAGGTACGCCTAAGTCTTTAAACAGAAAAGAAAGAGAATGTTAAATTGGTAAAAAGACAACACGTTGCTTCTACTTGCCTCTCAAAATTCCTGATCTCATTGAGACCTAAGCTTCCTATGTTTCCCATGACCATATTTTCATGTCATGGGCTAAAATAGCATTGGTGTTAGTGACATAAAACTGTCCCTTAGTGGTTTCACTACACTACATCTCTGTTCTCTCACATCTATGAACTACAGTGGATGAACTTACATGCCTCCACACCAGAGCTGCCCTTATTGCACAATTCAAGATACCATCCTATCCTGCATATGTACAGAACTTCCTTTCCTTTCAGCCCTGTTTTGTCGTTTAAAACATGTTATATTGGTTAGGGTCTATACCTTACCTTTACATTCTGAAGAGAAGCCAGCTCAACAGCTTTTTGGGCCAAAGTCAGCAAATTGGCTTCTTGAGAAACACGTCGCCTCCGTCGGGTACTCTGGATTACACCACCTCTGACACTCTGAAAATCATTAGTTCTCTGAGAGTTTTCTTCAGGTGCTGCTGCCTGCTTCTCCTCATCTCTACCATTCTGGGCTGCAGCTTGCCTGTCTGTTTCCATCTGGCACTGCTCACTATTCACTAGGACATCCTTCTGCCCCAGATCTAATCTTTTGGGGTGCAAATAGCTACTTTTACTGTGGGCCAGTGACTCAGGTGTCTGCTGTAACGGGACCTCTTGCTGATGTGTTTGCCAGTGATGCAGAAATAAATTGCTAGGTTGTTCTTCTGCCTGCTTAGAAGTCAACACTTCTCCTGCAGATGTCAGCAGGCCACCTTCTTTGGAGAGTCTCCGTGACCTTCTTGGAAAGGGAATCTGCGTCTGAGGTAGAACAGTCTGTTGGTTCTGCTCTGTTAATGCCTTGAATAGCTCCTGGTTCCTCTCTGCTTGCTGAAACTGGTGTGGCATCATGTGATGCTGAGGTGCTGCAGCTGCCACATGAGGCTGTGCTATAGAAGTTGTTTGCTGCAGACCAAAGGCTTGTGTGGCAGCCTGTTGCTGCTGCTGCTGCTGAGGATAGAAATTTTCAAAGAGCTGTAGCTGGGGAAGAGCTTGCTGGTTTTGTTGCGCAGTAAATGCAGGACTGGAAGAAGTTGGGGCTTCTTGAAAGACATGTAATAGCTCAGGAAGACCTTGCTTTTGGCCTTGGTGACCAAATGCAAGTTGGAAAGGCTGCAATGGCAGAGTTTGATTCTGCTGTTGCTGTTTCTGCATTTGATGAAAAGAATTCATTTGAGCTTGTTGTCTAACCAGGGCTTGCTGTTCCAGCTGAGCCTTCTGGGACATCATCTGCTGGACAGCATCTCCATATAAATCCAGCTGTGACACAAACACTCCTTTCTCTTGATTTCTTTTAAGGGCTTCTGGGTGGCCATAGAAGCCTGGGGCACCAGCATTGGAGTGGGGTCCTTTTGGGTTGCCCCCAAAAACCATACTGTGGTTCCACATTGAAGGTGGAGACTGCCAGTGGCTGTCACTCCTCTCTGGCAACCGGTTTCCCATTAGTGAATTCTGCCATTTGACAGCTGTTACTGACTGGGGCATCATCACTGATTCTCCCCTATCTTGATTATAAACAGAGTTCATCAAAGCAACATTGTTGGGTGCACTTGTTAATCCTCCTGGATGAGAAATCTCCATAGTTTGGGAGACTGGTATATTCCCTCCATGACCATAGTACTGTCCTTCCTTAAGCTGCTGCTGTGGTTCTTTTGATGGCACGGCTATGTCCTGCTCGTTAAAATAGGCAACTCGTTTCCCAGTCCGTTTGCTTGAAGACTTTTGCTGAGCCTGAAGATTCATGGTTCAGTCTATTCTCCCAGCCACATACACAGTATTTATAATCCACCCATCCCTGAGGTTGGGGGAGGAAAGGCACAGCAGTCTTTCTTTTCCATTCAGCTTCAGTAATAAATGGCAGGAAAGGAGTCCAGATGAAAGTGCATTCACTTCCTTTTTCTTTGTGTGCTTCTTCCACTTCTTTTCACTCTTATATTTCGTGGTTCAGAGGTCAGTACGGTCCACTTAGTTACAGGTCCTGAAATAGAGAAGCAATTGTAATGAATCATCAACAGACATAACTGGCCTATGAATGCTCACGTGATAAGCAACAATGTCTGTCCCATTTCCCATGGAAATGAAGACCAGGATAATAGATGGAAGAAACAACAGATGTGACCTGCTAGAAGAATGCAAAACAAAACAACTTAGTTTTACAAAATAGATATCACACTGTACTTGTATGATGCAACTCCCTATTGCACACAGAATTCTGACTAATCACTTAAGTTCATCCTGAAAGTTTTACTCTTACTCTTTACTACCTCTGATCTGGCAAATGACTTCCACATCTTCCTGTAGCCAGAATAATCTGTTTTTAATCTCAACTCAAAACCACAAAACAAAAAACCCTCATGGCTTGCCAAAAGGCCACGCTTCCCAAAGACCTTTAAAAGATGCGTGTGTACATGAAGACTGCAGCCAAACATGCAGCAAGATGCTCAGTTCAGTATTCTGAAAGAAAAGGGTCAGGCAACAGTCCATCAGTCACACATATACCACCAATGATTACAGATGATTTCCAGTCAAGAACTGCCCACCCAGCATCCAAGCCCTAGGGCCAGGGCCTGCTCAACCTGTTGCTCTCTCAGAAGTTTTCTTCAACGGCTGAAAGAAACTGCTCCTGCTCAGATCACAGTCACTGAAAGGTAGTTCAGGCAGCTGCTGTTATAACAGCTGCTCGCAGACATCAGCAAATATCTTAGTGTAAAGCTACAAACATAATAGGAGAAAGCCTTTCCAGAACAGGCACTCTACAACAATTCTACCCTCCTATTCTCTTCTTCCATGAAGAAAAGCTATCCACAAACTCTAAGAGGCTAGCTTGCAGGACTAAGGTCTAATGTGTGAACACATACACTAGTATTTCTATTTGGACACCTAAAACCGTTTTAGATGTTTAGTTTTAAATTCAATTATATTATCAGATTACCACTACTAACATTCTAGTGTAAGTCTCTATTCCTACCCTTTTCAGTGTGCATTCTGTTCCACTTTAAATCCCACTGCCAATATATTCCAGGAAAATTACAGCAAATTGTTAAAACCCTATTCTTATTACATCCCTTCTGTTATATAATCAAGTTTCTCTTGAGTGGAGCAGGTAAGACTAACACACACATCCCCTCCAACGAAGCCTGCAATCTATTTATCCCGTTTCTAAAATGAAAAATAATAAACCAAAATTATATAGCACACTGAAGTCCTGTAACCTGAGCTTCCTCAGACGGATATGGGTACAGTGCAGGTTTTAACACTGAGGTGGGGTTGGGAACATGACAAGGAGGAAAGGACAAAGAGTTTTAATTAACTTACGCAACTTCCACCTCAGAGGCTAAGCTTGGCTCAGTGCAACTGGAACCATGGGACTGTGTTTCAGAGTGAAGTGACTCACTTCCTCAGGCTGTTACATAGCTGTTCCCCCACACTGCCTCCCCTTTGCCTTTGGCTACAAACCATGGACCTCTGCCACCCCGCAGCATGGAGCCAGGGCATTCCTCCCTCCTCTAAGCACAACGTCTCAGCTCATTTCCCAAGACTATCACAACAGGACAAAAATAGGAGAAATGATGGACACGTGAGATGGAAAATTCTCTCTAAACTGCAACTAGTACACAAACGAAAATTTCATAAAGTAAGTTTTTCCTACTTCAAAGTTTCAATAGGAGAGGAAAAAACATCTTACAGCAGGAAACTGGATCCCTGGTAGCAAAAATGTAGAGGTGGATAAGCTGCTATATGCCTCTCAAAAGCCTTAATGCTATCCATCCTCTCTCATTGCTTTCTGCAGTACTGCAAATGTATCAGAGATAACAGCTAAACTTCAACACCTGAGGTAATACTACTAAGAGTGATTTCTGACAGTCTTACTTTGTGAAATCATCACAAGCTATTTTTCTCTCCAAACTAGGCAACATTTTCCTTCTACTGATGCTTTTGTAACAATCAGTCATAGCATTCTGTTAAAAAGAATGGAAGGTTTTCTGTATATTGAAAGTTAGAAGACATTACCATTACATCAAGTTTTAACCTGAGAGCTGTCTGAAATGCTGCTGTAGATTTTTTACACTGTGAAGAAAAATACAACAATAATTGTCAAAAAGATGTCATTCAACTTTCAACATGAAGGGTCCTTGTTTTCAACCAAAGAAAGTAAGAAAGAGCCCAGCTGATGCTGTTCTTAATAGTCGTGGCTGGGATTTGCAGTCACCTCATAGTAAAGTACCCAGAAGACCTTTAGAAAGAGGACTCTCACATTAGGAAAAAAGCATTGCATTAGCACAACTTTCCAAACCTACACTTGTGTGGACTTTGATTCTACTTTTTCTATTACTAGGTAAGAAGACACCAGCATCACAAGGTCTAACTCAGACCAGTTTAGAACTGCAGCAATCTGGGAAAGAGATCTAACAAACTATTAAGATGCAAAGAATAAAAAGGAGTACATTCAGAGATAACCTAAATGAGGAAAAGGAATATGTACAATTGAAGTTGTTATTCAGCACAAAACCCAGGATAGTGAAAAGGATGTGACCAGGGAGAAAAGAGATTTAAGGTACTTTGAAAAAACATGTTTAATGAACATCCCAGTTCTCCCAGTTACAGGCAAAAATAACTACATCCTAAGAGATCACCAAGATAAAGGAGGATTTGGTGCATCTGGTATTTAATGGTAAAAGAAAGTATCACAAAATTCACATTTTAGAAGATATTTCCATATAGAAAATCTACAGAAAAGTATCTTCTATGTCATCCTAATAATAACAGTTCATAGTTTAAACTGCAGTGATAAATGTTCAAGTTGCAGCATGACTATGCTTCAGGAAAGCTCATGCTTGGCAGCTTCACTGCATGAGCACTGTTGGCTGACTAAACAGGCTTCCCTCCTGAGGTTGGGGGAATGAGCTCACACAATCATCATCCCAGCCAATTACCAGCTTTGGGGTTTTTCTGCTTTGCTTTGTTTTGTTTTGTTTTACTTGAATTTCAGCACAAGAGTCAGCCTGCAGTAGCACAGGAAAATGGCAACATGCTTCCAGGCTTAAGTGCTTTGGAGCAGTACACCCTGGACCATTCCTTACCTTTGAATAAAGCACAGAGCCTGTTCCAGTACTGTAATTCCCAGAAGATACTGTGTCTTGCTTCCAAGTATACAGAGGTGTTATGATACTTAGCATTGCTTTTACATTGCACAGAGAAAAAGCAGAACCTAGCATCAGTATATTTTGTTTTAATAACTCTAAGATTTGGCATGCAACATCATCAGTTATTTTCACTTCCAGGAGCTTCTGACATTCAAGAACTTCTCCTGAACTTTCTCCAGATGAATACAAATTGTATATCACCTCCTTTAATACTGTAAATATTTTCATATTTCTAAGGGATTTTTGATATTGCAAGGCTTTCTCTTCCACACCTAAAAAGAATGACGAATTAGGTATACGTATCTAATGGGCACATATGCAGTATTTTCCAGAAGGAAAAATACCTAAGGAAAGTAATTCATGGCACCTTACTGAGAAAAGTTAGGCTTAGCATTTTTAGTTAAAACCTTGTCTAGCGTATCTGCACTAATGCATTAAACAAAATCATGAACACATATAAAACAGCATATGAGTTAATTTATGCAAAGAATGCTGAAGGACTTCCTCAAGTATACAACAGGACTATGGAGCAGTCTCTTCCTGCATCCAGAATTCTGTTCTGAAGTCCTTTCAAAATAGATACTGGAAGGGTGCAGGGCACAGATACTCAGAGCCACTCACTAGGCTGTTACCAGCCAGACCACCCATCAACAAATTTTACCCAGTTCAAAGCAGAATTATTAAGACATCCCTACACAGTGCAACTATCTTGTCAGAGTTTACTATTAGCCTGGAGAGCCTGATATAAAACCTTAACTAAAGTTAATGATTATTTTATTTAGGGAACAAATAAAAAACACTCAATGATAACCATTTAATGTAAAATATCTCTATCTCTCTTCAAAACCTGTTCCCTGTATAACTGGCAACTGTTGCCTGTATAACTGGTAACTATCCACCATTATTCCATTTCTATAAATATTCTCTTAACTAAGCATATGTGTATTTGTACAGTTTCACATATCAAGTTCATGACCTCACACACTGTAGTAATCTTGAACTTTACTCTTCGGCTCACTTTTTGAGGGCTGTGCTGTCCTGTGCTTTGTTTAGTTCATTTGCTACATCAGCTATATCTGGCATGATTAAAAAAGATTAATTGTGCACATTCCTCATTCTCCTTTGAGATAATTTGCAAACATTTCTCTCTGACAGAATGCTGCAGAAATGACTCAGGAAAGACTCTGATTTCTCCTCAAACTTCAGCAAAATTAAGGATGCTGAGAATATTAACAAGTTGTAGCTGCAGTTGTAGACCATCTTTTATTCCACCATCTTAGCTTTTAAATTCCTCTCTTTTACAGTTTTATTCATGTAAAATAAAGTGTTCCTCTGTTCTAGCTAATGTACATTCTCAGCCTTAACTGCAACAATGCTGTCACTGTTCCTTACAGGAAATCTATCAGATTAGGGTGATGACAATCATTTCTCAGTAAGTCCTCCTGCTGCCAGCAACTGAAATTATGGTTCTCCCCAGTAAGCAGCTCAATCACTTTCAACCAGGATGATGGACAGATTCCAAGAACAATCTTACATTTAAGACAAATGCAGCAAATTACCCTGTGTCCTTCTGAGGCAGAGCAATAAAACCTTCCTTCTCCAATTTACTCATTATTATGGTAAAATCTCACATTTATGAAACACGTAAAGAATTATAATATATATTTTAATAATAAGGAAGAGAAACAGAGGAAACAACTCACTTCTAATATCACACAAGAAGCAAGGTCAAAAATTAATCAATCTAATATAATAGCTACCAGTTCCCCTTCAAACCTGAAAGAAAACATGGGTTTAATTAAATCTACCTGTGAAAGATGGAAGCTGGGTGTGCTATTCACACATGTGCAGAAAGACAAAAAAGTTTAAATTCCTTCAGTGCAATAGGAGGTCAGAGGAGGCTCAATAGGGTAGATTTTGTTTCTGGCTTTTGTGGTTTGCATTTTTGAAAATGACTGGAGAGTTACAAGTCATCACAAACTTGTTCCAGCTAGCAGAAATCTGCCTCTGTGAAACCACTAGCACCAATTGCAAGTCTTGAGTAAGAACAGAGAAAAGGCTGAAAACACGGGTCATTTTTTTTTTGTAAAAGATTTGCAAGGCTTATTGCATATAGCCTATGCTTACCCTGCTGCATATGGAAACAGCTTCAATCCCTCCTTCCAAAGCCTCTCCTGCACACTCACTTTGTCACATTTTCTTCCAGACAGTTAGCTACATCAAAATTCCTGCAGATTGTTTTCAACCTCCCACTCACCACCTTCAGACACCTTGAACAGGAAGGATAACAGCACAGAAAATAAACCATGTTTGTAAATTCTATACAGTTAAGCACAGCAATCTATGTTCTGAAGAAGCCAGGGGAAAACTCAAAGCGACTACAAAACACAATATTGTGCAAGAAAGCCAAATACATAAATACAAAGATGATGATTTTATGTTTCTGTCACTTTATCACAAAAGGTATGGCATTTTCCAGACACCCAGAATGACTGTCTCTATAGCAAAAGGTGTGTTTTCCAGGAGTGTGGCACTACAGAAGTGCAACAGCTGAAACCCAAAGCAACAAGCAAAGCCAACCAACTGAGCAGTCTGTAGTTTAAAAGAAGCCCACTACAAAAGAATGTAATTAGGTATCAATCTCCCCTAACACCTCCAAGTATGAAACTAATCCAGGGAATTTATCAGATCAAAGTCCTAGAATCAATAAAGCCTATGAAATGGTGAAGACTAAAACACTGCATAGCAAAAAAAGGAATCCTACAGCAGTCCTGTAATAAAGACAAAGAGATGAAAGGAAAGCTGCTTCACAGACAGACAACAAAAGGGAAAACACAGCATCCAGGAAGTTTGGCAACTTCCACTGATTCCTGAAGGTGCCTGCCTGGGGCTAGCAAACACATACCTAAATAAGTAGTATGCATAGCAGACATTTATGACCTACCCAAATTTTCGTGTGATTGGCCCATTTCTATTGCAGAGAAAGACAGAAGCTATGACTGACTACAGGGGCGCCTCTGCCCTGAGGACATGCTTAAAATTACTTTGCTGCCACTTTCATTTTTCCCATTTTCAGAGCATGGGAATTAATAAAGCTTTATTACACCACTGTAATAACCAGAGACTCAAAAGTAAAACCCATCAGCTCTGTGAGGTGAAACATGTGAGAAAGTGGTCATGCTGTGACGGACTACATGCCAGCAAAATCAGGTCGCTTGTATTGGACCACCAGATACCACAAACTACTGCTTCAATCGAAACCATTCCTGACATTCAGCACCACCAGAGGTTAATTATCCATAGCAAGCAAAATAACACAAAATCTAGAACTACCATATTGTCTGGGGAAAATATACATACCCAAATGGAAGGACATGAACTACACCTCACAAAGTAACCAATCCAAGGAGAAATACAAGTCCTACTTCAAGAAAAGATTTTAGTTTATGGTAAAGGAGGTAATAAATGTGAAACTGCAACCCTTTAAACATTATTTAATTAGGTACATATCTGTTCCAATGGTCTTCAAATTCACCAAAGCATGCACTCTGATTCTATTTTGACCTACTTTTTACATCCATGGATGTGATTTTATTTATCCACATCACCACAATTTTTCCATACTGAATCTAAACGCACAGATCCATCCTAGTATGGAGGATGTTACAGAGAAGGATTTTGGTGTTTTGAATTACAGGGTCTGAAGCACCTCAGATACACCTCAAAGGGAAGTTTTCAGGTAACAGTTCTTTGAGGGGAAAGTCATATACTCTTGGTGAACACTTAAAAATAACCTATTTTTTGGGGTTGTCTTCCTCAATTCAAGCTGTAAACCTGGCTACAAGTATTGGAGGTTTCCTTTTCAAAACACACCCAGGATTTTCCACGAAATTTTGTTCTAATGGATGAGGAAGACAAAAAGTTGCTTCAAAGAAAATGCCCATCAAGTGCTGATTAGTCTTATAACAAGGCAGACAAAACCTAGCCTACACAAACAGCTCCACCAGAAGAAAATGAGAATGGATGAGGTAGAAAAACTACTAAAAAGACAGACTAAAAATTTAAAACTTAGCAGACAATTAAACAAACAACAAAAGGGAAAAAAGGCTACAACCAGATTTTTTTAAAGGAACTGACCATGTTGTTTCTACCAGCTATTGAAAGGATATGTAAGATCTTCACTTATTTTCAACTAAAACTTTGAGTGCTGTTTCCAAAATAATCGAAATTTCATGCAAACCTCATCACATGAAAACAAATTACTTATGATTTGCACCAGACTTTGCACCAGTCTTTTGTCTTGCACTACGAGAGAGGCAGCTCCACAATCCAGACTCTTGTAAACACGTACACAGGAAAGCCCATCTTTACAAATGACTTTGCAACACAGACCAGGCTTATCCTTTAATAAAATAAGTACATGGTCCATTTCTTATATTGGTTAATGTTTATAAACTTATTGGAGTTAAGAATAATTGTTATTATAATCTGTCATCATGATAAACCCTGATTTGAAGAGGCTTGGGCAGTCTTAGCAGAATGAGCACAGTAATTACGAAGTACAAAATGCTGCTTTCAGGCTTTGTAAAGTTACAGGAACATAATTCTTTCCCACTGGAAATGGGTTAACAGTTCTAATTGTAAACCCTTAGACAGTTATTTTAAGCTTTTTTGTTTGGAGCTGTCTGGGAAGGCAGTTGCTAGCAACAGAGACTAACATGCAGGAATCACAGCAGGCTCCAAAGGCAAAGAGCAGGCCAAAAGCTTTTCCCTGCCCTCACATTCTCATACCTGACAGGACCACAACACATCCTTCACTACAAATGCCCCTCCTGCCACAAACATACAAGCTGCAGAATTGCATGGACACCCCAGAGACTGACCAAATCCCTCTGCACTTCAGCCCTGAGAAGAAAACAACTGAATGCACTGAGCTGCAGCGGGAAAGATTGCTACAGGTTCAGTTGTTCCCATCTCAACCCCTTCAGCACTCCAACACAAAACCAGGCTTGCACAGATGTCCACTGTACAGAACAACAAAGTCTGACTGTTTTACAGATTCCTTTGAGGCTTGCAAGAGGTAATGGGCTACAAATAAGGGAAGAGAATGGTGAAAGTTCATAGAGACAGTGATACTTTCTATTCCCAGAGGTTTCTTCATGAGAAATATAAAGGTACTCAATACCTCAGCCTTAGCCCTTGGCAGAGACATTCTTAAGACTGTCAAGCAGGCATCATCACTCACCCAAGTCTGGCTGGACAATAGCTGAGACAACATGTACAGGCAGAACCCCTGGGATCTGGGATCAGCTTCCAATTCTGATACAGACATGCACCTTAAGCAAGCCACTTCAAATTGTTTCATAAAATGAGAATAATACTTGAAACCAAAAACGTTGATAATAATGGAGTATTTTGAGGTCATAAAAGTTGTATTATCTTTAACAATAGCCACTAACTGCCTAAATGGAGAGTCTTCCACAGAGAGCTTAGAAGTCTAATTTCAGATATGATACAATCAGGGTAGTGATAAACAAACAAGAGGGAGTAAAACAAAAAGTGAAGGAAAAAATCACACAATAACATAGTTGCTCTTTTGTCACATGCCTGCCTCTATCTCACTTGACCCAGAAATATCTTTGTTTATCAGCAGTTATCTAAGCTGAAGCAGTGCTGACCTTGGCTTGCCCACATCCACACACTTGCAGTAAACAGATGACAGTATTGACTGAGTGCAGTCAGTCTTTTACAGCACTGACAGGGCTTCAGTTCAAATTTCTAAAATTATGTCTTTTAAGAATTCCTGGAATCACTGTTGACTATAAAAGGGTCTCTTTACTATGCTGGTCTGTTATAAGGTACAGTAAGCTCTCGGCCATGACTGGGGCTGTCAGGCATTACAGCAATGCAGCTAAACAAATGCACACTAGTACTGGGAATAGGCACACTGAAAGATGTAGGCAAGCAGGATGATCACACTGTGGAAAATAGTAAGGTTTTAAGACTCCAGGGACTAAAAGAGCACTCTGATTTCTTAACCTTTAATTAAAAAATCAAAGCACTCTCCAGGTCTCCGGATTCAGAGCTCCCTGCCACTTCCCTGACAGATACCCGCCCAATCTCCTCCTTTTAGCCACAGGGATTTCAGTGGAGGAAGGAAAGAGCAGATGGCTAGCACCAATACTGGATCAAATACAAAGTGCTTGCATTTTTTCTGTAGTGGCTTATTTGTATCCTTACTAGCATTATAAAACGTTTCCACTATGGGGCATGAGTGACATCAACGTCATATGGACTCAGAGCAAAGTCAGAAATTTCCTAAAGATTCAGCCCAACAAGAAAAGAAGTTATTCAATAACAGCATGAGGAAAAGTGTTCTCTATTAAGAACCCTTACAAAGCTATTTTAAACTGTACAAAAGACTCAGTTGTTAGTAAAACAAAGTTGGGGTCACTATGATCAAGTTCAATACTATGAGAAAAACTAAAGTTTACACATTAATCCACCTGTAGATGGAATTCTATGAGCTTTAAGCAAATCAGAAGTATCCTACACTTGCACAGTTTACTCTGCAAGTCCTGGAATATAAATATATTTTAATTGAAGTCATAACATTTTGATTCAATAATCCCACATTACACTTTGAACAGCTGTATTTGCTAAAGATACACGCTATGTAATTGCTATTAACAGGAACAATAAGTCCTTGCAAATTGTGAAAAAAACCCACGATATAAACAACTCAAAGATCAGAAACTTACTAGAAAAGCTGATAAGATCATCTGCACTGAACACTTGACCATCTACAAAAGAAATCACTTAAGCATGAAGGAAAAAATAATTCCCTTACATTATATGGTTTTCACTTTTGGAATGAAGGGCTAATGAACTAATTGTGTCTTCAGGTATATGGATTCCATTAAACTGACTGTCTCACACCAAAGAAACTCTGAGACTGATGCTCCTTTACAATCCATAATGCATCTAGTCATCTAGTTCTAGGCCAATTTGGATGGGGCTCTGAGCAACCTGGTCTAGAGCAAAGTATGCCAGCCCTTGCCAGGGGGTGAGGAATGAGATGATCTTTAAGGTCCCTTCCAAAACAAACCATTCTGATTTTGTGATAATGGATTCTAAAGGATTTTTTCACACCAGGTAGATAGCACTCTCTTATTTCAAGTAGGTTACTTCAAGTGGTCCAGCTTATGTCCCACAGCATCTGATGACATTACTATTTTCAACACACCTCCAAACAATAAGAAAGAACATCCAATCTCTCTTCAGCAGGCTGACATTTGTTACACAGTTCTTCCCCATTTGGAAAAGATCTATGAATCCACCAAGGCAGAAAAATATTCTACCAGTTATTATACCACAGACAAATTTCTCCTGGGGAAAGTAGCTGAAGAAACTTGTCCATGAACAAACTTCATGTTATCGGAATACTTACCATTTACGTAATACTTGGCAACGGTTAAAGCAATATATCAACACCAATTCATTCATCTTCACAACATGTGTCACTTGCAACATTTTGTATTTCTAACAGGTACACAAAGAGAGACAAAGCAGCCTGTTTTGCACTAAAAAGCAAAAGGCAACTAAGATGAGGTTATTCTTCTGTATTTCCTTTATCTCAGTTTTGTCTACAGACTGCATTTGCAAGATGTCAGGTAAAGCATCTTCATTTTGAACAGTTATACTGAATTCAGAAACTACTATAGAACACTACTTTTTATGTACACTGTAGAACTCCCCCCACCCAGAGGTAAATTTTAAGGCAATTTATATAAAAGTCACAAAATCTTCTAAAGCACATGAAATTTCACTTGTAGACATTAAAGGCTATAACATTAAAATATACATATCAGTGTAATAGCAGAGATCTCTGATACTCCACAGATGCAGTGTTCTATAATGCCTTTGCACACTCCTCAAGCTCTGCCTGGAACTGCAGCCTAAGGGGAAGGGCTCTTCCATTTGCACGATGGTTGGGGTCTTAGGCTTCCTTTTTTTTTTTAAAGAAAATGACAACACTAGGCAGGTGTACTGCTCTTTTTGTCCATGGCTTCATTCCCTGCACTATAGCACAGAAACCGAATTACAGCAATTGCTATTTTCCATGGTTGCATGGCCTCAGAATCACAGTATAACAGCACTAAAGAATGCATAAAGAGTATACTCTTTATGCACTTACTCTGGCAATGTCTCTTTAAGGAACTGAATTACTATTATTCCCTTCTTATTGAAGACAGCTAAATCTGGGAGAGGGAGATTTTAACATTACTTGCCCAAAGAGGACTAGGAACTAGGACAGATGAGATAATCTAAAACTGAGTCTCAGGTTAGTGCCTATCCTTTCAATCATATTTAGTCTCTTACTCAGTTTGAAATCCCATCCTAAGGTTGGCTAAAGTGCACATGAAACCTCTCCAAAACATTTCTTCCTATTTCAGCCCGCCCACGAGACCATATGCCATGCATATTAATAAACACAAGATAAGCATACAGCAGTCAATGCAGGTTTATTGTGGATCTAAAAATATCATGCTAGCTTTTACTAGAGTTGTCATCTGTAAGACTTATGTGCACATACGCTAGCCTTGGCTGTGGTGGTGTCCAGGGGACACAGAGAAATTCAGGATACTAGGCAGACCTATTCAGGTGCAATCATGACATTGTTACTAATTTTGCCTAGGAATTAGATAATGCTGAAGAATCTCACCCAATTCCTTCCCTGCATGCAATTACAAAATCATACGAGCAAAGAAGGGAAATAAAGGTATTTATTTTTACCTATTAGTTGACTAACGTCGATACAAGCTTTCATCTGTTTGCATCACTTATGAGCACCATAAGCATAAAAGCACAATTTGGAATTAGAGAATTTAAAAAGGGGGCTCTAAAACCCTGTAAGAGTGCTTTTAGCAAGTACCATGACATGTATATTCCTCCCATCTTTGCAACCACATTCCCAACCACCACTCCAAGGGAAAAGAATTTTTGTTCTTTTCCCACAACTGCAACATCTGAGATGCCACAAATAAGAAACAGCTTTTAGGCCCACAAGGAACAGATGCATTTGAACTGCATGTGATGCCTTGAGAGGCTACCTAGAACAGAGGCTAGACAGTGTTAAAGGAATAAGATAGGTATTTATTAAAAAGGCATCACACGTGTTCAGAGCTGACTCGTGCAGGGACAAGCTCTCACATCTTCCACTCCTTGAACCCTCTGACTGAATGTTCTGTTTTACCTGGACAAGTTAAGAGCAACCTGTACTGATTTTAAACAGGAGGACAGCACACATCACAGCAGCTGGACTACAGGAACAAGGGTTCTTTCAGCAGACTGTGGAAAGGGCTCTGCCACTGCTCCCACTGCCCCTTCTGAGGGCCCCAGATGTCAGGGAGCACCATGGTCCTTGGCTACATGTTTTGACCTGCAGCAGCAAATGTCAGATTTCTGTCATTGAAGGGTGAGGGGGAAGGGATGGTCAGAACCATCACACATTTGGTTGTGAAATCAAGCCAGGTTTCACAGAAAAAAAAATAGGGCCCAGAGTTTTTAAAATGCAAACAGTACGGATGAAACTGGCAGTGTCATTTTTCCCTTTACATAAAAAGATATGTACTTTTTACATATATTTGAGCTATTTACAGGAGGGAAAAACAGACAAAAAACAGCAACAGAACTAAGCCTTGAGAGCTATGCATGAAGAATGCTGTCACAGTATTACTTAAAAAGAAAGGACAAGTACTAATTTGCACATAACTGATGACATTCACCTATTACAGTAGGTTAAATAGTTAAGTCAATGCTCTTCCTTAGTCTTGCACCACTTGTATTTTGGCTTTGTTCTATTACTGAAAATATTGAATATTGCACAAAAGTTTCCCTTGCAGACAACACCTGACAAATCAGAGTCACAAAAGTAGTGTCAGAGCCACAAAAATGAACGAAAAAGCAGAAGGAAATTCACACTCATTGCTATCTGCACATCAGGCCATTAGGAAAAAAAGTTTAGATAAAAGAATGACTTTTACACATATATACTTCCTGCAGGTAGCAGACTATTACTGCAGTTTCTATTACTGCAGACGTTTCTAAACTCAGTGGCTCTGCTTAAGCAAGGTTTCCACACACTTCAGCTGTCTTCAGCTCACTTTCTGCAAGACTTGTGACCCTGGTGTTGGCATAATGCTTCACAGTAGCACCAGTGCAGAGACAGGGATTATTCCGCCGAGCAGCACTTCCAGGGGCCCAGGGCTGAAGGATTCACTCTTCAATTAAGGTCAAGCATGATACTCAGTTTCCACTCGGTTTCCATTTGTGTTGCAACACACACAAGAAGCTAACAAGTGAGAAAAAGGGTGAGATGACAAAAAAAACTAGCAGAAAGAAGAAGATCTCCTCAAACCACAAGTGTACTGGTCCCTCCAGATGCCTTTCCTCTTGCTCCTACATTTCCAGCAGATTTTGTCCATTTTCTAGAATACGATGCCTTCCAGTTAAACATACTTAGTTCCACAAAGACATCATGGTAATTCATACTGTTCCAAAAGACATGAACCACACATCCAATTAAGCCACAATAAATAACTTCTTAGTGTGTCACCACCTTTTTTTTTTAAGGTAGCTTTTTGTAACTGCTAATTTCTTTCATGTAATTTTTTTACTTATAGCTTACCTGGTAATAATAAGATAGATGTGGATATATAAAAAGCTACATCCAATAAAAATAAGTAGTTTATAATTTTTCTTATAGTTCTTAGCTTCCTTCCTTGAAGAAATAAAAGGTTTTCTAAAAAATTTTTCTTGTTTATATATATATGTATAAAATTTTATGCACGGATATTTGCATGGTAAAGAGGAATTAGCACTTTTTTCTTATATATGGAGAGAATGTTGTGTGCCAATTTTCTCAATATCACTGAGAAAACTGCTCATAGTTTTAAATATTGCAAATTGTTAAAAATAATTTGAAAAAATTCATATACTAAGCTCCCCTTAGTAGACATTGGATTTATAAGTTCAATTTTTAAAAGCAGCAGCTGGAAAAACCCCACCTGTCAGTTCCTCAGCTTCCAGTATCATTTCACTAGCTCTCTAGTCAACTTCTAAAATAAGTATATCTGCAGCTCCAATGTTAAAAAGGGAAATTGCCTTCCACATTCCTACTTTTTTAGGTTTTAATGCCTTAAGTACGTAAAATGACACTTCTGGTGGTCTTTGAAAAAATGGTTTAAAATAAAGACCATAGCAATACATATACTTTGCTTGCCTAGCTGCATCAGTAAAAACTTCCTCAGCTGAACATGGTCACATTTTTTCCTGTTCCTTGTGGAGAACTAATTCTTCAGCAACAAAATCAAAGCCCTGAGTGTTTCTTGCTAATAACCTGTGTACTTACAACAGTACTACCGAGAGTGATTTAGCTATTAAACTAAACTAGCCTAGGAATATTTTCCATCATCATCCTGGGAAGGAATGAAGGGAGATGTACACTTGTAAATGGTAAACACTCTCTTCCCTCTCCCTCCAAGTAAATAGCACACACATATACACAAAAGGCAAGGAAAACAATTAACCTTCCAGCTCCTGAATTTTGGCTTCAATTCCCTAAAGTAGCTTCATGCACAAAATCAACATGTGGAAAGAATAATCCACGGTGACCAACTTTGCTGAGGCTTGTGGAAAACTGGCCTGTGCAGCACAGCAAGCTCTTGCCAGAGATCTGCGGCTGCACAGACCTCAGCGAACGTGCACCACTAAAGCAGCACCATGTCCTTCCCAGGCATTCTGGAAAACCTCAGTGTTTAAAAGCAATCACTGACCACCTCTTCCATCCCTCTCTAAAATTTAAGAACCCTTTTTTTTTTCCCCCTCCCAAGAAAAAAATACAGGCATATAATTACAAATGTATGCACTAACTTAGTCATGTTTTACTCTTTACTCTTTAAGGCATGCAACTTCATCACATGGCCCCAAGGCCTCCTCTGGATTACTGGCACCATGTCTGTCAGGAGATGCCGTCAATTTATTTTAAGACGACAGGTTGGTGTTTAAATCTACCAATTACTTTCAGTTTGAAGCTGCTGTTTTGAAGCAAAATCCCACCAGTAACAACTCCCTCTTCATTAAATATCCTAAAATTTGAAAATTAAGGATGGACACTACTTCATTGAAGTATATATTAAAGAACTCCCTCACTCATTAATTAAGAAAAAAACCAAATCTGGGATGAACTTTTACCAGATCCACTATTGTACAATCATAATTCCTTCCTGAAGCAGCAATTTTCATAAGTGCTGTCTGCATAGGATTTCAGCTCAGTGCTTTGCTTTATTATTCTAAAATATTTTAGGATGTGCATCTGTAAGTACTAAGTATGTTCCAAATTTGAAATTTGTTTTTGTATCTTATTTTTCTGCATTTTGGAAGTAGCAAAACACTGGGTTTCCCCCTGGCAGGAGTGCTATACTCCCCAGCTCTTTCCAAGCATACTGAGTACCTCAGTTCTGTGTTACCCAGGCCCACTCACACTGCTCTAAAAGAACTGCTCCCAGACACTTCTGTAGGCATCTGGGCACCAATAAATTTTAATGTACGTTGCTGTTTTAGCTCATGGCTGGTGTGTCCCTAGCTCATCTAGTTTTTCCAACTCCTTGAGATGCTTATCTCATTCCCACTAGGCAGGAGGAGCGTTCTCCAATCGCTGCTAGAAGAAGCTGGTATAAGCACAAATTTCCATTTATAGATGGCTATTAAAAGGTTTCCTCTCTTGCTCAGGCAAACACTGGGCTCAGTATGATTACAATCCATCTGTGCATATATCTGTTAGAAAAGTTATTTCCTCTTATAGAGCCTTATATTTATTTAGCTGCTCCAGTACAGCTGTTCCTAAGCCACTTGGAGTCTAAAAGCATGCTTTTCTGATGTTGCATTTCTAAATGAAATGCCTCAGCTGCTGAGCAAGAGCCCGAGTGATAGCCTGAGGAAACATTATCTCTCAAAGGGTTTGTGTCCCCCTTACCGTCCCTGCGAGTCACAGGCTGCCCTCCCGAAGAGGCGCCCGGCAGCTGCCCCCGCAGGCAGCCGGGCACGGCCAGACCTGCGGCTGCTGGGACACCCCGGCCCCACCGCCATCAAGTGAGGGCTCCCCGGGCGCGGAGCACCCCCGCAGAGGCAGGCCAGGCTGCAGGTGTCTGCAGCACAGCAGAGTCCTGCACAGAAAGGCATTCTGGAATACAGTCATTTCATGTTTATACTGCTTTATTTGGCTTTTCTACAAGCTACGAATATACACAGCTTAATTTTCGACTTTTGCATTGGAAGGAAAGTTCCAGTATGTTAGATAGCTTTATAACAAAGTCACAAATGTATTAAAGTAAGGTGAAAAGCAGCACTGATAAGACTGAGGGGAAAAAAAAACCTGTTTGAAACTAATGTCCAATACACACTTCAGAAAAAAAACCCATCAAAAATAAATTAACATTCCTGCCTCAAGGCCAATTTTTCCAGCAATTGTATTTAATAATAATAAGGGACTGGGCTGTTGCTGAACAGATAAGCTGACATCATTCTAGACACATGAGTTTTCCAGATCTTCCTTTTTATATTATAAAAAACAAAAAACAAAAAAAAAAAAAAAAAGAAAAAAACCAACAAAAACCAAAACCACCAAACCAAACCAAACAAACAAAACACCCAAACAAACACAAAAAACCCACCATCACTTCTACTTACTTTAATAAAAAGATGGTGAAGGAGACATATTTCAAGCAAAATGGTCTCAGTGAGTCCAGTCAGCTTGCCAAGTGTTAACATGTGCTTTATTTTATTTCTTCATCTGTTGGGTTTCTTTTAAATTTTGCTTGTGTATCACAGAAAAGTCAAATCAGTGGTTCTTTCCCTTCAAAGTGATTGGTAACTCGCCTCTTTCACAATTCAACATTTGGAAGAAATCTTGCAATGCTGGTGTGAGACTACAAGTTAATTGTGTGAATGAATAAAGGGAAATGGAATAATTAAGAGCTACAAACACAACTTTAACTTTTCAGTAAGATGACTGCAAGTTTCATCAAGCAAAATGTTTTGAAGTTACTTATTTCCAGCAACAAAATTGTTTTCAACTAAACTGACAGTTTAATTTTCAACTAAACAGACAATGAAGTTGAGAATTTCTGATGGTGTCAGAATACTGAATAATGAAAGCCAAAAGAAAACCACCTTCTTCCATGACAAACTCCCTATTTACTCCATGCAACCTTGCACCAGCTCTCCAAATCAGGACCAGAAGTAGTAGCTACAAAGAGAACACTACAATAAAGCCTTCCTGTTTTCACTTTCTTAGGCACAGTGGGTTACAGTTTTGTGTAAATCAGTCACAAGCAGAAACCCCGTAATAGGAAGGGCAAAGTGTTCACTTTGCAGTTGTTACTGTCAGTTTTTGATTTCGTCTGCTGGCCCTCTCCAGTCACATAGAGCAAAAGTAGTATCAGATTCACAAAAAATACAGCTGAGTTTTTGAACATAAATACAACTTCTCTCAACTCCTTACTTTCTTACAATCCAATATTACCTGTGTGCAAGACTGCCCTCCCCTTCCTACACTGTAGCCTTTTGTGTCCACGACCAATCCTGAATCCAAGCTATAGGAATAGCTTATATTAATAGCTTAATATTACAAAGGGTTACAAACAAGCAATCTATAACCAAGTATTTTCCCCCTTTTTCATGCAAGAAAACTTCATACTCTTCAAATCTGTTGTAGGATGCATTAAGCCATTTTGTCTTGACAGACTAGTAGATTTTCATTAAAATATATCAACAATATGCAAAAATGTTCAGGGAGGAAAGCAAAGGGTTAAAACCACCATGATAGTTGCTGCAAAAAAATAGTAGCAAGTAACTTGACAAAATATTCACAAAGTCTCCTGCATTCAAAGTCATGATGCTTTTCCCTCCAGACAGGGTCAGTATGTCCTGCCAATTCATGAGCTCCCAAAAATAAACCAGTTGAGTAACTGAAGATGTCAATAGATTTTCAGATTGCCTCCACATATCCAAACTGTATGGCTTAGATGGTTACTTGCAAACAGCCAGGCATCCTACACTTAACCTAGAGCACTTTCCCAAGCAAATTCTGTCACTTACAGTTACTCTGTTAGAGCTGTCACTGAACAAAGAATATTTTTCCACCTCCATACTGTACTCTCATAAATCAAGTCACTCAGAAAGAACTGTCTTTTTAAAATGCTTTATAGCATGTAGCAAAATAGAGTAGTTCTATTCATCTTCACAATAAAAAAACCCACAACAGAGCAGCTGAGAGATGTAAAAAATGCCCTGAACACATGCTTCAAGGGAAAATGTTGATCCACCACTTTCTTTTCTTCCATCTTTGACCTTTTCAGTGACACTACCAAAGCTACCCAACTGAGAAATAGAAAAGTATGAAATAACTCTGCATAAGAGGCAGACTGAAATCATCTAAGTGCACAGAACCAGGGAGATAATAATTTTATTCACTGACATGATTGAAAGCCAAGTAAGTAACCTGGCTAGGGAAACTACTCAATCTGCTCCACACAGAAATTGAAGCACTCGTTTCTATACACGCCATTTCTGGAGTGCAATCCAGAAGCCTCTATTCCACATCTTACATTTCTAGAACAAGCATGACAGGATTAAGCAGAGAACTAAAATTCAGGCTTTTAATCATAATGTCCAGGAAAAAGCCAGTCTAGAGGGCCCATAGCAGATGCATATAGGAAAACACATGTCTGCAATTCAATGAAAAATTGCTATTTCACCCAAGGCTTAAGTGCCTCTATCTGCTGGAGGTAAACAGAGGGTGCCAAAAACCATTTCTGAACAGCGATGTCAGCTGCTTCTCGAGGAGGTGTGAGAGGGTCTGGACTCCTCTACAAAGCCTGGTGACAAAACACTCACTAAGCCTTAAAGATGCAAATTCAGACTCACATACCACACCTTCCCCTATCAGGTGAGCCCAACAATCAACTCTGTGTGGGGCAGAATCTCCATTTCTACTCCCATTATGCCACGGAGTGTTAGGTCAGAGTATGGTTTTATTAGCCTCTCGGCTGAAGACGATTACCTCGCCTTTAAACGAGAATGATAACACGGCACAAACGACTTAAGGTACTTGTCAACAGTGAGCTTGCAAGACAGGGAACAGACTGGAAACATTTTGTTGTTTTATGTCCCATGGCACCAGAAAACAAAGGCTTCTGGAATTGCATTTTGTTGTTCTCTTTCAGGTCTGCCTGCCTTTAGTCCTACTTATCCTATAGCAGTCTAGCAGCTTGTAGATGCGAGTGCAGACTCGTGTATTAGATACAGGAAGTTCCACAACTGGAAGACCTAATGCTCTTCTGCATGAGGGCAAAGAGCATGACTTGTTCTAAGCTCAGGGTACCGGTTCCTTATTGCTGCCCTTTTTCGTTTCCATATAAGCACCTTGTTGTGTCTAAGTAAGAATAAAAGGCTCAATGAAATCATAAATCATCATTTCCCTTTAAGGGTGGGACACCATAGAAAGAACAATAAAAGCACTTCAGGCTACTAAAAGAGATTAAGAATAAGATTTTACTTCAGATTTTAAAAGGCTATGCAAAGCCACTGCCTTCTTGGGAAGAGTATGGATGTAACTTCTTAAATATTTTAACCCAATTAATATGTTAGAACGCTCCCCTAGGTTCAATTTCCAGGCTATATTCCTTAAACAGATCTCCGTAAGAACTGCTGGTACAGGCCCTATCACAGCACTGCAATCGCCACTAGCAAATGAGATCCTCAAATTGCTTTTGACAAAAGGGACGCCTATAGAGTAATTAGCTTTCCAGACGCCTAGATGTATCCTGCACCTTTGTAGTATATTATTCCAACTAAAGTGGTAAAAACCCTCAGTAAAACCATATTGCCTCAGAAAATTAAACTGTAGACTTATCTATGCAGCCTGAGACCAGGTGCAGTGTTTTTTACTAATGCTCATGATGTGAAGTTGTCCTGGTTTCAGCCAGCACAGGATTATTTTTTGCAGCAGACATGAGGGGCATAGCTAGGTCATGGAGGTTACTCTACACCATCTCATGTCATTTCTGGGATGGAGGAAAGGGACATTCTTCTAGGGAAAAGATGATTGTTGAAATCGTAATTTCCTTCTGGTGAGAAAATGTGGCAGAGGGAGCCATCAGCTATTTTGTTGCTGTTATTGCTCCTTTTCTTATCTCATTGCTGTTTCCAGTAAACTGTTCTTAGCTCAACCCATGATCTTTGCCTTTTGTGCCTCCAATTCTCCTCTTCAGCCCATCAAAGTGGGAGAGGAGGAGAAAGGAGAGAGAACCAGTGTGTGGTTTGGAGAGTGGGGCCACTAGACTAGGGAGTACCATTCCTAAACCTTGACAGAAGAGGAGAAGAAAAACATCTTATGCAGGTTTGAATTATACTCAAAATCTCTCTTCAGCAGATCTCAAACTCAAGAGAATATAGAAAACTGGATTTTTTTTGTTTCATAAGAAATTATATTTCTGTATTTGACACCAAAGGGTTGCTGCAAACATTAGTGCCATCTCTGCTTTTCAGCTGAGTAACGTGAACAACTGAGTTTTCTTGTTTGCTTTTTGTCACATGGTCCTTGGAGTGTGCTATTATGGTAGTATACAGGATGAAGTAAGCATTTACATTTTGAGATCAAAATTCCAAACATAATTTAAATATAAATATCTCTCATGAAGGAAGCATTAAGAATTTCTAAATCTAAGTATCTTCCTATATTGGCACTTTTTTATTTTGTGTGAGCATGAGAATGTTGGTTTGTGGGTTGTCTTTTAAAAACAAGGTGTTTTGCTCTCATCTAATTTGTCATTCTTCCACAAATATCAATAGGAACTTGATAGTACTATAACAGTAGAATATTGCTGATCAGGATTGGAACAGACTATTGATTTATCACCACTGGGGAAAAAGAAACACTTCTCTTAAGAAAAAAGTAAAAGCCATTTCAACATCACTTTAGTCAGCACAGAAGAAGCAGCATCTTGCCAACATGGATGTTTTAACATCAATTCTAAGTATCAAACACACCGTCCCTTTAACTAAATATCCATGTATATGTGGTCAAGCAATTGCTGGTGTTGACAAGTATTTGGGCCACTGCCCTTGCTCTCATACTTGCCTAATTATACCTCTGACAGAGGTGCCTAGCAAAGAAATCCTTAAAGTGGCTAAAAAGCAGCAGTGAAAGCTGGAGGCCAGTGAAGGGTCTCTAGCCTTGCTGTATCATCTCTGTATTAGAAATGCATTTGCTTTATGACCAGTCCACCCCAGCTTCATCTGTCTCCTGTGCTTAAGAATTCAGCAAATACCTGTTTATGCCACTCTCAGACAAACAAACAAAGATCTGCCCCATTGCATACATGTGTGCACAGGCAGGCTAGTTCATTTTAAAATGCCAGGAGAGATTACCTGAATAAGGAAACTGAATTTTCCAGTGTGCAATTTTTATCAGTAGTAATTATTATTACTATTACTATTATTATTATTATTATTATTAAAGAGCTCTTCCAGTTGCAGAGAAAAACTTTATAAATCAAGGCTTCAAATCTGTATTTCTTTTGCTAACAAAGCGCTCTGAATTTTAATTTCCTCTCTAAAGGTAAGGTAACTGGGTTTATTTATATTGCAAATTTAAAAAAAGCCCAGATAGCTTTGTTCATCTTTTAATAGAAAAATATCATCATTGACATCAATAAAGCTTCTTGCAGGGCAGCCCCTTATTCACCATTAACAAGTGCAAACCCTGAGTATAGTATCAGCTATATCACACTTCTCAGGTTTTTAATTCCTCAATCCTTCAAGTGTTTATTCTTTACATCTCAAATTCAAAATTAAAATACATTGTTTATAAGGACCCTCACATTCTTTTTGTATCTTCTTAGGCAATAAAAGGTCTTTTTAACACAGATCAAATTTTTCTACAGAAACATTTACAGTACATTTTCTGCAGAAAGAAAGCTGCAATAGCAAAATAACTCGTACCATACCTGAAATATTTCGCTTTTGTCAAAGGAAAAGGACTAAACCAAGGAGGAGCCCCATACTTCAAAAGGAAAGCTGTTCTCATACTTCAAAGGGAAAGAAATGTCTTAGAATATTCTTTTACATCTTAAATGTATTTAGAAAATCATGATAATGAAAGACCAATTCAATGCTGAAATTAAATCAGAAGAAAGTGAGGCCGATAATCAAATGCAATATTTTGCATTTGATATTAAGTTGTTTACTTACAATCACACTCTTTATGTGCAAAGGCTTTCTAGTAAGTCAAGGAGGACAGCTTAAGCCCCTAATAACCAGAATGCTTACAGTAGGGTACAGTAGGGTACAGTAATGCTTCACTAGTATGACAAAATCTAGATTTTGTTTTTAATATATTCCTTTTCTTCTCCAGAGGCATCTCAACATCCCTTAAAACATGTTCATTTAAACAAATATTGTTTGGAAAGTCCACATTATATACTCATATATACTTGTATTTTATAAAGATTTGAAAAAAACTATAGCTGTCCATTAAAAAATCCAAATAAATTTGTATTATTAATTAAATGGATACTATAATTGTCCCAAATATATAGCATGTCTCATGCAGGATAACATCTAGAGTTTTTAAAAAAAGATTCAAAGAGAATAATTCAACTCAGAATTTTCAAAGTCATGAAATCAAACAAAATCATAGGGGCATTCAGATTTCCCTGCCAGTTTCACATACATGATTATTTGGGATCCTAAGCTGTCATCATTGGAATCTCCTAAAGCAGTCAGAAGTCTTACAGCTGTGGCTCTCTCTCCTCCCACCAGGAATTTGGCAGTGCTGGGATTTTGTTCTCAAATAGTATAAAATCAAATTTAAATAGGAAAATACTTTGCTAAATTCTTCTCCACCCAAGTGCAGTAATTTCCCACAAACACAGCAAACTGTCCTTTCAGGAAATGCATGAAAGAATACATTATGTAGAGAGAAATAAAAGCCCGAAATCAAAACAGTTTAAACTCCCAAGATTATTGTTAAGGATATTATAAAACTGTAAACAATAATGCAATTCTTGACAAATTACCAGGTGGCATATGGAGGAGTTGAAAAGGAAATGCTCAAGGAATCCCAGGTGTACACAGGCATAGCAGGTAAGGCCGCACCTAAGCATACATGATTAAGTCAAGTTTGAAATCTTGCAACATCCTCATGAAACTTGGGATCCAAACAAAAATGCACTTTTACCTATGAACTACACCATAACAAGGGTACTTGTAGATTATTCAGACTTCTGGGACTAGTTTCAACTTTGGACCTCATCACAATGCACAGCGCAGACAAGGTGACAAGCGTTTCAGCAGGCTGACTGCCCCACAACATGCAGCTCCAGAGAACTACAGCTTCTGGTTTGTCCTTGCTGAAGGGAAGCAACCACTCTGATAGCTGGAAATCCACCATACAGCTCGGTACCACAGACAGGCTGCAAAACCAAACCAGCATTTCAAAAAGTCCTACTAGTTACAAGCCCTTCAAAAAAACAAAATAAAAAAATAGACGAGAACAAAACTTGCAGCTATAATTCAGCATATTTTGATCACCATTACCCTAGAAATAACAAAAGCAACATTATCAAAGACAACAAATTAAGATAAATTCCAAAATACAGCATTATATTCAAGGTTAAAATAATAGCACAAACAGTAAAATGAAAAACTTCAGCATGGTTAAAAAAAAAAACCCCAAAAAACAAACCAACAAAACTTCCCAACCTACTCTAGCATCACAAGGAAAAGAAACTTCTGTTCTCAGGGGAACTGAGTTATAAAATGAGATACGTGAGCGTATATAACAAATAGTGCGTGTACATATAAATATACACCAACATTTAATGTGTCTTCCTAAAATAAATGACAGGAGGATATACCAATATATATTGTTGTACTGTAATCTCTCCTATGATGGGGGAAGCCAAGCAACTGAGAACCAATGTGAGAAGATAACAGGCAGCAAAGAAAAAACAAAGCATGACACTGGCTTGATTCCTCTCCCTGTCTCCTTATATCCCACCTCTGAACATGTAATGTATCAGTAATGCATTTAGTAAAAAGATATCAGAACTTTTTCTCAGTTTACTACTTCAGGTACTACTAGCATTTAACTTGTTTCAATCCTTACCAATGCTAAAGTCAAATTACACAGAACTTAAACATTAATTTTCACTAATTAAGGGTAAAAAGGAAAACATTATTCTATGCTTTGCTGTAAGCCCTTCAAAATATATTTAAGAACAAGTAAAAAATTAACACACACTGAACACTTTGCCACACCCTCCCAATCTAGCTTTTCCCAGTTTTCAACTTCTTGATTAACACCAGCCATCAATTCAACAAGGGGCATTAATGTAATTTACTTGTACATAGAAAGAACATTAATTTTTGGGTATGTACATTTCAAAGAATATCTGTACATCATATTATATAGATTAATTAATTATATTAAATTAAGCCTTGTTATCTGGTGGCTGTCAGTTGCACAATATACAATAAAAAGCATCAAGAGAGCCTGAAAAGCAAAGAATTAATTACCAAGATTATCTCTGCATCCACATTTGAATGGTTGCTCCTAAATACCCGGAATGCATTCAAAACGCATGCATTCACACTTTTTGCTAGTGTGCAGAATAGAGCTTTCCCTCATCACTTTTTCAGTCACTGGAGTCGATCAGCAGAGCACTCAGGGCTACAGCTGGAGCCCGCCCAGAAACAGAAGCTGTGCAAAGAGCACAGAAGTGCTCCTTGAGGAGCCTCCTGCTGCAGGCACATGCCATTCGTGCACTGCGAGCTGCGGGAGCTTCCACACAGAATGCAAGGGCTGCTATGCAGCTACAGAAACTTACATTATTACTTGACCAGCCACCTCTTTTTAGGGACGTGTGTAATGCATAACGAGGATTTCTTATTTTGAAGGCTCAAATCACGCCGGGAGAACTTGTGATTCAAAGTACAAGCAACTCCCGTCTGACATAAAGCGCTCTGCCACACTTGCAATTATTAGGGAAGGTCCTTAGGATATTTCCTTGAATTAGCAGTTCATCCCTCCTATTTACAAATTGCTCAGTGACAAGTCTTCCCTTTGGATGTGACTCATGAGCCTTGGTTTGCTCGTGCCAGAATCTGCAGCTTTTTGGGCATGTATTGCAAAACCTCACCACCAGAGCTCCTGCCTTCCTCATCTCCCCATTTCACAAAAAGTGGTTTACTTCTCACTTCATGTCTCTTAGAATGTAACTAATTGCACAGGAGACAATATTCATATTTACTACATTTCATTTTAGCATAAACTGTAATTTACTGCAACCAGTACTAAGATTTTATGCAATGCTCCAGACAAAAAAAAAAAAAAAAAGGAAAAAAAAAGAAAAACAAGGAAAAAAAAACACCAAAAAAAACCCAAACAAACCAGGGTTTTGGTACTTTGGGTGTTTCATTTTTTATTATGGGGGGAGTGTTTAGAGAAAGTGAAACAACAAAAAAATCAGCTCTTATCAATATTCTTATTGCACAATTTGATCAGTAGGTTAAAAAAAGTGTTTGCTAAATGTTTACCTAAGCTCAACAGAAAACTTTGTAAGTTTCTTGAGTAGAAATCCTTCAAGAACTGCTAAGCATATAGAAAATATATACACCTTTGCAAACAGGGCCACAGGCTAGATAGATTTCCACTCTGATTCATGGCAGTCCCTCTTGTCTCCTTACATGTCTGGGCACACCTCCACACGCACACCACCAAGGTGGCCATTTCCAAAGAAAGGCTGCATGTCCTCAAGTCAGGGGCAACTGAAGGGCTTGATTAGCAGCTTGACATAAGAGTATCATGAAAGGGATGACAGGCTTGAAAATATCTCCTGTGGTTCTGCAGCCACCACTGACAGGTGACCATAAGAGTGAAAATGCAAAAATGTAAACTAACATTTGGAATATTTATGCGGGCTTTTGAAAAGCTTGCATTGTGCTACAGCCCTCATCATTTCATATCACCACTACTCACATGCACCTGGATGGGTTAAAGGCTAGCACAGCTACACCTTTGTTTTGCAAGCATGCACATAAATGTATATATATCTATGACTAATTCCACTGAGAACCACAGGACAACTCAAGGACGTGCAAGTTACCTACTCCTCTTTATACAAGTCGAAAGAATCCTGGCCAAAAACTCTCTCCTACCACATAGGTTGTGAAAACCAAAAGACTTAGCATAAGGAATGACTATATTGTAACACTACCGCAAATGATTCAAGAAATCTTTAAGAACTACACCAGTGGTAATTTTGACATTAAAACATCCAGTATAACATAGATTGTCAAGTTAGTCAGGACATGAGGTAGAATTTCAAGAAAAATCTACAAGTAGAACATCACAGTAATGCACGTATTAACATATTTGTTTCATATGTTCTATTAAAGCAAAATGCTCCAATAAACTTACAGAGGGATCACTAAGATCGTTTGTCAAATGACAAAAAAAAAAATAAAACACAAAAACCACCGTCAGCAGATCCCTTAATTCTTCATTAACAAAGCCACATATATTTTACATGAAGTATTTTCTTGACAACCTGAGGAATACCAATAATATGATCTGTGCCTTCAGCTAAAATATGTTTCAGTGGAACATCAAGAAATTTTAAAGCAGCTTTCCATTTTTATAGTACTTTTCATTGCAGTGCTCAAAATACTTTACAAGCCTTTGTGGCATTTATTAAGACATCAGCTATAATAGCTGTAGATAACACTTATAGAAAATTGTCTCTAATGTTAGAAAGGCCAGTCTCTGAGCACCAGATCTGAAATCTTTCAGATCTGATACATCATTCATTCCAAGTACTCTCAAAACTCAGCTGATAAAAATAACAGGTGACCAGCATTTCTGAAAAATAAATCTTAGGGACCTTAAGTTGTACCTACAAGAATTTTAGCATAATTATGATGTTTTCTAAAGTCTTAGTTAAAAGCCTTGCTAATACAGTGTCAGTGGCACACTTTCTCAGTGTCTCATACTATCCTCCAGCCAACACTGCCTACAAGATCGCTGAACCAGAAGCAAGTTTTGAATCAAAGTTGAAAAAGCATGCTCTGAGCAAATCTCTGGTCTGGTAGTTCTTTCAGGCTCTAAGTTTTGTGGTCTGACATAGAAACTCTGCCCAATGCTCTTCTCTCCATTTCCAAGCTAGCTAGCTAAGCTGCAGTTGCTTATTTTAACATAGGCTTTTTTTGCACATAAGCACACAAAAAATTAGACCAGAGCAAGCATTACACTAAATGTGCAGGACCGTAGCAAACCTGCTTAGATTTCACCTTGTATATAATCACTTTAGAAACATGAACCCGCAGATTCAATGAGCTTTCAATTTCTGTCTGCTGTGATTTCAGAAACTACTAGTGGCGTTACTGCTGAGTATTTCAGATCTGTGATTTCTACGATCAGCCGCACTCCACTACTCCTATCTTCCTCTTCCAAGTCTATGAAGAAGTCAGTTAAGAGGAACGTGGCAGTTCACTGCAGAACACATTCTCTTTTTAGCATTTGCAATGCAAAACTAGGTTTTGTTCGGTACAGAAATCTTGCACAATAGCCTGTGTATACGTATTCGTTTCAACAATGCTGTCCTATGCAATCACTCTGTAATTACATACAGTCATAAAGCTGCTGCTGTTGCTGCTTGGAACTGCAGTCTCGCCCTCTAAACAACCTAATAGTCTCTGCATTAGGACATTTCTTTTTCTCTCTTCCCCTCCCTGAACTGCTTGCTCCAGTATACATGGCCTTTGCACTAAGCTCAAAACACGTAGTCGGAATGAAATCAAGTTATTACTAATAAATTAGATGTTTCTAAAAGAATGTAAAGTAAATCTCTGTTGAGCAAATAGAATATTTCGCTAATTCTGCAAGCTGCAACCACACAAGACTTTACAAACCAAAAATAAATCCTGCTTACGCCTGTTAAAAAAAAACACCCGTAAGTATTATATAAGACTCTCACATACGCGCGTAGGTGTATTGTCAGCTTTTACTGCTAAACTGCAACGAATCGGTCTTTTGCAGTTGCTTCCAGAAAAGATCTGTACACTTGAGAGCACGGGATTTTTCAAAAATTATCTAACAAATTCCTCCCCACCCCCCTCCACTGCGTAAATCCCAGCAGAGCGATCCGATCCTCGCCACGATGTGCGCTCGGCGGCTGCCGGGACTCGGCGGCTCCCGCGCAGCACCCGGGGCCCCGCACACGCCTGGCTGCCCCGGCTCCGCCACGCCGCGAGCAAAGAGAACCTCCCCTCGCCCCAAACCAACCCCCCAAAATTCCATCCGCAGGCAGCTCACCCGGACACAGACACACCCCGAAAACGGTGCAGCAGCCTGGCAGCCGAAAAGAAACCCCTCTGGAGCGCTCCTAACAACTCAGGGTACGGCAGGAGGCGATGGCTCAGCAGCCGAGCCTGGTCCCCCGCAGCAGGCGGGCCGGGAGTGCCGCTGCCCCGGCCCCGTGGGGCTGCGCGGCCCGGGCGCGGAGCCAGCCGCCCTTGTCACCTCCACAGGTACTTCTGCTCCTCATCCTGCACCCAGCACCCACAAACAAAGCACGCACCACCACCCACAAAAGAAAAGCCCCAGGAAAGACACCCCCTCTCCAAAATGGCAGGAAAACGGAAGCAAATCGTGCAAATTAAAAAAAAAAAAAAAAAAAATAACCGCGCGGAAAACAGGAGAAGGAGGAAAGAGAACGTGCTGGCTCACCTGCGCAGCCAGGCACGGCGGGCGCCGCGAGAGAACGTGGAGCGACTGTTTGCAGCGTAGGGCGGGAGGGAAGAAGGAGGAGGAAAAAAAAAAAAAAAACAAAAAAAACCAACAAACTTTGTTTCTTTCTCTCCGGGACTCGGCGAAAGCGTCACTTCCTAGTGCAGTAAGCGGGGAGGCTCCCGGGCCCGGGCTCCTCAACTCCTCCTCCTCCCGCCTTCCTCCTCCTCCTCCCTCCGCGGCGCAGCTTCCCGCCGGCCCTCAGCGCCTCATCCCTGCACGGGCCTGCGCCCCCTGCCCTTGTCCACAGATCGCGGCTTGACCTTCTGCGCTTGGCTGTCGCTGCTGTTGGCAACGAAGGAGAGGAAATCCTCAACGAGTGAGGGGCGGGCAGAGAGTTTGCAGCAATGATTTGAAAGCCAAGCCCTGCAAAATACTGCCGTGTCCAATACCCGACGGAAAGCGCCGCTTTGATGCCCCGAGTTCAGAGCCAGGCTCTTCAGCAAGATAAAGCTTCGTGTCCTTTCTCTCTGAAGAAAAACAAACACAGAGCTTTTGATTTTTAAGGAAACCCGTACCAAAGGAAAACATGTTTTTCTGTTTCCCCCTTTCGGTCCCTTTTCTCACTTTTTCAGAAGAAAAAGTGGGGGGAAAAAAGGGAAGGGAGAAAGGATGTTAGTCTAATGCAAATCCTCAGGTCGTGTCTATATTGTTGGCTGTTTTACCAACACCTGAAATTTACTTTCACAATAACTCATACTTCTGAGGTTTCTAAAAATGTCCAGCTCCTCTTCTGGAATATGGCTTCCTCTGCTGCCTTGGTCCAATAATAAAAAACACAGTATGCTGACAAATGTAGGCACGCTACTCTACCCTACTAAGGCAGGAAATAAAGAAGCTGCTTTGTCATTGCTCCCTCTGTAGACTGCTCTGCTACTCGAGTTTGTTAACAATCAATGAAACTTGTAGATTATAAAATAACCTTTAGACAGCATTCACAGATTAGACTCACATTCAGTGAAATGTCGAGCAACATGAAAATGCTAAATGTTTTTCTCCAATGTGCATGTTGCCACGTGTTTACCTTCATCCAGGCTCAGATCATTCAGTGCACACAGCAGCATTGCTGGATTTTGGGTTTTTTTCCCAGACCAGCAGGGTTGTTTCCCTTCCAGCATGTATTGCCTTATAGAGTGAAATATAGAAGTAATTTTTGCACTGCTCACTGTAGTTCGTATTTCTTTCACAATAGTTTCTTGCAGAACTTTTTACCAGGGAAGCTCAAGATGTGTAGAAACAGGAGCCCAGAGAAGTGACTTGCCTATGACTACAGATGCATAACCAGGTTACTCTAATGAGTCCCAGGTCAGCAGTCTAATTACCACACCCAATCTTTTCCTGTCATGGTGCAGAGGATAACAGTGAAACACATGGTGGTGAAGAGCAAAATAGTAGCCACAGGTACTACTGGTAGAGGTTTTTTTTTTCTTTCACAACCAGAGGTATCATTTGATGCAACAGTGTCTCAATAGGACCTTCAAGGGAAACTCTGCTATAGCACCATTAATACATTTGCTCTTCCAAACTCATGATAGACAGGAACAATAAGTCAATAGCTATTTAAATCAATACAGAAAGAATATTCTCAGATGTTCACAAATTAGCTAATATGTAAATCAAACATAAATTATTGAACATATAATAACAAGCTGTAGTCAAAGGCATACAACTCAATCATTTAATTTGCCCTAATAAAGATTGAAAAGAGAGATTCAATAAACTGGAGTTATTTCCTCTCTGTTATGTTAGGCAACCAGTGCCTCCCATGAAGCACATCAGATATTGAGATTGAGATTACTTATGTCAGCTTTCACTGGGGGAAGAACAAACCCAACCAAAAATAAACCTGAACCCCACCAGTCTTCTGTGATTTTAAATCATATTCTAACAGCAAAGTGTATCTCTTTGTTCCAGACAGAACAAATGCATGTTGTACTTCACCTTTTTGGAGGCTGGGAGTAAAATGATGAGCAGCATTTGTGTTTCACAATACTTAATCACATAAAAGCAGTAGACAATGGCAGAAACGTCATCATCCAGCTACAGAAGCTAACATTGCAGAGAGCAGGGAGTGTGCTTTCTACCCTGCTCTAGGAGATATTTTAACTTGTTGGGTTTGATATTTCCCTCCTAAAAAATGTATCAGGTAGATAGGAATGCTGAGCTAAAGACAACATAGTAACCACAAGGACAAAGCTGAAACACACTGTAAGATGCAAAATCTATAGGAAAGGATAACTGTATTATTTCCTAAACATACCAAATGGGATGAGAACAAAAACAAGCAAGCAGGTAGGTACACCAACTAGTTTATGGATCTAAAATAGAAGAAACACTTCAAAGACACCACGATGTTTATAGAGCTGTATGTTAGTGTTTACCTTACAGAGCAATAAAGGTTTTATGAAGTGTTTTGTAATGATTTTACAGTTATACACTCTCCAATTGTTTCTCCATTCCTCACATTACATAGTCCTTACATCTTCTCCAGAACCACCCATCATAATTTTCTTCTTTTCAGTAACAGCTTTTGCTATGCTTTTTAAAAGCTTTTCTTTCTCCTTTTCTCAGCATATGCTGAGACTACATGATGGCTGCACTTCTATCAGCTTTACCGTGACAAAACTTAATACACATGCATTCGCTGTTATGTCATTATTTTGTTACTACACTGAAGGAGATTGGAAGATCTCCTAGCTATCAGCATATAAAATCTTCATTTTCTTTGGCTTGTACAGACACCTCTTGTAGTGTAACAACATCGACTCATATCATTAATACACTGGATTGCACTGAGTCAGAATTTGGATTAAAGACTATGCTTTGCATACTTAAGTTTTCAAAACCAAGCCACAGGCTCAGTAGGTGGCACTCTTTTCACCGTGTCAGAGTAGGGCCAAGGTCCCGTCCTCTTTGTAATTCTCAGGAGATGAACTTGTGCTCCAGTATGATGGGAGACATTATGGAGCCATTAGTTCTCCCTGAAATTAGGTATAAAATGAAGATCTTAACCACTATAGCTAATAAAAAAGCATTTACAAGCTTTGTAATAGGAGTTTCAGATTCTAATAAGCCTAAAGCTTCCACCTCATAATCACATTGAAATTTCCTCTAAAATTTCAATAGGATGTGATTTTTATTTAAAAATATTAATGTCACCATAAACCAGTGTTTATCCCATAAATATATTCAATGCTCAGAGGCAGGGCTGCTTCTAGACAAGCCAGATAATGGACTGACAGGAACCACCTGAAGTTCAACACAGACTAATGCAAAGCCCTGCACTTTGCCCAGACTGACTTGCCAGTCCACAGGCTGGGACTGGCAGGACACCCAGTGCCACTGAATAAGATCTGGGGGTCCTGGTGGACAGTGGGAGAAATACCAGGCAGCAGTGAGGGTTCACACCATCCTGGCATGTATAAAGAAAAGCTGAGCTAGGGTCAAGGGAAATTACTATTTCTCTTTACTCATCATTTGGTAGCCTGTGTCTAGAATACTGTGTGCAGTTTTGGGCATCCCAATATAGAAAAGATGTTAATTAACTGGAGCCAGTAGAAAGTCGAGATGGTCAGAGGCTGCAACAGATGTCCTGAGCAAGGAGAGGCTGATGGAAACAGAGGTCATTTCAACCAGCTAGTGAGGATAGTAAAACAATGAGCAACACCATCTGATTTCAGTGTTGACCCTGCTTTGAACAGGAGACTGAACTAGTGATGTCCCAGAATCTCCTCCAACTTGACTGATAATATAATTCAAGAAACAAATCCATTTAATTCACATAAGAGGAGACTTAATTAAATGGCAGTTAAATGGTTTGAAAATGTCTTATAGGAAATATGAGTGATTGTGTCTGTTTCAGATTTGTTGGGTGAGGCGTTGGGTTTTTCTCTGCCCTGGTCCCAGGCAGCTGGTGGTGCCCGGCTAGCACGCTGCTTTTCAGTGAGACTGGGGCCACAACGTGTGTGCGGAGCTCTAGGGCTGAGCCTCCGTGTGGGTCTGCTGTGCCCGTAGCCGCACACTGAGGCAAGATAAAGGGTTAGAGAGAAGGCGCACTCCGCCCGCATGGCTGAGAACTGTTTATTTCCTGCATGGCTGCTGTGATGGACAAAGCAGCTGTTCCCAAGTCCGCATGGGCAAAATGGCGGCTGGGACACAGGGAGCATGGGGCTAAATGAGGGGTGGGCAGACAGGGGCAGAAGCCCCCCGGCCCAATGGGGACAGACGACAGCGGAGTGACATGGGACACGGCATCCTATGGGAACATAACAGGGGTGGGTACAGGGTTCTGGGACAAATGGGGTTACAGAGGTGGGGTGATTGACACAGAACTTTCCGTGGGGAAGAAGAGAGTGGTTACAAGATTGACAGGTGAAAGCTCCTGTAGCAGACAGCTTGGAGCGAACCATTGTGAGGGGAAAATAGGGGTACATAGAACCGACCTAGCTAACATTTATTAAAAACCCTAACTGAACCAACCCGGCATGCAACAGCTGGGCTTTAGTTTTCAGGTTGGGAATTTAGAGGACCATCAACCTATTTACAAAATAACCCATTCCTTCATAGTCACCATTTCCCAGCACTATTACAGGAGAAAACGTTCATAAAAATGGTTTTTATACAAGACCAATTACTTTATACTACAGAGAAATTTTAGTTTCTCCAATACCAATGTCTGTCTCCCATCTTTGTCAGAATTAATCACTCAAGTTACTAAGTTTGAAATATTATGCTTGGGCACAACTTCTCTTGGGAAACTTGATGCAGACAGGTAGAATGTTTGGAAAGAGGGGGTCTGGCCTATTTAAAAGAGTTTTCAAAAAAAAAAAACCTTTGTACCTATATTTTACTCTTCTTATCTGAGTTTAAAATTAAAACACTTCACTCAAGCTAGAGATTTGAGCAAGATTGATTCAGTTTCTTTGATTAACCTGAGGAGAAAATACATGTATTTATAGAGCATGCATGTGTAAACACATATGTACATACACACTGTGTCATGACCTGGCTCGCTGAGAACCAGGAGGAAACCTTGTCACATGAGGGAAAGGGAGGGAACTGTGGTTTAGAGAAGAAACCACATGTGAAACAAAGTTATTCACATTGCTTAAACACTACTGAAAGAAGCTCAGATTCTGTGGTGGGAAAGACAGTGCGGGAATCTATGAAGTAACAAATTATGTGGCATGCTGAAAACCAGGACTGGTGACTCTTTCTTCCTAATTTTGCTAGCTTGTATAGCTTTAAAAAGACTTTGTAGTCTTTCTGCATTTACTATCACTTTTCCCAGAATGCCACATTATTTGTTTGTTTGTTTTACAAACAACAGTCTGTGGTAACATTGTTCAATAAAATAGAGAAAAATACAGTATTTGAACAAGCTAAGTGGTGAGCTGAAGGCCACGTGGATGTTGAATAGCTGAGCTTTGGTTAGCTCCCAATGCTCAAGTCCACATGTAAACCCTTCTGTCACACTATACTTACCCTGCATTTGAGGAGCTCCGTATGCAGCTTGTACTAAACTCCAACATGCCCCATCACCAAAGTGTCACCAATCTACACATACAATAGTAGGATACCAAATTCTTCTTGCTGCTCAATTGACTGGATAGTGACACGAGTCTTTCTGAAAATTAGGTTCAAATTACCTTGAGAATGATATTAAAAAAAACCAATGGCAACAAAAAAAGGTTTCTTAAAAAAAAAAAGAGCTGCCTGTAAAGTGCTTCTGATTTTTTTCTTAAATATTTATTGATTATATTTTCTTACATACTGTGTGAGAGGAAAATTAGAAAATGAACTGATGAAAATATGTATATTAGAACTCTGAAAATGCAAAGCACCATAAATTCTGTAGCTCTATTTAACTATTTATCATCATAATTTAGACAACATAAATAATAATGCTACTGCCTTGGGAAAAGTCCATGGTCTAGTAGCTCTCAACAAGATCAAGAATACTTCAGTGGAAATACTCCTGAAAAACATGGTAGACAAGAAATATCAAGAACTGGTAGGCATATGTAATTTTTTAACCCTAATACATATTTTTAATGCTATAATCACTTCATGGGATGAAGTTGGGCTGAAGTTAAGGGGGTAGAAAAGTTCATCGTTTAGGGCCAAGATCAAGTGCTGGGGACAGGAATGACTGCAGTGCAGCTGTAATGTAGCTCAAGCACAGCCACATGCAAGAGCCTCAGCTGAAAGAAGCTACCAAGAAAATGTGGCAGAAGCCCCCCATGAGCTTTATTTTTGTAGGTAACTTCCACTGAAGCTTCTTCCGTCTCTCCTTCCCCAAGATAATCAGCTGTGCTTTATTTAAGCTGGCTTCAAGCCTAGAAAGAGAAACCCCCTAAAGGCACTCAGAGTCCTAACAACAAATGAGCAAGAAAAGGCATACTGACAACATGTAGTGCAAAGTAATATTCAGAGCTTCGTTGAATTTAGTGTAATAACAGAAATAAAGACTGGAATTTGAAACAATATGCTGTGATTTTTTTTCTCTCTTTGTATAACATTGATGTTATTTACTAGGAATTAGTATTACAGAGAATAATCTAGGTTGTTTCTTTAATACTCTGAGTAGACCAATTTCTTATTGAACCATGCAGAAGGTATTTAATTTGATCAATAGGCTATTTAATAATATAACAATAAGATCTGCCCCACTGACTCAGGTAACTGGAAACGACCAATGGTGCATTGTGTATTTGCAGGATTCTGTAATATTTGTGTTATGTATTATTTTTATGTCTTATGCAAGATATATATCTATGTATGTATGTGCATATATAGAAGAACATCTTTAAAGTCATCTCTTATAGAGAACATCAACTAGGAAATTTTTCTGGACTTCAGTAGCTCATGTATTACAAGCACCAATCTCAAAGCCCATTTCAAATCATTTGACACTTACAGTCATTCAAGGAACTTTCAGCCAAACAGGTTTTAGTGACAAGGACTTAAAACCATTGCAATTAAATTGAAACATATGCTGCATAAATCTAGGGGCATCAGGGGAATCAGAAAGCGAGCATTTGCTAACCCCATGTTCCATGGTAGCCCATGGTACTCTCTCATGAGGATTCATCCCTATTCCATCACATAAATAAATTACAGAACAGCAAGGGAACGTAAACCACAGTGGGAGACACCAACACGTATCAATAAGACATATGTGATAGGCAGGTACCAAATACAGAGGATAATCTGCAAGCACATAATTACGCACCTTGACGACCTTATCTGTCCCTCTACTCCTTAATCCTTCTTTTCTGTCACTCTGTGCTTGCCTGTGCTGGCACTTGGCATTGGTGCAAGCCAGGCTGCAGCTTCTCCTGTCATCACCATTACACTGTAGTGTTTTTGGTGAATTGCTGTGCAGTTTTTATTCTTCACAGATTCACAAGCAAGTTGCATTATTCTGATTTTCATACCTGGAATCCAGTACTATTTTGGCAGTCCTCCATGATTCCTTCCAATACCAAGTTGTGACCTATCCCAACCAGCTGGTCTGTTTATCTCTGTGATCTCTGAATATTCTTTATTTTTTGCATAAAGTACATTGCATATTCCATTACAAGGAAAATTAATTCAGTTACTCTCTTTATGTTTGCTAGTACAAATCTCATTATGGAGTTTGTTCATTTTCCCTCCCCTTATCCTTTTTAATACAAAATCTACAGGGGTTTTTTTTGTGTCAATGGAAACCTTAAAAGGCTTGTACTCTTAGTACAATCTACAACAATTTTTTTCCATTTCTACATAGGGCATAAACCACAATTTCATGGCAACAGCCCTACCTAGAATGTGGTGTTCCAAGGCAGGAATGTCACCCAAATACAGATGTGATTATATTATGCATATGGTCCACTGAGTATTTGAGCATTATTTATGTTTTCTGTTAGCCAACAGGAATATGTATCTTTATGGCTGCCACAGGACTGCCAGCCTGAAGGAAATGCAGCAATCCTAACAGGAAGCAATGAAGTTTTTTATCAATGCATCTCAGATATTTTGCAAGTACTCTCAAAACCCTCCCCTCCTACACAATAAGGAGGATCTTTCCTCCCTTGCAAATGCATGCTCCTCCCTCATCTCCCCCCAATCCCTCTCCTGCAGAGATTTCTCCAGCTCCTTGAAGCCACAGTGGAATGAGAAAGCAAAGGATATTATCTGGAGGAGGCTAATGTAACCAAGATGTACAGCAGAAGAGCCAGGAATACATATGATCCATGAAGGCAACCATGGAGAAAGTGTTCAAATACCAAGCTCAAGTATTCTGTCTCCGCTGGATTTACCATAGTGTCTGTTTATAGGTACTTGTTTATTTCTTTACTCTTTCCTCATATGTATGAGAGGCATCCTCCAATATCACTACTGTCTCAAGCAATAAAAAAAACAATCACTGTCTTTTTCTCTGCAGAATCTCTGCCCCACAAGAAGTGTTCTGAATATGTTGTCTTTGTTATGCTACTAACAAGAAACAGCAGTAATCCACCGTGCTCAAGGCAGGGAATAGCAAATCCACTGTGCACTAACAATCACCATAGAATCATGACGTTGGGCTTCATGTATCAATGTGCATCACAGAAAAGATGGAGAAAACGTCTAGAGTTTCTCAAGAATGGGAAGTGGTTCAGCAAATTTGCATCCAAAAACTGCAGGAGGAAAAAAACTGCCCAACTAAGAAAAAAACCAAAACAACTCTTTCCAAAAAAAACCACACAAAACACCAACCACACAGACAACCCCCAAACCTCCTCTTTCCTTGAAACTATAAATAGTAAGAAAAATTACCAAGTTATAGGATCATCATTCTTAGCATCTGTACCACTAAGAAAACAAATGTTACTGCTCTTCATTTCAGGCAACTACAACAGTTGGATGTTTGGGGTATTTTTCCTTTTGGTGAAAGATTAGTGGAAGCTCTTGAAATATGTATATTGGATGAGGAGCAGAAGACATCAGAAGTTCAAAGCAACACTGGAGACAACAAAGAGAACTTCATAACAACAAAACACTGTCACAATTCATAATGAAAGATATTTTTCTAATTGCAGAGTGGAGCTTTGCTGTGCAGGAAGCACACACAGAAATCGATATGGACATAAAAAATTAGGTAATGGAATTAAACAGGAACATACTTTTGGAGATTATTGTTATTAAAAATTACATCTCTCTCCTACTGCATGCACTTCAGTCTTAGATTCATCAGCTGTCATTCAAATATCGCCAGCAGACCCTCAGCTACAATTCTCCCAGGCTGTTCCAGAGAACAGCATCCAGACTTCATTTCTCTGACATCTAAACAAAATCCTGTCAGGTCATTTTAGCCTCCAAATTGTAGTGCTTGAAACAGTGAGAAAAGTCTATTTGTAGAAATAATTTCACAAGTTCACTTGGACAAGTTCACCTATCACAAGCTCCTTGATTTGTAGACCTGGTACCTCCAACTAGTCATGCATTGCTATAATTAAAATACTCAACATTTTTGTCAGAACTAAGATATAGCCTATTTATTCCTGTCAATTTACATTCATGATTATATTTAAAATTAATGTGACTTGCAGTGCTTGCAAAACCAGTATGCATTAAGTGATCTAGAGGTTGTACTGTTAGTACCATCTTGGATGACACACCACAGAAAGCTGCACAAAAACAGAAAGAAAGGCATCTAAACAAGCTCTCATTTCCTCAGTAGATGCCTTGAGAGACTGTCATTCAGGAATGGCAGAAAGCCTCTTTACTGCCTACCAGCTATTCTGGGTAAGACAGAGTGCAGCTATAATCCCAAGCCAGTTTTGCCAAACTGCCTAAGCCCTCCCAGTTACCAGTTGTTGATCACTCTCTAAAAGACAACCCTCACAGTTGTTCTGCAGCTGTTTAGCAGAGTGAGAAGAGTTGTTGTCTAAGTTTCACATGTTCAATAAAATACTTTATCATCCATGATAATAAGGGCAAGTACAGTCTCCTAGAATACAGTAGCTGGCACCATTAATTCTGTCCAGGCCAGTTGTGCTTACTGATCCCTCTTCTCTTCCTGAGAGGAAACAGCTGAATGTCACTAAAAATGCTCATTCCCAGGCCAGCAGAATACAACAGCTGATTTACTGGTATCATAGTCATTAATAATTGATTGATAACAACCAAGTGCTGTAAATTTCCAGAATGTTCACATACTGAATGGATGAGAAGCTTTCTACTAATATCTAGAAGCTCTGAAAAAAGCCCTACACAAAGCTCCAAAAACATGCCTTTGGTTATCTTGAGACTGCAAATCTACATAGTCCTCTTTGACAAACCACTACTTGCTTTTCACAAATAGCACTGCAGAAACATGATGCTAGTGCAAGAGAAGTTCCTTCAGAAGCGTTCCTTCCTCCTCATTCATTTCCCCCTTGTTACACCTACATTTATTCTCCTTTCATCAGCTTTCATCTTTATCTAGATCCCAAATGTGGTTTTCCACAGTTACGTTGAAACCCACAGCATGGATTTTTCAATTCTATTTGATCAAGGATTAGCATACCAAGGAGTCTCACCAGGAAGCTACACTACATATACTATGTATGACTTCCCACAGCTCTATACACATCCCTCATATGATCAATTTTTTCTGAATCTAGAAGACCCATTTATTTTTGTGCTTCTATAAGCCTTAGCACTAGTTCTTCTAGCATTAGGGTGCATTAATTAAAAACAGAGAGCAGTTTTCCAATAAATTTGAATTTCAGTTATGAAAAAGAATACAAATACTATGAAGTGATCTGTTAATATTAGGATTCCACTATGCAGCCCAGACTGCCACCCATTGCTGCCTCTTGGTCTGATGCAGCAATCAGTTGCATTTTCGACTAATGGTGTTCATATGTTTTCTGTCCTTGATTCAGACAGAAACACTAGTCTTGACCATTTGCTGTCAGCAATTTGAAACTAAAGAAACAGCACAGTTTGAGTTTGATTGTACAAGGATCATTTTGTGTTCTCAATGAGTCATTTGAGCTTTTGTGATCACATTTCTTCCTTCGCCACATTTTTCAGAATGATTTAGCTTGCATTTAATAACTTTTTTCCAAATTTGGAAGTATATTTTAAACAAACTGGAAAAGCCAGCAGTAAGAAGAAATACTTTCAAGGTTATCAGTATTCTTCATTTTAAAACCCTTTGATCTTTCCTGTTTTGAAGTACAATTTTTGCACTACAAAGCATATACATTTTAACCTTAATTTTTCAGTGGTGATGTTTTATATACTACATTGGGAAAATTCAAGGTCTTTTTGTTGTGAAACAGACATCTTAGAGTATGACAGAAAAAACATACTTATATTAATATTCACTGGTTGCAGATTTCAGAAAGAGTATTTGTAGAACCTTTTTTTTTAATGTGTAACTGGGAGATATAATTAAATGGAAATGGCACACAAGGCAATAAAGAAAGAAACCTCCTACACAGATGTAGGATGCTTATCTAGCAGTATGGTTCTAAAATAGAAGCTCTTAATTTCCCCAAGTGTGCTGCAGTAAAATATGAAAGATGTGATTCTGACATGATACTGCACAGCAACAAGATCATTTTCATCTACATAATGCTTGGGTCATTTATAAAAAATAAATAAGTAGTTACACCAAAGTAGATTTAAGAAACTGTCACTATCAAAATAAAGCCAACAAGAGGATCATTCTTTACAGCAAGCACTTCAGTATTTTGTTTCTTTCATTAAGGGTGAAGAAAAGGCACAGACAGATAAGGAACCAAATAATGAATAAAAGTTTATGATGCTCAAATAGTAATAATCATTATCAGATTAAACTGATAACCTACTGTACTCACTTTTTATGGTATTAGAAGGTTTTCTAAAATACCAAATGGTTAAAGATCAGGCCCAACATTCATAAGAAATACTTTTGAGCCTGTATTTTCTTTAGAGAAATCGCATCTCAAGGTGTGTTATTGTCACATGGTATTTTTCTTTATTTACAAAAGAAGTATTTTTTTTTACCTTAAAATGAAAGTGATTCTTCAAGTTGTGTCCTACAGGTAGTCTTCTGTGTAAACCTATATCAAAATCAGTAGTTTTGACTAGCAAAGTATGTTTGAGGGAAAAACTCCCTTACCATCACAAAAATTGTTAATGACAGAGCAAATCCAAATCCTACCTATGCCCTTTGGCCTGTCAGAACCCAGATGAAGGTTCTGAAATGATGACAAAGAAAGATGGGTTGAGACATTTCTAAGCATGAAACATCAGAAAACCAAGTTACTATTAAAAGTAGCAATTGTTACTTATCTGTATACTTACCTGTACAGATGATGCCCACTTTGTGATTAGGCAGCAATTAGCATCAGAAGGTATTAGTCTCATATGACATCTTAGTGTCACCTGCAAAACTTTCCCACAAATATCCCTGCCTCAAGCTAATGCTCAGTCCATAAGTGATACATCGTGGAGTTTGTTTCTTTTTACAAAAGAGGACCTGCACGTGTGAGTTTGCAGGCCCCATGCATGAATAAAAATTGCAAAAGCAGAATCAGCTCAGAAGTGGATGGCATCCAACTTGAGTTGGATGATAATTTCCTCTCCCCAGCTGTCTACCCTTTCTAAAATCTTCAGCCAACAGGGAGTTGAGCTGGTCACAAATCACCTTTAAACTGGCTCCACAGCACAGAATGTCACTCTGACATAAAGTCAGCTGAATAGCTCAGTTCAACCTCAGCAGCTGTCTCAAGCTAAAATTTTTCTATTCCTATATTGTGTCACTTAGGCTGATTCAGAGTCACTGCCAATGGATGTAATGAGCTAAGGCGTTACTGTCTTCTCCTGAAGTTACCGCATCCACAACTTTGCTGCCAGAACAAATCATCTGCAAACTTCTAAACTATTTCATGCAAATGTACGTGGATTAGCTCAAGTTACACTCAATAGCACTTCATGCTGTTGGCTGGCATTGCATTGAGTGAAAAGGGGAAGGTTTCTCATTGTCTGGTCTCCTGGCTCAGCAACAAGGGCAAGAAACTTCATTGAAGTCTAGTAAACTAATAGTTTAGAAAAGCAGAAACATCAAATCTACCAGAGATTACTTTGCAATAATTTTTCTTACTGCAGCCTAAAATGGTGCTTTAGAATTTGTAGGATAAGCGAACTGGTTTTGTTACCCAAGAACACAGGGTTCAACCAAATCCTTCCACAAGGCCTCTTTATGGAAGAGGAGAAACACACCTTTTCTCAAGATACCTCACTTCTCTGAAGAACAGATTAAAAATGTTTCTCTAACTTTTTGTACCCTTAGAAAAATGCTTCCCCACAGGAGAAGATGACATCTTACTTTCCTATCGTATAAGAGACATACTACATCAAAAATAAAGATTTAAACTGTGCTGAGCATTTCTATTCACAGATTCCATGAAGGATGTTTCTTGAGAGATCTCATAGACCACTTTGCTCCCTACACACACAGGCTAAAGAATCTGCTGTCACTCTGAGCTCATGCACACTCCAGGGAATTTTTACAGCCAAAACACACCTGCACTTCAGTTACATAAGCAACATCTGCATTATTCATCTACAGAGATTTAAAGACTATTTATTATGGTGACATTAATTAAAAATAATAAAGAAAAGGCACATATCTGCCAGGAATGAGCTACCCATGAATGTGACAATTTGTAAAAGGAGAATTATTATGGCATACACTCATAAATGTGACCCATGAGCCCAGCAAATCCTGGAATTTAGATTACTTTGTACTTTAAAAACATCTAAGCCTCACAGTGTAGGCAAGTATATGTAAGTTTGTTGCTTCTATATTAAGAGCAGGTAAACATGAACAAGCAGGTGGTTTGGAGTCAGACACAGTCAGTTAGTCTTAAAGGAGAGGGAAAAAGAAGGAAGCCTCCAGACTTCGATTTTTGAGTTCTGTTTTAACTATTTGTTTTGGCTTCACTGAAATTGATGGCAATATGATTTTAACCACTCTTTACAAGGCAGCTGTTTTGCTTTTTACACTTTGTCCAAGCTTACACATGATTTTGGGAGCTAATGACTTTTTATCCATGAGCCTCTTTTCCCCTCCTCTTTGTTCTAAAACGATCAAATGGGAATATTTTTATTTCACCATGTGGTTAAGAAATGTTTTTGCTTTCTCAAATTTGCCCGAAGTTGGTCAGAGGATACCTTGAGGATCTGGTCAGTGATGTAAGGCTCCCCTGAACGACATTCTCTATTTGGGTAGGCAGCAGTGATTTGTTGTCTATGACCGCAACCATCTTCCAGCTCAAACACATCCTCCATTTCATCTCTGCCCCATCTCTGACTGACTTTAAAATTATCACATCAATGTTCATTTAGACTTGATTATAAGTGGTAGCAGCTGTTAATATCTCTTCTGTAACAACTAATCCACAATGGCCGGCTTGCATAGACAGTTTTATTTCACATGTGGGGTGACTTTGTGCAGCTCAGTTAAGTCTGAGGTGAATCAAGCTAAATCCCAAAAAAGCATTTTTAGAGTAGAAAAAGTATCCACAAGCCAAGTCAGTGCAGAATAGCTTTTGCACTTTAAATTCACACCTAAGTTTATTTTACAATAGCTTCACTTAACAAGTACTTAACAAAAGAGACAAGGAGGGATGTGTGTGTGTGTGTGTACATGACCATAAAGTTTAAATAGCAAACTGCAGATGATTGATGCAACTATCTCCAGGATAACCTTATTTGTAGAAGAAACACATCCACCCTGTGCCAGGCAAGAGAAAATGGGGTTCTACTGAGATTTTGAAATACTATTTTATGTGTTTGGGTTAAGGGTCTTGGTTTTTTTTTTTTTTTTTTTGTAATTTTATCAAACACCAGAAGTTGCATTGCCATTGTATTACATAATACAGGTGTAAAAAGATATGTACATGTGCCAATATACAGCATATTTTTGTCTTTCCCCACTTTCAATTATTACTAGTCATTGAGATACACAACTGCTAAATGAACAGGAAATTCTCCAGTAATACATTTCATAACATTTTCCTATTTGCTCGTGTAGTAACCTGTGACATTGTTTTCTAGAAGAATTATTTTTGTAATTGTGCTGCTCTTTTCTTGCACAAGTAGGAGGCAAGTCAGTGCTCATTCTTTTGAACACAGGCCTCCTACTCACAAGATGTGCCCATTTGAAACTCTGAAGATGATTTCAACCCTGATGACTTGTTTTCAGTGCATTACACTTGCAATCAGTGTACCTGTAATGAGGTCAGATGATACAAGTTGGGGAAAGAAACTTATGGAAGTATAAATGCCCCTATTAATGTACTTAATTTTTCCCCCTTTAGACTATTCCAGTTCCAATGATGTTATTTCAACTAATGTGGAATGCAAAGTTTTGTATATTATGGTGGAAGAAATATAAATAATTCACTTAAACCTATATTACAGTGCTATGGGTCAAGCTACAACAGAAAGGTTTTGACTACCTTTATGTGAGAGGCAGAGTACAAAGTCATCAGAATCATCAGTCTGGAAGAGTTTTTCCATGCTGAAGTAGTCACTTCAGGCTCCACAGTAATTCCCACCAACTCAGTGGCCACTTCACAGACCTGTCTGTCCTTATAGCACAGTGAATCACTACAATATGGGGCAAATACACAGAGTAATCATGTCAGGCAGTACCAGGACCTGAGCCTCATCCCAGGAAAGCTCTGGATCTTGCTACAACATGTTTTTTAAGGAAAAAAATCTTCATCTGTATTCAAGCACAGAAATAGCACATATATTGTAAATACATTATATTGCACACAACAGCAACTTCAGTGAAATTTTAGGAATAGCTATCAAACAACCCTGTTGCAGCAATGAACAAAATCTCATCCACTGGAACATGCGAGGAGCAAACATGTCCCAGTGTTACACAAAGAAACCCTGCCCCATAAACTGAAAGTGCCTTCTCCCAGTACCTCAGTTTGATAAGGCCAAGTGCCGAATCCTGCACTTGGATTACAGCAACTCCACGCAGCACTACAGGTCTGGGGAAGAGTGACAGGAGAGTGACTTTCCCCAGGAGGAAAAGGACCTGGGGATGCTGGTTGGCAGCGGAAGGATCGTCAGCCAGTGTGTGCCCAGGTGGCCCGTGGCATCCTGGCCTGTATCAGTGCGGCCGGCAGGAGCAGGGTAGTGATTGTCCCCCTGCACTCAGCGCTGGCAATACTTGAGTCCTTGAGTCCTGTGCCCAGTTTTGGGCCCGTCACAACAAAAAAGACATTGAGGTGGTAGAGCAGATCCAGAGAAGGGCAATGGAGGTGGTGAAGGGTCTGGAGCAGAGGGGTGATGGGTGGCTGAGGGAGTTTATCCTGAGGAAAAGCAGACTTGGCGGGGCATGCTGGGGGGAGAACCTTGTTGCTCTCTACAATTACCTGGAAGGAGACTGTAGCCATGTGAGGATTGGTCTCTTTTCCCAGGCAGCCAGCAACAGGACAAGAGGAGATGGCCTCAAGCTATGCCAGAAGAGGTTCAGGTTGGACATTATGAAGAATTTCTTCACTGAATGGTTTATTAAGCATTAACTGGAGTCTGGCTGCCAGGGGAAAGGGTGGACTTGCATTTCCTGGAGACATTCAATAAACCGTATGTGGCACTTAGTGTCCTGTCTACTAGATGGGGTGTTCAGTGAAAGGTTGGTCTCGATGCTCTGGGAGGCCTTTTCCAACCTTAATGATTCTGTGTGATTATGCGATTCGGGGGACATCCCGCCGCAGCCCCTCACAGGGCACGGCCGGGCTCGGCCGTCGCCGCTTTAAGGTCGGGCCGCCGCTGCGTTTCCCTGTTTAAGGTCGGCGCGCGTGCGTGCGGAGCCGGGCCGGGCCGGGCCGGGCGGTCTGAGGGCGCTCGGGTCGGCTCAAGGTGAGCAGGAGCTGCGGGCTCTGAGGGGACCCGGCGGGGCCGGGGCCGAGCCGCACTTCGGCCTGGGGGGCGGGTGCTTGGTAGTGCTCTTACTCTCCTTCCCAGGAGTCGTATCCTCAGGGACTAGCTCGCTGCAGGGCAGGCGGGGGCACAGGTGCGGGAGAGGTTGGAAGAGGCTGCTAGCACTGCCCGATCCCTGGAACGAGAGCTGGAATCGAGCTTCACTGAGCCCCCCGATCAAAGCGCGTCCCGGGGCGGTGGAGGCATTCCCGAGGAGAGGAGCGGAGCCCACCACAGCCCTGGACCAGCCTGTAGGACTGAGCCCCCTGCGCTGCCTCTCTCGGGTTCTCTCTCTCTCTCCTGGGCTGCTCTACCTGCGCCTTCCGAATCTGGTAATGACTCGTCTGCAAGGCTCTCTCCAGGCTCTTCCACCTTTGGCAGCACTGCTTTCTAGCTTGGTCTTTGGGCATACCTGGGAACCTGGATAGTCACTAGGCTCTCTGAGCCGGCTTTCATGTGGGAGCCTGCAAATTGCATTATAGGCATCTCAAAAAACCCATCGGGTGATGCTTCTGCCATCCTGGGAGCAATCTGCTTTCCTTATGTGAAATTCTGCCAAGAAGAAATAGGCCTTATGTATATAGACCGTGTACAGATACGGTATTTTTAACAGTTTTCAGCAACTCTAATACACTGCAACTACTTAGTGAGAAAAAAAAAAAGTTCAAGATGTGGTACCTAAAAGCTTTTACTTTTTTTTTTTTTTGACACCTAAATCTGAAAAAGTAAAGTTTATACAGACCTATTGTATGTAGATATTAGTGTGTATATTTACTGGAACTTTTGATTTGTAGGTCAGTGAAATGTGATAAAAAGCTGAAAGATATTAGGCTTCTTGGGGGTATAAAAAAGGGATGGCTGGATCAAGATCCTACTACTATTGTCTTTCTTTTTTATCTGCTTCTCCCTTGGAGGAAAGATTGGAGCCTGCCCTCAACACTTACAGTGTGTCAGAAAATCCACACGAAGAAAACACTGTGGGAGAGACTTCTCATCAGAGAGCATGGATCATCAGGAGATCTAAATTTATTGGTTCAGTTCATGAAAGTACTTAGCTTTTTATGGCATGTGTTTTGCTCCATTCATGACAGTCAGTATTGATTCTGGCTTGCCATTAATTAACCTTCATCAAATGTAGAGCTTCTTAGTGGAGCTGGTGGAAACTTTGGTGCTTAATCCATTATGTTTGCTCTTCTATTTCCATTTACCTCACCTTGCCAGTTACAGTTGTCTCTTCTTGTTTTTTCACCAGTCATTCCCACCTCAGTTTGCTTGGTTGTCTCATTCATTGTTCCCAGTTTCTTCAGTTCTCTCTCCCCATTCTGTTTCACTCTTCTCTGCTTTACTGGCCATTAAATTGCTATTCTTGTCACGTTTCTCTGTTCTTACTGATTCCTAGTCCCAGTTCTTCCCATCTTTCCTTCCTGCATGTTCCTCATTCACAGTCATTCTTGAAATTTCTTTCCTTGAGTTTCCTTTGAGGATCCTTGCTCCAGCCACTTTGACATCACAGTTTCAGAGAACATCCAAATCTTTTTCTCTATTTAGATTGCCTGCCTTCTTTCTTCTTGTTGCCTGGGCCTGATACAGGACTACCTGTTCTGCCTTTTGCTTTTTAACTAGACTGCATCTGGCATGGGCTTTAATGACTTGGAAGCAGGTGACTTGTTTTGGCAAGGGTATAGGCAACTGAAAACTCTCTCTTATGGGCAGTCTCAGAAACAGGAAGTTCAGGGAACCAAGCCCAGGGCAAACAAACTGGAACATTTTAGCACTGAGGAATTTATTTAACTTTTTAAAAGGAGTCGTCACGTGTCTCTGAAACAGTGAGGAAAGAAAGGCAAGGGGAGACAGAGATAAGAGTAAAACTGTGCTAAAACATACTTGAGACTCCCCTAGAGATGCTGCTCTTATGCTGCTTAATGCTCCTGATGTACTCGTAGAGTGGATCAGGTGATTGGCATAGCATGATGATGTTAAAACTTGAGATTTTTACTCTATTTGATTTAAAGAGTAAAACCAACTTAGATTGGTTTTGTTTGGAAAAGCTAAAAAATAATTGTTTTGTCTTTTTAAAAAATAGTCAAAAACATCCTGCACACTGGCAACTATGTATGTATTGAAAAGAATTGTGTATATTATATAAATCCCCTTTATTTCTCTTTTTAAAGAAAATCTGTTATCTTTTTCCAAAAGCTTTCCTCACAGTGCTAAAATATGGTGCCTCTCCTTATTTTCTTTAGTCACTTCTGTACTGTTTGTAATGTGTGGAAAGTTTGATTCTTATTGTATTACTGTGACCATTTGCTTCTGTAATGGTGTTGCTACTTCCACTGTAGGTGCAGTCCTATTTAGAAGTAAATGTCCATCTGCAGTGTTGTATTTGCTGTGGCAGCTCTCACAGAATTAGTGACAATTCAGTTGCCAGTTTCACTTTTTGTCCACCCACTCACAGTATTTGGAAGATCTTCAAATTGAATCAGTACACAGGCTCCTCGAACAAAAGCTGTGAAAACAAACTGGGAAATAAACAGTGTTTTTTTTCCTTCAGAATGTCAGGAATTCAAAGAAGTAGTCTAAACTTACATTGGATAATTTTTCTAGTCACATCTTTCTATGCTGCTCTGTATTGCTTTGTCTTCCTTTTAGTATGTTAGTATCTTTGATTTTTTTATATAACTTTTTTTTTTCCTCTGTATAATCACAGAAAGCAGATATTTCAGGAGTATGTTAGTCACAATAAAAATTATCTTCATCCTCTCTTGTTCAGATTGGGGTTTTGTGTTTGCATAATACACATATTTAGTTTCAGGCTAACAAAAATGGAGTCAGCAGTTTTGACAGTGGACCGCTCTGTAAGGCATGAGCCGTACAGCAATTCTGCCTGCTCTGTGTGGTTTATAAACAGAGGCTCAAACCTCAGCCACATGTATGGATAGTGTATATTGAGGAGTGATGTGCCCAGATTTCATGTCAGATGCTGTTGATTTACATGCACTGCATTCTTAACTCATTATTTCTGCACAGAGCAGTTTGATTAATGGTTATAAACTTCAGCTTAGTTGCAAATGTGTACAAATGGTTTACTAGAGTAGGCTTGTCCTTTTAAACTGCACTGGGCACATCTGACAGTTTCTAACATGCTCGTTTTATTAGCAGAAATTCTCAGATGCTAAATCAATTCCTCTGAGGATAACAATTGTACTTCTTGAATGTAATTTTGTTGGGCAGGTGTTATCAGGAAGAAGTTTGACTTTTGTTCTGAAAAATATTCTGTAAAACAAATGCAGACTGATGTGCCTGTGATCACACAGGAAGACCATAGCTGAGTACAGTCCTGAACCTAACATCTGCCAAAGTTTCTCTTAGGCCATCCTTCCTATTAGGGTTTTACATTATTTATGTTCTAGAGATTGTATCAGCTGTGTGGGTATAAAGATGGATTTTTATATAACATTTTAATTGTTAAGTCCTTAATTTTCAGTGCTCCTTTTTGTTTTTAAACAGTAAGTAGTAATTTCATGAAAGTGTGCTTTTTTTTTCCTTTTGTTGTAGAATGTTGTTCTACACTGTTTTGTCCAAAGAACTCTGCAGGTCATTTGTTTTTCAGCATTATGTGATGCTGTAAAGACACATTTGAGATTCATTCATTGTAGCATCCTGAGGTATTGAAACACTGGAAAGAAATTCACTTCTTATTAACTTTTCCCAAATAAGTAGCTTTTCAAGTGCAAACACAGTAAAATGTTGAAGCTTGATCTGTTTCTTTAACAAGATACTTGTGTTTTAGAGTGGAGGGATGGCCAGGGATGTGCACATTTTCTCCTAATAACTTTTTTATTGTTTTTCAGCATTCCAGACTATAGTTCTTGATGGTTTGTGAGTGCTGTTATGTGAGCACTGTAGCAGTACAGAAGCTTCTGTATTTTGCAATGTTCAAAGAATAAAGGTGTTGGATAAGTGGTGATGATGTACTCTTACTAGGCTCATGTTTTAGATTTGCTCCAATTTGCTGTTCTTGTCAGCAAAATAAACATTATGACAAAGATGTCAGCTATCATGTTTCATTCCTTAATGCCCTTTGTTTGTATGGAGGTTGGTTATTTATGGCTCTTGGCTGAAAATAGTAGTCGCATTTTTATTTTGTATTAGATATGAAAGCATGTGAGATCATGGGTTTTTTTCCTGTTAAATCAGGATAATTTCCTCTTAATAACTTTGGGTCTCACAGGTGCAAAATTACAGATTTGCAATCCTCTTTTAAACTGTTGAAATTCAGGGGGAAATTTTTCTGTAGAACAGATTGAGTGATGATCTCATTCTTTCTCATCTCTGGGCACTGCTAATAGAAAGAATTGCTTTTTCTTACAAAACATCTTGCACAACAATATCTTTTTATCAGGTACCTGCAGACTGCTGTTCTGGTGTGCCTGCCTGCCTTTTATCGAGTGGCACCTGACTTTGTGTGCAAAGCTGCCTCTGTGTCTGTTAGGTGGGAACAGGGTGTTCTCAGTCAGCAGCACAGGAAAGCTAATCAGACACCTCTCCCTCTGCCTGGTGGGGGCTGGTGATGGTTCTACGAGGAGCATGGTGCATTACAGTTTTCCTTCTTTCCAGTAGGTGCTACTGTGACATTGTATAAATCAGGGCTTTAATAAGATAAACAGGGAAACTCCTTATTCACATGTTTGTTTAGTTGGTTTATATGGTTCTTTATATCTTCCTTGGGCGTGGGTGCTGAAGTTGGGAGGTCTGTATTTCATCCCCAGTTTCCAAATTACTGAGTACTTTGCCTCATATTCTTTTTTTCAAAAAAAATTATGTTTCAGGCCTTCAAACAACACTTTCTTTTGTAGAAATCCAGTGTGAAATTACTGCAAAAGCAGAGATGATTATACAAAGAGTAGTGCTGAATTCACGGCCTGGTATGTATTTCTCTCCACTAAAAAAGCAATGTGTTTGTTCTAATTGCCTAATGCTCAAAAATGATGAGAGTAGAAACAGACACTAATTTGAGATATTGACATTTATATATCTTAATATTGTATGCAGCAATAAAGTTTGTTTAAAGTGCATTTATTTATATATAAAGTTATCAATTTCCATTAATATAAATTAATATATTTGTAATAAATTTGTCTGTGTTTATTAATAAATGTAAATTGTATTAATATAGATTCATTTCTATTAAATATATAACATATTCAAACTGCATTTGTTTAGTCTGTATATGCACATTTCTAAAATGGGTGAGAAAAAAGAGTTAACATGTAATATATGAGGGGCTGAAAGTGAAGAAAGATTAGGGCACGTGACATTTTACTTCTCACATTTGTTCTTTTTGCATTGTAAGAGAAGTCTGAAATATTTTGTTACTATTAATTTTTGTTTCCTTGTAGTAAATATTGAGTCTTTTGTTTGTCTCCTGTTTCAAAGGGTTTGTTTTTTAAGTTTACACTGTTGAGGTTTTGTTTACACAAAATGCTTACACATTTGCCTTGTTATGGATCAGCACAGTATTTTGAGGAGTGAGTTCATAAATTTGGTGTAGAAGACATTAAGTTTTGGAGGGAGTATTTTATGCTGCTTAATGCTAAAATAGTTTTAAGCATTAAGAACTATTGTGTGACCTGCAATTAAATCTTTCAAATGGTGCAGCAGGAGCCTGCTCTAGCTGTGCAATCACTCTGACCTAAAATAGGTAAGGCTGTCTGGCTGTCTCAGAACTGGTGGTTCCAGTTGTCTGATTGATCTGCTGCGTGTGGTACCAACCTGAGGATGAAGCCTCTGGTTCTGGGGTTCTTGACACAGTTTTATGGATATTTCTGGGAAGCTTTAATGTAAGGAAGTCTCTGTGAAGGGATGCCCTTGCAGAATGTGCATATGCAGTGGCTGCAGTCTGTATTCCCTCAGTCTCACATGAGTCAAAAGAGGCAGAAAGGCGAGAGTAGTTGGTTGTAGTTTTATGCCTGAGTAAATATTTAATCTAATTTATTCTATAAAGGACTGCCTTAAAAAAAGGCCTTCCCCTGTTGATTAAGGGAAGTTCTATATTGATTATTTTATTTGTTTAATTCTAATATAACTCTAGGTAAGAATGGAGTGCCAGTGGCTGAAAACTTCCGACTGGAGCAAAGTACAATACCAGATATAGTCCAAGCGGGACACGTGCTTGTTAAAACTCTCTATCTCTCAGTGGACCCCTACATGGTAGGTGATGGACTTAGAGCTAAGCCAGAATTTGATTTTTTTTAAGTATCTTCAACTTTTTAAGTACCTGTCATGATGTTTAACACCAAAGTTACCAATTATACAACAAATATATATCTAGTGTAACATAGTAATTATATTAATTCTGATGGAGTTACATTGGGAAGGAATTTGGCATTAATATGCTTGGGATATATACAGGAATTTTTATTGGACCAGGAGGAGACTGTAAGCCCTAGTATGCCCTGACAGATTTGTTTGTATCAGCTTTTTCTGAACTTGGCCTTTTTTATATTCTTTTTTTTTTTCCAGTCATGCAAAATTACAGTAATCATGTAGTGTAGAGAATTGTGGGTTGAAATGGAAGTGAAGGTAGAAGAACAACCAGACAGATACAGTCTGTAAAAGTTTGCTATAAAGAGAATTCTGATCATTTATTCCCTCCATAGATGGTAATAGTAGAAAAAAAAAAAAACAGTCTAGATTTCAAGAAAGTACATTTAGCTTGAGAATTAAGGAAAAGTTTAAGAATCCTGAAATACTGGCTGTAGCTACATGGGAAAATGCAAAGAAAATATGTCCCATTACATGATGTTTCATTAAACAGATCTCTGTCAGGGATGGTCTACGTATATTTGACTGTTTTTCAGTGCACAGGCATAGACTAAATGATTCATGGGCATTCTTTTTCAATCTTGCATTTCTAGGATTCCTTCAGTTGAGGAAAGGCATTTGTAGGGCTCTCATCAGACCCAAGCCAGTCGTTGTCAGTTGTGGTGGTGCCTTTGAGCCAACTTTTCTACAACTTTAAGACTGTAGAATGTGTTGGGTTTGGTAACATTGCTGGAGGAGATCAGGATGGTCCATCCTCCATTTGTACTGAGCAAACAAAGGGAAAGAGGTATCTAAGAAAAGGTTATGATTACTTGGGGCTTTTTGAGAGATTTTTAAGTAGCCCTTTGTGTTTGAAGTTCGGAACCCATCTTCATCCCCCGCCCAGCTTGAACTGATAAACAAGTTGTGTTCCATCAGAGCCTTTCATTAAAGCCTTGTCTCTCAGCGCTGCCGGATGAACGAGGACACGGGCTCGGATTACCTGCGGCCCTGGCAGCTGTCTGAAGTTGCTGACGGTGGGGGCATCGGGGTAGTGGAGGAGAGCAAGCACCACAACCTCGCTAAAGGAGACTTTGTAACTTCCTTCACTTGGCCCTGGCAGACAGCAGCAATTCTTGATGGAGACTCGCTACAAAAGGTAATAGAAATGCAAAGCCTAGGTTGTGACTCTTTTTTTCCTAAACCCTTTCCCCCTGCCCCCCAAACCTCTTTTTTCCCTAAATAGCTGCGAATGACACTATTTTTTAATGCAAAAGAAACATACTTATTGAGGCAATCAATTCTCAAAAGGCAGATCAACTCATAGATGGCAAGATTTATATAAATTTCTTTTTTTTCATAACAATTTTGCTGGTTAATAGACAGGCCAGTATTATTTTAATTGTTGTCTTTTAAAAAAATTCCCTGAAGCTGTTTCAGTTAAATAATTCTCTTAATTATTTTAATTGTAATAGAACTTCTTGTTCATAAGAGTGTAATTGTAAGACATGAAAGGCTTTAGGTATATTTAATTTCTTTTTCTGACTTATGTTAGTAAAAGCTTTTGCCTGAGGTTTTACATTCACATAAGGAAAGGTATTCAACATTAAGTAGAAAGTGGAAAGGTTTCAATGCATTAGGGATATTTTGTTGATTGTTCTCTTGTAACAGATAATTACTGTAGTTTGAGAATTTATACTTTCCAATAAATTCCTTCCTTTAGGACTCTTTGTCACTGATCGGTAAACACCATATTTGATAAAATGGTGCATTTTTATCCTTTTATGCTAGCATAGTGATAGTTGTCAGAAACTTCTTATCTCCCAACTGCTTTTTAACACTTCCATAATATAAGTTTTTGTGAGTTACTTTGCCTAAAATCTTTTTCTAAAACCACAGAGACATAACATTTTTGTACAGACTTGTTAGAATAGAGCTAGAGATAGCTCATCCCTACCAGTTTTACCTTGCCTGGTAAATGTCCTGAATTAGTTTTCTACCCACAGGCAATCAAAAACCAAAACCTCACCTTAGAAACAAATGACCTCCTACCTACTTTCTGTTTTGTAGCTGGTACCACAGCTTGTAAATGGACGCCTTTCCTACTTTCTGGGTGCAGCTGGCATCACGGGGCTGACGGCCCTGTTGGGAATCAGGGAGAAGGGACACGTGGCCGCAGGTGCCAATCAGACCATGGTGGTGAGCGGAGCAGCCGGTGCCTGCGGCTCTTTGGCTGGCCAGGTAGGTGCAGGCTTAGGGCATACCAACTTACTCTGTTAGCAAGTTTTGTCTTCTGAAACATGCTGGTTATTACATATACAGATAAAATCTTTGTAAACATGAGCAGCTATAACCCTGTGGGAGCGGCCAGTTTCACAGATCTGGCACACACTCTCACTGTTCCGAAAGACTTGACATATGAAACTCAAGTTTCATGGAATAGGAGGAGAACACAGATGGTGGTGATTACTTGTGGATATTCTCAGTTCAGTTAGAGAGAAAAAGAGAAAGATTTCTGCCAGGCTAAGCCTGGGAAAAAGTCCGGGAGGAATGTAAACAATCGATTATCTTGTTTTCTATTCCTATTGTTTATAGATATGTTCTACCACACTGACCTAAGTCCAAGTGCGCCAGTCAGGTGAAATGTTTTTACTTTAAGACCAATGGAATTAATGTTCACGATGTTCTCTATAAAAGAGAGACGTATGAATAAACACTCATTCTTTGCCTTCTGAAAATGGAGTCTCTTCATTCTCTTCCCTGCCTCAACAGCGACAATTACTTGTTGCTAGTACAAGTAAAATAGATGGTGTATATATACATGTATTTATTATACATTTATATGGTAGCCTGCCATCCCAACACTGTATTGACTGGAGACTTTCATTTTTTTCTCTGTTAGAAAATAGTAATGTGATAAACCCTTTGTGCTGTGTTCTGTGACATTCTTTGTGTTTTGAGATTTACAGTACTTTTGTCCTCCTCTGCTTTGCAGAACCTGTTTGGAGAGTGTATGTGCATATCTGCAAATATCTCTCTAGATATGTATATATATACACAAACAAAATTTATATTAAGCAAACTTTAGACCTACTAATAAAGAGAAGCTATGAAGAAAGAATGCATGAGCAAATCTATGAAGATTGTATTTAAATAAATTATTGTCTATTTTTTTTCCTTTTATTAGTTATGTTATGGTACTTGGCAGATGATAGTTTTCTACTATATTTGGTTCTCCAGTACTGGCAGTCATTGGTGATTCCATGAACACGGTCTTCTTCAGTCAGTGGGTTTGAAAAGATGGCAAATTTTGATTGTACCTGCTCCGTGTGTAGTTGAGAGGAGGGAATGACGAGGCAGTTATGTCACATGAGATGGGAGCATTTGCTGCCTGGGGTTTAGTAGGATGGGAATAACTGTAACACCCCTTAGGACCCCCTTTCTTTCACTGGTACTTTTATGCAGATGAATGATCTAATTTGTCTAATTTGTCTTTATTGTTTGGGATTTTTGGTTGGTTTGTTTGTTTGTTTTTAACTGTGTGCCTGCAGATTGGTCATCTGGAGGGCTGCTCTAGAGTGGTGGGGATTGCTGGCACAGATGAAAAGTGCTCCATTTTGGTCCAAGAAATGGGGTTTGATGCTGCTATCAATTACAAGAAGGAGGATGTGGCAAAACAGCTACGTGAACTCTGCCCAAGTGGTGTGGATGTTTACTTTGACAATGTTGGTGGAGACATCAGTGATACAGTTATAAGTCAGGTGATTATTCCAGCTGTCAGGTTTATTATAGTCATTCTCCAATGTCTGCATGCCCAGCTTTCAATTAATTTATACTGGAGTCCAACCTGTAATAGAGCACAGCAGGCTTTCCACTTCAGTGATCAACTTCAGGTGCTGATTCTGGGGGCCCACATTAAGATAACAATTTCCTATATTCCTTCTATTTAGTGCCTTTTAAAATTACACTAGGCTGTATATCAGTTATTTTCCCACTATTGCCTTGCATTTTTACCTATTTTAATGTTGTCATAGATTGAATGGAACTGCATGCAATTCTCCCACTCTTTTATAGGAAATGTGGCTAGTGAAATTTTTGCAATAACATCTATTGCATCTGAAATATTTAGTTTCCGAGACTGAGGAATGCCATTTTTCTCACTTTATGCTGTCCCAAACAGATGAATCAGAACAGCCATATCATCCTGTGTGGACAGATTTCTCAGTATAACAAAGATGTGCCTTATCCCCCTCCACTGCCTCCTGACACAGAAAAAATACAGAAAGAAAGGAACATCACAAGGTAAATTTCTCCTCCAGAACTTGTGACCAGGTTCCAGGTAGATTGTTCATATGGTGTTTGGAAGGTAGTCTGTAATCTGCAGTAGTCACTTGTAATTGGAACAGAAAGTTGCCGTGCCTAAAAAGGAAAATACAATCATGATATCAGTAGATTCTTTCCCTTACATTTGTTTTTATCAGCATAAAAATGGGAAATGTTGTTTTTATATGGAATCATAGATGTCAGTTGTTACATTTTGTTTGAAGTTGCTTATTTAGTCCTTTCATCCCTGACAATTCTTTAGTACAAGGGAAGGTGTTGCCATAGTTCTGTTCTCAGACATTCTGCAAAGTACCTTCTCTCAAAATGTTGTTGTTCAGACATAAGGATGCAGCTGATGCAGTGATTTTATTGAAACTGCATTTTTAGTATTTGGGGGTTTATTAGATAATGGAACTGCAGGTGTGACAGATATATATGGGTAAAACATTTTCATTATTTTCTGACTCTGGGAATTGCTGAATTTCCTCTTAGGATTCAGATGGAGCTAAGGCAGAGATTAGGAGTAGAGTCTTAGATTTTTCAGTCTTTGCATTGTGGGACATTTGGGAGACTTGATTTCTGTGCAAATCAGTTTATCTCTTCTAATTAAATCTTTCCTTGTCCCTGTTACTGCTGTCTGTCCTTTTAAAAAATGGATAAAATTAGTAAAATATACCATGCATAGTAGAATGCAGTGGAGAATTTAGTCAGTATGTCCTACAAATAATTATAATTTTTGATTATAATTTCCATTTCTCAATTGCTATGGAAAGCTGTGACAGCAGGATACGCAGAATTGTGGGGAACTTGAAAGTTAAGTTATTCTCACCATCTGGTTGCAGGTTCACTAATTATTCTCCCTACCACTGAAAAAAGAAAAAAAAGGGTAAAAAATAATAGGAATTTGCTCACATTTTATGGATGTTTACTTATTCTGGTGATACTACTTTACTCCTCGATTTCTATTACTCTTTTCACTGATACTTGAAGAAAATTTACTGTCAAGCTCCCACTGCAGGAAGTTGTCCCAACAAACTGGCAGGGCTACATTTCTTTATAATTCATGCTCATAACCCTTTAGTTTCAACAAGGCTGTTTTCTGAAAAGACTTTTAAAGATTTTCAAGTACATTGACCTAAGTTTCTTAAACCAAAGCTCATTCTTTTCTTTCACAGGGAAAGATTCTTGGTGTTGAACTATATGGACAAACAAGAAGCGAGTGTATTACAACTCTGCCAGTGGATCCAAGAAGGTAAACTGAAGGTGAGAACTTCTAGGTTCAATCTATGGTCTTTGATACTATCTCCGATTACAAGAGGACTAGTATCTTTTTCTCTGGCTCTCTTACTGTGCCTCAGGATTGAACAGACCTTTTAAAACATGTGTAAGTATAATTGAAAGCTTATTAGGTAGCACTGTTTTCAAAGGTACTTGCTGAGAATGGTCTGACTGTAGTATGACTGACATCTGATTACATGCTGCTTGTGTCTGTATTCTTTATTTCAGCATAGGGTGCAAGTGCTTTTTTACTTAAAGATTCAGACTTTCAAAACTATGTACTTTCAAATACCCAATGAGTTAAGTGTCCTGAATGCTTTTGAGGATCTTGTTGGAAATTTTACTTTAAGCTTTATAATCACCATTTATTACTTTGTAATGAGTATAGGCTTAACTGTGCCCTCCCTGTGAAGTCTGTCTGAATTAGTTTTTGTTTCTTCAAATGATCAGTATGGGAAAATACCAAGACATTAAATTTTGGTAGGGGCAGGGATCTCATTGAAGAATTAACCCACCTGCAAATTTATCAGAAAATATTCACACCTCTCTTGATGAAAGCATCTGGTCCAAACAGAGCCTTGTCCATTGTAGTGAGAAAAGTCTTTAGATTTTGGTGTTTTCTATGGCAGTTTCTTGGCATGTTTCTAAGAAATGTGAAATGCTCTCTTGTTTGAGAAAAACTGAAAGGACTTGTTTGCATTGACAGGTCAGAGAGACTGTGGTAGAAGGCTTAGCAAACATCGGTGGTAAGATATTTTCGTCATTTTTGAAGAATAATGACCTGATTATATACAATGACATTAGAGGTTAACTATCTCCTTTGTTTAATTTGCCAATTTATATTTTTGTATTTTATCAAAAACATTTTTATGTTACAATAATTTGTTCACCAATTTAAATGTTTTGTAAGAGAATTACTGTATATTTAAAAGATCATTGAATATAAATTTAGATTTTTTGTTGTTGTTGTTTTAGTCCTGAGGTGAATTTATTCTTAGACTGCTACCTTATCAGCTGGTGATAGTCATCCTGATCTTAGAGGTTTAAAGTGCTGCCCCTTTCTTTGAAATTGTGTGTAAGGAAATGCTTTTTTTAAATCCTTGAACTTATTCTTTAAAAACACAATATCTAACAGAGGTTGTTATTGGATTTCCTAACAAAAAAAATTGAAAAGTATACAGAACAAAGAGCAAAGCATATTACTAAAGAAGGTAAAAATTAATTACTTTTAATAGAACAAAATGTTCTGTAGTCTGTTCAAAGTATCTGTAACAAAGGAAATACAAAAATGAAGGGGGTCTGGTGACATGAGCCATGTGATGAATTGTAAAAACGCTTCCCTTTCAAGGAAGAGGGAAGAGTATGATTTAGTCCATTTAGCCATTAGTCCCACAAGATTGAAAACTAGTAGAATTAAGTGATAACTAAATCTCATAGATTTCAATTTATTCTAGTCATTGCTAATTCATCCTTACTGGTATACATATGTATTTTGAAGTAACTTGGTCAAATATATCAGTCAAATATCACACTTTTATACTTTGTTTACTCAAAGATATATTCTTTTGTACCAGCTTCTCGCACTATTGTACAATATTTATAAACCTTTTCTTTCACAAATATTTGTGTGACCCACAGCAATTGTGGGTTGTCCAATCATGCCCTGTCTCTTTCCTGTTTGTGTGATATATCACAAAAGCAGTAAATGTAGTCTTTAATTTGTATAGGGTCAAACAGTTGCTTACAGATAATTGTTTTAATTATTACAGAAAGCTGTCCATAGCAGTTTATTACAGCAGTTTATTATTCGCTTTTTTTTTTAATCCCCTCCCTATTTTATAACATCATTAAGGATAAATATGATTAGGTCCAAAGTGGTATCTCTCCTTTTTGGGGAGCTGCTTAATGCATTTGTTTCTACCATTTTTGGTTTCTTTTTTAGAAGCTACTTGGCTTGTTTGGCTTGGCATTAACTTATTTAATTATTTCTCTTGAAGCTGCTTTCCAGTCCATGATGAATGGAGGCAATATTGGAAAACAGATCGTCTCAGTTTCAAAGTAAAAGTCATTGGTTCAAGAAAAATAATGGCATTCTGTCTCTAACTGTGGGCAAGTTTTTACTTATACTAATTTCCATTTCTTAAATAAACCATTAAGTTGCTCTGTATGTACTGGAAGCAGAGATTTTGGGATGCTAATAAATTAAATTGAACTGGAAACAGCAATGCAATCATTTATACTCAAAATGAGTAATACGTTCTTGACATGATTTTGACAGTTGTCACCTACACTTGCAAATATTTAATGGGTGTGGTTTAAAAGAGCATCCTGTGTTGTCCCAAGCACAGTCTCATCACCTGGTTGGTGTGTGACAGCACTTCACACACCAAGGCGAGGAATTCCTATTTCTTTATTGTATTCTGGAATAAACTAGGAAATTAGGGGGCAACCCACAAAAATCTGGCTCATCACCATCAGAGCTTTACACTATTTGCACATTTTAGCAAACAAAGCCATCAGCATTCATTGGTTACAATTGATAAAGCTTTTTCATTAATTAATGCTCAGATCCTTATTTCCCAGTTATATCTCTTGCTTCTCATGCTAATTATTCCACATGTGCACTTCTCCCCATTCCATTTGGGGATCTGTTTTAACTTGGTGGTCAGGGGGTCAGTGGTTTCGATCACCCCTGCCAGGATTACTTTCCCCCACTTACTGGTCAGTCCTGCTGACTTCACTCCAAGGGCTCTCATCCAGACAGCCCATTTATTTTGGGATTGTGCTCCCTTTTCCTTAAAGCAAAGGATTAGCCATGCCTACAGGTTTCACTGTGCAATTGCTTAATCGTAACTGCCTAGCTATAGGTACTGATTAACAACAAAAAAACTGCAGAGTTTGATTCAAATCTTGAGGAAGTAAATAACACAATATTTGCTGAAGAGGTACTCCAGAGTGAGCTCATCTCTGGCACCATGAGTTGACACACTTTCCATGAGTAATTGCCCTCTAGACAGTTATTTTCCACAACTGGAACAAAATATGATAGAATTATAATATCCCAAGCACTATTGTTTTTATAGGAATTGCTTAGTAATCCACGAAAGTCAGCAGTCTATTAAGAGCTGTGATGTGAGGGGTGATTCAGAGTGAGGTCATGCTGAGATACTGAGTCCTTACCATAATAAAGGCAGCTTGATTGCAGTAGCATTCCAGTAGTTAGGTAATCTGTGGAAGGCATTACAGGCTCTAGCAGCATTAGTCAAAATGGCTTTAAGACAAAAAGATAGGGACAGTCAAAGTAAACCTCACCCTGATAACCCCAGTGTTTACTATTCTCACAGAAGTATTCCTTTACTTGTGAATCCTGGTTCATGTCACCTCTTAAGAATAAAAGGCCAAAATGAGAAGATTCTTTAAATTCAGTGCCATCACTGAATTCAGTTTACATCATTTAAATTCAGTTACAAAAACTACTGATTTTTTTTTTTCATCTTGTCCTAATTTCTTAATATTTGTAATAGTTTGGCTCTTCAGCTATCATATATTTTGTACTGTGAGAGGTGTCATTTAACAAAGGGTGACAAATAACTGGTAAGAAAAATCCAGTATCCTTTGGAGGTTGCTTCTCATGGTAATTAGTCCACATGCCCAGTCTTTCACTTCTTTTGGGTTGGTAAGTTTCTTGAGTCGGTGGTTGTGATCTCCCCATGTCAGAATTACTTTTATCCAGTCAGAGCCAATTTCAGCACAGTTGCTGAGTTGAATTTATTAGTTTCTTCCATATCTTGGGAGTTCTTCCAGATGTCCTTGTGGCCTATAAACTCTGCATTCTTTGTGTCCTCTGTCAGTAGTACATTCTTTCCAAGCTTTGCTAACCTCCCACTATGCCTGAGATCAATTCCAAGCCCCAAACTTTAAGGAAGCCAGCAAGTACTTTGTCTTTAACACCTGGGCATCACTTAGAGTTTGCATGTTAACTGCTACCTGCTTTGTGGATTGTATCTTCTTTCCTGTTAATTAGGCTTGAAAATATATTAATATCAAATATCATCCTTTCTTAAGAGAATGTTTACATATTTCACATTTTACAACAATAAGGCAAGACCATGTTTCATAAGCCCCTCCTGATTCCCTGTAACCCTCTGGGCAAATATTTAATTATTTCTGTCTCTTGAGATACCAGCATCATAATCAATCTCTTTCCTTTTATCTCATTGTCTTAGTTTCCCTTTATAGCATTCCATGTTTTTTTAGGTCAAGCTGTTCTCCTTTTCCCCAAAACAGACCCATACATCTGTTTCTTATCTCCATCAATGCAGCTGGTGGTGTTCCTCAAACAGGGTTCAGTACCTGCAGTGTAAAGCCAGTATCTGGCCCAGAGCCAAGATATTTGGTTTATTTCATGTTTGCACCAAGATGGGTGCTGGGTAGTAATTCCACAAAGCCAGCTTGGAATGCATGCATTTGCCTCTCTATCTAATACATATTCATTTTTACTCATAATTGACTGGCATCATATTTGCTAACTAGGTCTGCGTGTGCATAACTGCTCATCTTTTGAGTCAGTGGGTTTCCTGACTCCATGGTTATGATCTCACACTTCCAGAATTACTTTTTCTCTAAGGACACAATTTCTGAGCCAAAGCAGTTCACCATCTTGTTTACCTTCTTGATTTAAGATGGGTCACTTAGAACCTATTGGCTGGGGTCCTTGGTTCTTTGTTTCTCTACTGATCTCTTTAGGTCATCTTGACTTTCTGGCATAATCCAGCAATTTTTCCATGTACACATAACAGCAGCTCCTGTAACTGGCACAATTTCTAGGAAACAAGTACAGTCTTTTATTCAAAAAGGTGTCAAGGGAGGAGTCATACAAACACTGACAAATAGCCACTAATGCTTAATTACCGATGCCTATGACAAAATTCCTAATGCACATGTGCAAATCTGGGTCCAGTTCATTATATTATCATTTACACAGACACATTTTCCTCGGGGCTGAAGATGTCTCTGAGTATTACAGTAATCTGAGGTAATTCTAAGTTACATTTCCTTCTGTCAGCTATCAAGTTACTATTTAACCTTATATTCTATTACAGTTTCTGCTTCAGACTCTGAAAAATTAGTTGTTAACTAAATAAGGATTTATAGTATTTTGTTCCTGGAGCCTTTTCACATAGCATTCTCTTCCTGAGGACTCGTCACTGCTTTATTACTCCAGCCCCCATTGTTATGGTTTCAAAACTGACTTAAAGCTGCTAGGGGCTTTTTGTGAACTTTAATGCATTTCTGTTTTCATGTGACATCATGATCACAGTAAGAAAGTTCAGCTACAATCTTTATAAATAAGCATTTGCAAAGGGTAATAAAATGTAAACAGTATTGGACAGACACACCTTTTTTTGTGTTTTTTTGGTTAAGACAATCTTCTGCTTTGTATTTATTAGTCTTGTGCATTCCCATTTCCATCTCATTTCCTTTTATACCTTGAAGTATTGCTGTTCTCTGCCCTATATTTCATTTTCTTCCCTTCTGCTTTCTTCCCTTCCATTTTCATTCCTTTCCTGGTTTTCTTTGGTTTGTTTGTTTGGGTTGTTTTTTGTTTTTTTTTTTTTTAGTTTTTTTTTTAGTTCATCTTGTTTCTTGTCCTCGTTTTTGGCTTCTGCATTGACAATGAGAAAAACATGCTGTTTTTCATAAGATCACCTATTAGTGTTTAGTGCGAAACTGTACAGTTAAATGTCAGGATTTCATGCAAAATGTCACCAACACCATGAAAAGACCTTTCCAGCCCAGACATGTATGTTTCTTACTGCAGTTTGTAGTAGCTGTTGTTACAAAAGTGGAGAGACCTGAGGCAGATGCCTTTCAAATAGCTTAATCTCTTCATTCATATTTTTATTAATTGATTGTGGAAGAAGAAAGTGCAGGATTACTTAGTCCTGCTTCTAACACTGCTCTTCTCTTTTGCTATACTATCCTTCTCTTTACTGGCTTCTCTTCACAGTAGGAAATGTTTATATAATCCATAAATAGATTACCAGGAGAGAAAAGAAGATCACAGGCAGGTGGCATTATCCCACAACTAGAAATGGTAGCAGCAGCTGGAATAAGCTTCAAACTGAGAAAATACTTTGTGAGACAACTCAGAACTCTTAAGGAAAAGCATGGAAGGAAGCAGAAATGAGACCTGATGTTTTAGCCACACTAACACAGAATTTTGTAACCAGAAGTATAGATTCAAAGTAGTAAGAGAAAAAGTAGTGACATTCAGTTTTGCTACTGTACTCTGGTCCAGGTAGAGTGATGTTAAGAGTGCTGTATGTGCAACAGACCCTATTCTCTGCAAGATAGCCAGGAGGAACCAAGAAACAAGGCTCCAGCGAAGAGAAGTGAGAAAAAGATGACTCCGTAAATCTGCAAAATTAGTGCAAAGCAGAGGAGGATGGCTCTATAAATCCAGTAAACAAGGAGACAGGAACAACTGCCTGTTTACATTAATAAGGAGACAGGAACAAAGGCCAAAGAAGAAGTTTGCTTGACTTTTGTGCTAATCTTTGGTCATTAACATAGTAAAATATAATCCCATCAGCCACTTTCCCCTAGAGCATGGGTGGCAAAATAAGAGTAGTGTGCCTTTAAATGGGATGGGCGGGGGGGCCGGTGGGTAATGCTGTTCCAGGGCTTGGTATGTATAAAAGCCTCTACTGGCACTGCAGGTGTGCTGCCTCTGTGGATCCACTGCCCAGCACCTGCTCTGCACACACAGGGAATGCACCTCTCAACTCTGTGTCCATCAGCTTCTTGCACAGCTGGTGAGAGAACCCGTAGCTGGGACAACAGGAGTTTTGGTGACACAGCCACAGAGCCGGATTGTCCTGCAGTCCCGGCAGCAGCGAATCAGATGGGACAGGTCTCCAGCGTGCACCGACCCCTTGATCAGGGACCCCACCGAATCCTCTCCAGTGCTGGGGTGCTGCAGTGCCCCAGACAGGTGTTCGAGGAAGCCAAAGGGGGTTGCGTGTCAGCTTTTCTGGACCCCCAGAAATTTCTAGATTGGTAAGTGCACTTTTGTTTCTCTTTCTTCTTAAAAAAAAAAAAAAAAAAAAAAAAAAAATTCAGCCTCCACACAAGCCATGCGTGAATGCCCAGTGTGGGGGCTTAATCAGTCAGTGGGTGCAAGTGGTGTGCAGTGCAGAGACTACTGGAGAGGACATCCTAAGGGTAAAAGTATTGGGTAACATTATATTTAACAATGGGAACAAGTCAAAAGGTAGGAAGTATATTATTCCCACTTCTTGTTCTCTCTAATCACATAAAAATAATTGTGAAATGTCATTTTATTATCAATTTTTCAGTATTGTATCTCACAAATAAATTTTGCGCCCTCTCATTTTTTAACAGCTTTGCAAAACAAACTTTTGTAGCAACAAATTACATTCTTTATTTTCTTAACAGTGTATTTTAAGTCATGTAAATGGGTGCTCTTTCTCTCTTTTCCCTGTTACACTGAAGAAATTACATTATTAGTATTATATTACTATTTTCCTATATCATTGAAGAACAGAAACTAAGGAATAGGAAAACTGTCACCTGTTAGAAATAACAAAAGTCCTTGCTGTAGTCAATATTTTCTTCCAATTTATTTTCCTTTGTTCTACTACAGTCGCTGCTGGTTTTTTCCGAAGTGACCATAAATAAATTAGCCCTCTTTTTTCTTGAGAAGCCATAAATAAGTTACTGTAAAATTACCTAAAGTATTTGAAACATTCCACTCACAGCCGGTCGTTTGTGAAGCAATGCAGTGTTCTTTACAGATCAAGGCACCTCAGCTTTCCTGGCTCTCGATCATTACATTCTTCATTAATGTAACTAACTGTTCAGTCATTTTTGGACTTATTAAAAAATGAAAACAAAGAAATGAGTTTTCTTAAGTCACTCTTTGGTGCATTTGGCTGAGACCCAGAAAAACAGAAATTACAGACTTTATAGGCACCAAACTGTAGTATTCCTTCAGCCTCTCCCATCCTGAGGACATTGTCTCCATTTTTGCTTTGAAGCTGAGAACCCCAGCACTGCTGATAGTTCACTCTTCTTTCACCAGTCATGGGTGAGAGGACTGGCAGCCTCAGCAGTGGAAAATGAAACTCCTTCCTTCCAGAAAGTGAGCCTGTTAATTAGCCAGCACTCCCAGGGCAAAAGCTATAGGCCACAGCTCAGGTAAACATGAACACAAATACATACACACACCTCACAGCTTATAATCTGCTTGTATACAGCATTATGAACTGAAAACATGTATGGGCAGAGGACTCTTGACTGTGAAGGCCACTACAACACCTTTGCAATCACCATTACTTCATAAAGACATCTGGTCTAGTCTTGTAAAAACACATGCCAACCCTGAAATAAAAATCAAATTAAGCACAAATCCAGAAGCTCATCAAGTCCTATGCTCATATTTTGCAGCATTATAAAAAATCAGTAATTAGTTAAAAGTATTTTTCTATTCACAGTAGTAATAGACAAACATTTCCATTTGTGAGCCATATGGACGTATCTATCTCTGTATAACTAAAAAAATCCCATTGATGCAATTATTCCACAGTTTACTGTATTGATGTATAATGCATAACTGTATTATATAACATATTTTATACAGTATGTTGTATAATACAAGGAAAGTGTGTATAACATATTGTACATTTACTATTTAATACAGTTCTGTAGCAGTGCAGGTGCAGCTTTGGGTCTTGCCACCTAACGGTGGGGTGTATGGAATTCCAGCATCACAAAATGATAAGGTTGTACCTTGACAGTTTTTAAGACAGAACTTGGAGTACTTATATTGTACTTCAGGAGCTTTGACAGTTTTTTATCTCTATTATGTAAGTTCTGAGCTCTGATGATTTCAGTGTCCAGGTTTTATAAATGAGAGCTGCGGTCAGTACCACCAGCCATGTTCTCATTGGGGAGAGGAAGAACGCCAAGGTGCCGTATGTTCGCTGCAGGAAATAGCAGGAATAGACCTGCCAGGCCAGGAGCAGGGCCATTGCCAGGTGAACAAGCACAGCCACGAGGCGTCGGACGTGACGGATGTGGGAACGGAAGCTGTGGCCCTGGCATCGCAGCAGCAGGCACCAGCACAGATAGGCCATCAATGGCAGGTTGAAAAACATCATCTGAAAGGAAGAGCAAATAAGACAATGAGCAAGCCAAGGGTTCTGGGTAACATCTATGAAGGCTTAAAAACATATGCACAGATAAAGCTGTCCCATTCTAAGGGCTGAGTACAGTTCCCAGACATGGAATCTCAGGATGCACCTCCACGACTCTGCAGCTGATAAAGCTGCTACTGCCTCTGCCCGAGTCCCCGGCCAAGCATTCCTGCCCATTCCCTTGCAGTAAGAGGCACTAACACACATCTGACATTTCCTGGAACTGATTCAGGGAGGCAGACCTACCAAAAATTAGCATGGCAAAACCAGATGGTCTGTGTGTCAGCTTAACCCTGACCCAGCCCACTGCAGAGTCACACTGGTACAAGGGAGACACCATAAAGAAGGAGGCAATGCTGGTTTGGTCCTCTATCTTAAATGCCAAGGAATGCCACCTTGTCTTTCAGATTAATAGGGAAACCACTCTTGGGAAAACTGGACTCAATGTGTGCTTAGGGTGACACCTACTGATCTGAAGGGTTATTAAGGCTGCAAGGGCTGCCCTGGCCACTCAGTTTTTTTGCTTAATCACTGTATGTTAGCCAAAGGCAAAACTAGAAAATTCACAGAAAATTTAGAAATCTGTAAAGAGACAGCCTCTAATCCATATATCCAGGGAGTCCAAAGCAACATCATTTTTTTAGAGAAAAAGGGAAGTTTGTGAAAATAATGCACAACCTCCTTCCTTTCTTTAAATCTGCAGAAAGGTAAGAAAGACCACTTGTAGTCAGGCATGGTCACTAATCTCTCTACTTCCAAGACTACTTTCTTTATAAAACTATTAAAAATTGAAAAAAGCCCCTGAGAAAAAAAAAAAAAACAACTGGTTTTTAGCCTTTATTTTATAAATACTCACCTGTAAAATCCCAACCACAAATGTCATACTGCCCTGTAAGAAGGAACCACCGACAAACACCCCAAAGGAAAAACAGGCCCCCATCTGGCCATCTATCAGTTCACCTACAAACCATGGTCCTGCAAGAGAGGAAACCAAACATCATCATCAGGAAACACAACCCTTTGTACCCTGAGACTTCCCTATTGCTTGTCCAGAGTAATCAGCCTCATGTTTTCACATTCAGCAAAACAGCAGTCTGGTGTGAAAATATCACAGTATGACAGCGGGTTGTGGCATGCAATTAAAATACTTTTGAACCAGTTTCATCTCTGTGACAATTTTCAACACCACATATAATATCTTGCTTATGAGAGAGGTGATAAGGGTAGTTTTTTCCCAGAATTACAGCAAGATACATGAAAAATGTGGTCACAAACAATCCCAGCCTGGCTTAGCCTAGAAATTAAAATAGGCAGGCTGCTTTGTGTTATGCATACTACACTGACTAACACGAAAATAGCTATTTCAGTAAGATGTTATCAGAGGAGAACAAGCTCAGATTGTTAGCTCTGATGCGAACAATCAAAAAATAAGTGAAAAGCACAATGAATTTAAAAATACTCACTTCACTTTCAGAGTAATTTAACAAGCTAAGTGTTTCATTAATTCAGGGCTTCTAAGTTAGGCTCCTACAAATAAACCTTTAGTCTCTTTGGACATTAACTTTTCAAGTTCCACATAGATTTTGTAACTTAAGTAGATTTCCCACATTCTCCAAGATGTTACAATTCTTATTTTTCATCAGGATCTAATGTGTAATTTCAAAATACCAATTTATGTCCTCCAGTACTCTAGGCTACTTACCCAGAATGGTGTATAAATTCAGAACCAGAAGTGAGTAATAGAAGGTGTTTGTTTTACTGAAGACATGAAGAGAATATGAAGTCAGAGTAAGTAATCCTGGCTTTCCTAAAGAGAGACAACATTTAAGAAAAATACACTTAATTCAGTTTGCAACACCTCCCCAGATATATATGTATGTATAATATTGGTCTTTCTGAAACAAATCTTCACGTGATTTACTCATTCTTTTATATAAGGAATATAAAAATAATATTTGGTATGTCTATAGAAGACTGCAGAAGAATGCATTACTATTACTGTGATAACTGAAAGTAAAGAACCAAAACATAAAACTGTCTATATTAAAAACAGCAGAGGAACCTGCCATTCTAAAGGAATACACTTACTGTATTGTAAATAATACTGAATGACCATTCTATACCCAGAAAATGAAGTTAGCTAGAATGAAAAACATGGAGAAAGTATGTATTAAATTAAAAGTAAGAGAATAAAAACAGTAACTCTGGAAACCCAGAAAGGTGGGTCAGCATGAACTAGATTCATTGGATTTCCTTTGATTAAATCTAATTTAGTGAGATCTGAGAGCAACTCAAAATTAAGGCTATGCATTAAAATGACATTATTCTGACAAGTGTGTGGTGTTAGCAGAAAAAAGTAGTAGCTCTCTAACTGAAGCAGACAATTTACAGATCAAGAGAGCCTTCCTAAAAAGTTAGCTTGTAGATTTACATCTAGTATGTGGCCTTCTCACAAAGAATTAACCCCCAGAGGGCAAGCTTCACCTTTGGAAATCAACAGCTCTAACAAATTTTTCACTAAGTTGTCAAAACATTCGTCATAGAACACATGGACCTAGATGACCACAGAGTCAGTTTTTTTAATATTTAGCTGCTGAGTTCCATAAAGGCAACTGAAAATCTGATTCTCTTCTATGTAGGCAGTTGCTGTAGTTACCTCAGGATGCTACACAATTAGGAGTATAAAGGAAGGGACAAACACTGACATGAATAGGAAGGGAGGTGGCTTCCAGAAAAATCTCATTAGTAGGGTGTAGTTCAAATGATTGTTTAAAGGATAAACACCATGAGCTTAATAGTAATAATTTTCATTTACTAGATGTATCACAAAGTATCAAGTTATGACAGAAATGGCCTTAATATTATTTTGAGAAAGACCCAATCCTGTTCATGTTCTTTGCAAAAGTTAACAAATACTTTCTTTGCAAAAGGAAATCTGTTTCTCCACTCAGGCAAGAGAGAATTCTGTAACAACTGTAGAGAAACAAGCACACATATAGAAAATACAAAACAAAACATTCATTTCCCTATGTATTGGATTCTTCAGGGAGAATATTAAAATGAAACTTTGGACTTCAATCAACTTAATTTTTGTTTAGACAAAGGTACCTGCTCAAGTTTCCAGTTTACTTTATTTGATATACTGGAGTTTTTCCAGCTTCCCTTAAAAGCGAAACAGCAGCTTCTGAGAAACCAATCAAATCCCACAGTAGCAGATGTAAAATGCATATGGTGATTAACAGCACAGTTACTTACATATTGTTAGCATGCAGGTCAACAGTAAAACGTTTAGGGGAAACAGATCTGCTAAAAACCACAGGTAAACATTAGTTGATACCTTTGAGTGCTGGCTTTTGAAGGTGTCGGAAAACAACAAGCAAGGTAATCTGAATCAGCACCGTCAGTCCAAAGAGCAGTCGAGCCTGAAAAGACAGTTTTGACTATAAGCCAGCCCTGGAATAATTGCAGCCTTGGAGCATGCCTTATGGACACTGATAAAATGGTACAAAGATTCTATTTGAAACACATTCAAAGCTTGTTGGTGTTACTGAAGAGTAAAAAGGAAACTTAAAGAATTTCTAAGTTCTAGGATTTGTATTGTACTGACTGGAATTCTGCTCGATGTCTGAAAGCAATAGAGCCGAATCTTTAAAAAACAGGGTTTGTAAACACGTCCATTGAAAAAGTGTAGTTACACTTCCAAGGAAAAACATTGTCTGAGCACTGACCTGAGGAGAAATGCAGTTCAAGGCATGGTGTACAATGAGTGACTGATTAACAAAACAAAGATAATAACTTTGAGCCAGTTATGATAAGAACTACAGTCATGTGGACTTTCTTATGTAGTTCTGGAAGTGCACCTAGACTACTAAGACATGACATCCTTCTTTGCACGTACTGAGCTGTAACACATATGACTCAAGTCGATGGGGATTTTGCCCTCCACTTCAATGGAGCTAGTTATAATGTCAGCAGCTGACAGTGAGAATATTTGCAACATTCTTTCCAGAAAACATATTTCAACAGTGAATTTCTCTTCGGTTTAATGTTTCCTTTTCTGCTATCTCCAGTAGCTCTTTTTCAATTTCTTGCTTGCATAAAATGTGTGTATACTTATGCCCAAAAATGGATAATTGGGACTAAATCCAGGACATCAACTGTTTGTATAAACCACTGTTGCACATTTGTGGTTGAAGTGTGCAACTTGAGAAATTTTAAATGTTTTGGAATTCCAAAAGAGTCATATCTGGAAAAAGTAAACTGCATTCAAGTCTACAAATTCCTTCAGGAATTACGAAAATGCCTACTGCAGCTTGGGAAGCCAACATGGAGTAACAGCTGTTTTGCTGAAAGTACTTACTAGAACATAGTGGTCAGTGAGAAGAATAACAGATGACCAAAAGTCAAAACTAAGAGAGAGGTTTTCTTCCATACCAAATAAATGGCCCCGTGTGCCAATTCTTCCTGAAGTATCCTAGATTGACATAAAATGAGAGCAATTACATAGCAGTGATACAAAAAACTGTCTAGTTAAAGTTCCTAATTATCATTGGAGCTTTTCCAGAAAGATACAATTTATGTATGCTTCTCCGGCATACTTCTATATTAAATTCTACCTACCAAGGATTACTTACAGTCAATTTTGCAGTTTCAAGTGAGCTGGTAATTATAAAATCATAATCTGAAAGTATTACATATGAAGAAGAGCCTGTCAGAGATTCAGCAACTTATGGAAGACTGTGACTGTTTACTGCCCCCCCAGTTGTTTTCTGGAAGTTCAATTCTAGGTAATAGCCTATATTAAAATATTTTCAAATTTTGTTGTACTTAATTTCTGGTGTATTGCCATAAACCCATATAGATAAACACTTGTTTATTGTTATTTATTCAACACAGCGCAGTGTTGAGCACAGTGTTCCAGGTGTGGCCTGGCAAGCACTCAGTAGAGCAGGATAGTGACTTGTCTTGGCTGGTGATGCCCTTGTGGATGTACCCCAGCATGCAGTAGATTTTCTCTGCGACACCAGCACACTGTTCATTCACACTGAGTTTGTGGTTCACCAGGACACTGAGGTCCCTTTTCACAGAGCTGCTCCCCAGCCAGTCAGATCACAGCCTGTGCTGCACTCCTGGATTATGTTTTCCTGGGTGCAAGTCCTTACACTTTTCTTTTATGAACTTCATGATGTTCTTCTTGGCCCACTATTTGCCCTTGGTTAATCTGTGTTGGCTCTTCCCAGTCATGTGCTTCATCTGACCTGAGAAAGCCCCCCACAAGGATTTGTTTCCTAATTTTCCCAGGGACTGAAATACGACTGATGGGCCTAAAATTTCCTGGATCCTCCCTTAAGCCCTTCTTGTAGACAGGAGAGTCATTAGCCTTCTGCCAGTCTTTTGGGATGCCCCCTGATCTCCACACTTCTCCAAGACTATGGAGAGTGGCCTCACAAAGATGTCAGCCAAGTCTCTTAACAGTCTGGAGTGGAAACTGTCAGGACCCATTGATCAAGCTCCTGTGCCAGGTCTTACTCCAACTCATCTTTCATTGACAGTGGGTCTCTGTTTGCATCAAGCTTGATCCTTGCTCCCAAGGCCTGGGGCCCAACACTGCTGGTAAAGACAGAGGTAAAGAAAGTGTTGAGAACCTCGGCCTTTTCAGAGCTGTTGGTGACTAATTCACCTCTGCTGTTTAACACCTGGCCAGTATTTTCTTTCTGTTTCTGCTTGTTGTTTATATACCTTTACAACCCTTTCTTGTAATTTTTGACATCTCTGGCCAATTTCAATTCAAGTTCGCACTTCTATCACGTCTTATTTTACTTCTTATGAAAAATAATATTTCTTTCCTTATCCCAGCAGCTTTATGACTATTTTGGTGCTTAGCAGTCAATGTTTATTTCTTTATTAAATCCTTTGGGTTTTGTAATCAGACAAATATGAAAGTAAGTCTGTTACTTTGTACCTAGTTATGTGAGGCAGGAGGGTGATAGAGAAGCCATGACAAGAAAAAAAATACAAAGAATGCCAACAGGTACCTTACCTGGACAGTCACATCTATGCGATGGAACCCTTCACTGTAGTTTTGTGGGCTCCAGTTCAGCACATAGAGAGGGCCAGACACCTGACGTGCATTCCCCAGGTGAACTCCATCTATGTAGACTTTGACAGAGATAATGACAGAAGGAGAGAATGCCAGAATTCTAAGGAGTAAATAAAGAGCAAAAGAAACAGATTTGTTACTGGACTTGTAGGTATGTCATTACTTCCTTAAGAAAAAGTCCCTTAAGGTTAAGCTGCCTTGTAGTAAAGAGTTCAAAAGATTTAGAAATTAAAACAGTGAAATATCTGTAGGCTAATGGTAACATAGTAGGTCTTTCCTACTGTTAAAAAAAAAGTAGTTCTGTATGACACTACACAAAAGAACAGGATAGAAAACTTGCTGTAGAACAGACAAAAAGGTGGCAGAAGTTGTAAGGCCCTGGCAGAAATAATTTTAGAACTCTTGCTCCAAAATGTTTGCTAATACAAGTGGGATGCAACCTCTAGCACACATAGACACATAACCAAATGCTTGTAGATGGCATCCATAAAAATTGCCAGTCTCTCTCTCTCTCTAAAGTCCTTTGTTGTTGGGAGTGGGGTTTTTTCCTTGGTTTTTTTTTTTTTAATTCCTTTTTGTCTTTTTTGCAAGTCAGAATATAACCTCTCAGAGTTTGTAACTGCATTTAAGACAAATGGAGTGGAATGCAAGACTGATATTGCAGATCTCAGAAACCAAGAAATGTATTGTCACTTGGCAGTAGTGCTTATATTCATAGAAACAGTGATACTAATACAGACTCAAAATACTGCACACATTCAATTCCTTTCATTTCTGGTAATATGAATGACATTCCAGAGCATGTTTTAGTCAAATGAAGGCATTTCATACAGTTAAGGTGAACAATTCTACCAGTTCATATATTTAATATAATCATAAGAATGTTCAGATAAGGTTCTGAATAGGAAACTGGAAGGTAATTAGGACACTTAGTAGGATACTGCTCCCTAACTGAAAAGTATGACAAACTGCTTTTTATTGTAACCCTACATATGCAGTATTTCAAGCAGATTAGTCTTACAGCAAATATAAAATGCTGGAAAGGGCCTAAAAATCTGAAATATAAGGTAAAAATGGAAAAAAAGGAGAGATTTAAAATGAATATGAAAATTGGCAGAGGCTTCTCATGTTTTAGTATATAAAGGATGTAGAATTGAAAAGACAAAGCTAAGAAGTCTGAAGTGAATAGAGAAATCACTTAGAAAAATACACAGACAAAATCCTGAAATTAGCAGAGTTGATGTGAACATGTGAGATAAATAACAGAGATTACATATTAATCTATGTGGATTGATTACATATGAATCTATTTTAATTATATCTTAATTGATCAGCTTTGGTTACATAAAGTTTGTTTGACCTCAGGGGAAATAACTGCATAAATAAAACAAACACAAATTACTACTACATAATCTTTTTATCCCAGATATGATACAAAGCAAGCTCTCTGGAACAATCTTCCAGAGAAAAGAGAATTCTGAGAACAGCCGACACACATTTGAAAAAAAAGGTTTTGTGTATATACCTATAAATATAATTAAATATTGTGAAATCAAGACATTACAGGGTACCTGATATGAGTGGAATAAAGAATTTTGACTAGTGGTTCATGAGTAGAACTGCTGTAAAGGAAGGATTTGGGATTGGTGATGAGAACTACAGGCCACTCTTCGAAGTTAAGATCTGCAAAGCTGAGGAGGTCATGATCAAACGCGAGGATCCTGTATCTATCATTAAAGGAAAAAAATTTTGTTAATACAAACTGCTGTGTGAACAGCTGATTTCCATGTTTCTCAAGTTCCTAAAGAACCTGGCTTTATCTTCCATTTATTCTCTTCTGTAGTTGATCTTACATTTTCCAACTCTGCTGTATTAACTATACAGTTGCTTACCTCTGATGAGGTTAATTTTATTATAAATCATAGAAGCAGTACCCAAAGTTCCAAGTGTGAAGATCTATGGAATTTTGCACACGAATCAGACAGATGAACATTACATTAAAGAACTCAAATATAATGTACATTTCCACAGTGTCTGTGTAGGTACTCTAACTCAGGACAACGGTCCCAGCGTGCTCTTCCCCTATATTCATACCAGTATCTTTCTTTGGATTACTGCAGAATAAAAGCTAATATACTACTATACACTACACGTAGCCTCAGACACTTTTTGATATGCAAGTAAGGTAACATTTCTCAGGTGGACTATTTCTGCGTCAAGAATTCTAACAGCTACTGCAGAGCATGTGTATTTTGAAGTAGTGATGCTAAATTTTACTAAAATTTATTTATCTACATTTGAATACTAAACTATCTGGATACACATTTAGATGTCCCCTTTTTAGTTTTTAAATATCAAGAATTAATAAAAAAATATTTAATTTATCAGCACACTGTTGATATGGGGAAAAATCCCAAACATACATACAAGGCCTTTTTTTCAAAAGCACTAATAGTAATAACCAGTCAGGCTGATCTCACGCTTCTTTCAAATTCACCACACAGCATAAAAGGGAATCACAGTACAGCAAGGTAGGCTTCATATAATAATTTGCTCATATGGGGCTTTTCTTACCTCCTATTATCCATCCAGTCTCCCAGTTCAAGTTCCAGAGTGCCACCACGGTGTTGACTGTGTAAGACTGGCATCAGCCCACCCATTGTATGGAGATGTCCACATAAATAGGCTGTGGCAGAACTAGTAAGAATTGTGATTATTTGGGTGGGAAGGAAATATCACTGCAGAAAATTTGAAAAGTGAAAGATGAGCATGTGAAGACAGGCAAGAAATGTACTTCATGCTGAAAACATACAGGGTAAGAAGATCTTACCTCATTAGTGTTCGTATTCCAGGGGATGGGGAGATGATTGTTGAGGTGGGGTAGTGGCCAAACCAGATAGTATGGTTGCTGTGTAGACTTTCTGTTGCCATCAAAGACAGCTCTGCCATTTGATTCTGAAACAGGCAGGTGACAAATCCATTTTGCTAAATAAATGTCTCACATGCATTATAACTTATAAAATGTAAACACTCTTATAGATGAACACAAATCTTTCAAACAATTTTTTTATACTAAAAAAACCCCAAACCTCCAAACAAACCACTACAGAAATAAAACAGCCAGCAAAATGGAATGCAAAGACTTATACAATACCATGTTTAAAATCCCAAAAAAATTATAGGGTCTCTTAGGGCCTGGGCTGAGTGTGGCATCCACGCAGATGAATGAATAGTTCCCAAAAGAGGTGGTATGGATGTAATGGAAAGAACCATCTTTACGCCAGGCAGAGTATTTCCTAACAAAATAAGATGGAAATACTCCTGTTAGGAAAGCTTGTAGCCATGACAAACATACATTGCTTTCTCTCCTTCCATTGACAACAGGTAATTTTACTATTTCTGAGCTACAAAACTGACGTGCTTTTGATACTTCGTGCTAGATGGGAATTATACATATCTTCCACTGGCAAAGACATGACATTTCAACTAACAGTACCACCCAAATTGCTCTATTAAGGATTAAATTATGTAACTAAAATGATTGTGAGTTAATCTGAGAATCACTAAAATTCATTAAGTTTAGGTTAGTTTTTTAAAAAAAAAATCTTTGGGGGTTTTGGGGTGGGCATTTTGTGCGCATTTGGGTTTTTGTAGTTGTTTTAGTTTTGTTTTATTCCATGCATGATTTGTGGAAGCCAAAACATTCCTGAGTTCATATGATGAGTATAATTTGAACACAGCCATCCAAAAATCAGTTCATGTCCCTGTTGCTCCACCAATCAGAACAATAAAATTACCAGAAAGGTCGACCTGAATAGAATACAAGCCAATATATTAAAAACAAGTTTTCCATACTTCTAATGCCATAAAAACCCTTTCACAATAGTTTTTAAGCTAACATTATCTCTGTGAACATCATCACATTACAATTCAATACAATACTTCAATACAATACAACTTCAAACTTCAATACAATTTCTTCCTTTAATCCCACTTTAAGTATGTGTAACAGTTGATTTATCCTCTGCTAATGCTGTGAACATATAACAGGAACCTATGTTTCTGTGTAAATATATTGTATTTCAATATAACCCACTGCCCTCTTTAATTTTAATGCATAATGAAAACCAGGATGTGGTGTTGAATAACTGTTTTTCCTAGCTTCTATTTTTATTTCTGCAAGCAATTTTTATAATTTTAATATTTTAAAATATTATATTTTTATATATTGAAAAAACAACTCCATTTCACTCTTCCATCTTCTCTCTCCTAGAGTGTGACTGAAAATTTCCTAGACACTGACAGATTTAACATACTCAATTGCAAAACACAGAAGGATAAGAGATAAGAAATCTGCACAAAGAACTCTCTTTCTCAATCAATTCTGCTCTACTAACTGACAATGCAAAAGACAGAGGGAATAGTAGATATGATCCTGGGTTATAGGAAATTCAGTGAAAAAGCATATCTGTGGTAACTGAAAACAGAATATTGTTTAGTTAATTTGACCTTGAATATAGCTGCATCTGTATGGTAAATAAAAGTACCTGTAATAATTCTGAACACTATCCAGGCGTGGAATGTTGAATGAATCTGTAAAGGAGTAAAAAAGGAAATAAGGAAACTTTCAGATCAAATTGGTCATTGGCCCCTGTATCTAACTAGGTGATGTTGAGATAAAGCATTCTCAGCACATGCTGAAGAGCTACTTTTTAAAAAATGCATGATTGACAAGCAGACTAACTGTGTAGAGGAGACATTATATACTCAAAGCAGTTAAATGGGAATAGTTTTCTCATTCATGTTTCAATTCAAAGATAAAGGCATTGTGGGAATATAAATTGTTATTTAGCAGCCAAAAACTAAACCTGTCTCCATTTCGACCACAGAGCTTTTCAAAAGCTTTTTTGGGCTCGGTGCATGTTCTGTAAGTAAGACTTAACTCATTCATGGAAAATAAAGTAGTCACAGCATCAGAGAATAGCATGTGTAGAACAAACATCAGCTTGGGGAGGTCTGCACTGCAACAGTTCCACTTCTCCATTAATGCTGGTAACAGAAGCCTAATAGGAAAATGAGTATATATGACAAAGCATGCACTTTCTTCCCCCCAGTGCAGCTTCCAGTACAGCCTGTTTATACAGCCTACATGACTGTCAGCTTGTTTGAATGCTTACAGTGTAGCAACAGCTGATGGATCTAAACTCCCATGACTCCCTTCTATTCAAAAGAAACCAAATATCCTTTAGCTGCTGGACATGTGACATCTTTTAAACTTAAACCTGTGAGGGGGAAGTCTATGAAAAGTAAATTGAAACCATTTCTTCAGTATGGTAAGATTACAGTCTGCCCCTCCATTAAATAATATAGTATATAAAATAATGACATGGAAACTAACATCTGAAGTCATGTTCTACCACTTGCCAGGTAAAAGACTCTTACTTCTCTGGTATTAAAACTCATTCTAGTAAGAGCTTGTAAACAAAGCGTCAGTAGACACTCTACTGAGACATCCACATATCTCAGCAGACATGTGGATGGCAAGCCCTTCTCCTGATTCTAGAATCACACTGGTGAGTACTAAGACTTTACCTCTATATTCTGTGATCTACAATCACAGGAAAGACAGAAATGTTTCATTTGCTTCTTACCATGATTCCCTTTGATGTCTATCCACTTGGTTTTTTCCATGACCCTTGATCTCTTCAGGATTGACTGGTAAGTTTTCCACTCATCTTCTACCTGCTCAGATCCCAGTTTATCTCTTGTCTTAGCATCTGTCAGATCACCTGAGAGTGTACAAAGGTGAGATATAACTAGAGGCTGACACAGCTTATACAAATACTGTAACCAGACAAGCATGCCATCCCTGCCTCCAAGTCTAAGTAGCTGCAGGCCTGGGTGCAATCTGCATGTTTCTGTATCTGGTCCACAAGGTCAAGGTAAACACCTTCTAATGCAGATGCAGCAGCCTCATCAGACATCTATTGACCACATCACTGCAGCACTTTCACTCATTAGATAAGTAACTCTCTGCAGATACAAAACTCCAGGTCTAGCATTAAGATTCTAAAGCCTTGCACACAGTAATGGCTCAGTCTTTTAGATTTTCTTGTCAAAACTCAATCTATTTCAATAGCAAGCTGTCAAGTGAAGTAGCAGTGTTTATTTCACCTCTCTTGGTATGGTATGTTCAAATGGAAACCAACAATAAAATCTTACATTAATTCACAGGTGAATTTCATACAAATGAGCAGGGATTGTTCTGAGAGAGGAACTGTATCCTAGCAGCTAACCACAGACATTGCTCACTTCTGTAATTTCAAACACAAAGAATGTAGAATCAAGACCAGGACAAGACAGAAGGTGGCTGCTAGCAAGGGCTAAGATGCAGCAACACCTATTGGGAAAACAACAGCTATCTTGTGCGATTGTGTCTGTTACATATAGAACACACTAACTCACTGAAGAAACTGAATGCTGAAGAAAATAATAATTCCCTTGTTGAGAGGTTATTCTTTTCAGCTTCTAGCAGTCTCCCTTCAGCTGCAATTCAATTTCCATTGCTTAAGATACCTGAATGTTTAAAGTTCTCTCTTGAGAACCTAGAACATTGCCTATTTGCTGTTCCTTTGACAGTCCACTCAACAGGAAATTCACACTTTTCAATTGCTTACCTGTTGCTAGAACAAGTGCTGGCTGAATGACATCAATTGTTTCAGAACAGAATTTTTCGAATTCAGGAGCTCGTTTGGGATCCCGGAATTTGCTGATATGAATATCTGACACCTGCAAAAAAGAAGAGTGAAACACTGCCCCAAGCAGAGGGTTATTGATACCCAGGTTGCTCTGCAAAGCCAAGTATACATAAGAATGCAACATACGAGCAGTCACAGTGATTCATGTCAGTGTAAGGGATGCAGGGAGAAACAGAAGTAGCTGACTAGGGGAGAAGGAAAGCAGAACAAACAAATGATATTGCAACTCTAACCCCTAAAATCACATTTGCATCAAGAAAATTTCCTTAACACAAAGAGAATACAAAATTATGAGGAAATACTTAGGTATCCACAGTAAATTGTGATGACTGCAAGTGGCCTGATGCCTTTCAAATTCTGTGAATTTCTGTGCAATACATTGGTTTTGCTGCAAGTAAGAATACAAAGTAGTTCTATTTTATAGGTTTATATTTACTCTATTGCAAAGCAATGGGTTAAAGATACCTAGAACTTGAAATGTACTGAAAACTTGTTTTATACCTGGTGTGACATCCAAGCACTTTATTGGGTCAAACAAGTGTGTTTAGATCCTATTCCATGTGCCTTCAAGAAGGCAAAGATTGCCTAAGAAATGATGATATGACTTGTATGTAACTGTAAAAGATGCTGTTCAATTCTGAATCAGTCAAAACCCTCACATCAGAAAGGCCGTTTGGGGAGAATAAGAAATATAAGATTTTTCCTTTTTTTTTTGCATTGTGGCTTTTCAGTAATGTACAAAAAAAAAAACCCATGTGTGAATGGTTTCAATTCCACTTTCCATTCTACTTCAGTCAATCAATTAATTAATTCTCCTCTTTAGTTTGAACAAATGGTATTTGATGCTCAAAAAGCAGTAAGCAAATCCTCATCTGACAATATCACTTGGAAAAGAAAACATTAACTTTTACATTCAGTTTAATAAACATGTTCTTGTAGAGCTTGTAGTTTTTGAAAAATCCAGATAAAATATATTGGAGAAAAATTATTTAATTCTACTTATTCAGTCATCTGTATACAAAGAAAATATTACCTGAATACAGTTTTCTGCTTAGGAAAACTCCCCATTCAGAATGACATGGAATTTTTGCCTAGATCAGAATTGCATGCTAAAAAAGGCATACACTTTTAAGTATAACTTTATCTTCACTTTCATTGATGCATTAAAACTAGTGTGAGGCAAAGAGCACAGCAAAACTACCTCGATACAACAAACCTCATTGAATCATTGACAAGGATACAACTTGTTTTTCTTCATTTCAGCCTGTAGATTTGCAATTAATTTATCTCAGCAATCAAACAGAGAAAATCAAAACTTCTACAGTTTTTATTCTCAAGAAAAAAGTCTTACAAAAAATTTTACTCCTGCTCTACCAGTAACTACAGCAAATGTAAATTTCTAATCTTACAACATTCATTCTTGGAAGCCTAATTTCCTACAATGACCTTCCCACTTTTCTTCCCTATGAGTTTAAGATTTAAAAAAAGGTTCAACTTGTAATTTCTAAGAGTTACAGTGTCCTGGGACTTCTGAGAGCTGGGACTAAGTTTCTCTCATCACTAACAGCCATGACATATGAAGATCTCAGAAGTGGACCTTCTTCCCCCCTTTTTTTTAAATTTTAATTTTTTTAAAATTATTTTCAGATGATATCCCAATAAGAAGAAAGACAGTGGGCAAGATGAAAAGCTTGTAATGATCTTATTTACTTTCCAAAATGTAGGTGAAAGCTCATTTGCTGCTCCCCTCCCTCTGATTGATGTGGATACTTGGCCTCTCATTGCATCGTAAGCAGTTACTTTCATTAAAATGGGCTTGAAGAGATTTAGGGGTGAGGAGAAATCACCATCAACATTCCTTATCTAGCAAAGATGTGGTTCAGGAGAGGCAGGCATTAACGAGGGAGAATTACAAGGTCTAGAGCAACAGTAGAATGCTTTCAGCTGACAGAAACGGGAGAAATGATTATATGCTTGTCAAATACTGAACTAGAGTGTCTGTTTGGCAGTGGGTAAGAGAAATTCTGCTACAATAAATGGATGAGCCATTAACAGAAGATTAAAGTAGAAAGACTGTGATTTAGTTCCATTTAAGAAGAGATAGTCCTGCTTATGGGAAGAAAAACAAGGCAGGAACTGCTGGGGGCAGAACTGACCATCTTGAGCTCTATTCAGTGACCGAGGCTAGACCTATGGAATCACCAGGGAGCCCGAGGCCTGTTTCCCATAACATCATCAGGCACAAGGCTGGATTTGGTGCTTGATTAGTTTCCAAGTTAGGTCAATGATAAAGCAGCTGTTAAAGGGCACATCTGAAAGAGAACATAACCACTTGAAAGCAAAGCCAAGTCTCAAATTAGCTGTGCTATGACCTATCCTTGGGAGAGCTCCATTTGAAATGACACAACCAGAGAGAACACAGCAAGAGAAAATGGGCCTGTGCATTGCTTGTCAGTATAGCTCTGTAGCAGCTCTATGCTGCTCTGACTCTTCACAAGACTGCAGCTCAGGATAGGGGCTTTCCTTACATTATTTCTAGCATATCTCTTGATACTTGTACTCTGCAGTAAAAATAAGCCTTAAAATAAATTACACCACCGATTAGAGAGAACTAAAAGACTTTTATATGCCAGCTCATCCACTAAGAGCACTGCCTACAGCTAATAAAGTCAGGCAAAGTGTTCTTGAGATTGAGAATGAAAACAAATCACTAAAAGCAGCTATTTGTTAGAAGGAAATGCAGAGCAATCCCTGTGACATCTCAGCCATGGATTAACTACAAATATGTAAACACTTTTATGGCTAGTTCTACACTAAGTGCTTTGGGAATGCTCTGGGGAGAAGAGTCACAGAAGAGGCCACAGAAACCCTAAGACGTTACAATTTGCTTCCACAACTATGCCAGGTCAGCTTGGATTTTATGTTTAACCTGGAAACAAAGCTGTGCACATTTAACCTTCTGAATATTGGCACAGTACCTTCTACTGCTATAAATCAGTAAAGCTATATTCTCAGCCACACAACTTTTTGGAGGTTTGGGATGGGGAAAGGGACAGGCAGAGCCTGCATTTCTCCCCAGGATATTAGATAATACTGCATCAGGTACTGATGCAATATATAGGGTAGTGTAATAATTAGGTGGTTTTTAATTACCCGCTTCCACTACACACATCTTGTCTGATAAGGAAACTTCTCTGTGCAACCATCCAGGAGCCACTGCGGCAGTCACACTCACACCACCTGGGACCGAGGCCCCTTCACAGCTACACCCCCACACTCACAGTCAGACCAGGTTTCCTTACCAGCTCAGCTCCAGGTTTCCCATAGCTCAGACTTCGGGATCATTAAAATTATTTAATCGTGGTGCAGCAATTAACAAAATAACAGTTCGACTCGGGTACCTCTGAGAAGGTGCCCCAAAGAAAGGAATCCCCGGGCTTTTACACCCTCACAGTCTGAGAGCAAGCAAGTCTACGACGGGTCATGGGCTCCTGCTGTCTCTGAGTGTCCGGCCCCCTGGCCGGGCCACAGGTCCCCGTGCCCTGTGCCCTTCGCCGTGTACAGGATTTCACAGGTCTCGGCCTTTCGCCTCGGGCTCCCGCCCCCCAGAGCTCAGCGTGCAGCTGCACATCGAGCTGCCGGCACTGAACATATTCCTACACGCGACCCTTCGGGCAGCCTGGCCAAACACCTGTAACCTGGCCTTGACTGCGCGCCTCCGCCCTGCCCGCCGTGCCCGGGCTCGGCCGCCCCTCGCCCGCCCGGCCCCGCTCACCTGCACGGCCCAGAGCAGGCTGGCGGCGGCCGCCCCGGGCGCGGGCTGCGGGGCCCAGCGGCGGCGCTGCCCCGGGGCCGGCGGCGCCCCCGGCGGCCCGTACCAGTCCAGCAGCAGCGCCACGGCGGCCGCCGCCAGCAGCCCCGCCGCCAGCCCCAGCATCCTGCGCCGCGCCGCCACCGCGCCCGCCCCGGGCGAGCCCTGCGCCGCCGGCCCCGGCACTTCCGCGTCCACCGCCCCCGCGGCCGGGCCGGCCCGCGCTCGGCCGCGCTTGGTGCCCCTCGAGGACCGATGCCAGCGGGGCCGGGGCTGGGCGCTCCCTTCTGCTGGAGGTTTTATCCGGCGAGGCCGGGGGATCCCGGCTCTCCCCCCGCTGCACGGGCCCTGAGTCTTCCCGCTTTCCCCTCCGGCCGCAGGGAGTGCCTAGGTTAAAGCAGGAGGAAACCCAGGCGTACGAAGAGATCCGTGTCTCATCCTGCTTCCTTACAGATACAGCATGTAAACGTTCGCTCTTTCTCGTGACGGTGTTATAATTCTACCTGCTCGGAAAATCTAGGCAGTTGACCTATTTTGCTCCTGACAGAAGTCTTTTTATGGTATTTTGAACATTTTAATATATATATGTACACACACCATTTTAAACCTTGCTATAGCAACTGCACAGTTTCATAATTGCTAAGTTATTCTTTCTATCAACTCAGTTTACGAACTGCTGCCCATTTTTGTTGAGATTTTTTCTTCCCGTCTTAAGTATGAGTTTAGGTGAAAAAGCTTCTGTCACATCACATCACATCACACTTTATTATTTAACATAATATTCTCAACTTCAGGTATTAGAAATTTCTAATTCAATATTGTTTAATTGTAATTATATTTTCTCGTATAATTTGTCATAAGACAAAGATTTAATTTTTAGCATTGATAATAATTAGTGTTGTTTGATCAAGAAAAAACATTTTTCAGATCAGTTTGACTGCATTAATATAAGACATCTTTTTAGATGTCCTTCATAATTTAGGTACTCTTTTGCAGTAGTTCATGTATGTTTGCTTTGGTTTTTTTCAGCTGCCTTTCATCTTGCTTGTCTACTCTTCCCACCAAAAAAAAAGAGAAGAAATGTTCACCCTGAAGAAATATTTCTAAATAAACATCAATCAGCAATCCTGGTAATCTTCAGGAGTAATCTGGAGAACTAGGGCTTGCTCACTTTCTTCCTGAAGCTCTACCATTTTATTTTAGCTCTAGCAAGGCTGTCAAGCATTTCGTCTGTATTAAAATTGATCTGAATTCCTGTTTCGTTCCTCTTCTTTCCTCTATTACTGTAGTATCCATGGAGATCTTGGTGTTTTGTGCCATTTCTGCCTGGGCAATGGTGCCAACTTGTTTTTTTAAGAGGTTTGCTGACACTTTCTTTGCTGTCTCTCAGTGCATGTGGGTTTCCAATTTTTTTTGAAGAATAATTTTTAAAAATAAGTCTAACAGAAAGTCCTGTTCAATTAAAGCAGTTGATTTACATTAGCATAAGTTCTAGAAGTCCCACAGTAAAGCAAACCCCCACTGAGTTAGCTAAAAGAGGTAGCCAGGTATGCTGCTTGCCTTGCAGCACAGGGGGCTGCAGGCAGCCCTTCTGCTGCTTGACTGGATTTGTTGCTGTCCTGGAATTCTGCCTTGCTTCTCTTGCTCGACTACATTGGAAGCTGGATTAAACAATTGCTTGTGTTGATGCCAAAACAGGTGGAGGACTCCAGTAATTACAGTCCAAACTTGGTTGTTGTGCAAACAATACTTCTGGTTAGCGGGCAGCTGTGCTATTGGAAAGGATTGGGTAGACATCAGCAATACGGACAGACAGAACGAGGGGAGATTGTTAATTGTCTCATGGCAAAATTCACTTCGTATTTTTTACACCTCATGCCTAAACCCGTCTCAGTGATGGTGATTTTAAGTGACAGATTTCAGTAACGTAAAAATGTCTGCAGGACTTCTTAATATGAAGGTGACTGGTAGCTATGGCAGATGAACTACATTCAGATGTTTTAAAGATATAAGAGTAGAACTTTGAGAGTACCTGTGGCTGAGTGCGGTACAAAAAATCATTGGATATACCTGAAAAGATCACCTGTAAACTTTATCCCATCCATACTGATAACTGAAGAAAGTGGAAAAGCTGCTTGGAGGCTTGAAACAGGAAGACTACAGTGGGAGGAGGCAGTCTTCCCAGTATCCAAGGTATCAGGCATTTGAAATGGACCCCAAGATCCAATGCTATGGCTATTTGCCTATTTCCTCAGCCTTAGGAAGGTGCAAACACAGGGAATTGTACAACTGGACTGCAACAATCTGGAAAACTTCCAGTAATGCATAGGCCGTGTTTGTCACATGTCAATCCTAAGTGCCCAAATCTGCCAAATCTGCTAAGCACCCAGAACAGTTATGATATGCTCTTGGAAGGAGGCGCAGGGGAAAAATTTTGATCTTGGAGATCTTTTGGTCTTTAGGCATTTGCCTAGAGCTACTGTTGCCTCCTACCCCAAGTTAATAAAATTTTCCCTTTGCTTAGCCCATGTGGGAGCCACATGGAAGTGGTGTGACTTTGCACCTGTGTAGATTAAATTATCTGTGCTATTATCTTGCTAGCAATAGGGTGAGGGGACACAGTCCCCTGCACCACGGGAAGTTTAGGTTAGGCATCAGGAGGAATTTCTTCACCGAAAGGGTGATTAAACATTGGGATGGGCTGCCCAGGGAGGTGGAGTCACTGTCCCTGGAGATGCTTAAGGAAAGACTGGACGTGACTCCCAGTGCCATGGGCTGGATGAAAAGGTGGTGTTCCGTCCCAGCTTGGACTCGATGATCTCAGAGGTCTTTTCGAACCTAACTGACTCCGTGACTCCGTGACTCCGTAATGCAGGGCGCGCAGCGAGCACCCAGACGCCGCAGTTCAGGTGCCTGCAGAGGGACCCCATGCGCGTAGCTCAGCACACACGATCAACGCGAGCTCCGCGAGCCCCCGGGCCGGGCTTTGCTGCGGCCTCCCGCAGGAGGCGCTGCCGAGGCCCGGCGCGGCGGCGGCTGCGCGCGGGGCGGGCCCTGGGCTGCGGGCGCAGCGCCCGGTGACGGCGGCGGCTCCTTCCGGGCCGTGACGGCGCCGCCGGCCGCGTCCCTCGCTCTCAAAATGGCGGACGGAGCCGACAGAGGTCCCGCGGCGGGAGCGGCGGGCGGCCGGGCCCCCGCGCAGGCCCCGGAGCGAGCTATGGTGAGGCTGCAGACCGGCGCCGCGCCCCGCGGTTCCCTTTGCCCGCCCTCGGGGGCAGCCCGTGCCCTGCCCGCGCTGCCTCCCCGCCGCTCGGCCGAGCAGGGCTGGCTCTCCGCGGCTGCCGAGCGGCGCCGTGGAGGGCCGGGACGCGCCGCTCTGCACCCGCCGAAGCCAGCGGGAGGCTGTGGCAGCAGCCGCGGCGCGGCCCGGGCGCTGGGGCCGGAGCGGGCGGCCCGGTGCTCCGGTGCCGGCGGCAGGCGCGGCTGCGCACCCGCTCCCGGCGGCCTGCGCTGGCTGCGGCTCCGGGGCTCGCCGCCTCTGCCCCGGCAGCGGAGAGCCAGCCGTGCGCCGGGCCCGGTGAGCCGCTGTCACGGGCCCGCGGGGGAACGGTTTGTCTCAGTCCCCCGCAGCATCTCTCAGCCCCTGCCCCGGGTCTGCAGTTGACACTTAATGACGGAATTGAATGAGACCAAACTTTGGAAAGCTGCAGAGCCGTCCTTTAAACGTTGTACTGTGTATGTGCATTTTAACCATAATCCTTTACCTTTCTTAATTAAAGGTGACTCTGCTGTGGAACAGAAAAGGCAAAGTAACAAATTATTGTTCTACAGAGTGTGTGGAGCTGCAAATAGTATAATTTAGAAAGAACATAGGAAACAGTTGTTTGTTGAGCAGAAGTTTTGTTTCTTTTTTCCTTCTGCAAAATAATTGTCTATGGATTTAATATTTTGTTATTGAACACAATTTGTTGTTGAACCTGTCTAGTGGTAGCATGTAAGTGCCTTCTGTGGTTTCTTCCACAAACTTGTATACTGGACTACTATGTTTGAAACACTTTCTCAGGAGGAGTTTAAAACCCAAAAGCTGACAAGTTAAGAAGGGAAGGCAGATGGATGTGTATGAGGCACTTTACGTTTTATCTTCTATTTCCTGTAACAGTCTGCCCACATAGTATAGTTTTGAAACTGTTGACTGCTGGTGTTTATAAGTTGGGTGCTGGCAAGCCTGTAGAATAGCTACTTTTTACATGATGCTACACACCACTAATAAAAATAGAAAGATGTTTACTCATGGAACTTGTCTTGCCTGTGGCAGCACTAAGCCAACAAACATTATTTCTCGTACCCTTCTCAGAACTGTATCTGCAAATCATTAGAAATGGCCCTTTAGTCATGGACTTAATTCTTAAGTTATATTTCTGTAACTGAAACCAGCCTATGTGTGGATTTTTTTTTTCTCAGGAACAACCTGATTTCAAACTAGGAAAAAAATGATTTGGTTGCATAGTGTCAAAAATTGCAGCCCAAGACAGGCGATTTCTTAAGCTTGCGAGCTGTGCATAAAGCCAGTGGTGCTGAGGCTAATAGTGGCAATCAGCAGCAAAGCAATGCAATCAGCCTTTCATTAACTGGGGACTTAAGAGGCTGAGTTAGCCCAAGCAATCCATGAAATAGTTAATAATGGTATTGTGAAAAACTAAGCGAGAGTTGTTGAAGAGATCCTCAGCTGCTCAGGGTTGATGCTGGTCCACTAAGTTGTCTTAATTTTTGTGTGATTTCAGCCAACTGAAAGTGTCTGGACCAGAATTATCGTTATTCCAAGGAAAGTAGTTGGCTATCCAGACCATGTTGCCTGCCATATATCCAAGCAAACTGAAGGGATTTTGACAGGGAGTAGGGGCTGAGGGTATGTTATAAAAAGGGAGAAGAAGAGCTTGGGATATGTACTCAGGTTGTGTCTGACAGCATTTGTGATGTTAGACAGCAAACCTGGCTATAGTGATACTAGAAACAGCTGTAATCTGGAAGCAGTACACCCAATTTATTGCTGTCTTGAAGATGGTACTAAGTAGGTAGAACTAATATATCCTGCCTGACTTGTGCTTTCACGGTGCAGAGCTGTTCTGAAAGTTACTGTGGTGCTAGAATTGGAGAGTCGTGTGGAGTGGAAAGCAGTGGTTAAGTAGGGTGAGCTTCGGCCTCACTGAACTTGTCAGAGCTGTCTCAATGTCTGAGCAGTCAGACAGACTCTTGCTCCTCTGTTCGTCTCTGGCTTTGGGTGCCATTGGCTGCAGTGCAGCACCACATCTGGCTGCAAACCTTCCCCGAGTGCTGGGTGCATGGTGCAGTTTACATGAATGACTCTGCAGGAGCCAGCCTGATTCTGGAATGGATGGTGATGAGTCAGGTAATAAACTCTTCTGCACCCAGCCCAAGTCAGTGGTGTCTTCTCTGCATTTATCTGCAGCGCTTCAGGTTGGATGACTGTGGTTGAAAACACTTGGAAGTCAGGTCCTGTCTGTGCTTCTGCTTCTTCATAGTGGCTGTATTGCTTCCTGAGCTGCCCTGGAAGAGAGTGGGCTGAATTTAATGCTGATTAAGTAGTAAACCCTGTCTACTAAACTGGAGTTTACTTTCTTTCCTTTCCCCAACAGCATCCAGAGTTTACTGGGCTGGACTTGGCTTGTCCAGTAGTTGGCTAGCAGGCATTGCTGGTGGCCTGACAAAAGCCTGCTTTGCAGGCTGGATCCAGCCCTTGGTTGGTCATCCATTTGTATTCATAACTAATTCCGGTTTGACTCCTGCCTGCTTTTGTGTCTGCTACCTGGAGCAGGGCTTTGATATTAAGCTATTTCAAGGATTTAAAATTTACACTGAATCTTCAAATTTTGAAGGTATGTGTACCTTCTCAGTAATATTTGTGAAGAAAAGCGTTTTTTTTTTTTTTTTTTTTTAAAGGTTCTTTCTTTTGCCATTGGTCAGAACTCCTAACAAAAGGTGAGATATAAGTGGTGTAGTGGTGTACAGGAAGAGAAAGGCTTATATTATTGGGATATTTCCTTTAAAGACAGTTTCCTTTAAATGTCGGTTTCATAATGTAAAGCACGATACAGGCTCTTGTGCATTTTAAGGTATTTCAGATCTTTGTCGTTCAGTGCTGTTACATAGTTGAGAAAATGTGTATGAGAAGGCCTGCTACTATAGATGTGTAATCAGGTAGTAATATGGAGGCGATATTCATACTAACGTGCAGGTTATTTCTTGAAATGAGTGAAATCTGAGTCAGGCCTCTTATTTGGAGTTGCAGTGTCTTCTAAACTGAATTGACCTGCTTAGACCAGATGACATGTCCATATAATTTTACTTTGTTAAGCTAAATTTGTTTAAAATTTCATTTTAGGTAAGCCATCATATCCTTTGGTGTAACTAAGCCCTGAAATGTAGACGGTCAGACTGCTGTGTTTAGAACAGTGCAGCGTATTGGCAGAAGAGTCTTTACTGTACGTTTGTTCAGTGTCCAAGAAATGGAGCTGTGGAAGTTTCAGCAGGTAACTGGAGCATGGCCCAGTTCCTGTTTGCATCCCTATATATTTACTGAAGTGCTTTCACATTGTTACAGCATCTGGTAGGCTGTAGTTTTTTCTTCTCTGTCAGCTTTTATGTTTACTTATATTTATTGGTAATTTTTGTGGCTTTTGTTAGTGCAGGGGTAAACTGATTGTAAAGATATCTGTTATCTTTGCTCGAGTCCACATAAAGCGCACAACATATGGTTGCTCTAGTCCTACTACAGTACTGCAGTTGTGGGAGGTATGTCGCTCTAGGAGAAGGCAGTGGATATTCCTGATAGCATGTAACTGTTTCAGTCTCTCCTAGATGTCACAGCAGTAGAGAAGTTAGGGATAAACAGATTCCTGTATAAGAGAAAGTGTTTGAGAGATGTTGAGTGAGTGCTAAGTATGGGTAGAATCACCTGAATTTTTCTAAACATTCCTTCACTGCAGAATTAGACTGTGTACAGTGGCGATGATAATTGAAAAAGTAGGTAAGTGTGAATACACATGGAATTAAAAAAAAAATCCACAGGTGTTGTTTTCCACCCCCTGTACCCCCCATCCTTCCATTAATGAATTACTTCTTTGTAAATATTCTCTGTAGTTGCGTGTTTTGAAGTGCAGCCTGGTGCTTGCTAAGACATTTCATGGATGTTGTGTTCCTTCAAATGTAGGAGACCACAGCATGGATGTTAAGGATCAAAGAAAGAATAAAAGTATTTCCTTTGTTTCTCTAGAAACAAAATAAAAATGATCTGTCAAATGAATAGTGAGAACTCAAAATTCAATTTCAAAGTCTTACAGAATATTATAAATAACTCTGCAAGGATGATTTTGCTATTTTTATAGGGAGAATAATTTTTCCCCCAAAATAAGTATTTTGCACATTGTTTTGGTTTACTGTGTGGTACTAAATTTCTGCTTCCTCTAGTGTTAATTGTATGTTGCTATCTACCAAATGCAGGTTTCACCAAAAAAATTGGAACATGAGAAGGTGATTAGATTACATGCCTCAAAGACTTGAAAACTAGTTCCAGAATTCCGGACCATTTTGCCTGTTGAGCCTAGTTAGTTTTGCAGCATATTTAGGCTGGAGTGTCCACTTGGTAGGGAGGTGCAAGAGAGGTGCCTCCCGCATGGTGGAGAGAGCTACAGGCCATGATTTGACTCCAGTTGTCTCCTTGGGCAGCAGATTGCTTTCAGGTGCTTACTCCCACGAGTTACAGCTGTGCTCTTGTGGTTTTGGAGGTGCCTGTGGTTTAAAAGTGACCTGCAGTTTCCAAGAGGTCGAGCAGCTTGGGTCTGTGTGTTGTTTACCCTGAAGAAGACAGTAGTTTTAGCTGTCCAGCAGCTGAAACAGTAACAGGTGGTGCTGGTGGTTACTTGTCCTTCTCTGGTGGTCACCGATTTGCTCTGGTTCAGCTCAGCTGGTAGTCATTGGTGACTGCTGGAATGAGGCAGGTTGTGCTCTAGACAAAACTTTAGTAGTCTGTGCTGGTTTTGAGTCTCGTTCCAAGTGGGCAAACACCTGCATCATTAAAGCATCTTTTGACATGAATAGGCACCCTGCTTTGGCTCAGGGGCCAAAGTTAAATGACTGAAGAGATCAAAAAGTTCTTTTATGTGTTCAGGTCAAAGTTGATGTTTTGTTAGGACAATGTTAGACAGTCTTGAATGTTACCCATGTTGTGCCAAGGGAAAAAAACTTTTCAAACTCAACTTCCTTCTTTTAGTGTAATTACTGATATCTAGAGCAGACTGGATACTGAAGTTTGGTAGTATGGTTTGATTTTTTTTTTTTAGCCATGTTATATAAATGAGCTGACAGATGCATCAGAAAACAGATATTTTGTATTTGAGTTCTAAACGGTAATTTTTACAGCTTAGATTCTCTACTAAAGCATTGGTTGTGCTTTGTTGGAGAACGTGAAACAGCATAATTCCTGTTACAAATGTGACAAAACAAATAACGTAAGTTTCTGTTTTAACTCCCTGAACTGTACCCTTACAGAGATAGGATTTATGCTCCTAAAAAAAAAAAAGTTTGATTTAAGGCAGGGAAGAAGAAGTATGTTAATTTCTAGCATTTATTTTTGAAGCCCCTTCTTTGTGGAGTATATATGTTTGAGGCTGAAATAGATTGCCTTATCTTCCTGTTGTTTTTACTAAAAGTAATGCCTAGGTGTTCTGTACTCTAGTTGGATCTTATTTTCAGTGCATTAGAAAACTGGTAATTTTAAACCAAGATAATAAGGAAAAATGGAGCCAAAATTTTGAAAGCAGAACACTTATATGAAAATGTTAGTTCAAGAATCCTTTGAACTTTCCTTATGAAAATGTTAGTTCAAGAATCCTTTGAACTTTCCTTTTCAAAGAAATATTAAGTATTCTGCCTACTTATCAAAGAACCTGTGCATATTTATCCTTTTAAAATGTCATATGTTTCCTCAATTAGTTAGACAATATCAAAATAAAAAGTTTTCTGAGATGCTGTCCTGCTAATCTCTGTTTAACTTGTACAAGTGTTCTGTGCCTTAAAGCTGCCTTTTGCATTTGGTATTTATGTTGAATGGCACCTGCTTGAAATCAGTATGCCCCCAGCATTTTAAATATTTACTTTTAAAAGCCTTCTTTTTCTAGCTGCTTTGACAGGCAGCTGGTATTTTCTCATGCCTGACAGATTTTTGCTATGCATAGCAAAGTATTTTACTATTCCTTTTAACTGGAATGCTACTGGTAGTTTCTGTTGCTTCATAATTTGTTGTTTAATGTTCATAAATATTAATATTCCTTTTCACTGGTTAATGTATAGATCTAAAAATAGTCTTGAAATTTAGGCAATCACTTTTGCACTAGAAGATCAGCTTGTCAATCAGTGTAGTTAAAGTATAGCTGCTTTTTATAATATTGCCTTGTGCAAGCTGTTAGTTTGCAAAGACTTCAGAGTTCGAAGAGAACTGTGCTTAGAAGGTAGATCAAAAATAATCATGGAAGCAACACCTACTGAATTAGTGTATGTAATAAACCTCTGCAATGATAAGAAAAATAATGTTCTTGTTCTTCTTAGGAGTATAATGGGTATTTCCTGGGTGATGTATAGGGTGAGCATATATTTTAAGTGTTCTTACCAAAAGGCAGACAGCCTGCTTGAGAAAGTTCTCTTGCTTCCCTTGTTCTCTCTTCTTTCCTACTTCCTGTCCTCTCTTCTTGGAACAACATTTAAATAGAATTAAAAGCTTTGCACAAGAATGCTTGAAATGCTTGTGAGTTTGACTGTGTGAGAATCCACTTTACACTTCTGGCAGATTTTCAGGGAAGCTTAGCCCTGTGTTTCTTGAAGCTATGATGTGCTCTAGAGCAACAGTGCAGAAGCTAAACTTGCACCATCTCTTGGGAACCTGGGTCATTAAGATAGAAAGGGACAGAGTGGGATTGTCTTGTGCTCCGCGAACAGAGCGTGCCATGGGGCTACATCCCACCATCCCGCATTTAAAAAACACAGTGACCAAACTGGGAGGTGGATTTGATGAAGGCATGATGCAGTATAGGTAAGATAAAAACAAGTTACAGGAGGAAACATGGTTAAGGAGAAACACTAAATTATGAATTTTAATTATGATAAGAATAATTCACTTCCACTCATCTTAAATCAGCCACATAAAATTATAAACACATGATCAAGTAATTCAGTTTTCAGCTACCTCTTACAATTGAATATCTTTCTCAGAGCCATCAGCTGTGTGTGATATTTTTGGTTTTTTTAGTGTTAATATGCAAGTATCTGATAAATTTGGATTTAATTTTTAATTATTTTTTACAGTTTAGTGTCTTTATGCTCTGGGTAAGCATCACTTTTATTGAATAAAAATGTTACTAGGTAGTTGAAAAATTTGAATAAGTTAATTAAAATAAAAAGACAACTATTTTTTTTTTTTTTTTTTTTGTTCCTCAGATCTGAATATGTGAAAATAAATGCATAGCTATATATTTCAGTGCATGTATATGCATACAGATTGCATATATATTGCATAAGTGTGTATGCTACAGCTTTTAATCATTTCAGTGGTGCTTACTGCTCAGGTGAAATTCTGAAAAAAAAACCCAGATTTGTTTGTTAGCATTGGAGTTAAAATAACTGGTTCCTTTCAATTAATGCATGGGTCTTAATTTTCAGATAATAATGGATAGGTTTGAATGCTTTGTGATTCAAGGAATCTGATTAGACTGATCAAGCTGCTGCACTTACAAAATAAGAATATTCTGATATGATTGTGGGCGAATATGCTATTCTGCTTGACCACATTATCCATGGCTTATCTTTTCCATCAGCTTCTGCCATGCATTTTCACCATGATTAATGAAGTAATGGGCTACCTAAGGATAATGCTGAGGAAGATTAATGGCCAAAAAAAAAAAAAAAATGGATTGAGGATTTTTTGGTTTTCACATAAAAAGTTAAATAGTCTACTTCTTTGAGCTTTCTTTCGGTCTGAGCCCTTTGGTGGTTGCTTTGTTCATTCCCTACTTGCTGGCCTGGAGAATATTCCCTTTAGAGCGATTTCTGAAATTACATATGCTTTTTTTTATTGCACTCATCTTGAATCTTTTGTGCAGTTTTGGGCCCCACGGTGTAAGAAGATACAGGCCTATTGGAGGGCAGCAAGGATGGCAAAGGGCCTAGAAGGGGAAGCTGTGTGAAGGGCAGCTGGCGTCACTTGGTCTGTTCAGCCTGGAGGAGATTGAGGGGAGACCTCACTGCAGTCTGCTACTTCCTTGTGTGGGGAGGAGGAGGGGCAGACACTGATCTCTTCTCTGTGGTGACCAGTGAGAAGACCTGAGGGAGCAGCGTGGGATTGCATCAGGAGAGATTTGAGTTGGATATCAGGAAAAGGTTTTTCCCCAAAGGGTGTTGAGCACTGGAACAGGCTTCTTGGAGAAGTGGTTGTAGCTCCAGGCTTGGCAGAGTTCAAGAAGCATTTGGACAATGCTATTAGGCACGTGGTGTGGTTCTTGGGGCTGTCCTGTTTTGGACTTAGTGATCCCTTCCAACTTAGGATATTCTATGATATTTGGATTTTAACCAAGGTTGTGTTTGAAAGGATGTTGTCTTTAAGAGCCTTATCTGATTTGCAATGGGAAAAACCAGAAGTTATTTCTAAATCATGGGAATAATATGAAAGAAAGACTATTCGGACTTGAAGGACAGAAATAGGACAATTGAAGAGATCTGTTTGGAGAACTAAAGAAGTTGGAAGTGAAGTTATGGACTAAGAACCTCAAGTCAAAACACAAAACACTTTCATTAACTGTCTTACAAAAAAGAAATTGCATTTTAGCCTGGTTTCCCAATGACAATAAGCTTGTATGATCATTTGGGCTTCTTTCTACCTCAGCAGCTATTGATCTCTGATGACCAGTTCAACAAGGCTTTCAGAAGACCATTAAGTTGGTATATGCTTTTTGACTATCAGCAGGCAAAGGAATGAATCCCAAACTTTTCCCAGCTGTGGCAGCTCTTTCCACTTGTCAGCAGCTGAACAGACATCAAACTTTGTGTATTGTTTGGCCCGTGGGGAAGAGTGTAGTTGAAAATTAATTAGTGCATGGGTTTCTCTACAGTAACATAATACTTGCCAGCTCTTGCCTTTGAGTATTTTAGTAGAAGACTTCAAAGGAACAGAGATTACTGTGGTGGAAAATGGCAGAGAAATCACTGGAAATCCATGGTTTCTTGGATTTTATTGCTCAAAGAACTGACTTCTGATGTAGGGAAGCATTCTGAATTCACAGTAGAAGTATGTAATCCTATTTTTCTTTATATTTACTTATTTGTTTATCCGTGGGTGTACTTTTTGTTGCAGTGGTGTGATGAAAGATTCGACTTCCAGGCTACATTTTTACAGTGCTTGGCAAAACATGTGCCAAATATTTACTCAGCTGAAATGGACCCCTTGGCTGAGAAACAAGAAGAAATGGTCCAGGCAGCAATATTATACCCCCTGGAATGTTATTTGTTTGGGGAGGACCCAGATATATTCCTGGAGAAACTACAGCAGAGTGGAACCTCCCAACTGTGTGGAAAGGTGTTCAAAGGAGGGGAGACAACATACTCTTGCAGGTAAGGATGATGGTGTGTTGTCATCCATGTTCCTGTCTGAAATAATGCAGCAAAGTGCTTGAATAAAATCAGTTGTGCTGCTAACTAGTCATTGCTTGTGTCATGGTACTTCTTTGCTTAACTGATGCTGGCATTTGTTTCCCATTTCAAATCACTTTAGAGTGAGGAAAATTGCATATGAGAAGAAGGCTCAGCAGAGAAATGGGAAAGGAAATAGAAAGGTTACTAAAAGTACTGAAAGCTGTTGGTTAAAAGTGTTGGATTATAGGGTATGAATATAGAGTCTGTACCTGAATTGAGGGATACAGTACTCACCCTTTCAAAGTCTGAAACAGAGTCCAGCATTTCTGAGCATCATCAGTCCTTTGCTTTGGCAATAGCTGTGGGACCAATGGTCATTTTTCACCTTTTTTTCTCATCCTGCAGTATATTAAAGGTGATATCTCATTGATTTGATAGAATTAATTTTATTAATTCCTATTTATACAAATACATTAATTAGTATAATGAATAAAATATGTTAATATTAAAAAGCTAGCAGTTTTTGTGGTGAATGTAAAGATTGCAACAGTTCTAGCAATTGATTAGCATTAATACAATGTTATTGCCATAGTTTATTCTAATTTGCAGTTTATTTTAAAAGCTTAGAAAAGTTAATTAGAAATACTAAGAGGATATTATTAAGGATGAAAAGTATTATCAGTAAAAAATCCATCCCTTAAAGTTTAGGAAGTGTCAAAATAAAAGCTCTCTATAAACTTTGTTTATGAATTTCACTGTAAAGTTTTAATCAATCACATACTCTTCAGCCTTTTCTGGGAATCAGGTGGTGTGTTTGAAAGGGGAATGGTCTTTGAAGAAGTCCTGCTGTGTGTACTAGAAAGTGTATAGCGAGTGGGACAGCTGTACAAAGGAAAAAGCAGGACAAGGCTGTTTAGTGCTGCTAGAACAGGAACAATTCTCTTCCTGCCTCTCCAGAGTTCATGTATGATAGCAGGCAAAAAGACAAAGCTAAATGTCTGAGTTAGTCTCTTTCTTATTTTTTTTTTTCTTTTGAATTGCAGTCTTTCAAAAATCTGGTGGTATTTAAACAAGGTGCTGTATTGTACTACTGCAACTGAAGCTAGGTATCTGTTTGCTTTAGGCTTCTAAAATGCTAAAAATAAAAGATAATCTGAATGACTTGAATTTCAAATCTAGCAGGCACTTCTGTCTTCTTTTTTCTTTGATTCATCTTTCAGTAGATTTATGGTAATAAGTGAGTATTACTGAAGTATTAAATGAAAGTAATGATTATTATAATCTCAAGGTTTGGAAGGTAGTTAATTCTGTAATCAGAATTACCATGGTATTTTAGTTGTACAAGAAGTTTGAACTAAATGTTGAACAATGGTATAGAGTAAAAAAATTGATATGTTGTCATTTAGCATCTGTCATCTACATTTTGCATAGAATAAAACAGCATTTAAAGAAAAAAGTGGCCATGTTTTAAGGAAAAAGGCAATGTATAAAAGTATGTATGTGAAACATAGAATAAAATGGAATTAGATTGTCCATGAGTGTAATTCCCTATTTTCAAGTATATAAATGCGTGAGTGAAACATTTCAAGTTACATTTCAAAGTATATATTCCTAGCTTATTTAGTAAGAAATTCTTTTCAGATTTTAATTTCTGTTTTAAAAGTTAGAAACATAACCTAGTAGAAGTGTAGCAAAAATTTAATGAGCAAACTGACTACTGACTGATGTTGGAAACAATAATAAAGGTTAATTCAGAGTCCTCACTGGTTTTCCTAGCTGCTTATTCTTAGCAAAACCAGAAAAAGTTTTGCTAAGCAAGTTTTGAAAGTGGAAATTGAGCATGTTTTTGACAGAATTTGACATAGCAGATTTGACTACATGGTTCAAATTTAACAAGACCGGTTGCTCCATGTCACAGAAAGATGATGAAAGTCAATGTTTTTATAATTTGAATCTGTTGTTAATCTCAACTTTTCTTTTTGTTCAGAGCAACGTATTCTTTTGTGCATGAAAATTTCAAGTGTTTGTTTTAGAAAGTTTTCCACTTACCATTTTTGTTGCAGAGACTGTGCAGTTGATCCGACTTGTGTGCTCTGTATCGACTGCTTCCAGAATAGCATTCACAAGAACCACCGGTACAAGGTAGGAAAATCTTATTTTGACAAATGGTACTTGTAGCTTTAGAGAAGTTCTTTTGAGGCTATAATAAACTGCATATAAACCATTAGTAATTTTATTATTGAAAAAATAAATTCTGGGATTTATGAATTACCTAATCGCTCTCTCTCTTGTGTTTCTAGCTATGTAAAGCTTCTTCTAAGAACAGCAATTTACTAATTGAAGAAACAAAAGAGAAAGGAATTTATTACTGCATGAAGTGTTCTTCTCTTTGGCAATTTCATGCAAGTGTAGATCAGAGCAAAGAGCTGTGACTGTAAATGGCAGTTGTGTCCTCAGTCCTAGTCAATTCTGTTGGGATATAAGTAAGGTGAAAACCCAGGGAAAACAGGCAATAATGATTACAGAGCGCTTTGGAACCACAGCTGGGCTGAGAAGCTGTTGTCATTTCCCTGTTTTTCAGTAAATTCTTCAGGCAGAACATCAGCTATGGAAATAGGTAGTCATATGGGAGCAGATTTGTAGCATTTTCACCTAAAGAATACAGGATGTGCTCTTTATAGATTCACAGAATAATTTATTTTGGAAGGAACCTAAGGAGGTCACCTAGTCCAGCCTCCTGCTCAAAGCACATCTAATTAGATCAGATTATTTAAAAATGTTTCAGGTAAATAACAGATTTTCGAATGTGTTTTTACTGGGTCAGAGATTTTTTTTTAGAATTATTACAAGATTGGGGATTTGGAGGAAGCTAAGCATAATTGTTTTTGCCTGAGTTTTGTCTGAACTTTTTGCCAAAATGGAGGCTCGGAATTTGTACTCTTCTGAAAGTGCAATGCAAAGTTAAAGGTATAAAAATGTATCTAGATGCTGATCATGTAATCTTTTCTTTGGTTAGAAGTAGAAGTACTAGTAAATGTCTGTTTAATATGCACATTGTTTTAATACTATTTTCTAACTTGATGAAGTAATTTTAAAGGAGGCATTGGAAAGCTTTGCTATTATTTTGTGAATAAACCCAGAAATATTTTGGCATTCATGAAACACTCATCAGTCATAGGCTTTTTCACTTACTTTCAAGTTAAATTTATTTACGACTTGCATACCTTTCTGTAGCAGCAACTCTATTTCTATCTTTATTTTCTGCTCAAAAAGTTTATCTTTTACCCCCTTTCTCCTCTGGTAAGTTTCCTTTTATCTAAAAAAAGCTGTGGTAAGTCCATTGGTTATGCAGTGACTCTTCTGTTTTTCAGTAGGTGTTTATATTTGTGTTTGATTTAAATAATTCACTATGCTATTTTCCTCTTGCCTTTTGTGGGCATATTTCATGACTGAAATACATGGTTCTTCCAGATGCATAGCTCCACTGGAGGTGGATTTTGTGACTGTGGGGATACAGAGGCATGGAAGGCTGGACCACTGTGTACTAAACATGAGCCTGGAGCATCAAGTTCTCCAAAAGAAGTAAGAATATTGCTTAAAATGAAATAAAAAATAATTAAAGGTAAAATAAGAAGGTAAATGTTACCTTTTTCTTTTAAAAAGCGCTTATTCCTATATATGAATGTATATGTATTGTATAACTCATGTAACAGGTTCAGTCAAGTTGAACCAGGATTTCCTTGGTCAAGGCGTTTGGGATCAAACATCCTTTAGACATCCTTTGGGTTTTTTGCTTTTTGTTTGGAGACAGTTTCATCTACCTGACTTGTGCACTTGAGTCTTTCATTTGGAATTAATCTGTAAATAATAACTGAGGAATTAAAATTGCAATCTCTTGTTCTTTGCTAAGTATATTAGTTCTTATTTACAAGTAATTGGTTTCCCAGAGGTTAGCAAATGTTTAGAAGTTTGATTTTAATATTTTCTGTTTTCTACATTACTGCATTACTGAACAATTGCATTTGTCAGTTACTTCTGGTGTGTGATCTGTCACTATGACAGAAAAAAAATTCTGTGCCTTGAAACTGACCTTTTATGCTAGAATATCTCATGGTTATTGTACCTCATAAAGGAGCATATTAACAAAAAAGATGCCATCTTACAAGGAATTCTTAAAGAGAATGTGGGCAAATCAGCTGCTTCAGGTAAAATTTGGGTTTTTTTCAGAGTCCTTCATTCTGAGATAATCAGGATGAAAAACCTCAGCATTTGTCATTGCAAGCAGACCCCAAATCCCTGATGGTTTTGTAGCAAACATACTGTTATTTATAGTCAAAATGTCAAAATGGTAAAGGAATAAAAAGCACTGGCCCTACAGAAAAATGAGACAAAGTTTTCCTTCACTTTTTCATCCTTCTTTTTGAAGAAAATTAATGGATTTCAGAGATAAAAATAGTTGAAGCTGCAATAACAAGTAATTTATTTACCAGCTGGAGCTTGTTACTTGATCTGCACTGCAAACTTTTAATATCTATGGGAATGCAGTAAGCTATTAAACAGCTTTTTTGAATGCAAGTTTAAAAAAAAGTGAAGCTATCACATTTGATGAGGCCTTTCATAGTCTAGGCCTAGATAAAACATGGATGTGTAAAGAAAAGTATATGAAACTGTTGGAATACTACTGAGAGCCCTTGGGGTGAAATAACTTTGAAAAGAAGAAATTAGGTGAGGTTAATTTGCTTGAAAATTGTGAAAAAGATGATTTCCTGATTATAGTACAAGTATGTATATGTAATTTACAGTATATGTATACTTATTATAGTATAATTTCCTGTTATATTAATAAGGTACTCTACCAACCCCCTTTTAATTTTTTTAGGTTATTTTCCATATTAATATTATCTCATGTTTTACAGAATTCTGAATGTCAGTTGAATGAAGAAATTATGGAGCATTCTAGGAGAGTGTTTCCCTCTGTGATAAGATACATCGTAGATATGCTTATCTGGGAGGAAGAGAAGGAACTGCCTGTGGAGCTCACCATTAGGTAGGGAGTATTTCCGACTTTCTTTTCAATTCATTAGCAGTTTGGATTATAATGTTGCCTGAAATAGTCTTGCACTCATGCAGACATTAGTGCTGAAATCCCTGTAAACAGCACTGTGGCATATTTGACGTAGAGTTATGTTGAGAAAAGCTTTTGACACTTTCTGGGAAAAGTAGTGTGTGACTGTCCTCCATCAGTCACTGAAGGGAGGTGTTCCTGAGCCAGCCTGATCTACAGTGAAATGGCAGGTCTTAGTGCACAGGGGAGGAAATGTCAGGAGTGGAGAGACCCAGCAGGTACCATTGACTGTCTTGGGAGACACTGATGGGGTGCTAAGGGGCAGGGGAGCAGAACTGAGCTGGCAGATTTTCAAGGATGCTTTCCACAGTGCTTAAGAGAAAGATGTGGATGAACCTTTTAGCAAGGTCTGTTGCAAGAGGACAAGGGCTAATGGTTTGAAACTCAAGGATGGTAGATTTAGAATAAATACAAGAAGGAATTTTTTTACAATGAGGGCAGTGAAACAGTGGAAACAGCAACCAGAGGGTTGGTGGATGCACCATCCCTGGACACATTCAAGGTCATGCTGGATGGGGCTCTGAGCAACCTGATCTAGTTGAAGATGTCACTGCTCATTGCTGGAATAGATTAACTTCGAACGTCCCCTCCAACTCAAACCATTCCATGATTCTGTGAAAATGGAAAAAGGCTGTGTACCACATTAAAAAACAAATGGGTTCATAAAACATTAGAGAAAGGAAGTTAGAATATCCGGTTACTTCAAAGTTTCTCTTTTGTACTTGAAACATAATTTCTGTAGCTTTTTCTGGCATAGATGGTGGGGGGTGTCATTAGCATGAAGAATATGCTTGATTTACTTGAATACATTTATTTTTATTGCATTTGGCATTCTTCTCAAGCTATCAATTAAGCTGTATTTGATAGGACACTATTTACAATTTTATTTTATTTGTATGATATGTTACCTTTTTCCCAGCAGAGAGAAGGTAGACAGCTACTACTGTGTCCTTTTCAATGATGAACACCACTCTTATGATCATGTCATCTACAGCCTGCAAAGGGCACTGGGCTGTGAACTTGGTGAAGCCCAGTTGCATACGACTGCCATAGATAAAGAGGTTAGTGCATTTGGGTTATCGGAGAGGGTCACCTTCTAATCATTAAGAGTTACTACTTCAGTTATAGAATCTTTGTTTCTGGTTGCTGGAGCTTGAGGAAAGAAAGGCACATGGCTGAGCAACTCTTAGTCAACACTTGTTTTTCAGTTGTGGAAAACTTGTTTAGGAAGCACATATCTCTGGTTGTACTCTGCTATTTCATGTACTTTGTGCCAGGAGGAAAGTTGATATGGTTTGTATTGAAATTATTCTGCAGAAATCTTTCATCTGTTTTAATGTGTACATGAATTTTCCTTATTTAATAATAAGATAGCTAGACTTTACTTGGTCGTTGTGTTGTTAATTTGGTTAACATTTTTCCTGCAGACAATTATGTTAATTTTTATATGCTTCTTGGTGTTTAATAGCACTCTGAGTGATGTTTGGCCTTTTTTTATCTATTGTGTATAAAAAACATAGCAAGGATCAGACTTGTGATGTTTTAGGTTTGCTTTATATTGGTCTCATGCTCAGTATTTTCTTAAACAGGGTCGTAGAGCTGTTAAGGCAGGACATTATGCCTCTTGTCAGGAAGCAAAAGAAGAAATTAAGGTAACTTCCTAAAGTAATTTTGATAAAAAAACACCCCATACCAACCTAATTAGTATTAACACTGAGCATTTATTTGACTGCCATACAGTCTTTAGCTTAGTACTTCCATGGTTTTATAACTTGCCTGTGAAGTTTTTGGAATTGAATTTACACCACCACATTTGAGACAGATAGATATCTTCAGAAATAAATCATTAAACTGTTTTCGTTGTTTTGCTTGGGAGAGATGGTGGGTAGTGAAAATAAGTAATGAAATAAATGTTGTTTTATTTTATATGTACTAATATTTACCTGACTCCTAGAGGCATTCTGAAAATGTTTCTCAACGACCTCTTCACGTGGAGGTTCTGCATGCTGATGTTATGGCACACCAGAAGTTTGCCTTGCGCCTTGGTTCTTGGCTGAACAAACTCATGAGCTATTCAAGTAAGCATTACTGGGTTTTGTTGTAATAAGGCCATGCCAGTATTTGAATGAATTAAGCAGTGTTATATATGATACTCCCTTAATTAAAATACTTTGATGGTCTTTCTAATTAGAAAATTAACAGTGCAGTAGCATGGGTGATGATATCTGTTATCAAGGTTATGAGTAGCAGTACTTTTCTGTTCCTTCTTGTTGAAATAAATGTGTTTGTTTCCCTGATGGAGCACTATCTCAAAGTTTTATTATTCTCACTTTTAGCATCACACACACTCAGTGTATGATTCCTTTACTTAAAAGCTTCCCTCCTCAGTGCTGGTGGAAAGCCACAGAGCATCTCTGTCAATGGAAACATACATCCTCTGCTTACATCTATTTCTGCTTCAGATTTGATAGATAGTTTCATTAGAAAGTGTCAATAAAACAAGCACATTAAAATCTTAACTTAAAAAAATTTCCAGTAGTGGAAAGTCTATTTGAAGCTTTCAAGCATTGTGCTGGTGTTTGATGCTGCTTATGGTTTTAAAGATTTCTGCATCAATGTACTTTTGATTTATTGTTTTTTTTTCATACTTGTCCTGCCACACTAAAGCCATTATAAAATTTCTTCACACAGTACAAATTAAGCTTTACTCACTCCTTATCCTTCTTCTTGATAGGTAAATCGGGTGGTCTGCTTTAGCTCCTTTGTAAGCTTTAATAAAGCAAATTTCTTCTCAATTTTTCTGAATACTTACTTGAAATACATAGATCAGAACTGTACTTGTTTGTTATTCTTTACTGCGTTTTACAAGTTTTAGTGTTCTGTTCTTTTGTATTTATTTTGCCAACAGTATTTTCTTGCTGTTCTCAATTCCTCAGACAGTTCTTTGGTACAAATTTTTTGAGTGTGGATTATTTCAAAGTTTCTAGTGAAAGTTTGATTTTTATCCAGGTAAGTTAACAGATACTTCTATGTTTCAGGAGACTCTTATAGTACAAAGATTGAAGTCAAACATTCCTGTCCTTCTGGATTATATACACAGAGGCTTTATGAGCCTGATGTTCTGTACTCAGCTGGAACCTTTGTGTAGTCTGGTGGTTCCTGTTCTTTTCATGGTTTTGTTTCAAGTGGTAGAACATGGATCAAGAGGCATTTAATAATGTTTAGTTCCAGGTTGTCAGGAATTTGATTCATGACTCTTCACTTTTCCTTTTCAAATTAGTAACATAAGGCCTCATTTTGGAACGTTAAAAACCCGAGGTTGACTGCAATACGTTGATCCCCAAAACTGCTTCAAGTACTGTGTCTACTGATAGGTGCAAGAAAATACAGAAGAATTTCTGAAATTCTACAAAAGACTGGCTTTCAAGGCCTGAGGCAGTGACCAGCAGAAACTTGCCTAGCCCTGAGCATTTCTGTGCTGGCATAGTAAAGGCTTCTTGTGGTTCTGCTTTGCAAAGCTGTCTAAATTATTTTCATTTTAAAATACTCTTCTGCATCACAGGGTTTATTAAATTAGGTAGGCAAGAATAATAGGAAGAAATTAGTGAGGCAGAGGGTATGTGGAAGTATATTAATTGAGAAAAAAGTAATTCTTATTTAAGTGCCTTTTTTCTTAAGTCATAGAATTATGTAATTCTAATTTTCCTGTGTCATATAATTTAATTATTGAAACATTCTTGTACAAATGAGTCGTTTCATCCCTACAGGTGACTTTCGCCAGATCTTTTGTCAAATATGTCTCAAGGAAGAAGCTGGATCTGAAAAACCCTGCTTTATAAGCAAGTTGATGCTATGGGATGCAAGGCTTCATAAAGGTTTGTTTATACATGTTGCTATAAACTAAAGATTTGTCAAATTAATTTTTCATGTGTGCAATGTATAGATAAATGTAAGTGCTGTATAGATAAATGTAAGTGCTATGTGTGTAGAATTACAGTTCTTCATGGTTTTTATTACAGTTTTTATACAGCCTTAATTTTTACAGCTGAGCTAATTTATATTTGGGATATATATTTGCCACCTCAATTTGTCCTACTTTATGTATCTTAAAAAATCTTTTTTACAAAATGCAACCTGACACTGAGTGACTTGATTACTTGATGCTTTAAATACATACCAATAAATGTCAAAACCCAAAAATCATTAATAACTTTGTTCTTATGCTTCATAACCATTTAAAGGCTTTTAATGATTTCTAATTCTAGTTTAGTAATTGATTCCTTTTTTCCCCACAAAAAGCTGCATCTTAGTACAACAAAGTAACATGCATTGTATTGGCTCTTCGCAGGGGCGAGGAAGGTTCTTCATGAACTTATCTTCAGTAGTTTTTTCATGGAAATGGAATACAAAAAACTTTTTGCTGTTGAATTTGTGAAGGTAAATGGTTTCATTTTTATGCTATGAATTTGTACTAGCTTTATGAAATTTCCCCCAGACTGAGAATTGTTTCAGGATAAATAATGAATTTTAAAGAAGCAGAACTTCAATAACTGGCTCAGCCTTTATTGGAGTGCAGTTAATTAATTCCCACGTCACTGGTTTGTTCCTTAGACTCATGTAGGTATATGCTTGTTTGAATGCCATATTGTTATTCTTCTGTGTGTCTTTTGAAGTGCCAGATGAACTGCAACTGAAATTGGCCTTTCTTTTTAAAAATTTGATACAATAATTAAGAAATATACAAAACATAAGACAAAATGCTTTTTGGTTTAGGGTGAGACTTTTTAATTCTGATAAAGATGATTGATACTTTTTCATTTTCTCTGGACTGAAACAAAGCAAATAAAGACTTGCGTTACCCATTGTACATGTCTTTTACAGACAGTTGTTGAACAACTATCCATGCAGTTCACTGCAGGAGGAAGACTTGGTTTTTAAGAATTTAATGTCTTTATTTTTTTTCTTCAGATATTTAATTTTTTTCAGATACTTAATATTTTTTCAGGGGAAGATTGGTTGTAGGAGAAAATAAATCTGGTTCCAATCTGACAAATCAGTTAAATTTGTGCTTATCTTCAGTATTAAGGCAGTGGGGGGCCATATTGACTTGCTTTGGTGCATTGAGGATATTGTGCTGTTTTTGTTGGAACTGCTTCTGTTAGGTGGGAGAGACACACTGGGATGTAATTCTTGTGAATACAAAAAGTAAGCGTTTTTATTAACATTTGTTTAATGTGCCCAATACTCTCTTTTTCTAGTATTACAAGGCATTGCAAAAGGAATACATCAGTGATGATCATGACAGAGTTCTATCTGTGACGGCACTCTCAGTTCAGATGTTCACTGTACCTACCCTGGTACGTACAGCCTGGCTCTGCTGGAGGTGTAAAATAAGTCTGAGAATTGCTTGCAGTGCCACCTTGGCAGATTATTGTATTTGGCAGGGAATCTTTATGCATTGCTGAGTTGAGAATTAATGATTGTGAGATTTGTGAAGGCCAATATGAAAGCAGGAGCTTGAGTTGATGGAAAAATTAATTACAGAACATAGAGGAAATGCAAATAAGTATAAGTTCCTGGCACATTGTACTCTGCATTAACTTTGTGTATCTATTTACTGCTCACGTTTACCTGTCTATGTGACTTTAAAAACAGGGCAAGGGGATAAAAATGGTTAAATATCTTCTTGTGGGGTTGAAATGTGGGGAGGAAGTATATCTATAAATTTTAAAGGTTATATGTTTCTTGGCTGAAGTACTAATGTAAAAATTCTTTTCTACGTGATCTTTCTAGAAAAAAAGCAGCATATCCATTATATGGATGCTGTCAGAATTGAACAAACATACGAAGTTGTTAGCAGTTGTGTTCCTATGCAGTAAATACTGTGAGAGTTTTTTTTTTTCTTGGGCTCTTTGCAAATGCATAAAAGATTTTTTTAATCAGAAAGCTTGTATTCAAAGGAAAAATATTTTGATGAAGACATTTAATAAAAACAGGAAGAAAAAATATCACTTTGTTCTTGCAGGCCCGACATCTTATTGAAGAGCAAAATGTAATCACCACCATTACAGAGACACTCCTAGAAGTGCTTCCAGAGTACCTAGACAAAAATGACAAGTTCAACTTCCAAGGCTACAGCCAGGACAAACTGAACCGGGTGTATTCAGTAATATATGACCTCAGGTAAGTGTAAGGCTGAGAAGCTAGAGCAGCTTTAAAACATTGGTAGTATGATGAGGTGTTTAAATTCAGAGTCTGATGATAAAACTGCTTTAAAATCAAACCCAAACCCCTCAAAAAACATGCATGATATCTGAATGTTTTAAGTGGAAACTTAAATTTTTAAAATACCAAAATTACCGTCTATAAATATATTTTTTGATTTTCAGTTATCTAATTGCATATAATATTTACATTAATAAAGTGTATCTACAGTAAGACAGTGTGGGAAATTTGTCTCCCATTTGCTGTTGTTCTGGGAAAGCTGTATAATCCTTATTTGCATAGGGTTTTCTAATTTTACTGCTACCAAATTGTTCTAATAAACTTAGAACTTAGAGAAATAATGTTTATTACTCCATTTATTATACTCCAAGTACCTTGGAATTAAAAAAACCCTATTAATTTCTAATGATGGAGTCACACCAAGGTATTAGTAGTTCTAGTATTTGAGGAAATTTTCTGAGTACTTAAAGATGGGGAGGGTGATGAAATTATGTAATTGATGGTTTTAAAACAATTGAAAACAACTGTATTTCAAGACCTCCTGAAATACAAGCATAAGAGAAGTCTGAGCAAAGTATGATAATATTTTTTTTTGGGGACAGGTATATCTTAGTCAGCAAACCTACAGTATGGACAGACCGTCTGAGGGAGCGTTTTTTAGAAGGATTTGTTTCTTTCCTAAGGATTCTAACTTGCATGCAGGTACAATACACTTAAATAGTTTCTTTCTAATATTCTGTTGTAAAGAGATTACGACTCCTCTTTTTCCCCCTAATATTATAATGGATGTAAACATGCAATTACAGTGTTCAATTCTTCAGTCCCTGTTTATACAAGTAATACTCATCAGATTTAGTTACATGTGTTTTACCTTTTGACTGTGGAATTTTCTGTTGTGTTAAGCTTGTGATCACTGATTTAGACAGAGTATTTTATGGGATTTCCATTTCAGGGAATGGAGGAGATAAAAAGACAGATTGGTCAGCACATTGAGGTGGACCCTGACTGGGAAGCAGCTATTGCCATTCAGATGCAGCTCAAGAACATTCTTTTGATGTTCCAGGAGTGGTGTGCCTGTGATGTAAGCCTATAAATTTTCTGGGATTCTTGCATGCATGCCTTTCATGAATCTTCCTGACAGCTTTTGAAATAGCAGCTTTTACAAAAGCTCACAATTGTTCAGTGTAGTTCCCCACAAAAACAATTGGTCTGAAAGAATTAATCTGGGTGTGACAAAGAGAAAGGAAGGACTGTATGATTTTTTTTTTAATGTTACATGCATTTTAAATTCCAGGAAGAGCTGCTGCTCAGGTCCTACAGAGAATGTCATAGAGCTGTGATGAGGTGCAGCACAAATGGCCGCTCTCGGGAGAAGACAGTATTTCACTTATGTGGCCATACCCTGGAGAGCAGACCTTACAGAGTGTCTGCAGATCCTGTCAGCATACATTTGCCACTGTCTAGGACTCTTGCTGGTAAGTGATGTGTTTTGATTGCTGTTTAAACCATGCTTGTTATCAATCTCTATTTCTTTACTTCAGAAAACATTTGGATTAAGTGCTTCACAGATGAGGTGCTCTCTGACTTTCTGACATTCTCATGATCAGGAAGACGAGTTCCCCATATGTCCCACTAAGGGAAAGTTTTTCTCAAAACAACATGGAGGTTGGAGGATGTCTTTTTAAATGGAAGACAGCAAAGTCAGTAAAGAAGGAAAAATTTTCCTCTTTTAATGAGGTCCTTAGTTTTCTCTGAAGTGTTTCTGGTTCCGTTTCTGTCTCCTTTATTTAAATGAATGTCCATGATCAGTGTATCTTGGATTTAGTTTACAGCCATATGTATCTTAGGATGGTTAAAATGCTCCTCCTGAAAGACATATTCTGCACAATGCCAGGACAGGCTTCCAGCCAGAATACAATCGCTGCTTTCTGTAGAATACAAATGAAATCATATGCTGTTATTAAGCTGTAGATTCTTTATCACGTCATTTGATACCAAGATACCATCTGTTAAGCCTTGTAGTTTTGAAATTCATTGACTACTGATGTATGATTTAAATGTGAAACAAATTTATTTGTTACATAGCATTTCAATTTAGATGGTGTGTATTCATTCATTTAGTGTAAATATATTAATAAAATATTGGATTTTAAGACTAGTAAGAACTTTTGTGATAATGTAATAGATCTTCTCTTAAAAAAAGGAAAGTATGGAGTCTTTCCTAAACAAACTTGGACTTTTTTTTTTAAATTCTTTGAATTGTAGATAATTTAGGCTAACATTTAGAAGAAGTTGGAGAACCTTCACTAATTTAGATTTATTTTCTGATTTTTCTTCCTTGGTTTTGTAGGTCTTCATGTACGATTAAGCAAGACTGGAGCCATCTCAAGATTGCATGAGTTTGTTTCTCCTGTAAGATACTATTTTTTTCCCAAATGCTTTTGTGATTTATACTCTGGAAAGAAAAAAGCCTCAGGCTATATCCTCTAACCTTCCTGGCACACATACAAGTTATTTTCCAGCTGTCAATATATCTTTGTTCATTAGGACTTAGCTTTTAAAATCACTGGCAGATTTATTCTGAGGTGTTTTTTTGTTTGTTTTTCCTTTTTTAAATTCTAGGAAGAATTTCAAGTGGAACTGCTAGTGGAATATCCTTTGCGATGTCTTGTCCTGGTTGCACAGGTTGCTGCAGAGATGTGGAGAAGGAATGGGCTTTCCCTGATAAGCCAGGTACTTCCTGCAGTGTTCAGTGCTGAGCTGATCCTGTTAGAGTTTGCAAGAATACTGCCAGGGGCTCATCCAGTGCAGAGGAAGGTCATGGGGTCACTCCTATAGTAAATAGAAAAGTTCCTAGGTGGAAATTTAGGTTACATGGTTTTATTTCTGTCTTCAGCAATGGCTTACCTCCCTGTCTTTTTCATACTCTGTGAAATAGGATCCATGTTGCTGATGTCTACTTGTAAGCTAATTTCAGATCTTACAATCACTGCAAAAGTACTTGTTAGTACTCTTGCTTATAGCATAAAAAGTTAGTTCCTCATGGTGTATGGAAATTATTATATACAGAAGTGAAACTATTGTAGTTTCACACTAAACTTTTGAGAACCCTATAGCTAGACATACAAACATTTCCTAATACTTGTGGCTTCTCTTGCAAGAGTAAAGGTAAAGGGAAGAATCTACCCTTGCTACCCTTGCATTTACCTCCTTTGGCTTCACTTTGGGGTGGTTTTGGTTTTGTTGTTTGATTTTTTTTTTTTTGGGTGGGGTGGGGTTTTTTTTTTTTTTTTGTTTCTTTGTTTTTGTTTCCTTTGATGGCAGAAATTCTCTGCTAACCTTGCACAGGACCCATTGATGAAATCGAAGTAAAGCTTGCTAAACCCTTGCAGAATTGTCTTTCTGAGAACCGGGGTAGGAGAAAGAGGATATTTTGACTTAATTCAGTAGCAGCCATTGGAGTTACATCCTTTTGGAAAGGGGTGTGAAGTATGGAATAGACTTTTTTCTGGATGGGTGAAAAAACATTTTTCACTTCCATTAAAGTACATATTTATTTTGAAAGAAATGTGGACTTTCCTTTACTCGATAAAGCTGTGGTACAGTTTGAAAAGCCTCTGAGTTTAACTGATGTACATTTGGTAGTACATTTCTTTATATTTCTATTTTGTTTTCCTATTTCTTAGGTATTCTATTATCAAGATGTTAAATGCAGAGAAGAGATGTATGATAAAGACATCATCATGCTCCAGGTATAATGTTCTGAATCACTGCATAGTTGTATTTTTTTAAAAATTCAGTTTAATTTGCATGATTTTGAAATAGCAAGTGATGTTCATATTAATTTGGGTTTTTTGATAGATAGGTGCATCTCTTATGGATCCAAACCAGTTTCTTCTGCTGATACTGCAGAGATATGAGCTTGCTGATGCTTTCAAAAAAATCAAACCCACCAAAGATCAGGTAAGTAGCAAATTTTTATGCTGGTTAATTTGTCTTCTTTGAGTATATGAAACATTAATAAGAAAAACTAGCTACTGTTGATAACTGCATTTTTAAGACCACACTAGAAGTCAGTAAACACAGGATCTTATGGTTAGGTAAATATTTATTTGGAATTTGTAGAGGCATCCTCAAAATTAGTAAGCATGTTTTGCCCCTTTTGGACCTTTCTTTTATAGGGCATCTACCAAAATCCATGTAAATGACTTTACTATAGTATTTCTCTGTCTCTTAAGCCATGTTATGTGCTTTTATTTTGGTTGGAAGTTTCTTGGGTTGTTATGCTACTTCTTGTGGCCTGAACTTTGATATAACCCTTCATTTGGGATACTTTTTTTAGCTGTTTCTTTTCTTGCATGTGGGTCTTGCCCTTCAGTTGCTGTATAACATCTCCTTTACCAGAGCAGGCACTTTTTCCAGCTTGTTAGAATGGAAATTTCTTCCTAGAGTACAATGCTTCAGCAATGTAGTAGTTATAAAGGCTGAGCTCAGTGTCATTTGGTGGATGGATTTTTCTGCACTTTTGTTTTTGTTTTTTTAACCTGATTCATTCTTGCAGGATTTGATAAAGCAATATAATGTTTTAATAGAAGAGATGCTACAGATTCTCATCTATGTTGTGGGTAAGTTTCATTTTTCTCTGTTGTTGTACTAATGGAATATTACTTTGACAGAGCAGGCTTGGTGATTGTCTTAAACATAATAGTATAGAGAGGATACTGAAGAGTGCCTCTTGTAAATAGATGATTCAGTAACTCAGGTATTTGTGAGCTGGAAACAATAGGAGTTGGGCAGTGATAAAAGCTTTTAGGTAACTTCATAATTGACATGAAAGTAGAATATGAAGAGAGTCCATCTCGACCCATTTTGCTAGGAAGCTAGGCTAAGAATCATTTTTACTCAGACATTTGGGACAGGCTTCTGACAAATGCAAGCTTATGCAATGAAACATCCCAGCAATACCATTATCATAGTGCAAAATTCAATTTTACTTTATGCCTGTCATATCTGCCATTCTTCTCCTTTTGGTTCATTCTGACAGGAGAAAGATATGTGCCTGGAATCAGTAATGTGACAAAAGAAGATGTGATAATGAGAGAAATCATCCATCTGTTATGTATTGAACCAATGGCTCATAGTGCAATTACCAAGTCCTTGCCTGAAAACGTGAGTCCTGATTCATTTACTTTTTTCCTTTATTTACTATTTCTTGTTTCATGTCTTTCTTCTTAAGAAAGCTTGTAAAGCTTTCTTAGCTTTATAAGGAAGCATTTCTAATATAAACTTAAATGTTGGTTTGAGAATTATAAAATGGCATGACACACCTTACTGATGTAAAGGTAAATGTCACGGATTCTAAGTATGGGCTGATCTGAAAAGACTTGTATGGGAATTATGCTTTTTGATTAAGAGGTGAATTTTTTTAGAATATTCAGCTATAGCTCTCCTAGGTTCAAAAAGAAAAGTTGTGAAACTTTCTGGTTTGGCCCTGTAGGATGATGGAGCTTGATTCCATTCTGGCCTGTGTACCACTGATAAATTTAAGCCTGTAATTTTGATGACTTAAACCCATGCAGATCCATTTGAAGTCAAGTGTTGTACATGTCTATTTGAAAAAAAATATTTCCTTGCCATTCCATTACAGTTGTTGAAGATTGAAGTAAAGGCAAGGGATGTGGATTAGATTTTATAGTCTCTGCAAGTGTTCAAGGCCAGCAATCAATGCAAAAACCCTTAAATTTTTCTTGTAAATGAAATAGCCTTAAATATTATCACAGTATCCATATTCACTGTTTAAAATAGCAAAGCCTCTTTTTTCCCCTTTGTTAAGGTTGGGGAAGCATTGACCTGTTTCTAGAGATCAGCTCTGTTGTTAATGAAGTTCTATATTATTAAGTGAAAGTATTATGTATCTTTGATACTTCCTTGGAATTTACCAGTTATGAATATCTACTTTCTGATTAACAGCGGGCAAAAGATAATAGTTAATGAATTAGGGAATAATCTAAATTTGTTTGTCTATTTTTGTTACACATAGTGTAATACTGAAGAAACTTGAATCATTATATGTTTATCCCAAACTCAATTTTTTACCAGGAGAACAATGAAACTGGCTTGGAGAATGTAATTGATAAAGTGGCTACATTCAAGTAAGTTCTTAATATTGTTTTATGAATAGCTTGAATGTGAAATAAAATTTCTTAGAAGTGTTTGGGTTAAACAATATGAACAACAGTCTCTGTTTAGCTAATATTTAGCTATCTTGAAATAAATATATTTGCAAATATGATTGGGAAAGATCAGTGTGCAGAATATCCTACACTGCAGCTGTTTCTTTCCCTTTGCCACCCTCTTTCCTCAAATTTAGTTTGAGGAGTCTCAGGAGTTCCGTAATCTCAAGTCCTAGTGGGAGAATCTTCAGTAGTTCAATTTTTTTCTAATATGGTTAGGAAAGTTAAGAAGTCATCATACCTTTAACAATCACTATCTAGTAACTGTTGTAAGTGATACTTCGTTGCTCATTTTCTGGAACTTTCCCTTTATTCTGGAAATTAATTATATATAAAAATATATAAGCATATATATAAATGTATATATGTGTGTATGCAAATATAGAACAATAGATTGTAGTTGAAAAAAAAACCAGTTCAAATGTCTACTATTTTTGTGAGAAAAATGTCTTATTTTAGTATACCTTATTTTAAATTTCGTGTGGCTTGGTTGTTCATGTTTAATTAAGAGCAACTGTAGGTGTACCCTAGGAATCTTACTTTGGGAATTATATGAACAATTCAAAAAATCTCACTGGCTGGAAAGCAGCAAGTATTACGTGTTTTATACTTGGGTTAAAGAAAGGATTGAATTTTATGCAGTAACATCCAATATCTGAAATTCTAAGCCATACAGTTAAAAAGAATTTTCAGAGGCTATACGGTGTGCTTTAGATGGTATAGATTAGAAATATTTTACTGCTGGATTGTTTACTCATATAAATCCTGTATTGAAAATTAAGACTCATAACTGTACTCACACAGTGCTTTTAATAAGTTAGTGAGTAACCATTACAATTCCTGCTCTTTTAGGAAACAAATTGTGTTTGTTTGCATTCAAAGATGTACTGAATGTATATTATTAATCTGTATATCATGAAATATTTCTCTGTAAGGAAACCGGGTGTCTCTGGTCATGGAGTTTATGAACTGAAAGATGAATGTTTGAAGGAATTCAATATGTTCTTTTATCACTACACTAAGACCCAGCACAGCAAGGTAAGCAAGTGTAAGATTCACTCTCAAAGTTAAAAAAAACCCAAAACCACCATATACTTACCTATGTTTAAAGAATTTTGCTGAATTAATGCAATCTAAAGAAAGTGGTCCAATAAAGAGTGTCTGCAGCTACCTTCAAAACTAAACATTCCATGAAGTTAAAATTTTCAATACAAATTTACATGGTATGGTTTGCATTAGTGTTTCCTTTTTGGCAACTTGTGTGTTTACTCTGTTTAACTCTTTATGCTGAGAACAAAATGTGATAAGAATTATCACATTATCACTGGGAAACCCCGAACTTTGCTTTTGTAACTCTTACTGAGGAAGCAAATATGTCCAATTATTTATCTTTGCTACAAATTTAAATGCAAAATGTAGTGTTGCTAGACGTGTTTCAGACAAAGTTCTAGTTCACAACCAGGCATTTATTATGTATCTCTATTCATATTTATTATGTTTCTCTATCCATATTTCTAGTGTAGGGTTTCTCATAATTTCATTAATCTCATTATAATCTCATTACTTCTGTAGAGGTGCTGATACAACAATACTCCTTTTTCTGTAGGCTGAACATACACAAAAGAAAAGAAGAAAACAAGAAAACAGGGATGAAGGTAAAATTCTAAAATTGATGATTCAACAAATGCGTTAATTTGGTAGTATATGTAGTTGTGTGTATATATATTGAGTTTTGAGAGATGTCTTGTGACTTCATAATGGATAGGTGAGTTCACATTAAATTTGTTGTGATTTGTAGTAATTGTCATTAATTAGTGCCTGGTATTTATTTTGTCTTTTTTCTTTATCATGGACAGGAATTACGGAATTTTTAGTTTAATTTATGTTTAGGGAAATAAACATGGCACAGTACCTACTGACAAACCCATGAACTCAGATTTTGTGGTGGAGTAACTAATAGGCAAAAGTTGTAGTGTTTTTTGTGAGCAGTTACTTTAGCACACTATTGAGACATAATAGTGGCATGTAGAGAAGGTTGCCACAGGAACTTATGCTCATATCCATTCTGTAATACAAGAATGAGACTTAAATTTTAGAAAGAATTTTTTATAAGCTATGAATACATAAAACAATGAACCCCTGTGTTTCTGTTTTAACACAAATGTTATTTCCCTTTTGAGTTTACTTTTACCCATTCAAGTCACAAGCATTTAATTGAGTTGATTTGAGGAAGACTTGGTAAGCTGAACAAATAAGTACAATGAACAATTTAAGAAACTCATCTTTGCCCCTTCCTCTTTCACTCTGGCAGCTTAAAATGTTATCAGGGGAATTATTTTGTGGAAATTTAAAAAAATGTGGTTATTTAGATGTAATTGTCAGAGGCTCATGTAATTGGACAGTACAGTTCCAAAATACCAAGATATCTGTTGACACTGATTTGTGTTCCCCTGAGGTTACATTTAGTGTTGCGGGTACTTCCTGCGTATTCTTTTATGTGGCTGTGTTGTCTTTGTCAGTAACTTCATTCGGCCTAAATTGTCTAAAGAATGATGGTTTCAGAAACACTGCATTCACAGAGGTCCTCTGAAGAGAGGCAATCTGAAAATAGGCATCCAGGTACCTAAAGAAGACTGAAGTCAGTGGTTCCTGGTAGGGAAAGGCTGTGGTGTTAAATGAGGTGCTGTCAGTAGATGCTGAGATTGCTCATCAGAGTTCCAGTATTAACTCAGCAAATGTACATAACCAGAAATTACTGGAATGCTAGTAGCAGAAAAAATTTAAAGCTCCACCTATGTGACACTGTAGTGTGGGACACCACAGTCTCGAAGCTCCACTCCTCAGTTTTGTTTAACTGCTTGAAAACCTTTATCTGATGCAGAGCACAAACTGTATGTTTAATAGTGAGACATAAATAAGGCAGTTCAGAGTGTTAAAAAATTGCATTTACGGATGTAACTAATACTTGTGATTGATTGTTTAACTTAGCTTGCATGTGTTTTATATAAGAACTTACTAGAAGTACTTAGTTTTGCCAAAGATGAGCGTTGACTTAGGTGCACAATTGTTTGAGCATGGTTTTACTCATTTAAAGGTCCAGTTTTTCTTTCACTGAAGTTAGTATGTTTGTGCTCTCTCCTTCTGGGTGGGATGTCAGTTCATTGGTTTCTTTGCACATCTATTTCCTAGCATTGCCACCGCCTTCTCCTCCAGACTTCAGTCCTGCATTCAGCAACGTGGTGAGGATTCTGAACTGCGATGTTATGATGCACATCCTGCGCACCCTTCTGCAGAGGGCAGTGGAACTGGAAACCCACTTGTGGACTGAGGCAATGATCCAAATGGTGTGTTTAGCCTTGGGCATCTTCTGATGGTCATTCCTGTGCTGACTGCTTATGATAAGACCAAAATATGTAAATATTAACTTGGAATGATTTTGTCCCCAAACCTGTTTTTATAAATCTTATTAGCAAAGAAAAGATTTTAATTATTAATTATTTATCTCTGCTGTAAAATAGAAACATGATACATAACAGTATTAAAGTTTTCTATTTTACTTTCCTCCCTGTGTTGCCTTGTTACTAAAGCTGTTTCAATATGTAATTCTCCTTACCTCATATTTTTGTTGAAACTTCACAATTAAGTAACCATTTGATAATTGGAATTCCTTAATTTTTTGAGCTGCAGAGTCTCCAAATACATAAATGTCTTTGGGGCCTCAGTCATGAAATAATAGAATTTTTGTAAGTATTTAAACGTTTAATTTTACTGCAGTTGCTTGAGTCTTTTAGAACATTGTTGAAATGCTCTTTGGAGGTGTTTGTTTGTTTGTTTTGGCAGATTTGTCATTTTAATATTTATAGAATTAGGACCTCAAATTATAGACTGTTTGAATTAATCAGTTTTGTTAGAGTGTATAGATTGTTTAATTGCCTTGCCAATCCTGCTAATCTTTGGATTATGGAATTAGCCAAATACAGATTTTGTTTCAGCACAAGGAGAAGATTTCACATATTACTAATATAAAAGCAGGTGCAAGCTGATGAATTTTAGTGCAGCTAATAAGCAGTAAATTTACATGTGTTTTATTATTAATATAATCAATATATATATTTAATTAATTTATAATTAATATAATCAATATATAATACAGAACTGTATTAAACATCCTAATTTTACATGCCAGTTTTCCATATCTTAAACATTGAATGAGACTATTTTTCTCTTTTTTCAGGTGCTTCATCTCCTTTCTTTAGGGTTACTAGAAGAGAAGCAGCAGTTACAGAAGTCTCCTGAAGAAGAAGTAACCTTTGATTTTTATCACAAAGCAACACGTATGTTTCATTTTCTTTAAAGCACTGTGTAAACTAGACTAACTTGATTTTGTAAGGACTCAAATAAACTAGAAGAAGTTCAGTGATTTAGTCAGAAAGGTTTTATTTTATGCTGTGTAATTAAAACCTGGTAATTAATTTTTTTTTTTTTAATAATTAAGAAACCAGGTTTGGACTAGCTTGGACTAGACTTCTCTTGAGTTTCTGCTTCACTGTGTAAAAATAAATTTTAAAATTCCATTATCAAGCTAAACATAACTGTCACTTGTGAGATGCAGCAGAGATAAGAATTCTGACTTAAAATCATAGAATTGTTTGTATTGGAAAAGACCTCTCTAAGATCTTTAAGTCCAAATGTTAAGTCAGCACTGCCAAGTGCACCACTAAACCATGTTCCTAAACATCGTATCTGTGTATCTTTCAAATAACTTCTACAAGAATGAATAAGTAAAACTACTGAAATCCCTTTATTTAGTTTTTAAAAAATGTTGTGTTTGAAAAGCACTCCCAATGCACTTTATTTTTTAATTTTTACGTATTGTTGAGAAGTATCATCACACTGAAAGTGTTTCCATTTAAGAAGCTTCATGTCAACTATAGGAATGCAATAAAAGTAATAATTATAAATGAGCTGCTAGAGAATGCTTTGCGAGCTTTAGTTTTGCAGTTCCAGAAAAATGAAAGCCCCATTTACATGAAAGGGATGCAAAAATAATCGGTATTTTTGTAACAAAGCTCTTATCAAGACACAATTCATTAAAAGACAGTTCTTTTTGCAATGTATTTGTCTTTCTACTAAAAATGTAAAATAGATTCCGTATGGTAAGTGGTGCAGAAGAAATATCATTGAAGAGAATGGTCTCCATTTTAAAGCATTCTTGTGTTAGAGAAGAGCCTAGAATACTGTGGACTCTTACCAAGTTGTGAGGAAGGAAATAATTACAATAGCTTTTGTGATTAGAAGTAAACATGTACACACTAAGCTGTTAGCAAACACAGGTAAGCTCTAAAGAGCTTTACTGCTTCCCCCTGAAGTGAAAGGGGATTCTTTTTTAAGGAGACATTAAGCAAAGATTTTCTAAAGTAGAAATGATTGATCTACAAGGGGATAAATTATACTTACATACTTACAAATTATATATATATAACTGAAATAAACAGATGAAACTATACCAGAAACGTAACTACGCAGTTTGTATTCGGGTATGTGTATTACATAATTAGCAATATTTTAAGGCATGTCCATGGTTGTAAGTACATTAAAATGTTAGAGGTTTTTTTTTTCCCTGAAGGCCCTTTTCTATTTTTCACTTTGCAAAGGAATGGGAAGCTCAGCCTTGAATGCTGTGAATGTGTTAATGCTTCTGGAGAAATTGAAGAGAGTTCCCCAGCTAGAGGCACAGAAGGACACAGTCAATTGGATACTGCAGGTACACAAAGGAGAGATAAGTACGATCTGATTTCAGTAGTGTAGAAAGCTAATATGAAAGATGATGAGATTCCTACATACAATTCCTACATATAATCCATTCACAGCTGCAGTGATTTCTTGAGAAGGTTAATCTGTTGCAGCATTCTACTTGCTACTTGTACTTAGAAGTACTGGATCACTTTTTGCATGAGTAACTCATTCCAGTAATGATGTTTTTACACATATTCCTCATATATCTGTTGCAAAATAACAGCAAATAATGACTAAAGAAGTGTTCTGGGAGTGCACATAGGATCTTGGTATTTCTGTTATTTAGGAGTTTTGAGTGGTTTAATCCATTTGAAAATCTGAAAATAATGTGAAATGAAATACCAAGAGTTTTAATCTTGTCTATCATAGAATGGATCAAGTTGGAAGAGACCTTAAAAATGATGTAGCTCAAAGCCCCTGCCATGGGTAGGGACACCTTCCAATAGACCAGATTGCCTACAGCCTTATCCAACCTGGACTTGAACACTTCCAGCATCCACAAATTCTCTGGGCAGCCTGTTGCAGTGCTTATATATTGTAACATTGGAAATGTATCAATCTACATTGTTATAAGAGCCAAGTTACATTTTATTTTTAACGTCTCTGGTTTTAGATGTTTGACATGGTGAAGAGATTGAGAGAAAAGTCTAGTTTGGCAACAGTAGGAGCTACATCAGGCTCAGAAGCTGCAAAAGGTGATGAGGTAATGATAAAAATAAAGCTTCAGTAGAAGCCTTGTATTTAATGTTTTGCATAGCTATTTTCAGTAACGTGTCTAAATTTATTGTTGCCTAAAATGATGATTTTTCAAAACTGATTTCTGGTATGTTGTCTACAACTAGGATTTCATTTCCAGGAATAATATTTTTAGTAAGTAAAATTTGTGCTAAACATGTTTAATGGAATTATTAACAGTTATTGTGAATTTTGGTTGTACTTCTGAGTTGAGTGAAGCAATTGGGGGGGCTGAAGGAAGCAATTTGTGCTCATCTTTCCATTTCTTGTCTTTGTGAATTGACCACCTTCTATTATAGTCTCATTGTATACAAGACTTAGAAATACAAATCCACTTTAGGTGATGTCTTATAATTTGTTATCTATCAAGAGGTTAATGTCCTTTGCCCTGATTGTATAAAGGCATGAGCCCTAAGTAATTATTCTGTCAGTCTCTTTGCCCTTCCCTCAAAATAACTTCTGAATCTAGTGGTCAAATGACACAATGAAATGGAGATTTCAAAGATGAATTCAGTCCTAAGGAGTGGTTGTGTTTTCAACTGGTATTTGAACAGAAAAGAAGAATCTGATTACCCTTAGCCAGTAAGTGAAGACAGACCAGTTTGCTCTTCCATGTTTTGTTTGGCTTCATCTTGCTGCCAAGCAGTCTCTTGGCTGGTCATTGCATGCCTAGTTCTAAACTTACCACACAGCATATGCTGTGTTTCTTTTTTTGAGGTAGGTGTCATATGAGCTTTGGTAAAGTATCAAACAAAACACAGAAGTCCGTAAGAAATTCAGTTCTATTTGTGGAGCAATTTGTTTGATTTCCTGGAAAAGTGATGGGAATGTGATTGGAAACCTTGTGTATAATGTTGTATTTGTCCCTTAAGTAATTGGATGGGAAGAGTTAGGTTCTATATATTTTAATAAAGTCTACCTGTGTTTTTTGAATTCTGCATTTCTAAAGCATAGGAACACTTTGTTTATGGTTTTGAAAATATGATACAAGAGTAAATGTTGGAAGAACAATAGCTTTCCAGTGTATCATGGAGAATAATGAAAATGCAATACACAGATGCATAAAATACTGGCACATTAGTTGTGTTATGGATAGGCAGTTCAAGATAAAATTTCCTTCAGTTTCTCTAAGGGAGATACTGAATACTCAGTAGGGTTTTACTTATGGGGAGAATAACAGAACTCTGGAGAAAACCTTGATGTGCACCTCACTAAAATTTCTTAAGAACAGACAAGTACCTAATTGAAACGACTCAGGGATTATTGATCTTATCTTTGGGCTAGGGATTGTAGTAGTGACCTTTTGTAGACCACAGAAGTCCAGTCTTCATTAATGAGCCATCAGCATGTAAAGATTTGAGTTCTATTTATTTCTATTTCAATAGCAGTTAACTTTTTTCCCTCATTAAACTGTTGCCAGTTAAGGAATTTGATGTCAGTGGTTAGAATGCCTATAATGGGGAAAGAGTCTTCTCATTTTTTGATGTTCTTAGTTGCCTGTGATTTCTTTATTCTCTTACTGTAAGACACAGAGCAGTCAGGAAAAAGAGAAAGCTGAGCGGAAGAGAAAGGCGGAAGCAGCGAGGTTGCACCGTCAGAAGATAATGGCCCAGATGTCTGCCTTGCAGAGGAATTTCATTGAAACCCACAAGCTCCTGTATGAAAACACACTGGAGGCCCAGGGGAAAGATGATGCTATTATGGAAGAAGAAAGGTAAGAGAAAACAGACATACTTGTAGCCTGTGACCTTGTTGGATGTCAGGAAGAAATCAGTTCATTTAGAAAATCCAGCTGGTTATTTTATGTCTGCGTCACTTCTGGTCTTACAGCACCTCTTCAGCAATTGATTACTCCAGAATTGCTTTGGGTCCCAAACGAGGTCCATCTGTCACTGAGAAGGAAGTTTTGACCTGTATTCTTTGTCAGGAGGAGCAGGAAGTAAAGTTGGAAAGTGCTGCCATGGTATTATCTGCCTGTGTGCAGAAGTCAACTGCCTTAACTCAGAATAGGAGCAGAATTCTTGAACTCTCAGGAGGTATGTGATTTTTCTTCTCTTAGACTACAAGCAGTTCTGTACCTGGAGCTCAAACTCTTTCAACCAACTGAACTCTTTTGTTTGGTCAGGTTGCTAAATGGCTTACTGTACGTAAGAAGAATGGGTGCAAAATTTTGAATTGCTTTAAAATCCATTAGAAACTTAAGTAAGAAGTGTATGAAGATTTAGGCTTGTTGTTGAGGGAAATCAGAAAATGCTTTGCTCTCACAAGACTTAATAAGACATGTAGATTTAGTGGGAGTAGTTAGTTTGGAGAAAAGCTAATACTGTTCACAGTTCCTGTTTATTCAAGTACAGGTGCAGATTTTCCCAATATGGAGGAAATAAATGAACGTTATCAGAGGCCAATATGCCAGCCTGAAAAGGGTTAGGGTGTTTGTTTTGGTTTGGGTATTTTTTCCCCTTATATGTCCAGTAAATAATAAAAACAACAATATAAAAATGATAAAAATCTAAGCAAAGATCATATGATATCATCTGATGAGTGAACAAAAAATTGAATACAAGAAAGTTACACCATCACAAGGGTTACATTTGTGTAATAGCATATTGGTAGCAGGGAACACAAAGCCCAGCAGAATTTCTTTTGTAAGTAGCAGCTGGCTAAACATGATGGAAAAATTGGTCTGTTACTTAAGGGAAAGAAGAAATAAATACAAGGATATGGGAGAGCCTAAGTGCTCAGACATTTTTGTTCTCTTTTTGAAAAAGGAAGTTAGTAATATTTCAAGAATATTGCTGTCACAACTTGTAGTTTAAATTCCTTCTTATTTTCAGACGTGGGGGTGTTTTTTTGTGGTTTATGGTCAGCTCATAGTGCAAAATGGATGCTGTGTCCTATTTTTTTATTGACATTACTATGTAGAAAATAGCTTTAAATTATGCTTGTGCAGTTCATTATTCCTGCTTTAGTTTAGAAGTAAACTCTTGATTGTTACCAGAGGAAAGATCATATTTTTTCATACTTTTCCATGGTATTACCCTATTTTTTTATCATGTTTACAAACCTTTTACAATTTTCCAATTTTCTTATTGTTTCACTAATAAGATATTTCGTTTTTTCTCCTCTGGATCATTAACAAGTACTGAATTTGTAGGCCTAGGACAATCTCCTGCAGCATCCTGCTTGATCCATTTTTCTTTATCAGCAAACTACTGGTTTGCAATGGCATTTTTCAGCCAGTTGTATAGAATTTTTATCTAGGTTATACACTAATGACATTTCTGTTTTCTGTGGTACTCTGAAGTACAGATTAAGTCCTATGCTCTTGTAGTCAGGTACACTTGTAAATTTTCTGTGGTGATATGTTGGCCTATTGAAATAATTGAAAAAAGAAGGGAATGGAGTTCATTTTTCTGCAGCTGTTTTTGGGCATTGTTTATAGTTCTTATACCCTGCTGCATGGTCCTCTGCTGCTCATAAGTTACAAGGAGTCCTGTAAGAAGTTTTTTCTTCCAAGAGCTAAATAAATGTAAAAATGGTTGTTCCCCCAGCAGAAGTGCAGATAATGGCAATTCAGTCTTATGCCAAGGTTTACTTTCTTATGTCAGTCTCCCTTTAACTTAGGGCAGCTTCAGCTGCTGTCAAACAGAACTGTTTTCAGTGCAATTTGGGTGTTTTTTCTTTCATTTTGTTAGATTCAGATGTATTTGTTCAAAATCATGAACAGTCCCCCAGATGAGGCATGGAGGACTGCTGTTTTTCACTATTATTTAGGTATCTTTAAAGTGGGATTCCACTTTGGGTGCATATACAACACAAAGACTTCAGTATATTCTCACAATGTTTCTGTTGTTTAGAATTGTGCAAGATTAATAAAAGACAGACATGATTTTTGTTATTCAGCAGTGTTTTTTTGTGTCAGTGTTGTGAAAACATATGGGATTATTTGGAGAAATTATTTGTCCTACATGTCCATAATAGATTCATTTTCATTAAAAAAAAAGTAAGAAAAACATTAAAAGCTTCAGTGACAGTGACAGTGAATCCAACAGATCTGTTCCAGTACAGAAGCACCCTTTTTTCTTTTTAACCCATTTGAATTTTGGCATCTTTTTCTTTATATGGAAAACCTTCATTAATTTAAATGGATACTCCTTGTCATTGCTCTGCTGCTTGATTGGTCTGGAAAGGTTAGCCAAGTGAAGCTTTAATGTGACTCTGCAAACTGAGGAAAATAAGATCTGAAGGTTCATGTTCTGTGTATATTGTTGTTCATTTCTGTTCATACTGATAGGAAGTTACGTTACTGTTCATTCCATAATTTTTCTGCTGTGTGTTTCTAGATACACTAGATCCTCTCTTCATGCATCCTGACTTACCTTGTGGGACCCACACAGGGAGCTGTGGTCATGTAATGCATGCAGCCTGCTGGCAGAAGTAAGGATGTGTCTTTGCTGCCTTTTAATGGTTTTTAATTAATCTATTTTCCAAATCACCTTAAGAGTACACTGAAAACAAAGTACAGTAAGTGGATATTTAATTAAGGGATCAAAACCATTTGTACTCATCTGAAAATGAAATATGGAACAAGAGATGTTTTGATTTGATAATCATCAAAAGTTTTAGGGCCTTCTATGACCCAGAGAAGAATTTCTAATGACTTATTAATTTAGGCAAATATAAACAATGGAGTAAAATTCTTCAAGAATAAGAAACCATATTGAGTAGGTTTACTTTAGGAACAATACTCTGAAAGTCTGTCACCAGGTCAATACTTAAAGGGTGAAACTGATCTATTCCGGTGAGTGTTTAGAAGAGATTCTAGCATCTAGAATAGAATATAAGGAATATGAGTGGTTACATCTACCAGTATTTGTTTGACTCCTCCCATATCAGTGAAGAAACTCTTAATGAAAAGTAAGGGTGAAGAATTGATGCAATTGCTGTAGAGTTTATTGGATTTCTGTTGTTTGGGGGACCCACAATTCAGACCAAGTGTTTTGGATTTGAATGCAACCTGGACATTAAAAGACCAGGATTCCTTGCTTGCAGAATACAATAACCCTACATTTCACTCCACATAGGTCTGGCAAGTCTAAACTATATAAGCAGTGTGAGATAATAGCAATAATCCCACTGAGTATTATCAACAGATAAGAGGTGGGCCATGCAATTACAAACTACCCTTGCAATTGTCTCTTTATACATATGACATATGTTATAAACAATCTCTTGAGGTTTGTTGTTTGTACTTGCGCTGTTTCGCTTTAAAAAATCTTACTGAACTTCTGGTGTTGACCACTTTTCACTTTTCTAGATGTGTGTATAATGCTGTTCTTTACCATAAAACATCAGTACAGAATAAATAGGTGCACACACTTAAAATGAAACAGAAGTATGTTCCTTAAGTAAAATACATCTGCAGATCCATCTACATCTGCATAGATCTAAGTAGTGCAATATTGGAGCTCAATATTTGCTCTTTTTAAGAACAGATGACTTGCTGTATGGGCTAATGGGATTAAAATGAAAAACAGGCTCTTCACATACAGTACGGCACAGCAGGTTTGAGTGTAGTCTTTTATTTATTGCATAACAGACCTTCTAATTTACTAATATTCCTCCAAACTCTGCCTGCCATACCTTTCCATGTGCAGCCTACAAGTGCTGAAAATCCTCTAAAACAGAACAAGTTGAAATGAGTGGGATATCCTTGTTGCCATGTGTGAGGAAGAGGAGTTGCTTGCAAAAACATAGTTGTGTGACTGGGGAAAATCAATGTATTGGTTTTCCTTAACAAAATACTTCCCTCAATGTTCTGTGTTCATTTGAACTTCTGCAGATGCCCCTGCACATATGCTTTCTCTTCCCACATAATTGGAATTTTATTTTATTTAAGGTATGGTTTAAAGAAAAAAAATCGAGTTATTACCTTGGTGTGGAAGTTAGATATTTTCATATTTCTCTCTAAGATCCTATGTACTCGGTCTGAACATTAGGGCTGAATTTGTATCCAGAGGAGATTTAAATGTTTGATCTTTTTGTTCCCATAAATACTAATGAGATAATGACATTTGAAGGCTTACTTGCATCCACTGAGGGGACAAAATTTTAATGAAACCTGTAAAAAGATCACAGTTATTTCTTATTTCCTTTTCTGTTTAAAATAGTTGAAATTTGATATTCTAATATATATTATTCTCTCTTCCTGTTAAATAAGGCTACTGTTCCACTGTCTAGTCATGAGGCTCAGTAATTGCAATGAATAGCTGATTAATCGTTCATTATATGCTACCAATTTAATTTTAGTGTTTCCTAAAATTAAATTACCATATGTTCAATACCTGTTTCAAATTTACTATAGTGAGTTGCATATGAGAGTTATTAGATACAGTGTTTCATTATGTTGAAGATAAGAGGCAAGAGTAACAAAAATGTAAGGACTGCTTGTCTGCAAAATATTAATGAAATTTATAAGGATAATATAAACAAGGGAAGCTTGTCATCAAATTCCCATTAGTGATACACCATGCATTTTTGCTTGAATTCATCTGTGTGCTCAAAGGTTTTATAATTTTCCCATCCAAGCTTGTAGAAGAGTTACAAATCAAAGGAAAAGACCTGTTCGTTGGCTTGGATAAGTGTTTGCTGTATAATTAGGCTTTGGACCTTTGTGTTCATGTTGCTTTTGAACCATTCCACTTTCTAATTCCCTTTTTAATGTTGTAGGTACTTTGAAGCAATGCAGCTGAACTTCCGACAGCGTCTGCATGTTGAACAGATATTTGATTTGGAGAATGGAGAATATCTTTGTCCCCTTTGCAAATCTCTGTGCAATACTGTGATTCCTATTGTTCCATTGCAGGCTCAAAAAATAAACAGGTGAAACACCAGATTGATTAATCTCTAATTAAAAAAAAAATAAAAAAAAAAAAGGAAATATTACCTTGGGACTGGTCAGCTTTTCAAATTTTTGGAAGGAAAACTTCAAAAAAAACTCATCTGTATAAAATACTGCATATCTCCTTATTGATTGTTTAGCCAAATATACTTCTTTTGGCAGTAAATACTTTATTTTTTATAAAACATTTTTGGGTTGCCTATTCTTTGGAGCTGAAATCAAATGAGGAAGTACCTAGACCTAGTATTTAGCATTACACTCCATTTTATACTGTTTGCTCAAAATTTCTGAAGTCAGTAAAACTGAGCAAATCTGAGTTTCATGTGTTAGGATCTAATTTTGTCCTCTGCTGTTTAAGTTAAGGTGTTTTTTGAGTGTTAAAGTAAAACCTGCTTTCTATTTTTCTTTTCAGTGAGGATGCAGAGGCAGTAGCTCAAATCCTTTCCCTAGCTAGGTGGCTGGAGACTGTCACAGTCAGGATATCAGGCTACAGCGTGAAAAATATTAAAGGTTTGTTACTTTAATTTTTAAGCTATTCGGTGGGATAGACGTCAGTGCATGTTTTAACTAGTACCAGCAGAAAACTTCAAATAAAAAATGTTTTGCTCTCAATCAAGACAGTATCAATTAAAGCTGGGGATAAAAGGTATTGCCCTTTGAGTTGATATCTTTATTTCAGTGCCGTTACCAATTTTCTGGCTTTTGTTAAATTATTTCCATCTTTCCTGTAGAAAAAAAATTAGGTGCACTTGGAGAGGATGCCAACAGACTAATGCTCATGGTTAATAAACTTTTGTATGGACTTTGAGGTAGTAAAAAAGAGAACAACTAAATTATAAAGGACAAAATTAAAGTAGGTATGAATATTTAGAAAACAGGAGGCACAGAGTCTACTGTTTTGGGGAATAGAGGCAAATGTTAATTAAAGGAGGAATCATGGAATATAGTCTGGCTGGTGAGGTGTGTTTGCAATTATTTTCAAATTAGTTTCAAATAAAAAGACTACTCCCTTGTTTTCAACTGCTTTAAAAACTGTAACAGCTTCTTTGCTTTTTAATGCGGATGTATTTTTTTTTCCTGTTAGGAGAGAAACAAAGTCTTCCACCTTTCACCAATAAGGGAACAGGGAACTCAGCTTTGGAATTCCATTCCATCCTTAGTTTTGGAGTTCAGTCCTCGTAAGTGTTACTAGCAGTGTTCTCTGCACTGTATTAATTTTCCTTTCAGTATCCCAGGTATACTTCAGAATGTGTATTGAAGGAAAGACGTGCTTTGTTTGGCCCAACTATAGGGGCTTACTTATTCTTTTCCATAAGCATTCACTGAATATTGAATCTGTGTGGAGCTAGGTGGACCGTCTGGTACTACTTACGTTCTTGGTACAAAGGTGGAAGTCTGGAATCTTCTAATCTACAATTCCAGTGATTTGGGTTACTTGCTGTGCCTCTAGGCATGTTATTTATTGTTGGTCTGCCTAATTTTTCTGCTGTGCATAGATTTCAGGTGGTTTTGGACACGATAATGAATGTGGATCACTTTGAGGAAGAGGGCGGTTGTCTGGTTCTGTTTCTATTCTATTCTAAATTAAACTCAATGCCAACATTGAGTTTATTTGAGACAGCAATTAGTGATCATGTTCCACATTACTAGTTGTAGCACTAAGCATGTTCAATTCCAGTGGGCAAAAGCATTTGCTCACTAAAACAGAATGAATGGGTAGATACTTGTCAAATGAGCTCAGCTGTCCCTTATCTCTTTTTAGATCATGCTGTAAGTACTCTGCTACTTCAGACTGATGTCAAAGTTATGCAAAATACCCACGTGTATCTTTTATTTGTAAAAAAAATTTAAAAATGTGATTCAGCTTTCTGACAACAGAACATTTTTTTCTTGATAACTGATCTTCATGGGAAAGACTTTGTAGTTTAAAGTTAAACAGTGTTGTTTAAGTGTAAACCTGGCTAAACCCCAGATTTTGTGGTACAATTGTTTTGTCCATAAAGATATGGAGAATTAATATGCATGTCTTATATTTCTGTTAGAAAGTTTTATGTATGACTTGGGAAAAAACCTCATAAGCCATTAAAAGTGCTAAACACTTTTTTACCTAGAACTACACTTACATAAAATAATGTGATGTAATTTGAAAAGAGCTTAAGTGCAAAAAATGTGTTTAAAAACACACTTGAAATGTCTTCCATTTTTAGCACATTATTGTTTTCACTTCAGGACTTAAAATTACTGTTTGTTGCAATGTTTATTTTCACTGTATTTTACTTTAGAATGTTTGCATTTTTTCTAATGTGAATTTTATAGTGTAATACACAGAAATAATATCTTCCAGCCTGGCAGCTCTTAATCTCTCAATCTGTAAAGACTTTTTTGTCAAGGTACTTGTTTACTACTGAAAACTAGGGATTTTTTTCATCTCTGTCCAGGCAAAGGGTCTTTGTTTTCAGTATTTCTTTCATAAATAACTATACTGGCTTGGACTTAGACTTTGTTAGTGATTGATTAACCAGTAAGTAATTAACACTATTAATAATTGAGACTGAAATTTTCTCATCTTGGTTTTGCAGGGCCAAGTACTCAAGCAGTATCAAGGAGATGCTTATTCTCTTTGCCACCACCATTTACAGAGTTGGGCTCAAAGTTGCTCCGAATGAAGCTGATTCCCGGATTCCTATGATGACCTGGAGCACATGTGCTTTTACCATCCAGTGTATAGGTAAAGCATAGTTTGTTTATTCCTTCTCATTAATTGAAAATGTTACAGTTGCTTGATTGTTTAATTTTATACAATGTGATTGTGCAAATAATAGTTCTACACAAGTACAAGTCATATGTAATAGTATAGCAAATTAAATTATATGTAATTGCATATATAATAACAGAATTATTATCTATAAACCAATGCAAATAATAGGATGTTTTTCTTAGATAGTAGCTCATGAAATACGGTATGGAATGCCAACAATGAGTTTAATTTGAGACAGCAGTTAGTGATCATGATCCACATTACTAATTGTAACATTAAGCATGCTCAATTAATATTTTCAGGTTGCCAAAGATCATTGACCTGCAGGCATCTCCTATGCCACATCTAATAGCTGTGAAATAGTACTCTCTGTCTCATTATTTGGTTTTGTCTGTATTCTTAAAGAATTTTCATGGGAATGGTAGAAGAAAGTGTCTTGTATTCTGAAACTGCTAAGTAGGTACCTGGTAGAAAAACAAACAAACAAAAAACCCACCAAAAAAAAAAACCACAACCAAACATTCTCTGCCATGAATCTCTGAAGGCAAAAAAATTACCAGAAAAATGATTTCATTGTTTGGGATAACGTACCTATTTATCTCATTTCATTTCTGTACTACATACGCAGTTAAGTATGTGTAATGAACATGAAGCTGTGGATAAATCTGTAGATGCTTCCAGGCAGGGAAAAAGGCAAGATCTAGGTCTAGAATGCATGATGAAGGGATTGAGAACTTAATTGTACACGTCCCTACATGTGATTTGACAGCTATACCAAGTATTTCTTGATGAAGATATTGAAGTACAAGTTTAGTCTACCTTGAATCTAGTGGAGTATCAGGAGTTCAGAAGGTTTTTAGGTGGATTGGGAATATTCTGATAAGGCAGAAATAGTCACAGAACTGATTGCATCTTTAGTGATGAATTCTATATTTTCAAATAGTTGAGAAAATACTGGAGGCCACCCACTTTATTAACATTACTGTACTTAATGCTGTGCAGATTGGTTTTGTTTGATATATGAAAAAAATATATTGGTGGCTGTCAAGGAGGAGTTAGCTAGCCAGTGCATAAATGCAGTAACTTATCACAGGTGTGATATTCAACTGTTAACACAGGTGCCTGTGTTAGTAGAAGAAAATTCAGGTAGTCTTGAGGAGAAGAATATAAATCCAGAGGGACCACTGTGACAGTTTGACTTGGCCACACCACTTCTTTGGAATCGTGTTTGCAAATAGAACAGACTTCTGTGAAATTGTAAAGCAAATCTGCTTGAATAGCTTCAGTATACTGTCTGGAGTCTAGTTATAGTGCATTATTGAAACCATTTAATGGGCATATAGCCAAGCTACCTAGACAAGAAACTTCAGAGGAACCTCTAGAGGAGGTTCAAAACATCATTGACCCAAGGGATGTGAATTGGTTTCATTGCCAAAAGCCAGACTCCTGAAAAAAGAAACAAACTCAAAACCTACCAAAACCCCACAACAAAAATCCTCCAAACCAAAATTTCCCAATTAAATCAAATTTTAAAAATTTGTACTGTTCATCTCTGGAAAGTGACTAAAGTACAAAAACATTTGAACTGATGCATTTTTACTCAATTGAGTTAATTTGATTTCTTTTTTTTTATTGACTTATTTTTTCCTTATTATTCCTTCAGAACCAAAGCACTCAGGGAGGAAAGATGAACTGTATTGCAGCTTGGGAGTTTTGTTTTTGAAGTATTTCTGTTAAACTGCAGTCAAATGCAATAGTGCAAATTTTGCCAGCTTGCCAAGACAAGTTGTGGCTGCCCCAACCCTGGCAGTGTTCAAGGCCAGGTTGGATGAGGCCTTAAGCAATGAGGTCTAGTGAGAGTGTCCCTGCCCGTGGCAGGGGAGTGGGAATTAGATGGTCTTCAGGGTCCATTTCATCCCCTTCACATTCTGTGATTAATATGAGTGTAAGATGGCTGCATAGCATCTCTGTAAATGGAACTTGATGGTTTTGAGCATTGCATAAGGATAACTGAAAATAAATCTGAATCCATAGAATGAATGTTTATCATCATTCGTGTGAAGCAGCATTCCTTTAAATCCTCAGTTTGCCAGGTCTGAAAACTGAAAATTTTAAAATAGCTTACTACAATAATTTATCTTGGGAATGATCAGTGCCATTTAAGACAGATTTTTTTCAAGAGAATTCTGTTATAACAATGAGGTTGAGCTTTAAAAAGGAGTGTGTATAATAAGAATAAATTAATATTAGGTTGTTTCAAAAAACCCTTAATTTTTTCTGTGTTTAATTTTAAGAAAACCTCTTGGAAACAGAGGGCAAGCCTTTATTTGGATCACTACAAAACAGACAGGTATGGATGAGTAAGATCTGGAATATATTTTAAACAAAAAAGTTTATTTATAATATACATGCATCTGTAAACCTGTTGAAACAGCTAACATCAAGATCATTCTCTGTTGAGGGATATCTCTGTGTTTGGATTCATAGCATAAAGAGCACTTTGAAAGAATAATATGTCTGCTTATATATGGATGTTCATATTAAGTTAATATAGAAATGTCTTTTATGTAGACATTTATGTAGACATTATTGTTTATGTAGAACTAGATATGTTTTTACAGTTCTATATCACTATTATATTTAGCCTTTTTTCCCATTCAACCCTTTTCTCTTGCGCTCTAGCACAGTGGCCTTAAAGCATTAGTGCAGTTTGCAGCTGCTCAGAGAACAACATCCCCACAGCTCCTGATTCAGAAACATCTGATTCGTCTTCTAGGAGGTACTGTATTCCTTTTCTTTACTACCTTTTGTGTTGTGGAAGTTTCTATTCCAAAGTGGCACACAGGTTAACACAGCGTAGAAGCAAGGGTTGGAATACCTGACAGTAGTGCTCACTTCAGTTGCCTAAAATCATGGGGTGTAGATTGAACTCTCCCCAGATTACCCAGATGTACAGATACTCCAGTCTGGAACAGATGGGTACCAGCTGCTTCTGGCAATGTTCAGAATTACTCAAATTCTCTTCTAAACAGGTGAATGAAGCCACAAAATAGGTATTTCTTAATTGTGAGACCTCATCTTCTCTGCATGGAGAAGAGAAGGCTCTGGAGAGGCTTCATTGCAGCCTTCCACTGTCTTATGAGGGCTTATAAAAAGGAGGGAAAGGGACTTTTTAGAGAGGTAGTTAGGGGCAGGACAAAGTGGAATGGTTTTAAATGGAAAAAAACCTAGGTTTAGATTGACTATTAGACAGAAGTTCTGTACTGTGGGGGTGGTGAGGCACTGAAAAAGGTTGCTTAAAAGTGGTTGCCCCATCCCTGGAAGTGTTAAAGGTCAGATTGGAGGGAGCTCTGAGCAGCCTGATGTAGTGAGTCCCATTCCTGCCTTTGGCAGGGGAGATGGACCTGGATGATCTTTAAGCTCTCTTTCAGTGCAAACCATTCTATAGTTCTGTGACTTTCAGTACATTCAAAAGGCTCCTTGAAGCCTAGCTTAAGATATTTCAGTCCCAGGGAGGGCTAGTTTGAGGCATACAGCTTCCCCATGGTTCTTATTGATTGGGTTAGTATGGTGGCCTTTGTGAATCCCACTCTTTGATTTACTTTCTATTAGATAAGACTCTTAGGTGGGGTTCTTAGGCTTTTGTATTGGTCAGCGTTGTGAGGCATGTAGTGTTGAGGTGCCTAAGGAACTTCACCCTTAACACTGTGTGTGATTTATTAGAGCTGGAGAAATAAACATTTATGTCTCAGAATTTTGAAGATATATTAATTAAAATTGTCAACTGTTTGGGCATGTGGAAATAGCTAAATGTGCACAATCAAATCAGTGGTAAGCATTTAATTAAATAGATCCTTACTTTAGAGATCTAGACCTTTGTTTGATGAAAACACAGAAATTATAGAGGCTCTAAAATCAGATTCTGGTACTACAGTTCAATCCAAAAGAGGAAAATACATGCTAAATGTTTGACTGATACCTTTATTTTGTAGTTCTCCTACCAAACTATAAAGGGGAGGATACTCCATCACTCTTAGAAGTAGATATGTTCCACATTTTGGTAAGCAGATTCATTTTATTCTTCATATTAATACTTCTGAGCATAAATTTTTGTGTACTGTACTCTGTAAATAGTATGTGTTCACTTACATGAGTCGAATGATTATGACATGAGCAACAGTCAAATGATTACTTATGACTGTTGTGTTTACTTTTTGTTCTGCTAACTTTCAAATCTTTGCTGTCTTGTTCTTATTAAATTTCATTCTTGAAATCTCAATCTTTTTACCACTTCCATTGTTATTAAGCACAAAAAAATAAACTTAAGAAATGCACTCAGTTTCTTTCCCCCACTTTCCCTTTGTCTCAATCAGTGTCTCATACTCTGATTCCTTCACATTGACTCTCACTACCTTCTGTATTTTTCTTAGCCTCTTCTTTCTGTTCTTAATATGAATCTGTACTAAAGATTTTACTGCCATTTAAAAAAATCCAAAGCAAGCGTAAAACAGCCAACAAAACCAAACTCACCAAATAAAATCTGTCTTGCCCTGGCTGTCCTTCTATCTAATGCTTGGTCTTACTTCCCACATTTTTTCAATGTGCTTTCTCTTGTGTCAAAGAAGAAGAATTAAGCCTTTTAGGAACTGGGCATGGTATATCTCTAAACTGACATTTACCATTCATCTCTCTCTGAGTTTTATATGTGCCCTAGTGCTCAAATGGTAATACTTTCCAGAGAGTTTTTGCTACAATTTGAATTAGAACTAGCAAGATAGATTAACATACTCAGACGACAGAAATAAAATACAGACGTATAGTGAGAGTATAATTGCTACCCTTGTACCTATTACCAAATTTTTGGCACTTTAGTATTTGCCTATTCCTTTTCACTGTAGGTGGGAGCTGTGTTATCCTTTCCATCTTTGTACTGGGAAGATGCTGTAGACTTGCAACCTTCATCAATTAGTTCAGCCTATAACCACCTCTACCTCTTCCATCTGACAACACTGGCACACATAATGCAAATTGTCATCTCTTCAGCAACAGGTAGATGTGTATTTGTGTTGCATTTTTCTGGCATTTTTTGTACAGTTTCTCAAAAATAATGGATTGATAGCATTACCGTCTTCCAGGTATAAACATCCTCATAATAAGTGATACTTAGGCCTAGGTAGTAATAACTGTTTTCTGGTAAAAATGAAATAGCATTACATCAGAGCATTTTATTATATCACTTCTGTGTGCTTAGGCTAAGAAAACAAAATAGTTATTGATATACCAGTACTTGCTCCAGTCAGTCATTTCAGAGGGGTAACTTTCCCTTCTTCACTCCTTGTAGGAGAATCAAATTTCTGCCAGCATTACTGAACTGCAGTGATAATCCATATGGATTCAGAGGGGTAACTTTTTCTTCTTCACTCCTTGTAGGAGAATCAAATTTCTGCCAGCATCCCTGAACTGCACAGTGATAATCCATATGGATTTGGGAAATAAAATTTTCTTTACCCTTCAGCTTAGTAAATACCCAGATCTGAAATACAGAAAGTAGAGAATTTAATTTTTCTCTCTACAGGGAATTTTTAACTACATTATGAAATAGACTTGCTAGCTAATATTTTGTTTTTTCTTGATAGAAATTTTTAAAAAAATACAGACATTAAAAAAAAATTCTGTAGCTTAAGCTATGTATGACAACTTTAAAAGTTCAAGGTAAGGAAGCAGTTCTTCACTGAGGTTGAGTTCTTTACTGAGGATAAGCAATGAGGGAGTAATCCTGATTCTGCCTTACAGCATTCAGTCTTAGGAGAACATTCTTAAGACAGAAAACAGCAAATAGAAAAGAATTAAGAAAATTAAAGTGGAATTAATTCTGTAATGCAATTGAATAATTAAAAAAAGGGTTTAGTATTTGTAAAAGAGAAGTGTGTCAGGATGTAGTGCATTTACAGTGGATTCTTCTTTTTGGGTGCAGAATCCCCTACTGCTCACACATCTGACAACAGTGAGGAGGCACAATCTGCACAGTCTTTCTGTAGAGAGGTTTGCCAGTACACCAGTGGGTAAGTAACAGTTCAATTGCAGTGTTACATTTTCTTGGAAAGACAGCAGTCCACAGGATTGACTAGGACAACACAGAAGACAGGAAAAAAATCACTCTTTTGTATGGGGAGTTGGCACAGTGCCTTGTGCTTTCTTCCCATGCTCCTGAACACTGAAACTGGTGAAAGAAATGCTTTTAGTTAAAGTGGCTACCTTTTGTGAACAGCAGAGTGAATTATTAGCCTGAGGATGAAAAAATACCTGTATTCATCGTGGAGAGAAATACGTTCAACTGCAGTTATTTCTTTTTTCTTTGCTTTGATTATTTTGGTTTAGATCTCTTGTGTTATAAATGGAATTCAGAAAGAAGGAAATGGTCCTACTACAGAAGGGGGATAAGTGTAAAGCAGAACATTGTTGCTTATTTGAATGTTATTAGTGCCCATTTTTCAGACTTTCCTGACAGGTACAGCTGTCTAATTTGAAGATTTAATACAAGTGTGGTTCATAAACTCAGTACTCATTACTTGTGAAAAGGGGAAGTTGGAAGTTAAGTGCTGGTGGCTGTTTCACAGAATTTGGGGTACATGAGGGTTGCTACCATTCTACCAATACCAGCAAAAATATGATAGTGCTAGAATGGTTTGCACTATGAACTACTGCAGCTTTTTCTCATTTGTGTTTTACAGTTGCTTTAGTCAGGATATTCCAGGCTGGCTTGTGTGGGATTGTGTTAAAAAAGGCATCATGCCTTACCTTCGTTGTGCTGCTTTATTTTTTCATTATTTGCTGGGAGTTTCTCCACCTGAGGAGCTACTACAAGGTAAATATGAGAAGAGAAATGTATGACCTTCTTTGTCTTGAAAGAATTTTTAAATGTTCACAATAATTTAACAATAGTCAATACATGAAAGTAAGACGTGGAAAGTAAAGGAATTACTAATTCGTAAAGGAAGGGACAGGCACATGAAGCTGAGTTGTCCTGATCTGCACAGAAGAGCATTACTTCTGGGTACTTCTGAGTATATGCACATCTGGGAATTATCAGTAATGTATTGATAGTAAGTACTTGTTGATAAAGATTCAGCAGTTTAAGGATCATTTCAGGAATTTAGGTTGCATCACCTGAGAAATTGCCTGAAATATATTTTAAAAGCCCAGTGTTTTTGTGTAGTGCTAATGTTGGTAAATGCTAAAGATACAGGGATTGAGGTAAACAAAGCCAAATAGGTACAAAGCACATTATAAAACTCAAGCCTCTTCCTTGAAGGATCCTAATGCATTACTGATACTAGCCCCAAAAAAAAATTTTATGTGTGCAAATGCAATGAAAAACAGAATTATCAACTATTTAGAAAGAAGGGCAATAATTTTTATTCATAACTGAGACAAAATATAACATGTATAATGTATAACAACAAAAATACAAAATTGATTTATATAAACTGTGAACAAGTCAAAATCTCTGCACATTGGGATATACTGTTATCCTTACCAGGGGTCTGGATCTTTGTTTTATAGGGAGGAGTCTTTCTGGTGAACCAGCAATGTAATTTTCTGTAGCAGAGACAATAAATGACCTCCCAGCAAACTATAAAATTAGCCCAATTTTATGTAATGTTAGCACTAACTCGATTACAGCAAAATTTAATATCACTGAGGACTGTCGTAAGGATAGTGAAAAACTAAAATGCAAGTACAGAAATCTGCTGCACTCGTGTTACATATTATGCAGTAATTTAAGCAAGAAATTCTGTTATGTAACTTATGCATAATAATATATATCAAATTTGTTTAAACAGATCCTCAGCTAATCTAAATTATTATAGCTCTGATTAATTTGACAGAATAATACCCAGTTGTACTATGTAGGAGCTATGATGAAGCTATAGGATCCAGACTATTCAGTGGAAAAGGGATCAGTAGATTTCTAGTTTTGAGTGAATTCAGCAGTGCTGCAACACTTAAACACTCATTCGTGTTTTCTTTTGCAGTTTCTGAAGAAGGGCAATTCAAGGCACTTTGTAGTTACCTCTCCCTACCTACAAATTTGTTCCAGCTCTTCCATGAATATTGGGACACAGTAAATCCACTGCTTCAAAGGTACTAACTGGGACTGGACAGGCCATGTTCTTCTGTTGTGGTGGCCCTGTGGGAATTCTAGATCAAAACTGTTAATGAATGACTGAGCTCAAATTCATACTGAAGTTCTAAACATTTTGTACAGGTACACTGAATCTCTTAAAGCACTTCAGAAGCATAAAGCACTCTCTTTTATGATGATTCCAATATTAATTATAGTTTAAGGGACTAGTGCTGAAATTGGCTTAATGGCTAAAAGGTACAATTTGAGCATTATGTACATTGCCATCTGCAGTCATGGAATCATAGAATGTTAGAGGGTTGGAAGGGACCTTAAAGATCATCTGGATCCAGCCCCCCTGCCATGGGCAGGGACACCTTCGACTAAACCAGGCTGCTGCAAGCCTTATTCAACTTGGCCTTGAACACTTCCAGGGTTGGGGCATCCACAACTTCTCTGGGCAACCTGTTCCAGTATCTTACCATCCTCAAAGGAAAGAATTTCTTCCTGATTTCTCACCTAAATTTTTCCTCTTTCAGTTTGTGAAAGTAGCAGTAAAGAAAACATTCTTTCTTTAGCAGTAAATAAAGAATTGGTTAAACTCTGCATTCAAAACCTCAAATTAAATAAACAGACACACCATCCCCCATGCCCAATTAAGACTAAACCAGCTAAATTGTGTTGGAGAATGTGTATTTAACGTGACCATTTGAGCACCTGGTGGCAATAATGATTATTCCTGGTTCTCGGCAGAATTCTCTGACTCACATTAGCTTTTACTGCATTGTTGTTTGGTGGGGTTTTCTTAACCTCTAGTCGTTTTAATCTTTGTTGTCTAGATTTCTTCAGTTTAGGGACATTTTGAACTGTTGATTTCCAACAGTCCATGTAGCTGACCTAAACAGTTCCCTTCATATAGTTTTATTACGATCAATTCCATTTGTAATATATATTATTACTTATAAATTAATAGATTAGTTTTTACAAGTAAACTATTAAATAAGTTTGTCTTATTTGTTCTTACGTATTTGCTTAAAGACATAGAAGTGTTTCTAAGAGCACAGAAGATGCTTGTGAACATTGGGAAAGATCACTAGGAGGATTAACAAATAGTTACAGTGCTACAGAAAAAGAGGTTTCAAGTAGGAGGCTGCTTATTTAACATAATAGTAACAGTTGCCAAATCATCATGCAGGTTCCCATATGTTTTTTCACAGAATCTTATTTCAGCAGACTGAATTTGATGATTGTTGAGAAATGTGTTAAATGAAGCATACTAGATTGACCATCTGCTGCAGTTCTTTCTCCTTTTTTTTTTTTTTTTGGTAGAAATAACTTAAAAGACATCTTAAAACATACCAGTTCCTCTCTTCAGTAACTGGCCAATACCTGCCATTGTTTCGATAGACACGTTTGGCCATTCTCAATAATCATATAATAAACCATTGTAAAATAGCCATTAGGTTATGATTATTTAATAAAAGCAGCAAATGTTTTTCTGTTAGAATGCACAATATTTATTTACGCTGTATCTTTCAGCGCATGTATTTCAAAAGGTGCTGTGTATTGTAGCCCACGTTGAGAAACTGAGTATGTCTGAAGACTTGCTTGCATTTTTTAACTCTGTCTAAATCTTGTGTTTTTATGTGCATGATGATATTTTTAAGTGTTTTTTCACATTGGTTTTTCCTCCTGTAACCAAAGCATTCTCCTGAAGAAAACTATAAAAAACACCCCTGTTTTTCCTTGCAAAGTTTTAGGTAGAACTATCAATGCTTTTTATTAGTGCTTTATGTTTGCTTATCACTAATTTCATTTAATGAACCTGAATGTGTATTTTTAACAAATGTCATCTGCAAATGTTTGTTTGAAATAGGTGGTGTGCTGATCCAGTGGTGTTAAGTTGTTTGAAAGGGAAAAGCATTGCAATAAGGTAAGCTTATTGTTGTTCTTTTCTTCTGGTTTTGACTTAAAACACTTGAAAGAATGAAGTGCTTATTGTGGGCAAGTCAGAGACATCATGTTTTATTCCTTCTGCTCTACTGCTAGAAGTACTTTTGTCTTTAAATGTCTCATTTATTATTCCTCATTCAGTGACTCTTTATTGAGATTGTACAACATTGTTAAGAGTAGTAAAATTCCTGCTCTAGGAAAGAACAAAAGCTAACTGAAATAGGAAATGTCTTCATACATGTAGGTGATATGTGTAATTTAAGTTCAGCACCTTTGCTACAATATAGAAATTTTGAAGCTCCCATGTGGAGCATCTCATTTGGGATTCCGGGACTGAAGTATTGCTCTAGAATTGTGGACTTCTGCAGAAATAACCAAAAGCTTAGCAGGGATTTGTGGTTATTTATTCCATTGTTTACTTTGATCTTTATTATTCTCATAATACTTCTATTCCACTTACCCAGGTATCCTAGGAAAAGAAATCATTTAATAGAGCTTCCTGAAGACTACAGTTGCCTTCTGAATCAAGCCTCTCAGTTTAGGTAAGATGCAGCATATTTAGTTGTTTTCTTAAGTGTTTTGTCACTTTTAGTGAATTTTATATTCTTGCAGTTACTGTAACTGGTATTGAAAGAATACAGAAATTATTTTGTAGTGAAGGTGTTGTTATGGCTATACTGGCCAATACTAGCACCGGTTCATTTTAAATGTGAAGCACAACAGCTTGCTAAATGAAGTAATTTGTGTTTGATAAGACAGCATATAAAATTTTTATAGCTTAGTCTACTGGTCATTTTTCTCCTGTGGAATGTGCATTTGGTTTGGCCATAAGCCTGAAAATTATTTTTGCACTGGACACAACAAGCCCAGATGATGGCACTGTTTTATGCCAAGAAGAGTGAATCATAGGATAATTGAGGTCATAAGGGACTTCTGTTGATCATCTTGTTCAACCTCCTTCTCAAAGCAGATATCTAGCAGATAAATAATTTCAAGCAGTGTGAAAATACGATATAAGGAGGCAGATATGTTATATGATTGTGATATAATATGTCTTAGGTTTTTGTTTGATTGTGATTTGAGGTTTTTAATTGGTTGGACAACTCTTTTTGGGGTTTTCTTAAGGAACAGTAACCATAGTTAACATTTCTCTTAAAGTTTTGATTCTACTGTGACATGCTGGTTACACTTGTTTTAGATGCCCACGGTCTTCTGACGATGAACAAAAACACCCAGTGTTGTGTTTATTCTGTGGGGCAATGTTGTGTTCCCAGAATACTTGCTGTCAGGAGCTAGTGAATGGGGAGGAGCTGGGAGCCTGTACTTCTCATGCTCTTCAGTGTGGAGCTGGAGTCTGCATGTTTCTCAAGTAAGTAGCCAGAATTCATAACATTGTCAAAGCATTTGATTGTTTTTGTCTGAGATAATTCATGTCAAAGTAATGTTTCTTTATAGCTCACCAGATAGGGAAGAGCCTGCTTGGAGTTGTATTTTAAATGTAGCTATTCTTTTCTTTAAGAATCAGGGAATGCAAAGTTGTCCTCATTGAAGGTAAAACCAGGGGCTGCTTATATCCTGCACCCTACTTGGATGAATATGGAGAAACAGATCCAGGTCTAAAGTAAGTAAATGCTTGACTTCCTACCTTTCCATTTTTACATCTCTTTCCTTATACTCATTGGACAACACATTCTTCTGTCTAGTGTGTACAGCACTGTATGTATTGTGTGTCTTACACACACATTACATCAGGCCTGGGGAACTGATGGCAGTTTCCAGTCAGGAATGTTAAACTTCCTTGATTTTTTTCAAGAATGCTTTTTATTCATTTCATCAGAAACATGTGAGAACTGCCATTTCTGAAATGTCATCATAGAAATGGCAGTCATTGCTTGTCACATGTAGAGATATTTTTACATTTCCAATAGACTTGTTTGGAATTTAATTAGTATTTAATTAGTCTAGAGTTAATGTTAGCCCATTAATTGGACAGGTTATCAATTGCTATTCTGATATGCTGACTGATTATTCTCTTTTTCTCTCTGAAGAAGAGGCAATCCCCTGCACTTATGTCAGGAGCGTTACCGGAAGCTTCATCTGCTGTGGCAGCAGCACTGCATCATAGAGGAGATTGCCAGGAGCCAAGAAACAAATCAGATCTTCTTCGGATTCAACTGGCAACTGCTCTGAGTCTCTTGATTTTAGTGAAAACTCTGACCTGTGGCAGTGCTTTGAAAAAGGAAAGTAGGGTGGAAGTAAAAAATCTACTCAAGTGGTTTCTGTAGTTCAGACAATTAATTGATTGATTCTCTAGGTTGGATGTGTCACTGATGCATTGAAACAGAAACTCATATATTTTCCTCTTTTTTTCTTTCCAAAAAAAGGGAAAATCACATTCTGTAATTATTACTGAACCAGAAATATTTCCATTTTTTTCAGAAGTTTGAATTGTTTTACATGTTTTCATGAGGACAGTTCCCAAATGCTGTTTTTCAGAGCACACACTGCATTTGTCTCTTCCATGCCTTGAGAACATATCTAAATGGTGTTGACAAGGAAAAGCCTCCTTTACTTTCTTCCTGGGTTCTTTTCCGAAGCTTAGTGAAGCTTTAAATAGATTGAGATCATATTGGAGTGGAATTGGCGCCAGGTCTTTAGTCACCTGCAGCAACAGGTACAAAATAAGTTTTACAGAAAAAGTTTGCATTCAGATATACCTTGGGATTTAATGAAGAGTTTCCATTGATGAATTCTTTAAATGAGATGTGTGGAATAGAAAGTGCATGGGGGGATTACCATCCTGCTTGTTGCATCAAAAAATTAAGTCTGTGCTTTTTGTATTGCCAGAACTGCACTTTATCTAATGAATTTATCCTCCATTAATGACTATCATAAGCGGTCTAGGGCTTCACCATTTGCCTAGGTTGTGGTTAGTTTTACTTCTTTTACAGTTTGTCTTCTGAGACCTTCCCCAAGAATGAAAAATGAAAATACTGCAGGTACGTAGTTGTAGTGTAGCTCTGTAAGCTGTACAAGAGCCAGAGACCTCAATGAAGTAAACAGCCTTCAAAGCTATCACTGGACTTAAATCAAGGCCCAAAACCAGCAAGTTGTAGAATCAGACATATGTTTGCCCATATGTGAGGGATTTTCCACTCATCATCCTCTGTCACTGTTGTTTGGAGCATGTTTTGGAGTCTGCATAAATGAAATGCGTGTGTGTTTTGTGAGGCGTGTTCAATGCCATGTAGAGCAGAAAAGGGAAGAAAAGGTGGCTAAGTCTGTCTCTTTGCCCTTCAGTAGTTAATAGCACATTGTGATTGAACTCTCTCTCGATCCGTGATTGTGCTTCAGTTCTAAATGTTTGTTGTTCTTTTTTCTGAATTTCAGCCATAATATATGTGAGGGAATTTGTCATGTGATCGGTAAAAACTCTTTCACATGGAAATGGCTTCTCCTGAGAAAGTTTGAAGTTGTCACTCCCCTCCATTTCCCTGCTCCTTTGCTATTTGGATTCTTTTGTGCCATTTTAATTGGGCTTTCAATGGGAAGTTTTCAAATTAATGTCTGAGTGTTTTTGTATTATTTCTTTTTTGTTTTCCGACAATTACATGAGAGATAGTAGAATCACAATCATTTAGATTTAAATACCATTCTTCTGGGGTTTTTTAAAATGTTTTTTGAGTATGTATGTATGAGTGCACTGAACAGCACCGTAACTAATCTAAAGATGGAATACCAATCATCTCAAACATTGTTCTGGTTTCAAATACTTTTTAAAAACTTCTGCTGTAATCCTTCCCCAGTGATATAAAAAGTTGGCTTTGTTATATTTTCCAGGTATTCTCTTTCTTGAAATTAAGACCATTCTCCTTATTTTGATTGTCAGATTTTAAACCTCAGTATTAAACTCTTAGAAGACAAACATTAATTGTTAGTCTTCTCTAAAACATGTTTGAAACACATACTAAGTTTAGAACAGCTGTCATGAAAACTTGCACACGCTGGTGATTTTTATATCATCAAAACACTGCTTACAAACAAAAATATTGAATTAAGACTACCAAATGTCTCATTGATACCAAACCTGTATTCTCTTGCTGTTTCCCTCCTGATATTTACATATTCAGTTATCAAAAACTTTCAGTTATCTCGCACTTCACTGATACAAAATTTCCATTATCCAATATGCAGTGAGATCACTTTGTTTTCTGTCTGAACTGTAGTATACAAGGACAGGAGCTGATAAGAGCAGGTGAGCTCCTTTAAAGCTCTGGAAATCTCTTTGTAACTAAAGAAGTGGGAGAGGAAAGTTGACTCTTTCTGTACGTTTGCACATACTAATTTAGCAAATGGGCTCCCCTATAATTCACTGACTAGCGTGGTCATCTTTCATTTCATAAATTACTATGCAGTTTTGTTCACTGTGAGTATAATCTGTATTTAGTGACTGCAAGATGCTTATGCCACTTATTTCTGTTCCATCCAAGCTGACAGAAGTTATTTGATAATGCACATACTGGTATCTTAAATTGCAAAAATGTAAATTTGGAACTTGTATAATGTTCTTGTGCTTTTGAAATAAAATATCTTGTATATGTATATTTAAAAGAAAGGAAATAAAGTAACTTCTCGTAGATAGTTCAGTTTTTATTTGGAGGCACTGTGGCACCTCACAGTTCATTTTGCAAGAGTGTTATAGTGGTGTCTGTCAGTATGGGAAAGGAGAAGAGCTGGTAAGTGGTTGGTAAGCTACCAGTTTTCCATGTAGGCTGTATCTTGGTCATGCTGTAAGGAATGGTAGCATGCCTTTTCTTATGTAAAGATACACTGCACTTGAAACTTCTCCTAGTATTTTACCGATGCAAATTCCTGCAGTGTCTACGTAAGTTTCTAAAAGAAGTCTAAAGTACAGAATTTAATATTTATATGCCCTGAAACTGACCTAGTTGAGTGTTTCCGGTTTTGTATCTTCATGAAGAACTGGCTGTACTGTTTGGCAGATACTTAACCTCCAGAAAGAGAAACTTTATGGTGTTGGTCTCATGTGCTGTATGATACATACTTCAAAAAAAGTGGTTTATTATAGACCTAAGCAAACACTCAAGACATCTTTTACATAGATATGGCCAGTAATTCTTGCTCTTTATGTTACTAGCTGCTGGTTGTCATCATGTCTTCACTGCTTTGTTGAAGCTTTGGGCGTTAATGATGTTTGGGTGTTAATGATGTTGCTCTTTATGCTTATTCTTAGTAAATGGGTTTTAAGAACTGAATTTCTGAAAAGGTAAATGGTAGAGGTAGATAGATTGAAGTCTACTAACAAAAATGTTCTGAAGAAAATTTGATCAAGAATCCTGTTAATTAAGGGAAAAAAGAAAAGAAACCATTGCACTATTTCTTGTGTAATAAAAATCTCAATGTACAAAGTTATATAGAGGAATATTTTCACTATTTTATGCTCTGTATTATGGTTGAAATCCACTTATTTTTTAGACAACAAACTTGAATAATCTGCAATATAAACTACTAAGATTCATAATACATCATCTAAGTTGTTACTTAGTCTTCTATTACTCGACAAAGTGTTCAAAGATATTTTATCAAAAACAGAAGTGGTTTCATTTCTGGGGTGCAATCTCTGTTTTACCAGTATTTTGCAGATTAGGCTAAATTGGAAGGTTGATACAGGAAAAAATGGCTAATAATGAAAATCCACTTCCTTACATATGTCTCAAATCTAGTTATCTCTAGTACTAGATTAGAGATTTGTCTGCAGTTGCATTCAGTACAGTCAAAATTGTTCATGAAAGTGAAGTTATGTAAAGGAAATTTGCATTGAAGGAGGAGAGCAAGCTGAAGTCCCAAGAGGTGATATATATATGATTTTGTAACAGTGAGTAAGAGACCAGGTACAGAGTTAAACATGAGACATTACAATGGGACTTGACTTATTGCTGTTCGTGAGATCAGTGTCCAAAAAGGAGTATAGTTTGTGCTGTATAAGTACAGGTTGTCAAACAACTTACAGTCCATCAGACTTAATTTTAGGTTTCTAGGCTTTATGCTTGAGTGAATGAGCTGCAGCAAAATGTTGTGAAGCACAAGGTGGGGACTGTGGATTTCATGGTCATTTGAAGTCCTTGCTGTATTTGTGAAGTTGTGTGGTTAGCTTTTTTCAGGAGACTGCAGAACCTTACTTCTCCTCCTTAATTGTGCCTGAAATTTAATATCGCTCTCTTTGGGTACAAGAATTGAGATGCTCATCCCAAGGTACCAGTTCCTGCTTGAACTATGTTAATTTTAACAAAATCCTAAATGTGCTGCATGTTTATATTTCTTACTATTTTTCCTCTGTGATCAACACAGAGCAACTGTTTTCAGTGGCAATGAGCAAGCTTTAAAGGAAGAGCACTGTATATGCAATTTCTAAAGAAACTCTCATAGTGCCTTCACCAGAAACTCAATGTTACAGTGTTTATTTTATTTTTTAAATTAAGAACTTGATAAAGAAGGCAGTTTCATGCATAGGTGAGTTCCTTACTCTGGAATTTTCTGTATTGTTATAAATTTTGGCTGGATTAGGCATTAGTAACAAATAGGATAAGAAGTGTTCCCCGAATCGTATTTATTTCTGTATCTGAGCAGATGCCCTGGCTTAAAGGCTCGGCTCACTAATACCATCTCTGTCTTTATGAATTACGGAGAATTAAAGATGGAGTCTCTGCTGCTGCCTGAGTTTGTTTCCTTGATCCAGTGCCTCTGGTGTTAAATACTGCAGGAAACCCAAAATACCATGACAGGTGCTGTAAAGGAAGCTGGATATGTAGGGTGTAGCACTTCCATGTTCTGAGGAAATCAATAAATACAAAGGAAAGAAGAAAGCATTTATTAACAAAAGTAAATTTTATCCTGATAGTGTGAAACGAGTGATTATAATTTTGTAATGTATCTGTATCAGTGGAGAATCTGAATGCCTAGAAAGGATAGAAATTAACAGTCTAATGACTAAGTAATTACTGTTAATAGGTCAGAGAAGGACTGTTGCCTGTGAGATGTATGCTGAAAGTAAGCTAATTTCAAAACCAATCACACTCTATTGCTGCAGTTCGGGGCAGTTGGCTGAGAGACAAAGGTTAATGTGCTAAATGCTGATTAGTCTTTTATGGTAAAACGTGTTTTCTTCATATGCAAGTAAATGAGCTGTGTGGGGGCCAGAGAAAATCTTATAGCTGGGTACTTACACCTCTGCTCTTTGTGGTAATGTATTACAGCTGCTGCTGGATGACTCTTTTTGTCTTGGCAGAGATGCTGAGGTTGGATCATCAGCTCACTCTTCCTTCCAAATCTGTTTTTTCAGAGCAGATTCTTGACAAACCCATTAACTAACTAGAAAGCTATCAAAAGAGTAAGCTCACAGTTCTTATAATTCTGCAAGCTTTAGTTATTGAGGTCTAGGACTGTTTTACCAAACATAGAATTAAATTGTGTTGAGAAAGTGACTGCTATTGACTGACACAGTTGACACTTAGCATACTTACCTGAAAAAAAATACACTTCATTTAAAGAAAAACATATGTGACATCTGATTAGTTTGCAATACATGAGTGTCTTTCTCCTTGATCTCTCAAGGAACTAGAACTTTCTGCATTCATTCTTTTCCAGCCTGTATCAGCTAATTATAGAGCTGCTGGTAAGTACTTCTGGCTCTCAGAAATGGCTGAAGGAATTACACACCAGTTAAGTTTTAATCCCTCACTGGGCAAAGTGATTGCAATGAAGACAAGAAGTAGGCATACAGGTAAGTGCAGTGCAAAGGGAAGAATTAACAGTTCTTGAAAAGGAAGTCTCAGCTTACAAATCTAGTTCTTTGAAAGGGTTTTAACATACTTAAGTGTAGGCCTAACATGTTAGGCAGTAAAGGAATTCCAGTTGAAATTATGGTCATGCACATAGCCTGCTGGAATTACACTGCAGATTATTACATTGCACAATTTATTTACAATATATCCTTATAGTATAATTTTTGCTTTTTCACATGTCATGGGATACAACAGTATTTAGGTAAAGAAATTTTTACTGTTATTTTGCACAGTTTCAAAAGCGGGAATGGTTCTATTAAAAATATTTCAGTGATAAAACTTCTTTTACTTGATTATCCAAAGAATGCACTTAGAGCAGTGAGAAGTAAAATATTTCATTTGGTCTTTCCACCTCTGTTTTTTATTGGTACTTTTTTCCTGCTGACTATTAATGATAGTTACAGTCACAGGGCATCCTGTAACTGCAGGTGTTTTGGGTATTGAAGGCTTTCACTCCATGCATTGACAAAGCTCCTGAGCACTGTAGCAGGGGCATGATGTGCAAGCTGTCAGTCTGTCTGCCTTCACTGATTACATATAACCTCTTACATTCCCACCCCTGGGTCAGTGTGGTAAGTACTTTTGAAACAAGGAGCTTTCAAGGATCATCAGTGTTTCTTTCATAGGAAGTATCTACTTGTTTTTAAACTTGTGCTGTCACATGCTAGTTGGAAGTGTAAATATCCCTGCACAAGCTGGCAGTTAGTTTTCTTAAGCAGAGAACTCCTTTCTGCTGTACCCTTTGACTTTCAGGGAAGTGGGGCAACTAGCTTTCTCTAAACTATTGGAGGGAGGAAAAGGAAAAGGTACTTCAGACATCTTGGGAAAAACAAGTGAAATACTTTTGTGGTAACTTTTATTTTATTCACCTGAATTTTACATACATGGCAGATTCTTGTAGGCTGTAATATACATATATTTTTGTTAAAATTTCTCCTTTCCTAGCTTGCACCAGCAGAATCTTCATTTCAGTTTTTGTTGTCTTTTTTATAAATATTTTTTTTATCCAGTCTAATAACTTCTTTTGGGATTTCCCTGCTCTTGGGATTTTTATAGGTGTAATGACAAACTTCTTTGCTATCTATTCAACTAATCTTTGTTAGTACATGTAGACCCATCCTGTCTGAAATATTTGCTTGTGCATAATGATCATTCTGATACATTCAGACCACGACAGAAGTCTGTAAGTAAAGGAGAGAAAGTGGAGGACATTGCATAAACTTCTTGCAGCGTTGAGAATCAGGGATTTTACAAGTAAAAACACATCCATCCAAAGAAGTATTAGCATTTTTGGAGCTGTCACCAGTCTGTGGTTTGTTCAATTGTTTTATTAGTTTTTCTACTTTTTTTTTCCCCACCAGATAAAATCTGGTGACTGTAATAGAGCAAAGCTACACTTGTGATGTAATTCCTTGGAAGATTTGCCTACCTAGCTGCAGGGATAGATTTTGTTGTAATATTAGTTTTGTCACAGTCTGTGTTTTGAACGTTAATGTTGGGGTCATTCATGCCTGAGACAGTGGAGATCTGGTTGGCTTTGCCGAGATTCTTAATGATGTTGATGTTGTATTTGGCAGTTTCCACAAAACTATTTTCTAGTAACCAACCATCTGATTCACCCTCCAGATCTCCTAGCAGAAGGACATTCTTCATGGCTGTTTGTAGGTACCGGACACCAACCAGTACAGAGAGCTGTAAGAAACAGTTAATGGTTAAATAGTTGAAATTGCAGCCTCAGTTCTATCACTCTGTCAGTTTTCATTGTGTAGATACAGGCCTTATAACTGTGTAAAGCAGACACTCTTTATCCTAGCAATATGTCTAACCACTTTTCCAGTTAATTACATTTTTAAAGAAAGATAGAGATTGATTGAGTCTCCCTTCATTCTTCAGGTAGCAATCCCCCTTGCATGTTATTAGTATATAAATACCTAGAATTTATACCTAGAATTACTTGTGAACCTTGTAGCTTCAGAGACTGCAACTAATTGATGTAGAATGGATGATCAATTAATGGAACCATCAGTCACTGTGAAAGAAAAAATTGTAGTATGTTAAATTCAGTGGATTTTTTTTCCACTGACATTGATTAAATCAATATTTCTTCCAAGGTGGTTTAATCATTCCTGTGTAAGCCATATGTGTCAAACATTGCCAAGGCATGAAAATTAAGAAGGATGGCCTACAGCAGAGGCTCAAGTCTAAGCCTAGGAAAAAGCCCCACTTTCATTGTTGTGTTGGAATCAAGATCAGCTAGTCAAAATTTAAGTTAACACAGAGAGCTGCCTCACAGCTTTTCACATGCTTCAGGTTATTTCTGGCACCACAGCCCCTCCTAGAACTGCCTGAGGACTGTTGTGAACTACTTAAATTACAGTGTTAATATTTGTGTAATGAATAGAGCAATAGAAAAATAAAACATACTAAAAAGGTAAGAAAACTGTATTGGAGCCTGTGCCACTGGGGAGTCCTTTACTTGCAGATGACAGGAGTTCCAGAGAACTCTTTACAGATGTCAGCAGGAACACTGCAGCTTTGCAGGCGTGTAGCTTGCCTGTGATGTGCTTATTTTGATTGCATAACCAGTAGCCCAGTCTACTTCAAATGGATGATATGCCATGACTGCAAGTACTGTCTATATGGTGAAACTATGTAATATAAAAAGGAGGCTTTGCGATATTAACAAAATGCTCAATTTTACTTATAAACAAAACTAATGCATTGAGCCAAAGACCTACTCATATTTTATATATTTCTTAAAACTGACTTAAAACATTCAGACCTTCTCATCAAATTTCCTTGCAGTTGTGTCACTGCATGTGTCATCCTGTATCTGATCCCATCAATGCATTAGGGAAGGGAATATGCTATATTCTGTTGAAAAAGCTCTATAAATGATATACATGGTTTCTGATAGTTCGCATCCTCAACAAGATTTCCTTCTGCTCTGTGGACTTCAGAAAAGTTGTCTTTACTAAAAGAAATCCTACAACATTCCGAAGTGCTTGTGGACCTTATACTGAATGCTGAAGCACTTCTCATGTGTTACACTGTCATCGTTTTCCATCCTGGAGAGACAGAAGACTGATTAATCTGATAGAGACTGTTTTTGTGAGACTTACCTCAAACAACCAAATAAGCAATGCTGCGATGCCAATGGATCTCATGATACCGGTGTAGTAATCCAGCAGAGCCTCTCTGCACCCCTTCAGCCAGATATTGAGCTCCTCTGTGAGGAAATCGTAGTTGTAGTGAGCACTGTTGTTTGTCAGCTGGTACTGGATGCAGGGTCGTGGGGAGCTGGGGTTGCAGCAGCTGAAGGGGACTCCATCCACCAAGAACTTCCCATCAATGTTGCTCTTCAGACGGCTGGAACAGGACAAAGTCTGGCCATTACAAACCTGGTGTCAGCAGGAGGCAGTGCCTGTGATTTTAGGAAAGGGAGTAACAAAACTCTGCTGCAATGTAGGCCTCTCCAACATAACAAAAGGAAAATGAGGATATACTTTAAACAGGAAAAGTTGTTTACTGCAGGAACACTGAATATTGGATTTGCTATATTTTAGTGTGGTATAGCACAGAACCTCACATGGTTCTTTATTTGTGCTACAAGATAAGTTCAGTGTTCAGGGAGATGTTTCCTTTTTAGTATCTTTGTGCTGAATACTAAGGACAAATTTGGGACTTGTTTATCTTGGTGGAATTCTAATGGAAGTTATATCCCTGGAAATCCTATGTTTTGCTACTTCTGGACTGATTTTTCAACATAATCATTCTATGAGAGAGATCCTAATACAAGAATAACTTTGTATGCCACTGGAACCACTGTAAATAATCTGCTGGCCTTTTGCCACTGTCCCCATTGCAAGGGCTGGTCCAGCACATGTTCTGAGACTAATTCACAAGGGATTTTCTACTTCTTGTTATTTCACTTTCTGTAACTTAAAGAAATGTATTTATTGCTAAAAATAGTCCTTTCTCTCCTCCATAATATCAGGAGGAATACAAGTGGCGAAAGAGGAAAGAGAAATAGGAAAAAAAAACGTGGGATGGGAAGAGAACACAGTCTCAAACTAACCAAGATTTTCTGGAAGATAAATGAATCCTTGGCATCTGTTTTCTTCAGAGAAAGATATTTTCCAGAAACTGTACCGTATCTAAGATGCTGAGAGACACTCTCACACCTTGGGGAAGCAGCCTCTAAGCATGTATCTGTTTTCATGCTGATTTCCTAAGACAGCCCCATGGATAAGAACCATGCCCTGGTTTATCAAGTCCAGGCCCCCCCTTTGTAAAGGGGCCAGAATACATGAAAGACAATTTTCACTTAGATATACAGCTTTCACTATTTGCCAATAGTAAATTTTCTAATATTTTCCAAAACTTACTCATTTATTAATGTTTGCAAATAATATTTTTGTTCCACTACAGCTGATCTAAATGAGAGGGAAGGAAATAATTACAAGAAGCTCATCAGGTAAACAGAAGGAGCAGAAAGACTGTGGTCCAGTCTTCATCTGGAATTTGGGACCATCAAATTAATAAATGTAACCTTCAAATGAAACATAAGCTGCTAGGAAGCTCAGTATTTGTGTCAGTGCTGTGATGGCAGAAAAATTGCTTTTATTTTATTGCTGTGAGCCTACTAAATACAACCTCCTTTTTTGTTTCTTCTCCTTTTCTTCCTCTCTTTTTAATTTGGGTTGTAATTTTTTGTTTACTTAAAATTCTCTCAAAAACATTTTCCTCAAATATTTTTCCAGGTAAACCAGGAAGTTCACCTGCCATTTCCCACTTAGGAATGGGATAGGCATGAATTTTTCTCCATTTTCAAGTCTAGCTTTTCATTTTGTGGCCATCTGGTGATGGAATCAATGCAAAAGAGTCCAAATAATCCACTGAAAGTAGACTGAAGTGTGTGAGCCATGTTGTGGGCATAGGCAAAACCAAACAGTGGAAGGGAAGGAAACCAGAGGGCTCCAGTGTGGGAGGAGAAAAGAAAGCTCACAGAGGAGAGGAAGATTGGCACATTGTGAAAGGGAAGATCTTACCTGGGATGGCAAAATGCCCTCTATGTTTCAGGGTATTATATATATTTAATGACCCCAATATAGTACAGCATTAAGATGGTTGAAGTACAATCTCTTAAACTGGGTCTTAAGATTTTCTTTTGATTCCAAGCATCAATTTAAATACTTTGTTTTGTTCCGGGCATGTTATAAAGAGGAACCCTCTTTCTGCTGCCAACAGTAGCAGTTTCCAGACTTGGGTAATATCATTCTGCCACTGTGTTTCCTCTACTAGTGGCAAATTTAAAAATTATTTCTTTTGTATCTTGGGACTTAATAATATATTGATACTGTTAGAAGGGAAGACCTTAGTAAAAGAGTTGGTGGAGCAAGACATTCGCTGCTATTTGCTGTTGCAATTCAAAGTTGTTATGGTATTGTAAAGCAAAAATTTGCTTTTGAGCAAAGATGATTTTTACCCAACCAAAGCAATGGTAGCATTGTACTGCTGTAACATCATGTTCCTACCATTCCTACTGACTGTTTCCATGCCTTGTCAAATTGTGGCATTGGCAATAGAGCTGTAAAAGAAGGTTTTGCAGGAAGGTGAAAAGTTCAGTTTTGCAAAGGTTACATGTGAGTTCACGGTATGCCAGGTCTCGCCTGCTTTGCCTCTTGATCTACAAACTACTAACTGACACAGAGTACAAGTTGAAACCAAGAAAGACTTGACTCCTTCTCCATCCTTTCAGAACATTACCAGCTGGACTTTACTTCCAATGATTTCATATCAAATGTTTCACTACCAGGGTTTTGGAAGTCATGGTAAAATTCTGTTATACAGCATCAACTTGGATTCTGCCAATCAAGATAAAATTAAGCAATCTATCCACAGTAAAAGAAATTCAGAAATTGCTTTCCTCACACACATTTCACTGTCACCTTTTGCCTAAATGGGGCAAAAGCTAATTGACAGTGCATTCTCAAAACAATAGCAGAGCACTAGTAAGCCTGCAGAAGAAAACACAGCTTAATTAAGACCCTGGGTAAGACATTACTGTTTCTGCCTCTCTCACAGAAATAAAAGGAAGCATATTTTACTTTTGACCTCACACCAAGCTACTATTAAATTCCTGGGGCTCATATTGTCTTGTCACTTTTCAGCATAGACCCAAGACTTGAAACAGCTCTGGTCAGTCTGTTCTCTGTGACACTTTCTAACGTCTCTCTTGAGAATGCTTGTATTGCTTTATTTCCACAGACAAGTGTCTTCTGTATGCTGATGCCCTCGTTTGTACTCCTAGGTCCTGCCCTCTGGTATATTTGCAGCTCTCTAGAAATGCTTTGCTATGGTGGCAGCTTCAAATTGTGAATTCTGTAAAATTAAGACCTTTGGCCTCCCTTTCTCTGGCTTTATTGTCACTGGTTTTTGAGTTCAACAAAATGCAGCATTTGACCAATGCCAGTCAAGCTCTTTCCATTTGTCTTTCCTGGGAATACAAAGCTACTACTCTCTTGTCAGTGAAGACCTTTTTCAGCTTTAGAAGAATTATTACAGACTGGATTGTCTACTTTTGGTAGTTTTTAATTTTTACCTTCTCTGTAAGTATTACCACTCTTCTTTTTGAGCATATAATTTCACAGTTGCTACATCGTGTGAAGCACCACCACCAGAAAGAAATGAGGAATTTCTGCTTTTTTGTGTGTGGTGTTCGGCAGTTTCTCACATGTGAACATACAGATTTGAATTTGGGATTGCAAAGTCTAATACCTTGAAGAAGAGGGGTCTTCCAGTGCTTAGAACTGACTGCAATGTACTGATAGTACAATCCTTTTTTTCTTACTGTTATCAGCTCACTATAAATGAAATTAAAATTTTGAGGTAGCTATTTCACCACACTGAAAAAGGAGATACATCTTTGCTTTGCTTAGCATCCCTAAAGACTTAGCAAAAAGCTACTTTTAATCGTGCATGTATTTAGCATATTTTGTGAGTAACCTGGTCATTCTACATATTTTTAATTAAGATACAAAGGTCCAGAAAAAAGGGCTTTGCAGTCTCAAAAGAGATTTTCTCCTAGAATTTTTTGTTATGACTGATAAATACTTACTCCAGAACCTCCTTGGAAGCCATATTCAGATACCGAGGAGATACCCACTGAATTTCAAACCAGTCTCTAAAGCCATTGTTTCCACAGCAACGGAATCCAATTTGTAACATATCCATTGTTTTCTTTAAGAAACATCGCCCAGGTATGTCTGTGTCTTTATAGAACTTAATGGCATCCCTCAGTCCCAGATAGAGAGACTCTTCCAGCTCATTCCTCATGGTATAGCACATGAGAGCACCCACCAGGATGCAGAAGGTAAAACAGAAGGTACATACGATGTATGGCAGCATTACTAGTTTCCATCGAGAGAACTTGTTTGCATCTGAGCAGTCATAGCAGATTTTGCCACCCAGAAAGTTGATGATACATGCTATGACCCCTACAGAGATCAGCATGTTGGGGACAGAGTTTATGTCCCCTTTTGCCATCACTTCATTGCGCTTCTTGATCTCTATTTTCAGAAAGAGGCCAAGACTGAAGAGAATGATCCCACTCACTACAGAAACCCAGTTGAGGATCCATAAGATCTGAGCCAATTTGTCCCGCTTGGTTTTGGTGAATTTGACTTTGAGGACAGCCATAGTCAGACACGCATTAGGAAAAGAAGCGTAGGTCAAGGGAAGCTCATAAGCTGATTAGGAGCATGGATCCAAGGCGTGCAGAAATCTGAAGAAGATGGAGAGAGATTACTGTCTGTTTGACCAGGTATTTATAGAGCCTACAAAAGAACTTCCTGTACAGCCTCACGCACTCTGAGTCCTGCCAAGGGAGTGCCCCAGTGAAATTTATTGCTTAAATTTCATAACAATGTGAATCACTTAAAAAACATAAATTCTGAGAACCAACTAGAGCAATTAAAAGTAAGTTAATGGTATGAACAGGGACTCTGGATTCCTATGAATTTTTGTCAAGACCAATCTTCTGTGCAGACCTGATATCTAAAAGTGACTGGTCTGCTGTCTTTCCCCTCAGAAGACTCCCAGTGTCTTTCCCTTCTGCTTGTTGCCTGTATTTTTTAAAAACAATTATAGGTATTCATTATTCTTATTTTCCTGTGTTATGGTCAGGTTTGTGTTCAAAAGTTAAATAAACAAACATATATACAGCCGCCTTTTTTTCTTTCCTCTCCAGAAAACTTACTTGTCTTGTTCCTGATTTGGCAACTCTCATTAGAGTGATTTTATACTGTAAAACTTTGCATTATATAATCATTTAATTCCACTAATACAAAGGCATTTATAAACAGCAAAGTGTAAACCTGTAAATCTGGGGAAATAAGAGATGTATAAGCAGCATAATATTTTCAAAGTTAGTGGATGCTGTTACTGAGTAAAACTTGTATCTGCTAAAACAGCAGATACACCTGTTGAAAAACACCTGGGGACAGACCAGCTGGACAGAAGTAGGGCTACACTGACCCGGTAAAGGATCCCCAGCTGCAGTGAAGCTTAGCATTGGCTAAGCAGATTGTTGCAGAGTGCAGTTTAAAAAGGTAATGGAATCCCAGCGTCTTCATGTGTTTATGTTGGAAGGAATCAGTTCTGTTTGTACAGGCAAGGAATAGGTTGTGTGATTCATATTAGGATATGGTTAAATATCTTCATACACTAAGATTTTAAGGCCTGTGAGATCTAATTAATTCAAGTTGCATTTATTTACTCCTGCGTTTACAGAGAAAACTAATTCCTCTCAAAGCTATTCAGCTCTGTGTATCTTTTGAACAATATAGAGAATAGTGTGCAAAATGCACAATATTTTTCCTTACCAGTCTATTTCCAAAGGTGTTGAGGCCAGCGGCTTTCTGAATTTAAAAACAGGGTCCTAATTGTAATGATTGTTAAGGTTGATTATCAGTTATGGCTGAATATTGATTGTGATCATATTGTGATAATCATATAAGTGATAGACATCTTACAGAGATGTCCAGAGAATAGTCATTTATAAAATTACAACACTTGCTTCACACCATTCTTTTCCAGTATTGTTCAGACCTCATTTGAAGGGATCATGCTCTGCTGGTAGAGAATTAAGCCTCCCTATGAATTCATCTGACAGCCTGAATAAACCTGCTAAGCCTGGAGACAGTACCTTTGATTGCTTCACCAGTTAAGCAGTTTGTGACTTGACCTCAAATAACTGTAAATGATGGCTGCTAATAGATTCATTTACCCCTGATACTCAGGCCTCAGAGCTCACAACAAGAATCTGTTGTGAAATGTACTGATTGCTGATACACAGTTCATGTTCAATGGCCAGCACACATGAATGCATCACTCACTGTTTGTTTCTGTGAAACGTGTACATATTTGAACAATGCCTCAAAATTGTTCAGCACACATTTAGTTACAGTGTCACTGAAAACACCCTACTTGCTAAACATATTTAGTTTTAACATTTGGACAAAAGTTATAAATAGTTCTACTCAAAATTAATCTACTCCAGAGGCATTGTTGATTTTGGAAGATGTAGATTTAAGACTTGGTCATATTCTAGCCGTAAAGAAATTTGAAGTTGAGTTCCATAAGCAGAGATACATTCAATCTCATGTAGCTATTCCATCCCCAATTTTCAGAGGCCTGAAGTTTAAAAAAAAGTTTAAAACTTCTGTGCAAGAAAAATTCTCCTAGTAATTCTTTGTCTCCAGAAATTCTCGTGAGGTATTCTTTGCTTCCTTTGTGAATTTTTAGTATTGTTATAGGATCAGATTTCATGGAATATTGACATTTATCTTACAGTGCTACCCACAGCAGCAGCATAAGATCTGTGATTTCATGGAGTCCTAGTGCCAGAGAAAAGGGATGGAATGATTGGTTGTTGTAGATCAAAGACCACTTGTTGACTGACCCTGGCTATCACTGATATGCTTGGGATTGATCTTTGGGAGATATTGTGCTTCTCATGAAACCTTGAGGGCATTGAGTCTGGGACAGAAGAGCAACTTATCTATTCTGTTCCTTGTTCCTATCCTTCTACATGGATATTTATGTTAAGATTTTCACCTATGCTAACAGTTTACTGAATTCATTTCTGATAAGAAGACTCTCTTCACATCATAAAGAATTCTATAAATGCATCATAGCATTATTATTTCCCTGTTTAATAAAGTATTGAATACATTTATTAGTGTAAGATCGATTGCAACACATGCACAGCAGCGTAGTGTAATTTTTTGAGCACCATGAAGAAAGTTTTTCCAGCTGAAAGAACTGAACTGCAGTTATGAGCTAAAACTGTCAGTCTTGCTCTGCAACCTGTTTCTGTTCTTCTCCAAGTCATAGCTGGCAGTGGGTTACTGTAAAGCCACACATGCTCCCAGCATTTCAGTGGTACTAATGCCTCTGTCATAGTTCTTAGAAACATTTGTACTTGAGCCACTCCAGAGTTATGAATCATATACACACATAAATACTTTCCCCAGCTATGGGATAGCAAACTGGATTTTATTCTATAAAGGGAGAAATACTTCTTTCAAGAAAAGAAGACAAATAAGTGTGGAAATCTCTCCCATACTATCAATACTGTTCTCAGGCTTTCTTTGTCTAATTCAAATTTATCTAACTTTAAAGACAGCTTCCATCAATTTGCTTCCAAGATGTCACCTAGCTGTTCCTCTGCTATCAACTATAATGAACAAGACATAGTACAGCCATTTTTTATATTTACTTATTAGATACAAATTGTTCAAAGAAATTTTGCAATTTTGTCATAAACAAGCCACATCTTATCTTACTGATTTTGCTAAAATCTGCTATTTTACCTAAACATACATTGCTATTTATGACATTATAAAAGAAACCACTAACCTGCTTCAGAGGACTGAACAGGATCCTGAAACTGGTAAGTTGCTGAATACAAGGGAGAAAACACATGAATTGGACATACTGAGGATGGCTGAAATACTGATTTCCTGATGTCTCTGTAGTTGCTCTGTCTTCACACTGACTCACCAATGGAGAAAACCACTTCAACTCTCCTGCCTGTGCTAATCTCTCCTTCATCTCTAATCGTAGCTAAGAGATTTATTTCAAGATTCTTATGCCACCAGATTAAATCCTGCAAAACAGGCCAATTAACTGAGTGTGAACTGAGATCTCACCAACAAAATGGTTTATAGGAATTTCTTCTACCTTTTTACCCTGCCTGTCATTTGGGCTAGTAAGAAACAGAACTGTTTTTCAGTACCTGCTAATGTCTTCAGTAGCTCTTAATTTGTTTTTAACAATAAATATGCCTCCAGAGGAGGGAAGAATGAGAATAATGAAAGTTTGTGATTCTGTGGGAAGGGAAAATCTATCTTAGGCAACTATCATTTATATGCACTATTATGTTCCTTACCCATGATTCCATATTTTGTTACTTTGGATGCAATTTTCTGTTCTCTGTGTATTGAATGTGATTGTCCTAGAAAATAATTCAAGTAACCAAGAGCAATTTGATCATCCTGTATGATTCACGGTAGGTTCTGGTTTGGGAAGCTTTCCAGGTTCAAGAACAATCCAGTAGAAACCTCTGTCCTAGTCTCTTATCTAGCTCTATTCCAAGCCAGAAGCAAAAGTGTCATGTCCTCTGGCTTTTCTGAGCCCAGCACGTAGCAATTTGTGGGACAGATGTGGCTGGTTTGAACTGACAACAGTGGTGGCAACAAGCTGAGTCTGCAGCAGTGCTTGGTTCAAGTTAGAGGCGATGTCAGTACCAGAACTGAATCCCTAAGCAGGAGCAGGTTTGAGCTATAGGGTCCATATCTATAACACCTTAGCACAGCAGAGAGAGTTCAGTGGGCACATCACTGTCTGCAAGAGACCCTGCACCAGGCATTGTAAATGTGTAGAAATATTCTCAGAAGCATAAACTGTCCTCTCCTGGCTTATGATAAGCAAGAAGCCAGTACCCTGATATGACTGTTTCTAACTCTTGTGTTCTGGCAGTACACTGGCTCTATCTTGCCTGTGTCCCAATGATTCACAGCGTATGTGATACATCTGGGACCTGTTGGACCTAATGCATATGGAGCACACAAATGCTCGCATATGATCAAATACACCCCAATTGCATTGAATTAATCCTGTGCACGACTCATTCATGCTTTGGACTTGCAGAACTCATGCAGACCACAGGGAATATTTTAGATCTGTTCAAATGTGTTGGTTTGTGTACAGATCAACTCCACAGAAGCATATTCAACAGGTAAAATGTATTCCTTGGGCACAGCACAAGTACACAAATGTACACATTTTGAGCTATTGTTTGGCTGGGATGTGATATATCAGAAATTCTGGACAAATGGCTGTAGTACTTTTCTATGCTAAAAAAAGTTCACTAGTGAAAATTCTACCCATCTGCTGAACTACGAGTGTATTATCCTTGAGTGTTAGAAAATGTTACTGCCTCGGTTACCTTGTAGCAGAAAACTGCAGCTTCCCTGTGGCTGCTTTGCAACACAAACCTCGTACTGGCGTGCATGGAAGCAAGCAAGCAGGAGATGGCAGTGCTGCTGTATGAAGGCTTTTTCAACAATACAGAGCAAGAGTTTTTTTTTTTTTTTTTTTTTTTTTTCAGTTTGTATTAGAGATTAGAGGTCATTCACACAGGTAATGGAAGCTCAAGAATACCCCATTGTAAGAAATTACTTCAATCCAGCTGTAATGCAGTTAGAAGCCAGTGCTACCCGTATTTTTTGTTCCATCTCATATCTGGAAATGGTTTCAGCTGCAAATGTATCAAAAGTTGAGTAATTCAGATATTAGTTCTGTGTCATAGCAGTTTATAATTAACCACAATGCACTTTCTTGCAGACCTTTGGGACGCCCAGACATCGTGACCACAGAATAGCATTTTGTAACTTGTGTTTGAGTGATTGTACGTGGGGGATTGCATCTATCACCCAGTGGTACAGAAAGAGATCACACACTTTCCTGCTAACAGGGGAGTTTGCTGTGCTATGGCTTAGGATCCAAACAGGTAAATTTAACAAATGTTTGACCAATTACTTACCTATTTAGTATCATTCATATATAAGTCCCCAGGCAAGGATGTGTTATGAATCAGTGTAATTAAATAACTAGTTGGGATGATGCAACATTTAATTTTACATCTAGTTTCCAAAAATTCACATTTTATTTTTATATTTGGATGGCTTTTCATTTCACCTTGTATTTAATGTAAGTGACAACTAATGATATGAGATTTTGCAGTACTGGACTAAAACTGGAGGCACTTGGTGAGTCTGATGGAAGCAAGAGCTATACAACCTTTCTGAGCTGGGGCAAGTCCATATTCAGGAAGAGATTCTCACTGATATGTGATAATGGGGAGAGAACATGAACAACAATTTGCTCTTTTTGGCTTTTATAAAATTGAGAACCACATGGTAGACACTTAGAGAATTAAGTTATTAAACAAATAAAAGTAATTGAGTCTTTGAAGAACATTAATTTCTCAATTACATTTTTGAACTTTTAGGAAGGAAGTATAGTGGTATTTAGATGATTATGGTTGTTGCAGTAGATAAAGATACCTAAGTTAAGTCACAACATCTGAAATTTTTATGGAATTGCAGAGTTGGCAGAGGTGATGTCAAAATTTAAAGGCAAGAGGTAATGGCAATAGTCAATTTAAAAGAACCCAGTTTGTACATTAAAATGACACAAAGCTTACTGAAAACAAAGTCAGTTTTATTTTTTTACAACAACAGCTTTACACTGTACTACAGTTGTACCAAAAGATCCGCTGTATTATGTTCTGTGAAAAATGTGAATACTATAATTGTAGCTCATCTATTTGCCTGAAGAACACCACAGACGAAACAAATCAGAAAAAGAAGTACTACATTTTTTAGATGTGTAAAGGTTTTTACAATATGGATGCTGAAAATCAGTCTCAGGCAGAAAAGGAAATTATAGCAGACCTGCATGAACTGCACTGCATGTGTACAGCTCGTCATTCAGGGTCCTGTGCATTGCAAGAAAATCCATATCAGTACCTTTCAGGCTGGCTCTGATTTCAATCCATAGGAGCTGTACTGTCCACAATCTCTGAGTCATCCACTCGTGACTCACAATGAGTCATTACAAATGGAAAACTAAGGCACAGAAATAGTGTATTCACCTTAAAGTCAGACCAGCAGTCTACAGTACAGCTGGAAATAAACATGTATTTTATATTGCCTGGTAACCTAAAACTTCCATCTTGGCTGTAAATTCTTTCTGAAGACTAGAATCCATTTTTACAACTTAATCATAATGAGACCATGCAGCAATCTTTGCTTTTCACTTTTTTACCTTATTCACTATGGATCTTATCCTCACAAGCCAGGTATCAGGAAGCTTTTTGCAGAATGAAATTATACACATAATATGAGGCCTGGCAGCAGAATTCTCTTTACATAATGAGGTAAAATTTTCCTTTTTAAATTCCATATCTCATAGCATCAATACTTTGGTGCACTATACTACCAACTGACCCTTCTTCTCCTAGCAAAGTAGGCAGATATACACAGTCACATTTCTCCTCAAGAGACCTCCTAAATTAATCGGTACCTATTCTCAGCTTACTATAAACCTGATGTTGATGCTATTTTTCACACTCCAGACATCATTTGAACTGAACAATATTACTCAGGTCATATTGTAGGGAATCTGAGATTATTTTGGAAAGAAAAGACAGTTACCAAGGGAAAAAAAAAAAAGAAAAAGATACTTGCGGGAGTTCCTGAAGCTGTCAAATAGACAGAAGCCAGTACCCAGAACCCAGTGCTCTTACAGCTTTTCCAAGATCCCTCTGTTGTGTGAGTGGTGACTTCATGCTTATTGAAACTCTGTCGAGAAATCACAATTTGTGGAAAAAGACTGAAGGAAACTCAGGTGCCTTAGTGTAGAGAAGACTGGTGGTGAGAGATGAAAATAGTGTTCAAATAATTTTATAGGTAATTGCACAGAGGAAAGGAATACATTCCTTTGGTGATAGGATATGAGAAGAATAATGGGTGAAATAATTATTTTAGTGAGCATAGCAAAACAGCTCATAAGAAACTCCTTGATTTCCATCACTTTTACAACAGGTTGAGGACCACTGGCCAGGAGTGTTGTAGGGACAGTTGGAAAAGGGGCTGAACTAAATGTCTCAAGGTCTGTGATTTATCATTTGCTATTAACTAGATACCTGTTTAAACCTCTACAACAGCTCTTGGTAAGAGCTTTCTCATCTTTGGCTGATACTTCCTTTGATCCTTGACTTTTGCCAGAAATGTGAGCTTATGAAATGTTTTTACCTTTCTACTCTTCAGTGAAAGCACTGTTTCTGCCTCCATTTATATATTAATTTTAGTTTAAATTTTCAGCAATTTTTCCATTCTAGGAGTTGGTGTATGTTAACTTTCTGACTAACCAAACCTGTGAATTTTCCATCTTTAAGGTCTGGTCATCCTTCTATCTGTATCCTCCTTCTATTTTTTTTTTTTTCCTCTCTCTTCTTTTTCCTGACATCTGACTCTCCAAAAATTTTTGTGGAGCTTGTCTTCTGTAGTCAACTAAGCAGAAACATTATTCAGAACTTCTGACTCATACAAAAATAAATAAGTATTGCCAAGACCCCAAAGTCCAGGCAAGGAAGTTCCAATGGAAATGTTTGAAACCAATGAGACTGGATTTTGCAGGATGAGTCATCCACTGCCATACATGTTGATTTGAAGAAAATAACAGTAGACTTCAGAAGTTCCTGCACATTGTTAATCATGTCACTCTTCTCCATCACAGACATATGAATATGTTTGTGCATAGGTGCAGATTTAAATATTTAAAGATTCCTTGAAGAAAAATTAGATCATTCTTTTCAGACAAAAACTATTGATGAAAATTCTCACATCTCCCTTACTACACAAAAAAGATGATTTCCAAGAAAGCAAACTTATTTTTCCATTGCTATATCTTATGAAGCCTAGGGAACCAGAAGTTGGAAGCATTAGAAAGTTGTGTTCCATCAATAGACATTCCTGGAAATTCTGATCTTTTCCTTCAAACAAAAAAGATATTAGAAGCAGGTACCCCATTAGATATGTGACTATTTTCTCATCTCTGTTCTTTTTTAAATTAAAAAATAATAAAAGCTAAAGCTATGTCTAGCTGTGCCCAGAAATAGTTTGCTGTCACTTTGGTCTTTACTGGCTTGTTTATATCTGTTTTTTAATTCAGACCAATTCTATTTATTGCCTCATTACATGATTTAACATTTACTACATTTAATCTTAAATAATTATGCATAATATTTGTAATTATTAAATATAAAACATCCATATTAAGAGGTAAGAATATCTTTATATGACTGGGGATTATTTTTCATACAGTCAAACTTATTAAGAAATCATAATCATTGCCATGCACATACCAGCACAATTAAATTTTTTTGTTCACATCTTTTCATAGGCATTATGTGGCATAATAAAGTTTGGTCTGGCAAGCCTTTTGGGATTTGGAGTAATTTCTGTAATTAATCCTCCTGCTCTCTAGTTTAAGAGTTTTGGTATGCAGTACTTTTCTTCTTGCAGTCTACAGCCAAGTGAGACATTCAGGATTGAATTAAGACAACACACTGTGTTGTGGTTTAACCCCAAGTAGCAACTAAGTCCCAGCAGCTGCTTGTTCACTCCCCCTACCCTGCCTCAGTGAGGAAAAAAGTGGATAGAAAAGGCAAACCTCATGGGCTGAGATACAAACAAAATATAAAAGATATTAACAATTAGACACTACTACTACTAATTGTAATGGAGAGAGAAATAAAATCCAATAGAAACGAGATGCACAATTGTTCACCAGCCACTGACTGATGCCCAGCCTGTCTCCCAGCAGCCATTGACACCTCATGGCCAACTCCTTCCCCATTAATATACTGGGCATGCTGTTCTGTGGTGTGAAATATCCCTTTGGACAGTTTGTGTCAGCTGTCCTGGCCATGATCCCCTCCATTCTTGTGCACCTCCTCACTGGCAGAGCACAGGAAGCTGAAAAGTCCTTGATTTAGAGTAAGAGCAACTCAAACCCAACTAAAACATCAGCCTGTTGCCAACATTATTCTCATACTAAATCCAGCACTGTAGCAGTTACTATAAAGAAAATTAACTCTATCCCATCTGCAACCAGGACAGTTTGCTTTACTGATTTATTTTGTACTACCTGGGATACTCTTAAACAGAGAGGTGCCCATTTGCTGTGGTTCACAGCTGCTGACTAACAGCTGCAAGAAGAGACATTTTTACATTGAGAGAGCCAACTAGAACTAACAATGTAAGAGCTGAACAAAGGGCATAGGACAAGTTTTGGCTTAGGTAACTTTTTCCAAGGGAAATCAACACAATACATCTCAGCTTAACTACATGTACTATCAAAAAAAAAAAAAAAAAAAAAGAAAAAAGAAAAAGAAAATAAACTAGACTGGCTCAATTTAATATTCTTATTTACATAGAGATTTTAACATGCTGGTGGTTTTTTGGGTTTGGTTGTTTGGGTGGTTTTTTGGTGTGTGGTAAAGATATTCTGCAAGTCTGCACTGACAGAGGAAACGCTGGTATCTGTTATACTTACCAACATCTCTGAACCTAAAATAGTAGAACAGAAAGCCTTGAAGGACTTCTTGGTGTATTTCTGGAGCAGCGAGTTAGAAATGATTAGATCTTTTCTTTAAGGACTTCCTTCACATAAGTGGAAACAGATTTTCCTTTTGAAAAGACTCAGTTTTAGTTTATTTTTTTCTCTGCTTGACTTTTATTCGAACCATCTAAGTTTTGTCTGCTTATGAAGAGCATGTGGTAATTTGGAAACTTACAGCTCACTGTACTTCAAGTAACGATGAAGGAAAGGCTATTTGGTCTTTTAAAGCTTTCAGCGTGCAAAAAGACGTGTACACCTGGTGTACATGATTCCCATGTACATGGGAATCCCATGATTATGTGCATGGCAATTGTATTAGATAATGAATTACCTTGTGAAATTCCAAAGTGATGAGAGAAACTATGCCCCCTGGATCTGAAATGATGCACAGGTAAACAGACAAACCAGATAAACAAGTTTGTTAAGGCCTTTCCATTCTCCTTAATTTAATCAGAAAATTCTCCTGAAGAACTGTACACCTCAGGCAACATGTCAATTATTTGGGGAACAATAAAGTACTCTTCACAATGGATTCATACTCATGAGCTCCTCATTACATCTAGCATGCAGCAAGTTTTGTTGGCAAAACTAATTACTTAAATTAAGAGGTGGTTAGGTTATTTACCTACCCTCAGTTATGATCTGGGAGCAAAAACACTGCCTACTTTAGAGTGTATGTGAAAAAATTATTTGTTTGGTGCATAAGAAGAGTATTATTATTATGCTAGAATAACTGTCACCTTTGCAATGCCTTTAAGACAAGTTTGAAGGAATATGAAGTTCCAATTGAATATTTTCCATCTGAGAAATTGTAAGTGCCTTTTAAAGGTAAGCAAAACCCATAACTCCTTTTGTAATCCAGGAAAATATGTACCATTGTGTATAAAAAAAGCAACTCTCTCCACCTATTGCCATCAACATTGGTTCATTTCTATTCACAAAATTAACCTTTCTTCACTCCATCAGCTTTCTTATTATCTGCTTCAATTGTTAGGACACATAATACACATATGCATTCACTACATACAGAGAAATGTATGCTCATCACCAGTGTTTATCCACACCACTATGACTGGTGGCCCACTGGATGAGGCAATTCCCTTTGTTAATGAGGAAGCTTCTTCCTGACACTGACACTGAGCAACTCGCAACTGTTTGGGTTCACTGCTAGGTTTGGTTCACAGCTCCCACTTCTGGGTAACTCACTTGTGAACTACCAGAGCTAAAAATCTTCCTTTTCATAAAGTAGCAGGACAAGATACTGTTTCCTAATCATACTCTTTAACTATGATCTCCTTGTGATGAATGAAGAATGGGCTTAAATTATTCACACTATCTTCTTATCCAGCTGGCAGTAGGGAAATAAAGGCACTTTTTATTTTTTTCCCCGCTTAAGGAAACTTCACATGAGAGAAACACTACGGTGTGTTTACTCACTTCATACAAGCTGCTGTGAGCACAGCAAATCTGTACTTCCTCCTTCCCGCAGCACAGGCCTGTCCTAGGTGCTGGTCTGCCAGGCGGATCCAGCCTCTGGGCTGGCACTGTGGCCTACAAACGCGTCCTGCGGGCTGGTGTGCGATGATGGCACCCACAGGGGAGTGCCCGCTCCGTGGCCTCAGGAATCTCGAGGGTCTTGCCTGCAGTGAGGAGTCACCTGTGAGAGCGGGAAGCCTTCCCTTCGAAGGCCGTACTCACCTAGGCACGGGACACATCACATCCACCGTTTCCTACAGTCACTGAGCGGAGCCCAAGGGTGACAGCCCTGCTGCGCCCCCGCAGGGGACAGAGGTCCTCGCGGCGATGCGCGGTCACTCGCGCGCCCCGCCCCGGCCTCTCCTTCCTCATCCCTCTCGCCCCACCCGCGGCCGGGCAGCGGCCCGCGCCCATCAGGCCCCGGGCAGCCCGCCCAGGTGCGGACAGCGCGGCCGAGCCCCGGCTGCCGAGGCGGAGGCGGCACCGCAACGAGAGCCCAGCTTCCCGCCGGCAGCGGCCTTGCGGCGGCGAGCGCCCAGGGCCAGCGCCGACCCCCGCACGGGCGCTGCCCCTCGGAAGCTCATCGGGAACGGGAACTCCGGTGCTTATCCCGCAGCTCGGCCCTGGGGCTGCGCGGAGGCGGCCGCGGCTGGACCGGCGCTCGCCGGCTCAGCCAACCCCGCACTGCACAGCGCCGCGTCCAGGTGCGCCCGCCCCAGGCGCCCTGATTGACGGCGCTGGGAGCCAATCGCCCGTGAGGAATCGCGGCAGCTGCCCAATCACGGCTCCGGAAATGGGATGTGGGCGGTACCCCGGGGGACAGCGGGCTCGGTGGCGCCGCGGCCGAGGTAGGGCGAGCGCGGGGGCGGCGGCGCGGGCGAGCGCGGCCGGGCTCCGGCCGGCACTGCCGCAGGGATGGCGGCGGCCGCGGCGAGGGGCTCAGCCCCCATGGGGAGCGCTGCGAGCCGCCCCGTGACCCGCTGAGCGCCCTCCGCCTGCGCGCTGCCGTTACCCCTCCCCGCGGGCCGGCCCGGCTCTGCAGTCGCCATAGAGACCGCGCCGCACGCCATGGGGCGGAGGCTGGGCCGGGGGGCGCCGCTGTAGCCCCCGCCCCGTGCCGCGCACACCATCCCTTGTGGGGCCGGGGGCGCCGCCGGGACTCGCCGCGCCGCCCCGAGGAGCCGCCGCCTCGGCCCCGTTCCAGGTGAGGATTCGCGGTGCTGCGCCGCGGCCGCCGCCGTTACCCCGCGCCCCGGCCCCGCGGGCGCTCTGGCCGCCTCGGCGGGGCGCGGCCCGTGGGCTCCGGCGGCTGCCGGCCCGGCCCCGGCGGCTGCTGCGTGGGAGCCGCGTCGCGGTTTCTGTCCCCGCGGGAGAGGGAGTTTGCCGGGCGCGGGAGCTCCGGGGGCCACGGCCCGCCCCGAGAAGGGCTTATTCCAGTGGGGCAGGACGGGGCGATCCCCTCCATGGAGTTAAGGTCGGCAGATCTGGCGGGCTCCAGCAGCAGTCACCGCTGCCCCGGCCTCTACGGAGAACTCAGATTTATAGGCACGAGATATTTTTTTTTTTTGTCCCTCCCACTTGCTGCAAGAAGGCAAATGGTACAGAAATTTACGTGTTCTGACGGCGAAAGATCTCTGTTTTAAAATAGCTGCGTCTGTATTTCCAGCCCTGGGTTGTGGCATGCGTGTGGCGGCTGCTGTGTGGGCACGGCTGGATGGGAAGCGGGCTGTCTGTCGCCTGGCGCTCTAAGTGCCGGAGCCATTAGCGGCACTTGCATCGATCCGTGCATACAGATATGCCCGGCTAGGCCGCGGGTGCGCGCACCACGGCGCTCAGGGCGACACAAACTGCGTGTGGAACGGCGTTCAAAATACGTTATTGCACGTACTTTTAGCTTTCCAAAGAGGAAGTGGGAAAACGCCTGGTTCCCAAGTCTACAGATGATCTCTGGAGCTGCAGCGGCATCCTTAGGCTTCTGTTGTCACTCTAGAGCAAAAGCAATGAGAGGACAAAGCTTGCTACGAGGTTTGTACCCTCTGCTGTGAGCCAGAGCAGTTGGAAACAACTGCTAGTGTAAGTGGGGGTGGGAGTGCAAATAGTGATAATATTGATGTATTATAGTGGGGGTGGAGGCAGATGGACACAAAGGAATGACCCTGGAGTATACCACAGCATTTTGAGAACCTTCTGCTGTATTTATAATTAAGCTGGAAAGGGCTAGAGAAAATGAGTTATAAAATAGCCTGTAGTGGCTTTCTTAGTTATACTCTATGTGTAGGACCAGTGTAATTTCAGCTTAAATGTTCTGAATTAGTAAACTATATTGCAGGAATGTTGAGAGCCTTAAAATAAATTGTACTCTATTTATTTAAGTATCTTGTTAGCCTTGAAGTGTGTGGTTAGTTTCTGTGTTGTGGCTCTGGAAAAAATGAGTGTATTTTTAAAATGTATTCTGCATAGTTAATGCCATGCCTTTGTTAAACACATGCTAGTTATGGTGTAGATATGTTAGTTCATTTTACACGAGGAAAAAAAAGGTTAGGACTTATTTTGCTCCTCTTATTTGATTTTGGCAATGTTTTTTGAAGTCTTAATTGTATGAATTCATGATACAAAGATACCCAGCATTTTTTTTTGTGTTAATATTGCCCTGAATGCTTTCTTGATGATGATTTATTTGCTTTACAGGGTGAATTACGTTTAACAAAGTAGTAGAACTTTCTTAACTTGTTAAACCAGAGGTATACTTGTTAACATTTGTTTGGCCTGTCAATGAAATTATATATGGGAAAGTTTGACTGCAGTAGTATGAGTAGTCATTTGTCAAAAGTTATTTTGAAAACAGTGCATCAAGATACAGTTTAAAAAATGTGAAGATGGAAGAAATTATCCGTAAAAAATACTTTGTTATTCTCTAATATATTCCCGATGTACCGTTATTTACTTGAAGCTCAGCATCTTTTTAAACTTCCTGTTTGGGAAGGATGAGCTTAGGATGAGAAGAACAAATTGAGTGACTGGAATATCGTGACGTTGCTTATGTTTAGTGTAGTCACTGTAGTGCTGCTGCATACTGCAGGCTCTGATACTTCCAACAGCACAAATTCCAGAGGCACTTTTCTCAGTATGGCTGATAATATCAAGAAGATTTTTGAGTATGACAGAGGAGAGATATGAGTGGGGTTTTCCTTGTTCAAAACTGGCTTCTGGATGATCAGTTTCTGCCAGTACTAGATATTTGTGTACACAAGGTTAAGCATTTGTTTAGTGTGTGAAGTTGCAGTGTATGGTATATTAATATACTACTGTGTTTTCTGTTTTAGTAAGGGCTTGTTTATTTAGTGGGAATGAATTGGTACTTTAGAAAGGAGATTGACAGTTTCTGTGTATTCCTGTGTCTTGCCTTGTCTGTTTCTTTTTCTCTGGGGAAGCACTACACAAAGCCTTTGTGTTAGGCTGGAGGGGAGGAGGAACAGCTGCCTTTTCAGTAGGAGACCCCAGGATTTGTCGTGGTCTCCCAGGGATGCGTTGTGGTGCATGGACCAGCCACTGTCTTTCCTCCCTCGTTCTGCGAAAACACTCTCACCTCAAGAAACCTGGGCTTCCTTTGACTGATTTCTCAGAGCAGCGAGTTGTGCAATGGATCTAGCAGATCAGTCTGAAGAGCTAATTGTTAAAGTATTGGTGGGCAAGAATTAAAACATGCAAAATTGCCAAAATATAAGGTTTATCTTAAGGAATTCAAAAGGTAGAGGTCATGTGTGTTTACAATTTTCTTGTTATGGACTTGACTTCTTGTTCAGGATTAGGGTGAAAGAAACTTTTTCAAATCTTTTACTTGGCTTTTTTTTTTCTGTTTAAGAGTATAGTATCTAGGGTACTTGAGTGGGAATTAAACATGTTAATTTTTAGAAGTGGAGATAAAAACTGTTTCAGTTGGATACAGCTAAATGGAGCAGTTTAATTTTTTGCTTTCCACGCACAAGTAGAGTGCTCTAATGCTTGTACTGTATTCTCTGTCATGCAGTGGCAGAATAAAAGAGGGAAGTTGGCTTCCCTCTTTTCGTGAGAAATATTGGGTACTATCTAATATGGATTTTAGTAACTATATCTTGTATGTTCTTTCATAATACCTTCTTTAAAAATACCATCTAGTCTTTACTTATCCTTTACAACTTTATTTATTTATTAAAATTTTAGAGTCAGAATACTCCCCTCTCCTTGCTTCAGTGCTAGGTGTTGAGTGGTCATTTGAATTTATAGTCTATCATTCTCTGTATGAGCTTATAGGTCACTAGTCTTGAAACCTAACTAGTGGAAAATTCAAGCAAAAAAGTCTGGCCTTCTGACACTTCACCTCTTGATCTGGTTGAAAATTCTTTTCCCATTTTTGAGATGTTGTACAAGTCATAACTTTTGAACAGGTTTTTTTCAAAATTATTTTTCAGTTAATGGAAATGAATCCTGGAAAGCTTGAGAAGGTTTTTGGGGAGAAGGGAAAGATATAATTTGAGAGGGGTGAGGAAAGGAGGGCAGATTGAGAAACTGAAGAAGTCTTGAGTGTTTTTAACAAAACTATTTTGTTAAAAAATTAAAAATATTTTTATTGTTGTGTTCAGGCATGTTTTTCTGTGGTTTTTGTCCTGTGTGTTTGAGAACTTTTCATCACAGAATTGCATCACTCAAATGTTATTTCATGCTGTTGCTTTTTGTGTGAAGAGATGAATAAATTATAAAGAACTGCGCTGATGAGGAACTCTATCCACTAATTCTTCCTATTGGAGAAATGTGTGTATGTAGCTTAGCCTTGCATTTCAGTGCAAGTAGTAGTTGGAAGAGTTGAAGGCCTCTTTCATGGATTAAGTTTGCCAGATCATTGATGGTACTGATGAGGAGAGTAATTTTCTTTTCAGTACAAAGCTATCTGATGTATAAAGGAAGAGTAAAATATGCTGAACTTGCTTTGAGAGCTTGTCGAGGATGTCAAGTCTCTTTATTATGTAGCCATATTTTTCTGCCTGGGTGTTGCAAAAGGACTTATTACTTGTTGCAGGGACAGGTTACTAATGTGGAGCTCACATGCAGAGAAACGTAATGAATCAGGTTTTGTCATCCTGGTCTGTTTATATAGAAATAATGTTATTATGTGTTTGCTACACTTCTCTCCCAACTGAAGTTATACAAATTTTTTTCCACAAGACTCATCTGCAGTTAGGAGAGATCTTGGCTTTCAGAGCTTGTGTCTTTTTAGTAGTTGGGAATTGTCTTCAGTCAGCAGCTGCCTATTGATTCTAAGAGGGGGTTTGTTCTGCTCTCTGTCACTTCCCAGATAATTCTTAGACAGTATTTGTTGCTTCTGTCATGCTCTGTCTCAGAGTACTAGTTTTGTGAGGGTGTTAACAACACTTATTGATACAATGTTGTTCAACATAGTAAGAATTAGATTGCTTGGTTACGTGGTGTATCAGCAGGATGTGTCTTGTAGCTGTCAAATTTACTTGTTGCCATAGTAATGCTTCAAATGCCACTCGTGGCAAGCAGTGTGACTTTGAGCATATGAAGTATGACTCTAGCTTTGCAGTGTTGAAGAATTAAAAAAAAGAGGCAGTGATCTGTAAATAGAATATACTTTTCAGCATGAAACTGGTGACATTTTAGAATGTATTTGTATTCTTGAGTTATGTGCTGCCTTGAAATAATTATTGTCTTGTCTTTCATTTACCAGCATCTTGAGCTTAACCGATCTAGAATGGGCATTATCAACTGATAGAAAATGTATCAGACGAAGAATGACTGTGCTATTCCTTGAGTTTGATTGAATTGAATGCCCTGTTCATATGTGATGCTTTGATTTTCCATCTGCAGTAGTCTATAAATAAAATCAAAGTATAATTCCCTGAGTCAAGTCAGCCTAGAACAAACTGTCATGTTGCACTCTGAGAGTTAAAGGAGAGGAATTGACATTGGATCACTGTTCTTTTTCTGTGTGATATTTTGTGCTTTTTCATTAAGATCTAGCAATTATTGTGATAATCATGATGGTTTTGGGTGAAATTACAGTTCTACAGTTTTGAACAAGACGGTGTATCCAGTGAGGAAGCCTACTGAATAATTAATATGATTAGAGAAAAATCTTGAAAGAATCACAGGTTAGATTATTATCAAGAAAGGATTGACTGGTCTTACAGGAGCAGTGTGCTAGCTAGGCCAGTCAGGTCTTGTCTTGACCAGCCAAGAACTAAGAAATTGATGCTGAAGCTGAGGAGCAAACCCCACTAAAGGGTTACCCCTCCCACAGTAAAGGATATGTGTGTGGGAAAGAAGCTCCGTTATTGACTGTCTGGTGATACTTGTTATTTATTTATGGATGTACATAGATATAAGAATATTTTTCACATGTTAGCTCCTGCAGATGAAAATGCACATGATTGTTAAACCAGTCTAACAGTTGGCTACTGCTTTTAAATGGAAAATTGTGTTTTCTGCCTGAGCCTTTTCTAGTGCCCATTGATCTCTGAGCTACACTGAGTCAACTCATTAACTTGGCAGAGAATGATTGTAAAAATGGAGTTGTTTGTATTGTTTTTTGGCTGATGTCTGTTTTGTAACTCTTGCTAGGTCATGCTGTTATGTGCAACTTCACCCTGAATTCATAGCTGAGATAGTCATAACGAGATCCTTTTGTTTACTGTAGCCTGCATGCTCAGCTGACAGGTTTTCCTGCCTATTGTCAGTTCAGGGAGGACACCAGAGAAAGAGAAACATTTTATGTGAAAGGCTGCTTTGAGGTGATGGTGCACTTCTCTGTTAATTTGAAGGAAATTTGGGCAGGATGCTAATTTCAAGCTGGACATTTCTTCCTGTTGTTCTGATACATTTCATTAATTTTGAGCCCAGGATACCTCAGTCAAGTGGCAGTGCTTCTGTGTGTATCTTTCCTTGATCAGTCAATTTTCCCCTCGTAATCAGGGAGCAGCTGTACTTTGTCTGGCTTGTTGGAACTGGCAGTTAATACTTCAATTCTATTGTGAGGCCCTGCATCAACATGTAATGGCTCACTGAAATATTTCTTTTTCCTGGAGTAAAGGTTTGGACAAAATTGATTTATGGTCTAAATCAGGACTGTGGCTTACTTATGAGTAGCCATGCTGTAGATGTTGCTCTTATTTGGTGTAGACATATTATAAAGTGCTTTTATATTCCTTGCTCTGAAACATGTAAAAGCTGGATCTTGGTTTTGAATGTAGTTATTACTACTCTTAACTGTATTATTTCTATTCTAGCTTCTGGTGTTACTAAAAAAATTAGACTGTACACAGATTTTACCCATATCATTGAGTATTTCCTGTTTCTCATTAGAAATCTCATAACCCTGCTTGCCATGTGATTGTGTATCCACATTATGCTCTTATAGAGTAGAAGTTAGTTGTTGTTTAAATAATGATTTCAAAATTCAGGAGTCTCTCACCACAGTTTAAAACTTAGTATAGTATGCTCCAAGCAAATGTAATGACTGTTGTTACTAAAAAAAAAAAAAAAAAAAGGAAAATTCTTACAACTTGTGTTGATAGAATTGTATTTCCTTTATGTAAATTCAAGAACTTAGAGAATACTGCTATCAATGTAGGGTTATTACACTTTGCCATAATGGTGTCATGTGTAAATGTTTCCATATCTGTATCCATACCAAATTAAATTTCTCAGTCAATCTGAAGTAAAATTTCTAGTTTTAGACAAATTATTTGTAAAGATCAAGTGTTCAAACATTCAAAATATACAAATATGGCGGGTTATAGGTCCGCAATACAATCAGGATTATTTTTGTAGCCCGGTCTTTTAATTTGGAGAGATTTGGAGTTTAATGTCTTTATTTACATACAGCCAATATTTCCTAAAACATGTAACACTCTTATGCAATGCTTTTTATTATTTAAGTAAGGGATAAACTGAAAGCCTGTAAAGGTTTCTGAGAAACTTTGCTCTTTTGTTTGTAGGAATAACTGTACATTTATTTAGAAGATAGTTAAAATCTGATCGTGCACTGTTCGCTCTTCTGATGTGTAGGAGATTCTTAAAATTTTTGAGTCTCTTGACCCCCCCATGTTTGTAATACATAAACTTACTGATTTTCATGCCTCATCATTCTGCCATGTTTTATTTTTTCAACTGATTCCTGGAATGTTTTTTCTGAACTTAAGACAGTCCCACCAAACGAAATATGCCTAGGATAATTGTATTTTCATAATGAAATATCCTTGTATAATTAACTTTCAAAGACAAAAGCCTCATCACTTAACTCAACCTGACTGTGTGAAGACCAAGGGAATTGTTGTGATTATTGAGGCTAACTTTATGTGTAAAACCAGCTTCCCTAGGACTTCCCTGAATTATGTGTGCTAGTAGTAGTAGCATATAGTGTAGAAAATCATTGTGGTGTCTTTTAAGAATTGTGAGTAATGAGTGATCCACTGAAAGAGTTAATGAAGTATTCTATTAGTAGAGCATCTTTATTAATGAAAACTAAAGATCTTGGAGATATTTGTATGCATTTAAGGAATCTCAAGATTTGACCTTTACTTGTATGATTTGTGTGTCAGAATGAAGATCTTTTGCAGTTTCCTTGACTAAAGTAATTTCTATTAGATAATCTGAAGGAACTGAGCTTCATAATTTTGGACACCAGAACGGGATATAATAGTGTAGCAGCAATCCTACAATGAGGATAGAGAGGTATTATGATCTCTCTTACTATTTATTTGCCTATTCATCCATACTTGTCATAACTTTAGTACTACAGCAAATGCATATATTAGAAGTAACTGATTACTGCATCATGTTAGGTTATGTTTCCATTTATTCTTTCATCCTTGATGGATAATATCTTCTTTTATCTAAGTTGGCACATGTGTAGTTTGATTGTTGTCTGTGTAACCTGTTGATACCATTTGTCCCTTATCCCTTCCTGATCTCAGTATTAACTACAAACTTCATAGTTTTTTCCTGAGTAAAAAATATTTCAGTATTAAGTAAGAAATTGATTCCTATGGGAGCAATTAGAGAGATATTTGTTCTGTTCACTTGTAGTTATATTTTGGGTCCTATTATTTAATGTATGTTCTATTGATTTTCTGGCAGAAAGAGACTGTACTGTGTGATATAAGCTTACATGTCTTACAGAAGTTCCATAATAACTATTATCCTTAAAGGCCAAACTTGTAATGCCATAGTAAAAGTTAGTTTGATAGGAAGGGGAACTTAACTGAATGGCCGTAGCTATAGTGTCTTCCTTTAATTCTTTATTAGTGAAGTCCCCTTATTTGTCTGGAATTGATGTCGAGCTGATGGCCCATAGTTACCAAAGTAGTTTCATTTATCCTTTCCAAACTTTAAGGTCAGTTATTTTCTGGAGTGTTCTATGTTTCAGGAACCTTTAAATCAGAGATCTCCTTAAAAATTCCTATTAAGATACAAGTAATTCCAATGCGTCCTTCTCAACCTGTCTGAGCTGGTAGCATCTCACTAATTTTTGTGGTGCCCTGGAAGGCGCAGCGGCGGGGCCCAGGTTGCCGTGCGGGCCCGGCGCCGCTGGCTGCCCGGCCGGAGCTGGCCAGGGTGCTGAGCCGCCCGGCCGGGGCTGCCCGTGCTTCCCAGAGCCGCGCAGGCGGCCGGCAAGCGCTTAGCTGCTTCGGCACCCAAAGAGGGCTGCCACTGACAGGAGCGTCTCCCCTGCTCCTATCGCTGTATCCTGGGCGTGTACAGATAACCTATATGCCTTTGCTGCTTATAGCAGAAAAAAAACTCTACTGTGAAAGTTTTCCCTGAGCCACAGCTGCTGGCTTTTTCATATCTCCAGTCATGCTAAATTCATCATTGGGACCAGATTCTTTGCTGTCCTAATTATACCAAATGCACCTATGCCACCCACAAGCAAGGAACTTCTATAAGTGCATTGGCATTCACTGTGCATTACGATGAATTTTCAGACAGTGTATAAAAGGCAAAAAACATTATTCGACCTGTAGCTTAACAACTTTCACAAAGCACTTCGAGAGAATCCTATGAAACAGCCTCCAGAGATGAATCTGGAAAGTAACACTTAACATCTATAACCAACTTCCAGCTGATTGGAAAAATTAGTTTAATTTTTTTTCTCCATGACCCACAAAGTCCTGTGTCCTGTCTTTTTGTCCACACCACTTTTTTTTTTTTTTTTTTAAATATTGTTAAGATGATCAGTGATAGCACTGGTTTAAATGATTGTTATTAAACATACTCCTCTCCCAGTACTTTTGTAATTCATTTTAAGAAATATCATACCCATTTGGTGTCAGGCCATATTCATTTGAATCTATATGTAGCTACATTGCCAAATTTGCTGCCATTTTTTGTAAGTAGTTATGGTTGAAGACATGAATCCTCATTGATACAGTTACAAAGTTCTGTATTTCTGTAAAAAATATATGTAGTGGAATAGATATGTAAATGATGTAAGCATATATGTGTATATCACAAAAACACGTGATAATGTGTTTTTATATACACATTACACGTAAACATGTAATGTGTATATATATATATATATAGATATGTATTAAAAAGTGTGTTGTGTCATATTCTTTATAAAAAAGTATGTTAGCATATCAGAAACATAGTATTATTTATAATACTGCTTCCCTGAACTAATTTTTGCTTTGATGCAGTTATACCTGAGAATCTTGAACAGAGAAGCTCTTTGATGGCCACCTCAGCAATTATGAGACAGTAGAAACAAGAAATGTGAGAGAAGCATGAAGGTGTTTGAACATGTAGCGCCTTCCCTCCTTCTCTCCCCTTTTCCCATTTAATTCCTTTTCCTCAGGCCCTTTCTGGTGAGAGGTTTGGATGCCCTTCTGCTGTGCTGCTTGGATGGCTCTCAGGCAAGAGCTGGGATTTCTTGACATGGCTGCTATTCTGTGTAGTGTGAGGTCAAAAGGCTAGAGCAGAGTGAAACGTAAGGGAACCTGAAGGAGGCAGCTGTAGATGTACTAAAGGCAAAACCAGAGGATTTGTTTGTTTAAGCTTCGTGTGTGTGAACTGTATGCCATCTAAACATGGTGATGGGAAGTAATTTCTATGAATTGTGTTTTTTTAAATCCTTGGCATGTTTTCATAAACTTGCTTCATTTCTTATGCATCACCATATGCATGGCAATTTTAGTTCACACGCACACAAAAAAGAAATCTCTAGCTAGTTGATTGAACTATTCTAATGTTTTGAGAATATGACTATTGCTGTATCCATGAGTGCTTTTTTCTCTTAGAAGTAAATGTAAGCCTCTCTTATACTTTTTTTTTTTTTTAATTTTCAGCTTTAAAATTATTACTGAACGACTGTTAGTGGTTATTGAAATCTTATTTACTAGCTGCCAGACTGAAGCAAATCTATTGGATGGAAGCAAATTAAAAACACTTTTTGCAATTCAATACTGCAGCCATCAACACTTTAATAGAAACTTCTGAAAATGCACCTGAAACTTGAATCTCTTCTCTTGTTCCTATCACCAGCTAACAGCTCAACAAAATTTCCAGGAACAGATTGTCCTTTTGTCAGCCTTGACAACTGATAGTGACCAACAAATGGATTAAAAAGCATACTTTTCCCCTGTTTTTTTCTGCATGCTGTAGGGTCTTGTATGCTTTTAAATATTTAATGATGTGGTAAAAGCCTAATCTCCTTGGGGGAGGAAGTTCTTTGTCACTAAAAGTGTGTGATCACTTCTCTAGCAAACAATGTAGAAATCTTTGTAGAATTCTTTCTTGTATGCAAGTAGTACCTTATCATAAATAGGTATAAATGTGCTGAATGAAATGAGGGAAAAAATGCCTTAATCCGAAACAAAGCAAGCTTTCATGGTATTGGATGTAGTCAGGATTTGCCTGTAATGTGTTTTCTATGGGAAAGGTAGAAAATATTAGAATTTAGTTAAAATTCAGAGATTCCTTAGGAAATTATATTGAGGAATATCCAACCAAAACCATTTAAAAAGTGAAAAGAATGTTAAGAGATATGAATATTGTATCAAGTAGCAACAAAATTATGGAAATTCTTGTTCTTTTTGTCATCAGTTTTACGCAGTAACTTATTTGTGGAAAGAGAGTCATAAGTCTTTCCAGTTCTTTTACAGCAATTGTTTATGGCTACTCATGAGCGATTTAATTTTTTTTGTAAATTAAACAAAGTATTGAGAGTTCATTGAAGTAGCAAAGTAGATACAAAAATCACATTTGTTGTGGGTTTTTATACGTTTGTTTCTCTTGAAACTCAGACATTTAGCAGTCTTAAATTTTTTCCCTGTCACCTATATAAAAATTGCCTTCATATATTTTGCAGCTGCCAGAAGTAACAACCAGTTTCTACATTAAAGTTTTCTTTCTATTCAAACTGTAACATTGCTGTATCTGACTGTCAGTGAATTAAAATGTATTCTGTGAATTTTCATTGTCAAAATTATGGCCCTGGGTGTCTTGCACCAACTTTATTAAGATGGAGATAGTCTTGAGGTTAGAAAATGTGTATTAATATATTGGTTCTCTGCATTCAAACTATCAAATTATTTGAGTATAAAAATTAGAGGCATTCCAAGTATTTTCTGAAGTTAGGTAGAGGGAAGAAAATCTGTATGGAAACACTGAGACAGCACTAAACCCAACACAAAGTGAAGGGAGAACATGTAAAATAGAAGTTGAAGCGATAGAACAAATGGTATTTGGAGTTCTTGAGTGTTTATAGTATTTTCTTTTCAAGATAACTTCACATAAGTGCCAGAAAAGAAGAGTTTACTTGGGTTGAATTGTTTTGCTTTATGATGCCATTCCCACAACATCTAGCTGGTCAAAAGTTTAAGGGAGGTAGCTTCTTTCAAGTAACTAACGGAAAATTATGCACAATATTTTGAGTTGCATCTCATCAGTTCAAATAATTTGAATTTATGTTGTTACAGGGAGCATAATTTCTCTGTCCTCTCTCCATCTTTCCAAACATAATGTATGAATGTAAAATTCTGGAGTAGAGTAAAGATCTGTATTCAACAGTAGTCATATGTGGATGCCTAAGGAAAAGTGCAAAATCACAGGTAATATAAATTATTCTTCCCTCTAGTTATTTTAATTTTTTTTAGTAAGGGACTTCTTGCACAAAATATACTTAATATGTATTTTCAGTAACGCACAGTACTTTTTTCATGTAGTTGTCTGTTGTTCACTTGAACCATTGTAAACTTTGGTATTCACAGTATCCTTCCACATGAAGTTGCACAGATTAGTTTGCCCTGAGTCTGGCTCCTGCTGACATATTTTTATTTTTTTTTTTTTTGTTCCTTTATTAAATGACATCATAAATAGCTGATTCCTAGCCAAACTCTCTATGTCCCTAATGATTTTGTAGACCTCTGTCAAGGACCCCTCTCTACTTCCCATCATCCCTTGAAAAAAATTGTAAGTCATTACTTCATGTGGAAACTAGTCTGTATCTCTGATTTCCCTGATTATCTTGTTATTTTTGGTTTTTTTTTTTTTTTTTTTTTTTTTTTTTTTAAATAGGAAGGGCTAGAATTGTATACAATACTCAAGATATTAGTGAACCATGGATATATACATGTTCTTCATATTGTCATCTGCTTTGTCTGAAGTCCTAAGATTAGATTTTTTTTGACTGCTATTTAGCAGTCAAATGCTATTTAGCATTTGGTTCTTCCCTTACTGAATATTTACTTACAATATTTCTTATTTCTTATATCGTAATAACAAGATCTTATTCTTGATTGCTAATAGTTTCTCATGTGTTTAATGAACAGTTAGCATATGTTCATGGGTTTAATAATAACAGGTTTTTTTTTTTTTCTGATAGACATAATTTTATATGTACACACATAGAACCTCATTTGCCTTTTTATCTCCTGGTCATGAAGTCACCCAGCAGTTTGTCTCAATTTTCCCTTTAATAGTTTGGATTGGAACTTTAAAGATCATCTAGATCCAACCCCTGCCATGGTTGCCAGGTTGTTCAAGGCCCCATCCAGTCTGTCTCCTTCTTTTGAGGGAGCGTTGTGTTTAGCTACCCAAGGAATCCATTCCAAATTTGAAAGCAGAGCTGTTAATGATCCAGATGGAAGATGATGAGTCAGGTTTTCTATATGTGAACACTTTGTGCAAAAATATTTTTTAATGGAGCCTGAGTGAAAATATTGATCTTAATAAATGATAACTCATCAGCCTAAAAAGGGTGCTCCCTGTGCTGTACTGTATATTTACAGATGATCTAGACAAGATGCAAATACTCAAATTACATAGTCTGGTGATACAAGAGTATTAAAATTAGCAGATATGAAGACAGAAGAACTGGAGAAAGACCTTGCTACTCTGAGGTAATAATGAATGAAAATTATCATAAAGCAGTTCACATAGGATAAATAATTTTAAAATGTTCAGTGGTGAACTTCATTCTTTTGAATGTGGTCTTGCAGGTTCTGTGAAAATAACAGGTTAGTGCTTACTACCAATGTTGGTCTCTACATCTCAGAGGGGATGTAATCGAACTGGAAAAAACACACAGGTGGTGATCAAAATTAGTGAAAGACCAAATAGTTGAGGAGGCATATGGTAGGGGTGTATTCCCTCTGTAGGACTGAAAGGTGAACAGGGAGCAACTATACACTGCCTTCCTGTACGAGGGTTAATGAACCTCAAATGTGACTAGCAAAAGACAAACTGGAAACAAATATGTGCTTCCCACCGCATGGAATTAGGTTACAATTTGCTTTACAAGTGTTATGCATGGTAACGTTTTCATGGTTCAGAAAAGTTCTGATGAACTTGAAGACAAAAAAAGTCTTAAATACCATCCTTGGCACTCTGTGTTTTGTGTCTCAGCTTGCTATATCCCCAGAAAATTTTCTGGCAAGGGTGATCATATGCTTTCTGTTTCTTTGTATTTTTCCCTAGACATCAGCAGCTGGCAGTAGTCAGGGACAGAAGATTGGACTAGGTGCATCTTTAATCTGATGGATCCTGTCTCTGTTTCTGATTAGCTGTCCGTGCTATCTGCTTTTCTCCTGTCTAACCTATTTTTTTTTCTGCCGCAAATTAAGTTGATATTTTTGGATTTGTCCCAACTTTAAATACCTTTGCCAAAATTCCAGGTATTAAAGAACCCGCCTTCCATTTCAAACCTTGAAGGACCTTGGATTAGGAGCTCAAGTTTCAGTCACTGTTGCTTGAAGCCGCCTTCAACTGCAGCTATAAAACAAGTGCATACTCTGACCAAGCCACATTGTTGACTGGAGCTCCTGTACCTTTGTAGTTTCCAGCACCAATATTTTTTAGGGACAAACTGGATAGGCAGTCTTAGATGAGATATACCTATCTCCTTGTAGTTTTGATGTTGCCTGAGCCCATGTGATTATTGTGGAATATTCTGTGAACAAGAGAGTCTTCCTGGCACTGTACAGAACCTCTCTCTACAGCCATGCTAAACTGAAGATAAAGTAGTAACTTGTGCTGCTCTGCTGGCAGTATATCATGTGTTTATTCACCTGCCTTAATGCCACCTTCCTTCACTAGAGCCAGGCACCAAGCCATTTCCCACCTCTCCTGTCATTTGGCAGTGCATCAGGATCAGGACCCACTTATGTGGTTGTGTCCTACCCTCTAGTGCTAGGGGTGTTGACAGAAGTGTTGAATTGGTCTTGGCAAGAGTGTCACTGTGGTTTTTTATCTTCTCTTTGTGCCTGACTTTTTTAGCATTCTTGATCTGCTGCTGAAAAGTACAATGCTCCTTGAACAACTGAGGTGTTACTGCATAAATGTGATGGTACTGTAATGTGATGGTGTGTATTTCCTCCTTAACTCTTTCAGGAATTGCTGTGTTGTGTGGCAGGATGGGTGTACCTTCCTCTCACTGAGGAGGCCTATCAGAGTTTTGTAGATGTCCTGCACAATGTGGACTCCCTCATGTTCCATCTTCCTGTCACTTAGGCTCTCTCGGAGTCATCCTGCTGTGTAGTAGTTGCTGTCCTCATTTCACACATTAGCAAAAAGAAGAGCTTTATTTAAGAGCTGTATTTAAGGAGATGGCATACCTATCTAGTCACAGCTAGTGTCCTCTCTTTATCACAATACTGCAGCAGATTTAGTTACGTGCCCTGAAGATAAGGATGCTAAGAGATCAGACATTACAGACTGAAAAAAGATCTTCTTCTCTGTTCTTTTTCCTGTTCTGCTTAGCAAGCAGTCAGGCTTCACTCACCATGTCTTTGTGATGTGCTTTATACACTGATATACCAAGAGAGTGTTCAGGTTTTGTTAGTGAGTCCAGGTCACTTCATGGCTGGTGCTGCAGGCTGAGCACAATGCTTTGAGAGCAGTCATGTGGCTGCCAGCTGAGCTGCTTCTGTGCCACTGGCAGCCCTCTTGATCACTTGAGTGCTGTCAGTGCAGACAACATTTTGCTATTCACATGCTGTCTAGCTGAACATCTCATCAAAGTTTCTCTGCCAATTTTCTTGTATTTTCAAAAAAGTTAAGTGTTATTCCCATTTATAATCAGGGTTTGCCCTGAACTTTAGTTATTTGGATGAAGCATTTAGCTGCGTATATTCCCTTGCATCATTCTCACACAGTTCTTAGCAGCAGCTCATCTCCTCTGTAAATTGTTATGTATCTACTCTGAGAAGTTTCATAGGCTTTGGAAGAAGTTCTTCAGAGCAGTGTATTGCTTTCCTTCTTGTCTCCTCTAGTTGTGTGTTGTATGCATGTGCTGGGCATTTATATTTTTCGTTTCTGAGAAAATGGCTTTATGAAATAATAGATAGCACTAGTCAAAAGGTCAAGAGTTTGGAGCATCTTAAAAGATCAATTTATGTTATTCCTTGGAATATAAATGGGGAATGATGATATGATATTCTGAGTTTATCATGAGAGAATGATTTACTGTTCCAACATTTCAAAAAACTGGAAGCAAAGATTTTAATTTTGCTGGTAAATCCAGACTATAATTAGTTTGATAACATAATACTGTGGCACTGTTTAAAATATCATAATTGTTTGACTTCAAGCTGTTTTGTTCAAAACCATGCTTCACTACCACTTTCCTACAATGAAAATTTTCCTAGGATCTTAAAAAATTATTGTTGTAAACCCTTGTGTAATTAAGGTTATTGCAGAACTGACTTTCCATTTTCAAGTTTCTTTGAAGAAGACTTGAGAAGTAAAACAAATTTTTATAGCAAAAATCCATGATTCTAGTTGCATTTAGGTTTGTTGTCAATACCATAGCAGTCTTAGTTAATCTAAGACACAGAAATACAGCTTTTCTTTTTGAAACAGGTGACACTTTTAGGGTTTTAAAATTAATTTTTGAGTAATTAATAAGGTTTCACAATCCTCTTTTTGATTTGGAACTCACTCGGAGATGTGGGAAAAATTGAGAATGAATTTCACTTCCCCAAGGATTAGGTTTTCACAACAGTATTAAAGGCTCTGCACCTGAGGTTGAAGTTCAACAACTGGTTCCACTTGAAAGCAACACAGTTGTCCAGCCTTTCCCTGTTCCCTATAACTAACTTATATTCTTTCTCTTTTTCTGACATAAGCCTTTGTGCTCTAGTGGGACCAATCAAATTAGGAAATTAACTCATACATCTGGAAAATGTGATGGTAAAAGTGTCGTGGATGAAATAATGTTTTTGATATATAACTCATTCTGATTCTTCCCTGACTGAATTTTTCTGGTTTTCTATAGGAAAGAAATTACATTCTGTTTCTCTGATAGGTGTCACAACCATATAATCTCTCCCTGTCATGTGCATGCAGATGCTTTCCTTTCTCTATGGCAAGATGTAGAGCACCCTTTATTTCAGCTGGTCTGATCAAGAAATACTGAAGTTTACTTCAATGCAAATTCTTTTAAGTCCAATTTAATTTTCAAGTTGTAAATTCTGTTTTGGACTTGAGGGTTTTGTGTGCCTAAAACTTCTATGGTTTTGCTACATGAATTAGTTGGTTTAGTGAAACATAATACATTCCTTTGATAAACTTTGCCTTACTTGGGTTTTCATAATATTTTGGTACTGAATTCTCTTGCAAACTGAAAATAGTGTGGTAGCTTGAAATATATATATATTTAAAATAAAACTTGAAACTAAATGTTATATTTTTAACTCTATCTTCCAACTGAGAAAATATCACCACCTTTGTAATAACAACTGCAGAAGTTGCCAGAAGGAAATACAGACTCTTTGGCAATAGCACAGAAGACAGTTGGGAGCTTTTCACACCTGGAATCTGCAAATGGTGATGAGTATTTTTGGCACCCAAGCACTTGAGAAAGGAAAACCTAAAATTACATTGGTTCCGTGTTGAATTTTTAAAAAGATTTTCTTCACAACCAGTACAGTTGGAAATTTAAGTCAAGGTTTTAAATTCAGTTTTCTCGTTGATGCAGTGAATGATGATTTTCAAAACACCAACTTTTAATTAATGTATTTAGAAAATATTCAGGTTTAAGTGTAGGATGGCTTTCTATTTGGATGTTCAAATAGACGAATTTAAATAATTTCTATCCCTAGAATTAACAATTTGAACACGTTCTTAGCCTGTCTAAGATAGTGGACTTTACCGTAAATGTGGTGAAATTAGGACATTTGAACATTTCCTGCCCTGATTTTCTCATTATGCTAGCCTTTTAAAATGTTCTTTGTTCCTTAAGTTCTGCTTAAAAATAGAAAATACAGAAATGGAAATCATCTAAGGTAGATTCTAGTTAATTTACTAGTTTTTTTGAATGAGCTGAAGGCAGGCAGGTAGAGTTCGTAGTATGCTCAGAGAGTTCCTAATAGCAAAAGGTTGATACTATTTCCATAGCGGGGGCAACAGGGCGTGTATTCCTTTCAATGGACAGAAGTAATCTTCTGTGCTCCCTTGCTTTGTCCTGGAACTTACAATACATCCATTTAGCCAAAATTGTCTGTGCTTTCTCAGCCTTAGGTCTGAATTTAAACATCTATACAGGCTGGCAAGCAGGGGTTGGCTTCACTTTAGGCTATCTCTAAGGGAATTATATACATGCATGCAAATTACATTAAAGGATTGCTTTTTTTCTGGAAATTTTGCACTGTGATTTTCAAATACCATATAATCTCTTAGTGTACTTGGATGGGGTAAATTAATCTTTTGCAGGGCTAATGTGTAGTTAAAATCAGTGAAAGTGGATAGAAGGGTTTTATATAATGGATGTCTGTACAATATTCTGGATATTAGCTCTAATGCTCCTTTACCTGTTCTTGTTTTATACTGCAATCAGTTTCCAGCAGAGGCTTATGTTATGGAACAATCTATCCTCATTGTATTGTCCTAGTTACTCCATGACCTCTCACCTGGAAATAAATTTGAAAGAGGGCTAATTTCTTTCACTGTAGTTGTGTTATCTTGAAAAGTTCCTCTGAAGTGACAAACTGATCTGGTAAGAAAATTGATGAGTTAACAAATACAGAATTTTATGAGATATATTGCAATTAGAGTGGCTGTTACTTTTTTAGGAGAATTGTAAAGAGGTGTTTGTTGTGCTGAAAATGGCCTTGCTGCACCTAAAAAACTGCACTGCTAAAGGATTCATTTGTTGAATGAGTAAGGGAAAGTGTGCACCTTAACTGTGTGTCATTAATTATTCATCTGCTTCAGTAGAACACAAAACATGCTGGAGCTTTCTTAAATTGTTAACAGCATTGTAGCCTGTTAAAGAGCTATGCTGAAAACAATGTGTTTCAGTAATACAAATACAACTGTATTTACTTTTAATTCATCTGTGAAATTTGGAATGGGCCAAAGAATCTGAATTCAAATCCTTCCAAATTCAGAGAAATTTCAGTTTCAATCTTGACCTGAGAACCACATCCAAAGAGTGCATAATTTATGTCTGTCCAAAAGTCCTTTAAATGTAGTCATCTCTAGTAATGTCCTTTTCTTCTGTATAAATCTGGGGAAGGTGATTGTAATCTAAATTGCACCTACGAGGACACACTTTATCTGTTATTAGGTAAGGAATATAAAGATATTTATCCAATGCAGTACATCAATAATTAACAGATTTGCAGATTATACAGTGTTAAGAACATTAGAGAACACATCAGAACAATGAAACTCTGCCTAGATCAGATTGTAAATAAGGTCTTTAAAAACCATATTCTTGTAGCAATGCCTGAGTGTAAGGATGGAGGTGTATAAGCATCTGATAGTGTTGTGGTTTAGCAAAAGTATAAAGCACTTTCCGACTTAAATTAGGGAAATAAGACTTCTATCACAAAGAAGTAATAAGAAAAACACTTTTCTCCATATTAAGAATTGGTATGATATAGTCTAATTCAGTGTGGATGTTGAGCTCAATGTTGCTGTCCATACCACAAGAAAAATGTGGAGAAAGGAGAGGGGTTTTGAAGGAGGACCATATAAAAGACCCATGGCTGTGAAGGAAGGCTTAAAACTAAATATATTAATTTACAGGAAGTTAAAAAAGTATGTTTAGATGTTTAAATGAAGTGAAATTACTGGAAATGGAATTTGGTTACCAAAACTGTAACCAAGTTGTGTGGTAAAAAGTTAAAATTAAATGTATTAAACCTTGAAACAAAGCAAGTTATGTTTATTGTGAGGAAAGAAACATACACAACATATTAGCAGTGAAGAACTTTGGAGTCTTACATATTAGTGTGTGCTAATTCACTGAAAGGGTTTGAAGTTATGAAGTAGCCCAATCAGATAAAAGTTTGGACACATTTCAAGCCTTCTGGCCTTGATATTTGTCACTGAATCCTTCTGCTTTGCTTGAAGTCTTGAATACATGAGGATTCTTCAATTTTACTTCAGCATGTTTGTAATGCTTGCAGTTGATTATTAAGCTTCAGGAGGAGCTTAGTACCTTTTCTTCAAGGGCTCACGAGAGAACTTTTTCCTCCCATGCATGACTGTTCAATGGGTCCTGGTGCTTTATTGCTTTGAATACCTGGTTTTGATGATACAGAATAGATATGGTTGCTTTGTAATGATCTAGGATTTAACAAGGAATTAGTGTATTAGAATAGGATTGAGGAATTGTGTACAAATGAAGATTTTGTTACCCTGGCCATGTCGATATGACATACAATAATAAACTTCTACAACAATTCTTAAAATACAGGGTGTTTCTTTGAATGTATGTGTTGGACCTTTGCATTCTGGGCCAGTTGCTGATGTTCTGTTAGTCTGCTCAAGAATCCACAAATTAACAGCTCTCAGAAATACTTGTCAGAGTTGTGACTAAAAATTGTAAATTTAAATGTATTAAAAAAAAAAGTTAAGTATCAAATCAGGAATCAAGTCAAGGCTGATAGCAGAATTAACAAAAAACTTTGAACTGTCATATCTTTGATTTAATAAAGCATCTACTTTTCCTAATGTGATGAATTTTGCTCATGTTTGAAAGCTTCAGCAAAAATCTGACTTGTGATTTTAGATTTTGCTGTGGTGAGATGAATCGTTTCACCATTACTTGTTTTAAGCAAATATCAGGAAGAAAAAAACCCTCTTGAAGTTCCAGTATAGAAGTGAACTATTTATTTGTCAAGACCAACCCATGCTTCGATAGCAGGTGGTGGAAAGAGAAGCAAACATTTGAGTTAAAATGGGGAAAAGAGGAAAAGTCACTGTATGTGCTTTAAAGGATGTATTTTTGGAAATATACCTTTTCCCCTTCATTAGTGGGTTTTTGTTTCGTCTTTGTTCTTGACTGTGTTATGATAATTCTGTTAGAAAGGACAGTGAGTGTGGTCTGTGGTTAGTAATGTTAAGGGGTCCACATAAATGGCTCTAGTTCTTTTTAGAATTTTGACCTTATCTGCAGGGGAGAATTTACTATCACTGGTAGAATTTGAATTGATTAAATTGCAGGATTAATGCTGTTACTCACAATACACAATCTTAATTTGGTTTCCCTTCATTTGTTTGAATAAAACCAATTTAGGTTATGTATTCTGAATGAACACTCCTTTACAGGCACGTAATGCACTCTCATTGGATGTAAATTTAGATCCTCAACTAATCCAGATTTATGTTTCTCCAGAGGTGTCTGTTTTATCTGGAGTTGGTTCAACTGTCATAATGTCCAATTGAAGCAAAAAGGCGTAAATATAATATGAAAAGGAAATATCAAAGAACATGGAAAAAAACTGCAGTTACTGTTGTGTCAAACAAAAGTTTGTCTTAAAAAGCCAGGTTGTTCAAGCAGTGGAGTGTTTACTAAAAAAGCATAATTTAGTCTCAGTAGTAAAACTGGCAGTTAGCCACGTGGTAGGCCATACTGCTGATTTAAATCAGAATGTTTTTACCAATTTTGCATATCATATGTGTGTTGATTCAGGGAGAGAAGCATTGTTCACTTGCAGTTATGCTATTTTAAAAGCCATAGAAATAACCTAAAGCAAATATACTTTTCAAAGAGTATTGTCTTTGGATAAGAAGGCTTATACAAAGAGTTACATTTGTTTAATTACACCAGTGAAACAATAAGCACAGTTCTAGAAAAGCTTAAAGAATTGAAATAAGCTTTTAATTGGTTGTAGTAGTTGCTGATGGGAGCCATTATGGATATGCTAATCTCCAAAGTACAATTTATTATAATGATATCTATAATCCAATTCAGCAATGATTGCTAAAACCAGAAAATTAAAAAAAATAAACTGTCAGAATTACCAAAGACAGGATTTTTTCCTTACCAAAGACAGCTGTTTATAGCCTGAGATAATTGTACTTTAGATGTATTTAATCAGAAATAATCCTAGATATGTGAAGCACATTGTAAAATGTAAAGTAATCTGTATGCATGGCAACTGAAATTTAAGTATCTATTTTTAACACAGTAATTTTTGGTTAATATTATTTTAATGTTATATAGTACCATAAATTAATTAAACAATTATTAAATAAGTTATTAATTAGTTTGTTTAATTAATTACTAATTTTAAAAGGAATTATTAAAATTAAGTTTGAAAGTAATTATACCTTGCAGCAGCTTGAAACTGCAATTTGAAATTTGAAACTGTGGAATATACCGCTGAAAATGTTTAAGTTCATTAGTTCTGTATTGAGATTGGTATTGGAGATTTGGGAGAGAGCAAGTTGGAAAATTAAGAAAGGCTATCCTTGAATTTTTTTCTGTACTGGAAACTGTTTTGCTAGAATTTCAACGTTAGTCACTGTGGGGTACAAAAACTAGTTAAGGTGTTGAGTGAGAAACACAACTTTTGCTGTATTTCTTGTTATTCTGTTAATCACTGAGTTCTGCTCTGTTTCTGCAGTGACTGGTTAAATGGAAGCCATTCCTGAGATCTGGATGGTTTCTACTGACGCAGACTTTGCATAGCAGCTCCATCACCTCAGGAGGTTGCAATGAGTGGAGGAGGGGATCAGCCTGACATCCTCAGTGTGGGAATACTGGTCAAAGAAAGATGGAAGGTGGTGAGTATGCCTTCCTGCAATTCTGTATCTTCTTTGAAACATGTTTTTAGAAAGAAGTGGTTTGTGCTTTGAAAGTAATTTCAAAATTCTTGTGAGATATATTTTGCTTAATACTTAATTAAATTGTGAATGGGCTTTAAAACTACTTGTTTCTCTTACCCTACTTTAAAGAAAAGTTATGAGAATTTAAAGTGGGTTATTTTTTTTTTTTTCTGATAAGGACCTAGGAGAGCTCTTAAATCCCAATGTAGTGCCTGATCATAGCACAACTGGAAGAGTACTGTCAGTATATTGAACCCAGTGAGCCTGTGATTGTATCAGTCTGTCTTGGAGATCAGTCAGATGCCCTCCCCTGAAACAAGTAGGTTTGTGAGATATGTTACTCCTTATAGGAAGATCTTTCAGGGCCTTGCTGCTCTTCCTTTTGTTTGTTGGATTTTATGGCATAGATTTATTCTCAGGTGATTTGTATTCGCTTGACTGTGTGCCAGCATTGGCTTTGCCATAAATAGCTCTGTTCTCTTTTGCTGTTCATATCCTTGATTTGCATCTTGAGGGAAATAGTATCCATTTGAAGCTATTTTTGCTGGGAGAAACAGGCTGAGTTCTTGTAGTTCCTTCTCCATTCCTCTGATCACTTTGGTTTTTTTACTTAGAATAAAAATATAAGGGAAAAAAAGGCCAGTTCACAATAGAACGTTTAGAGCATCTGTGTGTGTGTAGTAGGCTGTGAATGGATTCTGAATTGCTTACTTTATATTACTCTCCTATTTCAAGTTTTTGAGAACTGTAAGACTGAACATAGAAGATACAAATTCATCATTAATTTTAAATTCGTAAGAGAGAATGATTTCAACTGTCTTGCACCCTATCTTTCATTTAAATATGCAGGAAGCTGATACTAACTTTGTGTAGGGAATCTATGTATTTCCTTTTAGATAAATAGAACCTAAATAATAATTTCTGGAGTATATGTATTTGTAAAATACCTTCTAATATTTAATCTCAATACAGCAGTGAAGTAAAACCAGCACAGTCTTGAATCAGATCAAATAATATAAAATACCATTTTATATACAATAATATACAAAATACAATTGGTAATAACATACTAATATATTACTATCCACAAAACCACTTAGTTGTCTGATGTGTGCAGCAGTAGCTATGTTTTCTTCAGGTTCATTTTCTTTCCTATGTAATGAAGACTGCTGATGATATAAGTGTCTTCTGGAAAATTTTGAAAGCAGGCTGAAGTTCATTTCATGTAATTATACATTTTCACTTGTATGTTTTCCAGATCAAGTATTACAGGTAGATGAGTGCCAAGTACTTCCTGTGGGTAGCTCTTCAATTTCTTATCTTCTGTAGCAAACTTTAAGGATTTCTTGATGGCATCTAAGGTGATAGACTTCCTGAATTCAGGATTTCATAAGACTGTCTCCCAGCAGAAGAAACTGAAATGTGGTTTTTGGATTTTTTTTGCTGTTGAGGACCTTGTTCACTGCAGTTGTGAAAACCTTATCTAAAATTTTTGGACATGAAAGTTTTGAATACCTATGTTCAATTAAATTTAATTTTAACCTAGACATTATTTTGGGTGATTATATTGTGAAAAGTAAGCATAAAAAAACATTATAAAATATTTTTCCCCAGTGACAACCCCCTTCTCTAGTGGTGTCTGTTAGCATTTGCTTTTATCCTTTGTTGTTGCCTTTCCTCATGCCTCTTTTTTGCCTTTGAAACATTTATTACAATCCCGACTTGGAGAAACTTGCTGGTAATGATAATTGATTTTAGATATGTTTCAAAATGCCATTCAATAGTGTAGTAGTGTAAGCAAAGGTACCGAGATAAAACTTGTTGGAAATTGTATGCTTTAGCCTGGAAGCATATAAAGGCACAGAAGTCGAAGACAGAATGGAGAGAAAGAGTTTGGGGTGTGAGATGCTGAATGCAAAAAGAGAAGGCTGAAACTAATGAACAAAGTGGGAAATTGTAATGCAGGTGTAAACAAGGGCGTTGTGGTCCTCCTCAGAGGTAAAAGATGTTGAGCAGATGTGACAGGAGGCCAGTATGATTGAGTGGTCACCACCTGTGTGAACTGGAAAGCAAAATGCAAGTGAACAGAAGGTGGGAACAGGGATGGGCTGCCCAAGATGACTGTGGAAATGTTGCCTCTGTGTAATGAATATTTGGGAAATCCAGAGCTCAGCTGGCAGTTGTGACTGGTGAAGGATGTGAAAAGGAACAAGAAAAGCTTCTATAGGGATGTTGGCAAGAAAAAACCCAAGGAAAATACGGACTCATTGTTGAATGTGTGTGACTCAGTGACAAAGGATGTGGAAAGTATTTTTTCTACAATCAAAGAGAGGTTAATTTGTGCCTGGAACTAATGAGTGGTGTAATTATTGGGTGCATGTTAATGATTCTGGTGTACTTTAGCCGAGGATATAAATTGATCTGTTTATTTTGTTACTGTGGTGGTGGTTTTGTTTGTTTTAAATTTATTTTAAGCACATATGCAGAGAAACAATGCTTTCAAAGACAATCTTTTGTGGTCTGGCCATTTCTTAAAGCTGGTAAATGAAGTTAGATGATAAACGTGACTATATTTGTAAGGTGGTGAGGATATCTGTGTGGTTGTGTCACCTCTTTCCTTTTCTTCTCACCTTTTCCACCATGCATTCTCACTGGTGTGCTTGTACTATGCTTAAAAGTCATGTGTTATCTGTTATCTTCTTTATTCATACAGCCTAGGCTATTTTAAAAAATGTTTTTCCTGCTCAGTTGAATGTCTGATGGTGTTGATTAGGAGACATTAGATTACTTTTCAGAATCTGAAGATATGTCAGCATATTGCTGCTCTCTAGAACCCTGGACAGTTTAGATGAAATTTTATACAGTGTAGTCATATAATGTTAGCAACTGTATGTTTTCAGATGACATTTAAAAAACCATGTTAGTCTTAGGGTAAATTCTTTTTTGTCTCCTTTTCTCTTTTATCAGCTTTAGAATGTTAGCCAGGGGAGGCTTTTTGTGAAACAACAATGACATTTTTGATATTGAAAACCAAAGAAGTGTCTGTTCCCCATGACCACTTAAAGCAGAGTGAAAAAAACATCTTTTAATATTTGCTCTGAATGTAGTGCAAACTAATTAGTATGCCATGAGCATTCTTTTTACCTCTTTCTTGCACAGATGAAACTTTCAGTGCTGCAAGTTTCTTGAGTCTGTCTGTTAATAAGAGTGATATTGGTGAATTGTAAGTGAATGTGAGTAACATTTGAGATGTATATTCAAAGATAATCTTAGCCATTTCTAATAATTTATGATTTAGCTGCTGTGTGTTAAGTCACTCCATATAATAGAAAATACTGTCTCTTTTCAGGAAGTCCAAGAACTTGCATAACTTTTTACTGTTATTATTCAGTGTGCATATTTCTGAAAAGAGAAAAAGATGGCATATTTTAAAAATGTCACTGTGCATTTGTATCTGAAGATCTCTGGGGTGTGTGTGACTATTTGAGGAAAGACTTTATTCAGCATGCTGACTTTGCCCAGATTCATGCTGGGAATACTACTGCACTCTTCTATTATGCTATATACAATAGTGCAGATGGGGATCAGATGTGTTCTCTTCCAAACTGTGGTTAGCCATACCTTGGTCAATTATTCAGTAGCTCTTTTATGTACTGAAGGATATAATTATTATTTTAAAATCTATTTGTAATACAACAGCGTTTGCAGTATGACAGGCAGAACAAAGAAGTATTGCTGTTTTATTTTCTTTCTTCTCCCCTCTTTAAAATATGTTCTTGTTCTTTCTTTTTCCTCAATATAGTTGAGGAAAATAGGAGGTGGAGGATTTGGAGAAATTTACGATGCACTGGACTTGCTTACTCGGGAAAATGTTGCACTGAAGGTCGAATCAGCTCAGCAGCCAAAGCAAGTGCTGAAAATGGAAGTAGCTGTGTTGAAGAAGCTGCAAGGTAGGGCTGTACCTTCCATATGTGAGAAGTAGAATGTCAGTGTGTCTTCTTTAAAAAATAATTGTGATTATAATAATATTTTTAGTAAATATTTCCTATATTCTGCATATTCTTGGTAAATGATTATTAAAGGTGGAATAGAAGCTCTTTCAGATTCTGAAAGTTTTGCTACAGTGAAGCTTTTGTTTGAAATGGGATGATAAGAAAATAAAAAGAGCAACAAAAATAATTCAATTGCAGCAAAAATCTCGGTTCAGATTTACTTTATTCTGAATCCATATCTTTTTGTCTTTTGCTCTAGACTTTGTTATTATTCTTGTTTTTATTTTTTCTTCTAAGATTTTTTTTTCTGTACTAAGTAGCATTGAATATTTGAGGGTCCTTCACATAGAATATGTGTTAAGAATATTTGTTTTCTTTGCTTTGCAGAGAATCCTAATACTGAAATAGGAAACATACATTAAAAAATCCCCACAAGCAAAAGCCCCAGCTTTAAAGTACTGTGACTTGTATGAAAAAACTACTGGCATGTAAAATCCTGAAATACTTCCAGGCTTCAATTCCTTGAACCAGAGTTCGAATAGTCACACTTTCTGTACCTTCAGATACTTTAATGAAGCTATCAATACAGAGAAATATGTAGTGGCTTCTCTTCATTGCTTTTTACAACACAAGATTACAGAAAGAAAGTTTAAACAGTGACTTTTTCTTTAAAAATTATTATTTTTAATCTGGAAGATTTTGAATAATACATGCATTCCTGTCAGCAGGCCAATTTTTCCAAACTCTTACTTTGAATAAAACAAAGTCTGCATGACATATGGTGCTGCCTAGTGAGCTGTAAAGGTCACACTGCAGCAGGAATTGACAGCCTCTATAGATTTAAGAGGGCAAGCATGTCACATGTTATGATGGTAACAAACTGTTCCTACGCTTTTGTCTGTTTCAAGGATTTCACTAAAACATCTAGTATTAAATAGCTGAGCAGTGAGATTTTCTTTGAATTTTAAAGTTTCTAGTCCAGAGATTAATAGTAAATTTCAGTATTGCCAATTGAAAGATTGGAAAACATTTGTCAGGGTTCTTGAAAGAAATTATCCTAAAGACAGTGAGTTTTGAAGAAAAATACTTTGTTACTCCTGGTGTTTTTAAACATTCAGAATTAATTTTTCCAAGAGTTGGTGGGTTTTTTTTCTGCACACATGAGCTTGATTCTATTTTGCAAAACCCAGAGTCTTTAAAGTGGTATAGATGAAACAACTAAATGATAAGGAAATTTATAGAGGTGAAAGAAAGCACTGCAGTTTGGTAGCACTACAATGCCAATGTATTTATGAAAACATGACCTTATATAGCACTGTGTAACTGGAGTGCATTTTAACTTTCTACTGTAAATTACAGTATGGTGGATTTTCAGTTAAGATATTAGAAAAGGGATTTTTTCTTAGTCAAAACTTTTTTATATTTTGAAATACATGTGGAAAAAAATAATGAAATAATATTTATGTGTGAAAATTTGCCACAGGGCCTCACAGAAGTTATACTCTCAGAGGAATAGTTAGGAAACTATAATTCCAAGCAGCCCAAGTCTTCCTGCAGAAGAGTCTTTGGTTCTATTGAATCATGGGAAACGTCTAGATAAAAAGAGCAGAATAATGAAACATATGAACAAAAGATCCACTGAGACAAATAATCCACAGAATATATAATCCAAATAACTATTTCTGTTACTTATTTTCTCAGTATTATTTCTCTGAGCAAATAATAAATAGAAGCTTTTGTATAACTGAAAACCAGATTTTATACCAGATCTTTGGAAATAACACTTTTGACAATCTTTCTTGTGAGAAAACAATCTAAATATATTATTACTTACATTTTGTATCTTGTTGCTGACTTGCACAAAAAAAAAGTTGGTGGTGATAGTAAAACTAGAGGTTACCTCTAGTTGCTGTTGTAGAAGTTTACACTTAATGCTGTTACTGCTCTGGTTTTAGACAGGGAATGTTGTAGGTGATCAGTGAAGCAAAGACAGTGAAGAGATGGGTCAAGTGAACCTTTTGCGTGTATTGTGATTTATAATTTGCACAGATACAGTACTTTAGTTTTACATGCAGCTTTTTTTATCCATACTTGGAAGGATTTTTTATTAAATAAGATTATGGTAGAGACCAATTTATGTTTTACCGGAAATCTTTGCTCCTAGGAGCCATTTGCATTAATTTCTTTACCTTCACAAGTTTCATTATGGAAGAGCTAAAAATTTGAAGCATAGGGAAAATGAAGAAAAGTGGACAAGAAGGGGAATGGAAAACACCTTTATAATTGATTCTTAAAGATTTTTTATTATTATTCTTAAATGCTTTTTTATCATTTAGAAATTAGTCGTATTTTTGACAAGTTTTTTCTTTTCATGCAGATTCAGACCAGGTGATATTGTAAACAGTTATTTTAGGATATTTTTGTAGCAACTCTGTATTAGCATATGCCCTCTGAGACCAACTTTTATCTTGTTTTTCTATCCCTTTTTGGTGTGTGTGTATGTATGTATATATATTTATATATATAATTACTCTCCTTTTCCCAAAGGACTTAGGTTCTGTTCTTGCAAGGTGTTCTAGTCACATTGGGCATAGAGAAGAAGGTGTAAAATTGCCATGAAAATCCTTTTTATTTCAAATATTTGAAAAGTTTCCTCTCTTAATAATGAGAGACAATGAGCTTGCAGTGTTGATGAAGATTTTCTTGATGTGTGGATCTGATTTTTTAAAAATATTGCACAGTTTGTGGAATAGTATGAAGAAACAGTCTTTTAGAAGAGAAGAAATGGGCAGGTGTGTTCTTCTATTCTATAATAGGCCTAAGCACATTCTCAGAGTTATAAACCTGCCTTTGATTGTATGTATATTATTAGAACCCTATTTCACAGAAACTGTGAAACTGATAAGAATAGCTGTTGGCAGAAGTGTAGGGATGTACTATTTCCTACCATTCTTTACTTTCAGAAACTTTTGAAATTAAAACATCATGGTCATTATTGTGGGGGTAAAATGAGTAATAACTATGTGGTGTAATGAAGTATATAAAAGTAGTAACTTTGTATATGGTGCAGTGACTAATGAAAAACTTCAGAGAAGTTCTTTTTGAGCTAGCGAAACATGCTGGAATATGTGAGTAATTGTATGACTTCTCTCTTAATTATGAAGGAGGACTAGGCTCACTGATATGGCCATTTATTACAGCTTAGTCATCAATTACATCTTAATTTTTTTTCTCCCTGCTGTCTCCTAATTATTGTTGCAGAATATTGTTTAACTCTTTAAGTTCCTTACTTTTGCTTTTTTTTAAAAGAAAGAAATGTGCTGCAACAGATGGTTGTTTTGTTTAACCATGTTGTTAGGCCATCTGTTCCCACAGTCAGATGGGAGAAGACAGATTTATCACATCTCACTCAGTGAGAGTGAGACTCACTCAGCTGGTTTCTGTCTCACACAACCTTACAGACTTCTCCCTCACTCATTTACAGCTCTGGAGCGTAATTTAGTGATGGGCTGTGTCTGGTGTAGGCTGTGAACTGCTGTAGTGCTACACTGCAGCAGCCTGAGGAATGGCACACAGGCTTAGCACCCTCCCTAGGAGATTTTTCAAGGGCAGAGTTGTTCCCTGCAGCCTATTAACATCATCTTCTCGCCCTGCAGCGCAGCAGTGTAGCTCACAGGTGTAAGAAAATACTGTTTTCCTGCTGAGGAAAAGACTGTAGTAGGTGTGTGTAGTCCCACTAGACTGGTGGAGGATCATTCTGTTTGTATAAGGCATTCAGGCTTTAGTTCTGTCCTTCTTCTTTCCTCAATTTTATATAAAACTTTCTAGGGAATTTACCACACAAACTGAGTTGGTGTTCCAGTCAAAATGGGATTTCTCTGACTAAACTGAGTTTTAGACATTTACTGAATTTGTCAGATAAAATCTAACTAATATATGTTTCTCTGAAGATGTTCCTTCAGAATACCCACAGGTGGCTGTAAAATTAATCATAAATATTTGAGATGAGACTTCATTAATGGAAACTGCAGCAATGAATATACAAAGTTTCATCTTGATAAATTTGCTATTAATCCTTTTTCTTCATAAAATTATACTGTCTGTAACATTGCCTGTCTTGAACAAATGGAGGGAAGGAAAAAGTGGAGGAAAACCAGTTAAAGTTTAGCACTTACATATTTTGAAAATGTAGAGATTTCTTTTAAAATAAATTATTTTGCTGAATCCTGTAAGATTTTCTTTGTTTAAAAGGGCCTACCTACCTGTTTTAATTGGATGTGGCAGGCAGCTTCCTGAGGAAGCGAGAAACAGGCAGCCATTTTTCTGTGAATTGAAAATATTTAGAAGCTGTAGGGTCAAGTTTTAGAGCTTTGATGGAGCTACAAGTGCAGCAGTAGCAAAAGGTCTCCTCAGATCTGTAGCTAGACATTATGGTGTTTTGAAAACGGCAATGAGTAGCGTGGTTTGGGATTATGACATTCTTATAATCCAAAGGGTAAAGAAACTCATGATAGAAATATTAGGTGACAAATTTTACACATCTGTAACAATCACTTGAGATCATCAGCTTTCTGTTGGCTGTAGCTTCCACTGCTGTGAGAAAGGAAGGTAAATGGCCCGAGGAGCTTTAACCCTGCAGTTCCCTGTTCTGTCATAGAATGGGGCAGAGTGGGATCATGAGGGGTCCCAGCTTTTCTCCAAGTCAATGAACACTAGTACCAAAATGACAAAAGATTTTCCCATTCTGTTTCCAGCTGCAGCCTTTGGCTTGCCTTTTTCTCTGTATTTACCCGGGGAATATTCTGCTTTGATTTACAACTGCAGGACAGTAAGGAGATTATTTCTGACCTATCTTCTCCACCATTTGCTTCTAGGACAGGAGGAGGCTTTAAAGAAAATCAGCTTAAACAAAAATCTAATTTTTTTTTTCTGTTTCAGTATACCTGAGCTGAATTTATCTTTTGTAGCTAAACAGCAAGGATTGTGTTCTAAAGAAAGATATTAATAAATTGGATTAGTTGAATTACATTTTCTACAATTTTTTCGTATAAAACATAACTCACAAGTAACACTACTGTTTTCTTTCATCATGGCGTCTGCAGCTTATAGAAAAGAAGAATATTGGCTAGGAATATTGTCTATTACAAACCATTAGCTTTGTAAGAAAATAACCTTTTCCAATCCGAAGTGCCTCAAATTTGTGGACGTTTAGGCATATTGTCATGCATATTTTCTTATGGAAGAATGAGAGCTGCGGTTATGGGAGAAAGCTTCTCTTTAATTGCAGGTAGAACTAACTTTAGTTTTATTGCTGTTGAACTGCATGGGACTTAATTTATTATTTTACATATTTTTCAGTAATTTCCTAGGTATTTACAGGAATAAACCACAAAATTTCATTATTATTGGCTAATTTGCTTCTTTTTCTCTTAGGAAAAGATCATGTCTGTAGATTCATAGGATGTGGACGGAATGACAGATTTAACTATGTGGTCATGCAGTTGCAGGTTAGTGTATCAAAGAGCTCAGTGTTTGCTTGTGTGGTTAGGTTTGTTAGCCAAGTGTATATGAAAATACTAGTAAGATTTTAGAGGATGCTAAACAAGCAAACAAAAAAAGCCCCAAAGATTACAATTGCATTGTAGTAAGTGAATGTAAATTGAGTGTATCCTTATATCTTTTTTTTTAATATATCCTTTCCATAATTCTCTCAAAAAAGAGAAAGCTTGCATCCTTAGAAAGATCTGACTATTGGAAGAGTGAACTGTGATGTCTTCTGAGATATTTTACATTTCTTTTAAGTCTTCACTTGACAATAGCTAAAATGTATTATATTAGTCTCTGCATTTTGTTGGCTTTTTTTATAAAAGTGAAAAATTATCCTATGCAAGTAAAATAAAACACTTCATTTTACTAAAAGACCTGTTAATTTAAAAAGGGATAAAATAGGTGCTTAGCACTTAGAATTATGGGATCAATGTCCTTTGTCATCCTGGTGAATATGAATACTGAAAAAAGTGTGTTCTAGTTCCTACTGTTGTTGGTCTGTTATTTTAGAAGAATCACAGTTCTGTGATGTCATGGGATTGCGTTTCCTACATAATATATTTTTCATCTGTTTGATATAATGTGTAATTAAATTATGTACTTTTCCTTAAATAAGTGAATGTGAAGAAGTCTTCATGAGCATTTTCTCAGTGGCCTTATTTTGGGTGTGAAAAAAATACAATTTTAAGTAATAGTGTTTGTACTGGTCTTCTAGTAGGGATTAGTTTGTTCCATGTTTTTAGGAATAGAAAGGTACTAAGATCGTATTTTCAAAAACAAATGCTAAATTTACTGTTGGAGATACTCGTGGACATACAGTCATTACATTTAGGTGAGATGTGTTACCCTTGAGTGTGAAAATAGGTATTGAGAGTATTTCATGGTTAATCATGAACAACTAAAGAAGAAGTAGGAAGCCTTTACAGCATCTGTGAATCTTGGTATTAGTATTTTTTAATGAAAATGTCCTTTTAATTTTATCAGGGTCGGAACTTGGCAGACCTGCGTCGAAGCCAATCTCGAGGGACATTCACCATTAGTACCACCCTGCGGCTTGGGAAGCAGATTTTGGAATCTATTGAAAGTATTCATTCTGTGGGATTCCTGCACAGGGACATAAAACCAGTAAGTCTGCTCATTAAATCAAGGCAGGCAAGTAAGATGTGGTCATTTGATGGCTGCATAAGTAAGAATAGCTTCTATACTAGGCGCTAAAATACAAAAATGAGAAGGGGCGGAAAATTGAATGTTTAATCATCAGAGCAGATTTTCTTTTCTATTAATTAATTCTGGATTGCAACAAGAGTAACTTTGGTATTTTTCAGTCTTTGTCTTCAGTTTAGGCCTCCTTGCAATTTGCTGTAGCTAAAACTTCCAGCCCTTATCTTTAGCATCATGTAACCAAGGGTATTTGCCATGAGATATGACATAATGTTCTTGACTAATGACAATTGTCATATAATAAATCTAAAAGAATAGATATTAACTTTACAGTGTATTTATAAGTCCTTCAATAGCAATTTGTATGTTTTTAATATATTTTCAACAAACAAGAAAATGAGACTGTATGAGAAAACTATTTTTTTATTGTGAAATTCTTATTAGATCTGTTGTTAATAGGTTAGTATGAGGAGAGTGCCTTCCTGATAGTATCATGCTTTTGTTCTTACTATTTATTTGAATTTATTTCTGAAATTCAATCACCTATTTTTAATATTGCTCTGTATGACAAATATCATTAGAACTCTGAAGTGTCAGAATTTGTAAATGAGGAAAAAAAATCAAATCTTTGTGTTTTCAATAGATGCAAATATGGTTTGTTATATCTGACATATATTGCTAAGTTTCCTGTCAGCTGAATGATGCTTACATAAAACTTCCAACAAATTTCTGCACATTAGGGAAATTTCATTTGCATCACTTCTTCCTGGCAACTTTTTATAAAACTTGTATTCACCCTGACCCATCCCCATTTAAACCTCCATTTAATAGGAAAAGCACATAGAGGCAGTGAATGTCAAGTGAAATTGGTGAGAAAAAATTAGCTGGAGCTAACTGTGCTTTGTGCTGAACTCAAATCTTGAAATCCTTGGTTGCTTTCCTTGTGACAAATTAGGCAATGCTGAAATTCTGTGAGTAGGTGACATGATTGGAAAATTCTTGCTGAAAATTAATATATTCTACATGATAAAGTAAGATGAAAATCTCTTTGGACAATATAGGCCACTTCAGATAGGCTGAGTTTGATGCCTGTTTCTCTTAACAATGTTTTCTTCAAATTTATTGTGAATTCAGTAGAAGTGAAAACATGGAAGGAAGGATCGAGAAATATAATATGAATTTTCTGGTTGTGTTATTGCATTCATATGTGAACATATTGACACCTTTGTGTATTCATCTATTATCTGTCTTTTTTTCTTTTTCTTCCTAGTCAAACTTCGCAATGGGACGTTTTCCAAGCACCTGTAGGAAGTGTTTTATGCTGGATTTCGGCTTAGCACGGCAATTTACCAACTCGTGTGGAGATGTCAGACCAGTAAGACTTTTTTTATAGTTGAAACCCGAATTCTTGAATGTGGTACTATGCTGTCTTTTCTTCTGGAGAAGTGTGGGAGTTGCATTGAACTGGTAACTGTTGTAAGGTTGACAAACACCATCCCAGGTCAGAAATGCCATGTGATTTATTAATTATGCTTAACAATTGGCAGTAGGGAATGAGTCAGGTTTCTGGTTTTTGGCTTGAGACAGAGGTGTACATCTAAGATATTTTGGGATAATCTGTCATCAAGTGATGAATAGGTCTTTGTTAAATATCAGAAAAATATTCCAGAGCTGAATTTCGCTTGCTCTTTTATATTGCATTTAAAAAAACCCAAAACCCAACAACAGAAAAAACTGAGGAGAAAATGTAAAATCAGACACTAAACTGGATACATATAATCTGAAAGAGAAAGTCTCAATAACTAAAACAATGACAGGACACTAATTATATAAGAGGACATACATAAGTGTAGTTGTTGTAATGCCAATGCAATGCAATCTGAGGAAGATTGTATGTAAAAGCATATGAATGAAGAAATTACGATTTTAGGCAAGTAGAGCCTCCCTAATTCACAGGTGGGCAGTTAGTTTTGGTTAATTTCAAAGTTTGAAAATGAACAAGACAGTGCCATTGTACGTGATCATGTTTAAAAGAAACATTTCCTTTATTAAGTTAGTTTAGTTTACATTTTGATGGGAACACTAAATAATGTAGTAGTCAATATTGTGTAGCATATTTATAAATGTGGTGCAAATTGAGTAGAAGCCATCTAGATTTCAGGATTTTCACTCTTATTTTGCCTAAGAAGTTGGAAAGTGGCAGATTTTTGCGTGCAGATTATGAGGTATATGATTTAGTAAGGTAAATTAGTGGGGTTCTGCTGTACTCTATTCCTTCAGCTGTAATGCTGGACACTGCAATGAAAGCAAAGAGCAGGGGAGACCAACAGAGTGCCTGCTGCTGTTGGAAAGGTGAGATAAACATTTTAAGTAGTTTATTTCTTTTTTTTTCATTTCTCAGTGTTCTTGTCGTGTTCTGTATGTTTGGCTGCTTATAAGGTTTTTTGAACTGACCTCTAATTTCAAAGAGAAAATAATTCCCGAGATTGTCTCTATATACACGCCAAAGGTAACACTTCCAGAAAAAATAAATGATAACAGAAAATTCAATATTTTTGATATTCTTTCTTTTGTAAAAACTACCTCTCACCTTTTATTTTCATTGCAGTGCCCTACAATGTAACTGAAGTAGTTCTTCAGTTGAAATTGTTTAGAAGTTTTTGACACTGTAATCAATATTTGTAGAGTGCAGTGATGGTAGGGAAAAAGATAGTGGTTTTGTTTGTATGCAAATGGTTGATTAGTTAGAAATAGTTCTTGGATAGCAAGCAGCCAAACTGTTGGCCTTCTTACTAATAGTATTTATTCATATTTTCACTAAATGTGCTCTGTGCTTCTCCTTAAGCCTGTCCTTCTAGGCTTCATTAGCTTCCTTCTGCAGATACTGCACATAATGCAGGACAATGTAAAAGCATGTTCTCCAAAAGCATAATACTCTCTTCATAAAAACATGTTCCATAGTTAAGGATGGCTCGTTGACTATTAGCTTTTTAAAACCCTAGTTTTGCTTTCCCTGTTTAATTGTCTTTATCTCAAACCAGGATGTTTCTGGCTTTTACCCCATCTTGCTGTTGGGGAGTGGGTGGGTGGCTGGGCGGGCCTTGGCTGCTGGCTGGGGTTAAGCCACAAGCGGCTGTTGTTAGTTGTTTGTTATAGACAGGTTTGGAGGGAGGATTTCTGGTTGCCAGTTTATTCTCTTCCTGAAGAGTTATGGAGTCTCCTTAGACTTCTTATCTGAAAGAATGGTCAAGGCAGAGAACTTAGAACAAGAAATCCTTTCTTGAAGATGATCCAAACTAATTCCATGCCATTTTTCTGTACTGAAGGATCCCCCAGATTTGCCTGTCATTTCCTAGGACATCTCAGTGTTGTTTTCAGAGGTGTTGTTCATCTTTGTACTACCCATCTTAATGTCAGACTCTGTGGTGAATTAGCAAAGTTAAAACCATTCTGGTAGGGAGTCCATTCAGCTCTACCTGCTTCTATCTAAATACTGTTTTGAAAAATGCGGATTTAATATAAAAAGCTTTTCAGAAAGAAATATTTAAAGAAAAAAAATATTTTCAACATTCATAGTGCTTACTGTGTTTTTCATTGCATTTTGGAGTGTCACATATGGACTATCTGTATAAAGAACTGAAGGGCCAGCATTGTGAGCCCATTTCACCGTTTTTTATTTTCTCCATGGGATTTGCATTAGCATAATTTTGCACCCTTGGATTAGGTTATCTACAATCACCTTTGGCTTGCAGCAGCCAGATGACAGTAAAACTGTTTTTGAAAGGAAAAAAAAAGTCAGGGACATATATTGTAATTTATCCACCAAGAATAAGACAGAATCCAAGTAAATTGCTTCTGTAAATGTTAATGCCACCTTTATTCTCACATTTTTTTATCCATCAGAGTCCCTTCTTCATGAAAGGCTTAAGCTTTTGAAGTCATTAAGCAACAGCAGTCTTCATGTGAACTACTGCTGCAGGATGCACTGATTTTTATGTAACTGAGGGACACAATTCAGAAGGGTAACAGATATCTCTTGGGAATCATCAGTTAGGTTTTCTTCATAGATTAACTTGGGGGCCTAGACAATGGTGTGTAGTTTGGGTCATCCATTCCATCTGACCCAAGCTTTCAATACCAAGAGTGGCATGGAGTTAAAGGGTGTAGGAGCTCAATGAGCTTTTAAAAGTGCATATAAATTGCTGTAAACATAGAAACATGTTTTGTGTTTGTAAAACCTAATGTCAAATTTCTTCTTTATTCTTCCTGATTTCCCTGGTACTTCTGTCATTGCCTTTTTTGCTTTTTAACAGAATCTTTTCACACACTGCAGTTGAAATAGCTGAAATAGCCTTTTATAGCTTCTCTCTAGAACTGCAGAATTTCCTCATCCAATCTCCAGGATATTGTAGCTGTCTTTTTTCTCTTTCCTCTTCTTCCCCACAAAGGGAATTCAGTGCTCTAAGCTTATTTTTACACATCCACTGTGGAGGTAGTAATCTGTTGTAAAGTTGGTGAAAATGGATAAAATTGTTTATAAATGTAATAGAACAACTGTTAGAAAAGGACTAGTCCTTTTTGGTATTCCGTAATCGTTATTGGGACTGTAACTCAAATTTAGCTTTTTCCTTACAGGAAAATATTGTGCCTCTTAATAAAGAGGGGTAAAAGGTCATTTCAGGAAATTACAGGAAGGAGTATTTTGAGGGACAATTTTATGTAATGAAAATGTGTTCAAGCTTTATCAGTCTGCCCCAGTGTCTGAGCATACTGTCAAAAGGAAATGCCGTTATTGCTCATCTGAAGGATCCAGGGATTTTATATTCTCTTAGGTTTTTCAGTTAGCAGAGTCTGTTTCCCACTTGTTCCAGATATTAGCCTTAAAATTAATTTGTTATAGTTGCAGTTTTTTTCTTGTAGTATCATTTTACTACAGTGGTCTATGTGAATCTTCAAAATTTAAAGAAAAACGTAAAGCATAGGCAAAAACAGGGCTTTGCACACTTTTTCATGCTACGGGTATCTCTCTCTCAGGATTACTACTGTAAAATAAAACATTTTAAACTGCTAATTTTGACATAGATTCATTTTACCAAAGTTGCTCTGTCTTCCAGCTGTCTGAATGACTATGATTGTGAGGAGCTGACTTCAAGGAGAGAGGGATATGTCTGTTGTATTCAGTTATAAGATAGTTGTAAAACATATAAACATATTGAAGAGAGTAGTGAAGAGTTGCAGTTTATTAAGTTGTATGATCTGATGCTATTAGCTGGCTAAAACTTAAAAATCAGGAACAAACATTTATTGCGTTTTGTATGTTTGTGAAAGATGAATGAAAGGTAATGGCTTCTGATACTAAATTCTATATGGTGGGGACAATACTAGGATATAGGTATTTGGGATACATGTAGAATTAAATTATAGAGTGGATGTTGATAAGGAACTACTAACTGGTGGGAGGAGCCTTCTATGGGAATAGAAAAGATCAGAAGAGAGAAAATTGAGTGTGGGAGGAACAAAAACTGCTGGGGATGATGTTAAAAGAAGGAAGGATGAAGCACAGGCAAGCAAATAAATTGTTGGAGAGGGGAAGCCAATAAATGAATTAATGGTGTAGATAAGAACTGATTACTGAAAAGCAGGGTAATTAGAATTTAATTGTAGGGATACTCTAATCATCAAGCAAATACATTTAGCAGGATGCAAATTTAGTATGACATCCATAGTCTGCTGTTTATTGCTTTTTGAGGGTGTAGTACCTAACATTTTGTTTGCTATTGTCTTAGAGATAGCTGAAGTAAGTACTAGCATATTTTTGTTTTTTAATGGAGACAAAATATAAATGATTCTTTTTGCATGTAAACCTAACTTCATACAGCCATCAATTTCCATGTCTCTGTTTACATGCTGAAAATGGAAAGTGAGGGTGTCAGCTGTGGTACAGAAATAGAAAACCTTGAGGGACAAAATGCGAAGGACATTTGCATTCTTAGCATCATCAGTACTGCAGCCAGCTCTTAGGCAGTTGTCATCGCTCCTGTTTTAAAGAGAACCTTAACCACAACTGTTTTCTGAGGTACAATTAAATTTAATACAAAGAAAGCAAAATAAAATAAAATAATAAGCCATTAGTCTTTGCTGTTAAAAAGATTAACCTTTAAAAAAGAATTTTAGGTCATAGTTCTTTAAAAATCCATAAATTCAACCACCATGTATTATCACACACCTGAATTTTGTGGTCTTTTATTTATGTGGATTGCAAATCATAAATAACTGAATTTTATTTGTTTTACAAAGAAGACAGTATAACATATATGCAAACTGAGGTGAAAAAGCTAGGGAGTAACAGAATTAAAACCCTATCCATAAGAGGATGGCATTTAGATAAAACCTTTCCATCTAATACATCAGTGGTTTTCTACTCAGTATACAGGTCTTACTGATTGGCAGCCTAAAGAATTGTTCAGATAACCAGCCAGTCAACTGAATCTGATGATTTGGACTCTGCAAAAATAATTGTAGGAGAAAATTCCGTTTTGCCCAATTTGGGATTTAGTTTGGAATGTGAGATTCCTTTATTCAGAGTATCATAGCTAGTGGGTTGAACTGTATTCAGAGGAGAATATTTTGTTTGTGAAATTGTTGTATTTTTGATAAATAAGACTTTTCAGGTCAAGGGGAGAGCTACCCTATGACTGCATCCCCCCATCTCCCCACCTTTCTCCTGCTCTTCCCAGTGACTACATTTTAGGTCATTCTTCAGTGGTTATTTAAATAAAATTAAAAGCTTCATCAGGGTTCTCATGGTAATAGGATATTTTAGCATGACCTTAATTTCAAGTGTCTAAATTTTCCTATATTTATCTGGAAACAAGTAAAAAATCAAAATTAATTTATTTTAACATTAAGTAGATTGAAATTATTTTACAGTATTTACTTCCTCTGAACATTAACAGAAATATTCAAATCCAAAGGTGACAGAGTATCCACCAAAATTTTCTGAGGCACTACACATGCTGGTAGTCACATTACTGGTGACCTGTCTGTAACAAAAATTGTCTTTGACTTCTGCTAAAGCAGGAGATACACCAGCTGCTGTACAGTCTGACCCTTAGAAAAATGCTGTGAAAGCAATTGTGAATGCAAATGTCTAGATTTTTTATTGTCTAGAGAAGCAGTTACAAATCTGTTCACATCAAACAATGCAACAATGCACATATTATTCCATATCAGGTGTTTCTGTACAAATCAGCTTAGTGCTGCTTGCCTTTCATCAGTGCCCTCAGGTTCTGAGGATTTTCCAGCAAATGAGGTTTTATCTTCAAGTTTCACTTTAAGGTACAGATGGTGTCCTAGAAATGTAGTATAAGAAGCTGAATACTTTAAAAAAACAAGCAAACACAAAACCAGAACAAAGAACCAATAAAATGGTGGAACATCCCCCCAAGAAACAAATAAACTATGCAAAGCAATCCTGCACAGAATACTTCACAAAAATGTATTGGTAGATAAAAAACCAGAGTATTATATACATTTTGAAAGCTTTGGAAATCTATTGTACTTCAATTACATACAGGAACAGAAGGTATACCTTTCTTATGTACTGGAATTTTAATTTGGTTTTTTACTTGTGAAAATCTGGGAATGGTTATGCATTTGAATTGCATGGGTGTTTCTTCTGGTAAGATTCTGGATTATTTAGATTGCTGAGGAAGTCTAGAGAATATTTCCATGTTATTCTGCTTTACCTCCTGTCATCTTGGCAGAAGAATTGCAGGTTGTTAATTTCTGTATTTGGAGGAGAACATTGTTTTTATGATGCTGAAATAGTGGAAACTATATCCATTAAATGCTTTTTATGATGGGGAAAAGGAGAGGGATAGTTTTAAGAACTAAAGGAGAGATGGTGAAGCTACACTGTTGTAAACAAAATGATCACTGCAAGTCTTTTTTCTTCTTTAAAGGCTGTTTGGACCTGTGGACTGCTTAAAGTTCTCAATCTCCTTTTCAAGTAAATGCTATTATAACAAACATTGATATAACTTTAAGAAATAAGACTCAGAAGTGGTCCACAGATAGTGTTGACTAAAACTGGTGCAGGCTTTTTTGTTTGCCCCAGTGCTCTTCATGATTTAGAATTTGTGCTGATAACTACTGAATATTCCCTTGACTGTGTGAATTTCTTATAAATAAGAATCTGTATACTGGAAGTTGTTCAAGAATAGTTACTGAGCATGGCATTCAGAATAAAATTTGGAATTAAATGTGACCACCCATTAAATTTAAATGTTTGGCAGCACCTCAGTCATCTGCAGAAAATTGTGAAATGGATCTGGTTCTGGTTTCAGTTAAAGAGCACTAAGATACTGTTTCTTCAGCAGTTCCTTGACACACCTCTGTTTTGAGTGACACAGGTCAAAGCAAAATCCAAGGACAACTGGGGCATGTGTATGAGTAAAGTATTAAATGGCAGTGGATTTAATGGAAAATCATTAAATAGTACAAGAAAGTTCCAGGGAGCTGCTTGATATCTTAGGGCACCGTATCATGAGTATAATAAATAACTGGCTCAAATGTGTTCACTGTTCTAAACAGACCTCTCTTCCATACCTGACTAAAACTGTTGAAAGCCCTGTGCTGCAGGGTAATGGTGCATGTCATTTTGTTAAATGCACTGTTCAGTCGCTCTTTCATCCTGTTGAGAAGCATTTTGTCGCTGGCATTTCCCTTATGTTATCTCTTCTCAGTAATGGCCTCTCTCAGTGCTGAACGGTACATTACAGAGGGATATGATTAGCTGAGGATTACATGTGTACACCTAAACAAGGAACAGAGTATTTATTTTTCCTCTTGAAATATTTTTCATTTTCCACAGAGCTTTTGAAGAACATGTGTTAATAAGTTTCTGTGTAATAGTCCACCGAGGCTTTTGCACATTGATGTACTTCAAAGGCGACTTTTTGTAAGTTGGCTCTTGAAGTGAATACACCATTAGCTTGCAACATAATTGTTTGGAACAATACAGTGACACACTTTTCCTCCTCAGCAATTGCATGTATGTATGCAATGTATAATATGTATAATATATATACAATTATAATATATATATAATATATATATAGTTCTAATATGTACAATAAGCTATGTATATGATGTATTGGACACCTAAGCACCAATGCTTACAAAGCAAAGACCTGTGTGTGCTGAAATTTGGCATTAGAATTTCCCAGGATCAAATGTCTGTAACTGGACAATCCTAAAATAATTTTCTTTTTTTTTTTAGTTTCTTTATTGTTTGTCTAACAAAGGCATAAAGTAATGAGAAGAAGCACTGAACACATAGAATTGTGCAATGGTTTGTGTTGAAAGGGACCTTAAAGATCACCTGCTCCCACTCCCTTGCCTAGACCGGGTTGCTCAAGGCATATCTAACCTAGGCTTGAACGCTTCCAGTGATGGGGCATCTATAGCCTTTCTGGACAACCAGTCCCAGTGCTTCACCACCCTCTGAGAAAAAAAATTCTTCCTAGCAAAGCAAAACTATGTCCAATTTTTCATTGTTACCAACTTTCTGCATACATAGGACAGGTATCTTAACCATGTATTTTGAGACCAGCCTTCTTAACAGTCTCTCTGCTTCTTTTCAGCACTTCATGTGAAGATGCAACAGCTGGGATTGTAAAGCATAGAAAATACGTAGTACATATGTATTGAACTTTCTATAAATCAGCAGAAAGGCTGAAAGAAATCATAAGCAAACAAATATTTTTAAAATTTAATCTGTACATCTTTGAATTTATTTGAGTAATGTTGGTTTATAAGCAGTATGCATGAGTTGGAAGAATTATGACAGTCATTTGAGGTTCCATTTCTGAATTAGTAATGATTTTATAGGGAAGAGATAGGAGTTAGTTTGGTGAGGTTGGTGGAGACATTATTTTCAATAGAAAGATTAAAATAACTGTTAGACTAATGGGTTTCAAAGGTTTTTGAAGTAATGCATAGCTGTAATAACACCTACCAGTGACAGACCTGTGCAGCTGTAATGATACAGCAGTGTTACACCTACCAGTGTAACATTAATTCTTGTCTGCTAAAACCTCCTTCAGGGACCTAGAGGGAGATTATTAAGGGCACAAGCTTATAGTGTATATATGTAGCATTTTCAGCATCCACTGAATGCGGTCCTTGCAAGTTCGGTTGTATTACTGACAAAGTAATGAAGGAAAGCAGTGTTACAGAGACAGACGGCTGGTGTCTTATGTGTGGCAGTACAAGGTGAAAAAAGCAGGTGGTGAATTAATGCAAAAGATGAAAAGAAGACCATTATCAATTGAATTAGTGACAAAAATAGAATGGATATATGAATTTCATGCAGTGTGACATTGTTTTGGATTGTTTTGTAACATCTCAGTGGAATCATCTTGGAATTAAATAATTAAACCAAAAATTAAGAAAATCATGTGTGGTTATATTTGAGAGGAAGATTCTTTATGACCTGGAGTTTGGGGTTTTGGGGTGAAAAATAGAGCCAAATACATGATGTCCTGCCTGAAGAAACAGTTTGATTAATAGCTATAAAAAATGACGATGATAGAATACTTTGCTAGGGTATATTGTTTTTTTCCTCCTTTCCTTTTGTGTGCAGAACACTGGTATCCTATCCAAACAATCATTAAACAATTTAACTTAGAAATTTAAATGAGACATTCTGAAAGGTGCTTATAACTGTTCTATATTCTGATTCAGGCAGTTCCTTTTTTTTTTTCTGTAGAGCTAATAGATGCTCAGGGGAATGGGCTGTAACAGCCTTATAAAAAAAAAAGAAAATAAATAATTTTTCTAGTGATATTTGATCTTAGTTTTGAAATAAATTATTCTATGAATGGTGAAACTTACAGTTTTTCTCTTGTTTTGTGTACTGCTTCTGTTATGCCCTCCAAATTTCTTAGTATTTTCAGCTTCATACTGCAGCTTACCTTTCTGATCAGTACCTAGTTACACTGTTGGGACTAGGCTTGTATTTGCATGCCATCTAAAACAAATGCTGGTTGACCAGCTGACTGGTGTCTCTTAAGATGGATGTGAGCCATTTTAACTGAGTTTTGACTATCTGTCCTTATGTCAGGGTACTAATTTGGGTTCTGTCTTTAATCACCAATTTTCATTAAATTTGCAGGTTCTAAAAGTCTTTGGGAGCTGTCCTATTTGTTTGAGATGAAAAGCTGTTGTGGTGGAAAGACAGATGTTTGGTCCAGTAAAATTGGTTTTTCTGGTGAAAATAGAAGCAAATGAAAATCAAACCAGAAACTCTGGTTTCCAGTTCTTTCTGAGCTATGGGCTAAATTCTCTGCTGAGTTACAAAAAATACTTTGAATCATTTAAAAGGAAGAAAATGTGTTATTTTATTGTGGTGATTTAACCTCAACTGTACCAAGTACCACAGAGCCTCTTGCTCATTTCCCCCACCCCTCTCCTGCCCCTGTGGGATAGGGAAGAGAATTGGAAAGAAGGTACATGCATGTACATTAGCTTGCTTGAGACTTTTTGCTTTCCATCCATAGTTGAAATAAGCCTACTACTGAAACAGTCTACTTCTGGATTTATGTAACTCTTTAAGATATGGTATTATCATTATAAATAATAAATTAGATATCTACAAAACTTAAAGAATAAGTACAAAACATAAAAAAATTAAGGTCTCCATTCTTCAATCTGCTAAGTGCAGAACAACTGTAAAATTTTTACTTACAGATATAAATAAAATAATATTCTGCTCAGTGGGGAAATTATTTGCTGGAGCATAGCTGGTTTATATAAGTAGTCTTCTTCTTACAGTAATCTCTGCTTCAGCTCCTGGAATAAGAGAAAGAAGAAAGATTGCAGGGAGCAAAGCAAACATACACATGGCAGACTTATCCAGTGTGATTTTTCACTGCAGTAAGTTTAGGTTTGTGACAGACAATAGTAGGTTGTTACCCTCTTCAGCCCACCAGACTTTCTGCCTGCTCATAAATCAGCTTTGGAACGACTGTAGTCTTTAGCTCATGCATCATGTTAGCTGAGTACTCCAGACTAAAAACTGAGTAGCTCAGGAGATGTTTTGTGTATCAAATACTGCTGTCTTAGAGATGGTGTTGCTATTTATAGCACATGCAGTAGGAGATAAATTTTCATTTATCACATGTCTATTAGAACTCACAATAGTGAAATTTAATTGTATTGTTAGTTGTTAATTTACCTTTTTACTCACCTTCTGCTGGAACTAGATAGCATAGGATCAGACAGCTACAGTCAGTTTCTGGAAATCACAACATTTGTTTAGGTGTATCTGAGGCCAAGTAATGTGTCATACCAACAACTTGTAGGAGATGGGTTGATGAAAAGTTCTATGTGCAAGTACTTAGTTATTAGTGTCTGATGTGGATTTTAAGATAGAACTGAAAGTGTGGGTTTGAAGAGCTTATATGCAGTGAAAATCAATTGAGATCTATGATATATTGTAATGGCAATTGTATTTCAACTGCTTGATCATTCCTTACTCAAATGATCACTGAAATTTTCACTTGTTTTAAACTGGTGCTAACATGTGCTAGGCATTACATTTGACTGCAAACTCTATATGATCAAAAAGGGGAGGACTGGAATATGAATTGTTGAAGCTATGAAAAAAGGTTTCAGAGAGTTGAGACTGTGTGTAGTTCCAATCATGGAAATAGATTTACGGTGGAATTTGAACTAAGAAATTATCTTTTTCGAGGGAAAAGATAAAAAAGGAGAATTCTACCTTTAGCAAAGGAAAAGAGGGGTTACATAGGTGGCTGCTTCTCTACCCATCCCCTATGGCTTTTGAATCCTACTCTAGAGGCAGCACTGCTGGCTTCTCAGTGAAAAACCTAGACACTTGGGAATACTCAGTCATAACCTGATTGATTGGGAGAACCATGGTGTGTCTCAGATCTAATGTAAAGGACCAGTATTGATTTATTTTTTCATGTTGATTTTCTGGTTTCTGTGACTGCAGTAATAAGTTAATTTTTTGCTCTGTGTAACCTTTCCAATGTTACCCAGAACAATAAACCCGGAGCATTTATCTAGAGACACTGAACTGTGCTAAGGAGAGTGATTTGCCTCCTCTACAGCCACTCCACAAAAGCAACATTCTTGGGTTTGTAAGCATAGTGTCTCCCAGGAGTCTGAAAGCTGTGTGCTTAGTGGAAATAGTTCACTTTGCTAGGAACTGCCAATTTCCTGCATGTAGATTATCTGAGACATTGCCAAGTGTTTCCAGGGCAGTGACACCTCCAAAAAAAACCTGATGTTACATTAAAAAAGTACCTTTATAAGTAGAAAAATTCATTGTAGTCTCTGGATCTACTTAATTCATCTGCATGTATCTTCAAAATAATTTTTTTAACTTAAATTTGAAGGATTTAGGATTTTTCTTTGGCTTTTTCTTCGGATTTAGGATTTTTTCTTCACAACATGAGATGTTGTGAGATGCATGAAGAGTTCTGAAACAGTTTCAGAAGTTATGCAAATGCTCAGAAGTTTGTAAGTTCTTTTCTGAATTCAGCAAACTCGATTTGACTTACGGAGCATCACTCATGTCAAGAGAGAAATGGTAGAATTATTTTATTATTATTGTGTAGTGTTGTAATACTGCTATTGAATAGTGACCAGTTCATTACTAAAAGGTATTTTATTGCATCTTGAAATATAACAGTGACATATACTTTTACTTCCAATTACAGAAACTATACTTTAAGGCAAAAGACAGTGAAAGGCTTTAGATGTCCTTGCTGGAACAAAGAATTCAGAATTTACTTTGTGATAAGCTCATAGAAACAATATTCTTTTTTTTTTTTTTTTTTTTTTTTTTCCTTCCCATCCAGGTGATTGTCAGATAATTGAAATCATGTTAGGGCAGATAAAGATGGCTGTGACTTTGACATTCAAAAGCATTTGAATTGGTACACAATGAATTTCCTCATAAGGACATTTCTTTCCCAGGACAGAAGTAGAATAGATCAGATTTTTAGTTTTTGTAAACGGAATGGGATAATTTAGTTATACGACACTCCTTAGTCTTTTTCTCTTGCTTTGTGCAGCAGCCAAAGCATTTCTGTCTTAGTTATCAAGTAGAAGTTGCAGTTGCAATGCTAGAAATGAAAGTAGCATTTCATCCTAGGTTTCTTATTTTCCATTATTCTCAGAAGAACAGAAATATTTAACTAAGTAAAACTGAATATAGGATTTTCTTTTTAACATTCATGCCAGGGGCAAAAGACAGCAAACATTAGGTTTTATCTTCTGAAATTGTATGCTCTTGAGATTTATGGAATTTGTATTTGCAACTATTTTAAAGTTAAGCTCTCAGTGCCCTCCTGAGAAAATACTATTCATTAAACTACATATTTTTTGAAATTTATCTGTATTTTCATTGTCTGGGCAGTGATCCTATATTACTCTTAGTTGGATGACTTGCCACCAACCTGCAGAACTACTAAGGAGATTTAAGTGCTTTTTTAAAAAAAATTTCTCCTAAAATTTAGCAGTTCTAAAGCATTTTGAGCTATTATTTTTCTAGTTACATGGTCCTGTGAAATTTCTGCAACTACAGTGTTATGTTTCAGGGGTAATGTTCAGTGTGGAATGTGATATAAAATTAAAGCTAAGGCAGACAGTTGAGTCTGTCCTGCTTAGAACATAAAATCTGTTCTGAGCACCATTTAAACTATATGATGATGTGCAAAGTCTAAAATCTATGGAATATCATCTGAGTTCTTCTTCATGTTAAGAACAGCCTAGAAAATATTCTCTGCCTTAACTAACACCAGTTCAGCTCTCATTGTGCTACTCTAGCAGACTGATTATACAGGCTGTTGAATCCTTTTTAAAATATGTTGTTGCATAATTCTGCTGGATTCAATCATTAGATTTATTGACAGTAATGGCAGCTCCTGATTTATTTAAATTATACCTCTGTATAGCATCTGTTGGTGGATAAGAAAAAATTACACATATATATGTGTGTATATGTGTATATATATTTATATAGGTAGAGAGAGATGGAAGTGTTTTGTTTTAAGATATCAATTATATATTGTGATTATCTTTGTATGTATATCAAACCAGACTATTCAATATATTGTGCAAATGTTTTAAAAAATCATAAGAATTGTCATGAGTCTTGGGAGAGCAGACAGATCACCAATACCTCTTTAAGTACAAGTCAGCGGTGAGGTAGATAATTCAAGCTTATGTTCATTGTTAGAGGAAGCAAAAAGGACTATTTGTTGGGAAGATAAGACTGCATAAAAGAAAGCAAATTTAATAGTCCTGGTGGTTTTGTCTATATATAATGATTAATTAAGGGAGTAGCATGGATTGGATATCTCTCTTAGGCAAAGTAATAATATCAGAGATTGAGTTAAAAAAAATTAAATATCTACTAATTATGACTGTCATCAATTATATAATTCTTTTTGTAATACTTTTATTTGAATAAAAGAAGGATGGGAAAATACATTCTCTGATTATGAAACATCAATTGACTTACGATCACAAGATATCTAGACTATCAGGGAAGAAATGCCGGTTTTCAAAAACTGCAAAAGAAAGAAATATTTTAAATTGGTGTCTCTGGTGCAGCCTTTGCTATTTAGTGGTCAGCCAGTTAGTGCCCACTTGAATGTCTACTGAGAACTTGTAGAAGCTCAGTAAACTGAAATAAAATCTCAAACGAGGTATGTTGTGGCTCTGTACTCACTTTGTAGCTGCCAAGCTCAGTAGTCAGAGGGTTTCTTTCTGACAATGAGTCTCTTTCCTGTTCTCCGACAGCCACGAGCTGTTGCTGGTTTTCGAGGAACGGTACGATACGCATCCATCAATGCTCATAGAAACAGAGTGAGTATCACAATCTGGATCCAAACCATCTCATGCTGCTGGGAGCAGTCAGTAACACAGTTACTATTCATTTCCTTTTTTGTATTCTTATCTGTGCATTTATTATGTAGGAATTATTAGCTATAAATTTTGTGAAAGGATAATGTAATTTACAGTAGTCGAGGATAAAAAAGTTCTCGTACAAATAACAGTGATTCTAATGCTTATCTTTGGTGTTCAATTGTATTGCAAGTTAATAAGTTAAAAAAGTGAAGCTACTGAGTTTTATGAGGTACATAATGCCCAGTATGTTGTCTTAACATCATACTCTAAAGAAATCTGAATAAACAGAGATTCGCAATGTTACTTTGACACACTTCAACTTTTATTGTATTTCTCTCTGTCTTCTGTGGAAATTTACTTGCATGTTTCTCCTTAAAATAGCCACTGGATTTAATTAACTTGTTCTGTAGCATAGGTTATGTTAAAATTTATATAATAACTTAAGTTTCAAGCAGTAAAGAACTTATCTTTACATTTATTTAGGTATTTGTAATATGCTTTAGAATAATATTTCCTTTTACAGGAAATGGGCCGGCATGATGACCTCTGGTCTCTCTTCTACATGTTGGTGGAATTTGTGGTTGGGCAGCTTCCTTGGAGAAAAATAAAAGATAAGGTAAAGCTAGAGGTGAAACCAGAGCATGAGGGAGGTTTACTTCTAGATTCCAGGGAAATGCTGCGATAGATTCCTCTTAAAATCATTAATTAATTTCGACATTGCATTTTCCAGTGTTTTCTAGTATTAGTTCTTGTGAGTAGTGTCATGGTATAAAAAGCAATCAAATTTTACTAAGTGTTCTGAGAAGAAAGGAGGTTATACTTCTAGATTGAAATTATTGTAAAGGGCAGAAGTGTATATTTGCCACTTACTTCATTATTCCTGTTATCACTTGAGTACTTTATTTCACCTATCACACACTTAAAATGTCTGATCTGTTTTGATTATTTGTGAAATAGGTATTTCTTATTTGCTGGAGAACAAAAGTGGATTGGGCAATATGCAGTAATGCCTTTAGTCATATGTCATAGGTGAAGTAGGCAAAGAAACAATATATAATCAGCCTGTTATTACTTCTTGAAACTTCTTTTGACATCCTACTGAAACCAGACTACTCTCTGATATGGTTTATGTATTGGTTGATGACAGTGTGGTGTACAGGTAGCATCTTCTTTCTGGTTTTGATTTATGCATCTTACATGACTGAATATACACCAAAAAGTGACTGAACTTGACCTGATGCAACAAAATATTTAAATCTTCAAAACATACTATTAGAAAGGGTTGGAGCGTTTAGTGATAGCTCTTCATATCAGTCAGTATTCAAACACAAGCAACACAAACACAGTAGTAAATGGTTTTCATATTGAATTTGAAGTTTGTACATTATTTTGCAAGTGTACTGAGGCCAAAATCAGAATCTCCTATCTTGCTATGTGGTGTAGAATGGCCTTTCTCACTACCACTTAGTGAAATGTAGTGGCTAATGGTGTATTGAATGGCTATAACAGAGAATGTGAGTGTGTTGTAACAGAGAATGAAGATGTGCCAATGTTTGTTGTGTTACTTACTCCTAGGAGCAAGTGGGCTCCATTAAAGAAAGGTACGAACACAGACTTATGTTGAAACATCTTCCTCAAGAATTCAACGTCTTTCTGGATCACATTTCTAATTTGGATTACTTCACAAAGCCTGATTACCAGGTAAACACTTGTACTATTTTGTCTTTCTGTTTTATAAAGAAGAGAGTTTTATGCTGTTTCATCTTCAATTTACTTTGATTTCATTGTGTAATCTTGGTAGTTATTAGGGTTTGTGCCACGGAAACTCTGTGGTTCAAACCTGTTATTTTTTTCCATTTGGGAAGTGTAAGGCTGTTAAGTTTCTAAAAACAATTGACACCTGTTTTTCAGTCAGTATTCTGTTAGGATTGCGAGCTATCCTACTATCACAGTTTCTAGCACGTGCTCCGTAATTTAATCCTCTCAGGGATTGTCATTCTGGCAGTTTTGCAGAGTCTGGAACTCAGCACCTACAGCTAGAGCACAACATACACTCATGGTGTGTTTTCAAAACTGAGGTATTGTGTACAGAGATCACAGAAGACCAGTCATTTTCCTTTAAGAGAGCATTGTCTGCTGAAATGGGCAGCCTCTGCTCAGTGGTAAGGTGGTATGTGCCGAGAGGATATGCTGTAGAACGTGTCTTAACTCACTCACTGTTGACCTAGGATTAAACAGTAAATCAATGCAGAACTTTTTCCCAGTTTGTGGAAAGCAGCAGAGGAGTGTTCAGGAAAAGCAGGGAGGGAGAGACTTGAGTTTTTTCAGCCTCGCACTTCTGAGAAATTGTACTGATCAAACTGCACACCATGGCAAGCTGTGTCCCTGTGGTCCCTGTGTGCCTTCCTTCTGGCTCCCAGAAACATGCATTCCTGCTTCCCACTTGCAGGCCCTGTCTGCCTCTGTGCCTTTGTTCACCTCCCTAAATCAGTGAAATCAGGAGGAATGAGTTTCTGTTGGTGTTCAAGTGTAATTGGTTCAGTTGAATAAATAAATCTGGCTAATTCTGGAATTGTAACTTTGATAAGAGCAACTCCTCTACTTTGCTTGGTAAGATTAACAAAGAAATCAAGATATATTAGAATGGAAATAAGAGCTGAAAATCTCAAGGAATATCTGATTTTCTGTTATAAGTGGATTTCTCTAATTATACTGGTATATGATTCTGCACATTTGCAAAGCAAATAAATCAATTTTTGTGAACAAATTTGAATGTTAAAAAAAAACTTATTACAAATACAAAAAAATGTTCAGTATTCCTGAAAAAGAAATACTTTGATTTCTCTTTTCCTTGTCTCCATTGCAAATTTCCATGAAATTTGTCCTATAGTTTACAATTCAGCGAGGAAAAAGTTTTCAATGTTTTGTATGCCTGGTTATAAAGATGTATGAGATTTCTTTTTCCTAAGGTAAAAAGTACTATTGCAGAAATTTTGATGTTGCATAGAAAAATCTTGATTATAGACTGGTAAATACATTTTACATTACAGCATATAGACAGTCATATTTTTGCAAATCCTTTTCTGTGGTCTATTTGTGTCTAACAACACAGCACATGCACTCAGCAATTAACACAATACCAGGACAGAGTTTTTCCATGATAGAGAAAGCAGTAATTTACAGTCCTGTGGCTACTCATGGAACATTTGCAGTTGTGTAGCTGCAGCCTGAGCCTTACAACAGAGGCTTGCTCATGTACTTTAGACCAGAGCAGGGTGGTTTTATTTAGAGCAGTGAGAATGCTCTTTTAAACTCTGGTCTCTCTTAACTTGTGTTGGCAGTGGTGTTATTCCTACCTATTATATTCTTTGTATTTATGGGTGGGCACAGAACAAGAATGTATGCATATCCCTGCTTTGAAGAGTTTGCAGTCTAAAAAGTTCATCCCCTAGGCCAAGAAGCCATGTTTGATTTGGCAATATCAGATGTTTATTTTTTTCAGGTGTTTGTGCATACATTGCCTCAGCCTCCTGATATCATTGAGCATTTGAGTTTGTATTTGCCTTATAGCAGAAATTGTTGAAAAGATTTAAAAGAAAATGACCTTAAAATTACTTCAGAGACACTGCTTAATGTTTAGAGGAAGAGAAGAATTAAACACAGTACATAAGGGACAGAGTGAACTATGGCTTTGTGCTCTACAGAAATGACTGGGACAGGTGGCACACAGAAGGTTCTTGAGAGTAAAAAATTACATGGGTGAGACCACTCTATACAAGAGAAATGATCCAAACTTCCCATCTACTTTAAGTTACCAAAGGGTATGCCAAAGGAGAACGTGGAAAAATTTTCAGCATCCTGGATTGAAAAAAAAACACACAGATTTTTAGCTTCTAGGAAAAAAAAAACTTAGGAATGTTACAGAGTAGGAGAATGACATGAACACAACCTTCCCATCAGCGACTAGAATGAGACAAAGCTTATTTCACAGAGAGAGGAAAGTGATGCCATTTTTTTTCTGTCATGGACACAAATTTTCTAAAGATTTTTTCATAGTATAAAATGGGGATTGAATACTTAGACATATATATAGTATAAATGTCAGCATTATATGAAGTAAATGATGTACGTTTCTTATTACAGAAATGTATGAATTAGCAGATCCTTTCCTACATCTCATTAATTTCCTTGGTTTCATAGTGTTACCAAATATATTATTTTCTCTTCCTGTGCTAGAGAGCCATTGTATGGTGTTCTGCAGCAGTGTAGTTATGCTTCTCTGTGTGTATTTCTGTCTTTTGTAAAAGTCTGTGGTGTATCTTTGCCTCATGCCTTATAAAAACACAGATGTTGAGTGGATTTTTTTTGCTGTTTTAATAAAATGGAATTTTGTATATCTTGGTCTCAGAATCCTGAAAAATGAGAAGTGTTTCATATAAAAAACTTTTTTTAATGTTGTTTTCAGTATTACAGGAGGATATTTCTTAATTGTTTGGTCTCTTAGACAAAAATGACGCTTACTATCTTTTTTCTTTATTTTCAGCTTCTCATGTCTGTGTTTGACAACAGCATGAAAACATTTGGGGTTATTGAAAGCGACCCTTTTGACTGGGAAAAGAGTGGAACTGATGGCTCTCTGACAACAACCACAACTTCAACCACCCCTCAGTTGCACACTCGCCTTACGCCGGCTGCAATTGGGTATGCACGGTGCGGTCTCTTCAATGGCAGCCACAGGGGGGCTTCCTACCAAAGGGAAATTTTCTCCATAATTTAGGTTTTTTCTGCAGGATTTTGAATGCACAGAGGAAGGGAAGTTTGGGAGCATTTGAAGCATTTCCCTTTTTAGGGTTCCAGTTTATACTGTCCTGAAAGATCAGCACTACAGTCCTAAAATTACAGCGATAAAAATAGTACTCCAGGAAATTGCATGTAAATTTGCTCATCCATCCTTTGCTAAATTGTATTTTGTGAAACTAAATAATGTGTCCTGAGTTTAAGTGCCTGGAAATTTAACTGCCTGGAAATAAACCCATTGTTTTCTGTAAGCCTGTAATAAAATTCTAGCTGCAATTTCCTTTATAAGTTTGAAAAATGACTGGATCTTTATAAGAAATTTGGAAGTAGAGTTTGGTTGTGTTTGAAATAATATTTAATATGTTATATGAGACATTCTGTAATGAAGTAAATTTGACAAGATGTGATGTTTAATAATACCCCTACTCATCTCAGGGGACTGAAGAATATGAGAGGTGTTTATGGATAAATGTAAGAAGTGTTTATGGGTGTCATTAATTTTTTTGAATAGAAGAATATATAGAGAACAATCAGGAGAGAAGTTGAGCCTGGACATAATCTCTAGCAAATTTTCTCAGAAGTGGCTTCAAATCATTCAAAAAACAGCTTTTATGTGATAGGGTTTTTTAAATTAACATATTTTGGTATGTACCTAAATTAAATAAATTGTGAAAGCCAGGAAGCTGGAGGTGTTATATTAAATAATTTCCAAGATTTATTTTTCTGCAGAAACGTGATTTTCTTTGTGAGTCTTTGTTTTTTTCTTTTAAAATAGAAAATAATTTCTGTAACTTGAGAAGTACGAAATTACTGTAATTACTCAATTCTGTAAATTGAGAAGTATGAAATGAGAGTATAACAATTTTTACTTTTCTGATTTTATTTTTAAACTACTTTTATAGAATTGCCAATGCCACTCCTATCCCAGGAGATTTGCTGCGGGAAAATACAGATGAAGTATTCCCTGATGAACAGCTTAGTGATGGAGAGAATGTTATTCCTGTTGGTGTATCACCAGAGAAATTACCTGGATCCCCTGGACATCAGCGTCCTCAGGAAAAAGATGTTTGGGAAGAAATGGATGCAAACAGAAACAAAATAAAACTGGGGATCTGTAAGGTACTTTCAAATCTGCATTGCGAAGACCATCTTTGAACAGCTTCATGTTCTTGTAATGCACATAAGCTATAATTAATAAGGCAGTTGTACTGATTCTAATTAGCCAGAATGATCTAAGAAAATGATTTATGATAGAGATAACACATTTTATATACTGAAAAAAGCAGACAGGCTTTTGGGCCTTGTGTCGCTTTATCAGGCCTTTATGATTAATAGCTTGCTGATAATTTGAGACTCTTTGTAGTTTACTCACATTTGTTTTCTTCAGACATGATCTTCATTCTTGCTCACTGAGTGAAATGAAAGCAATTTTCCTGCATCTTGCACGTGTAGAAGCTAGATACTGAATGTGCAAAAGAAGATTTTAATGTTCTCCAGTAGAAAAATCAGTGTCATTGGCAGTATCCATTTAATTCACTTGGTTTTGTCTCCATAAGATATAATACCTTTGTACTGATTCAGAGGTTCATTGGCTGGTCTTTAGAAGAGAATACTGCTTTATGTTCAAAAGTGGTCTCTGAGAATTGGTTCCCGTCTTCCTTACTCACAGTCACAGTATTTTGTACTTGGACAGTTGTTGCCTCTTTCTTGATATAACAGTGTTTCTAACATGAAAACAGATCTGGTACTAAAATGTTCTTTATCTAGGAGGGCTGTCTAGTTTTGAAGCTGTTACTCATTATTTGCTAGGAAAAAGAAATGTATTGTGTGAAAGACCAAGGCATGGTGCCTGTTTTCAAATGTGCTTGTTTGTTTGTTTGTTTGTTTATTTTTACCAAACAGAGAGAAAGAAGATTGTTCTAGTTCAAAGGCACTTTCTGTTACACCTGTAGAACCTAAGGATGATCATGATTTCCCAGCTCTAAATCATATTCAGTTATTATTCTAAATCATGTTCAGTCATTATTAAGGTAGAATGCAGTTAGTTAAAACATAGTTTAAAGTCACAGAAGTATTTAGTAGATTTAGTGTATAACAGTGTTATATGCTCCAGAGAATCAAAAAGACATCCTGGAACCTAACTTCTCTTTAATAAGAGCACTTGACTGTAAAGCAGACCAAAGATGCTACCAAATGCAAGGTTTCAGACCATTATTAAAGGAAATTTCAGAGATGAGTGTGAAGTATCAGAGTAAATGTATCTGTGTTACTGGGTCTTTGATACTCCTGTTCTCAGACTTATCCAGAACCAGTATATTGCCAGTATTTTGTCTGCTGTAGGTATATGCTGAAGAGCATATCTAAACTACCTTAACTACGGCATGAAGTTAAAGATCGTTCCAAATACAAATTGGCTTTTCACATTCTGAAAACTTGGAGGGTCTTTACCATGTAGTACCTTGTCTTCCTCTTGTTCTGCCACTCCTAGTAGGTTAAATTTTTACTTTACATTTTGCACAGGCTGCCACAGAGGAAGAAAACAGCCATGGACCAGGGAATGGAATGCTAAATGCCCCAAGTCTTGGTTCTCCAATTCGAGTTCGCTCAGAGACCACCCAGTTAGACAGAGATGTTCCACTGGTGCGAAAGTTACGTTCCATTCACAGCTTTGAACTGGAGAAGCGTATGACGTTGGAGTCTAAGCCCGACACTGATAAGTTTCTTGAGACCTGGTAAAGAAACTGTGTTTTCATTTTGCTAGGATCTTTTCAGGATGTGTGATTGGGATACTGTTATCTATGCTGTGTGAAGAGCAGGAATGGAGCTGTTGAGTATGCTTATGCAAGTTACAGCAAAGTATTTTTAATAATATTGCTCAATTAATGGATTTCACTGCTTGGCAGCTACTTTAGAAAATGATTACTGCTAGAATACAGTTGAACTGGACTTCCATACCTGGGACTTTTGTAATCCAAGACCTAGTGGTTGTAACTCTGGTATTTATTAACTTTCTTCAGTGGCATACTCTTGACAGTCAGTACAAGTCATCCTGAATAAGAAGGTTGACATCACGTGCTCAATAGAGGCAACATGAGATTAGGCTATATAACATGAGAATGGAAGTTTACAGGAAGTGGAGTGAAGAAGTTAGAAATCTACCTGCATGCAGCAGACTTAGCTATGCCCAAAGGTGTTGCACCAATATAAAAAAAAATCTTGGTGGAAGGCAGAGAATTTGAATTTGAAGGTAGAGAAGAGAAAGATCTATGAAAATGGATTCAGTTTGCCTGTGTCTAGAAAGAATAAGGGAAGAGGGACACAGTGAAATTTGATTGAAAGGCAGAGGCTGAGTGGGGACAGTAGAAGAGAGCTGGGGTGATGACAGTGGCAAAGTCCTTCTTAATACTTCATAGGGGAGCTAGGAATTTGCATTTGTTTGATGAAAAAAATTCTGCAAAGCATAAGTAAGGAATCAATCAAAGCAATAAATACCATTCTTCTTGGAAATGTATAATAACTGCTGCAGGAGACATCTGTTTCTTCTGTTCCTCTTTGAGTTTCTGCTTTGTAACAAATTAAGTACAGTGGACATCTGTGGTAACCTCACTACTGAGTTTTTTTCCTCTCACAATTCTCCCTTCTGATAATTATATTTACAATACAATGTGATACATTACAGCTAAAATTAAAAATGTGTATATTTCTAAGACCATTCATCCATTTTTACTTGACATCATACTTATTTGTCTCAAATTGTGGATCTTTGAACCATTGCAGGCTGTTCTAGAATATGACAACAAATTTTTATATAAATCTAGTTTTCTTCTTCTGAGAACACTTAAATTTAACTTACATTATTTAATTAATTCTTAACTAATTCAGATATTAACTTCTTTTCTCTAAGTTTGGAGAAGAAGCAGAAAGACTTGAAAGTGGCAGAGACTCCTGTTGCTGCTGTTCCTCCTCTTTCTCAGAAAACATCTGTTCCTGCTCCTGTGACTGCCCGCACGGACCATGTTTGGCACTATGATGAAGAGTATCTTCCAGATGCTTCAAAGCCTGTGTCAGCTAATTCTCCTGACCATGCTGATGGTGTTATGAGCAATGGATTTGTAGCTGTTAACCTAAGCTCCTGCAGGCAGGAGGTTGATTCTAAGGAATGGGTGATAATAGATAAGGAACATGACTTGAAGGACTTCAGGACAAATGAGGCTTTAGGGCACAAAATGACTGGAAGTCCCTCAGATGAAGAGCCAGAGGTACTACAAGTTCTAGAGGAGCCCCTGCCAGAAGAGCAGTCCAGAGAGGGTGGTTGGGCAGGAAACAATGTCCATGCCAAGAACCAGACTTCAGGGGTGGAGTTTGTTCTAGACATGGAATGTCATCCTGCTGCATCTGAACAGCTTACAGATAAATTGGAACTTCTGTCTGGAGCTGCAGGACAGCTTCTTGCGGCCACCCCTACAAGTCCTATGGAAGCTCAAGCAGAAGGAGCACTCACTCCGGTAAGAAAACCTCTGCTTCATTCAGAATTGTAAGAGGAAATGGTAAAGGTGGTGACTAAAATACAGCAGTGTGGCAGAAATTCCTAGTTTCAGCAGGTATGGGACTTGATTCTTGAAGACTGATCTTCCATATTCTGTTACACAGCTATTTACAGTCACCCCTGGAAGTGCTAATTGTTCTGCAGGTATGATCCACAAAACTGGCCAACTTTTAACAAAGTTATCTATCTCTATATCTGTTTATCTAAAGAAGCTCCTTGTGCAGTGATTCCTAATCAGTGAGACGCACACATGTGAACACATATTTATTATATTTGCAGTACATAAACATAAAATTACAATTGAATATGTAAAATACTGTGCTATGGTGTTTCATATGTTCCAGGAAAAATCTAAGTGGCTGAAATTAAAGAAACAGTTACTTGCTCTCACCTCACTATGATTCCTGCAGTGTTTGCTTCTGAAATTCACTTTGTTTCTTCCTGTTACTTCAGAAATTTCTTATGGTACCTATACAAACAACTTGTTGCCTAAAAGTGTTGATGCTTTTCACTTCTAAAATAGTTTTGCAACTCCTACTTTATCCCTGTATTTTTCACTAAGACAGATTACTTTGCTTACGTTGCATATCCTGGTTTTTCTTTTTCTGTCTTTTCTGAAGAATTCTCTGTTGCACAGTTTTTGAACATTTACTTTTTTCTCCTGTCACTGTTTCTAAACAAAGACTTCTCTGCCTTTACTTAAAGAGTAAGTGAGATTAATGGTTACGTGATTGGGAATCACTTCATAGTTTTATTTCTCCCCCTTTTAAAGTAGATACTGTGGCATCTATGATCTAAAGGTCAATTCTTTCAAGTTCCCATGAGCCAAGAAAACTGGCTATATTTTTTTTTCTTGTATAACCACGTTTTGTGAATGTTACTGCCAGCTCATTAGAAAAAGAAACTTGTCACCAACTAGTCATTTATTATCAGGTGTGGAATATCCTTTATAGTGAAAATATAGTGAAAATTAACTACTCAATGTAATTAACTATAGCAGCACAGTAAAATTTCAACTATGCCTAGGTTCTCATGGAAAGGCAAGATCATATCTTTCATATGTTTTATATAATAGAAAATACAGAACTGTGTTAAACAACAGATTTTTGAGATTTAGTTTGAAATATTAGTTGCATGAAAGAATTCTTGATGGTTAGAAACCTTTAAAGGTGAAAAATTATTTTAAAATTTTAACTTGTTTGTTTTTTGTATTTTAAGGTCAGTTTAGCAAAACAAACAAGAAAAAGCAGCACTTGGTCCTGTAAAAAATAGTAATTATCAAGTGTCTTTATTTCAAAAGCCATTAAAAACAGCTTGTAATTTTCTATGCAAATGCACTATACAACTGTACACTTTATACAAATGTGGCTCTTTTGGGAGAAATAGCCGTTTTACTTTAAACTAAAATTGGAGGTGGTACAAATATTATTTACTACAGTGCAAAGAATGGACAATATTTTTGTCTGAAAAGGAAGAAGCTTCAGAACATGGGAGCAGAAATGGTTGCAAGCAAAGTTAATTATTATAAAATGCATTGGAAGAAATACTGGCTGAAGTAGAAACTCGAGTGAAATTATATTTTACTCTGGTTTTGCAGGGAGATAAGTAGCATTTGTCATTACTTCAAAAAAGGGGGAAATTAATATAGCTTGTTATGCTGGAAGGGCAAGTAGTGTTGTGAGTGCAAGATGAATGGCAGGAAGCAATTTGGTGTTTCAAGGGTGAATGATGTACAACAGAAAATATAACTGACCTGGGAATAAGAAATAAGAAATTACTCGGCCAGTTTAGTAGCTGGGAGCAGAGTGTGCTATATAGTGTGTCTACTCCAACTGTGATGGCAATTTGGGGTAGTCTTCCATCTACTTCATTAACCCTTGAAAGCCACACAAAGCCTAAGAGGCTATTTCAGAGTGAGTTTTTCTTTTTGGCTTTCATTGGTGTATTCCACTTTATAAAAGATACTTAAATATTCCCTATGAAGTGTACGAGAACCTGGTTCTTATAGTAGGTGAGTGTTCTTGTCACGTCACTGGGAGCAAATGTGTGTGTAAGCCTCTTCTTCCTGTCATTCTCTCTGTTTGAAGGTCCTGGTGACCTGAGGGAGCTGCTTGGTAGAGTCCCTTTCTTTTTTCCTCAGAGTACTTACCCTGAAACTGTTTTTTCAATGTGATCCTTGGTTGTGCATCAGATGTTCTTGTTCTTTAGTACTTTTTTCCAGGTAGCACCTTCCTGGCATTAAAAACAAGAGCCAAAGATCATACTTTATTTTTCTGCTGACTTAATTATACTGCACCAGTTACTAAGAGCAGGCTTAGATCCAAGAATGTTAATTTTAAGACTATAAATCAAATGTGTGTTACTAAAAGGGGTTAAAAATAGATTTTGAAATTATAGTAGTATAGAAGGTTAATATAATTACTTAAATAGTTCACTCATTTCAAACAGCTTGAAACTCTAGGACATGCCATCATTCCTGATCATCGTGCTTATGAATATACTTTCCATATGGATTTCTACTGATCTTCTTCACTGTCACTTAGAAGAAAGTACAGTTTTGCTTTTGGGCTTATTTTGATAGGTTTGTTAAATACGCAGGCAATTACTTCAGTGGTGAATGAATAAAATAGTTTTCCTATCATAAATCAAGTATTTTTTTAATATTTCCTTTTTACTTTGATGACTCTTCTTTGTTCTTCATTTCTTTCAGAGCTTTATTGCTCAGTATTTTAGTAAGTAATAGCTTGGATATTTCATACACTCACCCATAATTTTATTTTCTCCTGAAGGAAAGAAATTTCTGGTCTACAGTCCTTCCATTTGTAGATAAATATTTTTCCTGAAATAGTTTGTGTTTGTGGACTTCCTGTAATTGTTGATATCACTTCTCACCTGTTATAAGCAGCATCAGCATTCTATTAAAAGTGTAAAGTTGCACCAGTTAAGAAAGGAAACTTGAACTCAAAAAATAAGAGAGAAAAATGTGTAAGTTATTGGCTGGGGGATGAGAAAGTCTCAGGCATAAAAAATTACAGCAAATTGTGCTATCTATTATGAAAAAAGGCCTGCAGGTAAGGAAAGTATTTTTCATGTTATCAGTCTTGGTTTTTTAGTTGCAATACAGATTCTGTGTGCTACCAGCAAAGACCAGTTTGATCTGGCTTAGTTGTGGGCATATGATCACATATCTGTTGAATACTCAGAGCATGCTAAGGATATATGTGCTGACTTTATGCTTTAATAATACCTTTACCTTGGCTGCAGGACAGCCAGTGTGGGATTTGCTGTAGTATCTACTGGTGTGAAGCTAATTTGTCAAAAGAATTTGTGCTGATCTACACTAATAGTGAATTTATACTGGAGCAGCACTTTGCATCATATGGCTGTGGTTTTCTTTTCCAGCATCTGGTACTAATGGACTAGAGCTGGACTTTCTGTGTTGTGGACCCAGAGCCTCATTAATTTTCTGTGTTTATATTGAATTGCAAAGAACTCCATACAGCGCTTGCACAAAACCTTGCAACATATATTTATCAAGCAGATATTTCAGTAAATAAGAAATAATGGATTTGAAGTAATTAAACATGTAACAGCTCTTTCCATCTTCATTTTCAGTTAAATTAAACAACAGTTTGCTTTGGTCCCACTTGGCTGACAACACAAATTTGTGTAGATATATATATATATATATATGTGTGTGTGTGTGTGTGTTATAGAAGAGGGTTTACTATGTGAATCTATTTATTTTTGTTATTTAGAAATATTGCTGAAATGGAAATTTTGTATGTCAAGGTTATGTTTTATCAAAAGCTTGCTCTTAAATTTTTATTTATTTCTGAGTTGTAAGTAATTAAATTTTCATGTACTTTCTATCCTCATTTGCTTCTTTCATGACACACTGGAAATGCTTTTTTTTCCAGTTGTAAGTCAACTATGCATTGTGGGAACTGAAGCTTTAGTATTGACACAATTAAAAGATACTTCTTCCTTAGAAACAGAAATACTAGCTAGATGCCCTTGATTTTCAAAGGATATAGGTTAAAATTGCAAATACTGTGGTAGAAAACAAAAAGTCACCTTCATGAAGCATGAAGCTTGCAGAAAATTTCCATATCTCTACTCTTCATGGTTTTCTCTAACTGTAATTGGAACAAAGAATTGCAAACTATGTATAGCAATCTCATTTACAGGTATTTAAGTGTGTCACCATCAGATATTTATTCAGTACTGGAAAAGGTCTTGCAAAAAACCAGTTGATTTTAGCTTTGTATATCAAAGCTATAGGTTTATTAGAATCACCAATAAGCAATTAAAAAATGTACTTTGTCTAAAATTGATAGTTTGGAAGACTTTACAGTTCCTAGTCCTTTTTCTTACCTCTTATCTAAATGCTTTAATTAATGTAGTTCAAGATGAAGCAATTGTTCCTTGATTCTCCAGGCCAGTGTATCCTCCTAGTTTGGTCCCATATTTGGGAAATTTCATCAGAATTGTTTAGTGTTAACCTTAGTGATTAATCCTGTCAGATGCTGTTCTTAATGTATGCTGCTATTGGCACAGCTGTAAAGCCTCCAATGGGTGTATATGCTATAAATGTGTAATCTCAGAAACACAGATATGATGTGCAGATGTGCTGTGTTTGAAAGGATCAGTCAGTGATCAACTAGCCAGTTATCAACTGATGTACACAATGTCCTTGAAACAGACTCTGTTAGTTCATTACATTTGCCCTAGATTGTTACTGACCAGTTATAATAGTTGCAATTGTTGGACTTAAAGAATCAGATTTTATTTTCCAACCTGAATGATTCTATGATTCTAAGACTGAGTGAATGAAGAGGCTGGCTAGAGAAATTATGATTACTCTTGATTTTGATACTGTATTTTTGAAAACGGATGATGGAAAATGTAAAGATTAGACTTAAGACACCTCTTAAATTATGAACTTTCAACCTCTTAGGGAGTTGTGAATATGGTTTTTGAGGGAATGCATATAGGCGAAACATAAACAAGAATTATTAAAATATATTCAACCTTATTTTTTTCCCCGCCGTGTTGTTCTCACAGCTCAACTCATGTCATATGCTGCATTTCTCCACTCCAAGAATTTCAAGTCCCATCCTCCGCACCATGAACCCTATAGCCTATCTATCCATCCACTCGGACCCTCTGAGGGAGGCTGCTTTACCAAGGAGTCAGCCAGCTGAGAGCCACTCCTCTTCCTCCCGCTCAACTGCTCGTAGGCAGCTTCCTGTCATTCCCTGTGGCAGCAAGTTCCCCCCTGTCATTCGCATCTCAAAAGCACAACTTGAGCAGGTGAATAAGCCTTGTCTTCATGGAAGTGACTGCATGGTAGCAGTCATCTGTAAAGTTTACAGTTTTCAGTTGCTCTGCACAGTCTGCTGCTAGGCATATGCTAGTCATACTGCTCTACACAGCATCCTAAAAATGTTTTGAAAGATCAAGTTGGGGAGTAAGAATGGATCTTTTCCAGGAATAGAGTTGGGAATACTCTGTGAGGAAGATATATTGTCTCACTTAGAAGAGGGGAATATTTAAGAAGTTGTTATTCAGGTTAAGATCTGGAGCACAAAGCATCTTTGGATGTTCTGCAAGACAGATTCACTTCCTCAGAGATTTTCTCTTGAAAAAATATAGGATTATAAAATCTTGAAAATTTTTTTTTCTTAATTTCAAACTGAGAATAATGGATTCCTATAATCACAGTATCAGCTGAATTTCTAATTGGAAAGACTTATTAAAATTTGGACTGTCTTAAATCATTTTAATGTGACAAAAAGAGACCTAGAAATAGTCAGATTGTTTCTTTGGAAATTAACAAATAATACATTTTTCCCCTGCTTACAGTATATAAAATAAAGATGGGAGTTATCAGGGATCATAGGTAATGAAAAATGTCACTAAAGAAAGGGGACTTTTTATAGTTTTGTATTTCCAATTTCATTTCAATATGAAAGATGAAGGCTTGCAATCATAATTGAGGTTAAGTGTAATTTTTGTATTGGTCACAAAAACATTGAGATCTGCTAAGTAGTGTGAGTTTGCATTGTTGGGTAAAGCAGTATGACATAGCATTAATGCATAAGACTAACATATCATCATCATTTTACCATTTATATTTCATTTGGATTATATTTTGTATTGCCTTTCATTTCCAATGTATTTTTCAGTATAAAAAGTTCTATATTGCAATCAGTTTTTCTTTTCTAAGAGAAGAATGAACAGGAGTAATGATATTAAAAGTAATTCATTAAGCTTAGTTACTTTCAAAATTCTATAAGATCATTGGTGTGTGATAAAAGGCAAACTCCTGACTGTTTTTTAGCTGAATATAAAAAACAAATTCTGTGCTCAGTGTACAAAACCAAACAGTAGCTCCTCAATACTCATTGTGAACTTGATGGGGTACCAAAATACCACATCTTCATGATGGCTGACATATTGAGTAGGGAAAGGGACCTAGGAGAAACTAACTCATTAGAAGTTAAGCTTCAGTATTTTTCAGCATTGGTTTATATCCTAGGATGCAAGATGACCTTAATTTCTGGATTTCTGGTTGGTGTGTTGTTTGGTGGTTTTTTTTTTTGTTTTTTTTTTTTTCTCTCTCTCTCTCTCTAGCTATGATTTAAGTTTTTCAATCAGAATCTATTGCAGGTGTAATTAGCAAACTTAGTAAAATGTGCACAATGCTCAGAAAAAGCAAGTTGGCACAGAGGGTCTTCTCTGGCTTCCTTAGTACCCAAAAAATAAATACAGCTGCAATATTAATAAGGGCTGCAAAGTGATGTACTTTGTCATGTGAAGAAGACCTGGCATTGTGCCAGGTGCTACTACTTGGTGGAGTGAACATTAAGCCTCTTCTTTCCTTTTACCTGGTAAGTGCTTGACTGCTGTGTTGCTTTTTGAGCTGTGATTTGAAAGTCATAACTGTGTTAAGAATTACCAGTTTGTCATTTCCTATGGAAACTACAAGCATGTGATTGTTTACTTCATTCCAACAATGAAAGCCTCATATACTTTATGGCTCACTGAAGAATTCAAAAACTTTTGCAAGTCCTCATCTTTTTGACGTATTTTAAATATTTCAAATAACTTTATTGTCATTCATGTTAATCTGTGTCAATATTTGGTACTGAATATATTTTCACATCTTTCCTTCTGTCTGCAATTTGGTTTAGCATTCATAACTAATGAATTGCAGAGGTCAGGGATCTGTACTGTCAAATTTATTTTCATGTATTAAAAATAAGAAATGATACATTTGTTTTGGAATCAAGCAAAGCAACCTCCTTTCCAGATTTTCGATGAATGAGGGTTTAGGAGCTCTAACCTATCTTCCTGTACTTTGGTATCAGATAGAGGAGGTCATGAAATCTCTGTGTATTCTCTGCTTACTAATGCAGAGAGGCTATAGGATGTAGGTTGGTCTATATTTGCTCCATAGAGGTCTCCTGTCTTGTCATACATAAATTATGAAAGAGAATAGGAGTGTTTTCCTTCAGCTCTCCTTAGTTATTCAACTTGCAGCATAAAGAAGAGAATGTGGCAGCATTACAGCTCTCAAAAAAACCAGATGAATTCTTTGTACTTGGGTGTGAAAAGTGTATCTGGAGTGCTATTAGTGTCCTTCTCATCTACAGCATGGTCAAATTGTACAGCAAATCCTCTTGAAACCTAACATTTTTCTTCCTTTCTGCAAGTTTTCCAACCAGATGAGTTCTCTGCTCATTTAGAGAGCTGCATTGGGTGTTGTGTGAGGTCAGTGGTAAAGGTGATGTGAGTGCAGCAGCTACTGGCCAGGGCTGTGTGAGAAGATACTGCTTAAGTAGTTGTAGTGCTAAATGTGCAGCTGTGTCTAAAGAAACAATCAAAATCAGTGACTGCAGATTTTTATCTCTGGTTTCTCAGCTCTAATTCTCCAATAAGATAGAGAGCACCTCTTCTAGCCATGGCAGCAATCTAGAATAATTCTAAACTGGCTGCTCAATATGATACAGCCCTTAACAAAGGTGGATTCCAGTTTTGTCTGTCATTCAGGTGTATTTTCTTTTTTCAGAATGCTTAATCAGGTATGTGCAGAGAGGCTAATTTAAATTTAATTATTTTATGGCTATTCAATGTGTTAGGGAGGCTAATCTGTGTCTCTCAGGCTAAGCAATTAGAATTAGCAGGCACTTATACAAATATTTTCTCTTCTGTCTTAAAATTCTCAAATTCCTACCTTACTGGAACATTTAAAAAATATTTTGTAATTATATACTTACATAATTAGTTACAAAATGTTCTGAAATCTTCCCACACAAGAAGCTATGGAAATGCAAGCCATCACTTTCATATTCATATGCAAGATGAGAAATAATATACTGATCTGAGTTGAAAAAAATTACCTTAATTTTTAAGCATCTCACTGGAATTCAGGGCCATATGGAAGAATAAGGTAAGTCTTCTTGACATGTTCAGGGGTTATTTAGAGAAAGAATGCATATCCTTTATGATTTTTTAATTTTATTTTAGCTGTTTCAGGTTTATGAGCTAGGAGTGCACATAATTGTTGTAAATTTTGTTCTTTTTTATTAACTAATTTAGTATGTTCACTAGTCTGCAATAGCAAGAGAATGAACATTTACATTGGTTTTCACATTTAACAATCCCTTTTAGACCACAAATAAACAAACAAAACCCCAAAGTATTCTTTTCAAATTTGTCAGTGTTATTGACTTGTCATGTATGGTAGGATTGCTATAAAACTCAGCTAGTTAACACTGGTTCAGAATTTAAAATATCATGAAGGGATACATTAGTCTAAAATCCCCTTCTGAACTTCATTTTAAAGACATGGCAAATTATCAAAAATAGATGTGTTCTTGAAAGAAAAGAGGGAAAATGTTCCTTCTGTTTGGTGAGTCTGTGCTGTTACTGCTGCCATGGTTAAAACCATAGTTTGTAGAAAAAAGGTTCTAATTTCAGATGTTACAGAATTGTTACGCCTCTGGTTACCTATCCTGTTAGAAACTATATGGAGTCAGCATGAGGTTTAAGTTAGGGTCTTCCCTGTTTTAATCAAGGCAGAAGTTCAAGGAGTTAGTCCAGCTTGTAGCTATGAGAACTGTTTCATACACGGTAGATTTGATTTTAAGTAGGGAAAATGTGCAGATGTTGTTCCACCTTGTTCATGACAGGGTAACTGTTAATAACTTAATTTTTCAATAAATTTTACTTACATTCTTTTAAGCAACTGGATTTTGTATTGATAATGATGCTTCTAGAAGAATTTTCTTCTATACATTTTTTCTAATGCAAACAAGTCAAAATTTTTATTTTTTACTTTTATCCAAGTGTCAGAGGAAATTGCTTGATACTTAGAAATCTAAATGCTACCTTTTCAGAGAAGTCTTTTGTCTGAAGGAAATTCTTCATGTATACTTTTTTCTCATCTGCCTTTGGTGTAAAGAAGAACTAAATAGTACAGCATGTTAAATTCTTCCAATGGAAAGTTTTCAGGTTGTAAATTAAGTAATTAAGAGTTGAGGACGAGCAGTCAGTATGAATGACTTAATTTTTCCTGAGTAGTGTGTTGCTGTAGAGAACGTTTCCATTTGTAGTGACAGAACCATTTTGACTATTCTGCTTCTGCAGGTTTCTCTACTAGAAGCAGCAGAAAAGTCATGAAGGTCTGGACTTAGCCATGGTAATAGCATCTGCGTACATTGAGTCAAAAAAACCCAAACATACAAAAAGTGATAATTGTTTTACATGTCTGTGGTTTCTGGCATCAGCAGTGTTTTTATGATTCCCAAAATTTGTAATCACAAGTTGCAGTTATTGTTGTCTGTCCTTGAAGTTATCAATTTTTTAAATTATTCTTTTAAAATGCCAATCCTATAGAAAACACATATGTTTTATTACATTTTTTAACATCATAATTTCATTAGCATAAAATAAGTAAAGATGTTTCAGGAAAGTTAAGTGGTCTGTGGGATTTCCCATGGAGAGCTGATTAACTCTGGGGTCAACAATTGTTTCCATGCTGACACTTCATACTATAATAATGTTGAAGTAAATAGATGGTTACAGTTCAGAACATAATGACTAATGATTATTTCTCCTGTAGTTGAGTTATAATTGATCTAATTAATATAATTAGCATTGTGCCTGTAGATAAGTCTACAGTATCATCCAGAAGATACTCTTTAGTTTTGACATATTTATTTCTTAAAATATTTGTCTTCTATTATTAAAACCACATATGATTCTAGTGCAACTGTAATTACAGGGAAAAAAATTCACACCTCTGAACTGTGCATTGAGGCAAATCAATGTTTTCTTTGAAAAGAACCATTTCTTTGGAAGTCAAGAAAAATACTACAATACTGACCATTTAAATAGCAGTATCACAGGAGTATTATGTGAGTGTTATGAAATAGTAGACTGTAAGTGCCTCTGCTTTCCATCTCAGCAGTAAATTTCAAGAATGTTCTTCAATTGGTTTATGCATTGTATAACAGTAGTTTCAAATTGAGTACTTGTTTTAGTCATGTTACCAAATTAATTAGCCATTTATTAGCAGTTATAGTCATTCTCTAAAAGGAATCAAAGATACTGTTTTTAAAGCAATCAGTGTTTGCCCTATTGGATATTTGAGGATATAGTTTTATGTCAGAACAAAAAAAAATATCTAATTTTGTCTGGTAAGTTGTGTAGGAATAACTGAAAAGGGAAAATGTTTAAAGAATTCAAAAGTTAAGCCATGGCTAATAAGCCTTAGAGAAAGACTGTACACACAGATCTCTATATTCTTTATCCTCAAAAGCTCCCTATCACATCAGTGAATTTGGAAACACAGTTGCCCATTTATAGCTCTGCATCTTATTCTGTCCTCTTCCCATTTCTTGCAACCTCCATGTAAATCAATGCCAAAATTAACATCATAGAAGAAATAATATATCTGAAGAGCTGTGGAGAGCAACATATGCCTCTTTTCAGATAGATATAAAAGATCTTCATATGTTACTTCTCTTTAGTCTAGGATTAGGGCCTGCCACATGTGAATTTTTACTAAAAAATGATGGTGTCCTGAGCCCCAGCAGTTCCTACAAATGCCTGCAATGCTTGCAGTACTATATATATAGGGCTATTGATAAGGATTCTGTATCAAAATTTACAATAATCTCTAGTCTGATGTTCCATAACACTGAATTATAGCCATATGTTTCTCCTGTTTATCCCCCTATTAGTCTATTTGTAGAAACAGCTAATATACTTTAGTAAACATACAATTAATTATCTTTATCGTCCCTGCTGTGAGCTTAATCTGGGAATGGATGTAAGGGCTACAAAGGATTACGCTCCAGAAAGTCAGTAGGAGTGATAGTAGTAGGTAGGGAGGATTTTGGGAGATGGGTCTGTTCTGAACAGGAAGCTGTGAGCTGTCTCCCAAGATGTGAAGCGTAGCAGTGGTTTACTTGTGTGAGAATGGCACTGGCAGTAAATTACAGGACAGTACATTGTATACCCTTGGCTCTTTTTTATAGCCTGCAGTTCAAATTTCTTTGCAGAGGCATAATATTGTGCAAGGAAATAGAAAGTAAGTGATGTAAGTAAGGAAAAGCTTATGAAGTAAGAGGAAGCTGATGAACTGGAAAGATTTAGGGAGATTTTTTGATCTTGCAAATCAGAGTTGCAGTTGCAGACTTGTGCTAACATTGGTTTTGTTCCTACTGGCTATAGAGCTAACCATAGGTGAAAAAAAAGCAGGGAAAAGAGAAGAGATGTGGGGGGTTTATTCTCCTGGATACAAAAGCTTCAAGGTTTACTAAGGTAGGAAAGATGTTCTGAAGAGTAAACTGATTAGGTGAAATGTCTTCAGAATGTCCAGTAATATAATGATGATATATTAATACGAAAAATTACAAATAATGAAAGGATTAGCAGGAAACAGATCTGACACCTTGTCTCTAAGAGGCCCGAAGTCCTGACAGCCCTTGACATGCAGAAGTATCAGACATCATGAGTGGAATGAAGAAGCAATTGCTGATATTGTACAGTAATCCATATTGACACCTTTATGTCTTTCAGATTTAGCAACTTTGCAGACCTAAACTCAGTATTTCGTTCCTCTACAACTAGCTGTATATGTACACAGAGGCATTCATGCATGCATATCACTCACTACTGCAGCCTGTCAAAGGTTTAAAAGGAGGAAAGTTTATCAGATGCCATAAAGGATGTCTGAGAGATATTTATGTTGTTGTTTTGGTCTTTTTCCTTCTTGATATCTTGACACTGTTTATAAAATTTTCTGAAGAAGTGCAGGATAATTTCTCATCTTGGTTCAAGTGTGAATTGGAGGAAACAGAAGGGAATTAAGAAATTATTTAGGGAAGGCCAAAAGATTCAAGACTATGGTGGCAGTAATTTCATTCAAATATTTTGTAGTGAAAGGAGAACCTTGAATTCATAGTTCCATTTATTGTCTCAGCCATTTTTAGTCATCTGTTGTATCACATAACTCCTGTTGAAGTATGGGAATTGCAATAATCAGTGTTATAAACCAGTTATCATAGTGAGCTGAAAGGTAGGATTTTAAGTTGTATTCCTCATATTTTACTTCTTAGATGAATTGTAATCTTTGTTCCTTAGGTTCAGTGTTTTACATAATTGATATAATTAACCATAAAAATCTAATTGAACATATAGATGAAGTGTCAAGTCCAACAGGGATATAATCTAGTTCTTGTACTTTGAGAAGACTAATAAGAGGTTTATTGACCATGTGAGAAAACAAGTTTTTGTTTGTAAGTGAATAAAAATCAAGAAAGTGATATATGTGTTCAAAAAGCCTTTTCTGAAGGTATGAATTATTCAGTAGTACCAGACCTTTATTGATACTTAGTCATCTAGTGTCCTTTTCTTTTCTCCATTTGTTCAATGTTTCTTTTTTCACAAATAGCTCCTGCCTATTTGATTGTAGGTGGTTCAACAAGCCTAGTCTCCTCTTTCTTCAATGTAAGGGTTAAATCTGTGTGGCCAAGATGTGCTGGAAAGACTAGAAAATTCTCTCTCCAGATGTGGCAAAGGATATGAAATCTATTGAAAAATGTAAATTAGCTTAATATCAAAGCTGCTTTCTTCTAGCAAAGAATTGACATATGAGAGAGGTGTCACAAGGAAAAGAGAGTTTTAATGTAAATGTTTTTGAGCAAAGGAGGATTTAATTGCAATTGCAGTTCTTCTGGAAATATATCAAATACATAAATACCCTTCTGAAAGCAAATGCCTAAGGTTGTCTCATCTCTAAGTTGAGAGGACACGCTGATCATTCAGGGTGTCAGAGAACACCCTCTATTCTGAGGGAAGTCATCCTTCAGGTATATGGACAATAACTCTGCTGTTTTAATCCTGAGTAATTTGGATTGGCAACTAGATTAGCTCATCAAGTGAAAAGTTTGAAAAAGGAAATATTTACACATCCTTACTTTTGAGAGGCATCTGCAGCCCTGGAGAACAAGGTATTGAAACAAGCTTAAGACAGAGCTCAGTGAACATCAAATGCCCAACTGATCTCTCCAAAATTTGAACCTCCTCTTCCAAGGATAATATTGCATTAAAATTTCCTGAACCCACTTTTACCCAGACTGTAGATCAAAATTTTTAAGCAAGTTCATGATTTTTGTCTGACAGACCAAAATAAGTTCCTCTATCATATGAAAGCAAGTCCTTCAATGTAGGCTACCTCAAGCAGTGCTGTCTTAGGGCAAATTCCTACATACGTATGAAAACCGATGGGACAGCTCCCCTGTTTCATAGACCATTTTTTCGTGGTTTTTTTTTTTTTTTTTTCCTCCAGTTTTATCCATTTTCCTCTAAGGAGAGAACTCTTAAGGAGTTTTCTCTAAACTGTTTTTTAACACTCAAGATTTAGGCACTAAATGATCTAATTATGGAAAGGTACTTTTACAGTGAGTTTTATTTCCCCTGTTCTTTCTGTAGCTGAACTGATGTTCTTGGACTCTCTTAGAAGAAATCTTTTGCACTAAGAAACACTTCACTAACTCAAAAGGGAAATAGTGTTTTTTTCAGATGAAAGAACCTGGACTGAGAGTAAGAGGAGATGAGGACTGTTTTGCTCAAACTAAGTAACCGCAGTTTTTTCCTCAATGAACCATTTTAATTCAGCAAATATGGAGGACTGTATTGGCCCAAACTTGAAAACAAATTATAAAGGAGACAAAAAGTAGACTCTTACTGCATGTCTCTGTGTGGTTTTTTTTTTTTGGTTTGGTTTGGTTTCTACTGTAAGCAGTACCAATGTACTAGCTCTTGCACAAGCCTAGTAAGCTCAGCTCAGCACTGTGTATAATTTCTCTAACAAAATCAAGTAAAATCTGTATTATAACATAGCAGAATCCTATCAACACTCCACTAGTTGTCTCTTCTACCAGTAGTGAATCACGAAAGTGTTTTAACCAAACTCAGACTCCAGCTTCCACTTTCTGTTGAGTAAAGATTGTGTCAGATTAATGAGGCTACAGAATACAAAGAAACTCAGAGCTGAACTCTCTGTCCATGTAGAAAATGATGTAATAGTAGCCACTTGAGTTTTAAATTTGTTTTACTGTTTATACCAACTTACTCCATCAAATATAAATAAGCCAGAATGTGAGATATATAAGCTCTTCATGTGAAAGTACATTCCTCCCATGTCTCCAGAGACAAAACTTGTGCATGTGCTCTCTCTTGTGTATGTGCTCTCTCACCCTCTCACCTCATGATTCTTGCATTTGTGTCTGTATAGTTGGCTGTCTTCAATTTGGAAGGTGATAAACAACTCCATTTGGGTTTTTTCCCTTTTTGATGGGAACTACTGGAAGTGGTTTATGCCCTTCAAGTAGGGAGAGATATGAATGCAGGTTTCCCATTTCCTGGACATGTACTCTAACATTTAAGCTGTGCCAAAGACAGCACTCATCATAACCAATTGTTTCTCAGCGGGAATTTGACTTATTGATTTATCCAGGTTTTAGGAGTGCTTTACATGTATCTATTGGATCAGACCTGTTAGGGGATTTAGATATGTAAGTATTTACTTTTTGAATGTCTTAATCACCTTAGGTAAGGAGATTTCCTAACCAGGTTACTTAGTTAAAATGGGGCGTAAGCTTCAGTAGGAAAAGTAATAACTAATATTAGATACTCAGAAAAGTTATTTTTCCAGATAAAATATATTAAGAGAATGGAATTTCTGAATCTAAATGTCATTGTGTTCTTTGTCTTCTGCATTTGTCTGAAAATATTGCTGTGTACTTGTTAAAGATTTTACATTTATATTCTAAGAGTATTCAAACTAAAGTAAAAAAATCTGCCTGTTAAGTTGGATTAATTTCCAGGGGAGTTACTTGCTAACTGCAACATTTTTCACTGACATTGTGGTTTTTTTACCTGTTATGTATTTCTGTCTTGGGATGATAGACTATTTTTTTTCTAATTATCTACATGTAAGTTATGAAGTTAGGATATTATTTGAACATTGTGATTCATAGAAATCATTATATAATGTATCTTGAAGATGTGGAACCAAAGCTGCTGTTTAAAAGATGTTACTTGTATAACATTCCCGAGTTTCTCACCTTTTTCTTTAATTTTCCAATGCAGATAACAATACCCAGACCTTCAGTGGCATCCACACAGTCTGCTTCAGAGAGCTTTCACTATGGCCACCAGCTGGAGAGAAGAGAGCAGGATGGTCAGTCTGTAGAACACACTGTGGAACTTTCCTCTCCAAAGGAAAGTTTGCCAGGTTTGGTTGGGACAGAAGATGCACTTCCAGCTAGTGCCAGCAGACCAGATTTTGTACTTAATATTAGCCAAGAGGTGCTTGACAGGGGAGGACTTGTCAAAGAATCTGTCAGTGTCCTGGACTGTGACCAAAAGGACCTACCTGAACACAATGGGATACAGGAAGAGAAAGAATTTGGAAATATTCCTGTGGAGGAGGCTGAGGAAGAAGGGCTTCCAGTGGTTTCTGAGGATGCCATTGAAATGCTAAGCAAAGAACAGAATTCTTCTTTGCCAGGAAACTCAAAATCTGCAGAGGAAGAACCTCTAACAAATACTGAAGCAGCTCAAGAATCAAAGTCAAAGCCTGTCTGTTTGGTGCCTAATCAAGATGAGGTTCTGAAGTCAATAGCACCTAAAACATCAGAATTGTCTCCCTCAAGACTTAATAACGTACATGTTAATAGACAGGCAAACAAAATAGCAACCATTCAAGAAAATGGTTTTCATTCTGATAAGGAGGAAGTCCATAGCCAAGACCTGAAATGCCACCAAGTGGCCCTTACTACTATTTTGCAGCAGGAGAATAAAAAAGAGAAAAATGCTCCCAGAAATGGAGAGTTATTTCACTGCATTTCAGAAAATGAGAATTCTTATCGATCTAAGAAGGACTCAGTTAAATCTTCTTTTGTATTCAGGCAGAGTCGAATCCCAGTTTTAGCACAAGAGATAGACTCAATGTCAGATTCCTCTTCTGTTTCTGCAAAAGAAAAGCTTCTTCTAAAAAAGGCCCATCAGACAGACTTGGTCAAATTACTTATGGAAAAGAGACAGCTCAAATCTTTCCTTGGTGACCTCTCAAGTGCCTCTGATAAGTCATTGGAGGAAAAAATGGCTGCTGCTCCGGTATCGTTTTCTGAGGATGATGTCTTAGCTTCATTTTCTAGATTGACACTGGACTCTCATTTCAGCAAGCAGAATGAAGATAGCTCTTTATCTCCAAGCAGCCCTCAGTCCAGAAAAAGCAAGATTCCAAGACCAGTGTCTTGGGCAACCACTGATCAAGTCACCAGTTCAAGTTCAGCTCAGTTCTTTCCTCGGCCACCACCAGGAAAACCGCCTATTAGACCTGGGGTAGAAGCTAGGTAATGCAGAGAAAATAGAAATAGATTTCCAGGTTGAAAATGGATTTGAGCTAGACTGCAGTTACTGTGCAGGATGTAATGCTGTAGAAGTTCCACCCTCTAACTAATTTTTAAAAATATGCTGGGCTTCAATTCTCTGAGAAACCTTACATTGTTGGAGAATGAATGAGGAGAAGCTGTTACACAAGAATGAGCCTGGTTCAGTGTTAAAACTAATACATCATTAGAAGTGTATTCAATGTTTTGAAATCTGACAATCTACACATTTTGTTAAAGTGGGGTCACTTTTCCAGAACTGCTGGTTGTTTACAAACCCATAGAAATTTTAAGACGCTGTTGTATTCAGCCCCCTTGAAAATTAATCTGTTCTTAATGTAGACATTGTAAATATTTGGAGACTCCAGCCATCACCATTGAGTCAATTAGCTATTCTCAGATCATGTCTAATTAAACGAACTAATTAAAGGAGGGCAGAGTGAATTTTAGAAGACCTCCCATTTGCCATGTCTATATGCAGACAACCACAATGTAGTTTTGTCAGTGTCTACATTCCCAAGATAATGATAATTTTGATAGAGTAGTGTAAAATCCTTTGAAGGAAGTTGTAGTGGGTCTTGTCATCCCTTAAAATTGTGTATGGGAGTGCACTGATGGTGTGCAGCAATGGATGTACCCCTCTGAAATGGCAATAAGCACTGCTCTTCAGTGCACTTCTTCCAACACAACCAGGAAATTCCCGTTATCCTGTAAACACTGAGGCTGCTTATGTGAGTGAGTTTATGTAAATATAAATACTGTGTTGATCTGAACAACACAGAATCCAAAGCCTAGATCCAAACACTTCTACCTAATAGGAAAGTTGAGTTACATAGATCTGTTCAGCAATGCAAGCTCCTTCTTAGTTTCTAGTGATACAGAGTTTCTATTTAAATTTTAGTGAATAGGTGGAAATAGAAATAATATTTCTTTGTTTCTTCTTAAGGTTGCGCAGATACAGAGTCCTAGGCAGTAGCAGCTCGGACTCAGATCTTATCTCTCGTCTGGCTCAAATCCTGCAGAATGGATCTCAAAGACCAAGGAGTTCTACCCAGTGTAAGAGTCCGGGATCTCCTCATAGTCCAAAAACGCCACCCAAGAGCCCTGTCATCCCCCGCCGCAGTCCCAGTGCCTCCCCTAGGAGCTCTTCTTTACCCCGTACTGCCAGTTCTTCTCCGTCCCGGGCTGGGAGATCCCATCACGATCAGAGGAGTTCATCCCCACATTTTGGGAGGAGTAAATCACCTCCTAGCCATTCAGGCTCTTCATCTTCTAGGAGGTCCTGCCAACAAGAGCACTGCTGCAACAAAACAAGCAAGAATGGTCTGAAAGGATCTGGCAGTTCTTTCCACCATTCCCCAAACACTAAGACTTCCACAGGAAAGAGCAAATCAACTACTAAGCTTAGCAGATAGGAACTGGGTCTTGACAGGTATAAAGTCTCCTCCTAAATCTGATGCATGTTGTGTCTGTGTACTGTGTATTTAAAAAAAATAATCAAAAAATGGTATATTTAAAAAAAGGCATTGAATCTGCACATTTTAAAGAAAGTAGCCATTGTAAACTATTCATGAGAAAGCATTCTGTGTAAATAAGTGGCCAGGCTTTGCCTTAGAGCAGGCAGCAAGCAGATCCACAAGATGGGAAGTAGAAGCCAGGGTAAGAATGGCTGGGTAGTCAAAGAGGTGCAATGTATTTAGAGTGAAAGAGTATCTTGAAGGTGAGTGTTTTAAAATGGTATTAATCTCAATGTGTTTAGTTTCCCTAGTTAGAAGATTTGGCCTAATTATTTAAGGCCTTGCATACTCAAGGGGTATGTAAGAAAGCCTGAAACAGTTATTCCCAAAATGACGTCACTACTCGGGAGATAAGTACTGTTCAAGCATTTCTTTGCAGTTTTAAAAAAGCACACACTTTAGAAGATGATATTTCTACCATATAAATTTCTTCCATTTTGAGATGCACTCACCTCTGAGTCACTGGGTGCTTATTTTGTCCCCTATCATGGCACAGATTTCTTACCTAAGTATCATATACCTTACCCCTCCTCGACACTGATGAAATTAAAAAAATTAATATTTGACAAGATGTTTTTGTACCAATACTATTTAGAAATTTGTTTAGCCGTAATTAGGATCCAAGAAGCCAGTTCTCAGTTCTATATCATACAGTTTTCTGGGAGTCATAGGAGGGTTCTTCAAACCACAGTTGGTAGGATTTGGAAAAACATTCCTTCCTAGGAAATAAGAGAAAGGAGTAGATGTATGCCCTTCACTGGATGTTGCAGATTTACAGTAAAATGCAATATAAGTTAGAAAATATTCTTAACATCCTTACAAAAGCTGGGTAAGAATATTAAGCATCAAAGCAAAATATATGGAAAAAAATCTGAGATATTTTTATATTGGATTCTTGTAATTCAGTTTGTCAAATGTGTTTTTGATAGCCAAGCTTTGTTGACTCCCAGTAAAGTCCATGGTGTTTACTTCCTCCAACTTTATTAGGTAGTTACTTAGTAACATTTTGTGCTCTGCAGCAACACTGCAGGGAATGAAAGGCAGGGCACCTTTTGCTATATTCAGAAAAGCACAGTGGGTCAGAATAGGGACAGACAAGAACCCAAGCCTGAGAAAGATGCAGCCAGCTCTCCTCTGTAATGATTCCTGTTGTGGAGACTCTGGATGCATAGGAGACTTGTCAATTACTGATCTGCTTGCTGTAGTCATATGCCTCTCCAGCCAGCATCTGTGTTTTTTTATTTAACCTCTGCCAAATTAATACCTTTGGATTTAAAAGGGAATATTTTGTCTCTGAGCTAACACATTCTAATGCTGCATTAAAGCTGCCCTAGAGCTGCACTGAATTTCACTTGCTTTGTCAGACTATGTTGATTTTTTTATTTTCTTAGTATGTATGTTGTTTCCCATATGTAATGTAGCACAGTGTGGAACCTTAATTTCATTCAGGTTTCAAGCACTACAGATGAATGCAATAGGTAGGGTATACCTGCTTTTTCTGAAGAAACTGTACCATTGCAAAGTCCTATTCCTTTGTATTATATTGTATAATAGGTGCTATACCAATAATTGCATGTCTTCATGGTAAATTATATAATATAAATATTTATATATACATATATGTATATGCTTATATAAACTCATTCTTTCTCATTTATCATTTGTAATTTATGGACCACAAATAATACAGTTCCCTTTCTGTTAGTTCCTGTATACTTACCTCTTCTATTCTCACCTGCACCCCTGCCAAAAAAATCCAGAATGCACAAAGTCTTTATACCTTGGTACAAAATTGAAGGACTGCTGATTTCTCAACCAGCCAATGTTTTGTGTTGCAGCTTGTTTTTTTTTTTAAATTTCTAATTTCATGTGCACATTTGCATATGGGACAAGAACAAAGACTCAAAAGGTATTTTTATTTTTTATTACAAATAGGTCTTACTCATTTTTATTTCATGATGTGAGTTCTTAATTGTGAATACTTGTCATATGGGAACAGTGACCGTCTATGAATACCTAATGGATGAATGTGACAACAACAAATTCCATCTTTTCCTTCCTGTTTTCTACATGTTTCTTTATGGTATACCATAAAAAATAATTTGGTCACATTGTGATGTTTTTGTCCTGGGCACTTGCTGGAGTTATTTGTTAAGGTGGTGTGGCAGCCCATGATTATTTTTCCTTATTTCTGAAAAGCATTTATTATCATCATGTAAGTTTATTCCTACGTTACATTGTCAGTTTTCATAAGTACTAACTTTAAGCATCATTGCCTGAAAATGCTGAAGTTGAGGTGTTTATATTTTCTCTCTAGTATAACAGGATCCAGAAACAGTAACTGCTTTACAGGTGAGAAAGCATATAACACCTCTTTTATGTTGTCTTTGAAGTACAGGCTTGTCCATTGTTAGACATTACTATGTAAAATAAACCAATGCTGTAGAAATTCCCTTGTACTTGAACTACTTGCCAATGTAAAAATAGTAAACTATGCCAAAAAGAGAAATCAGTCGTGATTGATGACACAGGCTTCTTTTGGTGATGAAAAAGGTAGAAGGACTGTATACCCTCAGTTGCTTTTTTGCTGTAGATTCAACAGGATCTAAGGAGAAAATCATGAAGATGTGAATGGAGGAGCAATTGTGAATAACTTAGCTTGAACTACCTGCTCTTCTTGAGTTTTTTGTTGCCTGATACCCTTCTCCCAAAAGTTTACAGAAGTGCTTACTGTAGTCTAACATAGCAATCAGTTAATGTTATTAAGTAATGGTCAGCTGATAACTCATACATAAATATTAGCTTAATATTTCTAGAGGGCCTATGTAATAATTAAGGACTCTGTAAGCCTCAGTATTTGAATGTGGAAATGGCTCTGCAGAAAACCACCAATGTACATGTGTGTGACCCTTGTGCAGAATGTGTGTCAATAGTTGTGGCAGGTTATCTGCAACACATTTTCAGGGACGGGGAAGATTTTTCTCCAGTGTACACAATGGCTGCTGTTACTCTGCATAGCACGCAGCAGTTTATGTAGGAATATTAGCTGGGAAATAATAAAATTCAAGGAGCTGTTGCTTTGTCTTCTTCAAGCCTCCATTTCTTTGGAGGTCAGTGCAATGGAGCCATGACATGTAGCAGGTGCAGATGCTGCATGCTCATTTCCTCTTTATGGTGTATTCTGTGTTGTGGCCAGCACTTTGGAGCGTTTTTTAGAGAAACTGAGGCATGAAGCCTTTAAACTAAAATAGAACTTGAAATCACCAAACATTTCACACAGAGCTTTGTGCTACAATATTGCATGGTAAAATCAATCTAAGTTACAATCTCAAAAATCAATATTAATTAACCTTTTTATTAATTACAAATGCCAATTACTACTTAGTTAAAACCCTGCTAGAATAACAGAAAGTGTGATACAGCAGAGCAAAGTTGGCAAGTTGTATGATGCTAAGCACCTATCTACGTCTTGAGCAGGATCAATAAGCGTAGAAAATTTCACTGCTCAAAGGCAGGAGCAAGATGAGGTCTTAACTGCTAGTTATATATAATTATACAGGAGGCAAATCCCTGCAGAGTGACACAAGGCATTCATTACAGCCACCAGCCGCATCCTGTCGTGGGAAATATGGACATACTCTTAACCTGAAGTCTGCATGTTTGAGATCAAGCTTTCTTGCATACCTCACTAAAGTCTCGATGTATAAGAAAGGATTTGGTCCTATATATTTACAAATAGCTTGAAATATTTTTCATCTGAAAAAGACTTGCTGGAGCTCTGTCATCTACGATTTGTAGTATTATGGTAATAACTATTGCTGGGAAAACACACAATTTTGATTTTATATATATATATATGTGTATATATATATATAAATACACGTTTGTACCTAAGTGTATCTACATATACACTTATATAGATACTGTATATTATATAGATATATATATATACATACATACATATGTGTGTATATGCATATAGATAGGAAGAGTCTCAGCTATTCCATCCTGTTCACTGGAATTCATTTGCCAGAGTGAGCCAAGGCCTGTTTTACTTTGATTTACTCTGGTCTCCTTTTCATCTACTGCAATGTCCCTGTGCCCTATTTCTGTTTCTGTGTCTTTTTCACATTACAAGGCCTCATCCTATAGTCCTACTTGGGCAAAACTCCTGTAAGTCCTTCTTATTGCAGTAATATTTATGCAATCATTGACTGTAATGCTTCTAAAAAAAATTTCTTTTTCTTTTTGATGAGAATGTAGATAATGCCAGATTTACAGTACAGTCTTTTTCCTGTAAACAGAAATTTTCTGTAATGAATTGAACATTTTTATGGAACACTTAGAGGCATAAATTCTGGTAAGAAGAATGTGATTATTCCAATTTCTTAAAAAGGTCTAATGGAAAATTAATGATATGTGCCTCCAATTTTTATATATATCTTAAATAAGAGAAAGTAGTCTTCTGAAAAGGAATAGGAGAATAAAAGAGAGCTCAATGTCAAACTCTTTCTCATGACAGGCCTATAATATGTGGAGTTTTTCATGCAGGACTGATGCTGTGAGGTGACAAGAGCCATGTCTGTCTTGTCATTCTCAGTGAGTTAGGGTCTGCTTAGGTTAATACCAAGATTGCTGTGATGCATTCTCTGTATGCTTTTCCACTCTTAGGAATGGTCAGAGAACTGTTGGCTGGATAAAGGCCTTGATTTTTATCCTTGATTCCTCTGTTCAGCTGGTGAAAGCTTTGGGTGCTCGTTGGATGGTGAACATGGCAGTGCTAGGTTAGCAGTTGAACTTGGATCTCGGGGGTGTTTTCCAACCTTGATGATTCTATGATTCCTCTTTCTGAAATTTATAGAACAGGGCATAATATTTTTATTCAAATTCTTTTAGCTAATCGAGTAGGCAGTGAACTGATGGGGTTTGTTTGCTGCTTTGCTTTTGGCTTAAATGTCTTTGGTTCTAATTAGTACCATTTTTGGTTACCATGAATGCTGGTAAGAGGAAGTGAGGTTCAGTCTTTTGACTACATGCATAGGTCATACATTTCTTAGCTAATCAAATTGCATAAACATGCACCTCACAGAAGAATACCTCACCTGTCTGCTTGAAGCCAGTCTTCCTTTTCCCTACACATAATATTTGTGAAAGAGAAATTATATAAATCAGCTTGTAGTACATAATAATTGTCAGGAATTATGATATTGTCAAATGCCAAAAGGTTTTTATCATTCATTTTCATATGGTTTAAATAATCAGGCTTTTGACTATATATCTTAAAGGAGGGGTTTTTGTTTGGTTGGATTTTTTAAAGAAAAATGTACTGAAGTCCATTGTTTCAAAGACTGATATATTAACTTTGCAATGATTCTTGCCAATCAGGTTTGAACAAGTAGGCTGATTTTACTCTCCGTTGATGATAACACATTCTCTCTCAACAATAATAATGACAAACCCAAATGCTGTGCTCCTGTTTCTTCTCTACATGAAGAGCTTGGACCCGTGGGAGTTCTTGCTGTTCTTGTGCAGGTGCAACTTCAATAAAATCGGTATAGGGTCCTGTTTTGTTAAGGCTCTTTCCCCTGATTAGGGACTGAAAAGATAAAATCACTCTATAAATATCAAATTTGCCGTTACTGTATATTAAATTGGAAAATGCTTATTTTTTCATTGTTGTTATTATTATGACATGACATGATATGCCTCTGGATCTCTCCTTTTCTGTCAGAATTACTATTGAAGGCCAGCTTTGGCCAAGAGTACAATGTGGTTTCTTTTAAAACGATACCACAAGTGGGCTGCTCATGTGAGGCCCCCATCATCCACAAGTGTCTGTGGGAATTCAACTGGAATTAATTTGATGTTTGTTTTGAGATGACTTGATCTTTGACCTTTTATGTAAAGGGCCTATGGTAACAGCAGAACAGCTTGCTCCAAAAGATGCAATGTAATTAATTTGGTCTGCCTGGCTTCATATCCTTTTTAACCTGTATCTGCTGCATGGCAAGCAAGGTCATAAACATTTGATGCAAAGTGAAGTAGGATTTTTTTGGACAATTTCACATCTTTTTCCTCTGTCTGGAAATCTGGATTTGTTGCCAAGCAGCCTTCTCTGCATCCTCTTTACTTTCAATGGCTAGAAAGCAAGATTGGAAACTCTTCCCCAGCTTTTAACTTTCTTTTCTATAGAGTCAGCCCAGACTCAAGTTGCAGTGCTTGTGCTAACAGATGCCAATTTTAAAATGCTTTCCTATCAATATCCAAACTAGTAAATTAAAGAAATCACCAGCAATGCCTTCAGACAGTACTGACTTTTTGAAGTGGCCAACCAATGGCTGCTAATCTAAAATCTCTGGGCAATACCACAAAGAATTAAATCTGTGTATTAATTAAAAATACAACGTTGTCAACCCCATAAGAAATCAAGTACTCGATAGTAAAGTCCACAGCATGATTAAATTAAGTGAAAGTAGTTCTGAGATTGTTTTTTACCATTGAGGAAGACAAATGTTGAGTCCTTCAAAATCTCTTCTTCAGTAATTGCAATTCTCTTCCCCTCCTTGGAAATCCTGTAAGCCATTATTTTCATTTAAGTTTGCTCAGGCACCCAAGAGCATAAAGAGTTAATGCCCTTGTAATCGTCATTTGTACATAAAGTTGTAATTATTTATTTTCTCATTTGTACCATATCAAGGCTTTGTACAATGTTTAAGTTTTGTTTTCAAATTATTTTGTATTTTATTTTTATAAACTGGTTCTAAATAAAATATTCATTCAGCATGCAAAACTTCAATTCTTGATTGTGTTTGTATAATGATTCATTAACTTATAAAGCTTTAGCTGAAATATTTTTTCAGTGTTTTTTACTATTGTAACCCTGTAATTTAAATGGATAAAGTGCTTTGGCAGTGATTTTTTTTTCTCTGTTTCAAGAAAGTAAAAAGGAAGTGTGTGTTGGTACTACTGCAACATGAATCAGATGTTTATATTGCAAATTGAAATTATTGGATCAATGGAAGTTTAACTGATATAGTAGGTTCATGTGTTGCATACTAATAACTACAGAAAAATCCAATGGGCCTCCTCAGAAACCTGACTTTCTATTTGTTCTTATCCCTTCTGTCTGTGTTCATCTAAACTATAAATGATTGGCACAGCCAGATCAGGTCAATTTAAGTAACAATATGGTGGTCCCAAAAAGCCAGCCGCTGATGGCATTTTTCCCTTCAAATTTGTGTTTTTTTTATTTAGTCAGAGGTCACTATAATTGACCTCTTTTGGGGATAATCAGCTGTCTGGATGTAGTCACTAAGCTTTTACAATCTCTTGAGGAGACTTGACTCCCTCTGTACAATAAACTGAAGCAGCAGATAGCAGAGAAATGAATGAATGGAAGAAGTTGTTAATGAATCTGAGTGCTATGGGGAAAATGCAGTGTTAAGCTATCAGTTGTTCTAGTTTCTTCCAACACCCTTTTATTTATCTTTCTAGTAATACTAAGCATAAGTAGAGTGTAAAATCATCACAATTTATATTTGTAGTTTGTGTGCCTGAATGTCTTAGTGCTATGCTACCAGAAAATAGTCTGCACAGTGGGACACGTTTTTTAGGGAAGTCCCGAAGAATTGGAGAAAATTCCCTGGATCTCTTTCTCAGTATTAGCACTGTTTTGCCATGCATTCAGGCAAATTTAAGTCAGCTCTGCCTTTGTTCAGATCATTGGCAGTATTTTCATTTAAGCTTCATGACCGACCAGGTCATTAGCTCTTGTCATTTATACAAATAGCCTGGATAGCTTCACAGGAAACAAATTGTGAAATCATTTACTCAGTAACAGTCCAAGAAAACTATGTTTCACCTTTTGTTAAGAGCAGCCAGAATCGTAATGGCATTGCTTCTGGATGGTGCATGCGATTCAGTGCTCCCAACACAACCATCATTTGATCACAGAAAGGGTGTGTAAAGAAATAGCAATCAACTGTATTAATTAAGATGAAAATAACAATTTTGCCCACTCTGTAGTGATGAGAGGTAGCTCAGTTTCCTTCTGTATTTAAAATATGTAAATCTAGAATGTGTCAGAAGTGGAAGAGTGATTTTGATCTAGCTCCGGTATATTTTAGCAGTACAACTGAAACAGGGAAAGATGCAAGATCAGAACAAACGTGCTGTGGTACATTGATGTTGAGGTCTGGTGGTTGCCTGACCACCACAGTGTCTTTTAGCATTGCCTGGCTTGTCTTCATTCAATCTGAGAGCCAATCTGCCCCTTCTGCTCACAGATCTTGCTGCACTTCTCTACTCGCACTGTAGCTGCCTCTGACATAAATCAGTACTGGAATATGAGAAAGCAGACACAAGTCACCTCTCCCAAGAAATGCTGTAGTATGTGAAATTCAAGAATTAACAGTTGCAAAAAGAATTGAAACATCAAAAGAAAGACAGGTAAGAACTGCCAGTTGCAACCTGGACAAGCCCAAACTGCTGCCCAGAAGGACCAGGTAGATCGCATTTGCTAATCTACCTGGAATGTCATGATAGCATGAATTAGCTTCCGTGTCCATGAAAACAAAATACAGAAAACTCTGCCCAAGAGAGTCCATCTGTACTGATGGGGGAGAAATGATTCTTCCAACAGGTTACTCTGGAAAGTTTTTAACAACAGACACAAAAAATCTGATTTAGAAGGATTAATTCTTTGCCATTCTTAAACTCAGCAATTTCTGAATGCCTGCAACCCATACCATCTTCTTTTGTTAAAGTAAACCTGGAAGAAAGAACTTTCTCTTCTTTAGCATTAATCTTCTAAAGCATTAATCCCAATTAACATTGTGCTGTACATGCATACATTTTATTTTTGTGAGATATTTGCATTTGTACTCCATCTGTGATTCTGAAGGGAAACACTTGCTAACAACTGATTACCCTGTTTTCACATTTTAGTAGGCAGCAGTGGTTGGTTTTTGAAGTGCAGATGAGTTAATTCAGTACACCAAAATGGTGTAAGGGTGGAAATGAAGTACATTTTCATATGGTGGCGTTCAGTCAAAGCTGACTGTAAAAGTGGCATACCTTATGCTATGATTACATATTCTTATGCTTCTAGGAGAGGGGCAATTTAATTGTGATTCTCTATGTTATTTGTATTTGCTAAATTCCTGCATGCTTGTGCCAACTGACACTTGAAGCAGCTAGTCATTGCTATAGGGCAAATTTATCTGTAAAACCTTTTTAAATGTTGGTGATAAATGCTTAAGAAGAGCACCTGTATGAGTGTTCAAGTCACTGGACAAAATTTCAGGTGCGAGTGTTTTTGTTTGACCTCTGGTACAGACACCAGATATAAGAATATTGCACCTCTGCTACTTTTGAATTGTGCAAAGTAGAGTGACTATAATATATCAGCCTGAAACACAACTTAAAATAGTGCCAGTGACAATAGTTTTCCCTAAATGTAAAATGGCAATTTTTCTTTTTGGCATGAAGATAAAATGATTATTGCTTGTTTCAGAGTTGACACCAGGTTACATTTTGCTCCAACTCTTTCTCACCTTTCTTCTTCCTTGGCTATATGGTTATGAGAAAGAAAATGACAATGAAAGCTTCCCAAACTGTGCGGGAACATTTGTCTGGAATGAAGTGAGTCCCTGCCTCCTGTAATTTAACAGCAAATCTGACTTCCATTTCATGTAAAACAATACAAACCTTTTTGTTCTCTGTATTTCAAATACTGTGGTATTGATGCCATAAGGCTGACAAAAGCAGATGAAGATACAGCCTACATATAACCTATATATCAGAAATAGGCATCACTCATCCATTACTCATTTTTCTGTATTTCTCTATTTTAACCATGTGACAAAAAAAAGAGACTACCCTGCTAGTGCAGTAAAACACAATGTCTCTGAAGAGAAGGTGCATTTGACAAGCTGGGAATGAACAACGGCCAAGTGGAACAAAGCTGTATGACTTCTGAGGAGGACACTCATGAATGCCTCAGTGCTAAGCCATTCCTAGAATAAGCAAGTATCTCAAACTCCTCCTGTGATGCCTTGCACAGCTCAGACTTAAAAAAACTCAACAACGACAACCAAGCAAACATCCCCAACTATTGGAAAAGGGAAGTACTTAAAAAGCCAGCTACTTCTGAGGTTTGTTTAATCCAAGAACCAAGTAACTTCAGTGAGATAGCTCCTGGTGGTAGTAACCATAATGTTACTTTTTTACCTCACTCTCATACCTTTTATTTTTCACAAGGTGACATTAAACAAAGGATGATACAGACAAAAGTCTTACTCATAATAAATGTTTGCTTTTTTAAGAGAATAAGGGGATAAAGAAAAGAGAAGAAATTTATTAGCCAACTGCAACAGAGTTAACAGGAGACTGGCAATTAGTGTTTAATGCCACCTATAGCAAAATGTTTCCCACTGGGAAAAACATGGGAGGCAAGTCCACTTTGCTCCTTTGAAGTCACAGGCCGGAGCAGAACATACATCAGCACCAAACAACACAGTCATTTTACATATATTCAAGTTTTTACACATCTGCAAAGCAGAAGTAGTAGCAGCCATTTGGATGTTCTTTCTTAATGGTTCTCAGGGGGGGCCTAGGAAACTCGGAAGGACCTGGTTCTTGTGACATGGAGCTGGAGCTGCAGCTGCTGCTTCTGCTGCTGCTTCCAGCCACCTGTGCTCTAGCTCTGTCCTTAGAAGGGGAGAGCTGGGGGGATCCTGGGCTCAGGTACCCAGCTGTGGTCTGCGTAGAGGCAGTGGCATGTGTGGTTGGGCCAGTGTTGTTTTTCACATAGACGTTCTTGATAGCAACAAGCGTATGTGCCATGATGCTGATGCTGTTATTCAGATCTTGCATGCCTTGCTGCAGCAGCCGAAGATTGTGGTTGACACTGTCAAAGCCAGACTGGATCACCTGTATTTGGGTCTGCTGAATCTGCAGTAGGTCCTCCTCAGTCATTTCATTTTGGTCTGCCTGGCACCTGCCTTTTGTTTTGGCTTTTACTTTCCCAGAGGAACCACCGCCTGATGTCCCCAGAAAAGGCAGTTGTTCTTGACTAGGTGGAACCACTACCATGTCCTCAGAGCTTTCTTCAGGCTCCACTACCTTCACTACTATTTCTTCTTTGAGGTTCATCTGCTCAAGACTGGATTGATGAGATGGGCCAGGACTGCCATTAAACCCTAGAAGAGGTTGGGGGGGGGTGGGGAGGGAAGAAAAGCAAAGTAAAGCCCATGAGAAACTTCATAACCTCAGTGCTGACGTATTTTCTCATCCACTAAGCACAAACATCAGTCCTTGAAACAAGACTCTCAAACTCACACTACATTATCTTTGATGGTTTTAGAATACAAATTACCTCAATAGGTGGTAAGAGAACCATAAATGCGCATTCAGCAGGTAACCATGTACCTGCATACTACAGCTCCCTTACCACCACAGAAGCCAAGCTTTAGGATCCCAAAGTTCATTGCATGCTCATTTCACGCTCTATCGTGCATGCAGTAAACAGTAAGAGTATTGCTGAAACACTGGATTGCAAGAATCCCTTGGTATTCCAGCGTGCTAGGACAATATCGCTGGCACGTACGAAGTTATGTGCTCGCAGCACTTTGTACTGGCTGAACCTGCGTGCTGCCATGGCTTTTTACATTTACAAGAATAATTACGGCAATAGTGAAGATCGGTGGCCGGGTCTAACGCCTCGTGGGTGGGCAGCATCTGCTACGAGACGCTGTTTTTACTCTTGGTGCTGTTCTTAGGCACTTCTATGACCTAGAGCACGAAGCCTCACAGTTCTGCGTGCGTGCGTATACGTTTTGCCTTTCCAAGGCTCCAGTGCTTTCTGCGGGGCCGGTCCCCGCCGTCCCTGCGCGCCCGCAGCGAGCGGGCAGCGCCGCTCCCCGGCAGACCGGGGCTCCCGCGGCTGCGCTGGGGGACGCCGGGCGGAGCGTCCGGGGCGGCGCCGCGGGGGTCGCTCCCGCACTCACCCATGTCCCCCACGACGGCGCCGGGCAGCTCCAGCGTGTCGATGCCGCCCACGATGGGCACGGCCTCGGCGGGCAGCAGGGAGCCGTAGGGGCGGCGCTGGCGGCGGGCGGGCGGCGCGGCGGCGGGCGGCAGCTCCTCGGGGGCCAGGAGGAGGCCGAGGGCGGGGGGCGCCGGCGGCCCGCAGCCCTGCGAGAGGCGGCACAGCTTGCTGCGGTCGCGGCGCTTCAGGTCCCGCCAGCGCTTCTTCAGGTCCTCCACGTCGCGGGGGCAGGCGGCCACCGGGTTCACCTTGTGCCGGATCAGCTCCCACACCTTCCGCTTCTGGCCCGCGGAGGCGCGGCCGGGTCCCGCCGCGAACAGCAGCTGCTCGTGCTTCAGCACCTGCTCGATCAGCACCTCCGTCTCCGCCTCGTTGAAGTTCGCCTTGCGCCGTTTGGGCGAGTCCTCGGCCATCCTCCGCCGCGGGTGTCGGCGGGCGGGCGGGCGGGCGAGGAGCCGCGGGGAGGGGGGGACGCCGCTGCCCTTCCCGGCGCCCCGGCCCGCGGGTGCCGCCGCCGCTAGGCCGGGCCCCGCGCCTTGCTGGGGAAGGAAATACCGCGCATGAGAGGAAAAGACGCGCACGGACCGGCGCAGGCGCCCCGTGCCCCGCGTGTTGACATGGGGAGGGGGCGCGGCCCCCGCCCGCCTCCCCGGCGGGAATCCCCGCTCGGCGCCGCCCCCGCGGGAAGGGGGGACACGCCGGGCCCGCCCCCGGCGCGGGTTGTGCGCGTGCTCGGCGGGAGCGGGGCCGGGAATGGCGGCGGTTTTGGAGCTGCTGCTGCAGGAAGAGGTGCCGGTCAGCGCCGTGGTGCGGTGGCTCCGGCACGGTCCCGGCCACCGCCCGGCTGAGGTAACGCGCGCTAGGTCGTCCGCCCGCAGCGCCCTGGCTCTGGCAGGGCCGGGCCCGCAGCCGCGCCGCTGCCCCAGCGCCCTCCGCTGCCGCGGGCCGGGGCCGTGCGGGAAAGTTTGTCCGCCCCGCGCTGCTGTGGGGGGCGAAGCCCGCGTGGGTCAACCCGGGGCCCCGTCAGGTGCCGTTCTGCAGCCGCGGCCGAGCTTCCATCGAGCCGGCGGCAGCACCGCCCCCAGCGCGGGCGGGCTCCGGGCACGGCGGCGGGAAGACGAGGCCGCCGGCGGGGAGCTGCGCCGGGAGCTGCCCGGCGGGCGTGCGAAAGCCGCTGGAATGCGCGGGGCTGAGCCCGCCGGAGCTCGGCGCCGCCGGCGCCGGGCGGTCTCTGGCGGGCGGTGGCGCCGCGCGGCTCCGGGGCGGGAGCGGGGAGGCCCCGCGGGCGCGGGAAGCGCCGGGAGCCCGGGGCGAAGCGCCGGGAGCCCGGGCTGCCGTGTGCCAGCGCAGAGCCCAGCGGGACGAGGGGTGGGCCGCGCAGCACAGCTGGTGTCCTGAGGGTACGCGGTGACACGCGGGGAGACGCTTCCCGCATCTTTGTCGAGGAAGGTAGCGGTGAAAGAAGGACGAGGCTGTCAGCAGCCGGTGATGGCTTTGTGCAGGCGCCAGCGCGCCTCCCGGCCGGACGCTCGTCCCGCCTGGCCCTTGAAGAGGATCTTTGCGGGCTCGGAGAGGCTGCTTGTTGGCTGAGTTTTGTAACGAACGAATTGCGTTCCTGTGGAAATAAAAACATTTGTAACTGTAGATACACTAGGAGTGCTTAAGTTTCACATGAAGAATAACACAGAGAAACAATTGGCATTTAAAGCGTCTTCTTCCTGAGCCCCGCACATAGCGTTGTTACCTAGTATTAAAATCAAAACTCACTAGTGTCACCCCCGTGAGTTAGTTTGGTATTGCTGTCATCCTGAACGTGTGGGAAGAACGGACCAGCACTTTTATCGTGTGTGGTATTTCTTCAGCTGTGACTTGCAGAAGCAGACCTGTGGACATTATGAAGTTTGAGATCCTGGCAGCTCAGCTAGCACTGTGTGGGTGAGGGCTGTGGTGGTCAAAAAGTTTGCCCTTGCAAGGGAATTTCTTGCTGCCTTTTGCTGTTGGGAGCAGTGCAGTTGCTTCAGCATGAGAAAGCAAGTGGGAGGTTTGCAGCTGGCAGCTATTGACAGGTTGTTACCAGTTGTGGAGGGACCAAACCTCAGTTAACTTGGTCAGAGAAAGATGAGTGAAAATGGGTTGTGCTCTGAAAAATTGGAGAAACTACCCAACCTTATACATAGCATAGACTGTAATCATCTTTGTGCTCTTATGTTAATTCCAGGGAAGGAATGCTATGTCTTGCTCTAGCTCTTATGGCAGTTTTGGGCTGGAGATGGTCTTCTGACACCTCATGGGGGTGCTTTTTCACTGATTGTTGGCTGCTTGGCTTGTTATCCAGGCTGTTGTCAGAATTTCACACTTCTCCAAGGAGCTGAATTGGTCTCACGCTTTCAAATATGAATTTTAGTATAGGCGTTGAAGACTGTGTGAGTCCAGTTACAGGCATGCTTTTGCTTCTTTCTTTAACGCAGAAACCATCTTCAGAAACAGTGTTTGCTTTCTTGACTTTTCATCTAGTTAGGGTTGTGAATATAACTTTACTGTAGTATGTATGCAATGCTTTCAGTATTAGTAAGGAAAAAGTTGCTGCCTTTGAGAACTTCTTCTGTTGTTGCAAATGTTGCTGAACCCCATTGAGAGGAAACAGAAACTTGGTGCAGTGTTAGGAACAAAAGAATTTTACCCAGGGTACAAAACTTCAAACTGTGCATGTAGCATGAAGTTGTTTTTGTCTAGGTTTGCCCTTATAAGATCACCACCACCTGTTCAGATTTCAAATGTGTTGAGTCAGTGGTGGGGTTTTTGTTTAAGTTTCTCAAGTACAAACTTCATGCACCTTAAAGTTGAAAAGTCTCTGTTTAGACCTCCATGAGGTCTCGAGCAAAATTATTTAATTGAAATGGAAGAGGAGCTTTGGTCTTGTATTTGGCGCTGCAGGACTCCAAGTCCTTCTTCCGTTGTTGTTATAGCACCCCTCTGTGGGAGCAGGCGGCATTCACAGAAAAACAGGGCACTGAGACCTTGCAGATTGTATATTTTTCTGTTAGAATTAGATGCTTTCAGTATTGATGTTTTCAAAATGTTGAACTTAGGGGTGTCAGTTGCTCCAAGTCCTTCCTCATCATAGCTTCAGTGAGTATTACTGATGTTTCCATGGAACAGTTCCACTATTTTCCAGTCAGAGACAAAAACTCCATCTGAAAATTAGAGCCAAAATGGCTTGTGTGTAGGCTGATTTTCAGGTCTGTCACCAGCACTATGGTTGCTTGAATTTCAGTGACCTACTTTGACAAGTCATGTTGGTTTTTATTGTGTATTGAAATCCCATAGTTACTACTTAAATGTGTCTGGGTACTTGGACAGAAAGAATCAGGTAGCATCTTTATATTAATTTTTTGTCTACTTCTCTCGTAGGAGAACCACATCCATGACAAGCTGGTATCTCTTAGCTTGCTTCAGAAAGATTTTGTGCCTTTTCTGCTAAATTTTTTAAGGGAGCAGACCAGCCAGATCCTGACTAATGGACCCCCTACTCCTGCTAAAACTCCTAATTCCAAGGCCCATGGGAGCCAAAGGACAGGATCAGAAAGGAGAACAGGCCATGCAACCAGCAGCCGAGTGCAGCTCTTTTCTCAAAGGACTTCAGTGACCACCTGCACCACAGATACCAGCTTTTCTCCTGCCACCGCATCCAGTGGTTCCTCTTCCTTTTCTGGGTCAAACCTGTCTAGCCCTTACGGCGATTTCCCCAGCATGGTCTCCAGCAGCAGCCCGAGCTTTGGGCACAGCCCTGTGCTCCACCACGGTGAGAAGCGGTCCTCTCAGAAGGCCAGCCTGGGGAGCTTCCTCACGGCCACGCCTGAAGGCCTGCCCGTGAGACGAGGCCGCAGGAAAGGCAGCAGCTCGGTCGGTGCCTCTGGCCGGCAGGTAGCTCGCGATCTGGGGCGTTCCCTTGCTGAAGAGGAGGATGGAAAGAGTGACAGTGGATCGTGGAGTGGAGGGAGAAGGAAGCGGAGTGAAGTGCCTCTTGTTTCTGCCAGATCCCCGCCCAGCCAGCTAAACCTTAACAACTTGGAGGAGTTTCCGCCCATGGGTGCTGCCGCTGGCTGGGCAAAGTAAGAGCGAGTCTGCCTCGCTGTGTCACTGGGATTGCTGTGGGTTGCAGCTCCTTGACCAGCTGTTGTGGGTGTCCAGATGCAGAAGAGGCTGTAATACACAGTACCTAGCTTCTGGGAATCATGGTCAGAACTGCTTTATTCTAGTCACCGTGTAGGGAGGGGAATATTGCCTTGACAGGGAGTCAGGTTTCCTCTCTGTGGACTCACCCAAGACACCTCTTTTGCCTCTTGCTTGTGATGCTGCCTGCAGCTTGCCGGTGCACAGCCCAGCTGATACAAAGCTGAGCAAGTCTTTGTCCTTGTGTGTTCTAACGAGTCAGCGTTATCTTGGCTCTTCATGTTTCTCATTTAACAGAATATCAGTCGGTAAGAAAGAGCTGTCCTGGAAGGCTCTTCAGCTTTACTGATGCTAGCAAAAAAGCTTTTGGATTGATCTTCTGTGGCTTCTGGTAGCAGATGTTAGTGTGCAGCTTCGTTTGTGCTGTGTAATTGTGGACAAAATAGCAGGCTGTGTTCTTGGTCTGCAGCAAGTCCTGGTCTCCTTGGTGACTTCAGCTAAGCTTTGGGGCAGCTGTTTGTGTTGTGGTTGCCTCAGTCCTTTAATCTTTGTCTTTACATTCTTTAAAATCCTCATTACCAAATATAAAGCCTTTGTGTCAGCCTGTTTGCTCCGTATATCAGTCACTGGTCTCTGAAAGTGGGACTTTCTAGTGGACATGCAAAATTACAGCTAAAAATTATAAAATGTGTGAGTCTGTACAGCAAATCCAAATGCAGGGTCTGGGTCATGCTCTAGACGATGCTTTGGCCAAGGAAGATAAGGTGTGTTTCCAGCACAGAGAGCAAGTCTCTGTTCCTCAATTGCATTAATGCTCAGCTAGGAAAAAGCAGGAGGAGAGAGATCATGAGTCTTTGGAAATCAATGTTACAGCGATTTTGAGAACACCTTAGCAGTTAATATGTAGCAGTCAGAATTTCTGTGATGCTTTATGTTTCTGTATCCATTTCCATTTTTTTTAGTGTTTTTTGCTACTTTACCAAGCCTCTTCCTGAAGGACAAATCCAAGTATTTTATGCAGGAAGAATTGGTTTCCCTGAATTTAAATGGCCTAATGTAACTTAGGCAACTTGACTGACTTTGGTTTTGGTTTTTTTTTCCTCTTGATCATGTTAGAAATGAATTCACCAGCAGTTTCTTACTAAAATGGGGCATATCCTGTCCTGAAAATTAGAAAAATTTGGAAGGTTTGTGTGGCACTGTGGTACCTGTTAGATGGCTTGCTATTTGATAATTATTTTTGCTGCAGGTTCAGCAAGTTGTTTGTTGCAGTGTATAGCTCCATGACTTTTTTTTCAGTGATAGAATAAAATGGATAACTACAGGTACAGTTTAGAAATTCAGCATCCCAACTCGACATCCATTTTGTTTTAGCATTAGATTCCTCTGAAAGAGTTGATTGCACATCTGTCTTGAGACCAAAATTTTTTGTTGTTGTTTAGCTTGATTTCAGTGGAATTGCTTCTCTTCTTTTCAGCAAAAGCAAACCATCGAGGCGAATAAACCCAACTCCTGTGAGTGCTGAGCGGCCCCTCTCGAAACCAAAGACCTGTTTCACTTCTACGCCTGTCAGCCGGTCTCCAGCCTCAAGCCTTGAGGCCTTTACTGCTGTCCAGGAAGGAAACCTCTCATCTGTGATAAGCAACAGCCTTCAAGAGGAGAGGGAGATGCTGAAGAAAGAACGGTACAGTCTGAGCAGGGGGCTTATTCTTAATTCCCTTGTGTCCTTGGCCAGGACATGGTTAATTTTTCAGTAGCCAGCAGGGGGCATGGCCAGGACAAAGTGAAAATGACAGAAGAATATCCAAACCAGATATTAGTGACCTTAAACTATAATTTGCCTAAAGCCAAGTGTGTCTGTGTTATCAGACTAGGATATTAATGCACCTAGCTCATGTTTGTCATTTTAGAGGTGTGCTGACTTTAGAACAATGACCCTCACTTCAAAAGTGTAGTCACTCCTCACTGCTTTTATGAGATTTTCTCTTCATGGAAATGAATGTGTGTCTATCTCCTGTGCATCTTTTCTTAGATTGCACAGGCAAAGCAAATGGGTGTAATTAGACTGTGTTTGAAGATTGCACCAAAACACATTGGTTTGGAGAAAATGAGTTAGTGATGCAAATGTGTGGAAAGTGTTAATCGTCTTGCAAGGTAGGTAGACTAACAGAAGCTAGCAGTCAGAGAAAAGAGAATATGGGCACTTGAGATTCTGTTTTAAAGATTACTACTGCAGTTACCTGTTGAAAATTGCTGTCAGATGAGGTGAATTCTAGCTTCTAATTTTGTCTCTGCTGTTTGGTTAGTGTGTGACTTTCATTGCTTGTAAAATGGTATCACTGTTAGTCTATGAAGATTGATAGGAAAAAATAAAATGCAGTAGTTTGCACTATTGTTTATAATTGCTGACAGAACTGTTGCTGTTCTTTGTAGGTTTTGTTCTTGGGGGAACTCCTCAGGACACATAGGTGTAATTCTTTTCCTGTTAAGTTTTGCTGTTCACTTCAGTGGGACCAGAACTGGCTGAGACACATTGAGTAGAGTCTAATGAATTACTGCTTGTACTGAACCTGCAGCAGAACTGCTCAGGATTCAAACCTGCCACTCTGCACTTAAGTCTAGTGCCTATTCCAGTCTGAATTCGATCTGAAATGTCCCAATAATGTGTATCAACTGAATTCAGTGAAATAGCAGTATGTGGTTGGTTGGATCTTGCCCATGAAGTGATATTCTCATCTGACCTGTCATACTCGAAAGCTGGGAGTTGCTGCTGTGTCCTCACTTGGGGTGAAGTACAGAAGTAAGGCAGCCTTCAGCCAGCTGGGTCCCTTTGAGCAAGGGCAAAAGGTGAATTTCATCCTGAGGTAGATGAGCACTTGGGCAGAAGTGAAGCTCAGTCTCACTGTGTTATTGGAACCGTGCCTTGGGTAAGGTCACAAAGTACTTAATGGTGGGCTCATCCCATGGGTGAGATCACAAAGTACTTAATGAATAATTTTCTTCAGTTCTATCTATTACTCAGTAATTTTCTTCAGTTGGTTGATTATGTTCATTGCAAAGAAGCTGTTGGTAATCTTTCTACTTCCATTTTGGGACCAGTTGTTCTTCATCACAGCAGTTCTGCCAGAAATAGGCCAATAGAAAAGGTTCTTTGCTGCAGGTAAAGATGTTTCTGACTTCCCAAAGTCCTTAAAGTGACTTAAATCTTTCACTTTTGAGACAGCGTGGCAAGAGGTAGTGTGATGTTCCAAGTGTATATGTTCCATTGGAATCTTTGACAATGATTTGATATTGCTGTTAACTGCCTTGTGTCCTGTTTCTCATGTGTATTATGTATGCCGCTCTGGTGTTACATTTTGGGTGACCTCTCTAGATATAGTTCTGTACAATGTCTGTGTATTTAACTGAGTAATCATTGCCGATTTAGAATCCAGCAGTCAAAGTAGTTTGTTCCTTCTATTGTTTAACTCTTGCCAGTATGGGATTTCATCAGCTGTTGCATTGCCTTTCCACTTAAGTGGTATTGGGTCTTCTCAGAGTGTCATTACATCTATACCAAAGGGAGGGGTGTGAACCTTATTTTCATAGATGTTTTAAAATGTCTAGCTGTCAGAAACTGTACATGCAAAGATGATTTTTAGGACCTGATCTCTAACAGATTCCCTGTTCGTAACAAGTACTAGTTCAGATAAGAGCAGCAATAACATATGTTAGTTGGTTAATTTGGTCAAAGTCCTACACTATTTTAACAGAGTTGGAATTTGAATGGGATTCTTTAGTCTTTTTCTTGCTAACCCCAAGATCTATTCTCTGTAAATTGCTATCATGCTAAAAGCTGCTTTAGACAGCGTAAATGGCATGGTTTAGTTATTGCAGGATATCCTTCATGCTACACTGGAAGAGAAAAACCTCTTCTGGCTGCATGGCTGCTGTAGATCATCCTCAGTCACATGGGTATGTTGCTGCTCTTGAATTTCAGATGCAAATTGCTGCACCAGGCGTCTTCTCCTGCAGGGATATCTTTTGATCCTTGTACTCCAACTAAGCCTAGCTACACTCGCAGTGCCAGCCTTCCTGCTGAAAGCCATTTGGTGACTTGTGCAAATCCTGCTAAGGTTTCCTGCAAGAAACAGTTGGAGTGTCTGGCACAGCTCTATTCATCATGTATAGCAGGTGAGGACACAGAAGATGTGAGACTGACCTTTCTTTGAGCTTTGAACTTGTGTGTGTGTGTTGTGGAAGCTGTGGGATAGTTATAGTGTACAAACAAATGACATCTGGAAAAATAAAGTAAGCCAATACAGTTATTAAAATAAACTAATACTTGGTAAAAGTTTAGGGAAGGAGGTGAGCTTGATGCAGTACTCTGAACTGCAGTAGACTGAAGTTGTATGTCCCATCTGAAACCAGGCTGTTCCCTAACACATCTTGCCCATGCTGATCTACACTGTATCACAGTATCATGTTGTGGGGAGAGAATTCTTTACTGATTACCACAGAATAGGAATCTATCCTTTTACCTTTGTGTATTAAAGCAGGACAGTATTGAGTAATCAACCTTTAACATCTCAATTACTCTCTCCCAGAAAACCTGGTACCAAATATTTTTCTGGAACTGTTTTTTGTTCTGCAACTGCTGACATCTAAAGGCACTTCTGCTGCAGAAGATGGGGATAGTGACCCTGAAATCAGTGAAAGAAATAGAGGTAAGCAGTAGTAATGAAGGGAAAGAATCTTGCTTTCATAGAATGAGAAGGTGTTGTAGAGTAGCTTGGACAGTTATTCTTAAATTACATAAAAATGCCTTATTACCACTGTGGGACTCATCTGAGATGCTGACAAAAGTCATGCATGTATGGGAAGTGCTTCCGCAGTATGACAGAGTGGGGTTGCTAGTTACTGTTTGAATCTAGTTTTCTGCTAATTGTGCAAGAGTTGCTGTAGCTACTTCCTAACACTGCCTTTTAGAGGTAAAGACAGGTGTGCTTGAGTTGCTTCTCCATTGATCCTGCAGCTCAAATGTGCTGTTGACCTGCTATGTGTTTATTAAGCTTCAGGTTTGGATCTGAGTGCACAGGATCCAGCCATATTGTTGCATTTGTTTTTTTAGCAAATTCAGCCTCAAGCTTGATGCAATTAGCACTTTGATATGGATAGTACAACCAAAATAGTGGCTTTAGGATGAGACCCACCACACCCTCCTCCACCCCACATGCCTAAGTTTGATTGACCTTTGTTTTGCTACTCTTTGATTCTTAGGGCTGAGATTAGGGACGTGAAATCTTCAGCTATGGGAACACCATTTTATGATTGTTTGTAGTTGTTCTACTTTTCTTGTCCTGTATGTGCTTACTGTTGTTCAGAGCATTGAGAAAGAGTCTTTTCTTTTCCATACAGCATTAAACAATTCAATTGCCTTTAGTATAGGAAGGATAGGGAATGGGAACTTCTGAAAATTGAATAGGAGTCTGGAAGATTATTTTTGGATATGTAATTTCCTACTTTCCTTAAAAGCTAATTGTTGGTCCTTTAGTTTATGAATGGTAAAAGGTACTGTTGTCTCATGTTTCTTTTTTCCCTTTAGATTTATCAGGGAGACAGCATTTTGAAAGTGTGCACAATTGTGTTTATTTTGCTGTTCGAGTCTTGGATTATCAATATGAGTGAGTTGAATTCTTTTTTCATCTGCATGTGTCTGCAGTTGTGTGTGGGATTAAGCAAGTGTGCTTGGGTTGTAGAACTTTACCAGTTGCAGGCACAGAGTTGTTAATTTTTCTTCAAAACATACAACTTGACCTGGGTTTGGATGTCTGTGGGTTTCCTTGCACTGATGTGTCCACTGAGCTTTGTTGTAATTGTGCAAGAACGGGAAAGTTTTGAGATGAGAATAATAACAAATACAGATACCAGTAGGATTTTCTGCTGGTTACATGTCATTTAGAACTGTTTACTTGGCAGCATCATAAAATGTCAACATAAGCATTTCTTTAGAATTGCTCAAGTATTGTTTATGTCTGTCTGTCTATCTGAGCTTTATCCCCATTATCTTGGCAGAATTATTTCCCATTTAGAAAAGGGGATGCTGAAGCTTTTGGCTGAAAATGAGCGGATTGCATCGTTTTCTCCCACTTTGCACAAGAGGCTCAGGCAGGCTTATGAAAGCAGCACAGCTAAGGTAAAAATTGGCAGACCCCAAGTGACATTGCTTCAAGACTTTGTGTTGTTCTTTTATTTGCAATGGCTTTGATGTTAAATCTCATTCCTTCTGTCTTCTTGTGTTGTCTTAAAACTGTCTAAAAACTACTTTTTTTCCTTGTCAGTGTGTGAGTGAGTTGCTGGGTCCAGTGATTGTCAGCTGTGAATCCCTGCTGGCTAGCCTTACATTGTGCTCCAGGCCTTGACCTCAGCCAGAGACTTTGATAGGGTCAAGTTTTGCTTTTGAAATTCTCACCTAAGAAACATGGATCCCAGCAGAGTGATTAGTTAGGTGCAATATCAGAAGGTAGTTTCAAAGATTTGGATTTCTTTCATAGATATGGACTCTTTTTAAGCAAACAACATTTCACAGGAGACAATCCAGACTGGGAAAAATGGTTCCCTCGGGTGATCAACTGGGTTAGGGAACCACTTTGATTGGTAGGAATTGGATGGTAGAAATGTATTTTGTATCTCATTTCATTCATCTTTTAAAAATGGAAATTACTCTTGGCAAAGAAAGGACAGGGTACTGAGATTGGGACTTATCAGTAGCTGAGCGTTAAAGTTGTAAATAAAGGTCTTGTAGAACAGTAAGGAGAAAGAGTAAGGTAACAGAAATTGCCAGCCAGGATCCTGAATTTTCTCAAGCCCTTTATTGAAGGTATACTTCAACTGTTTGTGGGTCTTTCCACACTGTATCAATACTGGTTGCAATCTGGTCAGCAGAGATTTAAGGGGACCAGATACTTTCTCTCTTAATGCTGAGTGATTCTGCGTCTGTAGCCTAATGTAGGTTGTAAAACTGTTGGTGTTTGCTAGTAGTTAGCAGCTGGGAAGTAGCATGTCTGAACAACTCAGCTAGTGATACTTGTTTCCTCACCATGCCTTTTCCCTGCTTTTTTCTTGGTCTCAGATTGTTTAGAGACTTCCATTAACTTAATGGCTGCCTTTATATTTTTAACAGGTGTCTCTCCTGCTGCCATGCTCTGTACAGTCTGTTTCTTTTCAGCCAGAAACTGATAATCGCTCTAACTTTCCCAGTGACAGAGCATTTCACATATTTAAGAAACAAAGGTAAGTTTCTTCTACTGTTCCTGGATGCTCAAGGGTGTAACCTTTGCATGATTGTGACTAAAAGATATTAAGAATGTCTCACGTGTGCTACATGCTGTAGAAAAAAATATTGAAATTTTTGCTCTAATTAAATGAAAAAAAGTCTTTGTCCGTATTGACTGCAGGAACTAAATGGTTAATGTCTTTAGAGAAGAACAGCTTCAGGAGTTATTGAGACTTCTGATAATGCCAGTACAGTGTGTCACCCTACTGGATTGCTTCTGCATATATATCTGGTATGCTTTTATTCTTCCTGCTGTTTCCCTCCATGCTTGCAGCAACAGGTTGAGGGCAGAATGACAAGTTGTCTTGGTCCTTATTCTTTTTCTCATAGGTATTACTTCATGTGGCTTATTCTTTCCTGCCTCTCAGTCTTCACTGTGTCTGTCTGGTAATGGCTGTTTTGGTCATTCCATCATAGATTGGGCATAACAAGCTTAAGCACTTGCTGTCAAAGACATGGGAAATGGAAACTCACTAAAGTACTGCTAACATTTATGAGTTTTTCAAAGGTATCTGAATGCTTGGAGGCTGGAGTTACTTAATCTGAGGTAGATTCTTGCTGGGAAGCTTTGGAGCAATTAATGCTCGGTTGTTGTTTAAATTTTGAAGAGTGGGAATTCATTCCCTTAAATATCTTGATTTGCAGGGATATATTTTATGAACTTCTGCGTGAGTGGGAGGATAACAATGAGAAAACTGGCTGGGACTTTGAAAGAGTTCTGGGCAGCAAGATCAGGTAGGAGTCTTAAGCAACTTCAGCTAGCTCTTTAATGTAGCTGAATTGCTGGTGAATCATGCTACACTTGGCATCCTTAATTCCATGTCCTCCCTGGTCTTCTGCACTGCTCTGTAGGGTGTTGTGTGCTGCTTGGAAGAGGCTGCCCATGTACACTTGCTTCTGAATTTAAAAGTTTCAACCGTTACCTTAAGGAAACAAGCCATAAGTGGCAGGGGCCTAATTTGATCAGTCCTGATGTTGATTTTTCCCTTTCATAATCACAGAAAGAGCTACTTTCAAAACCAGTGCATTGTTGTCTGAACATCGTTATTGTATACACTTGTGTGTGCATGTCATGTTTTCCATGTCTGGCTCCTCTTAAGTGAGGAGAAGTGTTATATTATATGTTCAGAAGCTGTTCACTCTAATTATTTCAGGAGGTCTAGTGCATTGGCTCTGAAAATAAGAAAACTGTGTCTCTTTCTGTGGAAAGCAGACTGTTTTATTCATTTATTGCTTTATCAAAATGCAGTATATATAAAGAAACTATTATAGCATTGAAAGCAGTTGCCTTGTGGGTTTCTGTGTTAGTCTCAACCACCAGCCTACTTAAGTAACATGTATGTAGGTGGCATTTCACCACAAGAGCAAAACAAGGCTGAGGCTTAAACTGAGAAATTTTGGGGCATCAGAAGTAGCACTGTTGCTGTTTCCTTACTTCCATATGCGTGAACTCTCAACTTACTGTTCTGGGCAGGGAAGAGTGGGAGCTGAATGAGTTTATTCTTTTTTCTAAATAACAACATTATTGAAGGAAAGGAAGAAATTATTTTTATCTCTAGAGCTTTGTTTGCTCTGCAGGTGCTCAGGGAAAATTTTTGTTTCCATGTCAGCAGCATGTGGGGCTCAGTGCTTGGGAAACTGGGTTATAAAAGTATTGCTTTTTTTCAATGGCCTTTGGAGATTGCTTCCTTAAAAGTAGGTCTTTTATGCTTTTGGTATAGTTTGAGGTTAGAACACTGTTTTTTGTACCACAAAGTTCCAGTCAGAATTTGATCATGATTTCCTTCACAGGGCCATGATGGCTCACCTATCTGCAACCTGCAACCACAGCCATTTTGCCAGGCTCTTTCAGAAACAGCTTATCCAGGTAAATGTCTTGAGTTGTTTAATGACTGTATACATCAAAGTGGATTTGATCTTTCCTTGGCCTGAGGAAACAAGCCATGTCTTGCAAGCTTCTTTGACGTTTATTTTCCTATTGAAACTTTTTTGGGGAGAGTCAAGTTTTCAGGATGGGAATTTCTTTCCTTCTTCAGAAAAAATCAGTGATAAATTACCAATGAAGTCTCTTTAAATCAGGAATAAGGCACACTGAGAACGGTATGAGTTGTAAGCATTTGTTCTTCATGGCTATTTACTTTGACCTTCTAATTTTAGTACAGTTACAGTTTCTGGAAATTTTAGAGATGTATTTTGACATTTTTCAAGTGCAGAGGTTCCCAGTTATGTTTGATAGCAGCATGAGCGCAAAAAAATCTCTGGTTCTTCTGTGTAACACTCAACAGGCTGGTTTTGGTACAGTATTGCTGTTGTAATGTGGGGAGGGTGGGGTTTGGCCAATTTCAAGCATCATCTGACTTCATTGTAAGTAAATAAATGAAGAAGATGATTCACTGTATTCTCTGTAGATGTGTGGCTTATTGGTGGGCTCCTTTTGGAGAGCAGAACAGCCGCAGAACCTCAGCTTGAGTGTTAGCTCACACACATTACTAGGAAGTTGCAAGCTGTTGGAATGTTGTAAATTCCTCTAGTGTCAAGTCTTGAGTTTGCATCAATGGCGTATCTGATTGTATGGGTGTGTTCATGGAAATTGTGGGAAAGAGGTAAGATTAACTTTGCATCAATAGGATTTAATTAGTCATAGGTGTTGTATTTCTCCTTTGTATCTGTGCCTTCTTAATGAAGACTGCAGGATTTCACAAGGGTAGCCAAAGAGCTAAACTGATCTAAACTGGTTTCTTAATGGATCCAATGTGTCTGTCTGGAAAGTGATTTCAGAATCTTGTGTGTATTATGTTACCCTTGCAGAAATGAACTGGGACTGAGGACTTGTGTCAAGGCCTGATAATTTAAAGGTAGAGAAGTGTAGCAAGATGTACCCTTAGGGAGGTGAGGATGGTCTGTTTGGAATAAATGGACCTAGTACTTGCTCACTTTATAGACATTCTTACATGTTGCTTCTTTTTATTATGATCTGTTTCATTAAAACTGTCATGACTTAGATGTAGGGATATGCAGTCAAATTTTCCTGTTGCTGCGTATTTGCTAGGTTATGTCTGGAGTGCTGTGTTCAGTCTTGGGCTCACCAGCACTAGGAAAGAAAGATACAGATTTACTAGAGAAGTCCAGCTCAGGGCTATGTAAATGATTAAGGCACCAAACATTTTTTGTATGAGAAAAAATGCTGAGACCTGGCAGTATTCAGCATGGAGAAGAGAAGGCTCCAGGTTGTCTTAGCACTGTTATAAATACCTGCTGGGAAGGAATGAAGAAGAGGGAGTGAGATTTTTCTCAGTAGTGTTCACTGACAGGTGAGGAGGCTGACCCTGACTGATCAAAAGGGTTGGATTAGATGATCCAAGAGGCACTTTCTTAACAGTTCTTCAGTTCTGTAATTCTTTGAGTCTTGAGTTGTATCTGTGTGTTTGAGGCAGTGGGGCATTAATTTTTAAATTTTATTTAACTCTGTAGAAATTCAGGAAAACCTGCTCTGGGAATATGTAGTGCAGCATCGTGGGCCTTGAAGACTGAGCTAAAGATCCTACTGAGTGGTTTATGAAGATCATGAGAGTGATAGGTATTCTCTCCACACATCCACGTGTAGCCTGCTAGATGTGCCCTAGTTAGATGTGTAGGATTGGAGTTCCATCTCACAAGACCTCTAGGCTGTGTATGGCCAAGGTGGGTGGCATGTTTTGGCATGGGGAAGAGTTGTTCTGTATGTTCTGGGCACCAGGAAAGACCATGCGTGGATTACTCCAAAAACAGTCTTGTGAGGAAGGGATAATATGCTGGGTGAGAGATTAAGTGAAATGATGCCTTGTTACAAATATTCCACCTTGCTGCTCTTTCTGTCTCCTAAAGATGTGCAAAGGTCCTATTGGTGGTGTTGCAAGCTGGGGAGACACCCCAGACCAGGATGTCCTCAATATGCTGGGCTCTGATAATCTGAGCCGTCTGAAGAGGCTGCAGGAAAGATTTGTTGTTCCTCAGAGTATCAGAGGGCCTTGTCCACCTCCTTCATTCCCAGGGTGCCAACAATTCTTCAGGGACTTCATCCTCAGTGCTGGAAGGTGAGCGGCCTGGGCTTGCTATTCCCTCTGAAATGAGTGGGCAATGGAAGCACCAGCATGTTTCTCTTGCAGCAGGGAGTTATCCAGAAAGTTTGGGACTACTAGATTATATGGTAATGATTTTTCTTTTATGAACCCATAATATTTTTTTGGAGCTGTCAGTATTTTCCAGTTCCAAGTTATGCAGAGCTACCTAGCAAGCACACTGGACTGGACAAATGCTTCTTTTGTGATAGTGCATGAAGCCAAGGTGTACAGGATGAAGCCAGCTTCATGGTTTTGTTTAATAAGCTTTTCACAATTCACAGCACAGGGGAATTGTAATTTATGTGAGATTTTAATCTTAAATTCAGTTATTTTATAGATTCCTCCTTTGGCAGATCAATTTTATTATCTTTATGCTGAGACTTGTTACATAGCATCTCTGAAAAAGTACAAAAGAAGAATGGAAATGAAGGTGGTCAGCCAGTCCGAAGTCTTCTCTCTTGCTTTCTTGTCTGTCAGCGTGTTACGTTGTATGTCTGCTGATGCTTGTTACAACTCATGAGACAAGCTTAAAATTCTGCAGTGTGTTAGTTGAGGTTTTACTGCTGTTTTCAGCCCAGTCTGACTCATCATCATCTTTTGCTGAAGTTACCAGTTCAATCAGCACCTGATGGATAGTCTGTGCCTGAAGATACTTGAACTGAATGGTCTTACTCTGGTGGAGCACGAGCACAGTGATGGGGAAGCAGATATGGAGGAACAGGTAGGCTTGCTTTGTGCAAACACATCTGTCAGGAATTTCTCTGAGCTGTTCCAGTAGTCAAACAATTACTGGCTTGATTGTGAGTTGCTTTGAGCTTCCACCACGGTTTTTACAGGACAAGTGCTTATTCATTTGGTTTTGTCATAACTCTGCAATTTGCTTATTTGTCTGAATTCCTTGCCACTTACTTGCATGCTTCAGGGTGCTTCATAGAACTGTCATGAGTGCACAGTAGTTGTGAAAGCCTCCTCTTTAGGTTGTTATAACTTGTGTTAGATCAATGAAATAACCACGTCCAGTTGTGGCACCCCATTGCATTAAGTTCCTTACTACTTCTCCACATAGAAAGATCTTAGTTACATTGAATTTGTAGTCATCCCTGTTCATAGGTGTACAGGAGTTTCTTCACTCAAGTCTGCATATCAGAGGTGTCACAGTTTATAATCTATTACCAAAGTAGCAGCCAAAGGTTGATGGAGACTTGCAGAGTGGTAGTGCTATAAAGGAGGCAATGTGAGATCAGCTCTGCCTCTCATTGACTCCAAAGTTCTTAATACAAAGATATGATTGAGCAGCTGCTTGTTTTAGAAAGCTCTTGAATAATTTCTTCTAGTGAAGAAGTGAAGCAATGGAGACAGAAGCAATTTAAAATACTTGATAAATATGTATTTTGGAAACTTACCTTTATTAAAAGCAGTGATGAAGCTATGTGGCCCTTTTACATGAAGGGAGTGGAAGTTTAGCATAGACATTTGCTTTGCCAGTGTAGGCTAGCATTGCTTCAGCTCACTTTTCTTCATTTTAGGATGAAAAGAAGCGTTTCACTGTGGCCCTGTTGAGTCTCCGACTCCTTGCCAAGTTCCTGGGGTTCCTTGTTTTCCTGCCCTATCGCACTGCAGAGCAGCCAACCAGAGACTTGCAAGATTCCGCATTGGCGCTGAGAAACCAAGTAAGAAACCCAGCACTGCCTTTTGCTGGACAGGCACTTTTTCTAGCCCAAGGGGGATTGTGGGTAGTCATGCACTTTCAGAGTGAGCCAGTGGTTCCTGGGATGATGTTGTATGGCCCTGTGTCCCTGCTGCATATTCTGGGGTTGGGAACAAAGGAAAAAACAAATTGTGTAACCTCGGAAAGAGGGAGCAATGGTAAGTTACTCAGTCTTCTGTTATTTCTGCTAATCTGGGTCTGTCATACCAAAACTTTCACCTAGCTAAGACAACTTGTATTTATAGTGTAAAATCCAGCTACCAGGACTGGTTGTGTTAGTTTTGCACACATCTCCCAGGAGTGTGTCACTGAATGGAAGCAATAGACCTTGACTCTGCTTTGTATGTAGTCAGGCTTTTAACCTTGCTTTTGAAAGTCCCAGTGGGATCTTTGGTTGCAGTCATAGTTTGTTTTTTACCTCTGGTCATGTACAAAGAAGTGTTTTCATTAGCCACATGTCACCAGTACAGAAGATGAAATCCTAGAAAGAAAAGTCAAGCTATTGATAAAAATTTTTCTGTAAGTACAAAAAGATGACTTCAAGCTGTTTAACTTCTCTTGTTCTTTAAGACCCTGCCTGTACTGGATATATTAAAGCTTCTGAGGCAATCTCTCCGGGATCAACGTTCTGTCCTCACTATTCCTTGGATTGTGGAGTACCTTTCGTTTGTGGATCATATTGCTCCTTTCCTTGATTATTACAGGAAAGTGTTTGGTCTCTTGTTGCAGGTATACAGGTAAGAGCTTGGGAAACTATATCTGTAAAGGATTTTTCAGTGAATGTTTGATTTTTTAAATTTTTTTTTTTTTGTGGTGCAAATCATGCATGCTTTTTATCTTACGTAAAGCTGCAAAGAGGACACAGCCTAACCTTGGGGATTAATACTTGATTCAGATATGTGTTTTTATTAAGTGAACAAAATCTTTAAATCCCACTTGATCACTCTACATCTGCAGCTGTGATTGACCTTCATGCTGCAGCTTGAATTTTGACCTTAAATGTACAAGATTTCCAATGCCTCAATAATTTTCTAGTTTTCTTTCCTATATACGTGAGGAAAATTCAAAGCACATTCTAGAGAATGGCTTGTCTAGTGTAAACTTGAGACAGCATGTTATGCAGGTGCATACAAAAAAGTAGAGCTTACTCTTTCTTTCGGTAGACATGCAAGGAATTTGTTCATAGTATATAGATAGTGTAATAGGTAAGCGAATGGTTTGGGAATGTTTTCCTTAATGAAAATTGAGCTGCTGAAAACTGACACTCTCTCATGCTGCTTCTGCTGCATGGCAGGTTAATGGTCCTTTCTGAAGACAAGGAGATGAGTTTCCTGAACAAGCTGCTGATCCTTGCAGTTCTGGGTTGGCTTTTTCAGGTAGAGTCTCCTCTGTGCATGTAACTATTCTCTGAACAAAAAGCAGAGCACAGAACTCAATACAAAATAGTATTGAAATGAATTAAAACAATGCAGTGCAGTTTGTTTTATCATGGGTTTTTTACACTGGTGTGGGGTTTAAAGAATAAATGTATTTTAGTGGAGAATTATTTTCTTTTAGTGGAATTGTGTGAAGCAACAATTTCTTTTTCCAATAGGAATTGTAATTGCATCTGAAACACATTCTGTATTTACTAATCTGCAACCTTGCAAGAAAATTGACAGCTGATTCCTGTTAGAGCTGGAAGCTCTTGTCACAAAGATGGTGTGCTAGCTGTCAGCCTTGAATTACTGAGGAGTTTATTAGATAGAGGGATGGTGTATGATGAACTTTTAAAATTCTTTTCTGCCTTCAGTTGGAAGCAAGGTAATTACTTAGCAGGAACCTGCTGGAAATGTGGAAGATGCTGTATGGGGAGGGTAAGGAAGGTGGCTTTTGTTACTGTGATCAAAATAAGTCTTGAATTTTATGGAAAGTTCTCCTCAGGGCAAGAGGATCCTTAGTGCTAGGGGTTATCTTTTGTGGGTGGCAGGGTGGTGAGATTTTGCTGTCCTGTTATCAGAAATGGTGGAAGTTACTGACTGCATTTTGGGTTGCAGCTGCTGGGTTTTCTGTTTCAGGTTCCATCAGTCCCTGAAGAGTTGTTTTTTACTGCTGATGACAGGCAGGAGAGATTTCTGATGGATACTGTGGCATCTGCTCAGGCTTTGGTGAGTTAGTGCAGCACCATGTCTTCTGAATCAGTGAAGGAAGATGGACCTACCTCAGGAGTTGTAAGATTTTATCAGGAACTTGGCTTCAGGGCAGCTGCACTGAGCATATGGAGGCCATTGGATGCGATGCCCAGTTTGTCCAAGTGCCTCAATTGCATCTGTGTTATGGGTTGTGACGTCTGTGTTACAGCTCTGGGTTTTCTGTCAGGCAGGAGCCATCTCACCTGCTGCAATAATTTGCAGAACAGGTGCCAAGTTATGCTGGAGGATCAGATGCTGTTTTCCTGCAGGGTGAGCTGATAGAACTGTAGCTCTTCCCAGAAATAAGCAAAAGTAAATGGTGAACAGAAATAGGAAGATGGGACTGTAAAAGCAAGGTTGCTGTTTGCGAGATCACCTGTTTTCCAGTGTCATGATAAAGGGTGACTGAACTGAAAATGGTATGAGCAAGCAGGAAAGGAGGTGAGGGCATGTGTGATGTTTCAGAGAATTCCTAGACATGCAAGGGGATATATAGTATTCCATGGAAAAGTGGTATGGATGCTAAGATACATTTCCTTGGTGGATGGGATCTGAAATTCCTGTTCCTCCCGTGGCCAGGCTGTGCTGTGTTAATACTGAGGTGACATTTCTCCCTGGTGTGGTGTTCCAGTGAGTCTGGATGGAGGCACTTGAGGTGTAATGCATGGCAGATGTGCCTTATTTTCCTCCATGGAAAGGTTTGTCCCTTATGAGTAGAAGCTGTGGCAACAATCCTGGTTCCTTCTTTAATGCAGCTTTCAGCTGGGCTTTGATAGTGATCGGGGCAAAGGCTGAGCTACACTAATGAAATGAAGAGCAGCTTATTCTGTGTTACAGGGACTGAACACTTGGGCTGCAAAGTTCGTAATTATACTGTGAATTTGGAACCCAGTTATTGCTGTCATGGAAGGGTAGCCCTGAAGCCTGCCTGTGACTGCATGTATGGGATTTCTGACTTGAAGACTGTTTATTTTGTGCTGTATCCTTTCAGCATTTCCTTCATTTTCTCACCAGGACTTTGTACCCTTGGTGGATCAGCAGTTACTTTATACCTGCTGTCCCTATCTTGGTGAGTATTTTACTGATTTTTGCTATATACATAAAATATATTAGTATGTATTTACTTGTATTTAGTCAGTTGTTTATATTTGTTGTTTGGTACTGTGAGTCCTTGGATCATCTTTCTTACTCCTCTTCACAATTTAAGGTCTCAGTTGTGTATGCAAGAGCCTTGATAAGAAGCTGTATTGCAGAAGCTCCTGCAGCTGTGGATAGTATCTGGTGAAGAGGGAGGTTACCTAGTCAGCGTAGTTGATCCACAGAGCTTGAATGCAGAGGGACAGGGGAAGCCACCCGTCACAAGCTGTGAGGAAGCCTTATAACAGCACAACTTTTCTATCCTAGGTATAGGAAGAGGTGTTTGTGCTGCAAGGAATGTCTTGATCCTTGAGCATATTTCTGCTGCCAGGCAGAGGGGAAGAATCCTTTTGTGCCCTGGTGTTTTGTCAGGTTGTTGTTTGAGATAGCTTTCTCATGGGATTTGTCAACCAATGGTAAAATTCCTCTCTGTAGACAGTAGAGTCCCAGATGGGGAGATGGTGCTCTTCTTCCTGAGACTTAGTAGGAAAACTGTATGTTAAACCAGCATCACAAAAGCTTCTAGGGATGAATAGGTTGTCCAGCTTTTCCTCCAGGATTTGCTCCTGACTCTTAGAATTTTGTGTAACTGCTTGCCTTGTTGTCGTTGTAGACTTTACGGTTCTTGCTTGCCACACTAAAAAAGAATGCACAAAAATAACTGCTCCCTCATCCTTCAGAACAAGTCCCATCTGCTAGGGGGCTTTTCAAAAGCTTCCTCTTCAGAGCCTTGCTGTGCCCTGCCAGTTATATGTATGGGATGCCCCCTCTGCTTCACTGAAGCTTCTGCTTTTGTAGAAGCTTAGAGAATCTGCTCTGGGAACAGGAGTGAAAAAGTCAAAGTCTCTTTCTTGAGTTTTGATATTAGTTTTTCTCCTTGCTTATGAGGTTGATGATTGCTTTTGCATGTTTCCCTGTACAGGTGAACTGCGTAAACTACTTGCCTCTTTTGTGGCTGGTAGTGGAGGAAAGAATGGTGGTTTTATGAGGAAAATCACTCCCACAGCTGCAGAGTCCTTAGCACCCAAGGCTTCTGTCATGCAGCGGAAACTGCAGGTAATGAAATTAGGAAGTCACAAGGGGAAAAGGGCAGGAGAAGTTTGCCTGTGTGAGTGCAGGGCTCTACGGTGGTCTCTTAATGCCAGGGAAAGAATGGACCTAGACAGCAGGGGAACATTGTGTTTACCAGTCAGGTATCTTTACTCCCTGTTTTTCTGTTACAGTCATGTGGCTGGGATATGGTGTGGGTGCTGAAATCCAGATAACCTCAGTAAACATTCTTGTAGTTGGAACAACTAGTCTTATTTATTTGTTTCCCTCTTCTTTAACATAAAATGTTGGTATGTTTCTCATGCTTTGTTTTGGTTAGATTGTAGCCATGCTTTCCACTGAAAGAAAGACATGCATAGGAGCCTGTCTACAGGACTACCAGCCTGTAATTAAGAGGGCTTGTTCTTCCCAAAACAAGCCCTGTGTGGCTCACTACTAGCAGACACTGTCAGAACTCTCCCATTCCCCTTTACAGGTCTTTTGTAGCTTCAGAAACCCTGATAATGAGCTTTGAGTTAAGTGGGTAGAAGAGAATAGGGAGTAAAACTGGGATGATGAATGCTAGAGTAGCAGAAAGTTCTAGTGGAGGCAAATTGTCTTTTAGTAGATATCCAGATGGTAGTTCTGTCCATTCCTGTGTTGGTGAGAGGAGGATCTGGGTGGAGTGCTCTAATCAACTGTAGTGCTTTCTCTTGAGCAGGTAGATTTGGAACAGGCCTTCTTCCACAACCAGCCTCCTTCCCTGCGGAGAACAGTGGAATTTGTGGCAGAGAGGGTGGGATCCAACTGTGTGAAGCACATCAAGTAAGTGCTGATCACCTGTTCTGTGACTTAAAAAGTAACTTTACATTATAGTTGGACAAAGAGTTGATCCTTTAAACTTGTATGTATGGGGGAAAGAAGCTTCCCTGGGGCTGTGCTGTGTAGCAGAACACCAAGGCTGTGTAAGACTGAGCAGCAACATCTGCCATTGTAGAGGGGAATTTGTGAAGGAATGTAGAGAGGAGTGGAATACATCTGTGGGACACTTTGTGTGTGAATGCAGTGCAGCATTGAGACTTTATAGCCTGCTCAGAACGTTCTTACTAATGATAGGAAAATCTCATATCAGAAATGACCTCTGGAGGTCATTTCTGCTCAAAGCAGGCCCAGCTTTCAAGTTAGATTTGGTTTATTGGCACCTTTTCTATTTGGAAAAGTTTCCATCTCTTAAGGATGAGGATTCAGCCAACCTCTTTCTACCATGTTCCAGTGCTTAATTTTCCCAGGCTTTGTGAAAAATGTTTCCTTATATCCTGTCAGAGTATCTATCCATTGTCCAGCTTGTGGATATTCCTGTCAGTCTTTAGCTGTGCTCTTCCTGGAAGTCTTGTTCTGTCTTCTCTGTAAATTTCCTTCTCCCTTCAGCTTTTTCTTGTTTCCAGGCTAGGTGAAACTGACTCCCCCTTGTAGGTATGTGCTCCAGCATCCCAGCTATTTTAATATTTTTTTTCTTTTCTCCTGCAGTTACTCAAATTGTCAATGGCTTTCTTGTCCTGAGATCCCAAAGCTGGACACACTACTCCAGATGCAGCCTCACAGTGGTGAGGGAAGCAGTAACTTCCCTTGACTTGCTGGCTGCATTATTGCTATTGTCAGCCCAGTATAAGGTTGGCTTTCTTTGGACACTCCTAATTCCCTTACCTTGTTCTGGGAACCCCAGGTCCTTTCTGCAGACTGCTCTGTAGCCAGTAGATCCCAGCCTGTACAGGTGCTCAGTCAGCCCATTTCTCCCTCTTTTCACAGCCCTCCTGTGTGGCAGCCCTGCCCTCCAGCTCATGAGCTTGCTCAGTTTGCACTGTTCTGTTGTCTAGTTTGCTGAAGCCATTAAATGTTATCAGCCCCAAGGAATGGTGGTTGTAGTGGGCTGCTGCTGACATCTTTGAACTTCTGAGCACTATCAGTTGAGCATCCAAGGGTATTGCTGCCAGAAAGGAGACCAAATAAGTTTTTAGTAAAACCTAAAGGCTTTTGACTGTTGAGTCTTAGTGCTACTTTGGTGTCTTCATTGCTGTTGTCTTCCACACATACAGAACAAGGAGATGACACAGTACTAAATGCAGCATGATTGATTTGTTTTTAGCAGAGTGACTTATTGCATTTGAGAAGGGTATCCCCCTACACTGGGGAGAAGAGCTGGGTACATTTAGTGTGCACTGTTTCTTGTATTGATTTCAATCTGCCTGATTGTTCTTCATTTTGTTGCAGGGCAACACTGGTAGCAGAGCTAGTTCAAAGGGCTGAAGCCATGTTGCAAGATAAAGTGAAGGAGGAGGATGTTAATCATGACAAACTGCTTGAAGAGGTGTGCACTCATCTGTATGAGGAAGGGGCCCAGGCACTCATCAAAGGCAGAGAGTAAGGAGGAAAAGTTATTTAAACATGTGCCTTCCTATCTCTTCTTACTGCAGAATCTATAAGCCTAATTTAGCTTGGCCTGTCATGATCAGGTTCTGGTAATTATAAACCATGCCCTCTACTCTTCTTATGGTGAGTGTCTGCTGTGCTCCAGCCAGTTAATACTGTGTTTTTAGGAAGGAATAAAGGTGCTGTGTGTCCCTTTGCTCCAAACAGACATCCACTGCAGCTATTGTATTTCCCCTCTTTGGAAAATTGATATTGCAGCTTAGTTGCTTGTAATTACCCTTTCCTTGTCTTGTTCTTTTAGTCTGATTTATTGCATTGCTACATAATGAACCTCTGAGTGTTGTCCAAGAACCTAGACTAATCCTGTGGCACAATTTCTTCCTTTTCTTGTAGATTTTGCAAAAAAAAAGGTCCTGAGGCAGTAAGGGTATTGTTGCCAGAAGAGACATCTGCAGCAGTATGTATTTTCCCTAAAACTTATTAAAAGCCTTGACTTTAAGTCTGGATCATTACCATTCTTCCATTGCTACTTCACGTATCCTTTAATAGCTCAGGCAAAGAAAATCTATTGATGCCCTCATTGGGAGGACTGAGAGATAGCTAAGAAGAGTCACTTCTACTGGGCTGCCTTGCATATTCTGGGCAAAGTGATACTCCAGCTCATAGCTGTCTAGTGAGGCTAGAATGTTACAGAAATTGCATTTATCTTGCAAAGATAATGCATTTGTTTTAGCATCAACTTCCACAAGAGTTGATGAGGTTTTTGCAAAATCAAGATGGGTCAATTGTATTGCTCAAACCAGCTGTTTCCGTAGAGGTGGTGGTGTCAGTGTAATTGTTGCATGCCAAAATTAAGTTTTTTCCTCTAGACTTCCTTCTGAATTTTCACTGACTGCAGTGCTGTGGCTGATAGTAAATCTCCTGTCATTTGTTATCCTCCCTGTAAAGGTTTTAAGTAGTGCAGAAAACATTGCAGTGGAACTGGCTACAGAGAGAGCCTGTGGCTGGCTCTCTGCCAACATTGCAGGTGAGTCTTTTTACCTTGAACTGGAGCTTCTAACCTGTACATTGTACTCTCTTTTTCTGAGATCAAGGGACAGACAGTGTTACAAAGTACTTGGTCCTACTCGTTTTTCTTTTAGTGGAAAGTATGCAGTTGCTCTGTTCCTCCTTGCTTAGGAAGAATAGAAATTATTTCCAGCTCTAAGAACCTTCTTTGGGGATGTTTTGGGCATGGCCCATGGTAGTAGTTTTTAGTTATGGAGTCTTGTAGGATGGTGAGAGTAAATGCTGTTACCTAGGCTGAAGTTGTCTTAGCACTTCCAGTGTATACAGACAACTGCTCTCTCAAGCCACCTTATGGTTCACATGTACAGAGTGCTTCTGAAATCTAAGGTCTAAGTGTTTCTAAAACTAACACTTCTTGGAATGGGTGTGTTTTCTGTAGGTTGAAGGCAATGTAGTCCTTTTATTCTGTAATACTGCACTGGCAACTCTTCAGAGTCTCTGAAAACCCATTTTTTCAAGATGTTGTGCCAAAAGCCTGGGGAGGAATGCCCAAGTACAATTTGCAGCCACAGGAGTTTAGTGTTTTGGATGCTGATAAAAATGTATTTTGGTAGAAGACATATGGTTTTTATGGGCACAGTGGTTGAACTGGAATGATCACACTGAATCAGCTTTCTACTTTGGCATTGCCTTCTGGCTTAGCTACTGTGTTTGTTAAACCCATGGAAATATTTTTATGGGAAGTGAGATGAGTTGCCAGTGGTACCTGGCAGTGATGCGTGGCTGCCTTCTACAGCTGTGGGTTAGCACACCCTCTCCACATTTGCCTCTGCACATTAAATATAGTGGGAGGTCAGAGAGAGGGGGTTGAAAATATAAACTGTCTTTTTTCCTTATTCGCTGTGGCCTTTGGAATGAGAGGCTAAGAGTGTTTGGAAATTATTCTCTGCTTCAGTGGAGATAAAAACTGAAGCAGACAGGCTTTGCTCTCTGTTCTCTATAGCACTCATCAAAAGGGAAGTGAAGGCAACCTTCAACAGAATGCTGAAAGTCCCAGGATTTCCCTTGCCAGGTGAGGATGCTCTTGATTTGAGAAGGGACTGTCCTCCAGGCTGTCAGCACTGTGCTCCATTTCCCTCCCAGATCATCAATGAGATTAAGGTACACAGTATTCACTTCCTGGCTTGCCTTTCTGTTTTTCACATTGGTTTGTTTTTATTGTTGTTTTGTGGAGGTTTGTTTGGGGTTTTTTTAAGAAAATGTTCTGGGTATGAGGAGGTGGCTGTGGGGAGTGCTTTGGAAGCATGATGGAAAGTTCTTAGGTTTTTCCCAACCCCTGCTTGCTCTGTCTAGATCAGAGTTCCCTGCTAGGAGTGCTATCTCAAATACAGGATTTCTGGTAGTGTGGCCTTTTTGATATGAGTAGGATGGAAACCACAGTGTGGACTCCATGGTATTGTGTGCAAATTTGCAATCATTTAACCTATCTATCCCATAAGGAAAAGAATTCTGAACACCACACCTTTTACCGTTATATATTCTGCCTATGTTTTATGCAGCTGCTTGTCTGCTTGACAGATAAGTAATGCTGGTAATCACTGTCATTGCTTTCCCAGCAGCTCTGTGAAAATGAGTTCAGATCCTTTAATGCTTTCTTGCTTGTGCTAAAATAAAAAAAGTAGGGTAACTTGTATGAGGAAACCTCTGGGTTGGCACTGAAGCTTCCCTGACAATATAAGAGGGCGCTGGATTTCTGTAGCACTTCTACCCTGACCTACTTGCTGTGCTGTCAAATTTATCTAGAGCTTTCAGTGCTAGTACTTTTAAGAAATATGAATTTGTTGCTATCATTGAATTTTACTTCATAACATTAGTGAGAACTGTGCTAGAAAATGAGATCCTGGTAAGGTTGCAAAAAATTAGCTTTAATCTGTCTTATGAAATGTATATATATTAACTTAAGTTCTGGTTTTAATGAGGACCCAAGAACTATTTATGAACTGCTCTGTCACAGGTCCAAGGATCTTTTTGAGGAAGAGCAGGATACTAATGTGTGTGTTACTGTTGTCTTTCTCATCAAGGATGTGCTCTGTGTTGCTGTGGGCCCACGGGAGGAGGGTGAAGTGGTTGACTACGTGTGGCTGGAGTGCTTGCTGGGAAGGTTGAGTCAGACACTTCGATGCAGAAAGGTAAAAGATGTAAAAAAGCAACAAAAAACCCCTTTGAACCACTTTGGGCTGTCTTGATACCTGTAAACTTTTTAATTGCCTTGCTTCACAGTTGAGTTCAGTTGAGGGGTTTGTATTTGAGCTCAAATGTGGCAATGTTGCACTGCATTTTTTTACTGTGTAGATCTGCTTGTTACTTCAGTTTGCATTTGTGAATCCCCTTTTCATATATAACCTTTTTCAGTCTTTAGTGGTCTTCTCATTACAGCTCTGTGCTTCTTGCTGGAAATTGCCTGCTCTTCTTGGATATTTTTTATCCCTTGGGAATCCCTGTTTTGTCCAGTTTGCTGTACGGGGGAAAAAATATAACTTTTTTTGTGTTTCCCAGTTCATATGTCCCACATCGGAACAGCAGCTGGCCAAGTGCACGGTTGAGTTGGCGTCTTTGCTGGGTGAGTTATGATAAGCTATTTAAGACTTAAATCTGTTATTACAGTTCTCCTAGATCCTTGAGGTCAGAGATATAAGTGTTTAGAGCTCATGGATATTTAATTCTCCTTGGCATCACTAAGTCTGCAGATTTTTTTCTGCCAATTTGGGTGGTTGCTCTTATTCCCTTTTATATTCTGCAAAACAGAATTGTACAGTGACTAAGCAGCCCTCTGATCTGTTTCACATCAGTTGTTTTTACTTTATTGACACTTTCAGTTAAATATGGGATATGTTTTCCAGTACTTCTGCCTCTGAAAAATTGTGATTGAGTTCAGGCTTTTTTCCCTAAAAGTAAGGGCCTTTTCCATTAAATTATGTTTTTATGGCTTTTTAAGGGAAAGAATGGAAGTAACTTGTTTTCTGTGTATTATGACTCCTGTGAACATTTTCAATCTGTTTTTTTCTCTTGCTCTGATATGAAAATATAGTTCTTCTCTGAGCAGGAGCTTGTGATTTCAATGCAGGTGCGTTCTTCATGGGCAGCCTTCTAATTTTGTGGGTTTAGAACCAACTTTAAAAATTTTATACATAATTTGTCTTTCCAAATTTCCATAATTTGTCTAAACTGTGGTCAACTGTTCAGTCTGTCTATAGACTTAAATGTTTAATTGTTACTCTTTTCTCCTTTGCAGTAACACCTAGGTTCTCTTTGACTAAGTATTAGGCTGACTTTCAAGACCTGGGGCTATATTCCAACCAGTTGGTGTTCTTTGAGGAGTAGAAATCTTTTCCTATGTCATACTGTCTGTATAGTGTCAAAGCTTTTAAGTTTGGATATTTCCAAACTCCAGTCCTCTTAGGTTCACTGGTTGTACTCCCTAAGTGTGCTGCTGAACCAAGATGATGACTATAAAAGGAAATAATGCAGCTATAGGGGTTCATTTTTCATCTTTCTCTTAGTTTCAGATCGTGTTCCTCTGAGTCTTGGGATTAAATCCCCAGAGAAGAGCCCTGAGAGGCTGTGTGGAAAGAACAATCCCACCTGTGGCCTCCTAAAGCTGCTGTTCTCCATCTGGAAGGAGGACTTCGGGACATCTGTGCCTGTGCAGCTGATCTTCAGCAAGAAGAACATGGGTTATCTCGCAGAAGCCAAGCAACGAGAGGTAAAGCTCACTGCGATGTGTGGAGCAGGCTGGCACTCGTGCAGGAATTCTACCAGCCCGCAGCGCTCACTGGTGGCTCGTGTGACTCCAGCCAGCGGGGTTTGGCCACTGCTGGCTGGCCTTGTTTCTGCAGGGCAGTGAAAGAGAGGGATATGTACAGATGTCAGGGGTTGGTGCCTGCCTGGGGGTCTCTTGGGAAGGCACAGTTTTGGTTAGGAGCCAATACAAAATGGCCCATTTGGCCTGGGATATTGCAAGGACTGTGACTGTCATCAGTTGCATTCTCGTGCCTTTTATCAGCTTGCATTTCTGCGTGCATGTTGGTGTTACAAGCACCCCAACAAAAACTGAAAATCACCCTATTTAATTGCAGGCTAAGCCCAGCTTATTTCAGGAATCAGAGAAATAATTTTTCATGCTGTTCTTGATCAGGCAGGAATTAAATTCTTGCTGTGTTTATAAACTGAGAATTTATGGTGGAATACCACATACCTACTTTTATGGCAGAGGATAATCAATGTATGGACTAAAGGAATTGTGTGCACTCATTTTGGATGTTGCTCTTGCCTTCATTGTCACACGCAGATAATAATGTGCTCGCTCATTTTTTCCATGTTCTGATCCAAAAAGAAAAGTATGAATTATATACGGATAAAGAAACAAGCACACGATCCACTTCTTTTTGAGTTGTTGATATTTTCTTCTCTTGTGCAGTGGGATTTGTTCCTTTTCCTGCTTCATGGTCTTATAGAACATGAACTAATGAGAACTAGTGAAATCCAAAGTTGCCTGCATATCCTTGAAGAGCTCCCTTGGCCCTCAGTAAGTAATTAGATATGCATGAACAATAAGTGAAATAAAAAGGCTATATAGACAGAAAATCCTTGTCTTTCTGTTTAATATAGATAAGGCCCATAATCTCCCCATCTGTTGTTCCTGCTTAATGCAAAGGGAGGGCTCGTTTCCAACAAGCTTGTTTCTTTTGCTAGTGTTTGGCTGAAAGCTGTACTTGTGTGAATCCAACATTGTCCATACAGTGGAAACATTTCCAAGAAAATTGTAAACCAGTTTGGAGACCAGCTGGCTCAGTTAGCAGTTCTCAGTTCTAGCCTGAGTGTGCTTGCTGCCTTCCAGCTGAGAATGATGTGTTGGGAAGTGTCTTAACTGACCAGTCTTCCACTTATATCCCTGTGCCTCCTACCACCAGAGTGTGAGAGCAGTTGGAATGTTCTAGAGGAGTCTCACTATTCTGGCCACAATCAAAATGTAGGTATCCACCCAAATGCCTTGCTAAAATGGACAGTATTCCAAGGCTGGTGAGCACTTGCATGTTGGATCTGTTTTAACCATTTAAATTATGGTAGCAATCTTGTCTGAGAAGAGTGTGGGGATCAGAGGGGAGACTGAGCATGTCTGCAGGCATTCATCATTGCAGTGAATTCTGTAGTTCCTCTAGGTTTTTGCACTGGAAAACCATCAGTATGTTTAACCTTGTAATGTTCTTAATGGAAAAATTAAGGCAGCCTCTTTTGTGTCCATTACTAAGGGTTCTCTGGTTTGTGTCTGTTTGTTGCAGAATTTTGTAAAAGACCTGAAAAGGCTGTCCCATGTATTTGTATCAGAACATCAGATAGAGGAGCCCAGGACTAACACGTGTGAGCTGACCAGACAATCTCTAGCTACTGTGACCACACAAAGTTAGCAGAGGTGGACTCTGTGGACAAAAATTACTAATGAAGATGCAAATGGAGTTTTCAGTGTTTCTGAAAGGATTGGGAGCTCTTTGCTGGGAGCATACTGAAGCTAAGAGGTCACTTTGTGCAAAACCTGCACTGGGCTTTCTGTCATGGACATTTTGCCGTGGTGACTCTGCTGAAGGATTTACATCAGCAAATGAATCTCCGAGTCAAAATTCTTTTAAGCACCTTGATTGTATCTCAGAGCAGCTGTTCTTTGGACTCAGAGACACTTTTTGTATTTGTGTAACAACAGGCTGTGACTAAACCCAGGAATCAACTCAAGTTACTTTGTGATCAGAGAGATGGTTTCTTGGTGGCCGTCTCTTAACTCAGTGTGACTTCTCATGTTGTCTTTTAACAAAGCCTCTACAGTCAGGGGAAGGAAGAGGTGAACCTATATGACACAGAGATGTGCCTATATTTATTTTTCATTATAAGCTCAGTGTTGAAGGTTTGATTTTAATTTTTTAAGACTGATTTAAAAAGTTAAACCACATTAAATAAATCCACTAGATCATTGATGGCATTATTCCTAAAGGATGTAGATGCTTAAGTGTTTTTCCATCTCTTGTTGGAAACAGAACTTGCAGTTCCCAGGGTTTTTAATAGAAATAAGGAATAAAATATCTGTTTATATTTTTTACTGAAGACAGTATTTTTAAGACACTTTTATAGTTGTGAACATAAATGGCATCTGGCTGCTATTCACTGTTTTTTTATAATTTTTCTTGCCTTGAGTTTGGGTTTTATCAGTCAGGAAGTGCTGCAGCAAGAGAACTACAGCCTGGAAGAGCAGAAAAAGTAGTGAAGAAGCACTGTGATGTTCCCTGGAGAGTGGGTTTTGAAAGGGGTCCGTTTCTTGGAGGACAGTGGGCATTTTCTGCCCTTACAGACAGATTGTCACCAAGAGTGTGACTTCCTGTTCACTCCTTTCTCCCCAAGTATTGCCTTCAACTGATGTTTGGGGCAGAGACTGCTGGTAAGTAGCGGAACATCTTTAGGTGCTCATCAGCTGTCTCGTGAGATTCCCTTCCCCAAAGCAATGAGGACATTATTTCCTTTTGTCTAGGAGTGTCCTATTAGTGTAGGTTTTTCCAGAAAGCAAGTTCTGTGTTACTTTAGAACAGCCTCTGGACAAGGTGAAGCCCAGGACTGTTCAGCTTGCTAATTAACTAACCTCTTCCCTTTACAAGGTGAGAAAAGGTAACATCTTGGAGTTAGTGATTTAAGCAAAACTACAGACAGGACTCATTAGGTAGAACTGTGGTTTCTGTTAAAATAAGTGATGCACAAAGAGAAATCATAGAGGCACATTAGTGTCTGACCTATATTGTAATTTTTCTTGTTTATTAAGCACCGTATTGAAAGATTTGGCAGGTTCCACCTGCATTCCTCTTTGTAGGGGCTTTCTGATGTGAGTGAAAGAGTCCCTAAAAGTAGGCATGCTGCAATACAAATACAAATTGAGCACTTCAATACAAATTGAAGAGCAAGTACACCACATCATGCCATACCCGCTCCCTGAGGCTGAGTATTACATGATGTTTTGCTGCAGATCTCATTTGAAATTGTTGTCATAATAAACATTATTAAATGTCTTGTCTTGTGTTCAAGCTGTCAGTGCAGAACCTCTTGGTACTAGGCTGAAGAACAAAACAGGTACGAAGCATGAGGCAGAGAAAGCACAGCACAGACCTCCTGTCTGGCCTGTCGAGCTTCTGGTGAACTAGAAATCTACTTTGTTATGTAAGGGAGGACAGGGTGGTGAATGGGGAAGAAGCTGGAATCCATAAGAGTTAAAAAAAGGTGCTCCTGGTTCTGGCATGGATTTTATTTGGGTATCATGAAACTGTTTGTATAGATATCATGGCCACGGCCATTTTTGTGACAGTAACTGGAATTATCCTTCTCTAGTACACATTTGGAAGTTTTTATTTAAATGTGCCCAAGCCCCGGGATCAGTTTCCAGCAACCAGAGAACGCAGTTGTGCCCTGTGGGGCAGGAGACACTTCTGCAGTGGGACCCAGCAGGTAAGAAACACCTTTGTTTCTGTGTTCTTATGACTTAAAGCAGTGACACTGGTTCTTGGGCATCCCACAGCCCCAGGCATGTTTGCTCTGTAAAAGCAGACACCCCACTGTATCCAAGGCACAAGGGCACTTGTGGAGCACAGGTTTTCTGCCTGTGGACACCTGGCCATGGGACTACACCTGAGGACATGAGCCTGCAGCCCCCATGGCTGGTCGCTTTCTCTCAGCGTGAGTCCCTCGGGCATTGTCCCTCTGTCCTGGGCACTGCTGCTGGTGCCACAGGTGCTGCAGGCAGGAGAGCAGGAGCTCAGTGAAAGCCAGCTCTGAGACTGGCCTTTCTTCTGCCAGTCTTTCCTATTGCAAACTCACAGGTATCCAAAGAGAATTAGGAAAAATGGTGTTATATTAGCTTCCTTCTGAATGTGGTGGTCTGGGGAGTTGTGTAACAGGACTCAGGAAGAAGCTTCACCCAACTTTTTGGGTTTTTTTTAATAACCAAACAAAACCTCTTTTCCTTGGAGAAAGCACTGTCACAGTACCCCAGTTAAAGCAGTGACTGGCTTCTTGATTCTTGTGCCAAAAGTTCATGTTCCATGCTCATTCCTCAGCAGGTAAGTAGGACACCTATGTCTGTTATCACAAACTTGCCTTTGTGTTGGTTTTCTATCCAGCATAGTTCCATAGATGGGTCTCTTAGCTGGAGCAAAATAAGGTGGGGCACATTTTCTTGTGTAGAAAATACCATTTATTGTGGATATGAAAATAGCAACCTTGATTCAGGAGCAGAGATGCAACCCTAGGTGGTACAATATAATTGATCATCTGCTGCTCAGCAGTAACTTACAGGAAGTTGGTTTTTGCCTGTTGTAGATAAACAAATTTAATATCTGCTGGGCCTTTGTTTCTTCCTTCCAAACAAACCAATGCCATACATTGACAAGTACCAAAAAATGTTGTATTTGCAAAAGAAAACATTCATATAAATAGGCTTTTTAGTATCAGTTGAAGACTGTATTAAAAAAAAGTTACATTAATTCAATACTGATAAAAATAAAACTTAGCTTTTATAGCATATAAAAATGCTTCAAACCAAGTATATATAAATAACTTAATTTGTAAACATAGAAAAAAAATTAGGTATATATATAAAAATAAACATCTGATGCACTGTACAATAAGACACTATCCTTCATAGGCACTGGCATCATTGATCAACAGGAGTCCCCCGAGATGTTTTTCCTACAAAAACTGCTTTATCACTAGTGCCATGTCCAAAATAGAAGGGAAAAAAAGCAAAGCACTGAGCAAATCTGTAGTGGGTTGTATAAGGACCTCCTCTACCTCCTCTGGAAAGCTACGGAAGCAGCACTGGGCACAGAGCCAATATCCCGTGCTGCTGGTTCTGCTCATTTTTCCTGGGGCTTTACTGTGCTGCCTTGTCTGCTCTTCCTTCTGGGTTTCCACTGAAGGGAGAGCATTGACACGTTACAAATCTGGAAATCTGTCATTTTGCTCAGTTGTGGAAAACTCTGTGACAGGTTACCTATTCTTCCTTGAGGGGCTGTGTGAGATGTGTGATGCTCAAAGTGAACCATGCTGTGACACAGGCTTTTAGCAAAAGGCTGCACCTCACCAAAAAAAGAACACTAATATATTGGTGTTAAGATTGTAGCCATGACTATCTAAAGATGAAACAGCAAATTTGTAAGTGAAGGGTTTTGTTACCCTCCCTGATCTGGTTAGAGGAGGAAGCCTTGGGCAGGTATGTATCAAAACTGCTATTTTCTTAAGTATCAATTTAAACCAGCTATTTTCTTTTCATTTAAACCTCACTATATTAGTAACAGGAAGTAACACAGAAGCTGAGACCCAAAATTGCACCTGTGCAAAAATAGAGTAAAAGTAGATCTTGGCTCTTGAACTCAAAGGTGGGAAGTGCAGCTAACTTCACCATGTGCTGGGAAAACTGACCTTCTATTGAAATCAACTGTGTTAAAGTAGCAGGCACTGGCTGCAGTAGAGTGGATGCTTAAGTACACATTTCTCACTTGACAAATTCAAAGTGCAAGATCTTCTTGAATAATGTGGGCTTTTTTGAGCTAATGAAAGCATAACATAGCAGCTTTTATTGCTTAGATATATCTAAAGTGATTCTGTACTGTTGTGCTGAAGAATTAAATGAAGTTATTTGGATATTTGAGGTGGTTGTAATTTTGTTTAAATTTAGGAACATGTGAACCAGCTAGGGATTGTGTTGAACAAACATGTAAAGCCTGACAGCAGGATTGTTGAACCAAGTGCTACAGAAGTCCCATGAGGTAATTGAATGGGAAGAGTCTGTATTTGCTGCAGTGAGGCAGCTGGTCACATTATGAACAAAAAATGTGCTAAGACTATGACCAGGCTATATTTTCAGCTCCTAATGCATTTGGGTGCAAGGGTAGAAGGGCTGATGGGAAAAGCCATTACGGAAAAATATTGGAGTTACTCTTACTTGCAGGACTTAAATTCTAGGAACAAGCTGATTATTGAGTACTAACCTATCTGTGATAGTGTCACTGTGTAGAACAGTTTGGTTTCTTTATTTCAAAGCACCTGATTCTGCAGTACAGTAAAACTGTGTCCTGAGGTATGGTGGTGTCCACTGATGCTGCATAGTGTAGTGGCAATCTGAAACACCTTACACTGGCTGCAAGCAGTCAGCAAATACATGAAAAAAATCTATCCAGGGTGTAGGATGACTAGTGAATATTGCGCTGCTTTGACTTCCCTCTTCAAGGGGAAGGGAACAGGCAGCCAGCTAAGATAAATGATTTATCTACATGGTCAGGAATTCTGCATTTGGTACTTATCTCATCACTAGAAAGTGTCCTTGCAGCTCTGCTCAAGAGGTTGTGAAAGGTCTGAAGCCATACAGATACTGCTCCCAGCCTAAACTTAAAGAAAGAAGTTGATCTCTGAAGTTGCTTGGAAACAGGAGCTAAGTAATATGCTCTATGATTCTGGCTATTGTAAAGCAAGGTCTCTTCCTCTGCTCTTTATAGAACAGTACACCTTTCTTCTCTTCCATGGAAGTTTTCCACTGCTGTTTCTAGGAGGAGAGGTTCCCCACTAAACTTACTGCATTTCTTATAAGCGGTGTTGGCTAAAACAAAGGATCCTTTTTTCTAACTGCCCTTCCATATAGTCCAGCAGTAGCAGCCAGGCTCCTGAAGTGAGGCTTGGTGGTGGCTGCCTCAGGAGACAGTATTTTCCATGGCACTTTCCAGCACCTGTGTGTTCCAGTGAGCTGTCAGGGGCTCTTCAGTGTCCGGTGGTGCTGCAGCACTGAGCAGTGAGCAGGTGAGCCAGCTGAGCAATCACCAGGGGCTGCTGCTTTGCCACAGAACTCAGGAGCCTGGCGGGGATGGCCGGGGCAGCAAGGTCCACCTGCAGGGATTAGAGGAAAGGCTGCATGGTGGAGTTTGTACCTGCTTTAAACAGAACACTTCTCCAGTCTGGAATAGCTCTGATGCAATGAGTATGTGTTGGGCACAAAAAAGTTAACAGCCAAAAGCCATCATTACTGTGTGGTTTGTATCTTTTTCTTCCCAATGCTCCACAGACTGTCAAAACTTTGCTATTTGATGTTGCTTCTATCAGGTATGATCCACATTTTGAGTTTGAGCTTGGATTAAAGTTTACTAGTTTGAGACACACAGGTTACTGAAAATGTATATGCATACACCAAAGGGCAATGCATATATGCATAAAATGCATATAAAACTTTTAAATTCATATATGCATAAAATGCATATAAAACTTTAAAATGCATATATAAATTTTACCTATGCATTGTAAAATGCATGTGCTAATTAATGATATTTTCAAAAATGCATCCTTAAGTTTTAAATAGGCGAGTTTAAAGAATTAATGGCATTTATCACTACATAAGCATTTAAATAAATTTTACACATTAAAACATGCTCTTCTGGACATTTTTAAATACTTAGTACCCCTGTCTCAAAGTGAGCCTACTTTTCAAATGAGTCTAAAAAATGAATGATAAAATTAGATTTTCTTATCCTTAACTGGAATCCTAATCTTGACTTCTCTTTTGTATCTATTAAGTGTGAAGAATTAATGACTTTGGTTAGAAAAATGCACCAAGTATTTTCAGGGATTTTGAAAATAGTATAACCCAAGTGAACTTCTTGTGTCCACAGCAAGGTGAAAATGCAAACAAGACTCCCCATATTGGCTCCCCACATGAGCACAACATATCCTAAAATTGCTAATAAACCTTTACAGAAGAACTTGATATCCAAGGAAGCAGCCTTGAATGTTGTAAAAGCTTGGGAACATGTTCTTAAACACAATCCTAGTAAGAGTCTCTGCACTGAGAAGTGTGAAAGAGGTGACTTTGTGGTCACTTTGTAAGGTTCATGGAGCATAGCATAAGGATTGTATTTTTTGTTGCTTACCAGCTCTTAAGCGTTCTGCTGTGTAAGAGCGTTTTGCGTTCACAGTTGGACATAAAGAAAAATCCTTACCTGTGCCATGTAAATAACTCTGGTGATCTCTCTTCCATTCACTATGTCAGGTTCCAGTATCCAAGCACTTGGCAAAATCTCCCCTCTCACTGCTTCTTTACAAGGCTGAGGCATGGATGCATCATAAACAGACTGAATAGCCAGGACAGACAAGTTCTCCTGCACATGCAAGGTGTAAAGAGGACAATTAGAAAAATTTTATGCATATAGCATTGGTTTTTTTGTTTGCCATGAGGCATATTTCTCACATTGCTTACTTCACACAAAAAATTACTAGTCTCTTCTCTTAAATATGTTTTTGTCAAAATCCTGTGTGTTTGCAACCAGAATATACTGTGTGACACTTGTGTTACTGTCTGACAGGCCTTGGTTGGCAGTTGTCGTTCACAAGAGGGTCTTACACATAATTCACTTGTGTGATACTGGCATGGCTTTCCTTTCTGCTACACTGGCACTTCTGCAGATATGAAGATTGACCTCTTTCTCTCCTTTATCCTTGAACCAGGATATCTGAACAACTCCTCTGTGCTGCGGACAGAACGTTCACTTTACCTCTTTGGCTTCTACAGTAATGCAGCAGAAATCCCGGGGCTGCTTTAGGTAACATAGGGAGGTATCGGTCACTAAATATACTGGGGAAAAAAAAATAAGGAAGGGGAATTAGACTTCAACAACTTCAACTTGTCACAATTTCCCTCACCCCTTACATGGAGATACGTATTTTATTTTGACTTGCTGCCTGGGAGCAGAACTCTAGTTCATATGCTGTAATATATATTTAAAATGCCTTTTCAAGCCACTTCAGGTTTATCTTTGCTTTCAAACTACTGTCTCTAGCTGCACTTCACAGCCAGATGTGTTTAATATCAGCATTGGAAAAGTCTTGCAAAGCTGAAGCTCCCATATTAAATAATGAAATTGTTTATTTACACCTGAAGAAATGGAAAAAGATGTCTTTAACTTTCTTCCTGGCTGCCTACATCCAGATGGTGCTGGTGATTGTCATCTGCTGTGTGTGAGGATACTCACCCAGGTGAATGTGGCTGGTTACCTTCTTGTGTATTCGAGCTGTATTGATAGAGCTGTCGTAGAGATGCCTTTTGCCAGGATCTCTCACCAGTCCCCACACATAGGGAAGAGGTCTTTCTATCACTCCTGCTCCCAGAAATCCATGCCTTGTTGCTGAAGGGAAGACTTTGTAGTACACCTGCACCTCTTTTTCTGTACACTGATATCTGTCAAAGGCAAATGAAAGGTATTTGCCCACAAGAGGGCCAGGTACAGAGAAAGGCCTCCCCTTACACAGACCTGCCATCAACTTACTTCCACCCAGCTGCTGCTTGGCAAGTGTAGAGGTTCCTCAGGTTGTGAGAGCATGCTGCCATTACCTTAGAAAACAATGACAAATGACACCAGCTTCACTCAAATGTTCCAGCTAACACCCCACACTCTCTTCTGCACCGCATGGCTGCAGCTTGGCTCCCTTTTACCCATCCTTCAAAACTGTTCAGTGTTTGTATCTGTACCTGACAAATAGGTAACTGTTTGTGATGTAGAACAAGACTTGTCCCATCCATTTTTGCTCCAGCTTCCAGAAGGAATAAGTGAAAACTCTGTTTTTACTTACCTCAGTGGTAGCATTAGCCAAGATGTGTTTGGATAAATCTTGGTATCCTTTTGTTGAAGAGGAGTTGACAGAAATAGTTAATCCATGAGTGAACCTACAGCTGGTGCCACTTGAAGGAAGAGGTGGCTGAATTCTGCTGGCTTCTGCAGGAAATAAAAAAGCCAGAGAAGGAATAAAAAAATTAAAATGTAACCCCCCCACTATTCTTAAATTGTAGGGACTTAAACTCTCCACTGGAGCCCCCAATCCATGTGATCCTAATGAAGGAGTGATAACATCCCTTGCCTAGACATTCCGTGTGTTGGTAATTACACTGTAGTTATATCTTGCAGTACTGAAGCTTTAACAGTTATTGCCACATGTAAGAAAATAAAATAAGGAAAAATAGACAGCTTAACTCTTGAGGCTAAAAATAAGAATTTGCTTTTACAATTCTATACTTATTGCAGATTTGGGCCACACACTCCTCGCTTCCTTCCTTCATTCAAAATATTATCCTCATATTATCTCAAAAAGCTCTACTTTGATGTTACCACATCAAAAGACCAACTTCAGAGGAAGTAAATCACCATTTAATGTGTAAAGAAATTCTAAGGAAGCTCTCGCTACTGGTTGGTGGTATTTTTCTGAAGTTGTGTAAAGGTAGGGACGTCCTTGCAATATCCAGATTCAAATTAGATTTTGATTTGCATAAATGACAAATCTCATTAGGCTCTGGGATGCAACTCAAAAGTAGCAAATGTATGTTTTACTTACCAAATGTTGAATCCTTTTGCAATTGCTCTAATATATAAAGCTGACTATTTCTAACAGCCGAGCGACCTCGTGTATCTCTTGAAACCAACGTATTTCCAGAAGAAACCTGATTTAAGAAAGTGCAGAAGTTCATTTGAAGTGGGAAAAATAAATTGTGTTACACAGGCAGTGGCATATTGGTAGCAAATCTGCCTTACAAGGCTGTAAGCTTCTCTTTATCATGAGGTAACCCCTTTGCCTTTCCCCTAGTATGAAATGATACTTTAACTTTGAAAATTTAGCAAAGTAAGTGTAAGGAACTAGCATGGGTGCATACTGCAAAAGTGACTTCAGGAAAGTCCATTTTCACACATGGAAACTCAAGTCAATGCATGTATCATGGAGGGAGTCACTCAGAATATCAGATGCTATCAGATTTATCACAAGAAAAGGACTGCTGTTTCTAAAACATTTGACAGATCTCTGACAGTTACATAGGCAGCAGTGCCTATCTGATTTTTCATCCATGAATTACAAAAAAACTCCCTGAAAAATACGTGTCACTGTCCTTTGCACTTACATTACAAAATGTTCCCTCTCCCCATGTCACCCACCTGTGTACTGGTAATGCAAACTTGTCCTGCTTCATAGCTGTGACAGAGTTCAAATCATCTCAAAAACCATCTCTGTTCCTACACTCTGCCTCTGTGCTTGAAGCACCAGGGGACCGCAGTCTCACACAGCAGTGGTTTCTCACCTGCCCTTCCTGGCTGCTGAAGTTACTTGCAGTGTTTGTGGCAGTATTACTGCTGTTGTAACCAGATGTTGGGCCAGAGGAGAGGCTGAGGCTGGAGTCTGTACATAAAGTGCTTGTACTTGCAAGAGTCTTCAGTCTTGCTTCTTCCTGTAATAGGAATCACAGTATTGCAAGCAAGCAAGCAAACAAACAAACAAACGACAGCACTGAAAGTTGAAAGAGGAATCATAAGAAATCTGGTTTCTTCCAAGAAGTTTTGACACAAACTTGCCATACAGAAAGCATTAAATAAGCAAGTTAGTTTGAAAGCCTAGGATCATATAAACCATAGAGTAAATGACCCTGTAAAACTTGGCAGTCTGGGAAAATGCAGCTTTCACTGTTTTCTTCACATATAAGAGTTCAGACTATCAAACTAATGCTAGGATGCTTTTAAGAGGAAGAAGTTTTATAAAAAGATGTCTTTTCAGTCCCATTTGTGGCTCTTTGTCTACTTCTCAAGCCCCTGACTTAACTTGCTGGTCAAATACAACTTGTTAAAGACTGAAGAATTTATTTTACCAATGCAACTACTCAATGCTAGAAGACCAAGTAAAAATTACATACAAAGAAAATCCTGAGAACTTCAAGACTATGTATACTTTCAATATAATGCTCACCTTCTGTAAATGAGAAAATATTTGTTCCCGTATCCGCCTTTTTTCTTGCTCTGCTCTCTCTCTAAGTTTCTCCCTAGCTCTTGCAATTTCAGTTTTGGTTTCCTCTCGTGCCCTCTGATAGTCTCGGAGCAACAGTTCAATGTCTGAAGGGTGCTGAACGCTTCTTCTTTTTGGTTCTTGAGCTCTGTAAGGATGGACAAGTAAGGGGAAACACACATAATTACTTTAAATACCATGAGAAAATTGTATTTCAATTTAGAACAGGAAAACCTGCTAGAAAAGCAATTAAACCCCACCATATCAGCCTCCACAAAGCTTTTCTTTGTTCACTAAAGGCTAAGTAGACATAAGCATTGCAAAATTACTCAGATTACTCAGATTGGTTTTTAAATTAGGTCTCTAGTGATATAAGGTTATGACTTTGGCATATCACATACAGTATTATTGTGTTGGGAATATAACTGTCTCCTGACCACAAAGGAAGCAAAACATTTAGGGAATATGATGGGGAACGAGAAACTGAAATTCTAAATAGTGAACTGCTGCAGAGCTTTTCTGATATTTAAAATGAGACTGAACTCTGTGGCTTTTAAGTTAGTGAAGGAGCGTCCTGGTTCCTGCCAGGACAGGGTTAATTTTGCTGGGAGGGGGCTTGGCCAGAACACAAAGGTTATTCTGTACCACCTCACATCATTGCTGTGGTGGGGAAAGGGCACTTTTCTGGGCAGAAAGGGTTCCTTCCAGCTGAGATGTGGCAGAGGGAGCCATCCCATATTGTCTATTGTAAGGGGGCTTTCAGTTTGAATAATTTCTTTTCTTACATCTTTTGTTATTAATGCTGTTGCCATTACTGTTCTTTTTCTTTTCTCACTGCTGTTTCCAGCAAATTGTTCTTATCTCAACCCATGATCTTTACCTTTTGTACCTCCAGTTGGAGGGGAAGGGGAAGCAGCACTGATTTTAGCAGTAGTACTAAATTGGAGAATACCATTCCTAAATCACAACAAGATTGGTCTCTAATCAGTCCAGAGAGGATACTTGGCTGTCCCTGTCCATTACACACATATAATAAATTAGACATTGTTATGTACTGAAATAAAACTAGACCCAAGATTTTAATGAATGTTTTCTAAAATCAGGCATGTGTTTTTCCTGAAAGCATTTTCTATCCCAAAGGTAAATGCTGCCACACTGAGAAGAATTCTGCCCCCGAAGTCTCAGATGTCAGCAAGAACCATTAATGTGCACCCGTTGTGAGCGCTGTTAATGAGCATCAGGCCTAAAGAGAGCTTTCCAAGGCCCTACCTGGTGTTCTCCACCACATCTCTTCTCAGCTGTTGCAGATATTCTCGGCGTCGACTGGGGAGGTCTAGATCCCTCTGACTTGCATCCAGAGTCTGGGACAGACTCAAATGCTTTTGGGGGCTCAGGCTTCGGCTTCTTTGGTATCTTTGTAGCCTTTTTACTCTTTCCTTCCTCAGAGTTTCAATAGTTCTCATGTGTCTGTTAGGGAAACATGATTAGAGTGACAAAATGCACCCTGCAAAGTTATATTTTCTAATTTTTTAAAGCACTTAAATAATAGGTAGACTTTTAATGTAAAATTTTTATAGGAGTCTAATACCATCTAATACATCCTTGTCTAGATGCTGAGAGATGATGTAGAAATTCTAAAATGCCACTGCTTTTCTGACAGCAGGAAATGTAGAACAGGGTTGTGATTACTGCTGGTAATGGCCGAGAGGCAGATTGAGGATGAAGACTAATGCAGCTGCTTCAAAATTTTTGGTGCAACACAGTCACAAGAATCAAGTATCTTGTTTTTTTTTAATTTATTTTGCATATTTAGTGGGGGGGTTAAAATTTTTTGGGTTTATTCATACAGCAGCATTTATTCACAGAAGCATGAATGGGATATTTCCATAAACAGGATGTATCAATTATTTTTACATTGCAATAAATCAATTAAATATATTCCCATATCACCAGGTACACATGATAACTGTCATAGCTGCTAGAAATTTTAAGAGTGATGTAAGACTAGATTTGAATTACACCAAATACTTTTCCCTGTTTTCTTGGAGTAACCCCAAAATTTTGGGGTTCCTAAATGCATTGCTTAACAGTTTTTAAAATAAGCCTGATAGTGTATCTCTTCACATATACTTCACTCAGTGTGACTAAATGATTATGTGCTTATTACTAAATGCTATTTAAGCTGCATGAAGTGTATTAAAAATACTTAAAACAATATTACATAAAATAATTTACCTTTCATAAAGTTGCTGCTTCACTGGAATTGCCCCTGGCTCATCTGCAGCTCCTCTCTGAAGGACCCTCAGCAGGGCATCTGTTTCCCCAATGCCATAATTGAGCTTTGCTTCAGTCAGTTCCACTGTGAGGGGATGCTGATGCAGATCCAGGTGAATGCTAGACATGATCTGGGCACGCTCCCTCTGAAGTCTCTTGATCTCTCTGCTCCTGCTGTCACAAGACTGGTAATTCCCTTCCACTTCTGTTGATCGTGTGCTTCTAGGCTTCTTTTCCACCTGACCTCTTAAATCGGCCATGCTGCCGCTCAAGCCGAGTAAAAAAGGAGGAGGGCTGCTCTTAACACCACACCAGCTGCTGAATTTATTGTGTATGGGTAAGTCACGGAGACTGTAGCTCCGAGGCCTGTATGGCTTTGCAAAAGTAGAGCTCTTGCTGAGAGGGATTTCAGTGTCACACTCGCTTCCAGTGACAGAATCTGTACTGTCATCTTGGAAGGAAGTCTGCACGTCACTCACATCGGAGAGGGGGGGAGGGCAGCTGTCCTCATTCTTCCAGAAGAAATCATGAAATTGTACAGAAGATGCTTGTACCAGAGGTTCTGAGGATGTGCCAGCATTTATCTTACTTGAACAAGTGGCACTAATTTTTTGATTAAAAAGTAAGTCAGCATTTGGAGAAGAGTAGTTATGAATCAAAGCAGTATCAGAATTCCCAGAGTACTTTTCATGCCAGATTCCACCTGAAGAACCTCTTCCACCCCTTGTAACATACATGCAATGAAGGGAATGTGCCACTGAACCCTGGTCTCTGACATTACCTGTTACAGCTTCACTGTGGCCTGACACCTCCAATGTACTGCTGGAGTGATACAGCTGCTCTGCACAAATGGTAGTGTGGGTGTCAACCCTGACTCTATGCTGTTGTTCCAAATCTTTTGAACCATCCTGTCCTAAAGGTTCTTTGGCTGCTTTCTTATCTGAGAAACTGCCAGATTTCTTTCTTATGCTCTTGTGTTCTCTAGAGGTGCTTGATTCACTGTCTGTTTCTGTCTGTGAAAAACTGTCCACATAATGTTGCATGCTGAACTGTGGACCTGCCCTCAGCTTTCTCTTGGTGTGAAGGGGACTTGAAGCAACACTGGAATATCCAGGAGGTTCCTTAGTAGGGCAGACAGACTTGCTAAAAGCAGTCTGGCCGCTGGGACTAGCGCTAAGAGTAAGAATAGGGGAAGAGGCCCTATCGACTAGTAGGGTATTTTTGTACCAAAATTTTCTTTCAGTTGGAGTCTCTGTTTCATTGACACTTCTTTTATCCTGAGTGTAAAATGTTGGAGATTGAGAGGTACTATTAGTAGGGCTGCTAACTACAGTGCATGAAGAACCATCTTGCCCTGAACTTGGCAAAGATGGTGTGGGAGGTGAAACTCTGGTACTAGCAAAAGCAACGTTCTGCTGTGCATTTAGTGATGTTTTTTGAAAATGTAAGATAGGGGTGGAAGTTTTGGGTAAACAAGGCAGATGCATAAAGGAGTCTTCCAAAATGCTGTCAAGACTGTCATGGAAGTCAGAATTGCCCAGGTTTTTCATCCCTGTTTGTTCTTGTGTTCTTTCTTCAAGAGTTGGTGTTTCCTCTTTCCTTTTGGGAATCTCTCCGACTGTATCTGCACCAATTTCTTTCCAATCAAGATTTACTGCCTGAGCTGCCCTCAATTCCTTTTCCATTTTTGCCTCTACTAGTTTTTCTTCATGTTTGCTTTGAGGTTTTTCCAAAATCTCAGTCTGAGTGCCTACATCTGCTGTAGTCTGAGTACAGCTATCTGACTTAATAGCCTTTACAGCACCTTCAGTTCTTTTTTGGTTGATTTTGGCATTTTGCTCACTGTCTATAATAGTCTGTTGGGAAAGGTTTCCCAGCAGCTCAGAAGTGTTCTGAAGAAGCTGTGACAGATGCATGGACAGGTTTTGCATGCTTGTCCAAGAAGAAGGTTGATGAAATAAATCTCTGTTTGTTTCCTCCTTTTTTGCAGAAACATCTGTATAGCTTCTCTGATGTCTTCTCTGCCTTTTATACCTTCCTGTAGTTGCTGTTTGTGTTCCTTGCTCACATGTAATCCCTGATGGTTTTTTGGAAGGTTTTTCAGACTCTGAAGGATACAATAGTACAATTTCATCAACCTGCATTGAGGAGTTACCAGGTTGTGTGGAAGGATTCTCAAGTTCAGCAGTGTTGTTTTCTGAGTTAGTCTCCAATGTTTCACTGGATATGTTGCTGTACTGTTTGGTACTGTCACTCGAGTATGCTGATTGAAATTCTTGTCTGACACTGTCCCATTCTTGAAGACCTTCAATGCTACTCAAAGTGCTGGACAAAACTTTTGCTGTAGCATATGAACTTAGATGAGAACGAAAAGGAGAATTTTGAGAGTTCAATCCATTGTCTACACTGGAACATCTCATAACTTTACGATTTTCCGTATTCAAAGGAATTTGATTGCAAGAGACATCACTTGCACTTCCAAAAGCATACTGTTTCCAGCCAATCTTGCAGGCTCCATCTTGTTGCCATGGGTGAATGTATGGGTTGGTATCACTTGATCTAAAATGCATCGCATCTTTATTATCTTGCAAAAATAAATCAGTTTCTGGCTGGTATCTGGCTTCTTCTCCTTCCCCTTCACTACACTGAGCTACAGAATTGCTCTTTGAATGGACATTTGCTTCTGCACACACACTTCTGCAAGCTGTTGGCAGTAAGGATGATTGAGATTGACTAGTACAGTCTTTCAAAGACTGGCTACTTTGGCTTCTTGCTGCTAAATTTTGTAAGATTTTGGAATCACAGTTTGCAAGTTTCTTAGTTTGTGCATTTTTTTGCTGAAATCTGGGTTTAGATTTAACTTGTATAAAGTTTGTCAATTCCTTCTTTGAAAATCTTTCAATTTCATAAAGATCATCTTCAGTTGGTGACGGAGGCTCTACACTCATATTCAAATCTTGCAGTGATTTAGATGCAGAATATAACAAAGGATCTGCCTTAGATGAAGCTTCCAAAGTATATTCTGTATCAGAGAAAACAGCAATAGCTGGAGCTGATACTCTGTGACTTCGTAAATAAGGTCTCAGTTCATTTTGTTTACAGCCCTTTGTACTCCGTGTGGTAGAATAAGATCTTTTGCTCCTGAATTGCACCAATTTGGATTCTTGAAGAGTTAAATCACGGTTTTCTGGAAAAAACTTTGTGGAGGTTGTTTCATTATTTTTTACAGAAAAATTAAGTCTTTCTGATTTCAGGGTATAATTCCTCATCGTAGTGTCTCCCATTGTTGAACAAGTGTTTGCCTCAGCATCAGCAGCAGCGCTATCAATGCCTGAACGTATATTATTTTTGCAAAGTAAAATCTCCTTTCCACCATCTGTATTTGTTCTATCTGGCTCCTGCTCTATCTGTTCACCTGCAGGCACATACTGACAGTTATCTTGCAGATCTGCAGGGTTTCTTTCAAAACCCAAGACAGTGTGATATGGTTGCCTGGGATCAGGGCTTCTGTATGTGGGATATGCTTGACCAAATGAATTGCAGGTGTATTCAGGATCCACTTGAACATCTCTTGGATACAGATTTTCCAACATTGTAGCTTCTGAGCCTGTTAATTCATTTGGAGAATTTGAGGATAGATTAGTTTGCTTTTCAGCAGGTTCTCTACTTAACATTTTTCTCTGTTCTGTCTTTACTATAAAATGTTCAGCCTTAATATTTGAATGCAGTTCTTCTTTACTTCTGTTAAGTGTATTTCTCACTTGTCCCTCTTTATTAAGAACTGCCCTTCTAGGGCAATTACCATCCGAAAATGGTAATGATGGTAGTAAAAGAGAATTATCATTTGGCATTTTCTCTATGTGTTTGTTGCAAGCTTCTTGTGGTGGAACTTTATCCCAATGATGCTGATCAATTTCTGTATCACTGTCAGGTTTTTTACTATTATTTCCATATGCAGGTTCCTCATCTACAGCAGAATTTTTATATGAAGTACAGTCTGTGTCTGAGACTGGAAAATGACTGTTTTCTTTTGCAAGAGAAAGTAAAATACTTCCTGAAGCATATATTGGCTCATCAAATACCACAGCTTTATCAGACTGAGTGTCTTGTATTTGCAAAACAGCAAATGGAGACTGTTTCAATATATTTGAATGTGAAGTATCATATGTGCTAGTTTCACCATGGCCTATATCTGCAGTTGAAGGAAATTCTGAAAATGCTGTTAAGGCTGGGTAATTGACTCTTGCTAATGATTGGAGAAAATCTTCTTTTACAGAGTACACATCTGCCGAATTGCAGGACACTTTCTCAGTTGAAAAACCGTCCTGAAGTGAGTCCTCAAGCTGACTAAATACTAGAGATTTTGAGTCCCCAAGTAAAGAAGATGTACTAAAAGCACTGAAGTTCTTGGAGCTTTGAAATGGTGTCTCAGGTGCAGTGTCCTCTGCAGAATGTGATGGAAGGGACTTTGATTCATTACAGCCAGTCTGTCCTTGGCTCTGGAAAGTGAGCAGACCCAATTCTGGTACAGTCACACTATTAGTGCTACTGCAGTGTTCTGAGAACTCATGAATTTTATCTTCTTTTATGTCACCACAATTCTGGAAATAACCTTGAACAATTTTCTCCTTTTGCTCTGTTCCCACAGCTTTTTCAGGGAGTTTATTACTCTGACCATATGTGGTCTCTGCAACTGCAGAATTATTTTCCTTTTTGTCTCCTTTTTGAGAAACACCAGGAAAAGTTACAGATACACTCAAATATGTTGATTCACTTTCAAAGTACTTTGTTTCTTCAGAGAGAACAGTATCATTTTTACCTTTGTCTCCACTGCTGACAATTAAACTATCTGCAGATGATGCTGGACAATTCAGAAGACCAGGAGAATATTCAGAAGTGCCCAAGTTCCTATTATAATTTAGAAAGTCTTTACTATAATGTGGATTTTCCTTTGGAGACTTGTTCAGGCCTTCTGAAATGGTGGGAGCCTTCTCAGGAGCAGCGTTGCCTGATTGCTCTACAGAGCACTCTTCAGAAGCTTCACGCTCCTGGTTTTCTGTGGGCTCATGCTGATACCCAGCTACACCAGGAAACTCGGAATTTTCACATTTACTGTTTGCTGTAGGATAGCTTGCACTTAAAAATGTCTTCTCATCATGCAGTGATGAACACCCCAAGTGAGGTACTTTCTGCGTCGTATTAATATTCTGAAATATTTTTTGGGTAGTGCTTTCTAGTAAAGAACGGGTTTTTCCCACCCCTGTATCTTCCATCACTTCTTTCTCTGAGGAAGACAGCAGGTTTGAAGTATCCAACACTAGTGAATCAGGCACAATGGTATCCTTTACATCTTGAGCTGTATCTTCTATGGAATTAAGACAGTCTTTTAATAATTCATTAACCATTAAATCCATACTGTGTTCTTCATAAACATTATTAATATCCTGTACCATATCTTCAGAATAATCTAATTTTTCCAAGAAAAATGAGCTTCCTTTGGCCCTTTGCTGAAGTACAACAGCTCCAGACTCAAAACCACCTGCGCCGTAGGGAGTGAAAGAGCAGTTCTCATTGACAGGTTGTGCAGGTATGGCATAATCAGGTCCATTTTTAAATATAAAGGATTCTTCCTCCTGCCTCTGCTGCATGGTCCTGGTTTGCAGAAGAGCTACACTCTCACTTGATAGTTTACCTGGAAGATGTTTGTCTTCTCCCACTTTGTTGGCTGTAACAGATGTACCAACACCGATCTCACTCTCCATTAATGTTTTGTAGTAAGGCAGAACAGGTCCAGTTCCAAGACTGCTGTTAGATGGTTTTGTACATCCTCTCAGTGCAGTGGGAACATCTTGAACAAGATGGGAATCATCACTTCCTCCAAGATACAAAGGCTGATTTATAGACTGGCATGGGGAGTCTTGAAGTTCTTGGTTTTTTTCTGTACACTTCTGTGATGCTGGTGGATTTTGTTGCTTGCTAATGTCTTCATTATTTTCAGAAAAGCTGGTAGACACCCACTGGCTTTCTCTTAATATTTCATTTAATCTGCTGTCATCATCTGTCATTTGGTAGCTGCCTTTGTTTTCAGGGAAGAGTTCATCCAGGTTTTGTAAAAAGATCAGTTCTATCTCCTCTGTGTTTTCTACACGTATCTGCTTTTGTTTGTCTGCTTTGGTCATTTCCACTAGCTTCATCAATTGCACTGTCTCTTCCTCAGCTCTGGAGCCTACTTGATCTAATTCACAAATGTCAAAACTTTTTCTAACAATACCTACATTCAAGTTTTCTGAAGTGCAATGCTCAGGAGATTGCACAGAGCAACTCATAGACGTATGTCTGTTGAGACTGGTAAAGTTTTGTTCAGTTTTGTATTGGTCAATATCAGCACTATCTTCAACTGAATATTCACATACATCAACTACATTTCCTATCTCTGTAGCAGTGTCCACTGAGTCACCATTCTCACTCATTTCAGTAGGGTCATGGTATCTTGAATCATCCTCTAACAGTATATTTGGTTCTACTTCAGAAGCCATCAGGTACCTTTCAGGGATCTTAAATTGATCTAAAATTTCTTCTTTGTCCCCTCTGTCACAATATATTTGATGCAGAGCTGGAGACTGTTCATTGAAATAAACATTTTCATCTGTGCATATATCTCCTTGCTTCATAATAACCAGCTCCTCAGTGTTTGTCATGGTAATTTGTTCTTCACTCCCAGTCACTTCACATTCATTAACCTTGTCTTCCTGGGGCAAACAGTCTGATACACAATGCTCAATTATATTGTTAGAATTTATTTGTCCTTCATTTTCAAGTTTTGCTGAAATATTTCCTTGCTTCCTTGGGATTAGTACTGTTTCAGCTACATTCTCTGATGTTCCATTCTTCTGTAAAAGCCCTTTGCAAGTATCAAGGAATCCTAAAGTATTCTGAATAATATCTGTTGTGTGGGAACACGCAGCTGAAGGAGTGGTTTTGGGAGCAACAGAAAGCTCTGTTGAATAAATACCTATTTCTATTTTCTCACTTATTTCTTTTTGGCAAAAGCTGCTTGTTTCAAGTTGGCTGCCAGAATGCACAAGTGCTTTTGATTCCCGAGTATGTTCTGCCCCTGTGCCGGCTTCCTGCAGTTCATCTTTGTGCAGTTCTTCATGTGTCAGGCACAGGTTTGTATTAAACTCACAGTGAACTTCACAAGCTGCGATATCAGTAGGTTTCTTTGGATTCTGAGTTAGACCAATGTCTTTAAAATCCTTTTTACTGTCTTCAGTTACACTTTGGACTTGGGCTACCATTCTGTCAGGTAAACTTTCAGTGTGTCTGGATTTAATTTCCAATGCACTTTTTTCTAAGTTGCTTGCATTATTGATTGATTTTGTTATTTCCTCATCTGTGGCTGTCCCTGTATTCTGATAAGGAGTCATGGCTTCTTCTGTATCTGTTTCTATGTCTCTGAAAAATTTGGATTCTTTATTTCTATATGAACTCTCCCCTTGGGAAATGGCAGCTGATGCATTTGTGTTACATTCAAATACCCTTCCCAACTCTGAATTTGCATTGTATTCAGCATGAAAGTCCACTGGGCAATCACTTTCAAAAAACGCTTCTTCCTCTTCTCTAGATTCAAGTAAAGATTTGTTCTGTGTTTCTGTTTCCAAGAGAACAGAGGCGTCAAATTCTGCAGCAATGTCAGTTGTCTTGTGCATAGTGTTTTTCTGTCCTGTTGATTTTGAAGAGCATGTTGGGCAGAGGCAGCCAGAATGTACATCAGAACAACTTTTTGTGACACTGACTCCAACAGTAAGATTAGATGTAGCATCACAATCTCCTTTCGCTATTGTGACATGCTCCAATAGTTTATCATAATTTTCGGTCTCACATGCACTTTGAAAAAAATTAGCTTTTGTTGAAACTTTGTAAAATAGGCTTGAATTAGATTCTGGGAGAAAATCGTTTGTATTCTCACAAATAGCAGCAGGAAAGGACTTGGTGTTTTTCCCATTTACGTTCAGTAGGAAATAACTTACTTCATTTACCACGAGGTTTTCATATTTGGATGAAAATTCTTTCTGAACTACAGCCTGAGAATTCAATACATTATGTTCTTTGCTTTCACCTTTTTCTTCTCTTATGTTATCAGTGCATAATGTAGAATTTTCTGAAATCTGCTGGGATAAGCAACTCGCCCGACTGTCTGCTAGAGCACATTCAGGGGAATAATCCTTTGAATCAGGTTTATGTTTGAATTCATAATGATTTAGTGAAGACAAGTCTTCATCCTTTGATATGTATTCTTCATGATCTCTGAGTGAAGGCACCTCTGGCACAATGTCTGCCAAGCTATCTGTGCTTATTTCCATACAGATTCTCTCTTTCTGAGACATCTCTATTGGTGTTGCAGACTGGTCATAGATTGCACTGGCAGCAACAACTAGAGGGTGACACTGAGATGTTGTCTTCTGTGAGGAAAAATCTGTCTCAGCTGTTACTTCTGCAGGTATTCGCTCATTATCTGTTTCTTGCATTGTTTCCAGATTACTCTCCCCAGACCTGGCGTGTTCTTCTGTATCAGCTGACTCTGCTCCTTGCCCAGCCAGCATCTGAAGCTTGTAACTGCTCACCAGAGAGCAACTCTTGTTTGTTAAGTCACTGAGGAAGAAACCTTCATCACAACATGTTGGGTTTTTTTGTACTGGAAAAAGCTGCCCACAGTTTCCAAATTGGATGTGTTTTACTGCAGATGTCTGTGTTGAGGTCATATTATGAGCAAGTCCCATAGAACACTGAGCAGCAGGTTCACTGGCAGATGCATTTCCACTGCCTGAATCTGTCACACTTGATTTTATTATCAAATTATTGTAGTCATTGTCAAGCTCATCTTTTGAAAAAGTTTGGAATAAATCATCTTCTAAATCTGCATCTACACAGGCATTCCTTTGTTCCACAATTTGCACAGGCAACACAGAGATAAAAGGTGGCTTTTTCAGAGCGTGATCTTTTGGCCACTCTGGGTGAGTTGTGGTGACAGAATTCTCCTCTTTCTTAGATACCAGTGACAAGCAGTCTGCACTGGAGGTGCTTTCCAAACAGTTGAATGCTTGTGCACATTTGGTAGCAGACCTGTAAGAAGACAATTCACCCAGTTGTTCTTGTTCAGGATGGTGTGACCTTGACTTTTCATAATAATCATACTCTGCTGAAGTAGGAGCAAAAGAGGAACTTGATCCTACTGAGCTAGCAAATGAGGACTTTACATTTGGAGATTCCAAGGAAGAATTTTCATTAGAGTTTGTCCATCCCTTAAAAATCTTATTTAATGATCTGCTCTCAGAAGTCCTACTTACAGTTGTTGTTTCAGGTAAAGGTATTTCCAATGTGTCAGAGGAGAAAACCGAGTTTATTTGGATTACATGATGTGGACTGTGAGTAATGCTGTGAATCTGCTTAGAGCCAGAAACAAAAGACACCTCAGCAGCTGACTGCTTTAGATCATCTTTCTTTAGCCAAAGTTCTGGCTTGCTCGAAGAGCACGGATGAGCATCTTGAAATTCCAAGTTTTCATGGGAAGAAGATGCTGTTATTCTGGGGCTGCTGATGTCAACCTTTGAGTCATAGGAAGACTGGGCACCATTGGTAAGCAAAGGATTTTCACTTGCATAATACAGTCTTTTTTCAGGAGACCTTTCTTGTTCTACAAAGGAGATTTCTGTTCCCTTCAGCAACTGCTTGCAAGAATCACTGGAAGCAGTCTGTGGCTTGGTGTTCAAATAAAAGGAACTGCTCAGCTTCAGATCATAATTTGTTCCTTCTGTATGTCTGTCGCAGGTCTTGGATTCATGGTCTTCCTCAATCTGTATAGCTGGTAATTTAGGAGTTTGTAACTTCCAAAAAATCTCTGCTGGCATTTCATCAGATGAGTCAGATTTGGATTCTTCAACCAGATCTTCTGCTGGCATCTCTTCTCCATCAGCTAAGCTATCCAGAGAAAAGCTTCTTTCAGCCTTTCCCAGTCTCCTATGAGATGCATATGATTTCACCAAAGATGAAATATGGTTCTCAGTTCTGCTTTTGTAAAGCTTAGCTGGCTCATGATGGGCCTTTAACTGGTGAAATTGGCTTGTATTTTGCTTTTTGGCTTTATTTTCCTTTTCTATCAGAGAGTCTTGTGACATTTGACTGTCATCACTCTCAGAATCTTCTGGGTTGGCAAGACATTTATTTCTGTCAAAATCTTCCAGTTTCAGTTTCTCTGGGAAAGCTTTTGCATAAGCACAGGAGAGCGAATCTACAGAATAGGAACTGTCAGTATCAGAAATCTCATTTTCATCATCCTCTTGCCAGTTCTCCAGCATATCTGTGGCTGTCTTGGGCATTCCAGCACTTAGCATCTCAGCACTGTGCCACCTTTTTTCAGTATAAGAGAGTGGTGTCTGTGAGTTTATCTTAGTGAGATTTCCTACTGATGTCGCTGCCATCAGAAATTCTTTCTTTTCTGCTGATGTTTTCTCATGGCTTGGCAAGGCTGAGTTGGCCTCTTTCCTCCAGTTCTTGACTGTTTGGTTTAGATCCACTGATGGTGGGTTTCCATACACTGTTTTCTTCATTTGTTTGGGAAAGTTTTCTGGAGAAGACCTGTGGCCTTTTCCATTGATATCCATTCTAATCTTTTTATTGGATACCTGAGCTCTATTTTGTGCTACATTGCTGCTGGCAGGCTGACTTAAATCTCCTAGCACCTTTGATTTTGTCATTCTTCTCCCTGCAATAAAGGTTTTAGGCTCACCTTTCTCCTTAAAAAGACCAGGAGAGGAACCTTTAGAGGTCTGGATTTGAGATCCAGCTTGCCCTGGGCTGTCATCCAACTTTTCAATTTTTTTATAATTTTTAATGGTATAAGCCATGATAGCTGAATCATTAGAGCATTTCTCTCCTTTTTTATTTTCAATTAAAGATATTTTTTGTTTTTCAGTTAGCTGCCTCTGGACTGAAAAGGAGATCTCCTTTTCATCATTAAGGTCATCACTCCCAGAAATGTCTTTACCACTTCTGTAAAGGTATTCTACAGGTGACGACCTCTCAGTTGTACTACCTTTACAGTATTGATCAATATTTGGTGAGGTAGATAACTTGGAGACAGACTCTCTCTTCAAAAAACAGCTGTGGAAAAAAACAAGAAATAAAGTCAAATCCTTGCTTGAATAATGTAGTTAACTTTCACCACAATAACATCTTGCAAATAAGAATAACAATTTATAAAGCAACAATCTTAATGCCTCTCAAAATCCAATTCTAGCAGGGAATAAAAGAATAAAATTCTGTGACTAATTATAAAATCCTCTTGCTATCTGGAAAGATGCCCTGCACACAAATAAACAGCTCAATGCTATGAGGTATAGCTTCATATTGAATCTCTGTAGGGTCAAGTAGCTGTAAATGTTAATTAAAAATAAAAGATAGTTCTAAGTCACAGAAATCCACTTAGCAAAGTTTAGCTATTTCCTGCTGTGGAAATAGCTAAGGACCATGCTGTGATAGACACTGCAGCATCCCAACATTTTAGCATTGCATGGAGATGTTTATTTAGCTTAAGAAAGGCTGACCAGTATAAAAGTCCTTTCCATAATCACCCCAAAGATACCAATATTCTGAAGAAGAGTTTGATGATAATCAAGATTAAATTGTGCAGAAATTAGTATGTACCAACAGTCTGAGCAAGGCAACAACAAAAGCTAAGCCACTTCTAAAAAGCCTACTCAAAGAGGTAAAAAAGTGCAGAAAGGCTTGAGAGAGAAATGTAAAAAAGTGAGAAAAACCATGTCAAACAGATAAATAGAGAATGTACTGAACAAACCCAAAGGAAAAGGACAAACAGCTCCAGCTTGATGTACAATATAGTGGGCTCACTGACATTGCAGATTTGGGGATTTTTTCAATACATTGGAAGGCATTGGAAGGATAGGTGGCCTGAAAATACCTTGAATTTATGTTACTTTTGAAAGTGCCGAGGATTTGGCAGATGTTAACTTACCTGGGTACCTGGGGCAGGGACGAGTCACAGAACAAATGCCTGTGCTGCAAGGAACTCGAACCCAACGATTTCCGTCTCTCTTGCGAGTGGCGATCCAAAGAGAACCGTACAGTAATATTATCACTTAGGGCTTGAGATTGTTTCACACACTCTTCACTGAGCCAGCAGCTAGCTTGCAGCTGCTCCAGGTTTTGCTTGGCTTCCAACAGCTTCTGCTTCTTGACTATCCTTTCCAGCCGGAACTTGACCTTCTTCCGCCTTATGTTTCTTTCCGCCTTTTTTAAGGAGTACCTTTGCAAGAGCTCCAGCTGCACCAGTCTCTTCTTGTTCTGCTGTAGCAGGGAAAGGCAGGTTTCCAGCCCAGTGGTGCTCTGCACCTCAGCCTCTGCACACAGCGTAGGTTCTGTTTGCACTGCAAACTCCCTCTGCTCTTGCTGAAGAGCAGCCAGACGTTTATTCTCATTTATAAGCCACTGCTGGTCTGTAAACAAAACAGTGATTGAAAGAAAGTAAAAGTCATAGGAAAAACATTATTTGTTACTATCTTGGTTCTTAATTTAATCAGCCTTTAGAGGTCATTTGAGAGCAGAATTTCTATGTATGTAGAGACTTGAGAAACTATTTAAAGAAAAATGTAATGTTGCTCTACTTCGTTGATAACTAAAAGCCTCTTCACTGGATTAAGGACTCAGGTAGCAACTGCAGAATATAAGCATGTAATCATAAAATTAAAGAATCATTATATGGCTTGGGTTGGAAGGGACCTTGAAGATCAACCGGTTAAATGCGCACAAAATTAAACAAATACTGTCATGGCAAAGATGCAGGTGAAGCAAACACAACCTTTAGCTTTTATGACAAACAGTTCAAAAAACACAAGTTCACACCACCAGTCAATGTGTATTTTTCACAGAATCACCACTCTACTCCACAAAAAAATTAGATTCTCTGCTTCTGTTAATGACCCCTACAGCTCATAAATGCCAAATATGTTCACACACCAAATGACTAACCTAATTTGATAACAAAATATGTTACCTCTGCTTACACACTAAAATATTCAGAACCTGATCTTTGCGGTCAGTGAGGATGGAGTAGAGAACAGAACCATGGTGATTTATTTTAAACCCTGGATGCAATAATACTTTTATTCCATGCAAGGGATGGATGTGCTTAGAGGTTTTTCAGAGCACACCAACTTCAATCTGAGCTATGATGAACTGTAACAAAACAAGAAATTATTGACGTCACCATGACCAGGTTGTATCTGATGGCTTGAACTTTTTCTCTTAATGAAGCAGATTTTTTATGCTGCTATAAAAATATACATATTCAGCTCTCAAAGTAAACAAAAAAAAAAATCCATTGCTGAAGAAGCAATGTAAAAAAACCTCAGGCCAAGTTCCTTTACAAGTGGAGCATTTCTCAAAGAACCAAAGTTTCCCAAAGCACTGCTGTCTTACTAGCAGCATTTTTTTTTTTTTTTGGCTGAACTTAGTTTCAATGTGCAGTCCTTTACTAAATAAGCAATGTTTCATTGCTTATTCAGGGATGTAGGAATTAAGAGGTATTTAAGTTTGATGTGATGGGTGAGGGCTTCCTGCAGCTCTGCACAGCTGAGCTGCAAGAGAGGAATTTGGGACTCTGAACGTTTCCCTAGTGCAAGAAATCATTAGTGCAGAGACATTGTAGGTATCACTTGCTTGATGAATACTGATCTCGTTAAACACTCTTTATTAGTGATCCCCACCACAATGAGTCTCCTGTCCTGCTTATATTGGCAGCTCTGCATAGAGCACATGCACAGAGGTAGGAATTCTAACTCTATGATTACTCTATGGATAAAAGGGAAGCATTTTTATCATTATGTTATTTTTCTTAATAACATTTTTAGTTTTCACATACAAAAACCTTGTTTCCAGATGTGTTCTCTTTAGCGTGATTTTAGCAAGCAGAATATTTGGCAGATCAGTTTCCCTGCAAGAGAGCTGCAAGTTTAAGATGCTAATTAATCTCTGCTCAAAACCTTGCCTCTGTCAGGAGCTGAGCCATAGAGGGCACCGAAAAGGTGAAGAACTTAGGTGGGTTGCCAAGTAAAGAACTATATTTGGCTGGCAAAAACTACCTGCCTGGCTAAGCTTTGCATGAACACAGTGAAAACAGCAGAACTAGAGGGAAGCAGAGAACAAGTCTACAGATCAACAAAATAAAGATGTTTTGGTGAAACTCTCTGGATTTTCTGTACTATCTATATATTCTTCTGCTGTATCCCATCAAAACAATTTCCTTTTAATCTCTTCATTGTGGCTGGCATAATTCAAATACAGCTGGCTGCATAAGTTTTGGTCTGAGACCTTGCCAAAAATTCACGGAAGTATTCTTCTTCCAGGATCAAACAGATTTTGCCAGGTGGGAATGACACCTTTGTATAGGCACCCTTTGTTTATCAAGAAACCTAGATCAAATAATTCATTAGAAGACAAACTAGAGAACACCAGAACCATGGCTGTAGGGAGGCAGGATTGGGATCAGCCTGGGAGAGGAGGCTCAGAGCCACAGGGGAGTAGCTGGCGCTGTCCCTCCCAGCAGTGCTAATGACCTGCAGTGCTAATTAAACAGTGCTGCTGGAGCACTGCAAAGGAGGCCCTATAGCTCTGTTAATCAAGGCTCAGTAACTGTTCTCAAGGGAAAGGCAGTTGTAGGAGAAATCCAGTAATTAGCCATAAAAAAAGTTCCACTCATAAAAAAAAGCATCACTAGCACAAAAATGTTGAGAGGATGAAGGTATGCAGTAATGGAAGGGAGTTGAAGCGGGGGAAGAGGCAGGTACCCACTTTCTTGGATTTGCTGGTTGATGAGTGCTTGGTCATTTTCCAGTTCCCGCTCTGCTTTGATCTGTCCTCTAAGAATCTGCTGCTTTAAATCCTCAACATAGAGCTGCTGTTGTTGAATTTGTTTTCTGTGGAAAGCTTCCTGGTCTCTCAGTTTCTGCTTGTACTCTTCATGCACAGCAACTATTTCTCTGCTGTTAGAAATGTTGACAGTGAATTGAAACCAGAAGCAAATATTATTTGTAATGAAACCAGTTATCTTACTAAAGAAAGACAGACAATGTTCAAGATGTTGTTTAGTTCCATAAGGGTGCATTATGGCAGAAACTCATAGCTGTGTATATGCATGTCACAGCAGGCTGCAAGCCTGTAAATGTTATAAATGCCAGAAAACATGAAAGCTCTAGTAATGAAGCAGGTAATTCCATTGCCAGAAAGATAATAACAAAAAGAATTTTTTAAAATGTTGTCACTTTTCATTTTGCTGTATTCTTCCATAAATGAAACTGGGGAGGGGATTGTTTCTTAAATTATAAAATTTTATTATCACTATATAAGATACTTGTCATCTAAGTACTTCGAAGTGCTTTACAGAAATGACCATCATTCTTTGTTTTCAGATCAAGAACTCCAACTTAGAAATATTTACAGGCATTGTCAGGATTACACCAACAGTCTCTGGCAGTGCCAACGAAAGACCTTGATCACCCAAATCTCTGTTGGATGCAAGAACTATATCAGGTTACTGCTTCTATATTTGGAGAAGAATTGGGATCAGAAAAGTGACTAGCCTGTGAAAAACTGCTTTACAATCTTCTCCAAGGTGTTTGGCTTCTGACTGTGTGCCAAAATTTTACACACACAGAACAACAATCAAAATAGTATCTCTTCTTACCATAATGCATTATAATATTCAAGATACCTTAGCCCTCTGAAAGGAATATATATTCTGCTTCTCCACATGCTACCATCAAGAAATTATTAACATTAAAGTTAGATCATATCTAAAGGTGATATATGATCTTTGATTGCTAAACACTGCATTAGTATATATAACCTCAGAAAATTAAACTTTTGAGTCCTGAAAAAAATGTTTTAATTACATTTTATTAAGAAAGTAACTAATGTATTTATTATACTTCTAAAGCAATAAAAGACAGCATAACTCTAAAGAGTCCCTGAAGGTCAAAAAATCTCCAAAAATATAATTTCAAAGGAAATCTTTGGAAATATCACATAGTTTGTAAAATCACTACCAATACAATGTCATCTGTATGAAAAGAGTGTTCGACCTTTGCTACACAGGAATAATTTAACATCTCAATTTAGAACTGTAAGCATGTGTTCAAAGCAACCATTTCTACAGCAAAAACTTGATTTTGTGTGAAAGTTTAGCAGAAAGAACAGATGAAATAATTGAGCAGTGAAAATCTACAAATCTCCCGGAGTACCTTTAAATGGTACGTGCATTGCACTTCATAAGAAGTAGTAGGAAGGTCTCAGTACATAAAAGCTTTAAGATTTTCAATAATTTAGAATATTACTATGAATCTTGCTCACACGAAAAAAACAGAATTCTATTTTTTTTAATGTTTATGTAAATGTAATGCTGAGCGTAACTGAAAGAGAATATCTTCTGTTCAGTTGTCTGCCATGGTGCAAACACAGCACAAACTTTGCTGCTGCCATCTGCTAAGTGGTTTGTGTCCATTTGTCACCCACACAAACAAATTGTAAGAATATGCAGGTCCAAGATCTCTTTGTCCTTGGCTTGTCTCCAAGATGCCAGTACCCTGTGATTTGTAATTTTTTCCCTCTCAGATAAACTTTAATTGATCCCCAGGAAATAGAAGTGGGATGCCTCATTTCTCATTCAGCTGAAGTAGGTGTGAAGTGACACTTCCCTGCAGCAATGAAATGCTCCTATGGCGATTACAAACCTCCAGCTGTTCAGGTATTTGTAACGCCACCAGCCACAGGGGGGCAAACTCAGAGGTTAAAGAGAGACTGGTTCACTAAAGAAGAACCACGTTCCAAACACAGTATTGAATCTGAAGTATCTTGTTAGGAAAAGCTCCCATGGTTTCAGTGGTAACTCTCAGGAAGGCTTGCTCTAAATGCAGCTTTGAGGTTGCCTTCCATATTTTCTAATGGAGCAGCCATATAATCTGGAGGTTAAAGTATTGATGTGGGACAAAACAGTTCTGATTTTGGAGCACTTACATGACCTCTGTGCTTTCACACCCTTGGCCTGCAAGGTCTTCAGGACGAGGAGTGCCTCTGGATGCCCATGCACCAAACCTAACGGCCTCTCTGCAGAATCTGGTGACAAGATAGTCTTTAACCTGTTCTACTAACAGACATATGAAAGCTCTGGTTCCTATGGTGGTATGAAAGCTGAAAAATATGAATCTAAATTGTTCACTGGTCTCACATGACCTTGGGCAAGTTGCTTAGTCTGAGACACGTGTGAAAAAAGTAAAGGATATTCATCCAAGAGAAGTGATGGGGATACATTAGCATTATCAAACATCAGAAAGTCAAATATCAGAAAAGCTGATTTCTACTAATTTATCATTGTTAGCATCATTCTGCATGAAACTGAGGAAATGGAGTAAATCATTGCCAGCAGGCTGAAAAGAAGCACGATACTAAAACAGTAATGAAAGAATTCTTGTTCTGCAGCTGTTTAACAAACTAGATCAAATTATTCTGATAAAATATCTCTCATTCTTCCTAACCATGACTTTCAGCTCTCAGCCAATCTTCCCATAAAATTGACTTATTAGATTTCAAACTGCTTACAAATTGAAACCCAGAATATTTAAATAAATGAACAACTCAGTGCTGCATTTCAATCCAGAGACCTAAGAATGCCCACATGGGTGGTTAGGTAACATCTGTTTACAGTTGTGAGAGGGTCACAAGCTTTTCCTATACTTTCCAACCTTGCTGAAACCACAAGCCACCCCCACATTATAAAGGAACAGAGAATAGGCAATACAAACAGTGCACGTGGCAGAGTGCTGTTTGTTCTCAGCAGCACTAGCATATTCCCTCACGTGTGTAGCAATGGCTTTTTGCTGAACTAACACGAAATTGTGAGATCCTTTCCAACAGCTGTGTGTGTCTGCACACAGAGCAGAACACGAGGCAGGCCAAACTGATGGTATTAATCACAACTCCATATTATGACTACACCCCAGAAAGGCAGAGACCAGAGGAACAGCCATACTCCACTTTAAACCTTGGAAAAACTAACACAGCACAGCAATCACTGCAGTATTCTTTCTGCTTTTGTTCAGGTGATGTAGCTAGCTGGTACAATTCTCCCTCGGTAAGGTTAAATCTCTGTAACAAAATACTCTTGTTCCAGGTATATATACAACTTGCAGTTCTGCCCTTATTTCAGTGCCTCTGTTTCATTTCCTAATTTCTAGTCATATAAAACAAAAATCAGGCAAAGCAGTAAAGCCAGGTCTGAATACAGAGACTGAACATTAAACAGCTTTTTATGAAGCTGCTTCTTACAGACAGTTTTCTGAAGTGGAACAAAAAGATAATAAAAATCCATGCAGAGCCACTTACATAATACACAAATGCAAGAGGATGTTTTCCCTCTGGCTGTGAAATACTGGCTGTGAGAGCAGAATTACTGGCTAGTTTGGGATACAGGTCTGTCTCTCACAGAAACTGCTGAAACCAAGAAGATGAAGTCAGAATGCTCCCTTTCTACCTTTGAACATGCTATGTCATGTCAGCACACTTCTGCTGGTTTGTGAAAATAACATGATAAACTAAACTAAAAAAGGACATGACAATGGCCCAGAAAGAAGATAACAGCCTCACACACACTTCATAGCTAATTCACCTAATAAGCAATTCAAAGAACAATCAATTTGTGCAATATATGTTTGAATGACTTAACTAAAACCAAGTATCAATCTAGTTAACATAGGAATTTAGCCAAATTTTGTAATAAGTAGGAGAGATCACTAATTTTTTAATCTAAAACATCTTAAATCAGATGTACGGTTAAATTTAGACATGAAACACTGGAATGCTATGAAATACAGCAAAAAAGCACAGCATGCTGTTTCTCATATTCCTGCTTTTCCACACAAGCAATCTGCACTCAGTACAGTTCTAGGAGGAAATAAAATAGCCTCAGGACAAACATAAAAGAAACAGCTTCATTTCTGTAGGTAACAAGACATACATGAAATCTTGATTCCACCAGACCAGCATACTCTAGCATACAACATATAAAAAAAAAAGCAATTCTGCAGAGAATTTCATAAAAGCATGCAGATTTCTGGGTGTATCAAATGCAGCAAGAAGTGTCAACAGTTACCCCCTCCTCCAAGCAAACTATTAAAAGCTGCAAGTAAGATGACAACAAAAAGACACCAACCCTAAACTAAAGATAATCACAAATTACTGAGAAAAGATTAATATGATACCAATTCTGCTGGATTGCTTTTCCATCTCATTTTTCTCTCCAAAGTTTGCACGGTGCATGCTAAACGAACCATCTGTAAATCCACATTTTTTTCCAGCCGGTTTTGTTGTCAGCTCTCTGGGATCCTATTGTGCAATTCTCCTCCCCTCTTCCCCAAACACTTCTGCTGCTGATGCAGAGGCTGGCGGCTGCTACAGCATAATGCAGCTTCCAGTAACTATGGCAGCAATAGCTCTGAATACCTGCTGCAACAAAATCCTAAGGCTCAGATAGAGAAACTACAGTGAAAAATAATTACTTGTGGTAAAAGCTGAAATTTGCCAGTTTTCTCAAAGAAAACATCAGTCAAGTTAGCATCCCCGTCTTTTTGACTGCCTAGTGTTCAAGTTCTATCTGTCTTTTACAAATTATTTTTCCCAAGGGAAAAAGAGTTAAAAAATAAAGCTGAAAAAAAGATGTTGGCAAGGCATTTTGTGCCCTTGCAAACCCCACACTGAGAGCAGTCACAAGTTAGAGTTACAAGCCTATCCACTAATACACATCTACACAGCTGCTCCCACCTTCTCCAGCTCTATCCTCCCCCTCTTGCCGCGTCCAATCCGGGGCCCTTCCCGCAGGGGCTCAGAGCAGCAGCAGGCACCACGCACGCAGCTGCACAGCATCTACATCTGCTGCTGCCTGGCACAGGGGCCCGAACCTCTCCCTCCTCTTCCCTAAAGCAAAGGGAAGCGCAACAAAGGGGATACGTAGACCTTGTATTGTCACCTCCTTCAGCGTCCCGAAGGAATGCCACTCACAGAATTCAACCCAAAAGCCGGGGAGTGGTGGGCAGGAGACAGCAGCCAGAAATCAGTCAAAATGGCCAGCAGAGTCAGAAACCTTTGGAAATAAGGGATCTTTGGAAACCTACACACATAGTAATTCCCTTCACAGAAGTTGCCATCAAGTGAAGTATCATTTAGATTTCTGATTAACTGGTTCACTTGGAGAAAAGCACACTGTTCTGTTTCATGTGTGGTTTTTTTAGCCTTATGTAAAGGATAAAAAATGCAAAACCTCTTTTTCTTTGCCAAAGCCCCCAAAATAACAGTAAAGCAATGACTTATTTAAGGCACCCCTTTAAATACATCTCTAAACCAGACCTCTTTTTGGCCAAGAGTCACAGGCACAAGACAGAGCCACATTCTTCAATAAAGGCCAATGCTGCCTCTTTAATTTCCAGTTCAGCTAACACAGGTTTTCCCTTCACAATGTCAGTTATAAATAGAATTAGTTACCCTGTTAATCCACTATACACGATTCTGCTGTAAATTGTAGAGTTGCTGTAACTGACACAGTGCATTTCTCTGTGAAACAGAATATTTGAGGTATCTTTTAAGAGATACAAAAGTTTTCTTTAAACTTTTTGTTCTGTTTTTTGGTAGAGCATTTTGAAATGCTCAAGTGAAAGCTGTTAATGAGAACTCAGAGTATATTGCAGATATCGCCGCCCCCATTTAACAATGTTGGTATTTTCAAGGAAAGGGAGTTCAAGCATGTTCCAAGCAGCTAAATAATTCAACGTACTGCTGTACCACCAAACTCTAATGGAAAAACTCCTATGGGTTTTTTTCTTTTAATCCAGCAATACAATAAAATCAGAATTTTTATTTGTATGCAGTATGGTATTAAGGCAATGGCAGGAGAAAGACCTTTATTATCTACTTGTTTGTGGTGATGCTGTAATATGATGACTGATGCCATTCACAAGCCTTCTGTGTGTTTGCTGGCTGACAGCAAACATCAGAAATTTGCAGTGCTGGGGCTCTTGTGAGTAGGGTGTATGAGCAAGCAACCAAATAAGAGTATAATGACTCACAATGCCTGAAGTTTTAATATTTGTGTGCAGTGATAGAAAATAGTTTTCCCTCTCATTTCTCAAAATATTTTAATGTACATTTAAAGGTTGAACTGGTAATTCAACCCATAAAAGGCAGGTGAGAAAAATGTCATCATACTGACAGCATGAGAGATAAGACTCCTATCATTAATAATTGTTACTGTAATACATATATTGACATGATCTGAAATAAAAAACCCAGAAGAAAGTAAAGTACCATCAGGTCCTGACGAAAAAGGTACTTAAACCCATGGAAACTCAACAATTTCTGAATTACTTCTTTTTGCAGCTGCTGTGCTGCTTTGCATGAATGGACCACATTCTATGCTAGGATTTTTTTTTTTTTTTTTTTTTTTTTTTTTACTTTTCCCTAAAGCGATTTTATTCTCACCACAAGAGAACCCAATTTATCCAAGCAATTTCTAAAATACTAATGAGTATTCCCAGTACCTACTATTGGCACAAAATCTAATACATTTAGAGCTCTTATATGCTGGAAATTGGTGGCAACTTCAGTGTAAGCCTCACTCTAGTTATGGCTTTTAAATGCAGGCTACACATGCAACAAAGATGCAAACTATTTGCACAAGATCTCATATGAAGAAAGAACATGGTTTCAGAGCCTTGCCTGTAACTCAGCTTCATGTACAGATTCTTGTTGCAATATGATAAAATAGTTTGAATTAAAGCTTAAAGTGTTAGCTTCCATGTCTTCTGGAGGAAATCAGTGTAGCACAGGAGAAAGGCAAACCTACAGGTGTCAAAAATTTCAGCATGGTTTAGACACATCAATAATCTTACCTTGGTTCAAGAGAACATTTGTTTTCTTCACAGTTTCTACATTTTTGACTGCAAAAATAAAAACATGAAATCAAATATTTGGGAAAAAAGGCAAGAAAAATTCTATGAAGCCTATTGCACACAATGTTACTGTAATTTTCAGTAGAGGAAAATGCTGATTTCTAGCAGCTGGGAGAGCACCAAGAACTTCCAAGTGTGAGGGGGACAGAGAACAAGGCACACACAGAGCTTTACTTGGTCTTCTATTTTCCTCCAAGTATCTCTTTCTGACAGAGACAAGACCCTGCATTAGGGTGGACTTTTCTAGTGGTGATCAAATAAACACTCCCTGTAGTCCACTTAGTCCTGTATTATGGTTTGCAAAGTGTCTCACACACACCTTTTAGTACTTGACATTGACTTTTTTTTCATGAGACGCCACACATATAATTTTATTCTTATAATATCAATCTTAGGCTAGATGTCTCAGCCATAACCCCCTCCATGAGCAAATCTTCTTGTCTGTACAGAAATACAGGCTCACAGGTTACTGCAAAGCATGGCTGAGTGAATCAGTTCAGTTTACCTATGCCAAATAATTATTCAAAAGTATAGTAGGACCACTGGATTACTTAAGGTGAAAACCAGCTATTATAAGATGTAGTTTACAGATCATTCCTGTAAGAGATGGACATTATAAAACCCAAGCAAATGCAATAGCATAACATTTTCATTTTTACTGAAGTAACCATCTGAAATCCTCTTGGTAAGCATGAGGGTAACTTTAAGCAATGTAACATGCTTGTAACATCCTGTCCAAGTGATTAAAAAAATTGCTCAACACATACAAGTCTTCTATATGAACATGGTCTGGAAAAAAAAATCAATCAGAAATGTTCTGCAGTTTTGTCAGCTTAAAAAGGGAAAACCAAGTACAAATTTGTGATAAACTGTTCATAATGCTTCTGGATTTCTTCAGTTTTTTCTAGATTAATCAAAAAAGCTAGTGACAAGAGCTCCACAACTAATGTTTTTAACATCATAAAGAGCACCTTGGTGCGTACATTTGAAGGTTATTAGACAGACACTTATTTTTAAAATTGTTTCTATTTTTCCTAAGAAAAGAATAGCAATGATGTGCAAAATGTTCTTCAGTAAATAAACAAAATGAAGTAATATTTTGTATAGGCAGGTAACACTGCAGCAAATGAAAAGCAAATGCAGAGATTGGATACCTTAAAGAGAACATATAAAACCACACTATCTAAGGTGGAAAGTAAGCCACTTGATGAGAAGCATGAAGAATATTTATAACAGAGATAACATTTTATGCTCATAAAAATGAGATTTAATACTTCCTCTAGAAAGAGATAAAAGATTCCCAGTATGTTGCCACGCCAAAAGCACTCTAGCAAGAAGCAGAACCACCAGCAGATATGGATGAGAAGATGTCTGTTTCTTGCCTTTAACAGGTTAATTAATGTGCCAGGTTGAGAGGAATTAAAAAAGAAAAAGAACCCAGTTATATTTATTTCAGTAGTATTCTATTTTCAATGTTATGAACTGAAACACAGAATGTAATTCATTTTCCTGATACATATCAATCACTGTCTTCATCACACCAATCCTTTCCATTTCATAAAGTCTCTGCTATAAAAGCATACACTAAACACTGAGTATGAGCAGCTCTTCAACACTTTGAAAGCAGTATATGCCTTATTTACTGCTCAGTTAAAGAAAAAACAAACAAGGAATTACGCTGGCTTTCTGAGATGAAGGGCTCAATAAGGACTTGAACTAAAGGGAATTTATGAACAAACCTTCTGATTTCCTCAACAAATTAGCAGCGAAAGTCAATTGGTAATAATTGCCTTGGCTAAATCATATCCTGAAAAGACCATTCTGTGCATTGAAGCAATAATATTGTAAAAATTATAAATTAGATGCAAAGCAGATGTCCAAGTGAACTGAATTAAGGCTGACAGTCTCATCTGAGGTACTTTCTTAATTGAGCATCAATAAATGATTTTGCAGGTTGTTCCTTGTATATCTTAATGCTCTATATTAGTCAGCTGGCCAATGTATTTTCTCTGATATTTTTATTTGACTACTTAAAAACGTGATGGGACTTACTCTATATACCAAGTCCCTTATTTCAGACATCATCCCAAAGAGAAATTGTTTGTTCAGTTGCTTTTTTCTTAGTTTTAAACTTACTTGTAGAGAGAAGAAAGGAGATAATGTGGAGAATTGATGCAACTTCCATCCAAATTGAGCCAGTCCAAAGCTCCATAACTCATAGTGGGTGGGGTTTCATTAATCTATAGAAAGCATACCACATAAGACAGGAATTTTAAAAAAATCACAGCAACCCAGGAACTTCCAAGTTATCATTAGTGCTGTCATTGATAACTATTGTGTGCAAGGCTGCATAGTACCTCCCATGTGACTTTATAATCTCACACTTCGCAAAATTGCTACGTTTTTGTTACTGAGTGCATCTCCTTTTGCAACTCTATTTGAATGTACTTCATGTTTCATTAATCAAGAAATTAAGAATGAAAACAAACAGAAGTTAAGCCCCTTATCTCGAAGTGAGTACAAAAGGATGTAAGAGTGGAAAGTAGAAAATATTAATAAATGAAAATCCATTTTATTAGGTAGACTCTTGACAATAGCAGTTGATAATATGGTTAATTCCTAAATGAGAAAACTTGTATTTTTTAAGTTAGGTTTTTAGTTACATTTGTCAGTCATTTTGGGAATTACCTCATTTCTTAAACAATATTGAACTAGACAACCAAATAATATCTTACAGTAATTAGTTCCTGAGTTTAACATACCAGGAAATATTTTGTCTATTCCTGATAGAACTGCTTTCAGAGTCAACAACACGTAAGTACTTAATCCCATAAATTTTCCATTTCTTCTAGTATACTTCATTCAAGACAGTGAAATGACAAAGAAGGAAGATAACTCAGAAAATTATCAAAAGTGGAAAGATTCTTTACTGGTCTTTTCACTGCAGCATTCTGCCTTTTTGTTTCAATCCTACTGTAGTCATGACTAGAAATAGGAAACACTAAATTATTCAAGAGATCTGCATCATCTTTTGCTAAGCACATCTGAAAGAAGTGCTAGTGTCCTCCCACAAGAGGTTTAGTGTCATTACAGACCATTAGATGGAAGAAATGAAGAAAGTGAATTTGATGATGTGATGAAATATTATCTTTATCAGGCCAGCTTTTAAGAAGAGAAAAAAGAGAAAACAAAAGCAAAAAAAAAAAAAAAAAAAAAAAAGAGAAAAACAGTTTCAGAACTTACTGATCTTCTTAGTCTCAAGATAGCAGCTTCTGCTGGGTGATTGAATCTAAATTTATGAGATTTTCCAAGGACAACAAGGGCCCCTGTGAAAACAAAATAATTAGACATTTACAGAGTCATAATTCATCAAACTACTATAGAATAGTAGGTTAAAAAAATCTGACCAATTGCTTTCTGTAAATCTCAGAAGATAAAACTATTTTTAAAATTTGTCACTATGGAATGGCAGAATTATTGATCTGCAATGACAGCACCCAAGCAAACTAATCTTGGACATCTCTGCAGAGTAAACATAACTGTAAACTCCCTGTTCATATTAAAAGCCAGCATGACTTCATGCCAAAGCCATAACCAACCCACTGCTGAAAACTTATTTTTACACTATATCTTTAAGCCTCTAGATCACTGCAAGTTCCCAGAAACCCAACTGTTACTTTAAAGAACCTGAAAATATGGAAACCTGATCCATTTAATCTGAATTCATTCATTATAGCCTATGACTTAGGGGCTACCAGCTTCCACCTAAATACATAATGAAAAAACTGAAGGTTGTTTCAATCATATTATATAATTGCCAAAAAACTCTTTCAGTGACCAGCTGACTTAGAGTCAGTCTCCACTATTTTCCACAATAAAGTCTCTGACTACATGTCTTCCCTTTTCAAAAACCTACATACTACTGCTGCCAAAAGGAGGCAGAATATTGTCACCAATGTTTTAATTTTACTTCTGTGGGGTACCTAATTCATTTAGCCATGGATCAAACCTTGTGGAGCAGGCAGCGGACTGAGAGATATCTTTTTTTGATCTACTCAAGTTCCATAAATTCTAGATCTAAAGTGCACTGAGGAGGTGACCATACTGCAGCATTCATTCCCAGAAAACACAAATCTTGCCTTGTGACAGACGACACGACCCAGACACTTCACATCCGTTGACAGAGCAGCGCGCGCCTGGGACCGGCCGCAGGGTCACAATCCCGCAGTGGTTGTCTATCAAACAGTGATCCCTTTCAATCCACTGCCCCTGCAAAACTGCAACACAGAGATTATCTCACCTGGTGAAGGGGGTGGGTTTGCCCTCCTGTCCTCAGAAAGGACCACCACAGACTGTTTGACACTATGCATACTTCATGCCCCAGAGAAACATATCATGTGCAAAACACAGAGATTAAATACTGCTAGTAAATACTTAATCACAGAAAAAACTTGCTATTGAAACTCACTGTTGAAAATAGTGACATTGTTTCTGTATTTCTGGTACTGGAGAACTACATATCACTTTCTGATCTGTGAGCTGATGTGCAAATTCTTCTGTTATGTTGAATTTTATTAATGCCATTATGGCATTTATTGCTTATAATTTACTAATCTTTTGGCAGAAAATGATCAAACATAACCAAGCTTAGCAGAACTTAACCAAAGCTGAGATCCTGCAAATTTTCCAATTTTAGTGGAAAGTTTCAGTTCTATATCATAGTATCTAACTCCTGAGATTGACTACTAAAATTAAAAGCAGAAATTAAATTAAGTAAGACATATTCTAAATAATTTGGACTTTATATCTAAAATACTCCCTACAAGTATAGTTGAAAAGCATTTTCAATATCTTGTGATCACTTGTGCCCCTAGTTTAGGACAGAACATCTGATAATTTGGATGTAAGATGTAGATAATTTTAAACTCTAGTGTAGCATTTTACAAGTGGGAAGAAAATTCTGAAGAGATCTCAATTTGGTCGAATCCAGTGACTTTTTAGCCTCTTAAACAAAAAATAATCACATATTTTAGCAAACATTAATAATGAGTCTCTTCTACTTAACTTCTTCAATAAACAAAGCTGACAAAAAGAAACTTTACCTAGCTGTTACAGATGCCAAATGTAAACCTCTTGGTTTGACCTAAGCATATGACAAATTAAGTTGTAATATCATTCACTTACCAATGTCTTGATCTTGGTCTGAGTCACTTCTTCCAATTTTGGTTGTTCCTTCCTGAAACAAAAAAGAACTAATTTAAAAGCTGGTTACAAAAAAAAAAGCCTATATATATTACTTAAAAAAGCTTTGGTACTTCATTTTAGCAAACACTTAAAATAAACTGTCTCTGAATGACTGAATTGTTTGAAGTAAATGCTGTGTACTCGTAATATTTCAGCCCACTGTCCTTCTTAGCATTGCAATTACTCTTCATCCTGCAGCTATGTCAGCTTCTGTGACTCCAGTAGAAAAAGTAACCCTCAGTGGATGATGTTTGGACGATGCTTGAGACCAATATTTTGTATATGAACATACATCCTGATGCTTTGCACTTTTACAGTAGAGCTGGTGTTTGCAGAAATGAGATAATGATTTTAATAAATATCCATGCAGAAAGAAAGAAGCTGCAAAATGATGATTCAATTAACCAGGCTTTTCTAATTTAGAAGTAACAGAATTCCTAATTTGTAAGGGCACTTTGTCATATATTATGAGCTCTTCAATCTAACTACTAAAGAACTTTTTTCTGAAACTTAAATGACATCTATGAAGTCTTCCTGGTGCTTATGGTATATGGGCAAATTCCCAAACCTGAAGATTCAGTAACTTCAAAAAAAGGAGCTGCCTAGAAACAAAAGTCTCCAGAACAAGAAGATTTGAATTATATTATGGGTCAGCGATGGAAGTGAGACAGTAGTTTTACGGTTGCATACAAATACCAATTAAAAAGAGTTGTTTAAACAATAACACAAGAAAAAAAAACTGCCAAAAAAGGCAATTAATTAAATTAATTTACCATCTGTCTATTACTTTCCATTACCAGTTCAGTTTTTCCTTAGGAAAAAAAAAAAACAAGATAATTTCCCAGTTCTAAAGAGATACTGTAATTGCTTATGGTAAAGTGATTGGTAAATGCACTCTAAAATTACTTTTGTGGCAAGTCTTTCGGTTTTATTAAAATTAATTATGGACAGTAAACAATGTGATTTTGTATTCAAATTAGAACAAATTAAATATACTCTCTCCTCCAAGTGTATTGTAAAGCCTAGAATTAAAGATCAAGCACGAAGTAGCAATTGGCCACCTGAAAACTGGGAAAAGAGAAGCTGTGCACTACTTTAAGTTCTGGGTAATTATGGGTAAATCCCAGTGGGTTTGTGCACTGGGCAGAAAGGGAATGGTTATCACAAAGCTCCGCACAGAGCTCAGCTGTCTGAACCAACCGACAAATCCCCCAGGCATGAGCCCTGCTGAGACTCCATTTGCTGCAGAGGCTGAAGGCTGGACTGTGCCTCCACTTTGAAGCAATTAACAAGGTACGTGCCAGTTTAATGTTCAGCAGACTCAACTGCAAGATATCCACCTGGGTTGGCTGTAATATCTAGAAAACTTGTGGTCCACGTGGCCTTTGACTCATGTCACTCAATCAAGTGAATTAGCAACACGCATTTTATACAGAGAGAAGTAAACAAACTCATCCAAGTTCTCTTTATCAATTATCTTCTTCACTATCAATTATCTTCTTTGGCAATCAATTGTACAGTCACTGTAATTCCAAAAGAAACTTTTTCCAAGTTGCTGAACTAACTCTCTGGTAATACAATTCAATTAAGAAAAGTGTATTACAGCAGTATTGGCTCAGGAAATTCACAACAGCATCCCAGTCAGTGGAGTGATTCTGGGTAAGTTTAAATCCAACTAAAAATTGCAGGTGAGACCAAAGGTACAGATGTGATACAGGCAAACCAACCAACTCAACTTGAGAAAACAAAATAAAAATAACCATATCTCAAGACCATTTCATTTTTAAATGCTACTATTGAGCTAATAATTGTCATATTTTTAGTCTATCCTAATTTAATATTGAGTATTCCACCTGAAAAAGGGAAAGATGTTTCAGATGCAAGGACTGCACAACCTGACCTGAGCACACCACAGCACATCTTCACACACCTTGAAGTGTTTCTACACTGTTACCTCTTCTGGCCGTTTCGCATGACTAGGGGTGGAATTCCTAAGGTACATTAAAGAACCATAAAGAGTAAGATTGCTTTGCCCCTTCACTTCTGGAAGTACTCCAACTTTCAAAAAAGGTTATGAAGTATACCTTCCACTGAAATAATAAACAAATTGCATGTTTTTAGACTATGCAAAAAAGGTCAGCTAAATCACAGGAAAACATACATCTTTTATTAATGAAAGCCATAAATGAAGCATGGGCACAGCATCAGTTAGTGCAATTAATGCTATGAAATATCAGGGGAGTAAAAGAGTAACATAATATTTATTTTGCATGATCTGGAAACTGCTGCTGTGACCTCTCTCTAGAAGTACAATGTAAAGAGTTGTTGTATGGTGAAGCCTTAATTTGTAAGGAACCACTAATGTTTTACCTTCTTGCTGTTCAGATGAAGGTAACAGACACCAGAGACTAAAAGATGTAAAGCACAAAGAAAAGAAAAGGCAGCATCTAGAAGCAAAGAAAGAAGGGACAAAGATGTTAGTGTGACAGAGTCATGAATGACTTCAGAAGCTGACCCTTCAAACCATATTATGGCATTAAAATGAATATATTTAAATTAGGTGTTGTCAAAATTAGTATGGGAAAGTATTTGCTCTTTCCCCAATGGCACATAACAGAAAAACATTTAAGTAGTAGCAGTTGCTTTCAAGAAATATTTATTGTTAATGTAGGGTTGAGTAGTTGAAGTTGCATGTTGATCAGCACCAACATAAATACTTGGTCCCTAATAATTACCTAGTACAATTTCTTTGTGTTGGCATGAGAAAAATTAGTTAAATTTCTCTTTCAACATGATAGAAGAACAGCAAGATTTCTGTTTTAACTATTTATTGCCATTTTTAAGGGGAATAAAATATCCTGTGTCATTAAACTGTTAATTACCACAAAAATCTAGATAAAGATTTTTATTAGTTGACAGATACATGATTTTTAACTGCATTTAACATATATTTTAGCAATGAGTGCACCCCTGTAGAAGTGCCCATCCAACATGCCTTTCACATTAAGCAGCATCAATATTTCAGTAATTTCCATTCATTTAAACAATATGAAAAATGTTGAAGTCTGGCCTAGCACTTGCCGTATCAAAAACCAAAAAACCCTAAAACCATCTGACCCAGCCATGCACATCATATGCCACAATGTGCAGTAATATACATACAATGTTATAAAAGTTTCTTAGCAAAAGCTTTGCCTGAAATTAGCAGCTACACAACAAAACAGTGTCTGTGAGGCCAGGAGTTCTACGTGATCTTCAAAAACAGCCACTTAAGCAGTATCAAAAGTAATTAACCTTTATGCTGCATATCTGGCATCTATGTGGCAGATCTCTCATAGGCTTAAAAGAAATGTATAGAAGTTGTTGCCAAAGTGAGCTTTTGTTTCTTAAACCTTACTTTTATCTATACATGTACAAATATTCCAGTCTTAAGTATACAAATGCATAATAAAATTTGGACCAGTTGTCTGGAATACTTAAAGCACCATCCACCATCCTTTATGTTTCTACATATACGAACACATAACTGCCCTCATGCTTTGTGGACTAATTTAAATATTTTGCTTTGCTTGTAATACAGTTCCAAATACTGCATACACAAGGGTTCAAATGATATTCATATATGAATTCTTCTCCTTCTCCATTTCCAATTCCTTTCTGCTTTTCCCCCTCATTATATCTTATGATCTGCAACCTTCATATTTTGATAGCTGTTGTTGTAATGTCACCCTCACCACTCTCCATTTCCAAACAAAACAAATATTTTGAAATTAAAGGGTAAAATAAGACAAGAGGCCATATCTCACCCTGAGATGGTATAGCACCACTCCTGTGCTGAGGATATCATCATCCACGGCCATTAGATGAGGTAAATTAGAATCTATTGTTACTCCAGCTTTTTCTTTGTTGATGTCCACACTGTATTCTTCCATGATGGCTTTCCTGTCTGTCCACTTACTTGTCCAGTCTTTGGTCAATTGCTCAATCTTAAAGAATAGGAGAGAGAACAGTTTCACTTACTAAGCAGGATAATTTTTATTTTTGATCATGCTAACAAATTATTTTGACTATTTTTGGGCAAAACTTAAAGTCTACAAAACCTTTCCGGGTTAGCAGTGATCAAATCTTCTCAGTAATTTTGGTAAGTGTAGAATATTTTCATTTGAATAAATTGGAGTTTATGTTAGAAGGGAGAGACTGTGTATAATGAATTGCTGTGATATATTAAGACAGCTTTCAAACAAGAGGTAGATTGTGCAGGCTTAGTGATGCACAATGGACTGTGTCCCATTAAGGACATGAGACTTTTGTCACAAACTGGTAGTGCACACTCAACATGAATTAAGGATGGCAGTTTCCTGCATCTGCAGAACAAAAAGGAAAGGATTAAGACAAAAGTGTTTTCACTGTAGTTTCACAACTACAGCAATGCAATCCCCCTGGCCTAGTGGAGCGGGAGATAGTTTCAGCATCAAGTAAATCATACACACCTTCATTTCATTCTGAAGGACCAGCTCAGTCAGATTGCCATCCCTGTCATCACTCCAAGAGGGACTGGAATTTCTCTGTACAAAAAACAGCCACCAAGACCTACATGTTAGTTTTCTTATTCACAGCTGGCAGGCATGTTCTTTCACTCTCCAGCATTTCAAGGAGATGAAGTCAAGAGAAGGAAAGAGAAAATATACATTCCAGCACCTAGCCTACATCTCTCTAGCTATTGCATGCAATTTTTTGGCATAAAGAACTGGTGAAAAAGCAAAAACTGAGAGATAGTTATGTGTAAATACATCCTGAAGTGTAGTTTCTGTCTGTCTCCGCAAAACATTCTCTCCATAGCTTGGAAAACCAAGACATTATTATTGTTCCAAGAGAGAAAAACACCAGGTAAGTCAGCTGTATTGTGAGGGCTCAAAGATGCTCACAACTCCTTTGCAGGGAGAGACCATGCAGGAAATGTGATATATCAATTAATCTATTGAAGCTTCAACACCTTTAAAATGAAAATATTTCTATTTCACGGTATTTCTGGACAGGTAAGCCATCCAACTCTATGAAAGACAGGCAAGGAAATACTTTGGAATCATTACATGACTACTTATACTTCAGGTTCATCAGTACAATGACAGAAAGAGGAGAAATGACAGAAAATCAATTAACCTTATAATAATTACAAAATCACCCAGAGAACAGTTTGGTTTCTCTCCAGTTACAGTAAACATGGCAAGACAAACAGGTGAGATGAAAGTAAGCTACCTAAAGTAACACAAAAGCTCCAGTAGGGAAATGTTGCTACATACCAGTTCAAAGCTCATCAGCATAGTTTTCAACCTATCAATTTCTTCTCTCAGTTCTCTGATCAGTTTCACATTTGCATCCTGAAACATTGAGATACAGACTGTTGGAAAAATCAGTCTTTAAAAAACTCTAGCTTAAGAAATCAACCTGGAGATATTCCAACAGTCAGGAAGAGAGGAGAACAGGCAAACTCACAGCAGTAGTCCTTGCTTTACTCTGCCAGGCCCTTGAGATGTACTGCCTAGGGACAGGTGGTTCTCATCTTTGATGGTTCTGTTTTACCATAAACTTTTTCTTCCATCTCTCTTCTAAACACAGACCTACCTTAGCATTTGTTCCCATCATGACCAGATGGCTACATCACTACTTCTAAGGATTTACCTTCAAAATAGTTCCATGACATCAGAAAGATGCCGTTACTTAATGCTGGTATATAAAATCCGATCAGAGGAGACGAAGCCAGAGTCATCCAGGATTGTATGAAAAGCCCTTACACACATACATGAAGATACACACATAAAGTTGATACATAAGGAATTTCCTGTCTGCCTGGTGTGAGGCATTTATCTCACTTTCAGAGTAAGCGTTTCTGCAATGGCAGTTTCTGGAAAACAGCTTTTACGGACATTTCAGACAAACTCTTGGGGCAAGAATCAGCTTTCTCTGGGCTGCCAGGTCAATTTGCAGTGAGGGGAAGAAGACTGAAGGGCTGGGGTCGAGGGTCTAGCATGGGCTGTGCAAGAGAGTGATGGGTACACAAGTTGGGAGGCTGTGAGAGGCTGTGTGTGACAAGTGGCTTACCCAAGAGTGTTTATGTGGCTTTAGCCTGTCACAGAGCTGAGAACTGCTGCTGGCAAAACCAAGCACACAATTGCTGCTACTACTGATGTCTGAAAACAACTTATAGGCACTGATAATTAAAATGCAAATTAAATTTGAGAAACTAGGATTAGAAGGCTTTGCTTCTGCCCAAATTTAACAGAGTATTGTTAGGAAAGCAAATAGTGAAGTACAACTCTGGAATTCTATCCTTTCATCTACAAAATAAAATCTTGAGACGCTCATGCCAAATCACAAAAGAATACTACTAAAGTTGTAAAGTCAATGGATTAAATGTTAGGAAATGGCTGGAATCAAGACTTTTTTTGAAACCTAAATTCACTGCATATTCCTTAAATGAATGCACTGTGATTCAGTCCTTAAGTTATGTGATCATGTGGAAAGGGAGCCTCATGCAGAATTCCAGGTCAAGAATAATCAGCTACAGAACAGCAATTCTAGAGTTTTATATTTCTAGCATATGTGGCTGTGGATCTGAATCAGTATGTGCTGCTTAAATTTTGCTGTAAAGACAGACAGAATTATGCACTTCCCCATGAATTATTTTTAATGCTGGTTCTTATGATTAGAGCATCTAAAACCTCCAATCTGTTTTAACACTAAGCCTTTGAGTGAGAGAGTTTACGTTTTTCACATTTGATAAATGTGGACTGAGCGTAAGGGTGGAAAATGAGAGAAAAGCACACACTGAAAATTTGCCTTAAGCATCTGAACATCTAGGATTGAATAAGAGTGGGATTGCAGGGGCAGCAATAGAATTCAGGCCTCCAATGCAGCACCTGACTCTCTCCTTAATACTCTACCATCTTTTAACTTGTGCAGCCTGTGAAGGACCTCTACATAATCAAAAAAATGAATCTGTCATAAAGTCAGAGCTCATTCCTAGAACAGGCAATGAATGAAGCTTGGGTTCTGTGACCAATATTACTCCCATATATTTAAGGGATTCATTATTTTGTGTACTGAGAAGAAGACAAATTGTGACTGCATAGGCTACCTTAGACAAAACTCAAGGCCTCACCTCATTTACTCTGGGCTTGTTAATAATATTTTTGGCATTTGCAGCATATCTCAAGGTACTCATGGTCTCGTTGTAGCTGGAGCTGGCAGGTGAGATAGCTATAGGCAGAAAACAAATGATACAATTTTAAAAAGCATTCAGTTTAACCCATTATTTTTAAAGAAGTTTTTTTTTTTTTGTCTTGCTTCTTTAAAAGATAAAAAAATAACCCTAGGGTTATTTCATTAAGCTCACAGAAAATGTCTTCTCCAGACTGTATTTGTAACTGAATGAATCACCTAAAATCGAAGCTATCACCTTGGTAAGGCTCTTAAACATAATTTCATGCACAATCAGCATGCATTTTCATTTCCTTGAGTATTCTATGAAGTATTTATGAAAATCTTTACAAGGACAGATTCTAAGTGTTATAGCTGTCTTCTCACTGCATTTGAGGTGTGTATTAAAGACACAGTGTAGTGCAAAATGTTAAACCATGAATAGAAACCAAACTCACTGGCAATCATGATGGTCTTGGAGTTGCCCCCCAGACTGTCCTTCAGCAGCCAGGTGAGGATGGAGTCACGGTAGGGGATGTAAGCCGGCCGCCTGGTCCCACTGCTGCCGCCGGAGGGAGGGCTGTCCACATGGCTGCTCTCCCCTTCACTTGTGAGGGTGTTAATGCTCTGGCAGCTGCTGAACATCTGAGAATTTTGTGCTGAGGGAGAAGTACCACAGAGCTCAGGAAAGGAGTTTTTTTTTTTTTTTTCTGTCACGGCTACTTAATTTTCTTAGATGTCATTACCGTTTATGAAGACACCATGCAGCTGTTCTGTTGAGCTTTTTGATGTAAATGCAAACAAGATTTACACTCAACACACAGTGAGTGAGTCATATGCTTTTATCACTACCCTTCAATATAAAGAACTAATGTGCTTACCTAAAGTGGATATGACAATTCCAAGTGTAACTAATGACTTGTTAATATTGGCACCTTCGGTAATTCTATCTTTACAATAACTGGGATCAGCTCTTTCACTGCAGCAAGCAAGCGTGAAAAAGACAATACAAAATAAACAAAAATGCTTAATTATTAACATATAGTCAATATGAAAACATTATGTATTTTCAAGCAATACAATAAAACAGAAATTATGAGCTTTGCAATTAAACAACCCATATTCTTCAAATATTTCGTATTTCCCTCTATTTCAAAACATCCAAACAACCATGAGCAATTGGTGCAAGATAAAGACAGTTAAAGACCCAACAAAACATAAACAATTGTGAACTGGGCAACTCAATCACAGTGGTTCTGAATTTAAAAAAACAACATACATTTCACATCTCCACAAGGGTAGCCTGGCTCAGTACAAAAGTCTATATATTCCCTCAATGTCACTTTCTGACCATACGCACATGGTAATTTATGTTCTTGAGAAAATAAAATCCTTTTCTATAACTGTTCTATAATTCTTCAGCACAACTTCCATCTTTCTGTTTTCTGTCACATCCAACACAACCACATGTACCTCACCGAAATGCACAACAAAGAGACTTAGGAACTTTTGGAGTATGAACAACATAGACAGTGAGATATAACTATTTTCTCCTGCCCATGCTAGGCAACCATGAGGAACACATTCCTTTTTACCCCTCTCTTTTCAAGGACAGATTTAGTAATTCCAACAACACCTACCAGAAAAGCCACTTAATAAGAATATGGAGCTGAATGGAATTACCTTAAATGTATTCAACAATATAGCATTGTTCTGAGAACCCAGTAATTCCCTTCTCCAATGAAAACCCATACTCAGTACAGAAGAACTATTGACAAAGACAATAATAATATTAATATTCCCTGTTACATTATAAGAAAGTCAAGCTTTCCGTTAGTTCAATGAAATTTTAAAATATTAAACTTCATCTTTTAAGACAGTACTGCCAGAATCTTCAGAGAAAATTACCTCTCTGCCCTTCAGTATATTATTACCTGCCTGCAAGGTCCACTAAGTTGATCTTGCTTGCAATTTCAGACGGAAGATTGTTCTCTAATATAGCCTGAAGAAAAAAAACATCAATAAGGAAGATTATTCCTCTTAATTAATTAATGAAAATAAAATTGATGCGCTCTTTTGTTTGAAGCTGAGTTGTTCATGACTGTCTCACTGCCTTTGTTTGTGACCTTGACCCTCAGACTATGTTCAAACCACAAACTCAACAGCTTTCTCACCCCACAAACTACCCTCTTATGCCAATTTCCTCTCAAAAAAACCTTTACTGCCTAGAGACTGTGAAAGGCTTTCTTGTAGACCTTGCAGAGTTATTTTCCACTAATGTTTTCCAAAGGTCTTTTGTGAAACTAAGGAAAAATATCCCCAAATGTTCTGTGATTACAGGATGTTAGAAGTGTGAGATAGAAAAGGTCTATTGGATCACTGGACGACTTCCCTGCCAGGGAAGGATGTAATTCCTCCAGAGAAAGGCTGCATTGTCTCAGGGAGAGTACTGGATGCCAAATAGATGAGTACATCTAAAAAGCTGGATAGATACAAAATTTTGGTATAAACTAATGCTGTACTTCAATTAAGAATCCTAAACAAGTGTGATAAAACATAACCTCAAACATATTTACATGTAATTTTCACAGCATCTGAGGGGTTATTGCATTTCAAAGGGCTTATTGAAACTGAAAACATTTCTTTTAAAAGTGAGGTTTTGGCATCACTTCTGACTATAAGCTTGCACAAAGGAACAGAATGCTTCAATAAACACTCAACACATCTGCAGTGTGATCCAAAGGAAATTATTTCCTTCAACCATTACTACAAACAGCACAAAATAGTGACAAGTAAACAATGCACAATACAGTGAACAACGCTTTTGAAAGTGAAGAGGAAGTTGGGTTATTTTTAGCTAACCTGAGTGTAGTGTATGGTGAAGATAGCATGGGATCTGCTGCTGGCATTGTGAATATGTGTAGCTGCTGTGATTCTAGAAAGAAGAACAAACCATTCAATTACAAAGGGTAACTTCCCTGTATTCAGGGAGATCAAAATCAACAAACACAGCAGATAAATGAAAAAACGTGAAACTTGGAGAATATGGCAGGCTGCATTCTTGGATCTGATTCCTGAGCATTTGGCAGAGAACATGGAAAGGTGGAAACTGAGGATGAATTAGAGGTGTTTTTTTTTTTTCCACCAGCACACTCTGAGGAGATATCTTAAAGCAGCCTTACAGTACAGGTATAAGATGTGGCATAAGCAGAGAACACAGTAGAGAAGTACAGCCAGCAAGAGCATCAAACAGCTCATCCCCAATACAGAGTGCACAAGCCCAGCACATCTTTTCCATTTGTCTCCCTTTTTATCCCTTGGCATTTCCAAAGGGTTCAAAAGCCTTCACACACAACTTCTGGGGTTCCTTTACCCTGGTACAACTCTTTTACACTGCCAGAGGAGTCCAGTGAGACTAAGCAGTCCACCCGTGTGAGTGCTAAATGAGTGCTGTAATTCCCTGTGTGGCACTTGCCTGACTCTCTGACACGGACAGATGGCTCTCGTGCTCTGACCCAGGGCACTCTGGCAAGCAGGAACTGCTCACAGAAGGAGCAGTAGAACTCTCTCACTGCCTCTGTCATGCAAACTTTTGGAAATTCTACTTTCTTTATTGTTGTTTTAATTAGAAAAACTCAAAGACAGTAGTATTTTGTCCAGGGCAAAAGCAAGGACACAGGTTTTTCTCCTTTGAGCTTGCCTTGAGTATCAGCTATATGTGCAGCCTTTATCATCAGTTTTGCCAGCCTGCCCTCAACAGCAGTAGGTATTTTTAGTAGTGCAGAAAAGGACTGTGGCACCATGCTTTTGTTACCAGCCCAGCTGTCAGAGCACTGCAGAGAGCACTGCAGAGAACTGCAGCTGTGTGTAAGCTGCTAGTGCCCAGGGCACGAGGGCAAAGCCAGGACTCTCCTCCCAGTTGTTCTCTGCTTCCTGCACCTCCTCCAGTCCTGTGAGTGGCCACTGCCAAAAGCTACAGGCAGCTGAGCACATCGTGATTATAAGCAAGCCAAAGCTGAGGTAGCAGGAGAACATGAACTAGTCTCCAGATGCTGGAGGAGGAAGACAAACAATGCGGTAAAGGGCAGAAGACAGAAAACAGCCCTACAGTGGGCAGAGAGTGTAAAGGCACAGCATCAAAGGTTATAAATTAAAAGGGAAAAAGATAGTGCCCCAAGATTTGGAGGAGGAAGTGTTAGCACTCCTCACCTCCAACAACACACAAGGTAGTTATAGAGCAAGTTCACATCTCAATTACTCACAACCCATGTAAACCATGTAATCACCTGGAATTTTGTTGTACTGAAATAGCCTTTTTTTACAATAAAGCTGCATCTAGTAATTGCTACAAGCAGAATCAGCAAAACTTAATCCTGATGTGTATTCTATGGGGTTTTTTGTTAAAATGTAGCTTAGTTTTAAAATAACAGCATCACTGTTATTTTAAAACCTTGACTACTCTTATGATAAGACTTAATATCAGTTTTGGAACTGTGATTAGGATTTGGACGATTCTTTCAAATGTAACTGTTTTTCATTACTGCAATGGCACCTGTAAAGATAGTCAAGCTTTCTTGTCAAAAAGTGTCTCAATAACAAGAGCCAAAATCATTGGCTTCACCAGTGTTCCAAACCCCACAGTTCACTGACAGCAAACAAAATTTGGACTAGAAACTTATAGAAATAAAACCAAATAATTGTAAACATAGTACTTCTAGAAAATAAATAAGTCTACATTATATTTTCAGCAGTTTAAAATCAATGAATTATATAACAAAGTGAGTTGAAAGCTATCCAGTTTAAAGTATCATGAGCAAGTGAAGGGGAAAAACAGATGTCTGTTTAGAGTAAAATGTTTTCTTGGCTTGCATTTTTTATCACTGGCAGATGGAGGAATTTTGTAGGTAAGTCAGCACAGGATCAGTGTTGAAGAAAGAACTTCACGAGTGCTTGTAGCTCTTGCTCTGGACAATATGGTGATAGGTAATGTCTCATATGCAGGATCACCAAATCTGACATCCTGTCATCACAAAGCACTGCCAACCCGGTCAGTAAAATAAACATCAGCGAAATCAACACACAGTGAAAGAAGACTTAAATATAGATGGAGTTGGTTTGTCATGTAAAATACCTTTTAGCTATTCCTTCTTCTAGAAGTTTTACAACTTGCTTGTAGTCTGTAACTAAATGCTGAGTCAAACCTGCCAAAGATGCAAGAAGAGTTAACTACTTGGCTTTCTCAGGAACTTTGATTCAGCTTATCCAACAATTTACCCATCAGGAGAATAAAAATGTTCTGCTGAGATGACAGTCTATTATACAAGTAGTCTCTTGACTAGAGTAAATTTTATTAAAAAATACAACTATTTAATTTTTTTAAAAAAATTTGTAAAATATTCTAGTTCATCCTTCTGATGCAGTGACATTAGTATGAAGAAATGCCTCATACCTTCAAAGATCAAAACTTCTCCATCTGCACAACAATGGTACTTAAAAAACAGTATAAGTCCATAATAAATTTTCAGCTATGTCGCTCCTTCTATTTGGGTACAGATCCTCTAAGAAAGATTTTGGCCATTGCCTCTGGATGATGTTTCTGCTCATGCAACTGAACTAGGAACCAACCCTTCTGAATATTCACCACTTAGTTAAATAGACTTTAGCCTGCACTTGGGAATCTTCATGCACTTTTCACCTCACAGGGCTTTTTGAGGATCCTCTGAATGATGATATGAATCACCTGGCCTTTTCTTGTCTTCTCCTTTCAGTTTGTTTTTGGTTGGTTTTTCCTTGTCTGTTTTGAAAATTTGATTCTATTTTTAAGGCGGGGAAGCCCCCCTAAAGAAAAGGAAGGACTCCCACATTCAGAGCCTGCTGTGCTGGAGGGGTGGTCATGCCCAGGAGGGGCCCAGTGGAGGGCGGTGTGCTGCTGTGCTGAGGCACTGCCAGCTCCGGGCAGAATGCGACTTCCAGCACTCGCGCAAAATCATCCTCAACGGGCTTGTATTTCCCATAAATCCAGTTTAATATGCCTCGTCATCAAGGATTATTTAGCATTAGTACTTCAGTGACTCCTTAAAAAACACCTGAGTTGTGAAGGCAGTCTTTGTCATACCACAGCTAGCAAAACATGCCTGTGCAGAATGCCTTATCTCACAGCTGGAATCCACCTTCCTCCCCCTCCACTGATTTAGGTTTGTTTTACTACAGACCACAAAAGTGTAGATGAAGGGAAAGTACTGAAAAAAATATTGATTTATTTGGATCAAATAATTTTTCTACTGCTAGAATGTAAGTCAAGATTAATATGAAATTCAGCCAGACTGAAATAAGTACTTTTGATATTGTTAGAGTCTATCCTTTCATGGTAACAGCTTGCTTAACTCTAAATGAAAGTAAAACCTAAGACAAAGAAGGGATTTAACTTAATTCCTTTAATAACTGATACATATAAAGGAAAAAAAAAAGATTTTTTGATCACCCATACTTAAAAAAAAAAAAATCCTAACTGCAGTGTGAGTGCAGGAACATTTGCACACACAAAAAGTATAGGATGATTTTCAAACAAAAATATTTCTTCTGCTCTCTAGTGTCTCTTTACAACACATTAATTCCAGAAGTCATCACATTTTCCATTTGAGAAAGAGGCCCATTATTTTTCCAGCCGCACTGGGATCTTCAAAGCTCAGAATATGGAAACTATCATACATTGTTTTCCCAGACCCCTTTTCAGGGTCTTATTTAACTGAATAAAAATACCATTATAAAAAGGAGGCATGGAAGAAATTCTTACCTTCCTACATTTCCCTAAGCACTGGAATTGTGATTCTAGCAGAGAGTTTAAAACAATTAGCTTTTTAATAAGGTTAATGAAATATTTTAAATGTTGCTTGAAAAGAAATGTTGAAGTGTTCTGTTGGCTGCCAGAAAAAGAAAGGTTATTTTCAAGTCCCATAGAAAGATCAAAACCACTTGCTTGTCTAGAAATCTGCCTTGGAGTAAGAAAGGATCTCCCCCAGAAATCTGTCTCAGAGTAATAAATAGATTGCATCATTTCCTGATTTAAGAGAGGCCGATTCCTTAACAGTGCAACCATCTGTGAGGGAGAAGTTTGAAACGATTCCAATCCAAAGCACTGGAACACTTTCAGCATTTTAAAGACTACAATCTCTCAGGCTTTACGTGAAAAAACAATGGGTTGGAAAACACTTGAAATACTTAGTGTTCAGAGCTGGGACTTTCTGACTGGACTTGCAAATGGAAAATGCATTGCCCAGAGCATCTAAGTGTCCTTAAAAGGATTAAGTTTTCTGATTTTCCCCTCTCTCTATTCTTCATCCACAGCTAACCATACTCTGGATGTCATTGACACCAAACACACAACTAAAACTAATGTACACTGAGGAGCTCCTCATAAGAGTCAGTAAACCTTAAAATTGCTGATTATTGCAAGAAGTACAATGCAAATACACATGCCAGTCCTTAACTTGTTTAATCTATGGAAAATTTCTGAGCTTTGCTGGTGTTCACTAATTTAATTTCTCCCATGCAGTAAATTGCCTGGAAGTGAAACTCAAACCATGCTCTCCTAGTAACCTTGCTGATAATTTTGATCCCAGCTCTCTAGCTATTGGAAATATTATTCTTGCACTCTGATCCTGGACAGAGAGACTGCATATAAAATTTCCAAAGAATACTTCAGCACATAGAAAACCCTCATTACAGAGCTCAGCAATTTTTGATTGCAGCAATACATTAGTGCAGTTGAGAAGGGCATTTTGTACCAGTGTTGTGAACCTCTTCACAAGAGGCTTTCTTGAATTCGATCTTACTAAAATCAAGCTGCCTATACTTCAAACTTGCATTTAAGTCACTGCTGCTTATTTTTGATGTAAGCTAATGAATGCAGTTCCACCACACCTTATTAGTCCCTCTCCTCAACAGACACTAGGGCTGTCTCAAGCAAAGCAAACTGTCACATTTCTCAATTGCATAAACTGCATAGACAAATTTATTAATATATATTTGTATACATATGTCTAAAATAAAACAGCTTTCATCTGTTGCCCTAAGCCACTGACTCATCAGCCTGAAATTACTTCAGTTCACATGGTCTCACAACAACATCCTATTGCACCCCATGGTGTCTTCAGCAGAGAAATTATTTCATTTCTCATGCACGTGATCAGTTTTTTTAAAAAAAGCATGAATCACAATTACCATTGAAAATAATTTTTTCTTACAGGCATTAATATAATTATTTTTAAGGCTGCCATAATGTACAGAGGGAGTGAATAATCTAAAATAAATTTACAACCATAGTCAAAAGCAGCAAATATTATTTAGGCTAATCTTTTGCCATTATCTCTTCTCTTAGTTTACAAAATCTAATCAACTGGGAACTTTATTGGCATATTTCAGAACTCTAGCATAAAATTGTTACAGTCAAAAGTTTCATTTGTGTCCAAGAATAAAATCCTTATTCAAAATGGGTAAATAAAAAAAGCACAATAGAAACAACCAACCAACCAACCCCCCCAATGAACCCCACAAAAACAACAACAAAAGTCACAATAGAATTGAAAAAGTAGTGACAGAATTGGCCTGGAAGGTTCCAGATGAAGACAAAACAGTGACAAAAGGCAAGCCAGCCCATTGGCAAAAGTTATAACTTTATTTTCTTTTAGAACAGGGAAAGTTCATTATATGCAGCCAAGGAATCACTGGAGATATAAGGCCTGAGAAAAGAGATGGAAATTGCCAAGGAAAGAAACAGTTTAAAGACCCTTTCTTGTGTGGTGAATTAGCAGCTGCTGAAAGAAAATAATTAGTCTTTGAACTCCATCAACAATGAAGTTCTCCAATAACAAGCAGGTAGAAAGAGAACCTTGGAAAGCCCTCAATAAACGCCAAATGTCTATGAATCTACTTTACAAAGAATTATGTTTGCCATACTAACGAGAACACCAATTAATCTATTATTTTCCAAGTCTCCTTAAAACAGAATGCTGATGTGCTGGGAAAGCACAGCTGAAACAACCAGAATGTCTGATAGGCTCTTGTGTACAGGACCCTGAAAGTTCAACACTCTGCAAGTGCTGATTTCAAACTTTAGGAGGAACTGGTGACAACCATGGGTTGTTAGACGTGCTATGACCAATACAGCAGGTGTCCAAGGAATCCATTCAATCAGGCTCCATCCAATCACACAGTCAAGTCACTCTACCTGTTGTCACATCTTCCTTTAATCTCTGGAGGAAGGATAATCACATGATGTGTAATGCCATAATAAAGAAAAACAGGGAGAAAAATCAACCAAGGAGAGCAAGAAAAACTAAACAGAGACAAGGACTCTATTTAGAAGCCAGGACAAATCAGTATTTGCTCTGATGTGACAGGATCCATAACATTCAATGTGATATTCATTTTGTGTACTAAGTGCATACTTCCTAGGTATTACTACTCACTACCAAGCAGTTGCAGAGGCAGTGATTCCAGAGGCTACTCTGGAATTCTGTCCACTGGATATAAGGCAAGAAGAAAAGGAAAAAAGGAAATGTATGCATTTACTTTCTAAACAAACCCCCAGTCTGGAAAATACTTTTCCTTCTGATCTCCACTATAAATCTACTTTGAATGATTTTACACTGGTGCACTGATTCTTGGGATGTGATTTTTGTCAGCTATTGCTCAGACACACAGCAATGTAGCTGGCAAACTTTACATCAGGAGTGAATCTATTCATGAAATGCCAAAGGCCTAACTGCAATTTAAAGCTTTATGAGACCTTGAGGTGAAAGCATCAAGCAAAACTGAAAATAAAATTGAAGTAGAAAAAACAATGAGAGAGAAGGTAAGAACTAAAGAAAGACAACTGAAAAAGCTGACAACTGAAAATTAAGCTTATTAGGTTTTCACTTGGGTGAGATTTTCATTGTTTCTCACTGCCTGTCCTGCAACATCAGACAGTTAAATTTATCTACTTTTTTTTTTTTAATGTATATTCTGCTGCCAAGGTATGAAACAGGCATGAAGGGAGCTTAGGCTGGTCTGGAGAACCCATTTAGAGCTAATGTTGGTAGACTTCTAAATTAAGTTAATATTTCTTTAAAATGAAAGGAAGAAAAATAATATGGCTGGAAAGGCAGACAGTGCAGGATATCCAGCCAGTAGGATAACAAAGGCAAATCTTTCAGTGTACTACGGGTGATCACACAAGAAAAACAAGAAAAAACATTTGAGAAAAGTAATGCTGGAAGGGCAGAAGCAATTCTGATCATTGCAGGAATGCATGCAAAGATGCATACACGCCTGGCATGCGTCCACCTGCAGTTCTGCTGCTAATTGAGAAGCCCACTCTTACCTTGGACATATGGTCCTGTTTCAGGGTGCTCTCGAACCCGAAGTGTGTAAGGTTTCTTTCGGTCTGACTGTTTTAACAAGTCTCGGACACGCTCGTTATAGATTTCAAGAAAACTGAAAAGAAAAAAAAAGTTAAATTCACTCAACTAAAAACAAAGCAAGAGGAGTAACTGTATATTTAGACAATGTAACTGACTCTTTTTGCACTAGTGGGTTCAAATCCCTAGATTTCTAAACACAATGCTTTATAAGGTCCAAGGGCAAAATAAGTAAGACTGGAATGTAGGATTATGGCTCAATTTAAGAGTTAAATAAAGCAAGTAAATTTTCACTGCATTCCTATTTCAGCTGTTTATACAGAAGTGAGCAGACAGCATCCAAAGAACTATACTTAGATGGAAAACTAAATCCAATACTTTCTCATCATTCCTCTGTGTTTTCCCTCTTGTTCTAAAACTACTATCTTCTAAGAAAACGGAAACAAAATAAACTAGTCTTTACTTTGTTCAGTCACAGGAGTGTGTTGTTAAAGCTTTTGTATTGTTGTCCATAACAGTAACACACTTACCTGACCTTTACCCTGCATGAGGCCATCTGGTCTGAGTAATCATCCTTCCTGGAAAAAAGGCCCTTCACAAATGAGAAATTTATGTAAATTTAAAGTGCATTAGGAAAATCTAACTGCTTAAACAAATTCAAGTGAAGAAAAAAAAAATACCTCACATATACGAGGTGTCAGCCCAATGGATGCCTTCAAATAATAAACAGAAAAAAATTTAAATAATATGTTTTCTAACACTCACGCAAAATCTATTTTTAAACAAAAGCCAAGTTTTAAGAAAAGTACAGAATCATAGTGCAGTAATGACTGTATGGTGGATTACAACATAAACAGCCATGCAGCGTACTTCACAACAGCATCTCTGTTTATACCAAAAGTAATTTTAGAGCAATGTACACAGCATTGATGAGAAGTTTAGAGGCTTAGGTTAAATCCAAAAGCTGTTTGATGTAATGATATTGGACATGTCTATGTCAGAGGTGTTGCAGACTAGATGAAGCCAGGCCAACAATGAAACTAGTGTAGCCAGGCCAACAATGAAACTAGTGTAATTGCTCATGAATATTTCTGGGTTTTTCTTATTCTAGTTTTATTTCTTCATGCTATGGCATCACCAAGGAGCCTTGGAACAGCTTTATATTCTAGATTTATAAATTTTGTGTCTCAGAGAGAAGAGGATAGGGGGCTGCTAACAATACCCAGACTAAGTGATCTAAATTTTGCCCAGTCTGCACAGCACTGAAGTAACAGCGTGGTTGTGTGTGATGAACTCTCCTTATGATATGATTGCTCACACTTTAGCAGTGCCAACACACCCTGGGAAAGACACCAGGGCTTAGGTGGATTCTGCTTGCTGAATGGCATGAAAAGCTTTTTTCAGAAGGCACACTTGAAAATGTGTTAAAAGAAGAAAATCCAGGTTCACCAAGTGGACCACCATGGAAAAAAGTTCTGTTTATACCAAACACTGGAACACTGTTTCACAGTGAATATATGTTATTAAAAATCAGCCCAAAGCAGTATTGCATTGGAGAAAGAAATTATTTTTTAAACAAGAAATCTCTTAGAAACACAACATCCAGAAATTTCCTTGAAAATAATGATAATTTCAAATTGTGGCCATTCTGAATTTCTAAGATATTTTCAAAATAGGGTAATACAAATTACTCCTAGTTTGCCACCTATTAACCCAAATTTTAACAATTCTTCAGGCTTTTATGCCATAAAACTTGATTTCACATAAAATCAACAGAGAATATGGTAATAATGTAAATAAATCCTATTGTTGATGTCTATTGAGAAAACAAAATTTTAAAAATCCAAACTCTCATCAAAAGAACAAGCTATGTTAGAACAGGCCTCTTATCTTTGGGGTTTAAACACATTTTGCCCTTATTTCACCTTAAAAATTGAATCCCATGGATGTAGAAAATACTGGTCCCCTTATGCAAACTATTAATTTTTTTTTTCTTTTCAGCAGTATGTTTCACCAACAGCTAAGAATATTCATGGATAAATATCAAATTGCCTTCTATTGCAGCAAAGCAGAGGAAATCATCAACTGAATCCATCAATCTGAGTAGCAAGATTAAAATGCACTGTGGGTGATGCCTGGTAGACAATCTCAGAATGTAACAGCTTCTGTAAATTCCATTCAAATGCGCGTCAAAACCAGAAGTGAAGTATTACTTTCCACAGGCCAATATTCCAAGTAATAATCAAGCCTGTTACAAAACCATTACTGTGAATTGTATCCAGTTTTATTTGTGAAGGTAACTTAATCCCAGCATAGGCCAGATTGCCAAAATATCACCCAGGAATGAACACTTGGTATTATCTTGGTCTACAGTTTTTAAAATCCAGAACTATTCTGAGGTTTTGATTTTTTTTTGTCCTCTAACTCTGTGATAAGATTCATATGTAGTAAGAAGAAGCTTATCTAATAATAAATATTTAAACTACACCACAATTTCTAATATTTTTACCTGGTACTCTATTTTTTACCTAAATGTAAAGGCTCACATTTTATACATTTAAAACTGAATAAAACATGTATAAGCATTCTGCTCAACAAGCACTACAACCACCATTTAAAAATAAAGCAATGTTTCTGCTAGACATCCTGCCCTCAACCCTAAGTTTAAAATAAATGGTGCAACTCACAGGTGTACCCATCATTGTGTAAGTTTTTCCTGAACCTGTCTGTCCATATGCCAAGAGACAGATGTTGTATCCTCTAAATGCACCAGACAACACAGAAGTGCCAAGGTCCTGGAACACCTGAAAAGACCAAGAGAAATAAAACAGTACATGAACAATACGTCTCCCTGCAAACACTCTTCATTACTTGCAGACCTTGCTCCTTTAATAACTCCATGGGAACATTTCTATTTTATCAGACTCAATGTTGAGTGCTCAGCATCCACTTATTAGACCTTCCTTAAGATACTGGTATGCCAAGCATAGTGCTGACAAGGAGCAGTAGTGTTTAAGTGCTTCCCTGCCTGCTATGTCTTATTTTATATTCAGACTATGTGAATTCTTGAGGATCTTTCCTACCCTGAGTGTTTACAGTTCCCATCATAAATAAGACTGAAAGGCATGATCGAAGCTCTTTGATGCAATTACATAAACTCAGCATCAAAATTACAGATCAGAAGCAAAGCAAAGTCTAACCTGCATGCAGATTTCACTCAAGCAATATTTCTATCTGACTCATCTGGTCAGTAAGTGATACCACCAGAGGCTACATGTTTTATCTTCTCTTCCCACCAAACCCACAGTGACATGTCTTTTTCTGCTCATTGTATTACAGAGCCAGGACCTGTTACCACCAAATCCTGTCAGCCTCTCAGGACTTCCAAAGCTTGCACTGGTCTTAGTAAAGTAGGACTGCTGCTAAAGTTGGGCCAGCACTGCCAATCTACCCATACAGGAAGATCTGACCAGTTAGTCCTCCTACTCTCCCTGCTCTTTTTTTTTTTTTTTTTTGATCTTCAGGTGACTCACATTGTGATCACATTCTCAGGACAGCAAAGCCTTGCCCTAGACCAGCTGAGAGGACACCCAGTAAGGTTTGCCAGGAAGTGCATTGTGGATCAAAAGGTTCCAGCAGGCAGACTGCCAACCCCTCTGCACATTATGGCCTTGCAAAAGAGATGTTACAAACATTAATGGTTTTGCTGCTCACAAAGGAAGCTGATTAGTATATATATAGGAATTCAGTGTTTCAGTGCTGTGAAATCTCATCCATTTCACTATTTGCTTCTCTAATGGACAGATTCTCTCATTTGCTTCTCTAATGGACAGATAAACGTACTAAAACTGATCCAAAAATCAATAGAAAAAAAAAATCATTGATATCACCACTTTACCTAAACTACCCAGGAAGCAGGTTGTAAATCCTCTCCTGAGACTTTAGTTTTCAGATCATATTTCAACTCAAACTAGGACAAGATGCTAATTTCCAGCTGAAGAATCAATAAAATTCCTATTTGACAAAATTTGACTACCCCTGTTAGTATTTGTAATGGTATGTGGCATCTCAGAGCATCCACTTCACTAGGATTATCAGCTCAAGAAACTTTTCCATTCAAAACATACAGAGAAAGCCATGAACAAAACACAGGGATACAAATGTAAGAGACAAAGGATAATATACAAATAGAGAGATAGAGAGAGACAAACTCTCCAGTCACTACTGGAGACCATTAAGAGAATGAAACAGAGCTTTGGAGAGGGTCAACCTGGACTTCACAGCCAACAATCTGGAAGAAAAAGAAGAAGCAGGAGAATTTGGGATATTTGAGTGGGGTCTGCAGGGCTGTGTAAAACTCACCAAGGAATGTTTAATGTGAGGAGTATTGAGGCAAGGAATATTAATTAGGAGTAGAGTCCAAGCTGATGGTCAAGGGATTCAGGGCAGAGGTGCTTCCGAGCAAATGCACATTTGTCTGTGAGTAGCAAATTGGGCTATGAGACAAGTAGAAGCCCTGCAAAGACCTTAAAAGGGCTCAGGGTCCTGGGAAAGTTATTCTCATGTGAATTCTCCAGTGAACACTGAACTTTCCCTCAGTAGGAACACCACCAGGATCTCTTCCCTACCTGGTTAGCATGTAAAACTTGCAGGACATCTCTAAGACAGGACACTTAAGTTCAAAGGAGGAAGTTCCTCCTGTGTGAGCACCTCAATGAAATCAGTAGCTGGAAATGTGAATACAAGGGGCAGGAGGAAAGAATTTGATCTAAGTTCAAGATGGCAAGAACTAGTTCCGAAGATTGACAGAGGACCAGAGTCAAGCAGTATAAAGGACTAAGAAATTACAGGATGAATTATCTGGAAGTAAGGGGAGCAAGGCAATACTGTGCCCATTTCAGAGTATCAACATGGAATGAATTCAGGAATTTTGCATGGCTCATTGTACTAAAAGCAGATGGACTGTTTTTAGAAACCCACACTTCACGTGGTAGAACCTCTCACAACAGGGATAAATGCAGCCTAGAGAAATGTCTTGATTCTTGGATAGTTTCCTCATTAAGTGCTGTCCTCCTTTCTGAAGGTTCACAATGGCTCTTTGAGAGTTAGCAACTGAGCTAAGTATAATAAAATGAAATCTTCACAGGTGGCAAGCTTTCAGGATAGCAACACTTAATCAATGTCATCTGGACATTGAAGCTAGTATTTTAGAACAACAGCATTTTACTTCTTGCTCTGTTGTTGAAACTTTTGTATTACACTGTGTAACTCATATAACATTTTCATGGTTAGTTTTCCTAGAGATAAAGTAGGAATAATGCTATCAATTAGTAGAAGATTGTGGGATGTTCTCACTAGTGTTCATAATACCTCTTTGCGATTCTAGAGCATCCATAGCAATTTAAGCCAACTGTGCAAATTATGGGGCATGCCATCTCTCCAAGAGTACCTTGGATGCTCTGAAAGAAAAGCCTCTAACTCCACAGTCTCAGTTAAAGCTGCTACATTTACTCTGTATTAAACACACATGGTTACTCAGATGCTTTATTTCAATATGTTTCAAGTCAGACCCTTCTTAATTAGGCCTTGAGTGAAGACATATAATACAAGCAAAACTGGATACTCTGAAAACAGCGACATAACCCTAGGATTGTGATGCATCAGAATTTAAAAAAAATATTTGCTGAACTTCTATTAAAGGCTGATTTGTACTGTTTTGTTTTCATTCTTTCTAGTAAATTACTCTCCTTCTGTGAGGATAAATTACAATTAATTTAATTGAATAAAGCCTCAATCTAGTCAGAAAAGCCTCTTTGTTTTGGTGTGCTGCAGAAAAAATGGAGAAGTGAAGCACAGCAATGAATTTATTACTTGTATAAAAAGGAAGGAGAGTAATTGAAATCAAAGCTTTTTCTAATATCAGAGGCATTAGTCCAAATACCCATCAGCAATAACAGCTGCAGATTACACAAAAAATCCTCTAATTAATCATTCTGGGCATATGTACTAACATATTTCATGATACAATAGACTGAATCACAGATTTTGCTGATCACGAGGGGGGGGGTGGCAGGGAAAACAAGATTCTTCTGGGAGCCTTCCAAGTCTCACATTTGAAATGAAACTTCAGGAAGATGAGGTTTTTCAAGGAACATGAGCTGGATATGGTTTCCTGCAGAGAACACACCATTTGGCTGAGACAACTCTGTCTTCCCTGCATGGCTGCTCTGCGTGACTGGCACTGTTCACTTTGTTCCACGCAAGAATGAGCCTTTCAACAAAGCCCTAACTGGCTTTGCCATGTCTGTTCCCTGCACTTGTCCAGCTGTATGTGGTCCATATCCCATGGTGATCTGTGAAATATTCTACAGTTTATCACTTGTCAACAATCCTAACAGTGGAAAAAAACCATGCCTTCCTGAAAAAGTTATGAGAAGGCATTAAGACAACTGTTGAATTATCAATATTGAGTTAATCCTATTTAAAACTGAAGACTAGAAAGACTATTTCTTTTGAAATAGAAATGTATTAGAGGTTAAATGAATGTGCCACTCTGCAAACAACCTCTTAAACTCTTTCAGAAAAATTCTGAAGTATGAACTGAAGTCAGCATGGACCACAAAGTAAATCCACACCAAAAATCTGCAGTTAGTATTCAGTTCACCCCTGACAAGAACATCAGGATTTATTACTCAATTCAAAACAAAAAAAAAAAATTGATAGAACAAACTGAGATATGGTTTTGGGTTACTTCTTAAAGAATGCTTGAAAATTTGAACCTTTCCACAAAGTCCATTTTTAAAATGTTGTATGAGGAATATCAATTGGAAATGCACCTTGTCTTACCAAAAGTAAAAAAATTGGAGGAATCTAGGAGATTTCAAAGAAGGATAGCACCTTCCTAAGGAACAGTGATGACCATGTGCCAGAAGACATTTCTTTTTCCCTTTGCATGAACCTTTATAAATTGAGTTTCACAATACTAAAGTAGTAAAACTCTTCCTCTTTAGAAATTGGAAACATGTTTTGCAATTAGATTTGTGAGTAATAAGCATAACAATCTTTTTCACTACTAGGAGATTTATAAGAGCAATAGTCTGTTCTGATTCTTTCCTATTTTGACAGCAGAATCAGAAATCTTCTCACTGCTCTCCTTTGCTAGCCTAAAAGCCAGAATTTATAGTGGGTTTTTTATGTCTTTCCTAAATAATGAATTTTCAAGACACTGAAAAATACCTTATTTATTAGCCTGAGATTATATCTCATTTTATCGCATTAGACCTGCATGTCTGTGTATAAATATGCATTAGCAGACAGACGACTATATTTTTATTCGGATATATTTTTTCTAATATATTTTTCTGATTTTTTTTTCTAATATATTTTGTTCTACTGCTAAGAAATAAAATATGGCATGGAGCATATCCAGTTACTCACCAAAAGTGAAAGAATTTTCAGATTTCATTTATTAATAGTAATGATTTGGGACTTTAGGTTAAAAATTGAAATTTTTGCTCTGATATTAAAAGTGTGAAGACTTTTGTTTTCAAATTCTTCTTTTTAAAAAGGCTTATTTATCTTTGAAAAAAAGTTTGAGCATATTCTATTTCTCCCAACTGCCTATGCATATTATAAAGACTTTTTTTTTTCTTTTATATTCTTTGACTCCTTAGTTATTACCAAACCAATGGCCTGTGGATAATCCCTTGAATCTACAACCTCTCTGTGACACAGACCAAGACAGACACAAGTGTGTTGACTGGAAGTTTTTCTTTTGTTTCTCCAAAAGGTTGGAGATAATTAAACTGTTCTCTAATGCATGAAATTCAAACTAATGCTACTGACTTTGTAAAACAAGGCTCAGTTAATATCAGTACCTTTGACTTTTCTTTGAATTAGTATGCATTGAATAGATACACATCTAGCACAGCTAGATCACAACAAATACATATTTTACATTGTAAGTGGAAGGGACTCTCTTTATTCTCTGATAGCATCCCTCTTAGACTAATAAATGCTTTAATTGTGAAGATAATGGGGTCATTCTATCAGAAATGAAGGTTTGGCAATACAAATTTCCTGACCATAAAACTTTCCTTTCCTAATCCAATCAGAACCTGGATTGCAAGAAGAAAAAAAAAACAATTTTTTAAAATTACAGTAAATTGACTGTTATGTTTTGGGGTTTAATAATTTGGGCAATTGAATATTTTTCCAAGTCACTCAAGCCAAGTCTCAGAGTCACATGAAAAAAAATCCAGTAAACTTCCAAGTACAACATGTAATGATAAGTTTGCAAGTATAAGGATCAATATTGAAAAAAATGAATTTTCTGGCACTCAGGGCTCTTCTCCCCTAAGTAATTTCTGGAAAATAAGACTTGCATTTTGCTTTGAGAATAATGAACAAGTAAGGACCAGCTTTGACTGAAGCAGAGGAAAAGGGAGGAGAAAGCAGAAAGAGGAAGCTACAACTTTTAGGAACAGCAAGTTAATAGAATAGTTTATCAAGTCTTATTTGGACAGCATCTATTTTCTTATTTGCCAGTGTCTGAAATGCTCAATGTGTAATAGTAACATTAGGACATTATATCAAACTTGGAAATCTCAGAAATTTCAAGAGAGTTTATATGGTAAAGGCAAAAAAAAAAAAAAAAAGGATTTTTGAATAAATAAAATTGCTACGTGTTACAGGCATAGTTCACAAGCATCATCATTGACAATTCATCTAACGCAGTTTAACTGAAAAACATTAGGCTAAAGTTAGAATGCTAAGATCTATTCCCACACCTAATAACTAGGACCAAAATCAAAAGACAATTATCCTCTTGCACAGCACAATTAAAAATAGCCTTTAAAATACCCCAGTTTAATAAAAGTGGAAAAGATTCAACTGAAGCAGGACACACAGCCAAAAGCTGCTTTTGACCACAGAACCGAGTGACTTTATAAAGGTTGAAAAAACTCAACAGCCAGGTTTTCATTAAAGATTTGCCATGCAAGCAAGAAAAGGAAAAACTTCCTCATCAATAAATAGAAAGCTTCAGAGTATCAATGCAACTGCAGCAGACACAGATATAGAATGAATTAAATATTAAAGAGGTGCTGTTATTTACTATACCAACAAAATCACACTCAGCCAATAGGGTCAGGGCAGTTTGAGTAACTGCATAAAGTCTAAGAGGCTCAGTCCTGCAGTATCTGTTTGCCACAGTCTCCACTATGAATTACAGATATGCTGCATCTCATATTTGGTGTGTTTTCCTTCCAGAGCCTTGTCCGCCTCAAGCTGTTGCTGTTTGGGTTACACCTAAATGACGTTTAATTCAATTGCTGCTACATCTCGAGTGTAGCCTCCAAGATTCAGATTTAAGGGGAAAAAATATTACATTAAATAGAATTATACAGAACTAAGCAATTCTTGCCAAAAAAATGAAAGCCTTCATCCCACAATCTTTACAAACTCCTCAAGATTAATTTAAATAAGAAGGCAGAAGGAGAATGCAAGGAAGGAATATGTAAAAACAAATCTAGGAGGTTGTTGCGATAATGCAAGGCTTTTTCTGCACGTGTTTTGTCTTAAGAAATATTACACAAATGTCAGCCGAAGGGCTTTCTGTACACGGCCAGAGAAAGCACAGAGGGAAGCACATTATGCTGATCAGATGCACAGAACCCTCCACTGTGACATTTGGATTACTTCAGCAACATTACTCCTTGGTTTGAATGGATAAAGCGGAAGGGGGGAAGGCATCGGTTGGTTAGTTTGGGAACGTTTTTCTCTCTTAACAAGAGGCCCAGCTTCACAACCAGGATTATTTCTTTTCCTTCTCTCTATCCTGCCTTTTCAGTTTCTTTTTCCCAGTCCAACCGGAAGCAGGGCTGTGAAAGGGACGGCTTCTCTCCAGCTCAAGCAGCTTGGCCCCTGGCAGAGGCATTTGCAGCAGAACTTAAGAGACAGTTCTGTTCTTGGCTCTGCCAACAGACTTCCTGTGTGTCCTTAAATCTCTTTGTGCTTTAATTCTCCCTGTGAGAGACAACAATGATTTCTTTGTTCTTCTTATCAGGTGTAATTTTTTTCCAGTGGAAAAACTATCTGCTCTGTGTGGTAATGTACGGACACACACTAAATTTAACAGCATGAAAGTTCAAGCTTGATTAAGGTATTTAGGAGAAACCATAAAACAAAAATACTAGAGAAAGTCACAGGTAATATGTAACAAAACTATTGTTCTTCTGTGGAGAACAGGAGGGAAAATATTGGATTCTAATTAAGTTGAGTTGTGGCTTTACATTCCTGCCATTTTATTGCTGAATTACATATTCATGAAAATACACCTTATTTACTAATTTTAAAAAATCTTGCATTTTGAAAAAAGGAAAAAGTCTGTGCTTACCACATCAGTCTAATTTATAAATGTTCTGATAGAACTTGAACTTTTAAAAGTTCTAAACTGCTTCATCACCAAGGACACAACTCCACTCTCTACTTCTTTTATTCTTTTCTTTTTTATAAAATCGCTGGTATTCTGCTGTAAACATCAACTTGTGTATTTTCATCTGCCTGTACAAAAGCACATAGCTCTCATCTCTTTTCCTTTCCAACAGGGTTTCCTATTGTGTTATCATTGATTTATAGAAGAGCAATTTTTATGTAATAGCCATATAATCCAAACTCTACAGCATTTGACACTACATCAATATTGATTTAGCTCAGTCCAGCTAGATTTGTCATAATAAAGCTTTCTACACTGAAAAACATCTGACAATTTTTGGCTTTACTAATGAATACTTTAAGATTCACACATAGCATTTTGTGGTTTTGGGGTCTTTAAAACTAGATAAAAACTTCAGTAAGCATCCTTGGGGAAAGGAAGAAGATTGGAAGCAAATGGCTAGCTACACACAACTTTGCAACAATGTCTACAAACCACTTAATGAGCAGATGAGAAATGAAGTGGTTTCATTTCTCTGTCCCAAGAACCTGGAACTACAGGTTTGAGTGCTGGGTTGGATGTTAGAGGTACAGATTTAATTTCTGTGCTGTGCATCTTCAACAGCAGAACAGTAACATTGTGACTTAGACCAGTGCCAGAAATACCCCAGGAAGGAAAATTTTTCCTGAGTGATTTCTGGGCCAGACCATTCAATAGTGGAACCACGGGGGAAGCTAAAATCTTCAGCTTTTCAAAAGGTCTAGCAAAGGCTAATGTCACAGGTGGAAGAAGCAACACAATATTCTCTACAGTCACACTGTTTTACTCCATGGCCAGATGTTTTAGACGTGTCATTCCCCTGCCCCAGATATTACTTCATGCCAGAAATATAATGGAAGTTGTGACTCTAAATGTTGTGATACCATTGTTATCTGTGCCTGAATGACTACTGAAAAGAAATAAGAATAAGAAAAAGGCAGAGCAGTTAATTTTACTGATACTCTTAAAATGAGCAAAATAAGTACTGAGAGAGTTTAGTGGGTTTTTTATACGGAATGATATCTCTCTTGCAGTGAAGAGAGCAAGGAAGAAACGATGGATTATAATGAAGTTATAAATATCCTGCATTTTCTCCCACTGCCTCTAGCTCTTGGCTAAGATCCCAGGTCATTAGCGGATGTCTGCGATTCCATGTGAAAGAACGTAAAGAAAAACAACATAAAATTACCAATTTTTTTGTACAAGACAGCAGAGATAAATACCCATTCTCATCTGTGTCTCTGAAAATAACTGCTCCTTAATTTTGTGAGAAGACTGAGGATGGAGATGGAAAAAAGATTGTTCCTTGACTTTCTTACCAGGAGGTAGAAGGAAAAAGTAGTAATTTAAATTTCTCAGTAATTCAGTAGAGGCTAGTAACTGTTTGAAATACTCAGAAAACAGCACAATGACACTATCAAGACAGATTTCTGCTTTTTTTCCATCATCTGGAAATAGGTATTCTCTTTTCATATGTCATCTAGCTCAATTTGATATTTTTGCTATTAGATCACCAGCTCTTAAAACTACAACACTGGAAAAGAATTCTTAAGCCTATAAAATATACTTTCCTAGCAATCAGCTCATTTTTTTCACCTTCATACAAGAGACCAAAAGAATGTAAAAATTAAACAAAAGAGATGACAAGACATTGAAAATAGTTATTTTTATCAATAATTGTTTTTAAATGCCAGCAGAAATTCTACAAGGTATATGCTGTTTGTAAAACTATCAGCAATGGCTGCATTTCAATGATACTCAAACCCAATATATTTCACGTCATGCTCCTAGAACTAAATTTTCTTCATTAGCATTATTTTATCTGGGGAGAACCTTGCAAGTGCTCATGGAACTCACTGGTGCTTGTTCTTAACTGTACCTCAGATTTCAATTTTTTACAATTGCAATGATGAGGCTGTTGGAATCAAGCTGTAAGCTGATTCTACACTACATTATAGACATATATTCTGTTTATAAATTGGGATGTTAAACAAGGGATAGCAGTATATTTTGTTAATAAAGCAATGCTCGTCATCTATTAAAAAATATATTTATGCTGTTACTGCACAAACCAGAAGCATTGGCACTTTACTGCAACAGTTTCTAGTTTAAAAGAAATTATGCCTCCATAACTGGGGAGATGAGAAAGTTTTAAGGACACTTATTATAACACACTGCAGTTGCCTCTACTTTTATTTCACAGGAAGAAAAAAAAAATCCTCCTAGTTTCAGGCACCAGACTTAGGACTATACCTGTTTTAATCATCAGAGAGATTTTTATTTCTGGGGCAGTTTTTAGAATATTTGCAGGGCTTGTGGGTGCAGCATAAATTGGGTAGAAAACTGGCAGGATGGCCAGGCCCAGAGAGTGGTGGTCAATGGAGTCACGTGCAGCTGGCAGCCGGTCACCAGTGGTGTTTTCCAGGGCCCAGTACTGGGGCAAGCCCTGTTTGATATCTTCAGTGACCTGGACGAGGGGACTGAGTGCACCCTCAGACAGTTCACAGATGAGGCTAATTTGGGTGGGAGTGTTGATCTGCTGGAGGGCAGGAAGGCTCTGCATAGGGATCTGGACAGGCTGCATCAATGGACCAGGCCAGTTGCAGGAGGTTCAACAAAGTGAGGTGCCAGATCCTATAGAACCCACCCAAGCACTGCAAGCTTGGGAAGAGTGGCTGGAAAGCTGCCCAGCAGAAAATGACCTGAGGGTGCTGATTGACACTGGCTGAACACAAGCCAGGGTGGGCCCAAAAAGACCAAAGTCATCCTGGCGTGTATCAGCAATATTGTGGCCAGCAGGACCACGGCTGATTGTTCCCCTGTACTTCGCACTGGTGAGGCCATGCCTCAAATCCCGTGCCCAGTTTTGGGCCCCTTGCTACAATATGGACATTGAGGTGCTGGAGTAGGTCCAGAGAAGGGCAGTGGAGCTGGTGAAAGGTCTGGAGTATGTGTCTTATGATCAGTGGCTGAAGAAGCTGAAGTTGTTTAGCCTGGAAAAAAGGAGGCTCAGGGGAAATCTTGCCAGTCTGAACAACTACATGAAAGGAGGTTGTGGTGAGATGTGGGTGAACCTCTTCTCCTAGGCAACAATTGACAGGATGAGAAGAAACAGCCTCAAGATGTGTTGGGAAAGTTTGGATTGGATATCAGGAAAATTTCCTTCACTGAAAAGGTTGCCCAGGGAAGTTGTGGAGTCACCATCCCTGGAAGGGTTCAAAAGATTTGTGGATGTGGCAACTGGGTACATGGCCTAGTGATGAACAAGTTGGTGCTACATTAAAAGTTGGACTTAATCATCTTAGAGGTCTTTTCCAACCCTAGTAATTCTGTAGAATAGCTTGGACTTTTAAAGCTCATCTACTCCACCCATTCCGCAATAAGCAGGGAACAGTGACATTTCCACTGGTTAAACTCCTTTACAGCAGTGGGACTAATTTTATGCCTGTCTCTTGAAACACCTACCTGACAGGTCTGAACTAAAAGTGCAGCTGATGTCCACAAAAAGGATGTGAAGGAAAAATCTACACACTTTTATGAATTCAGATATGACATCAATGTATATTGAGAAGATCAAGAATCACCAGTCAAATTCCCAGAAGCAAGTTTCTTGACTGTGATTCAGCTCTTCAAATAGTCTTGCAATATTAAATACTTATGTTTGGTTTCTTCTAGTGCAAAAAAAAAAAAGAGAATGCTTTCCATGGTATGTCCCACAACTTTAAAAAGAAATAAAAAATTATTTGGAGCTGTACAAAATCCTATGGAAATAAAGTAGTTTCTAAATTTGTATGGGTTTTAGCAGTTTCCAGGAGAATCCAAACAATGGGAGGTAATTTAAGGTGACTAATGAGTTCATAGAGAGAGGTTTTGGCATCCTATTCTCAACAATATATTAAGATTGAAGTTTGACAGGGCTAGTGGTTCAGTAAATTGTTATTTCTGTTCTTTTGCAAGGTCATTGGAGCTCTGTTCACTTCCAATTTACGAGGACTGCGTATTAACAGCCAAAGCTCCCATGAACAGCCACAGCTCACTTAACTAGAAATGTTACATTAAAAAAAGGCGCAGAGTATCAGTTTCTTTTATTTCAGCTCTCCTAGGGGCAGAAATTACTCAGGCTGGACAGAACTAGTGCTTTATACTGTCAGTCTCTTCCCTGCTTACTTCATACCACACCAGCCTCAAAATTGGGCAAGGCATTCTATGAAGATTGTTCAATAGTTCATACTATACTTTAACTATCATAAAGCAAAAAGCAGGACGGTTCACATCACCTGTAAAATTTCTAAAAAGTGTTTGTAAATATAGAAGAACCCGACTATCCCAATACTCCCACAGAGCAAAAGATCACACCATGTATTTTCAAAAATTCAAAGATGCAGATCTTCTAAAAAATCAGTAAACCCCCCCCAGGCATCAGAACCAGGGAATCTTCATGTTCCAATTAAGGTCACATACTTGTGTGTCATTACAAGCCTAGTAATAACCAGATCATTGGTATTACCAGGATGAACAAAGACCCTTTGGCAAACTGTCAAAAAGAAAAAAAATTCATAGTATCATGGCAAGGCACTGCCTGTGAAGAACGCATTGGAGTTACCCTCTCAAACATGATGTTTTCTAGATGTTTCTCTCAAAGAAACATGTTCTCTCTAGATGTTTCTCTCAAACATGATGTTTCTAAAACACCAAACTTTTAAAATATTCCGAGGAACATATCTGATTGCATAAGAAAACCAGAATTTTTTTCCCCTAATAAAACACATGAAAAGTTGTGATACAGAAAAATGAGAGAGAATGAAGAAATTTCATCATCATTGAAAGCTCTTGAAGATGCATTAAATATTATTCCTTTACAAATTAAGAGTTTATGCTATGCAGCATATCAAAATGGGCAAGAAATGAACAAGCAATGAGCAGAGGCAGATAGCTAGATATTCAGAAAACATATTTACAGAGGAATGAAATGCAGGACATTAATGCATTTGCAGGATTTATCTAGCTGGATGTTGCTTCTATATATTGTCAGCTTATTGATATTATAGTCTATAATAAGGTATAAATTTTGTCACTTATGGTTGCAACTTAGTTGTCGGTTCTATCCCAACATATGTTTAGTGTATCAAACATTTGCTAAATCAAGAAATTTTAAATACATGTCTCAGCTCTTTTTTAATACAAGTGTCTTATTACAATAAATGGATTCAGAAAAAAACAGATTCACATAAAACCTCAGGATGTTCTCAAATATGCCAACCTATTAATCTGTATTTCTACTTACACTACTTCCTCTTTTAGATAAAGAACAGTCACATTCAGCTAGAAATTCAGATATTAGAGAATATTGTTACTGTTTCAGAAGACTATTGAATATAATGACCCCATGTTAAAGTTAGTTGGTGATTTCCAAACAGCTGTGCTGTTTAAAGATGACCATCCATCTCCCTGGGAATTTGGTGCAGACTCTCTCTTTTCAGACTTCAGCAGAAGCATTGGGTATTTCTTACATTCAAGATCTGTATACTCTGCTCTAACAGCAAAAGAAGGCCACAGCATTTGCAAATTCTTTTAAAATGCCTGCCTGCTTTGATCAAAGCTGCTCAAACAGGTCAAAGTAGCACAGCACACTGTACAATTTAAAACATTTCACTTCTAACATTTATTTTTTTAGTAGTCCCTCAATTACTTTGAAAAAATCAAAGCCTCTCTTGAAAAGGATTTTTAAAAGTTAAAGATTTTTAATAGTTTTATACTATTATTCTATGTGTAAGATTGTTTCCTCTATTTCTGTTATCAAATAATTTCTCTCCCCAAGTCCTTTTCCTCATTTTTAGAAATTAATCTGTTAACCAGAGTCAGACTGCAAGAAGGGCAGACTGAGATTCTTTCCCAACTGTATCAACCCACAACTCTTCAGCCAGCTCCCATCAACAGCAACTTAAACATGCCCAGCCCATATGACACAGAACAGCCCATGTTCAGACTATCAAGAACTCTCAGCCACCAAGGCAGGGTGGCCACATGAAAACTGCCAGTCAGGAATAATCCTGGTCTCTGCCAGTTCCTGGGCTGTACCTACAAATCATTACAAGAAGTACCAGCTATCCCAGGCCACACAGCACCAGCACCCACTCTAATAGTTTAGCACTATGGATGACCAAGCTGCAGTGCTCATGGAATATTCCCTGGCCTGTACAGATACAGCTTCAGTTTGCTATGAGGAAAAAAAAAAAAATAAAACCAACTCTTAGCTGATAAAATGAGGGGCAAAAGATGACCTTCTAATCAAGATGAACTTTGAATCTCCTTTGCTTCCTCTTTCAACTCAACATGCCAATGAAATTCAGTTGCAGAAAGCCTCTTGCATTCATAATAAATGGAATAGAAAAAGATTACATTCCATATATTGTAATAAGCAACAAATTTATGCAAATGACACACAGTAGGAAGCGAGACAATAAAAGCATTGTGGTGTACTGAGCACAGTCAGACACGCAGAAATGATGTAAAGGAAAACATGAATAGCTGAAAGCAAGTTTCTGCAATCCTCCAAAATCTTTATGTTTTCAAACTAAATGTATCTTCAAGGCATTGGCAATTCTTTTGAGTTTCTGCTGAATTTGAGTTTAAGTTAAAAATATAAAAGCTACCTGAGCACAGGCTTTAAATTATCTTATTTTCCACTCATAAAAATCAAAACAGTTGCTAATTTTCTGAATATGAATTGGAAATTCAGTTTCAATTTCTTGTTTTAGAGCTATAAGACACATTAAAAATAACAAAGAGATATCACAGGGTTAGCTGTCAAAAAAACCCCAAACAATCAAAAAAGAACAAGTAACAGCCTCAAGTTGTGGACTAGAGCATTTCACAATCATTACAGAAATGAGATTAATTTTGGCTTTAAAATTATAACTGGCTCCACCAAACCCTTTCACTTGATTGGAATTTGAATGTGCTAGAATACAAAAAAACCACCATTGCTTCAATGATAAATTCCTATCAACTCTCTCTCTAAATCTTTAATATGATTCAATCTTTTCTCCTACTTCAAAACAGCTATAAGAAATGCTCTTCCTTCTAATAAAAAAAATTAAAAAAAGAGAAAAGAAGAAAAATCATAAAAAAGACAAAAGCAAGTAGGTTTCAGACCTTGCTTAGATAATGAAAAGGAGACTAAATCCAGAGAGTCATACATTTCAAAGCAGAACTTGTGTTCTATTAGGAAACAGATTACAACATGCCCCAATAAGAAATAAATATTTGTCAGTCATGAACTACATTGGCCATTACTTCCAGTCATTAAGAAACAGGATGCAACTAAGAACATCAGAATAAGACAGACTGAGGAAAAAAATGGCCTTAGAGCACTTACTAGAGCAGCATGATGACTTCATGCATGCATGCATGATGTAGGGTGACCTCAGTCATCCACCCTCACCAACAGCATTGCCCTGCACAGGAAGGTCCTGCAGGTGGTGTGTGACAGGCAGGTACAGCTCCAAAGCCCAAGTGAAGCAAGCCCCAGCGTGTGCACCACAATGCCCACAGCTAAAGGAGCCCTTTCCTATTCTGCAGATGGAGCTCACATAGATGCACCTCTCCTGCCCCAAAAGGACAGGGAGCACCACAGCTCTCAGGGACATGATGCAAGCAAGCTTTTTGATCATTCTTTCAAGGATTCAGGTTACCCACTGGTTGTGTGGCAAAGTGATTATTGTGGTCTTTACTGTCCCGGTCATAGACTGTCCCAATAGGACTCACTTCAAAAGACTATGAATCATTGCTCAGAGGTTTTTGACTTCTAAAATCCATCAGAAAATCTCATTTTTTCACATTGAGGATTACAACATGTATTACCCATGAACCTTTCAACAACAACAGTAAAAAGAGTTTCTTTATTTCTAAATCTACAAGCAGTTATTCAAATTCACTTTCTGCTATCATAAAAAGACACAGTCAGCAAAATCCAACACAAGATAAAACATGTCTCCCTTTGTTCTGTTGCTCTGCAAAGCAATTGGCTTTTTCATGGATGATGCAATACTGAAGCCCAGTTTAAATGTTACGTGAGAGATCTTTTACTAAAATCAAGATCTAGACAAAACTTGCAGAACATTTATGGATTCAGAAATTTTGAGCTACCAAAAAGCGTAAAGCAGTCCTGCACCAGTAATTTGGGCTCTCCCACTTAGTCATATTCCAAATGAAACAAAATCCAGAGATATAGACAATTCTCTAAAACGACATGTTAAACTGACAAATATAAACTTCCCTGAAAGCACGCCTACTTTACATTGAATAAAAAAATTCCCTAGCATTTTCTCTTTCCAGTTCTCCAATGCTAACCAGAGAAGGCTTTCCTTACATACCTTTATCTATGAAATCTTAATAAAATAAAAATCCATAAATATAAAAAATTAGACAACTTTAATTAATTCTGGTCTGGATCCTCACACTTTGTTAGATTAATTTTTCAGACCTGGTGTTTTATTTGTAGGTCTGTCACATGGGGTGGGATGAAGTGCATACTCTTCAGAGAGACTTGGCTCTTCATAAGAAAACCTGCCAACAATACCATAAAAGCACTAACTATTGATGATACAATCCATGTACACACTCTTAAGCACATATGTGTGTGCAGGAAAGGGATGGCTGAAAATGGAAAACACTTGCAATAACAGTAGAACAGAAGATGTGATCTATTCTAACATTATTAGGAGTCATATTGGAAGCAATCAGTACTTACAGACACACATAAGAAAAGCCCAGTCAATTGAGGAAAGTATCTGTTGCCATTCAGCATCTCAGGAATGAGACCCATCCAGCAAGGACTGATTCAAATGGTCCACTCCAAAACTCATTAATCAACTAATTCATGTGGCAGTGATGTAGTTTGGTAAGACATCCCTCAAAATACATTTGTGAATCTAAAATACAGAACATCAGCTCCCCTCCTTCAGATGAGAATGTCCTAACATTGTAACACTGAAGTTATAAAGAGTGAGAACTGCCCCATGCTGGTGTGTGCATCTGAGGGTAAGGAAACCTAAACTGACACTCAGAATTTTGATTTTGATGTGCTGAGGCTACATGTAAATGTTTCTAGGCTGAATTAATGTTATTCATCGTCATTCTATCTTACACAATATAAAGGAACTGCCATCAGAAACTACTTTGTCAGAAAAGCCACAACTGAATGGAGACGTTAATTTTGCTTTTCACATACAAGTTCTCAAGGGCAGGCTTTTTTGTTGATTAAAAATGAAGCTGAATAGGGTGTCAACATGCAGGTGCTCAGATACAGCCAAAGTGATGATTCATTCAGTTTGTGTTCAAGGCCACACACACATCTCCCGGAGACATAGCATCTTAGTTAGCAGAAAAATCTAAAAGCCAGCTCCTACTGAAGATAAATAAAGTGAGCACAAATTTACAAAAAAGGGAAGGGTTGCTTTTTGCTGTAATGTAAAGAACAACTGCTGATCATACCAGACACTTTAATAAACAGTGAAACTGGACACATGCATATTGTTTATCAGACTTCAGCTACTTATGCATGCAAGTCCAATCTCATGTCTCCAACATGTCAGAAACATGGCTCATTTTCAGAGATAAATAAGCTGTGTGGAACTCGATCACAGCTGTTGCAATAAACATATCTCACTATTCAATGCTAGCACAGTCCTGCCCAACAAAATCTTTCAGAAGGAAGCTGCCCACTAAAAGAAAATAAAATCTCACCACCCAGAGAATAAAATGTCCAAAGCTGGACCAGTCTCCCAGGAAAGTCTATCAACATCCTCCTATCCAGTGACTTCAGAACTCACAGACCTACATGATCTTGGAGACTTAGCTGAAGTTCTGCCTAATTTTTCCATAATTTCAGCTCCCAAAAGACAAGTCTAACAAAAGTTATTCACATAGCACTGATAAGATTGGAGAAAAAACACCCCAAGTTAAAGACTAATCTTGGAAGTACCATGAATATGACCTTCCCTTCTGTGAGTTGCCATGCTGTGGAAATTCTTACAGATGAACAAGGGAACCTGCTTGCAAAACAGAAAGAGTTTAGAATAGTCCTTATATTAGATCAAAAGAGGGGGAAAAACCCACTATTTTATGAACATGGAGAAAAAACTGTGGTGTGATTACATAGAGGAATTTAAACAATGAATGTCCATCTGCAAGTAAGAAAGAACAATCAACATCCACATACAGCTTATCTATGTAGAAGATTTTTTTTTTCTTAAAAACATCTGTATCTCACAGCTTAACCACAGTTAATTTAAAAAGAAAAAAATCATCTATCCAAATAAGGGTATTTTGCAGGTGACTTCAGAAAGTTTGCAGATCATTATACAAGTTCTTGGTTTTACTTGTAAGACATGCAAGAATCACAAGATTTGTAGAATTCAGATGGTGAGTGTGCAGGCTCGCTGCAAACATGCACAACACCTCACAACCCAAAAAACTTGATCATTTTTTACTTTTAAGTTGCTGAAGGCACTTACAGGTCCTTACAATATTATTTAGTGAGTTATACTGAGTGCCTATTGTAAAGAATGTGCTCTGTGTATCTAGTAAGCAATGCTCAGTGCCTAGCAGGGAAACAATCAGTGAGCATGAGCATTAGCAGTTGGAACAGTCAGAAAATGTCTCATTTCATTGTTTGTTAAACAGTTAACTGTTTTCCCTCAGCTTAATCCTTTTTTGTGTTCTCCTGTTTTGGCTTCATATTTGAAATGTATCTGCATTAGGCCACAGTGACCTGTGAATGTGTACAGCTATACAACTATTTCTACCAATCAATTCAATGCCTCAATAAATTGAAAATCAACTTGATTCTTTTTGTCTTCCAACAAAGCCTGCTTTGAAGTTTGCAATTATTCACAATAATTCCCAGCGAAGTTTTCAGCAAAGAAGTCTTGGTAAAGTCAGAAAGAATGACCTTATTTGATCACAAACTGAACACAGCAGCTGTGCTGCTGGCAGACGATCTATAACATGCACTCATGGTGGCTTCCCTGCCTCCATCATAATCTGCTATATACTGATCCAATTATTGCACAAAAAGCCCTTTTCTTATTGCACACTCTCCTTTTCACTTCTGTCTCACTCTGGATTGAAGGAAAAAAAAAAATCTTGTGGATGGAATGCTTACTGCTTTTCAAATATTTCGTGCGAAAATGCCATTTACACCCACAGCTGCTGCTGCCTTCTCTTTCTCCCTTCTTTTACAAGGAGGGGGAAAGGACAGAGAGAGAAAAAAACCTGAATAATTTTTCAAGATATTTAAATTAGAAGTTCATTGTATTATATATTTTTTATAATTAAGCTCATATGACAGATAACAGATTTTGATTTTATCCTGATAACTTACAAGACAATTTAAAATTTGAATCTTGCAGGGAATGCACAGAGGCACGGAAGTGTCACAAACTCAGTTTAGAGATGGAATGATCTTTCAGGTAAAGTTGTTTGGCACATGATTTTGTTTGCACTTTAGAAAAAAAAGAAAGGAATACAGTGACTTATTTTGATGAAGAGTTGGAAAGTATGTTGCAATATTTTCCTTCCAAACAATGCTGTTGTGTAACTTTTCTAAGCTTTTGCAGTTAAACATGCAAAACAAGTAAACAAATCCCTTGGGGAAAAAAACCCCACAACCCTAGTGCCATATTGGAAACTTTGCATCCTAAACATCTGGTTCTTTATTCACTTTTCAGTTATGCTCTGACAAGCAACTAAAAAAAAATCTGGTCAGCCCCTTTCCCCAACTACTTTTTGTAGCTGGAAATAGTATAAAACCCAGCTATGCTGCAAAGCCAGACATGATGGAAAGCACTTAGGATACTTTTTAAACAAATAAGAAATGAAAAAAAAAAAAAACTCTTCACAGGGCTATTCTATCACGTGAGCCATCAGTAACCCCCATTTCTGCCTTCAGAGCAAAGAATAATTTTTCCAATGAATGTATTTATAAACAAAGAGAAACATAATTAGATAATGTGTTTGAAGAGAAAGGAGCTCTTCCTAGCTACACATGTGGAATGGGCAGACAGGCAAAGAGAGCCTGTGTTACTTGGCTAAAAAAGTTTAGAAATAAACAACCTTTAACTGAACATGTCTTGCTTTTGAACAATCTTGTAAAACCCTCAGTGGCTCAAATACACAGTGGAGGTGCACCAAAAAAAGGATCAAAGTTATTCTTTCACTTACATTAGTAAACCAGTGCTGAAGAATAGGAAGGTGTAGGGTGAGAAGGCCAAGAAATTATGAGCAGTTACTAGATTTGCAATAAGATTTGTTTTTATCCTCTTACTGCTTTCTTACTGCAACACCATCCTGATTTATTAAGGTAATACTCCTCACATGTGACACATCACAAAGCACCCCCTACATACAGGGAAATCCATAACAAAATCTTGAAAACACTACTTTTTTTTTTTTTTTTTCCTTTGATAGGCAGATACTTCTCTTCAAAAAAGACAATATAGTCTTTCAGGGAAAAATATGCAAGAGTATGTAATCACTCAGTTATTTAACCACTGTGCACTCATATTTCTTAGATGTACCTCAAAGACAGTTATCTTTTTGTTTGGCCACAGCCTTTTTGGTCAAGGGCTTTTATGGATATATCTTAGAAGGGCCATTGAGAGACACAGTATTACTGAGAATGATAATATTCAGAGAGACACTGAAGGAATATTCACACCAGCATAAACCCAATATACTGTGTCAAACCAAAATAACGCACTTATCAGGTCAAGCCCAGAAATCTAAAGTCCTTTGACTGATATGAATATAAATTATTTAATTCTAAAGGAAGCCTGAGGAAAAAATTCTAAAGTCTAAATTATTATTTCCCTTATAAACACTATAATCTCCATTAAACTATTGCACAAAGGTATGAAAAACTAAGCTACAGAAAGCATTTCAAGAAAACCCATTCAGAGTTTTGGATCCCACTGAAATCAGTGCTGGTTGGGAGCTTAACCTTTTCTGGATTTCATGATATCTGCTGCTCAAAGCCTATTAGTCATGGAACATGCTGCTGTTATCAAAAGGAACAGATTGCCCCACATCAGCTGTCTGTGGCAGCTCTGTGTGTAAATACCTGCTGGCACATCCTGTGGGTCGGTCTGCCCACCGCGGGTACCGAGCGCGCACAATACCCGGATGGGAAGCGTGGCTGCAGGGGAGCTGAGGACTGAAGCTACAAGAATACTTAATGTTTGCATGTGTTCCTGTGTTTCTTGCTCTTCTGCAAAATAACCTTATGATTTTGCCTAACTGTGCTTGCTGAAACTTTTTTTTTCTCCCCAAGTTGAAATACATTTTTTCATCAGTAGGACTTAAATAAGCTCTTATGTAAGTTTTGCAATATTTTTTAACATTCTCCTCTGTTTAGTGGAGCTAAAACAGATTTGGGGAAACATTCACTAAGAGTTATTTAAGGTTTTGCAAGGGAAGCTCAAAAGATTGAATGCCAGACAAAAATTTGAGTAAGTTTATACTTAGAGGTTTGTTTCTGAGACAACTGTACATGTCTCACAGCACTTCTTTAATAACTATCACATTCAACCAGCAGAAAGAATCAGCAAGCTCCCGGAGACTACATGTAAGAATAAAATGTATAACCCCAAAAAACATTAAAATAACATCATCACACAGCATTTTCTCTGCAAAATGAAAATGTGTCATGAATCTCTAGGAAAGGATAGTCCCATAAGTATATAATGGCCAAAGAGTGATGGATTTCCAAGATGGTCTTTGGAAAACAATCCTGAACTACACATGTTCCTGAAGATATCTGGGGAGGAAGGGAGTGGGAAGGAAGTAATAATCACACAAAATTCCCCCTTTACTAAAGAAGATTTTGTACCAAATCAAAATCACTTCCCAAAAAAACCTTAGGGATATGGGGAGACACAACAAAACTACTTTATTGTTTGGAAGTAGTAAAGCCCAAGTGCAGACAATCAGTATTTTCCTTCTGTGAGACTGAACTAATTCTGCATCAACCTGTGACAGAAGAAATCTGAACTTTGTCTCAAAAATGGCAGGAAAAGGAGCATCACCTCAAGTATAACACTTTTGTGGGCTTGGGCTTTTTGTTGGTTTGGGGTTTTTTTGTTTGTTTTGTTTTCTCTTTTGAATTTGGTATTTCTGTGGGTGGAGGGCTGTGTTTTTAGGACTATAACTGTATCTTGACAGTGATGTTTTGGAAAACCATTCACTCTTTTACAGACATGGAAAATGCACGTAACAAATTGCAGGGCTAAGATCAGAGAAGCGTGCACAACCTTTTTCTCTTAAATGCCTATAATATTTTATAATTTCCTTTTGTTTTTCACTTCATACTTGGCACATCAAATATTCCGTCCATTTCCTTAATCCATATTTATTTGTTACCTATTCTGGTAACATATAAAAATGGACTCTGGTCCCACACAATTTCTTGATCTTCCCTTCTTTCTCTCTGGCCTGAAACCCTGGTGCCTGGCTCATCTCTCCCTGTTTAGAAGGATTTAGCAGATCTGTTTCCTTTCCCTCTTCCTTTGGTGGCTGATAGGTCTGGTTGATATAGCCAGTAAGACTTCCCTTATGTTGTTTCTTGATTTCTCTACTCTGCTTATACATCAAAAAATCCACTTAGAAAAAAAAAAAAGGTCTTTCAAACAAGAAGGTAGAGTTGCTCATCTGTGAAAGAGGATGAAAACCTCAGCTCAGTATCAACACAAAGTATTCAAATTTCCAATGAGAAAACAAAAGCAACAGGCCCAAGGATCTTCCAAGTGGCTACCTAAAAAACACAGGTCACATTGTAAAATTCAGCTTATTTGGAAAATGAAATAATGCTTTTATAGCTGACCTATTAAAAAAAATCTTCTATTTTGTGAAGAATTTATGCAACTTCTAAAGGAAGTCTAAGAATTCAGACCACTTATACTGAACTACTAAACGGACATTATAAATTATGGGATGATCATTAGAAAGACTATATAACTTCATATTTCACCACAGTTAGGAGAGAAATAAAGGAACTAGAACTCTGGCTCATATCTAGTTCCTCAAATGTTTCAAATGAGAAAATAACCATAAATAAGAGTAGACTATCCATGGGTTTCTGAAGCCATCTTCCAAAACCAACCACTATCCAACAGGTTCCATCTGTTAAGAAGCCTGTTTCCCAGACACCAGCAGTGATGCGTTGTTCTTCCAGTAGTCAAACCACCTTTGTTTTTAATTTAGCAAACTTTCATCTTTTTAGAGACAGAAGGTGGCTTACATTATTTAACACTTAAAAATAATTTATGTTTTTGACTTTTTCATCCAGCTTTTTTCAGGGAAAAGCACTTCTGGTTTCACTGCTATTAAAAAATGAAAGTAAAGGCATATAATCTGTCACATGACCATTACAGATTTTACTGCATTGGTCCAGTTCCTCCTCAGTTTATTGTAATGCAAGGTCTGCTTTTCCCAAATTAAAAAGAAAAAAATACTTTCCCTAGTCTTTTTTTTTTTTTTTAATACTAACACAAATGTATCTGGAAATACATACAAGATGGGCAACATGTAGTTACCTTTTGGAAAATACAAATAAAGTACAGGTGGCAGAGAAAGATTGGTCTTTATAAACAGAACAGTAAATCCAAACTCATCTTCCAAACATTTGAAAGTACTTACACATGTGTGGCTTAAGCCTCTTACAAGTGCCTTTGATCAAAGTATATAGGGAATAAAATGTACTGTGTGTACACGTCTCTGAAATGCAAGAGACAGAAACCTGCAGTATACAATGCTAACATTTGGAAGAAACTGTAAGAAGTATTCAGAAAAGCAGAGTTGTATCTTTAAAATCCTGCTTAAAACACTAGGACTTGCAGCCCTCCCACTATTGTTACACTGTCACAGAGTCCTAAACTGAAGAAATTGTTAGGACTTGATTTTTATACATCCATCTACAGGGGGAAAAAAAAGTAGTTTACTAAAAGACAGCATTCTACAAGAACGAATCTCAAGACAGATACTTTTATCTACTTTTCATCCTCAACCAATACAGCAATCACATATGCTAACAGTTGGCAGGACATCTTCAAGGGAAAAGTAATCCAAGGTCAGCTCATGAAAGAAAGCTTTTACAGGATGACAGTGGTACTGAACCTTCTTTGGCTGCTGATAACATCGTTGTTGTCAGCTCAGCACTGAAGCAATGATTCCAAACATGGCATTAGTACAATAAATTCGTTCATGCAGTGTAAGAGGGCAGAAAAATGCCCAAAAGCATGGTAAGATTGCAGTATTCCAGAAGCCTCTTCTCAAGGACATTTGAAGTACATTTTACTGGTTCTACAATCACAAAGACAGGAGAAAAGCCCAAGAAATTCCCTCATGGCTCCAGGCCTTCCAAAACACCAGTCCATCGGCTGACTTCCCTTATCTCACACAAGACATCTGTCCAAGGCTCAGTAACCCTACAGTTCCACAGAGCAGCTCTGGATGTCTTTTCAGTCAGCATCAGGCACAAGTAAAGGAACTACTGCCCATTTCTCAATTTTCTACGGCCCAGGAGTTAATGTTTCCCCCTCACTTTTTTTGTCAGATAAAACTGTATTACAAGATAATACAGAGGTCTCCACAGCATTGAAACAGCTACTCAACCCCAGCAAGGAAGCTGCACTTTTTGTATTGCATTTTACATTCTTCTTCAGTCGCACTTGTATTTAATAACAACAAAACCAAAGATTTACATTTGTAGCCAATATTTGTATTTTCCATTTGGCAGTTCTGATAATTTGTCTCACAGAATAGAGCTAAAACTGACTTTGCAGGCAGGATTTATCAGCATTTCATCTGCTAAACCATTCCAGCTAGAAAGCCAACTATATTGTCAACAGTTTTAACAAGCAAGCTTTTACTTGCATTATGTGACAAACTCACAACAAACACAAAATCAGAACTAACAAGAAAATATAAGCGTGGTGGGGGAAACCCAAACAGATCAACATTTAAAGACTTGGTTTTTGTAATCCCTAAAACAGAAGTTTATCTAGTACCAAGTACTTCAGAAAGACCATTTTCTTTTTAAACCCTAATGACACTTCCCAAGCTCACAAAGCATCTTCCAAACTACTGTTCCCGGAAGGAAAAAAAGCACAGTCAAGAATTTCACCTACAGTTATGGTAATTTCCAAATGTGACAGTTTTTCAAATATTGACTCCTAAAAGTAAAAACAGTCCTGTGCTTATCACTACCAGAAATACAAATTTTACAGGACTAACTCAGTCTTAAATGATAATTTCTGTGAAAAACAACATAATTATACAGATCAAAATTTAGGAACAGCTGTACTGAAAACAAAGAGAAATTAATTTTGTATAATTTGGAAGACAAAAGAGCAGTAAAACCTGATTTTAATGCCAAAACACATACACTTATATAATTAAATATTTGGATAGCTTTGCTGTGCACTGTATTTATTTGTAGAGTCAATAATTCCTTATTTATTTATAGAGTTGTAATAACATATTTTAATACCAAATCCTTCAATCTTCTTTTTTAATCAATAAATCTGTCTTGGTTTGGAAAGGCAGGTGTCTGCTAAGGAAGGCAGGAGCCTAGGACATAAGCAAAGCTTGGTTCTGAAGACAGAAGGAGTCTCCACTCGTTACAAGAGATTTCTGATGCTTTATCAAGGAAAATATGTCCGAACAATACGGTGTAAGTAAAATTTTCAGCCATTAAAAATATGATTACTTCAACGCTGATCCTCTTAGAAGAATCCCTTCAACACTCATACGTTCTTTCAGAGCTTTCTCCCTCTAGATCATGACACCTACTCCTGAAAAATTTTTCATTTCTAAGCTAAAGTCCTCAGATCATCACCATTAAGGATCACTGCCAAATGTAACATATCTAAGGAAAGTGTACATTGGTTGACAAACAAGGGTATTGCATTCCTACTGTACCTATTTCAGACCGAAGGACTGAGTGCTGTGGTGTTACAAACAAAATAAGAAAAAGATGGGGGCAGAATGGAAAAGGAGATCTTATGTATTCTACATCTCAATATCTTCCTGAACATGTGGTTATGAAGGACAAAATGGGACGGGAATGTGGACATGAAGCATCACTCACCATTTCCTGAGATGCATACTTTGGATCTTCAGGATCAACTGACCAGTAGCAGTAGTCAAAGCTGAAGGCCACAGATTTTTCTCTCGAGTCCCAACTGCTATCAAGTCTGCTGTCAACCTGACAATAAAAGGAAAAAGACATAAAGACCAAGTCATTCTGAAGCTGACCCAAAAAAAGCATTTTCCAAGTTAATGGGATTAAGTTTATCTAGGATCCGTCTTGTGGAAAAGGAATGGCAAAGAGTTAAACCTCTTTATTCTACTTTCTTTAGTGCTTAGAGTGAGGTGGAGACACCCATGACAAACCTGCAAGAGCATTTTTACTGAAAGGGTAATTTACTACAGCTAAGGCTCCCCAAGACAGATACAATAGACATAATTCAGCTTATCTTCATCAATTCTATGTATTGGCAGGAAAGCTTTATAAACCTTTTGATATTTCTCTGAAATTCTTCTGTTTCACAGAGAACCACATGACAGAAATGAGGCCCCAAGTGATAAGAAGAAAAGTATTTTCCCACTGCATAGTTAAATATGCAGGTCTCTTCCCCAGTTTCCCCTTTGCTTTGTCATGGTTGCAAGCTAATGCTTCTGTCACTGGGACTGCACAATCCAAACTTAACCTTCATGAGCTACCAACAATGACAGTGTTGGTATATATATATATATACCATATATATGGAAATAATAACAATTTCCACCACAACAGTCAGCAATTATTGAAATTAAAGGAATTGTATAAATCTTTCCATATAATCTTGCCCAAGTGATTGATAATAAAACAGATAAGCTTATGAACACACAAAGGAGGAGAGTAATGAGTCAAAACATGATACAAAATTAACACCAAATACATGTAATTTTGATCTAATTGGCACCTTTGTTATAACCTCAACATTCACACTAACTTAAGCAGAAAAAAAGCATGCAGGCTCCAGAGCTCTCAAGGAAGATGATGGCTACACTCAGTTTATTCTTATAGCTCTTGGTCTTCTACCAAGGCCTGAAGTGTAGCTTTACACAATTTACTCTATTCCATACAAATCAGTTGCACTCTGAGGGGAAATGTGAAAGGTAGAGAAATACAGGGAAAGAAATTATCCAGATGTTAGTAACAGCAAGATATGCAAAAATCCTAAACAATTTACCAGCAGCTTTGAATGATGACATGTAACAGGATTGCAGAAGCTTTGATAAATATAACATACAGACAAGACAACTACCTGTTATGTCCCTTCTCAAATTCCACCCCTCCCCCTGCCAAAACACATAAACTAACCCCAAACTAAAACAATCCTCCCCCACACTTTCACTGCAATAATTCTAGGGCTGTGCCAGTTTAAACTTCTCCCTTAATATTTCTATTAGAATGGTCCAATAGCCAAGCAAACAGAGAAAATCATCAGGATATCAGGATTCTTATATGGGAAAGAGGAGACAACAAAAAGCATACCTTTATATTTCTGACTTTTGCCACTTTGTCATCAACTTCTACGATCACTCTTCCTCCTTCTGCTCTCTCTCTGGAAACAGAACACATTTTAAAATTTAATTTAAAATATAAAGAAATAAAGAGGTGCGTGTCAAATTTCTAAACTTCAGAAATTTATGTTTATTTTAGCAAGCTGCAAATCAGAGCTATAAAACAAAAACTTCAGATATCAGATATACACAGATAAGACTCTGTGACATAGCATTTGCATATCTGCCTTCAGGTATATCAAAAGCAAGGGACTAAAAAAATCCCAAGACTGTGGTGATTAAAGAGCTTTGAAGTGTTTTTCCTAAATACATTGTTGGGATTTTATTTCTGTTTAAGAGTTGTTGCTTTTACAAGAAATAGAGTGGAGCATTGGTAGACTGGCTGTGCTTTGTGGGTTAGGGATCCATGTCACAGACTTGTGAGCCACAAGACTTTTGTCAGATTTTCCCACTTAATCCAAAGTGTTTGTCGTAGTCCTCAAAAAGTACCCTTTAGGGGGAAAAACTGCCAAACAAACAATAAAATCAAAAAACTGTCCTGAAACGTAAATGGACAGGATTGTTTCTCAAGTGCAAAGGACCATGCACTCATATATACTGTCTAAATCTGTCATTGGAATCAGCTGTGACTGACTACTACAGACAACTTCCACATCCAAAATGAGTCATGTTAGACAAGAAGGAGAAAAGTATGTGGGAAAAGCAAAAAAACAAAACAAAACTCAACCCAACAAACAAACAAGCAAAAATACCAAAGTAAAAGCAAAACAAAAACAAAAACAAACAAAAAACTGCCTCAAACCAAATTCATTTTATTTCTGGGCTGACAGCAGGATAGCTACCTGAACATAACAATGCTCTTCTTTATCCCTCTCAATAATTATAAAGGATTTTTTAATACATAGTAGGATAGAACAGAGGAAGAAGAGGTCAGTGTCCTATTTCTCCATCTTTGGTACTGAGAAGCTAAGAGCAAGAAAAAGATGCTTTATATTTCCTCTATATTTTGCTTTGTGGTCTGATACTGACAAATCTTTTAAGATGCAACTTTCTGATAAAGTTTTGATGAAGCCTAATATCTTTGTAAAGCTGTAAGAAATTGATTTAGAAATAAAAACAATTTTGTCCTTAGTGCAGTTTTGTCAAATTTTATTAAAATTAAGGTGAAGACACACTGTCATTTGGGGTTAGATGTATATTTATCTCCTGATAATCAACTGGATCAGTATCATGAGATCAGTTAAATATGAGGTCGGATGAAACAAGAGTTAGAAAATTCAAACCCAGCTGACAACTGCTTATTCCTGGCCCTAGACCTTTAACAGATTCCTTTCTATGAGTGCAGAAGTATTTAGTCCCCTCACCAATTACAATCTGCCTTCACTGAGGGCTCTGACTTCCAGGTGGCCAAAAGCACATCATCCCCTGCCTTTGGGTCTCTCCACTTCCCAGTTTTTACCCCATGCTTTCTGTTACAAAACAAGATTCAAAACACCGTCTTAGGACACTTAGGGCTTCCATGAAGACCATCACTGTGACATTTGAGCTTACCAAGCATAAAGAGGTTTTAAGCACTTTTTTGAACATAGCTGTTCCCATTTTGCAGACAGAAATAATCCTTTACCCTACAGTCTCTTGCTTCACATCACTGATTTCTGAGGTACCTTCCTTGAGACAGACTGAACTTGGTACTTCCTGTAGTATATATTTACACATGACTCTTCACATAGAAAATACAAGGACAGCTCCCAGAGATTTTGGTTAAGCTGTGCGTGCTCAGCTGTTCAACACATCAGTCACCAGAGCTCCAAGTCAGATCCCAAGAGAAGGGGAAGCATATTATGTACAGTTGGGTACCAAATGCTGCTCTACATACAGCTGAGCACAGAACAGAGGTCTCATAAGGCTCCCTAAAGAACAAAGGAACAAAGAACAGTGCCCAAGGATACAGGCTGTGAGTACCTAAGCTAGAAATGTGCAACTGATGCATTTAACCTGGACATGTGTAACTTCATAGATGTTTCGACAAGCAAATGCTTTCCAATGTAAGTTGCTTAAGGGACTTCAATATCCATGTACAAATCTCTGCCAGGTCAGCTAATAGACAAAGCTGACAATTACCTTGTACAGCAGGTCTGATTTAAGAGGCAATGGGACATTTTGACAGAATTTCACAATATTTTAAGAGCAGCAGCAGACAGAGAAAACCAGAGGGATTTTTTAGGAGAGAGCTTGCTTTGGTTACACATACTCTTTCCTTCACTGCCCAAGTATGATATTGGCCTTATCCTGCTCCCCAATACCATGAGCATCCTTAGTTTTCAGTCCTTAATTCTCCATTCTTACCAGCCTAAATAGTTCACTGAGTTCCTATCCTTCTCCTGCTGTGCACACACATCATACATCATTCTCTACAGGTATCTGCTATGTGTTCTCACTGGCATCATGTCCATCCTGGCCAGGGCAGTCTTCAACTGCTCTGCATGTCTTGTGTCCCTTCTCCTGCTGCATTGTAGCTAGTCATAGGCTGATGTCTCTGCTCCAAAGATACGTAATCCTGCTTTTCTTGTCAGTTCTTCCAGTGTCTAACCCAAGTTTATGTGTACACTCCACAAGTAAACCAGTGTTTCTGCCTGGACACGTGCTGAAGTCAGCAAACAGATTACTGAGAATAAATCAGAGAGAAGACCTTGTTCTCAGGTCCCATTCCTGGGCTTCAATTGTGACTTGCACAACACTGAGCTCAACTTATTAAAGCAATGCTCAGACAATGAAGTGTTGTTTTTTTTTTACTTAAGGGGATGATGCAAGCATGATTTGATCAACACTAGAGAATTCAAGCTGAGAGAAAGCAGATTCCTTAAAATTTTTACCTGCTATGCTATCACAAGTCTTCGCTGAGCATGTTAAAGAGTTTTAATGATTTAGAACTTGGGCAGAAATGGGTAGATTGAGATGGGAATCACATCAGATTTCAAATTTTAAAATCATTTGGGGAATTCAAATAATAGGTTCCCCTAAGTAGCTTTTATATGTTTTAGAACATAATTTCCCCATAACCTTATCTTCTGCAGCAGCTGAACAGCTCTGGGTGAAGCTTAAAAATAATTCTAAGCAACCTACTCTGAAATAGGCATTCATGAATAGAGCATTTGTGCTCAAATGGGTGAAATCTGGAAAAGCTTTTAATCTTTTAAAATGCCAGGTATTCTAGTTGCAGAAGTAAGGCAACCTCAACAACAAACAGTGGTCTCAACCCAAGCTATAATAATTACATGAAATTCACTGCCCTTAGTCCAACCGTGTTACACACAACCCTATGAAAAAGTGACTTTACTCTGTGATTTCTTATAGACTGATGCTCTCCCAGGCTATAGTCATTACTAAAGATTAAAGAAGAAACTCCAAATGTAAAATCTTTGAGATACAAAAAAATTTATAATCGTATATACATATCTACTCATATTAAAATAAACATAAACTCAGGAAAATACAAACAACACAAAATGAAATTGCCACCTTTTACCAGAGGGCATCAAAGATCCCACACTATGCAGCCAAAAAGCTTAATGCAGCAATCAAGAACCTTTGTTTGAGTCTCACAAAGCAAGAAAGGCCCCAGAAAACAGGAACAGAACTAAAATCTCCCCGAACTCTGGGTGCATATTCACAGCACCCAGACTTTTATCTTAACTCCAGACTGTTGCTAAAAGATGCAATTTCTCTTCGCTGCTCCAGCCTCCCACATGTGTTTCTACTTTCTATAAATCACTCACCCATGCAAAGACTCAGAGCAGCTGTGATCAGGAAAACAACCCCCACACCAAAATATATAATCAAGGTGTCACAGGACTCTCAAGCCCTTCCAGAGCACTGAGCCCAGCAGTCACACAACCTGCTGAGCCAAAGCAGAACACGTGGTGGTGGGAAGAGAGACCCTTCCCTTCCCTTCTGCTGCAGCTTACAGCCAGAGACCAGGGAGCACAAAGCAAGCAACCTGTAGCTGCCAGCTCTACAGACTATGCATCTGAACTCTCTGTAAACACATATTTATATCATGCTTCATTTAGGTACAAAACAAAGAACCTGGGGAAAGAAATCATAGTTTCCTATCTAAAGCCCAGGAGGAAAAACAGACTCACAGCTGTTCTAGATATTTTGACCTTAACTCCAAATTGCAAACACTAAAAAAACTCTCTCAGCAAAACCTGTGTTTGTCACTACAGTCTTACACACAAGTGCAACAGCTTGCATTTGAATGCTAAAGCAACCCATCATCGTTAGGAATGGATGCTCTGCTCCACAGGTATAAAAACTGTATTTTTTGTACTAATAAAATTAAATTCAAACTACACCTCTCTAGTAACATGTTTGACTTCTGCTGCTCAGAAGTCACTGTGGTCCCAACATTTATTTTCCCCATCCTCTCCTCTCCCCCACTTCTAGAAAAATGCATGCTGTTTGGGAAATGCCTCTCCTAAATTATTTTCCATGAAAACAAATTTCCTGTACAAAGATAAAGCTGTAGAAACACCACTTAATTGTGCTTGTACCAGGAAAGACCTGCATCTTCTAAGTCACAGAAAGCTCTAGAGAAATGCAGACCCAGCAATAGAACAGTGACTTAAATACAGAATGGAGTGACCAGGCTGTAATGGGGAACTACAAGGGAGACCTGTCAGAAACAAAGCTGCTACAACAGTCCAGAAAATATGGGCAGCCCGAAGGGCTATATCTGGTATCATTTGCTGTTGCTATGAAAAATCATTTTTGCAGACAGGATGTAAAGCAACACTCCCCAGGGACAAAGACACTGTAAGAATGAGTGGGTGGGAAAGAATCATGGGAGGATCAAGACCCTGGAGAGGGACACTTCCACAGCTTGCTGAATCTCAGTAAGATGAGTTCAGACAGCACAGAAGTGCAAGGAGGTATGCAGAGCTGGAGGAAGCAGTGGGTGGAAAGGGGGAAGTTGGTTTTTTTTATACATTCTAAAATTTGCCACACTTCTCCTCCACCCTCTCAAATAACAGGCACTTGGAACAAAGGAAGCTGACTTTTTAAAAGTTGCCTGTTTGTTTTAGGAACATGTACATGTGATAAAGCAAAAATACTGTAGTCATTAGCAGCAGACACGTCATGCAACAAAACAGCTTCTACAAATACAGGCCAGCAAAGTACTCACCAAAGTAATCAAATGTGCCAAAGCCAATACATACAAATCAAGTACAAGAAAAGTCTTAAATGGCTTTTTAAAGAAACTTCAAAAATAACCCTGCAATGTAATCACTGCAATAATGCTTAATGCTTTCCTGCCAGTTCCCACCACTCAAACTAACTCTAAACCCAATCTCAATCTGTCCCTCAATCTCAAACATAGCCCCTCAAAAGTAGTGTGTCTAGAATATCAATCCCTCCCCTCTTGCAGAGGCTCTTCCAGAATAAAAAGTAGCCTTCTGTGGCAGGATGTATACCAGCAGTTACTCCTGCTGTCTCTTGGATTGTCACTTCCCAGGACGTGACCCACACCTATGACAGCCTATAACTAAGGCAGATGTTTACCACTTGTACCTGGGGACACTTTGGGCCATCTAAGGGCACACCTATGCAAGCACCATGCCTGCAGCTTCTGTATAATTCTGAACAAAGTCTAGCCCAACTATTCCCTTGGACACGAAGTCTTAAGATTTTATGGGGGAAACTTCAGTTAATCAGATTTATCTTTTCTTTCCATTAACAGTATGTCATACAGTGCCTCTGACTCTTGTTTATTGGCAGTCTCGGCAGAAGGATTTTGAGAAGCTGCCATCTTTGCACTTCTTGAATGACTGACCAACCTTGGCCAACAAAGAAACTATACAGGGCTTATTCTCATCTTTGCTAGTCTTCAGAAATATACTAGTTATATATATACTATACTAATATATATATATATATATATACTATACTAATATACTATGCTAGTCTTCAGAGGATATACCTGTCAAGAGACCCAGGCAGCAATGAGAAGAGCACTAAGAATCCATGCTGCTAATCAAAAATGGTAGTGAATGTCAAAGCTTTCAGCCATTACAGCTTCTGCACTCTACTGACGAGCCTAATATGTATCCTGATACCTGCTGCTGTAACCCATCGAAGTCGAGGTGCTAATAGTATGAACATCCTCACTTTGGCCAACGTAGGATTTTTTTATATGTAACTATAAAGGATCAACAATCAAGTACATTTATCTAAGACTCATTTTCAGCATTTCTCATTACCCAATACCATTTTGGATATTTCTCTTTAAAGTCAAAACTGTTTCACGGTGTCTTGCAGATGGGAGTGCACAGCCGGTCAGCTATCCTCCTACCAAATTCAGAACAGATGTTTAGAAACAATTCTAAACTCTCTACTGAGGCCAAGTACACAGAGTTCAGCAAGACAGCATGCTGCTATATGAGACAGGCTGCTCAAGTAATTTTTTGAGGCTCCTCCCAGCTGCATGGAGCTTTCATTGGCTCTCATAAATGCCTAACAAATCTGCAAGTCAAAAATCACCAGTCCTAGTGATTACTGTTATTCTTGTGTGGTTTCCCTCATTCTCCTGTGCAAATACTATATAGCAATAAAAGTATGAACATTTGGTGCAGATATAAACGTGAGGCATCTTCCTCGATAAATCCAAGTCAGAAATGCTCCTGCTGATACAGGAGTGCTTTGAATTGTGGAATAGTGATGTTTTCTTTTCAAGTAAAGACATGGACAGGAGGAGGGAAGAGGAGAGGAAAAGGTCTTTTTCATCTGTCATACAATCAGCATTTAGAAAAGCATGAAATAAAGATGATTTAAAACAAAGCTACAGTCCAGTCAGTGCAGTTTTCATCCACCCTTGATTTCACAGCTGTTTACTGAGCAATGACATAGTATAATTCAGACTTTTACATCAAAGGAATCCTGTACAATTGCCATGTTTTCATGCAAACTAGAATGTGGATACAGAATCCAGTTTTCATTCCTTGAAACGAACTATTATGTGAATGGCCCATGTAGGGATCAAACCTATAGCCCCAGTGTTATCAGCACCATGCTCTGACCAGCTGGCCTCATCTCAGGGTCATGCAGAGTTCTGCTCTTTTAGGAAGCCAAAAAGTCTGTCCTTTATCAAACTCTGAAACCTGGTTCATGCAACTTCAAGACAAATACATCTGGGAAAAGCTGCTGATGCCATACTCTTTATAAAGTAACAGATGTGGTTTATGGAAACCACCTGCTAATGCCAAATACAGATGCTAAGAGAAAAGGGCAGCCACCCCAATGATAGCTTACATGAAAATTTAAATAATAGACTAAGTAAAAGAAAATAACTAATTTAACAGAGGGAGGAAAATATGTCAATATAACCTTAACAGGATATACAAATGTTAAGATACATTTGTTTGGAGAGGGACTTTCTTTATAAAACCAAAATTAAAATCTCAACTTTTCTTTTAAAAATCCTAGCTCTGCTGTGGAAAAGAAGCTTGAAATCATGAGCAATGCATAAACAATGCAGTTCATAGAGATTTTCAAGCAGCAAAAGACTTGGAGGCCTGAGACATCTCTCTCCCACATACCAATCCCAAGACCCATGTTTAACAGAGGGGGACAGAGGAACAACACTTACTCAGCTACCACAGGCCATAGAAGTAGATAAAATGTGCTATTTCTCTATGTATGAGAATACAACAGCATCAAAGTCACAAGGAATATATATATATATGAAAATATACAAGTCACAAGGAATATATATATGAAAATACACAAGAAGGAGAACAACAAGCTCCAATCCGTGGTTGCTTTAATTTTATTTTGATAAAGCATTTAACATCTGTTATGCTTAGGATTCAAGGAATGTTTTCTACAAAATTCACAAGTTATCACTCTTGTCAGCAGTAAACCACATTGCTGTATCTAAGTTCTTGTGGTTACACATGAACATGAAGAACAGCTGATAGCACAGTCTATAAAACAGCAATAAGTCTTCCTTGCAAAATAATCCTTCATTTGTTTACTACAATGTGATTATAAATAACAAAGGAGATAGGGCACAGCAGACTAGTTAACAAAGTAAAAACTAATAGTGATTTACTTTGTATCATTTATGAAATGATCTGAAAGTAATTTCATTTTTCCACATAGCTTTCCTTTTAAATAGAAATGGATTTAAAATACTCACATCACGATGCACCCATCAACTGAGCGCCTTTCTCTGGTATTCAGTGAAGCTATGGTCAGCATACTTCTTATGTCAGCCTCCCACCCCAAGCCATTTTCTGGAAATTCTGAGTGAGAAACCTTCCCTAAAATTCCCTCCCAGGTATGGGCTTGCTCACCTGAGCTCTTAGGGCCTCAAACTTAACTCCTCCTTCCCATTCTATCTTCAAGCCTCGTTAACTGCTGCATTCCAGGAAGGCAATTAGAGGAATATGTCATGCAGAGCAGCAGTAATGAGGAAAACAACTGTAGCAGCTCAGACTGTGATAGTAAACACCTGCACAGCTGGAAGTGTGGTTCAGCTGGGACTGCCCAAACATTTTTCTGACGCTTTCATTTGCCAGAGTGTGCAGGACAATGTCAAGAACTCCTGAGGGGACTGGGGAATACATAACTGGCCAGGAGGCTTCAGGTTACAGCTCAGAAACAACGCAAAGCAGAAAAAAGGCAAAGGGCAGCTTTTGGATCGATTAATCTGTTTAGCAAGTCTTTCAGGTGACATGCCTGTGAGGGTCATAGAGGATGGGAAAGTCCATTTGTGAGTCAGGAAAGACTCTCTCAAAAAAGAGCTCTCTCCTTTCCTGGGCCAGAGAAGCAGGTGAAAAGTGGAGACGATATTTTCAACAGCAGAATATATGTTATGTTTTGCTCAGCCCTGCACAAGTAACTTCCAAACTTCAGGGTACTATCCCTGAAGCAAAGTACTTTAAAGTTTCAAAAAGCCTCAGAAGGCAACTTGGATGTTCCAGTGTCAAGTTTTTAACTAACAACACTATAACTTCACAAATGAACCAAACAAATTTGCTGTGAATGATTTTACCCAGGTCTCAATTCACAATTCATGAAGAAATGCAATGTCTTCTAGTCACGGGTGCATGCTAAGAAAAGAATCCTATAGGAATGCATGAGGATCATCATTGTGGTATAGACCACTGGTTTTTTTTAAATTCTTCTTTCCTATCTCTGACCTATGCAGCAGTTCTCAAATACACTTTGATAAAGTGAAAGGACTGAATAAGTAAAGGACTGAATCCTAGGTAGATACAAATGAGCTGAGACCAGCTGGATGGAGGCCACAAGGTGTAGTGGATCAGGGAGGGAAACGCACAAGGCAGCTGTGCTCCATCCTGGTCCCAAGATGATACTGCCCTGACCATGTTGGTCACTCCCCTCCCAGAGGGGTTCCATGCACAAACAGCCCTCTCTCTCTTCCTATATAACACAGGGCTGAGATTCTCAATAAGAGCAATCAGCAGCCCCAAGTAGGTACTAGAATCGTGATGGGTTATCACAGCAAAGGGACAAACATGTTTGAACCTAGCAGAACATAAAAACTAGCATTTGTTTCTGCCGGCCTGCATAAAAAAGTAAAAGGACATGTCCAGCACTGCACAGGTTTCTGTAACATACAAACACCCAACACAGTATTATATGAGCTACCCAAGCACAAAGAGAGCCCTGGACACAGTACTGAAATACTTGAATACTTTCTCAGCCAGTCACACAATTTCCAAGTCTGGAAGGGAAGGTTTCCTATCATAGCACCAGAGTGCAAAGAGCAGTGTTGGCATCCTCCACAGAACAATCAAAAAAGAAAGAGGAACAACATTCCTCTTTCACATAGTTACATGCTAGCATTCAAAGTGCTTCCATCAACAGTTTCTGACTGACAGCCAAAAATAACATTACACTTTCCTTACAAAAGTCTGACATCCAATAGACCAAGCATTAAGATGTCCGGAAATAAACCATAAAGGGATTTCATCAGTTCCCAGCTCCTGTTTAATACCTAATTATTACCTATGGCTATAGACAATTTAATGTACCCATTCAGGCTTCCATATTTCATTCTAATGGGGAAACATATTTACACAGAGCAAGTATCCATGTAACCACAAAGTAACAAATCTTTTTTAGTATGTAGAATAGTAAATGTGTAATAAAGACTTTAAAATGCTACTCCAGGGAAAATATTTGACTAAATTTACACCCAATACTATATTTTGGTGATAAAAAAATCATTTAGTCTGTTGCAGAATGACTGATAGCATTATGAAGAACACTGGCTACAGGCTGTTTAAACTTCAGGCAATGGAAAAACTGCATTTTGTGTAACTATGCTTGCTTTATATCTATGATGGATTATTTGGCCATAGGAGTTGCCGGGCAAAGAATTCACTGTGATGGGTGCCATACAGGTGCAGAACAAAAAGACTGCTCTTTGCCTTGTGCTAAATAACAAAAATTTTGACAGCTCCTGCATTAACATGTTTTTGACGTCTGAATTTTCAGTAATTTTTCAGATGCAAAACCAACGTTCATCTGCCATTGTAAATTAAATGAAGAGCAGCAATGAGGAAGTTTGCATGGTAATCTAGAAACAACCAACTGACCTCTGAATTCCAGCCTTTGCCTGCAACTTTCCAATTTCTGGTACTCTTAAATGTCAGGTTTAGAATTTTTGGCTAGAACTGAGAATGTACAAATTACAATACTTCAATCCAGTTGAACTCAAATTTTTTGCTGCAGGAAGTCTCCCTTTTTAAAACACCTAAAAGATCATAGAAGCTGTGGCAATACGAGTACCCTGTTGGGGCAGTTGCAGAGGGTGTATATAGAGATGGCAAGAGGTTTGTGTGAGGACAGTATGGAAACAGTAAGAAGCTGGAAGAGAACAGACCATTAAGCCCACTGATAATTTTTTCCCATGTCTATCAAGGTTACTTGAAGGCTTCATATATTTGGTATTTGCCTCTAAGTCATTACATTTGAACAATTTTTTCAAGGCTAGAAAGCAAGTTCTTATGTCAGAGCCTTCACAGAGAATATACCACTTCCTCTTCCCATTTATAAAATATAAAAATCCATCTTAAAATGCTTTTGCTGACCTCAGCTGAGGCAGCACAGTAGAAGGAGCCACTGGCCTATTGCCTTTGGGGTCAAACACCATGAGACTGGTCTCTGCCTCCCTTCCCATCCCACCTGTTACACCATCATGAGTTGAGTAGATGGAATTACTTAACAGTTTTTCTTTCCATTAGCCCCTGAGTTTCCACTCTCACCTTCATACAAACATTTCTGTTTCAGCCTCAGATTAATTCCTCCCATGTGCAGGAAGCTGCTCACCTCTCTGATCCTACCCTCCTCTTCAAACTAAATTCACCAAACAGCTGGCCCACACTGACTACACCAAAGGCTTTCCTGTTTAGCACACCTTATCTGACAGTTACAGGTGTTGTTTATTGCTATAATGACATAGTCACTATTATGCACTATTTAAAGCAACCCACCCTGGAAAAGCCTTAAGACAGATGTGGTGCAACATTCCTCACCAAGCAGGATTTAGTGAAAAGGAAGGTAATGATAAAAATCAACTAATATATCCATGACTAAAGCAACATCAAGCAATAAAAGGTTAAACTTAGCTTACTTCAATGCTGCAACTCTTCTTAAAATAGGCCAGTATCTGTTAAAATCTATTCCATTCACCACTGTACAACAAATCAGAGCTACATAACCTAAGTATGATTTTAAACAAAATTATGGACAGAGTATTTTTAAAATCAGATAGCTTTGACTTAAAGGTACCTGTTTCTACAGGTGCTGAAAACCTGTAAATTAGTTTGCACATTTCCCTTTTCTATTAATACTTGCAGGCTCATTTTGAGTGGGATTTTTAATTTTATTCAAAACTCTCTGGTGTCTTTTTTTGAAAATAAAATAAAAATCCATAGCCAAATAAGAACAAAAGACTCCAAAATATGCTAGTGTACTGCTGGCTAAATGACTAGGCTAGTTTTCTGGCTGGGCAACTCTTCAAGAATCATTTTCTCTACTGCATGAAAGAGTTATTTATCACAAAACTCCATGCAGTCAGAAGACAACGTGAGGGACTCCTGCCAAAAAGAAAGTCAGCATCAAATCAAAGTCTGGCCCTCAGAGCGTGTACCACTTTTCAAACCATTCCTGTTTGGAGTGCTATAGCATTTCTTTAACAGGAGGAGTAAATTACCAGCCACTGACATTGGGGCGGCTCGCTTTTTCTCTTTCTTTTCCACTCCGAATTTCCAAAGCCTGCAAAGTTTTAAGCATGTATTATATACAAATAACACCAGAGCATTGCGCTACAGCATCTTCTTGTTTGTGGGAGTTGTCTTTCAGCTGTAACATGTAGCTTTTGGGATTTCCATTGGAGCCAAGCAAGCCGGGGAGGGAGCGGAGCTGAACGACAATGGGAGTATCCGGCTCTGCCTCCCGCTGGAAAAAACAGCAACAGAAGGGGAAGGGAAGACTCCTGGACACCGTATGACAATTGTCCTGTTTCGGGGAGCTCAGGAAGAGGGAAGTCAGCCTAACAGCTCCACTGGGTGACTTTTCTAAGCAAACTTTCCGAGCTATTTAGCGAGGCGGCCAGAGGCTGCCACCCCTCCTGCCTCACCCCCTCAGCCGCGGCTAAGCCGCTCCAGGGCGGCGATCCCGCCCCGGCTGACAGGACCCGCAGCACCCGATCGCCCTCCGCTGCCGCGGCCCCGGGACCTCCCGTGCCCCTCCGCGTCCCCCCGCGCCCCGCCGCACCTTTTGCTCAGAGGCCGGACCCGCACGGCTACCTTGACGTTGGCCATGGCTCGGCTCACGCCCAGCAGCTGCGGCCGCCCGCGCCCCGGCCCCGCATCCCGGCCGGGGCGGGGAGGAGCGGCAGGAGCGGAGCCGCCCGGCCCGGCCCGGCCCGGCCCGCCCCGCAGGGGTGGGCAGGGCAGGAGAGAGCCCGGCCCAGGCAGCCCCGGGAGGGAATGCACGGAAACTTCCCCGGGCAGACAGCAGGCGTTTCGGGGAAAGCCTGCCCAGAGCAGCCGTGCGCAGCCCCTCCAGCATCCAAACCGCGCTTTTCCACCAGAGACAGGTCTGCCCGGGAGAGCGGCACCCCCGGAGAAAGAGACGGTGAATCCGCGCTCCCTCAAACTGTCTTTTGCAGCAGCAAAGCAGCGCGGGTTTTACCCAAGAGTACAATGCCAGCCCGATTAAGGGTGATGTCCTTAAAGCATCACTAGGGACGAGCACTGTAAGCCTTCCACATTAATTTGACAGAAATTTAGGGACGGCAAGTATCCCTTCCTTATTAGTGCTAAAGGAAAGGTCTCAAGTGTTTTAGATTCCTTTGGAAACATCCAATCTTCATGTAGGTCGTACTTAGGATCTAAAAGAAAATGTTGAAACTTCCAAAGAACTTTAATTGAAATTGATACCTAGTTGTTGCATTGATTGAAGTTTTGTACTTAGAGTAATACAAAAATCACAGAAAGTTTGTTAAAAATTTCTTTTAGAATACTGCCTCTGTCAGCTACTGATGTTACAGGAAGATGCAAGAGCAAGTAGCATTGGCATAAGAAGATGTCAGGCTCAATAGGCAAGTCCTGTTTGATTTTGGCAATTCCATTTGCCAATGCAAATTTTTAAATAGACTTCTGGTTTCAAAATATAAACTGAGCTATATCTGAATATCATATATGAGAGTTTTAGAGTCCTATGTCACTTTTATATTTAAAGAACTTCTGTTTAAATTTATTTTAACTGCTTTTTTTGTACTTTAAGTATAGCTCTTTTCATGAGACAGTTTGCCTTAAACTCCAAGAATGTTATATCTAAATGAAGAGGGTACCACATTTCAGAAATTTTCCGAAGTGAAGAATGGGATCCATCCTTGGGACCCAATACTCCATTCACCACAGAGATGCTAAAATGAATATCTACAAACTGTGAATCATTGTATGCTTCTATAGATTTATCCCTTTAAATCACACTAAAGAATTAACTGACACATCACCGGCAAACGGCAATTAGCTAAACTCTACCAACTCCACAGTCAAGTCTTCAAAAGTAGATACAATAAAAGAAAATATGCTCAACTCTTTGGGATATGGCAAAACTATGTATTTCAGAGTTACAAGGAACAAACTGACTAGCATGTTTTCATTGTGCTCTAAAATGATTAATTTGCAACAGCTTTAATGTGCCCGATCTAAATCATCACTATAAGAGATAGAGAGTGAGAGGCTAAGCCTAGAACAGATGTAAGAGGACGTTGATTCACAAAAAATCTCAGAATCAATTAGGTTAGAAAATACTCAGCTCATCGAGTCCAACCTGTGATCACCTATTGTTCTGTTTTCTCCCATGTCACAGAATGTGCAAAGCATTTTCATTAAAAATGTCAGGTTCTCTGCAGTTGTGTGGAAGACCTTCATTTCCACATCTGAAACAGCAGTGACATAGGACTTAGGACTCAAATCCTGTAATGATATATAGCAAGTTTACACAAAGACCCCATTAATGCTTGTGGGATGTCACCCTGATTTCTTAGGATTTTCTAAAGCCTTCTGAGTTTACATTCTTGTAGAGAATTTCTCACGCAACTTTCTGTAAACAACCTATTATTTTGCATTCTTTCATAGAGGCGGAGAAATTTGATGGACTGGTAGTTTGTCCAGTGTCATTGGAGAGGTGGCACGTTCACCCTCCAATCCACTGGCACCTTTTGAGAACTATAAATGATTGGAGTCAGAAGAAATAAATTAGTCTCTTCATCATGACCATAGCTGGGGTGCGTCATTTTTCCTTGTGTCCTCTGGTGACATCGGGACTCAAACACCAGTTTATATTCTTAGATTATACCAAGTGACATTCTGCTTAAACCTAATTAAAATTGTTTCTATCCTCTTAACTTTTCTCAGCAGCAACAGAGGAACATCAGCTATAGCTTACACAGTATGCTAGAGAATTGTTAAATTGGATGTCTTGCATTCACACTCTGCAGAATGGTTACAAAGATTAAAATGAGATTCTCACAGAAGTTCAAATATAAAATAGACCAAATACAAGTAAGTCGTAATAGAGCTTTAAGTTTACATGCAATAATCAGGTAAACTTGTGAACTTTGTGGTACTGAGCCACCCAGTGGTTACTTTGAGAAAGCAAAATGCTCTTATTTCAGCAACAGAAATCAACAGCTGGATGTTCACGTAACAAATGATACAATGGTAGAAAGGAATACATCTGCACCACTTCAGTCTGCTCAGCATCCTGAATACAAAACTGGGCACCCTCCAAAGGCAACCAACTATCCTGGATCATAGATGTCCTGCCAGTGACATTCTACCATCCCGTCTCTTCATGAGGGTTACAAACTGGGACAATCAATCGTTTTGATAAACTGTCAATCTTACTCATGGAACAAGAGTTTTATTCTAAGTGGGACACTGAAAATCAGGCAAGCAACAGAAAAAGAGGATCTGAAGAATATATTTATCATTTATCATTTATATTTACCATTGAAGCATGGTTTGCAAATCAGTAGACCTGCCATATATTAGCAAGTCAATTTCCTGCTTTCCCACAAGACCACATCAGTCATAATAAAATGTAATTTAAAACTAATTAAATTTCTTGATTGGAACTCCTATAGAAGCATAAGCTTGGACCAAAGACTTTGCTCTGTAATTTTAATTACTGGATTTTATAATAAAATTAAAAGCAAGAAACTGAGCTTTTGAAATCTAGTGCTTTTATTAAAGTTTTATGGCAACATACAAAATACAGTGTTTTATCAAGATGCTTACAAAAATGAATAAAGATACTATAGCACGTGCAAAAGAAAAAATGAAACAATTTTCCATTGAGGATACAGGCTCCAAGGGACTCCTATTCAGCTATTTCAGAAAGGAACTCTTTAACAGGTTTCTCAGTACCCTGTCTTCCTATGAGCTACCCTTCATTGCCCCTTTTTTTAGTAAATAGTTGGAGAACGGTTACTTAATAACAGAACTATAACTACCTACAAAGTCTCTGTTGGATTAAAAGAGACATATGTTGCAGTTTTCACAGAAGACCCTAGGAATGTAGTTCTTTGAGTAGTCATCCTATTTGAGGAAAAGGATTTGTTAGGTTAAAGATAAGCCAAAGTCCAAGTCAGCAGTATTGCATACATTGTTAGAATACACTTCCTTTTGCAGTTCTTCCCATTTCAGTATTTGCTCTGTCAGCTCCTCCAATTCTATCATGAGCACCTCTGTTTTTGACAAAGTAGTATCCTGAAACGGAAAAAGGTTGGATTTAGTCTCTATACATCCTGTCAGTCTATCAGGACATAGAAGTAACCTAAACAACCAAACAGCACTGCATTTTTCGTGCTGGAGAAGACAGCTGGCTCAATTCTTTTACTACTCACCATATTGTTCATCATATGTGGTATCTGAGGGATGCTTCTCACAGACTGCAGATGGCTTTCAAGCTTCTCAATGAAAGTTACAGCCTCAGTCAACAGCTGTACTACACACCTGTAACCAAAAATTAGCTCAAAAGTTGTGCTAAACAACAAGAATTTAATACTTATAAGTTCTTTTTCATTGCCCTGCTTTTCTTAGTCCCCTTTTACAGCTTTATGCAAGTTCCTAAACATCTAATTAATTTTTCTGCAATTACACTTCTTGTATGACTCCAAGGGCAGGAATTACAGAAGTGAACTCCTTCAGTATCTGGGCTAGATTTTTAGACTGTAAGAAGAAGGACTATACTTTTAAAACATGCACTATGCATGTCTGGGAATCAGTCATGTTTAGTTCCAAGCAAGCAAGAGTGGAATGAAGACACCCAATGCTAAAGTAACAACTCCTGCTTGGGAGAAGCATAACAAATCTAGCATGTACCACATTTGTTTAAAACAATACATCACGACTTGTTCTGTAGACTTCTAAAGACAAGACCAATAACCTAAGTAAATATTCATAAAATATGTATCACTACCTTTCTATGAATTTATCAATGAGTAAACTACCAGTTTTTAGCTGAGGTTTTGCTACCTTTTTTAATGTCTATTTTTATCAGTGGAAAATTATTGAAAACGTAAGATTTTTACTGTCTGTTAGTTCAAATTAATTTGGTCTCCTGCAAACAAGAAAAATTATTTTCTGTGTACCTACTTGTGATAAGTAGCCTCAATAGGCAAGCTCTCTTGACATCTGTTTTTGATCAGCCTCTTTCTGAGCTCCCTCTTCTCTTTCAATATGGCTTCCAGGTGTCTGTTCATATCTTGCAAAATCTCACACTTTTTCCCTATAAAATAAAATTGCAAACTTGAACCTACTGTGCTGCTAAAACAAGAGCAAAATTTCTCCTGAAGACAGAGAGGAAAATACTGACCTATTGCAGTGGACAGCTTACATTCAAGAGACATTAATCAGAATGGCTTTTGTTGGAGCATATATGATTTAGCATGCACTCTAAGTCACAACACCTACTTTTTAGAGATAGAAATGATTGTTTTACATTATCTATAGTTTTAAGTAAATTTCATCTCTGTGAGATGAAATCAACTATACTATAGCAGTGAAGTATCACAACAGATTTCACTGGTCTAGCACAACAGTAGCAAGCTAGAATGTTTTTAAGCACACACAAAATCATACAGAGTGTGCAAAAATAAAGAAATCTATGCACGTACTCCCCAGTTGTTAAATTAAAAATGTAGTAAGTCTGGGGGAATAGAGATGCAACAGAAACACACTGAGTTTCTGGAAAAGAAGCAGAGTAGCACATGCAGGTCAATGGTTACTGATGATCTCAGAACTGATGATGCACTGACCACACCTCCCACACTGTTTTGGAGAATGAGTTACACACAGACCTTCTATGAGACAGCAGAGAGTGCAAGCTCAAATAATATGGAAACATGCTTTAGGTGTTAATAAAACACCTACCATCCCTGAATAACCACAAGTTATTGCAGGGATAACTGCTGCAATAACTTCTAGAAGTGTCATGTACTCAGATGAAACATTAATCTGCTGCTAATTTAAGACTCTTGGTTTTTCTATGGTACAACTGCACTTACCTAAGTAAAAATGGTGAGTAATGTCTGCTGTCTCATTCTCCAACTGCATCATTTCAGTTTTCAGTTTTATCTACAACAGCAATAACATCAAATGAAAATGCATTTTTAACATGCTTATCCAGACACTGCTGACTCTCCTGCGGTGGAGGAGGAAGTAAAAAGGGAGAAAGTGGCAGCATAGGGAGAGCATGTGTGTGAAAGAGGGCGAGCATTTAGCACAAGAACATGTTGCCCTGCTTTCTGGAGAATTTCTACTACTAGGAGGGGCGTTTTTGGTCAATAAGAAAAAGACTGTTTAAAAAGACCAATCTAAATAATTTGGAGATGCTGGAAAAGACAGATCCTGCAATTCATTCCTAAACCACAGAACTTACGATAGAATGGTTTGGGTTGAAAGGGCCCTAAAAAATCATCTAGTTCCAAGCCCCTGCCAATGGGCAGGGTTATCACCCACTTGACCAAATTGCTCAGAGCCCTCTAACCTGGCCCTGAACACTTTCAGGCATGGGGCATCCACAGCTTCTCTAGGCAACCTGTCTCAGTGTCCCACCACCCTCATTGTAAAGAATTTTCTCCTAAAATTGAATCTAATCGAATCTCTTTTATTTTAGTTTAAACCCATTCCCCCTTGTCCTAGCATTTTCTGCTTGTGGAAAAAGTCACTCTCCCTCTTTTCTTAAGCCCCCTTTAAGTACTGGATAGCTGCTGAACAATCCCTGCTCTCTGAGTCTGTTTTTGTAGGAGAGGCGTTCCAGCCCTTGGATCATCTTCATGGCTCTCCTTTGAACTGCTCCAACAGGTTCACTTCTTTCCTGTCCTGAGGATCCCAGACCTGGACACAGCACTCCAGGTGGGGTCTCACAAGGGCAGAAGAAAAGAATCCTCTCCCTAGCCCTGTTGGCCACACTGCTTTTGATGCAGCCCAGGATGTGGTCGGCTTTCTGGGCTGTGACTGCACATTGCTGGGTCAGGTCCAACTTTTCATCCACAAGAAACCCCAAGTCCTTCTCCACAGTGCTGCTCCCAATGAGTTCATCTCCCAGCCTGTACTCCTGTCTGGGATTGCCCTGACCCATGTGCAGGACCCCACATTTAGTCTTGTTGAGCCTCATGAGGTTCTTGTGAGCCTACTTCTCAAGCTTGCCCAGTCCCTGTGGATGGCATCCCATCCTTCTGCTATGTCTGGTGCTCTTCTCCTGCCAATTCCTTAATCACTGAATAGTCTACTCTTCAAACCCATGTCTCTCCTACTTACATCTCTTACAAAGCAGTTTCATAGTCTGTGTCGTGTCTAAACCAACATTATAAAATACAAGGCAACAGCTGATTAAAGCAGTACAAAATGTCTGAGGTTACTGCCTGCTAACCAACAACTGCCTATAGAGCCACATTTTTGTGTACTGAAGTCAACTACCAATTCTTCTTTATTGCTCAGTTTCTTGAAAAAATTTGAGTTAACACTTTAGTCAAAGGTGCAGCCTACTGAATCCTTCTATTTACACCTTAAAATTTTGCTTCATAGTTTTGTTTTCTTTATGACAACCCAGTCCACTGGGGAAAAAATGCCAACTGCTAAACAGCTGAACTGTCAACAAACTCCTCAAAACATGGAACAGCATGGCACATGGCAGCCTGGTATTTCATCGGGGCTCTGTCTTACCTCCAGGTACTGAAGTGTTGAGTGTACACTGACAAAAGTAAAGACTGTACCTCATTGATTTCAGCTTCCATGTTTACCATTTCTTCCATCTCTGAGAATTTTGCAAAGCATGGCGCTCTTCTGCGAGTTAAATCCAAGGTCTCCTTTGAAAGTAAGACAACAGGAAAAACGCAATCAGCAGCAAGAACGTACCGGGCAAACGCTCCATAATGGCTTGTAGTAGTTTAAAGTTGTCGCTCTCCCGCGCTCCGCAGTACGGCCCAATTCAGGAGAACAACGCTACTCCGCGGCGCTGTCCCGCTGTCCCCGGGCGGTACCTGGCTCACGGCGCCCGCCGCCACGCACCGCTCCAGCAGCGCGGCCACGGCCGAGCGCTCCCCGGGCTGCCAGGGCCAGGGCGCGCCGCCGCCCTGCTCCTCATCGCTCTCCACGCTGAGGCACGAGCTGCACTCCAGCTCCAGCTCGGCATCGCCATCCGGCTCGGCATCGCCATCCGGCTCGGCATCGGAGTCGAGCTCGGGCTCGGTCCGGGCCGCCGCCACGAGCGGGGTCCCGGTGTCCCGCAGGGACAGGGAGCACCTGGGCGCCGCCATGGCGGGCGTGGCAGGAACGGCGCTGACACGCGTCCGGTTCCGGGCGGGCGCTGCGGGAGCGGCGGTTCTGCAAGGGCGGAGCGCGGCGGAGGGGAGCGGCTCCGCCGCGGAGCGTCTGCCGGCGGCGCCCGGGCAGGTTGGTTGGGCCGGGCCGGGCCGGGCCGGGCTCGGCGGCCCCCGGCGCTGGGGGGGTCGGGGCCGGAGCAGCCGGGCGGGGTTGGGGCGGGGGGACCGCGGCTTGCTGCGGGTCAGGGCTGGCCTCGCCCCTTGCCGGGGGGCCCGCGGCGGCGGGGAGCGCATCTCCTGTCGCGGCTGCTTACGTGCTGTCCCCCAGGCTTCATTGGCACCGCCCGGCTGCGAACCCGGCGGTAATCCCGGGCCTGTGACCCGCGCGCCCTGGGATTAAACCCCGCTGGGGTTACGGAGGTGGGTGTCGTGTGTTCGCTAATAGGCACGGCAGAGGAGTCCCTTCTCTAAATAGAGTAAAGGTCTCAAAACCCAAATAAAACAGTAGCTGTGTCGGCAGGCCAGCGCTGGTAGATGCCACAGAAATCACAGCCGGTCTCCGTGGAGAATCTCCTTACGCTGCGGGCCTCGAAGGAGGGAAAATACAGAAATGTGCAGTTTTCTCACTTAGTTTTAACTGTGCTTGTTGCATAGTTTCAGTAATCAAGCTGCTGTAAGGAAGACGTCTTAATCTAGGTAAACCTAGGTAAGGAAACCTTTAGACTTCTAGGTTTTAGTTATGAGGGAGATGAAAACACAGCAGTGAAATGGTTCATTGTGTCAGAGTGCTTGTAGTGTTGGGGACAGTGCACATAAAATGACTTTTTAATTTGCTTTATCACAGAGACTTTGGATTGCAGTTCTCTAGCACAGAGTAAAACTGGCTGACACCATCACTTGAACTCCGTGTGCTTGACAGAGAGCTGTTAGGATGGGAAATAGTGCGCTAAAAGCCCACCTGGAGACAGCACAGAAAACTGGTGTGTTTCAGCTAACAGGAAAGGGACTTACTGAGGTAATGTACTGGGAAGGGAAACATGGCTCTTTGTGTGTATGACTGACACTTTTGGAGAGAAATTCCCACTTGTTGTTGTAATGCACTTGCATACATGTATTTCTTATAAGCAGTCATGAAAAATATTTCAAGTTGGTTTTTTTTCCCGATTTTGCTTGCCTTGTCTTCTGAGTGAAGATTTATCTGCCAGGGCACTTGTATGAGCCTATGCTTTACAGTGCAAATATATTCAAGAAATACTAATTATGATGTTGTGCTTTTAGAAAATGGCTGTAAACTTGAGGGGGAAAATACAAATTTTATAACTATATTGTAACTTAGAAAGATACTCCACAATTTGTCACATTTAGGTGACACTTATGCTATATTTAGTTGTAGCCATGTGAATAGTCTGTACAGGCTGTTCATTGGGCTGGCAGCAAGCATCCTGAATGTTTATTAAATTGGAAATTATCTTAACTTAGACTCAACTGCAGAAAAAACCCAGAATGTCCTGGAGCCAAAAATAACTCTATATTACAGTAACTTTCCAAGCCTTTTCTAACATACCTTCTTTCACTGTCCTACCTCCTCTCTTCAATTTTTCTCTGTCAAGCCAAAGGAGGATCAAAACCACTGGCTTATTCACCAGGACTCCTTGATGGTGATTGTCAGATTTTCCTTTTATTCACCTGAGTGCCGACTCAGTACCAAAGTGGTACAGTATGTAAATAAGAATAATGAAAATGGTATATATAATTATTTAAAAAGGAAAGCAGGAGAAAAATTTTCACATCATACTCTGCTAAAATAGAGTTATTAACTGGCTATAGAGTATTTGAAATGATAGACATATTTAAGAGGAGCAGGTAAGAGGATGAAAATATAATATTTTAAATTTTACTTATTTGGATGAAAAACTACTGCTTCTAGATGTTAGTGTTTTCTTTATACCTCCTTTCCCCTTCCCAGATGAAAAAAATATTCTTAAAAATATGTGTTAAATAAATTTGCTAATCACACTGTGGTGATTGGGCATTGTGATACATATGACATTATGTAACAGTGAGACAATTAAAATTTTAACTGTACAACTTGGAACATTCCAGTTTGTATGAACTCTTTAAATGCTGTATCTTTTTCCCCCCAATAGTTTCCTGAAGATCTCCAGAAGCTAACAAGCAACTTAAGGACAATAGACTTGTCGAACAACAAAATAGAGCTCTTGCCACCTCTCATTGGAAAATTTTCCGTTTTGAAGAGCCTTGCTCTAAACAACAACAAACTGAGTATGTCTGCTAATTAATATCTCCACTGATTTTTAAAATAATAACTCATTTTCTCTATCAAAAACTAAATTTAATTATTTAACTCTCACAAGGTGTAAATGGGGAGTTTATTCACCTAAACTGAAATCTTTGGAATTCATGTACAGGATAAAAACCTCTAAATCATAAATTCTACAAAACGAGTTGTTGCCAATTAGTGTATTATCAATTTCACAAAGACACATGAGTACTTAAACCCATAGAGGTTTTGTGCTGTGACTTAACCTGACATGAGTGTTTAACAGTGCTGGATGGTTTAGTACTTGCCTAGAGAACAGGTAATGAAGATGACATGTAGACAGTGTTGCTGGCCATTCAGCTGTTGTTACTGTTTCTGTTAAACAAGCATCCATCATTATAGAAAAACCACAATGAAGAAACTAGGGGTTTTATGCATTAATTATGTATTATCTGCCTTTTTGAAAAAACAAAGATAATTTACAAACCTGATTGACTCTATAGTGCAGCTCAGGAGTGTTAGAGGTTATATACATGTGTAGGTGTAGAGGGAGGAATGGATGCCAGCAGACCTTACCTGGTGATGTTTCTGTGCTGGTATGACACAGTATGAATTATCTCCTAACTTACTTCTCTAAGCTGAGTAATACCTTTAAAGGGCAAAGGCGAAGCTGTGAATTTTGTGGCATTTCAAGTGTCATAGAACATGCTGGCAGAAGGTTAGTAAGGACTACTGACAGGTTAAAATCTTCTGAACAGTGATTTCAGAATGTGATTTGAAGGTCTGCCTCGTCTGCAGATTATTTTAATACATTTATGGATGATGGTTAAAAAGCACGTGTTGTCTGTAGGCTTAAGTTTCTGTGCAGGGATCTGTGCCTTCACTGGAAATTGGGGAGGAATTCAGTAGTGAGAAATTACTTAATATAGCACTGTTCTCTCTGCAGAAGCTTATTTTAATGAAATGAATATGAATGTTTACTGCTTTTCAGCTCATATGTTTTTCTGTCCTTTTTCTCTAGCTGCTTTACCTGAGGAGCTGTGTAAACTGAAAAAACTGGAAACACTACACTTGAATGGCAATCACTTGAGGCAGCTACCGGCTGCATTTGGACAACTTTCAGCTCTCAAAACCCTGAGCCTTTCAGGAAACCAGCTTCGGACTGTGCCTACACAACTCTCTGGTCTTCGCCATTTGGATGTGGTAGATCTTTCAAAAAACCAGATCCAAAATGTCCCTGACACTGTGGGAGAGCTGCAGGCTATCGAACTCAATTTGAATCAGAATCAGGTCTGGTAACTGAGATGTTGTGATAATGTAGATTTAGGACTTAGTATACAGCCATAGGAACATAAGATGAGACCATCAAAACTTTATAGTTAAAAGACATCTCTTGGACACAACGCAAATGAGGAATCATAACTAGATTTTCTGTACAAATACATCCAACTGCCTGATTTGGTGAACAAAAAAATCCTGAATTTAGTCATGCCAAAAATTATTTAAACAGTTCTTGAGTAGGAATGTGATAAAGAGATGTGTAGGTTGCTTGTCATCGTGGAATAAAAAAAAGTTAAGTTTGATTTTTGATAATTTGTTACTTATGCATTGCTTTTAAGTATTTGCTATTAATGCAGTTTATATTTACAATATGGTAGGTGTTCTGTGTAAGTTGGAAACAGGTCACTTAATAATCATTGATCACTGCCATTTTAATCCCATTTCACTTTTCTTTTTATTTCCACAGATTTCGCAGATCTCAGTGCAGATCTCCCACTGTCCACGCCTCAAAGTCTTGCGTCTAGAAGAAAATTGTCTAGAACTCAGCATGCTGCCTCAAAGTATCCTCAGTGATTCCCAGATCTCACTGCTTGCAGTAGAAGGCAACCTCTTTGAAATCAAGAAACTCAGAGAACTGGAAGGTTATGACAAGGTTTGTTTTGTTTTGTGTTTCGCTTTTTTGTCTTTTTTTAAGAAACTCCTGGTGAAGTCCTTAGTCAGAATACTAAGCATTTATGCTGGTGAATAAAAGCACCAAATAGTATGTTGGTGCTGTTATTGCTACTGGATTCATAACTAACGTCTGAAAACATCTCCAGGAGTTCTTCAAAGACAACTTCCTTGTAGGATTCAGGGTCAGTGTTCTTTCATCAGCATCTTTTGAAGGGTAGCTAATTATAACAAGTGTGTCTTCACTTTGATGCAACAAAAATAAGGGATGCTTTGAATGATACAGCATTTGTTAAGTATTTAATTAGTTCATCCTTAACACTGGAGATCTGAGAATTAATCTGAATTGCAGCAAAGGCCAGAAAGGTTTTGGGGGTGTCTTTGTTTATGAATGAATAGTAGTAATGAATCCTCTATTAATTTCTGAAAAAATCATCGATTTTTTTTGTTTTCTTTGTAGTACATGGAACGATTTACAGCTACAAAGAAGAAGTTTGCATGATCAATATTCTGACCCTTATATTACTAGTAAGAAGACTTAGATTAGAAGCATCTGCTTCACTGACTTGAACCAAGACTGATGAAGGAAATGATCAGAGTACTCATCTTCTAGTAGTCTGAAACAGCCTGTTAAGACCACATTGAATAAACTTGAACTAGAGAATATAGGTATTGAACTGATGAACCTGCCCAGGGGCCAGTTTTGATTTTTGTGCCACAATAGCTTTTAACACAGTACGTGTTCTCCTTTGTCAGGGCTTGTTCTTTCACAGAGAAAGGGAACAGGCATTTCAAAGTTGCCAGTTCTCTTTTGTCAGGAAGCTGGCTGTTGATTTGTAAGAGGATTATTTCTTCTGGAAACATTTTTCCATGATAGCACATGGAAGTTCTACCACCAAAGCACTGTAGGTCTTGCAGTAAGCACTGTTCTGCAGAGGACTTTTACAAATAAGGTTTTAGTTTATAACCTGTCTAAGTTGTTTTTTTTTTTCTTAATGAAGCACAAATAGTTGTGGTTAAGTTAAATGTTTTATTAACAGCCTCCAGTAAACAAATTGTGGTTTGAGCATCCTTAGTTTAAATTTTACTTTACAGGCTTTCTTTTCCAATAAGCAAGAATTGCACTACAGTCCTCTTTTGCTTGAGCTGTATCAAATAAAAATTAGGTTCATCTTCAGTGTATTCAGGAAAAATGTATATTGCTAGAAAATACATCCTTGCACTGACTCCTTGTGTACAGAGCAATGCTGAAGGTTTTAGTTGTCAGCCCACTGCTGCTGCCTTATTACCAAAAGCACCTAGAAAGAGCTAAAAATGTATGCAATTATGTAACTTATACTGAAAAGGAATATGTACTTGTATATTTTAGTAAATTATTTTCAAAAAATCAGCTCAAATTTATTTGGTGTAACTGTTGTCATTTTATTTAGTAGTATTAAGATGTCACTCAGCCCTCACTTAGCTACCTGAGTCTGTCAGTTGCTAACAGCTACTCTTCAACATTACACCCATAATTATGATTAGCAGTACGTGGTTCTTTTGTGAGATGCTCAGAGAGGTATTTATTTCCCTGACCCTGTTGCCATTTTATTTCAATTCTTCCATAGTAATACCTAGAAGAAGAGTTTTAGGGGACATCAACTCCTTTTTCAAAGGATGGATGCAATTCATTATTTAACAGGGAACCAGTTGTACTTGAGACTCCCCATTCCAGCTATTATTTAATAAAAAAACCTACTAGCTTCTTGACAGAAGTATCTGATAGCTGACCATGTTTATGAGACTACTTTGTTTTGCAAGGCATAACCAGGGAAGTGCTTTAAGAACACTTATGTCTTACCATGATGCAAAGCCCTGTATAGTTAGAAATCTATTCTACTTCATACTAATAGATTCCACAGATTAGGACATGCAAATTGAGTAGTGAATAAAGCTTCCACACTTGTTCTAAATTTTAGCTCCTTCTACTTGATACCTAAATCGCATTTGAAGTACTAGCTTTTTTTCCCTAGAGCTTTGCTGTGCATGAGACATCAACAGAACAAATTAGCAGATTCCCCTTTTGTATTCACCAAAGAAGTGGTCTATCATCAATATGTACACATCTGGCAATATTGTGCTGCAGTGACATTTTAGCTTTACAATTTTTTAACTGAAAGTATCTGTGCTCAGAGATGCTCCTTCTCTCATTTAACATGTATTTATCAGGGTTCTTCTTTTCTGTTCAACAACGATGTGTAAGAAGATGTGATAGAACAGAACTGTTGAAAATTATGGCGTTAGCATTGCTATTAAAAAAATCTTACAATTGTGATAAGAATGTCAGTAAAACAACATTTCTTTTTTGTGATCACTAGTACATTGAGAAACATTTCAATTGCTCATTGTTAGTCTCCTTTGCTACCTTGGAGTTATGACAGCTATCAAAGCTTTTTTAGAGCAAAATGGAGAAAGCACCATGTAAAATACAGATTGGAACTGAGTTACTTCTAATTAACTAATCTTGTTCCAGAACAGAGGAAGACTTATTTCTGTTGCAAGGAAAAAATAGCTGGCTGATGCCTTGCCTGTTTTAACTCACAGCAATGAACTGTGACAAAGTCACACAGCAGAATGCTGTTCTAGGCATTTCAGGACTCCAGCCTACTAGTAGCTTTATATTGGGACTTCCTGTTTTCCCTTCTCATCACCCCAAACCTGCAACAAATGAAGCTATAAACCAATTTTATTTCCATGCACAATTATGCTCACAGCTTTTTAATTTTGGAATTACTGAGGTAGAACATTACCCTAGGTAACAATATAAACAATTTTTGTTTTTTTTTTCAGACCTACAGCCCCTGCTCTCTAATTTTCCATTGCAGTAAGACGCACATTTCATCCATCTATTCCACCAGCATTTAGACACTGCATTGCTTGAAGCACAGCAAAGGTGAATTAGCAACTGCAGGTCATTGTATGGTGTGAACAGTGAGTTGTTTCACCATACAGCCTTCGGAGAGGCAAGTTCTACAAGTAGCTGTGCAAGCAGTGCGTGCTGCAGTTCATAGTACAGTTACTGCTCTGCTAAAAAGCTGCCTTTTATCAAGGAATAGACTAGCTTGAATTTACCAATTATTGTCTTTAAAGTGTGGAAAGGGAATGAAATCTTGAAATCAGAGAACAGAATTGAACAAACATTCCAGAAAGGAGATATGGTCAATCAAAACTGAAATTGAAAAATCCAGAAAATGTGAAACGGAGTGACTACAAACAATTGTACTGAGATGAAATTGGGTGTAGGGAAATAGACCAAAACTTGCCAAAATTATTCCCTTTGAAATACCTACAATCAGGAAAGAAAGGGAAAAAAAAAAAAAAGAAACAGAAGAATTGAAATTGCAGGAAAAAAAACCAATATGATAGCCATGGGACATGTGCTGCCTCCTCATAATAGTAATGTAAGCAGGGTGTTCCTAGTTACTGGTAGATACTAGATCGTATATTAGAAATACTTCTTTCAAGCAATTCCCAGGTATGCTAGTCTCTCTTGCAGCTCAGAACTGTTGCAAATCAACAAAAGTCTTTATTTCCTCCCATACCTCCTTCCCCTTAAGAATGTTTTGGGAATCTGAGGCTGTGGCATGAGAGAAAATACAATTTAAATTGCCTCACAAATGAAATTGCATTTGCAGTAGATTAAATCATTTCATCTACTGGACTAGTTACTTGCTAGGCATTTGCTACCAATACTTAACTAATAAGTTTTAAGTTATTTTACTTTGTTCCTTTATCATCCTCCCATGTATGTCATGGTCTTTCAAAGAAGAGATGGACACAGTTCATAGTCCACATTATGCAGGGATCAAAACCGGAGTGTTAAAGATCACAATATTCCTGTCCTCCCAACCACACCTATTGTTTTTTTAACACTGGGATTTCTGTGAAATAAAAATAGATGAGGAACTTCCTAGTTGCATAGTAGCAACTAGTTCTGCCAAGTTTTTCAAGGACAGGAAACTAAACAAAGACATTTCTAGAGAAAACAGTTTTAAAACACATTCACTTATAAAAGTATGTATTTTTTGTGCACAATATAAAGTTTAACAATCAAAAGCAGAAACTGTAAACCTTCATTCTTAATAGCATTTAGACATACAAAGATGTACAAGTGTCGATTTCATACCATAGATATGGAAATTAAGCATCTGTTCTATAGACAACAGTAAGACATCCAAGAAGCAAACTGCTTTTGACTAACATAAAGGCACCAACTCCTTCACAGATTTGGCTCTTGCTGCATCAGAAAATAGCAATACTCAGATAATACTCAAGAGTCTCAGAATTTGTGTGGTATTCACTGCAATATTACAGTTTTAATACACCAATCACAGCATTTTATTGGCCAACATGCTCATTTATTGTTAGAGATTAGGCAAGTCAAGGACAAGAACTTGCAACAGCAAGGGAGAAGAACATTCTGATGTTTGGAATGTCCAAATGCTACAGAGCAGGCTTGCACTGTGTAAGCAGAATAAGGTAACCACTTCAGTCTTCTGTTCCAGGAGACAATCATAATTAAATAACATAGACATTTGCTTTCACAACTAGCAGCAAATATTCCTTAAGTTAATCTGAAGTTTTTAAGAAGGAAAAAAGGGCATACAAAGTCCCTATGCAGGTGGCTGTTCAAAGTTTACTATGTTCTTAAAAGTACTTCTTTGCTATTTGCATTTTTAAGCACATTATCTTCATTTACTAATTGGGAAGCTAGTGAGCTTTTGAAATTCATTAGCATTCCAACAATTACAGGAAGCTAGAGAGGAGCCAACCCACACTACCCAAGTATCTAGTCCCCTAAAAATGACTTTACCTTATTCACATAAGGCAAACTGCCACTGGCCTATTTTTACATGCAGCTGCCCCATCCTTTGGTCAGTTGTTTGGGGTTTTTTTGTTTGGTGGGTTGTTGTGGGGTTTTGTGCATGTGGTTGTTGGTTTTGGTTCTTTTTTCTTTAATTATCAAGCTGTCCTGGGAGCCAACTGAAAATATTCTGGTAACACTGACTGTGTTTCTACTAAAAAGAAAATAGAACACTTAAACACTGTCCCGCATTTTGGCAGATTGGTGTAATCTCTGACTCTGTGATTCAATATTAGTGGCTACAGGGCATTTGTGGACTGTCCTTCAAAAAAGCGCCCCGTAATGCTATTTCTTTTAATTATTTGTCCAATCAATTTGGTTTGAAGATTTTTGCCATCCAACACTGAGTATCCCAGGTAAATCCAAAGCATCATTTTCAACTTTAAAATAGGCAAAATATATTGCTGGGTGGAGTTAAAATAATCTAAGTCACTTAGAGTTGAATTATTATCATTTCAAGAAAATCTTTTTATATTACAGTAAAATCAAACTATTTTTCTTCACAGGAGAGTGGTTTACTTCACCTGGTAAGAAACACCGCTATTCTGCAAAACAGTAAGAACTTTTTATTTGCAAGCAACTTGGATATATAATATTTCCAATTGCCAGTCCGAAAGTCTGCAATAATAAACCAGTCAGGAATCTATTTAGCACTAGTTTATTTCGAACTAGCATACGGTTCATAAATAGCTACTGCTTCCTCCAGACTTGTGACAAAGAAGTTTCACAGTAAGCTTCTCTGGTTTTGGTAGGTTTTAGAAGCACCCCCAAAGTCACTGCTGAGGGCAAACTCTGCACCAGATCTCAACCATTATTTTGCACTGGAGAAAGGCATAATCTGAACTCCAGTGAAAACTGGCCAAAAGAGAATAAGATATGGGATGCAAGCAAACTGCATGCTTTTCTACTCAGTTTCTTGCAGTTCAGATGCCTCATTCACACACTTTAAAGTTAGCTTTTAGATGAGGGGTGTAAAATTTTCCATCAAATAAATACCTTAGGGAGACAGTTTTATCTTCTTCTACTTGTGTGCATGGGGCTTAGATCAGATGTGTATATACACACAACAAATACAATCAGAACAATGCACCATGATTAGTCATGGCCTCCAAACTGATGTCAATTTACAGTAAAGAAATGGAAACCTGTATATCCCTCTGGTTACCATTACCTTACAGTTCATGTGGTTAGGAAGTGTTTAAAAGCCCTCAACCCACAAGCTGTAAGTAATGGGCCTCTTCAATTCTGTGATCCACAAATTCAACTCCAAACCAATCATGTGGTTTGGATTGTAAAACTATGGTTAGATGCTAGAGATACAAATCAGACAACATTCACCTAGTCCCTATTTTAGTGAAGACACTCAACTTATGAGGTATTTCAAACAGTGCAAAGTGCCCTCTCCAACTTTCCACAACTGTGAATTCAGGTTACCCTGCTTGTTCAACTTAAATAAAGGACTGAATCTCCAGTGCAGGGGAAAGGAGGGAAAAAAAAAAAAAAAAAAACAAACCAAAAACAACTGGGAAGAGGAATCAAACATGCAAGAAGATTCTCAAAGCCCTAACACTTTTAGCCCTGAGCAGTTTAAAGAAAGTGAAGGCAGATGAGTAGAAGGAAGTTGGCTGCTTTCTTGGAGTCAAGGCCATGTTTACATGAAGCAATGAAAGAAAACTAATCCCTACAGAAAGGGTACTGCTTCATTTGTCCCAGCCCCTCTAATTTCAGAATAGAAGTTTCACAGATCCATGAATATGGTGGCTTGCAGCTGGAGAGGCTGTCATTGAACAATGACAGCAGGCTTTAATTTTCAATTAGTTTCTTGGCTCTGATGTTCGCTTGCTCAATGCGTTCCCTGTTTGTATCAGCCTGAAAGAGAGAAATTCACAGGTCATTTGCAGACTGGATGCAAAACAATTTAAAAATTCAAACTGACATGAACTTCTGAATCACAAGATATCATCATTGTGGTAGAGAGAAGGGGAGCAACCTCTGTATGCTGGAAGTAATTTTTTTCCCCTAGACAGCATATGCTGTCAATTTTGGCAGAAACAACCAAGAAAAAAATGTTTTACTCTTTAGCTGACTTTCAAAACACAGCAGCTTGCCTCAGCTGGTCAGGAAGCATGTTAACAAAACAAGGGAATAAAAATTCTCTCACAGTGTTTAGACATCTTATGAACCTCTACAGAGCAACAAGACTGCTCTGAACTAGAAGTAATAGTCAAAACTAGGCCTATGGGCATGAAGTATGATTTATTTTAATTCATAGTTTTCATTCACATCCCCTCCAATGTACTAGTGCTGTAACAATATGGTATTTTAAAAACAAGCTTTAGATTTTATTATTGTTTAAAGCATCAAAAGTCAGGTTACAGTATCTAGGTTGAACAAATATCAAAATATAGTTTTACTGCAAGGTATGATAAGGAGTTTGTAAGTAATTCCCCAGCTATGCAGTGTGCTGTGGGCAATGTGCAGGAAGTGTAATAAGCACAAAACCAGCCTCTGCCTCACCTTTAGGAGTGGAACTCCTAAAGAAGCTCAACCTGTGCCAAGTATTAGCCATTTCACACCCATGTCTTGAAATGGGCTGGGCAGACCACACTTGCAGTTCAAGTCCTAACCTCCCATTCCCTCCTTCCTGCCTTTCGGATCAAGAGGAGGGGAGGGACAAAAACCTGCTATAGAAAAGGGAGGCTCTAATCTGTTAACAACACTTTGGAAACACTAATCTAGTTACTAGATCTTCTTCTAAAAAAAATCCAGTAATGTAAGTTTCATTATGGGTTTCTTCAGACTAGGAGTCTTGCCTAATACTACCAAGTCACCCAGTCAAGTCTATTTCCCAGGTGAGTCAGAATTCTTAAAAAAAGTATCAATTATATTTTGAAGTTAAGCTTCATGCAGCTCTTTGTTTCTTTACATGATATGGTTTGGATATTTACAAGACAACATTTGGTTTGGTTTCCATACGGTTCACTACATTTAAGAAGTTATCAGCATAGAAGGATTAATTTAAATATCCTGAGACAAGTTGCCAGTCTCAAAGCCAGGAATTGAACTTTCATTTTTATTCTGGTTTGCAAAGCAATTCTAACTTGTATACACCATATTTTAATAATTAGGAAGACTTGATCAGTGAGATTTATTCAAATCACTAAACCAAAAGAGCATCAGGCCAAAAGAGATGCTTGAATTTACTGGAAACACTATAACTAAAAACAGTAATTCCCACTTGCTGTTTATTTGACCAGGCAGTTTTCAGTCTGCTTTAAAAATTATAAGAATTTCACACCTCATTTTAAACTCCAAGAAATTTTCCAGTGTACTTCAAACTGACTTTTTTAACATGGTAATCAGATGTGCAGTTTCAGGGAACAGTTAAGGTATCCTCCATATAATCATGTTGATTTGCCTTATCAATACTAAATTACTAGACAAAATTGAGCTGCTGAGGTGCAACCAGCATTTTTGTCAAATCAGAGGAATTCTGTTCCTCTTGCTTTTAACCCTATTGCAACATTGCAGTGAGATTTTTAAAATCCCATTTTGTCTTAATACTATAATTTCACAGTAATCAATGTTTACTTCTACTTTTTGAAATCTTTAATATATGCTATTCATTAGAGGGTTTTTTTCCTTTCCTCAACTAGGATGCCTATAAAATAACTTCTACTCATTTCAGAATATGGACATTTCTAAAATAGACTTGGCATTCTCATTAAGCTGCCCTTTGAAGGAAACCTCCCCAAAATATATTTATATTTGGTTAATCTGTTTGGAGACGCTAACACTTAAGTAATGAAATTATATATAAAAAAGGAAGTTACAATAACTAACTTAATGTGCAGACTATTTCCCCATGCACCTACAAACTCCCATTATTTCAAAGTCTCCCCAGGTCCAATATTAATTTGTCCACAAGAATTAGGGCAATGACTAACTTGTGTTTTACTTTACATTCATTATAGTGACTTTCTAGGAATTCCAGAAAACCCTTGCTATTGTTAAAAATACCTATTCCCTACCACAAGAAAAAAATTTCCTGCAAGCAACAATCTCCCAGATATATCTCCAGTAAATGTTTGTACTTTTGATCCCATGAAGTTTATTAATTTTCAGAGTAAGTAGTAATCTGTGCTGTATATTTAGGTTTCCTGGCACTCAAGCATTTGAATTTTAACCTATATACCCTATATGTATCAAGGTGTATCTCTTGTTCAATCACTGCAACCTAGAGGATGGCATAACCTTACCGCATATTTGCTGCAAATACAGTGAGCACATTCCTAATAACCTGAGTTAACCTTTGAATTGAGATTGAACACCTTTGACATTTACCTTTATATTTATCCGGTCTATTTGCTTATTCTGGGCATCAATCTCATTGCCCATATCCAAAGCCATGTTTTTCAAATTCCCAAGAATGTTTCCAACTTGAGCAAGATTTTCATCCATTTCATCTTCTCTGGCATCATTGGTTATCCTGTTCAAATAATTAAGACCATGTTTCAAGAATCAAGAACTTGCTTTTATCTAGCGTAGATTTACTCTAGTAGAACTTGACTGTTGCACTATGCATTCAAACAAAGGTATGTTTTTCCCTTTTTTAAAAAACTCCCTGTATTTCAAGCAAGCATTCACCGAAAAAAGAGTGCTAAGCTAGCCACTACTACAAAAATAGCCTTAAAAATTAAAAAAGTTACTTCAAGTTTAAGATGTGAGTTTCTCTCAAATATACTTTATGACAGTAATAGACCTTGATATTTTTAAGTCTCCTCAATAACCGAATACTAAGCCTTATATTTCTCACATCAGAAACAGACTGACCATACCACCACTACATAAAAAAAAGTGTAGGATGAGCACTACAATACTGAACGTATCTGCCATCTCCTCTCTAAGACACAGCAATTCCTCCAAACAACAGTAAAATTTTCTATTTAGCAACTTGACCTAAAATGCATCTGAAAGAAGCTGACAACTAGTAACAGGATTTGTGCATTTGAAATTGAGTAATATGAACTAGTAAACCTTGTAATATATCCACCACTTGGTCTTCCAGAAGTCTGAGGCTGCTGCTGATTTATACTTCTTGGTTGCATGGATATCACATGATCTGCTGAGTTCTCTGTTCCATCTCCCCAGGTTGCTCTGTATGCTTTGCTGGCCTCAAAGTTCTTTGCCCTACACCATAAAAATAAAAAATCTGAGCCACTACATCAGAAATATGGCTTCCTGACTTTCAGTATTAATCCAGATTTTTCAGAAACATTTGTCTTGTGCCCAAAAGAGATTACATTTTGTACAGCTAAAACTTTGTCTATATAATACAAGTTCTTGTATCTTGATAGTACAAACACAACTGAGTTACTCTAAGGACAGTAATTACTTTGCTCTTAAGCTTTAATCAAAGAACAGTAATTTGCTTAAAGCAATACTTTATCAGAGGACAGAAGCTTATGACAGTCACAGGAAAGCTTACCCTATCATAAAATAGACTTGCACTTATAACAGGAATTATTCCAGAGACAAGATTAGTTACCTTTCAGGAAGAAATGAGGATGAATGCAAAAAATTCCCTCCAGCAAATACCTATACTATGCAGGAAAACCGTTAATTGCTACTATTTTAATCAAATATTAAAAAAAATACTTGGCAACAGAATGTTCCTCATGTTAACTTTGATTATGAACAAACAGTAATCATGTTTAAGTAGTTCATTCTGCAACTTAATTGTACTAACTCCATTAAATCAATAAACCAACTTACCATTATACTTTTTCCATGTAATTCATAGGAGAAAAAAAAGAAAGCATACTGACACAAAGCAATCTCAAGAATCACAGAGCCACAAAAGCACGAGGGGAAGAAAACCTAACAAAATAAACTTATCTAAATTGAGGTCTGTTCTCATGAATCATGACGAACTTATTTTGAGAATATTCTCACGTTCACCTTGCTTTGTGGCATTTTTAGGTTTAAGCTAGATAATCCAGACACTGCCATTTTTCTGCTTCTTTAGACACCTGTGAAGGGAAATCTGTAGTGTCTCAATACATCTAACTTTGCAATCACAGGCAGTCAATTTCTAGAGATATAGTGCCTTTTCAGAAACCTGGATGTTATATGTTTGAAGAGTTGTGAAATTAGCTGTAATGAACAAATATTCCCCTTCATTCTACTGGTGTTTATGTATTCAATATAGGAAATTAGTTCTTGTAGGATCTGACCTTTAAGACATAATCTAGAATAAATATATTGAGGGGAAAAATATAATAATTTATCCATTCATAATGGAAATATTGCACCCAAAATACCCTGAAGAAACCAAAACTAGTCAATTCTAGCTCCTTGTACACACACAGGCCTAAAGATCTCTACATTTATTGCAACTAGATTGAGCGTTATATTTTAATCTCACTAATACTAAAGCCATAACCAGAAGAGATCTTTGTATGATTTGCTTCTGGAGGATCAAAGTCTTGGGTGCCAGAGGCAACTGTGAGGACTTTATTAACAAAAGAGAAGTGGCCTGAAGACTAGTTGCACCTGTGAAGTAGACAGCCAGAGAGAATTATTGTTCAAAATATGCACAGTTAAGAAGAAAAGTTCTCACCAGCTGCTTTTAAGAGCTGTTTTTCAAATTACTATACATTCACATTTCTCAAGTTTCATTTCTGCAAAACTAAGGCAATTTACACAACCTGTCAAACCAGCAATGGCTCAAGCAGCTGCTCACCATTTCCACAGCTAATAATACTCTGTAGTAATGGATGTTTTCTATTCATGTCAGTATTACAAAACAGCACAATCACAAGGAGAACCACATGCAGACAAACATCATGCGCATGCAAGCACAAATGCAACAAACATCACTTCAGACAGCTGGTTAAATACGCATCTGCACTACTAACACTGACCTTGTCCTAAAATCCACTTTCACCAGTTTAAGTCAATACAGCTTCTTATCCTAGTCTTCATTTTTAGAAAGCAAGCATCAGTGTTAGGAGAGAATGGAGAAGAAAGTAGTAAAGATCAACAAAAAGGTAAATTGTTAATAGTACATAGATTGTATAACAGAACTGCCAGTATTTTTTGTTTTCACAAAGCTTTTATAAATAATTTAAACCTAGGAGAAATTTCAAAAAACCCCAATAACTCAGTAAGTGCTCCAATTTAGCTTATTTAGCTTTATGCTTTTATGAAAAATATGAAAAGCTGTGGAGGTAACTGGTTGACAAATCTGACATTGAAAAAAGGGTTGGTGTACCAGTAGATATATGAAAGATACTCACTCTTTCATTGCTGCCCTCTACTTACCCATTTTTTCTGTATATTACTGTCCAGTTTGGTACACAACTGTTTCTGTCCTTATTATCTGTGTACTTGGAGTGCCACAAGAGTTCACAAATTCTGAGCTTGCTCAGTGTCAATAAGCTGCTTAGCTTCAATGAAATAAGACTATCAACTACAGAAAACAAAGACTGAGTGTGTCAAAATGCTCAAAGTCCACCAGCTTGAGCCAACTAATATAGAGCAGTAAGCACACCTATCCAGAAGTCAGGACATCTGCATTTTCAGGGACTAAAGCACTAAGACTTTCAGCCTTAGAAGTCACATTCATATCTATCCTAAATGACCCTTAAAGTACTATTCTGTTGGTTAAGTAGACTCAGCTGCTCCAAGGCATTTTTACCTAAACTTCTGCTACTTCTCCATTGAATGATAATTGATTTTGCTCATGCTAAAGAGCAAAAACCAACAAATGCACACACTATTCACTTCAGTCACCATGCTCAATTTATGCTTCCTTCATTTGGAAGGGCTATGATCAAATGGAATTAACACAAACAATTTGGTACTTTACTGCTTAAAGCTAAAGCTAGGACACCATCAAAAATAATTCTGACATTGTTCAGGCTGTTTACTTGTTTAAAAGTACAAATCAAGTGCCATACTAAAGATTGGATTACTCAACTGTCTTAGATATGGCAAGCCATAACACTGATGTTATAAAGGCACTGTGAAGCAGGTCTGCAAGAATTTATGCAGTTACTAGTGAAAAGATTAAAGCTTCAACACTAGTGTCTGCTCTGTTCTCCTATTCTCACCTTGCCTAAAGCATGAATAAGTTGTCTTGCTTTTAAATTAGTACAAAAGTATTGTTGTGAAAAAATGATTTTTGTAATCAAATTTCTAACACACAGACACATATAGCTATTTGCAGTCCAGTTTGGTCTCATTTGCATGGACATTGATAGTCTGCTACTAAATAGAAGCCTTAAAGAGATTAGGACACAACTGTGCAGGATGCTATATTTATAGTAAAAGGGGCACAATGTATGGTTAGATACAAGTAAGCTTCAGTTACTCTCATACAATTTTAAAAGGATGCAGGTCTGCAAACCAACACAATCAACTTTGGTAGAGATTCAGCATTTTTTAATTAGCTCTTTTATTAGTTAATATTTCCTGGTACAGTAGATACTGGGAATATTCTAGACTCCAGACCCAAGTACCAATATAACTTACCTGTTACAAGGACAGACACAGAGCCCACAACATTTGTTGAGCTCTGTCAGTGTCTTCTCAGCTTCTCTCATGTCCTTATTTATCTGGTCCATGCCTTCTTCTATACGATTTAGTTGTTCTAGAAGAGAAACAAGTAACCTGACTAAACATGAATTGGGGAAGGTGGGGAAAGTTAACATTTCCTTATAGCAGGAACAAGTTTCAGTTCTATCTTTATATGAAGATTATTGACTTTTTTCTTTCTTAAAAAAATCATAGAAGGCAGGAAAGACATTTAATGAGTGTTTTGGTTACTATTTTGCAAATATCTTCCCCATCTTTAGAGCAGCATTTCTGTTGCTATTTTAGAATAAATGCAGCTAGTTACATTCATGCCATAGTGGGAAAAAAAGCAGCTTCTGTAGCAGAGCTGTATTACATTGTAACTATTATTACCTCTCAACTACTTTAAAACCTTTTTTAAATACTACACTTTCAAATAAGCTTTTCGTTTCAGCAACAACTCGTCTATCATCTTTCTTTTCTTACACTCATTACATTCTAATATTGATTTTTAGTGTTATGGAAGAACTTACCTCCTTGCTCATCCAGCATAGTAATAGTTTTGATGCCAACATCCTGGGACTGCAGAAAGAAATTAAGTCGCAGATATAAAATGAGACTGCAGTGCAAAATCAGAAGGTCTGCATAGTAAATTTGATAATCCAACCAAGTTTATAATGAAACACTATACTTAAAATAACTTCTTAGTAAAGCTATTAGAAGTCTCAAATTACAAGCTAAGTTAGGCTGATAAGCACCTTACCTGCTACACTATCTCAATTAGTGTAGTTTTATGGCATTTTTGTTAGGTTTTTCTTACATTACAACAAGATGACAAAATTTATTGTAATACTCAGATTGAACTGTGACAATGTCTAGCTAGATAGTAAATCTAGCTGTGCTTCATTTTGAGAACTAGCATTTGGTTCATTCATCCCTACATCCTTCAAAAGGGCTTACAAAGCCTTTAGTCCTGGCAGCCAGAATGAAAGCAAGCAAAACAAAGCCTGCAAAACCATTTCTAAGAATTTAGCAGTGAGGAATATACTAGAGCAGAGCTCTTTGCTGGCTCAGTCTTGAATCTAGCATGCAAGTGGCACCCATGCTTTACTATAAACTGGCAGCATAGAATGAATCAGCAAACTATGACACCAAGAGAAATTATGTTGGCTCATGACATGTACTTAACACTTGTGTGTGAAGTATTCATCAGGTGAATTCAAATGCCTCATTCAACAGTGATTCAAATGCCTCACTGATAACAGCAGCATCTTGAGCAAGACAGAACTGTGCAGGGGAGTAGATTCCTCATACAACTTCACTTTGATAAACCCAAAATACAGATTTGTTTCAAATCACAGAAAAAGGGTGTTAAGAGTTTTCTTATCAGTTAAAACTGATGAACAGATTGTAAGAAGATGTATGTAGAATTACTTGTTTGAACCAAGAGCAGTCATACTCTACTACTCCATCCAGCTGAGCCCTACTGTCCTCAGCAGTGAAACATTTCCACTGTTCATAGACAAGTGAGCTGAAATACAGCTGAAAGATGTCATGAAAGCAAATTTTGCAGCAGCCAAAGACAACTGACCATCAGAAGACTTTTTACAACTAATCTGTAGCATTTGGAGATCAGATCCTTTTGCTTAAAACAGGTAAAAAGGATATTGATTCTTTTGTAATCTGACAGAATGTGAAAATCATGAAGGTTATGTCATTCTAATGCTACTACTGAATTAAAGCAGCAACTTCTAATGATGAAGTGTGTGTCTTGAGAAAGACAAAAACTGTTTAAAATTACAGGTTTTATACTTTCTATACTTAATAAATCCAGAGAATTCAAAAATTTCTTACCTCAATGGCCAAGCCAAGAATCCTCCTTGTGCTTTCCAAAGACTAGAAAGAGAATTTTAAAATGAGTGCATTAATTGCTTGTATATACATCAGTGTCTGGAAGTCTTCTCTGCCAGATCATTGTAGTAAGGTAATACTATACAAAAGGTTCATCACCTTGTCTATGTATCCTTGCTATTATTTTTCTTATCCCATTGGAAAGTCTTATAAAGATAGCATATTCAAATGAGTTTTAGTTAAATAAGAAAGACATGACGTATCAATATGATTAACAATGCTGTAGGTAACCAAATTTTATCATATCAGTAATCAGGACTGAGTGATCAGTACTCAGTTAAGTAAGTGACTTTAAAATTCATTCTTATTCTTTAGGAGTAGTCTTCACTCCAGTATTCACCAACTAAAGTGAAAAATTAAAACTTCAGCTAGAACCTTGCAGAATCATTATCCTGTCTTTGTTTTTAAAAGGTATTCTAATCTTGTCAGACATATACTGTAATCCCAGATGTCTTCCTATAACATTTACCTCATCAGTGACCTGGTTGGCCCTCAGCTGAATTTCTTCAGGTGATAGCTCATCCATGATGAGGAAATACTACTTGTAAGTAATCACGTTAAAGAGAACCTTCCCCCTGTAATAACAGATACCAAGTAAGCATCAGAATTATACTTTCATCAGTATTTTAAGTTGAAAGTAGAAGACAATTCAAAGAATAAGAGCCTGTACATTTCATTCTGCATAGTAAAACATCTCATTAGGACTAGAAGACACTAAAATAATTATTCAGCTGATATGACCTAACTGAGGTGCTAAAAGAAATATAGGAACAATCAGTATATGAAGCAGTTTTCTTTCCAAGATTTAGCTTCCTAAACATCTTTGAAAAAATTCTGTGGTTAGTTAGGTAAAAACCAGGAAATCAGGTCTTAAAATAATAAACTTCTCCATGCTGGAAAAACACATTAGTTTGCCCAGTAATCTAGAAATAAATTAAAACATTTAATTTATTAGTATAAACTTTAAGTGTTCTTTCCATTGCGGAATTTCAATTGCCAGAAAAAGAGGAAACATTTTCACAGACGAAACACCACCTCAAATGACCCTAAGTAACACTCTAGAAATGGTTGTTGTTATTGTATGCTGAAATCATCAAATGCAAAAGGATCCACAAAGGTTTTAACTGGTATGTCTGCAACTGTAGCAAACATTTTCTAATCTAATCATTTTCTAATAAGCACAGGGTCATAACTGAAGTTCCAAAACATCATGATGTACTTTTTGCTAAAAACAGAAGATATATATTTTGCCTAAAATACAAGATGAATTAGCTATCCCATCAATAAGTGTATTCCTATCAGAGACAGGTTTTTCAGAGCTAAGAGTCTGCATTTTTGTTGGAGGAATGGTAATAAAGCCAGCACTCCCAGCAACTGGAAAACAGAACTCACAGACTATACGAGAATTTAATAAAATAGCACATAACCTGAGAAATAAGGATATTTTTCCCTCCAAAATTTTCCCCCTTAATTTTCATCTAATCCTTGATCTTTCACATGAGTAGCTTGCAATTAAGTTCATGTTACTCACAGATATAATTCCAAACATCCTGCTTGACTTGACTCATTTTCCTTTATAAGATCAGTATTTTAGAATATATAACATAAGTAATTGCTCCTAGGAGGGTAAATTTATGCAGATTTGTCCAGCTGTTACCCCACAGCTCTTCAGAGGAAGTGTGCATAACTCTGATGGTGAACTGAAATCAAGACACCTAAATCCATTACAGCTGAAATTCTTCAAGATTTAAAGAATATTTCAGCAGCTTTGTTCTTCAGCACCTAGCATAGCCTGAGACTATGGCTCTAGGAGATTTCTCTAAAGTAGATGTCAATGCAAGTTAGTTTTTGATATCATTCAAAAGAATTATATCGCACAAAGCCTCTAAATAACTCTGTTTTCAGTAGTCCAATTTCAGTGCATAATCAGTGAATTATCTTTCATTCATAGGCTCAAGCTCCTTTCACAAGGTCTATCTGAGACAGTCCCAGCTTTGAATTTGGGAACGCCCTTCAAGCTGATTTGCACACCTAAGGACCAGTAAACCTGGGGCAGGGAGTAAAGTACCTATTTTCACTGAATTAGATTAAGCAACGTCTCTGGGCAACCTGTTCTGGTGCTCAGTCACTGCACAGTAAAGAAGCTTTTTCAGGTGGAACTTCCTGTGCATCAGTTTCTGCCCTTTGCCTCTTGTCCCATTGCTTGACATCACTGCACAGAGCCTGGCTCCATCCTCTGACACCCTCCCTTGAGACACTGATAGACGCAGATGAGTCCCCTCTCAGTTGTCTCTTCTCAAGGCTGAGCACCCCAGCTTCCTCAGCCTTTCCTCGTAAGACAGATGCTCTAGTCTCTTAATTATCTTTGTAGCCCTTTGCTGGCCCCACTCCAGGAGCTCCATGTCTCTCTTGTACTGAGGAGCCCCGAACTGGACACAGCACTCCAGATATGCCCTCACCAGGGCTGAGCAGAGGGGCAGGATCACCTCCCTGGACCTGCTGGCAATGCTCTTCCTGATGAACTCCAGGTTCTCACTGGCCTTCTTGGCCACAAGGGCACTGCTGGCTCAGTTGTTGTCCACCAGAACCCCCAGGTCCCTCCTGGCAGAGCTGCTCTCCAGCAGGTCGGCCCCCAGCCTGTGCTGGTGCCTGGGGTTATTATTCCCAGTGCAGGACCCTGCATTTGCCTTGGCTGGATTTCAGACAATTCTTCCCTGCCCACCTCTCCAGCCTGTCGAGGTCCTTCTCAAGGGCTGCACAGCCCTCTGGGGTGTCAGCCACTCCTCCCAGCTTTGTGTCATCAGCAAACCAGTTCCAACAGCTGACAGACAGGCTTTGTGTTCCCCTAGCTTGCTCACATATTCCCGAGAAGCTCCAGTGCCAGCCAGCAAGAAGTTCTATAGAAATGCACAGCATTCCACTCACTTTTGCCCTAAATTAATAGTATTTGGTCTTGAAACTGTTTATAAATTGACCTAACAATCAAGAAATACAGCTTCAAGGGTGGAGAAAAAAATCCTTCCAACACAGTGGGGAAAAAAGGTTCCTTTCAGGATTCTTCAAAGCTGAGTTATGCAAGTGCTTATCTTCTGATGCTTATATTTGGACACCTGTAGTGCTTTGCCTCTTGTGAGATGAAACCATGATTTAAAGTGATGGCTCATATAATTGCAGGGATAAATTACCTGTGTGAGTAAAACTATTCAGAACACCTGGTTGAGAGAAATGTTCTGACAACCTTTTATCATAGATAAAGGGTTCAGATATTTGCTGAATTTTTCTGATAATTTCTTGAGGTCTTATGTCACTGAAAAGTGACAGAACATTTTTTTCTTTCTCTAGACTTCCCAGCAAGCTTATGCACCTTCACTTTTCAGACATTGCCATTAGAGTATGTAAAACAAGACATATTAAGATTTCCTTATTAAGGCAGGCATAAGCAAGCATGCTCTTCAAAATTAGTGATTATAACATCTGTTTAAAGTTGAACATCTAAGCCAAATGCATTAGACTCAAAAAAACCCATAGTTTTATTCCTATTAGTTTGCAGCATTGCTTTTGTAAGCACAGACACAACCTACACAGTAGCTCTGCAGTGGCAATTAGGGCCATAAGGCAGAATAGAAAAACACATTCTCTAGGGACTAAAAATTTCCCACCACACAGCTGTTTAGAAATATTACCAAAAAGCACACAAAACTAATTGTGTGTTTGTAAACAAACAAAACATTTCCAAAATAGGCTGTTTCTGAAGATGTAAATACACACACAATAGTTGCAGGCCTAAGTGGAATAGCTGAACATAGCTGGTGCCTTTCATGCAAGATACCTCAAAAGAAATTTTAACAGTCCAGATGAGGCCATTTGTATTGAAGTAACTCAGCTGTTCCAACAGAATACAGTATACATACATACCAAAAGGATACTCACTCATTTACCCATCTTTCTGCCTAAGAATCATAAAGATCCTAGAAACTAGATCCTTTGAGGTATCTAGCTTCAATGTTAATGGTATATGGCAAAATTACTTATAAGGCACTAAGATTACACAATAAAGACAAAATATACAGAGAGAAAAGACTTGATATGGCTATGATAACGTTTGTTACAATAATATTTGCTAAGGCAAGCATTCAACATTGATGGTCAATGTCTATTTTCTTCACCTTCTCTCTCCTACCATTTAAAAAATCCTAGCCACAAAATAACCAAAGTAAAGAAAAGAAAATGACAGCAGCCTACAAAGATTTCATAATCATAACATTCGACTATTTTTAGTTTTCTTTCTAGATGGGCAAGCTTTAAACAAGAATCTAAGGTTCCTTAAGAAAAAGCAGTACTTCTTTAAGGAAGGATGTGATGTCAGCTTTGTTTACTTTCTTTTATCAGTTTTCTGCAGTATTTGCTCAGTCAAACACATTTCAGTTCAACTCCCCTTCTGCCCCTTTCATAGGAAGGCCTGATACCTGGAGAGTATGCAAAACTAAACTTGCTACAAAAATGTATTTTCTTGAGGTAACTGGGCTCGTTAAACTTTTCTACTAGGAAACAGATTACAACACATTCATTATCTTAACTATCACTGCCTTATAAAAAGGAAGATTCATTGAGAAACCAGAGCAGCAAGGAAATAAACGCACAGCCAGCAAATTTTTACTGCCATGCTTTATTTGGGAGACTGTGCAAAATAGAAAGAGTTCTTTGAAATTCCAATTCCAACCTAAAGCTTTAGATCTCTTCACAAGACTACTCCTGTTGGGCTAAGCCATCCTGTAAGTTCATCACCATAACACATATCATAACTATGACATTGCCACCCAAGCCAGTTGAGGATGGATTTAGCTTATATTACTTCTATCTCCTGGACAAGAGGAAACAAACTTATGTGTGCACAGCCTTGTTTCCACTTACTATCCATTTAGTCATGGCTCCAAAAACCCTGAAAACCTTTCTATTCACTCTCCTATGTGAAGTTGTTAGGTTGGAAAGGACTGAAAAGACAAAGCAAAGGTTATTGCAAAATAATGAGCGACATAACGAGCACTTTTGGGGTGATTTTATCATGATCCATTCAAAGCATCACTGGCTTAGAGATCTTGATTTTGTTAATCAACACTCACAGAGCAGCTGAAGCATTTTAGTGGGTTCTTTGTCTAACTTGAAAAAGCTGGAAGGTGACAGACTGATGGGAGCTATGGCTAGGTCTCTATTAGCAGGAGGGTGATCCTGTGAGCCTACAGTGCAAATTTTGGCTTGGGAAAAGCACTGCTTACACTGCCACACTTGTGGTGGATCAGTCCCAAGCACTGAATTCTGTCCCAACCCCAGCTACTGAACTGGGAGCTAACATCTGCCAAGGCAGACCTTTCACAGTGCAAGAGGAGCAAATTCAGCGTTAGGAACACCCATGGTGACCTGACTGACCATGTCCCCAGGTTTAAATACCAGCTTGTGATCAGAAAGCTACGGAAGTATCACTTCATGCAACAGCAGTTCACTGGCTGGTTTCCTGACTATAGGCACATTAAAAACTCTGGTGGAGAGGTAATAAAACATTTGAATGGAAAGACACTCAAGAATAAAGCATTGCTGTACGCAGCCAGCAACAACAATCATCTCTGCCACCTACCTTCCCAGAGCACACTGTAAAAAATTAACATGAAATATTTTTTGTTGTCTCTCATTGGCCTAAAATACTCCACTGCGCCACTTTTTCTTACAAGTGTTTTCATTTTCATTCAGAATTACTTGCCAACTGGAAGCCAGCTATTTATACCAACACACTCAGCTTCCAAGTCAAACAAGTTTCAAAAGCCATTACAACAGTGACTTTGCACAGCATTTTCAAGTTTTTTTTCAATACCAATAATCTTCTAGGACTTACATATGTATATAAAAGCACTTTTATATATATAAGGCACTTCCATGGTAATGAAAGCTATAGTAGACAAGTTACACGACCTAAATGTGCTTTTCTTCAGCACTTAGCTGGGAAGCAATTCTAATGCTTATTTTCTCTAGGAAAAAAGAAAATTTAATTCCTTGCTTTATGACAGTCACAGCACATTAAGGCTGTGCTGTCCAAAGTACTCAAAACCTTTACTGATCTTTATAAATTTAAATTAACTGCAGGGTGCCACAAGGCCTGATAAAGTGCTTATTCAACTCCAATTACAATATCCACATCTGGACAGGGAGAGGCTAAAAAAGTGACAAGTTTCCTAAAGCCAGACAGGTCTACTTGCACCAGATCAATATTGTTTTGATTGCTGGCACTTTCACAAACCCACCCTGAATAAGATTTTTGTTCAGCATCTCTGGCTGACAAGCAGTAGTTTTGTACCTCTGACAGGCTGAATGCCTTTCAGAATTTTGAATGCAATTCAGAAATGGCTAAATCCATTACATTTGCTACAGACCATAAGTTACTTCCTTACTCACTATCTGAAGGTCCTCTGTTTGCACATATCCCTTTTCCTGTGAAGTTATGCTTTTAATCAATATCACAAACTTCTCTTCCTCCTTCACTTATAACTTGTAAACTGGGGGGAAGAAGGAAATAGCCTATCCAGTGCATCTACAAGTATGATTGAGAAATACAGTCTGTGCCTTCTTACCACAAAGATAGGAACTAGCTGGTGATACAACCCAGCTGTTGCAGCAACTGACTGGAAGCCAGTATGTCATGAGCTGTATTTTTAGCTGTCAGTAAATTGGTGCAGCCTCAGGTGATTGCGGATGCTCTCAGTTCCTTCTCTTGTAAAGGGAGCTGTTGCCTTCCCCAAAAGATGGAAAAATTCATGAAACAATATTCTTAGATATGTGATTGTCACGTAATAATTTCCTGTGCATGCTTACAAAGAACAAAATTAGACAGTTTATTAGACAGCTTTGTATTTATTGATGAAGGTTTTTTTATTCTCTCAAATTCTTCATATAACTAATACAGAAAACTTGCTTTTTTTCAAACCCTTCCTTAACACAAACAGCTATCCTACTTGCTGGTTAGCTGAAATTCAGCCCAGGTAATGCAGGGTGGCACAAGGTATCAGCACCAGAATGTACTCCTCCAGATGATTATGTCTACAAGATAAATGAATAAAGCATCTGTGGCCCTGGAGGAAGAGGCCAGGGCCCACGACCAAGACACTACTCTGCATGCTTCCTGCTTTCCCTTATCAGCTTCCTGAACACACTGCACGGAGGCGATAGCACAAAGAATAGGCGCTACCAATGCCACCTCCTCTGTGCAGTGTGTTCAGTTCTACACTCACCTCAACAACTCATTTTTGCCCCTGAAAAAGCCTCATGAAACCTCCTCCAAATCAGAAACTGGCCAATACAAATTCACAGTCAAACTTTGATCCATTTAAAGACAGTAAGCGATTCCACTTCTCCTAAAGACACAAACTACTATATAATAGCCTACTTCAAAAACTGCAGAGCAGAGGAGGGCAGGCATATAGACTAGCTACTCGACTGCCAGTAAGCAATTAAGTGCTCAATTAGATCAATCAAGCAAGCAATTGTTAACACAAGTGGCTTTTCCTTTGTCCCTAAACACCTTCCTACATCGCTGTTCCCTCTACAGCACAGAATCATCTTTGTTTATGAAAGGGAAGTAAAAAACCACCCTTAGTTCTAAACACTGAGCATCTAGTACCCTTTCTAAGGGAACAAAAAAAAAGTTAGTCAAATAGTTAGAGAAGTTGCATAATAAATTTCCAGACTTCCTTCAGGTCGTTTACTTAGAGTGTCAAGTCACGTGCTGACTTCACATTAAGTGAAACAGAAAGAGAAAAAAGGGGAAAACAGCGAAAAATAAAGCTGACTCATTAGTAGCTTCCCAGAAGAACCAAGGGCATCGAGACGTACAAGTGAAAGAAGCACTTCGATTCTTATTGTTTTCTACATTAACACTACAGCATTTTACAGATTAGTCTAAAGGCAGCAGACACAATACATAAGCTAAAGGAGAATCAACAAGAGGTGGGTTTTCTCCTGGACGCTACTAACAGCGCAACTCACGGGCTCCCACCCAGCAAACAAAAACCACCTAGACACGGCATTGCCACCGCCGGTAGGGGCGAGCCCACGAGGCCTCGCCGCACACGGGGGGCGGGCGCAGCACACAGCCGAGGCGGGGGCTCGGAGGACCTGGGCCCGGATTCCCGGCCGCCCCCTTACTCCGCACAGCCGATACAGGACGGCCACCGCACCGGGCCAGGCCCGCCTCGCCCCACAGAGGCCCCCGGCAGCCACAGCCCGCCCCGCGCAGGGCGCTGGGGAGGACACGGACCGGAACAGACAGCCTGCCGCCTCACCCCCGGCACTGCAAGCTGCCAAAGCCCAACCCGTCACACACCTACCGCCACAGCCACCGCCGCTCCCTCACGCCGGGCCGGGCCACCCCTTTAAGCTCCCATGTCCCGCTCGTCCCCGCCGCCGAGCGCCGGCCCCCGCGCGTCACCGCCGCCCCCGGAAGCGGGGCCGGCCCCGCCCCGCTCCGCTCCTCCACGACTCCCAGTGTGGCGGCGGGAAGGAGCCGCCCCCGGCGCCCTCACACGGCAGAGGGCGGGAACGCCGGCCTGTGTACACCCACCGGCCTGTGTACACCCACCGGCCTGTGTACACCCACCGGCCTGTGTACACCCACCGGCCTGTGTACACCCACCGGCCTGTGTACACCCACCGGCCTGTGTACACCCAGCTTGGCGCCCCGCGAGGGCTGCTGCGCCTACTTCCCTCCCCCTGAAGTGTGGGGTGTGCGGGGTGTCAGTGCCGGGTGTGCGCTGCCGCGGTCTGGCCGTGCCGACCGGAGCTGCGGCAACAAACAACGCGGTACAGAAGCGGCCCTATTTGTATCGGTGGGGTTTTTCTCCAGTTATTACTCTCTACTAGGACGATGAGTGTCAGCCCCCTTCTGTCACCAGTGGAGAGGAGGGCAGAAAGGGAAAGCTTCTGTTCGCAACCACCGCAATCATCCTTTGCAGCTGAACCGCGCAGCCTTTCCTGAGGTATATTCCTTCTCAGGTGTGGGTAAGTTCTTCTCTGAGGCTGCTGTCAGATCCCGCACCTGCTGTAGGGCTGTAAGCACTGTAAACACAGCCGGTAGCTTTCACAGCATCAGGGCCTGCATCAGCTTACGTGGCTCCTAAAGTCCCCTCTTCCAGTGAAACTGCTGCTGGGATCTCAGAGCTGGGTCTTGGTTTCCCTCGTCTCTCTCAGCATCTGGGGATGCTCCAAGTCCCTGTGGACTTTGGCCTCGTGAAAGGCCCCAGTGGAGTAAGGCTTACTGCACACTGCACAGCCCGCGCCCTTCTCCTCCTGCGGTGAAAATCGCCCCTGGAGCAGATTTCCCAGGCGCAGCCGCCCTGGCCAGCGTGATGCCCACAGCGTCTCGCTGCTGAGGTACCCGCCGTCTGCAGCGTCTGATTTGTAGAGCGGTAACACGTAGCATTATGCGTGTTTAAAGCGCTGTATTTACACACAACAACAATAACCTCTATTATCGTTATCTGTTGGTAAATGCCCCCAGCTGGCCGGTGCTGGTGCCCTCGCCATGAAGCTCGTTCGCCTGTCGGCCGTCCACGGGCGCCAGGACTGCGCTTCCCGGCAGGCCCCGCGGGCACGCAGGCGTGTCCCCCAGCGTGCAGCGCGGCCGCCTTCCCGCCGGCCCATTGGTGGGCTGCGCTGTGCCCCCGCCGAACCGCGCGCGGTCTTACGGGCTGGGCCCGGTGCGGGCGCCGTGCGGGCCGCCGGTGCCAGGGCCGTGGTGGCCGGGCCTCCTCGGTCCCACAGGGGAATGGGCTGCCGGGCCGCTGCCCTGGAGAGGGGTGCGATCCGTGAGTACTGGGGCTGTACGGAGCACAGGGCTTGGGGAGAGCTGTGGCAGCGGTGGCGGCCGGGGCGATGGGGGTTGCTCCGGCTCTGGCGGAGTGGGCGACCTGTGGAGGGCAGCAGGGCGAGCCCGGCCGGGAGGGGCTGCGGCGGCGGGCATCTCGCCTTGGGGCGGGCATGCGCTTTGCTTTGCCTTGTGAGCATCCCCTAATGCTTTGATGCCCTGCTGTAGAACAGCTTCGTTAGGGCGGAGGACTCTGTCCCAGGTGTGTAGCTGCCCTGCTGCCTCTTCATACTTGACAGAAGTGTTTCTGGGGATGAAGTGTGACTGAGTACAGAGTTGCTTAGCTGCCTTCCTCATAAGCAAATATCTAAAAATGTGTTGTAGCGAAAGCATGTATGAGTTTAGTGATAAGTATCTGGTAACTTAAAAGGAGTGGGACGGAGAGCGTGAAACAAGTCATAATAGTATGATGAAATATGAGGTGTTTGCAAGTAATCATTCATCATTGCACACGGGGTAGTTCAAATCCAAACTTATATTAAGAGCTGCTCGGGGTGCATATGTATGTCAATTTGTAAAAGCTTATGAAACATTGGATATAAGTGGCATAAATGATTAAGGTTCACGCTTCAGTATAGTTTGTTGATGGAAGTTTGTTAATAATCTTCTCATGCAAGTAAAAACCTTTCCTTTTCACCTTCCCTTCTACACCTGATGAAGTGCAACTTTAAAGAGCAGATAGGTTCTGAGGCGGTGTGTCCTGAGAGAGAAGAGAATTGAGAATTTATGGACTTTGTTTTCAACATGCGTTTCCAGGCTTGCATGTCCTATATCTCTGTTGCTTATTGCTGTTCTTCAGTTATTTGCTACTGCTTTCAGTTAAACCTGAATTACTGCATTTAAGAAATTGGCTGTTTTGCTGAACTGACAGATCCTGGCCTAAAAAAACCCCAAACACTTAAGCCTTCCAAAAATTTGATTAATAGCTTTGCTTAATTTTAGAAGCTTATTCCCATTAGTGTTGTAGTATTTGGGATTACTACTGCAGGCTCTAAGGGCCAATGCCATCTGTCTCTGTAACTTTTTACCTTGGAAAATAGATTTCTATCCTGAAGTAGCTCCTGTTAAAAACAATTGAATTGTGTTTTGGGTTTTTAAGTCCTTGCTTGACTTCAGCTGAACTGGCAGTAAAAGGCAGCTGCACTTGCACTGCTTTGTGTGTTCCACTAATGACTGATTTTTGTATGTAAAGTTAGCTAAATAGGTGCTATACTCTGGCATTTTCAGTTTGGAACAAGACATTGGTTTTACCCAAATTATGTTTGCATGTAACCTAAGTCCATTTGGTCACTGTGACCAAACTTCAAGGAGCTTCTATTCCCTGTGTTCAAAAATGTCACATATGTGAAGAGATGTCAGCTAAAGACATCTTAATTCCTGCAGGACTGTGAATCCAGTACAGAGTAACAGCAGTCACTATCCTCTAAATGCATGCCTAAATTGTGTACAGAGATATAACTTGTAGTATCTAAGTAAAATGAAATATTTTTCTATCAATTTTCTTTCCACCTTGTCTTGTAAAGAAAAAATTAATAAGATATCCAGAATAAAATTTACATTTGCTCAGAATCAAATTTAAAACGTTAAAGGTTTTTTTAACATCTGGTAATCCTCCTCTGTGAACTCTGCCACCAGATGGTGTCATAAGATTTGAGGTGTTATCTGACTCAAGCTGATTCTAGCCAAGTAAGAGGATACTATACCTTACAAGTAACTTCTTTGTTTTTATAAAGCTGTGTTTCATACTTGTAATGTAAGGTTTTTGAGTTTCTTTAATCAAGTCCCAGACTATTTTACATTTTGATCCTATTGTGGTAGAGCTGCTGGTGTTCAGCCCTGGGACAAACTACATTACAGAGTTATAATAATTCAGGCAGATCCCTGTATTTCTATTACCTGGTCATTAATGACTACTATCTTAATATTTAACATCCTTAACTTGAATTTTCTTGGCATGAAAGCTGTTTATACTGAAGAGTGACTTGAGTACCTTGGTTTGAGTGCTTCAAATCACCCTCCAGTGATTCTTCATACTCTGTAATGACACTGTAAATAGAAGAAGCCCAATTACTGAATGCTCTCCCTGCTTGCTCTCTTGTGTCTATACAGATCTTTATTGGGGAGTCTGAGTTATTTTGACAAGGCTACATACCTTTTTCTGTGGGACTGCAGTAGATAGGATGTATAGAGTAATCTGTTTTGATGTGGCTTTTGATCCTTGTTCTTAACTTGTTATCCGTGAAAGCGACATCATATGAATACTTGGGAAGGATATGATGAGCTTAAATAGCCTAGGAAGGGGAAAAAATGATACAACTTAATGTTACAGAAATAAGTGTAAAATGAAATGTTGGGTATTTCTGTCATTCTTACAAGGGTCTGTAAAGTGAAGACCCTTTATAAAGTGAGTCAAGGTTACCAGAATAAGCTGATGTGAATTATTTTGTAAGTCACAGTAATATTTAAATTATTAGATTTAAATATTTAAACCTAAAATTTAATTGGATTGTTTTTCCCACATCTTGTGGATCACTATGTTGTTTCTTAATAAGACACTATCTCAGTCATTATGAATTGTGTTTGAGGCTGTAATAGTAGTAGGGATACACAGACAACTCCCTGCTCCTAAGGGTGCTCATAGGGGCGTTAGCTGAAGTACTACATCTGGTTTTGAACAATCCTTTTAAAGCGCTTTGGGCAGTTTGGAAAGGGGAATAGCTGTTTTAATAAGTTCAGGAAATGTGATGTTTGAGGAAACATCTGAAGAAAACAAAACTTGAATATGCCTTAAACCAAATGGGGAGTATGGGAGAAAACAGAAGCTTTCCAGGTATGTGGATTTTAGGTGTTCTAAGTGACAGCAAACAGCAAAAATGCTGTACAGTTCTTCATTCCAGCTTGGACAGAATATACTCCTGAATCTTCTGGTGTGTGAAAAGCTCTCATGAGAAAGATAGAAAGAAGGCACTTAGTTTCACTAGAGAGAAATGATCATCTTGATTTACAGCAAGGAAAACTTACTTTTTATATTAGGAAACTGTTAGCATTGCTTATGTATAATTTGGTTGTGGCTTAAAGTGTATATGTTCTTCTGGTCTGTGCCCTGAGACTTACATGAAATAAAAATAGAAGTCAGTGAAAACTCTGTGTTCCTGCCAGGTGTTCTGTGCCTGTGCTGGTCTGTTTAAGATACTTCTCTGTGGTGCCCTTATCTCCAGCAGACTTTCCCTGTATGTTGTAAAAATCCCAGCCGTACTTATGAGATAGCGCTCAGTTTCTGCTAGATGTTTTCTCAGCAGGTAGTAAAGTAAATTTTATTGCTTTTAACAGGATCTTAAAGAACTTTGATCTAACTATTCTTTCCTGGCTTGATGTCAAAGCAGTTGAGCACTTGTCTGCCCAATTGTAACACTTGCTGTGTAGTGGTGCTGCTTCAGTGCTCAGGGGTCTAGACTACCCTTAGATTGTCACATGGATAAAATTAAATCTTGGAAAGCAGGGAGAAATTTACCTTAAAAGCTTTACTTCTGGTACAAGTATTTTAACTTCTGGAGTGTAATGTAGTTTTGTCCTTTGCCCTGTGAAAATAAGAAACCAACTACAAAGTAGTTTGTACAGTGCCTGACAGAGTGCTGGGGGAGAATCATGCTGTTAGTCATGACTTAACTTTAGTAAGTCCTTAAGTTTTTGTTTGTTGCCTGGGTTAGGTTGCACAGATCAACGTCTCAGAAGGAAAGTTAGTGCCTCACACATTTGCCCAGAAGGAGGGTTAAGGTAATTAGTAGAAGTTATGGTCTAGTGGGGATGCGTGGTAAATTCAGGTGCTTGAGGGGCAATGAATCTTGGAAGGGAAGATAATCTGTGAATGATGGTGCTTTATTCCATGTAAATTCTGCTGGAGGTGATGAAATCGGAGCACAGGGCTCTGTATTATTACTATTCTACAGTTCAGCTGATGTATGTGCAATTGGTTGCTGCAGGAGAGAAGTCACTGAGGCACTAGGAATGACATCTCTGCGAGGAGCTGAGAATGTTGCTGTAGAAAATTCTGCATGGTCAATTTGTAGTCTCCTGTTCTTCTCAAGTGTTGAGTTTCCACTGCTCTCTTTAGGGACATGCAGCATTTAGGCAGGCCTTTAGACAGGCCAGTGCTGCTGATCTCTTTGAAGCCTTCTGAGGATTTCTAGGCAGCTGGAATGCCAGGCTGCATACCCCACTCCATGGCACTTGTGGCTTTATATAGTCAGAGTGTTCAGCCACTAATCTGTAGCAGATTTAATCTTGATGTACATTTTTAATGTACAATATCTGCTAAAGTTGAATACCTGTGGACAAATGGATGTTGTAGCAGGAAGTAGTCTAATGCCTAATTTTCTTTGTAGACTATTTTTATTTGTGAGAAGGATTCTCCAAAGTCTCTGTAGCAGTCTTTCTTAATTTGATTAAAGCTCTGTAGTGTTTCTAAGCTCTGTATAGGTGCAGACTATGGGCAAGTTGTGTTTACATCCCCTAGTTGTAAAATGCATTCCTTCCCTTTAAAACAAACAAATGAAAAATGACCCATTGAACAGTTACATTCTCTCAAAATAGAAAGTTGTTGTAATATTTGTTTCAAAGGCTTTACATTCTGCTATTAACCTGTGTTCTTCTTTTTATATGATGGTGGTGTCTTTTTGGCAAAACCTTATCTTTGCTTTCAGTTTGCTCATTTTTTAGACTAGCTCATCTTCCTACTCAAGTCCCATAAAAAGTAATTTTCTATGTTATACAGCAAGTTGATGATTTCAAAAGCACAAGGTGTTAAAGCTGATAAAAGCTTGAAGGTTGTTTAAGTTTAAAGTATGTGGAGTTTTTTTAAGAATTCAAATGTGCCTGCATTTATCTAGAGAGAGCTCTGTTTCTGAAGTTTCTTCATGAAGAATGAAAGTTTTGAGATTAAGGAGACCAGTATATGATGAGATGAATAGCAGTGGCTACATGGCTCAAAAGATGTCTGCTTCTTGCTGATTTTGCATAGTGACTGAGGAAATATCTTTGATTTATCATGTTATTCAAAATACTTCATAGAAGTTATTTTACAGTAAAATTGAAGTACTTAATTAAAGTGATCCACAGTGTTTATAGGTTTAGTAGCATTTGGGAGAAAGGTAAGGATGATGGGAAGTGGTTTATATCTATGTAAGCCAGTAAGTCAAGAGGTGATCTGGAAATAGAATGTGTGTCTATGTTCTCCCAGTCCCTGTAACATCTACTGAATCTCTTTATTTCTGAGTCCAAGTCACTGAGGGCTTCTCTCTGTAGAGTTGAAAGTTTCCATTTTCATAGTGACAGCCAATAGCATTTGAATTCTATTAGTATTTTTAGTGCTCTGTCATAAGTAATGCCCAGCTGATTGGGCAGTTTGCCGAAAACTCTTCCTGTAATCGTGTATAGTTACTATACGTTTTAATTAGCCAAAACAGGTGTAATGGTAGCTCTGCTGGTGGAAGTGTTTTAATGTTCTGTGCTAACTGGCCTGCTTTTCCTGATTTAAGTCCCGTGCTGCTTTCAGCCCAGTGCAGAATGAATTCTGTAAATACTTGGGTAATCTTGAATGTGATCTTGAGCACATGTAGGATATTACTCCGCTGAACTACAAAGTAGTGCCAGCGAAGAATGTTGGGGGTGTACAGAAAATTTTAATGCAAGAGGAAGTGTCTGAAATTGGTGCAAGGATTAGCAGCCTCACTTTCCATAAGTACTTCCATATTAATTGCATTAAACCAGCTGTACTATGTTGGATAGGCATCTAAACACTTGTCACTTGTGTATGATCATTAATAATTCCTTTAGATCTGTTGCAGCTGCACAGATCTGTACATAAACAGAATATTGATGATGTGCTACTATACTCACCTAATAACTTACTAGAGAATCAAGAGTCTGCAATATCTCATTTTCTATATCTACTCGTATTAGCTTAAACTTTCCTTAACTGCTGTCTCAGTTTAAATATGTTTAAAAACAAGTTATGATCTCTATAAATGCTTTCAAAATAACTTGTTGCAAAAGATAGTGTTTCTCTATGCTGACCTTCCTTGAAGGCAGGTGCTTTTGCATGGACATCACTTATACCATATAAATTTATATGCAGGCTGGCAAAGTTTTGAATAATCTTATACCTTTGTTGGGGCTTATGTGGCAAAATAAATAGCTGCTGCTGATGGTTCATATATATCAGGTGCCCATGTGATGAAGCTAAAAATGCATATTTAAACACAGTCAAGTATCTCGGGGAGATCAAGAATGGTGGTTAGGGAACATGACATGACTGAATCTCCTGTTGTGTTTTAAATGTGTTTGTTTTAGTATGATGATGAGGGGTTTTTTTAGGGAGAAAACTCTTTCTCTGTTGTCTAATGTAAAAGTGCTATTGCAGCTCTCAGTTTCATCCCTTTTAGCCCTGACAGATGCTGGTACCTTATGTGTAAATGGACATGCAAATCTGTAAGGAAAGAGTTACTTGTCAAAGAACTACATTTTGGACTTAAAGGGTTGTGGTTTTACTTGCTGATTTTTGTTTACAGTTGGATAGAACAACTGAATATCAGAGCTGCTTTAACTCTAGGTAATGTCTTTTTTTGAAGAGTATCGACTATGCATGAGAAACGTGTATTCTCTTAAGCTCAGCTAGATTTCATGAACAGTAAAATAGATTAATGAAACAAGTAATCCTGAATGTTAGTTATTTTTAAATTGTTTTTGTTTGCAGGTATGGGATAAGATATTTCCAGTGTAACAAGCATGGTTCAGCAACGAAAATGTGCATTATGTCACATTGTGTACAACTCAAAAAAGGTAAATAATTAATGCTTGACATGTATCAGTAGATATTAGTATGAAATGTGAATGAGAAATGCTTTCATTTTAAAATTGTACAAAGTACAATTTCCCTTTACCAGGAATATATTGCCCTAAGTCTATCTCAAATCAAATAATATATTTGTATGTGCTTTGGAGTATCTTTCTTGAAGTGAGCTGTGCAGTATGCTTGATTTTGAATGTTAAAAATAGTGAGGTCTTTGAGGTTTTTTTATATTAATTTATAAAGATACTAAAGTGAAAAGCAGTCACTTATTTGGCTGTAAATTGTGATATGGGAAGAGTACTGTAATACACGATTTTATAGATTCCTTTTGGAAGGTCTGTGTTTCCATATGGAAGAACTAAATGGAATTGTGTAACACAGCATGTGTTTTCATTAATGTGTCAGTTTGGTGTCCATCACTAATGTGTCAGTTTGGTGTGCTGTGTATTTATGCAAAGTCTGCATCGAAACGGAGAGTTTCTTGATGGACCTTCATGTGTTGTTTAGCCACATGGCATGTGGAGATGTGGCAAATGCCAGCGTTTTAATTCACACAGCTCTTCAAGGTGGAAGATGTTCCTTTCCCTTTGCAGATAGGATTTCAAGGGCTAAAGAGGATAGTGATTAGTATCTGGTCATTGAAGATTTCTGAATACTTTGGGTCAAACACCAAAGGAAAGTTAAATCATCTGAACTGCTTCCTTTTGCTGAGCGATGAATGTTCTTTCTCTTCTGGCAGCTCCTTTTCAATAGTAAATAATTATAACAATACTGCAGTTCATGGATCAGGGCTGTTGTAAACAACAAACTGATCTGTACATCTCAGTTTCTGAAGTGTCTAGCCAAGTAAAATAGTATGATGATGACGAATTTACAGCTGTTTTATAATACAAATGCAGAGAAACTGCTCAGATTGCACAGGGAAACTGTTTTAAGTACTGTGATTCTGAAGAGTGGTATTAATATGACTATTAATTAAAATTATTTTCAACAGTGATTTGTCAAAAATCAGTCTAATAAACTTTGCTACATAGACTGTTATTTGACTTTCTCCTGAAATTCTGCTTCCATTGTGTTGAGTTTTAATGACTCACGTGTGTTATTCTTGGGAAAGGTAGCATAACTTCCTGCAGGTGTGCCTGCTTGTGCTTTCATTGTCACAGAAACAGGAATGGCAACTGCTGCAGCCCCGCAGGAGTAGCGTGCACCCTTGTGCAAGGCAGGAGAATTCACAAAAATGAGCTTTTCAGACAGGATACAGAGTTTTGGTTTGTTTTGACCTATTATTTTTTCTGCATGTTGAAGGAGATGGAAGAACACATGAGAAGCATGCTTCACCACCGAGAATTGGAAAACCTGAAGGGAAGGTATGAGAACAATGTTGTATCATTCCTTCCTGTGCCATTTTGTATGTCACTTTCTGGAAGGACTCCTGACCTATTTCTCATACAAGCTGAATTGCACAGTTTATTTTTACGCTTCGCTTTAGTAGCATGCCTTGTTGCCAGTACAGCTGGCAATGAAGGTGTTTTCGTGATGTCAGAAACTCAGGAGGCAAACAATGTGGCAGAAAGCTCACCTACATTGCTTTGACTGCAGTGAAATAAAGTTACTTGATTCTTGGCAGTTTCATGTTTGTGGGTTTTTGTTTTGCAAGCACTAGTTTTCTGCCTTTGTCAGAATTAGGAACAGTGGTATTTTTCTTTTTATATTTTTGGGGGGTTTTGTAAGTTTTCAATGATGTAAAAACATTTGTTGCTCTTTTAAAGCACTGTGAGAATGGTATCTGCTTGAGTGATTGTCATTGGCCACTATGGTCCAATTGCTTGATTAGGAGACCTAACCATGCTGGATGGTGTTTCCTTTAAGGTTTCCTTGTTTTATTTGAAACATTTGGAAAGTAGAAGGGAGGAGTTAAGGGATATTCAAATATGATCCTAATAATAGGGAATTAGGTTGCAGCCAGAGTACACTTTAAAGTGATTTCCAGTGTACTCAGTTTGAGGTAGCCACAGAGATCAGATACTGTCAAATACTTGAATATTTGATCTACAAATTAATTTTTAATCATCTTGCAGCAGAAACTTTAGCAAATGACAAATCTGTTTTAAACACCTTTTAAAGGACTAAAAGTCATCCTCTTTCCGCTCTTTGAGGTGTGGGGGATTCATTTTGTCAACACATCTATCTTGTATCCAGAGAAAAAAAAACAGAATGCTCTCTGCACTAGAAAATGACTTTTGGTCAATGACTTTTCTAGTCAATGACTAGAAAATGGCTTCTGGTCAGCTAACTTGTGGGGCACTTCTGTTCTGGACTGTCTTCTTCTGACAATGAATCTGAAATTTCACTTATTTTGACATCTTATTTCTGGAGTTCTACTTTTTTTTTTTATTTTTGGTTTAGTTATGGCTCTGTAGCACTAATTTCTAGAAGTTATATATAGTGTCTGCAGTGGCTTGCAAATGATTGGACAATTTTTGATTTTCCATTTCCATAGGACTGATATTAAGTTAAATTTCATCATCATTACACTTTTTTATTACTAATGTAACTATCTGTCTTTATTACTCTTTCAGAAGAATGCACGGAAGATGCTTGTTCTCAAAATACTGAAATTAATTTTTCACTGTGCAACAGCAGCTTTGTTCTCTCTCTTGTGCCCCTTCTTCCTCTCATTTAAATTTAATTAGAAATTTTTTAGGAGTCTTTTACAACCATGTACTTCAAGAAGAAAATGTGACATGCAAGCAACAGCCTCATGAGTGTGGTTGAATTGTGTAACAGATGATTGTGCCATTAAAGTATGTGGAATATCAACATCTTACCTTGATATTTAGTATCCAACTAGAAGTCACTTTTTAGACTTCCTGTATGGAAGAGGTAAAGGAAATGCACACATTGATTTATACTCCTTTTCATTTTAAAGTTAGCTTAGTAATCTCAAGGGCTAGAATAATTTTCTGAAATGTTTTAAGACTTTTCTCCTGTCCTTGAAGTCTTACTCTCTGTGATGTATAAGGAGACTTGGATGCTGTGTACAAAGCTGTATCCTATTTGTGTTTTGCTTGTTTTCCTAGTTGAAAGTGAAATAGTGTTCTTGTTACATAGGACATTGAGTCTACAGTCTGAAGTACACATGCAGTAAATAAAGCTCTTGGGTGCTTTCATACTGAGAATACTTTTGTTGTGTTTACCTCAAAGTTCTTTTGGCTGCCTTGTTTAACAAGTAAGATTGTGTGGTGTTCCTGTATGGCAGGGGAATGTGTAGACATGATCAGTGTGTGTCATGGACTGTGCTTGTTCTGGAAGGCATTAATGGGTGTAGGAAAAGTATAGAACTGAAGGGAATCTAAATTCCCCTAGTGTAGCTATCTGAATTCCTAGCCAGTTTATCTCCAATTAAAGCAATTGTTCATAAAGAAAAAAAGTGTTGTGTTTTTCTTTAGGCTTGTATAGATTAACAGCAGGTCAAAGAAGTCTTGTCTTTTCAGATTGTCAGTTGGTACAAGAACCACAGCTTTGTAATTAGTAAGTCAAGTTACTCAAGCAAGTGAGAAGTGATAGAAAAAAGTTCTTTGTCCTCAGCCCAGCTGTTAACTCACTGGCTTTGTCCAAAATAAATAAAACTTTGCATTTAGCTAGTCAGTCTATAAATGAGGATGGTAAAAGTTTTATGAAATAATTGAAACATGGGTTTTATGAAGGATGTGGATTGTTCTTTAAAACCTAATTACTACCACATTAGAACCACTGGGGTGATGACCTAAGTTAAAGATAAGTCTTATTAGCTATGCACAGCTGTGCTGTTTATGAGTGTGAAGAGGATTCTTCCAACAACATTACTAAAATATGCTGGTTTGGTTGCCTTTATTGCATTAATAATATAGCCCTAAGTACAATATATAGGATATGGGCTTTGAATATTTATTAGCAAGTGTGAAGTACACTAAGTACACTTAGTTCTCGAAAATCCAGGCTAAATTTGGAAGCTAATGATTTAATAAATGAAAATTATCTTAATATTTAATCTGAAATCAATTAGGCTGCAACATACAGAACAATTAAAAATTCTGATTTTTAATACTTAGGCTGTTTAAAATAAAGCCATCTCTAGGTGTGTCTGAATGACTGCATTGATTAAATATCTCAGTTATATTAGCAGGAAAAACTGCTGATATCCGGGATAAATAAAACATAGCTGCTGACACTTGATTAACCACTCTGATGAGGATGTTGCCTTAATACCTTGAGTGAATGTACATCTTTTGATCTTTCTCCCATTTTTTTTTTAACTGTTCACTAAAAAAACAAGGATTCATTTTTGTAATTTTCCTTTATGGATCCCATTTTCTTGACACTAGTCATGAACTGTGTGTTGTATTATAATGCTTCTGTTCTAAGACCTTTGTGTGAAGTGCTCCATGGGGATATACAGTCTGCTTTTATGAATTAACTGGCAGAATTGAAAGAAGCACTGTGGGGGCAGTCAGTGAATCCTGTCTCGGTCCTGCTGAGTTATTTGCAGTAGACTATGCTCTAATTATTTTTTTTTTTTAATCTGGTGAACATATTTTCCTTGTTTAGGAAGTTAATGTACTTCTTTAACACTGAATTGTTGGAAGGCTTTGTCAGAAGAACAAATGTTGTGGTTTTAGAAATCTGAATTTCTTAAAAAGAAAAAAAAATTAAAGTCTTGTAGCCTTAATTCAGTAATATGAGTAAAGCCATTTGTCTGGTACAGCTGTCAACTTTCTGTAGCTGAAATTATTTCTATATTTTTTGAGATAAGTCCTCTAAAGTAGAAAGCAGACCTCATGCACACTTGAACCAAATAAAGTACAGTGAAATGAAGACACCCTCCCATCACTCACTGTGCTGTGGAGTCTTTGGATTCCAGGCAGCAGTCTCAGCTGTCCCAGTTTAGGTTATGTTGTATCAGGATTGGCTGTATCCATGTACTGCCTCCTCCCTTTTCTAAATTTCACTGGGGGAAGGCTCAAGGCGAGGATTAAATGTAGAAGCTGTCACCAGGCTTCCCCAGTGCAGCTGGCAGCATGGATGGGCTTCAGAGCTCCTGCTAGCTCTGGAAGCCTTTCATTCTGCCTCCTCGCTCACTATGTTTCCTCTGAATAGATTTTGAGTACAACAATTCAAGAAGAATTCCTCCTCCCACTTAATGTAGCTTTATTACCAAGTCTTTTACCTCTTGATTGTTGGAAAAAAATCTTGTAAAAACTGACCATCAAAAAACAAAACCTTGAAAGAAAAAGCCAGAGAATTCAAATAAGCATACTGAGCAAAGCCTAGTTGCCTTGAACTCAGACACATTCAGAGGAAACAAAGTAAGACCAGAGCTACCTGCCATGCCAGTTGGCAGAGTTGAAAGTCCACCCTCTGCCTCTCTTCCTAGGGATAGCAGCCATGAATGCCGGGTGTGCAGGGTGACGCTGGTGGGTTTGTCAGCATATGCCAAGCACATCTCCAGTCAGCTGCACAAAGACAACGTTAATGCCCATGATGGAAAAGAGGAAGAGAAGGAAAAGGCAGAAGAAGAAGATCTTGACAAAGAACTCATTCAACTAATCAAGCAAAAGAAGGAACGGAACAGGTGAGTTTTCCTTTCTCCACTTGGATCAGAGAATTGCTTTTAACACAATGAGGATGCACTCCTAAGGCTTAGGTGCTCACAAAATGTAAACTGCCTTTAGCTAGTGTACTTGTGAGAGCAAGCTAAGAGACCTGTGTTGATATCGTAGTTTCAGCATGTAAACGTGACTCTGCTGAATGTCTTGTCCTGTTCCTCTACTACTAGTACAGAAATACAATAATTCTCCATTATGGGTAAAAACAGTCTTGTGTTCTGAGAATCCTAATGTTTTTATTTTAATATTTGATATCCTCTACTACTAGTACAGAAATACAATAATTCTCCATTATGGGTAAAAACAGTCTTGTGTTCTGAGAATCCTAATGTTTTTATTTTAATACTTGATACCTTTTTAACTGAAGGCTTAATAAATGGACAATAGTGCTAATATTGTTTATGGTGGAGGTTGTCTGTAGGAACCTGGCCTTTAAGAAACTGCTGCTGAGCATGTTTTTTTATAAAATGAATTGGACTATTCTGTAAATGTCACACTGAAATCCCCTAGTCCTTGAATGAAATTTCTTACCTGTTGTATCTTGCTGCTTACCATTAGCTAAAGTAGTTCCAGTGGCTCACTATGAAATAGAAGGCTGCAGAAAGTAATAAGTATTTTTTATTTTTCATGAAAAACTGCACATATGCCTTACTTGTGTGATGTTCCAGTTGGGAATGTATTATTTGAATAGATTTTATGGCATGGTGATGGTACTAAAGTGGCATATAATTTTTAAAAGAAGCTCTTGTGTTCTGTGGCTGGAAATTTGAATTAGTGATTCCAGATGTTGAAATCATTGGAAACTGTTAGGTTTTGGCATCATTCTGTCATACTAGTGTGTCCCTGCACTAGTCAATGGTAATATTTTCATACTGGTTAATGTAGGTAGCAATAATGTCACTTTCTGTTTTATGGAAAAGGAGTAATACTGTCAGTGCAGTGTTGTTCTGAGGCAACTAAAACTGTAGAAAATCTGTCTGCTGGGTTCTGGTTTGGAGAGGGGGAAAACCAGATGGTACAAGGATTAAGTTACTAATTCAGCAGAATTATTTCCATTAGATCATAATCTAGTTGAGTCAGCTCTTAGAAATTACTGTATCATTTAGATACTGTTTTTTTGAATTCTTGTCTTAGAACTCAGATTATTTTGCACAATAGACTGTTGTCCATTAGAGAGTAGTTATTAGTCAATCTTTTAGCAGAACTGGAATGTATCAAAAACATAAAGGGTGATACAATATAAATGTTCAGTTTACTCAATTGTTTTTGAGTAGTAGTGTGAAAGTTTACTGTTGTTCTTGTTCAGGGATCTAGAATGGATGTATTTTTGTGATCAGTTCCCAGAAAATACTTTTAATAAAAACTCCTCATTTGGTAAGATACGTATTTAGAATGTTTAGACTGCTGACCCTGGGAGTAGCTGTAGCTGTTAAAGGAGCATTTATCTTTAAATATACATGTGATTGTTTGCCACGTGTTTGTGATAAGTTGCCAAGCACAAGTGCTATCCAAAGGGCAGTTGATAGTGCTGCTGGGAGGCTGATACAGACTCAGGACTGCATGCTGTGGACTGTTCCAGTATCTTGATTAAAAGAAGACAAAATACTTTTGTATCTGAGGTGCATCTTCTGTGGATGTTTTCCATCTGTGTTTTAACTTAACCTTTATAAATGGAGCCATCATGTCAATTGTTCCCTCTAGTAAGGATAATAATGGGATTTTCAGCCTAAGCTTCCTCTGTTTTCTATCAGTTCACTCTAGTTACACCAGCAGAATAGTCTTCAGAAAAAATAATTATCTCACTGTTGAGTTCTCTATCTACTAAGATAGATCAAATTACAAAGATTCTATAACATAAAGAAGCTTTATTAGTTTACTATTAGTCCAATAGTAAATATAAAGGAATATTATCTTTCAAGTTATAGAAAAGTATTTGAGAGTCAGTCTATTGAACTGTCCCTGCACTAAATCATTTTTTCTTGTGAGAGAAATTTTGAAATTGTCACACTTAAGTAAAGGTGCAGTTTTGAAAGTCAAATATTACTGAAGCTTGAAAAGCAAAGCTGCTAAAAAGTATCTGTTTCTTTTTATAATAAATAATTTAAATAAATATTTTCTTCCCAGTGCAAATAAAATTTATGAAGCTTGTGGACTGTTGGATTTTAGTAGAATAGCATCAGAATTTAGGCTTTTCTCAATTCTTTTGTAGGCAAACTGAACCAAGTTGCGCAAACCAAGAATTAGAATGTGATGATAGAAGATCACAGAGAAGGCGAGAAGAAAGAGCTGCTTACAAAGAAAGAGAAGCTTATGATCAGTCGTCGTGGCATCATCATAATGCATCACAAAGGGACTGGAAATGGGAAAAGGATGATTATGTCAGTCCTAGACAAAGCAAATTTTCACACTCTCAGAGGAACCTTAATATAAACAGACATTCTGGTGGTGCAAGGGGGCGCTCTGGGTGGCACCAGAATGTTCCAGGAAACCCTTCAAATCGACATAACTATGGGAATTCTGGAAATGTTTGGCATCTAAGTGGGTGGAGAGGAGGAGCATCAAATTGGCATCATGGTGCCAGGGAAAGAAACTCTACTTGGCACTCAGAAGAAACGGGCCATTTTTCTAGCTGGAATTCCAAGAGTTACGGAGGAAACTGGAAATCAAGTACTCATGGTGCAAATGGCTGGAATTTTGGAAGTTCAGGAGATTCATATTCATCAGAGCCAAGTATATACAGTCAGGAAAGGTGTGCATGGCAGCGGCCAGAGAAAGGTAATGTTCTGCCATATAGAAATAGAAAAAATAGGGGTGACCGTCTAGATTTTACTAGTGATGAGCTAGCTGCTGAGGGGGTGTTGGATTTTAGTACATTGAAACAACCAGAGAGCAAAACTTCAAGAGCCAGTGGAAAAAGTGTCAGTCCTTCCAGAGATAAAACATATCGCTGGACTCCCTACCCATCCCAGAAAACTGCAGAGCAGCAACCATGGTCTGAAGATAATGTTTCGAAAACTTCAGATAAAATGCGTTCTGTGCTTACACCTCTTACTGATTCATCAATGAAAGGGAAAACTTGTGAAGCCAATGCTAGCCTTTCAAAACTTAAAAGCCATGAAGCATCTTCCCCTTCTAATGGAACCTCAGATCACCTGGATTCTTGCAAGGTTATGAAAGACTCTTCCAGTGGTGAAAAGCCTGACAAAGATGATGGCAGAAGTAATAGGATGCCATCACTGAAATCCCCTCTTCTGAATATCACAGATATGAAGTTATCCTTGATAAAGCAAGACACGAACAGTCTCTTAAAAAATGTCAAGCTTCTGTTATCCTCAACTAGTGGTGAAGAGCAGAATCATTTGAATGCAGTGAACTTGGAAACAAACAGTTTCTCCTCTTATTCATCAAAGCTGCATGGTGCTTGTGTTGGCAACTTACAAGAGAACAAAGATGTGCTTGGTAGCAATCTTGAAGAGCCTATTAATAACTTAACTGAAGCAGAACAAAATCCCAAAGGTGTTCAGTCCAACCATTCCTTGCAAAATGCTCCTTTAAGCTCTTGCAAAGATACAAGTGACCAGAATAGGGAAGAAACTGGGAAAGCATTGCCAAAGGAGTTCAGGCTAGATTCGTTAGATATGAGTAGTGATGATTTAATGGGAAGTGAGAAGTTAGAAGCAAAAGTTGAAAAGTTGGGTTCTTCTTTACCATGTGATATTCCTGAAGGTAAAAATACCACCTCTGAAAAGGAAGATAATGAAAAGCCATCTGCTTCAAGTATTGCTTCTGCTGAGCTAAAAAATTTTACATTTCAGATAGAACCCAGCGTTTCTTCATCAAGCAATCAGGACTGTTTGCATGTGGGTTTGAAAACCTCCCAGCACAGGGAAGGGAATGAAGAGTGTGTCAAGTCCCGTGATCAATTTGAAATGGAAGGTTTTGAAAATCCTTCAGATAATGAGCTTCAAAAAGGAGGAAGCCAGTCAGTAGGCCTCCTTCTTCCAGATTTAAGCAAACTTGGCCTGCCTGCTTTTCTGCAAAGAGACCTGACACGGCATATCAGTCTGAAGAGCAAAGTTGGGACACATCTCCCAGAGCCCAATCTCAATAACGCACGTCGCATTCGGAATGTGAATTGCCTTCGGAGAAGTGAGACAGAGAAGGAGTCGGGGCTTAAACCTACCCTCAGGCAGATTCTTAGTGCTTCCCGGCGAAATGTTAACTGGGATCAGGTCATCCAGCAGGTAACCAAGAAGAAACAGGAACTTGGCAAAGGTTTACCAAGGTTGGTACCTTTCTGAACTAACCATGCCTCTCAGGGCTTGCTGAAGGGGAGGAGGGTTGTTTTTTCCCATATCTGAAATGAACTCCAAAATCCTATAATAATCATTACTATTATTTAATTAATTAAGCTTGCTATGCTTATGATATTTTGCAGAATTTTTGAAAATTATGCATATTTTTTGAAAATAATATAGAGATTTTATTGATTGATACTATGAATGAATGTCTATCCATAGATAAGTAATAGTAATCTGCTCAGAAAAGATTCTGATCAGTTCATAATGTTGATTTAATATTGAATGTGGATGGTAACAATGTAGTTTCTTTTGAAGTTCTAGTAATGGAAGAATGTAAAAATGCAATCAGGATGGGAACAATGCTATGACAGTTGCCTATTTCCTCATTTTTTTAGGACTACAAGAAATGCTTGCAGTCCTGCAAGCAGTGTAAATGCTCACTTTTCATTTGTTAATCTTTTATTCTGATACACAGTTTGCTTTTGTATTTATGGAAGCAATTATATAATACTGCATTTTTAAAACTTGCTTTAAACCCGAAGAATTTGAAATGTCTGGAAAAAATGTCACATTTTATTATTCCAACCTTGCTGGGGAATAATTTATAATAAGATGATTTCTGACTTGAAAATCATGCTTCCAGTTCTTAGCCACTAAGTCTAGTTATGTGATACACAGGAGATGTTCTATTGCCAGATGAGAAAGAAAGCACAGAATACCAATGTAATGGAATTAAACCTACTGCTTAAAGTAGTAATGTACTTTTGGGGGAAGGGGGGGGGCTTTTCTCTATGTGTAGCAGGCTTGTAACTTGTTTACTTATTTTTCTTTTTATCTTGTTAAAGGTTTGGCATAGAAATGGTGCCTCTTGTTCAAAACGAACAAGAGTGTCTAGAACTCAGTGAAGAATCTGATCCGACTGCTCTAGAAGGATTCCAGTGGGAGGGGATTTCCTTAGTGTCTGGTTCGGCCAGAAAACGTAGCTTTTCTGAAAGCAGTGTCATAGCAGACAGAAATCCTTCTGCTTATAGTTTTTTCAGTGAACAAGCCAAAATTAAAGAAAGTGGGCAAAGACAAGTAATTGCAGCCAGCCACCCACATCATATAACATCTGGATACGAGGCATGCACTGACATTGAGGCTGATCAGAAAGAGGGGAGACCATCTCTTGCTTTGTCACCTTTTATGTCTGAAAGAACTGAGGCTAGCAGAAGAAGTCACAGTCTACAGGCCACCTCTGAGATCACAGGCTGTACAGAACAAGACCAGGAGAGCCCAGAGAAGCGAACACCTCTTCTTGAAAAACAAAATGTATTGGAGATTTCAGAAGAAAATCATCCATCTTCAAATAGTGCTTCACTTTTTGCAGTATCTAATAATATAGATGCAGCTACAGACAGTAGCTGCACATCTGGTACTGAACAGAATGACAGCCAAGGAATTGGCAAGAAGCGAAGAGCAACTGGAGTAAGTGTGCAATTCTGTCCAACTTTGATGTGCTGAAAAGATTCTTTCCCTGTCAGTGGTGATTCAGCTTTGGAATGATCTGTGCTGGGAGGACTTTCCCCATCTGATAGTCTTGTACATTGATAGCATTAAGTTCATTTTTTGTTTGACTTAATTTACTTTAAATTTCTGCTTTTATAATGCAGGACTTTTGATAGGGTTTTGTTTTTTGGTTTTTTTTTTTTATTTTATTTTTATTTTTATTAGTAGGAATGACAAATACTCTTTATTTGATTTGGTACCTGGCATCCTATGTTGATGAACAAGAACTGTTAAAATATTTCTGTGGAAGTACTAGGTTTTGTGGCAAGAATCTTGGTGTTTCTCAACACAATTTCAATGGAAGCTAGCCTGTAGTAGAAATTTGTTTTCCTTAGGTGTTTCTGGGTTTATGGTTAAACAAGGAAATAAAAACATATTTAAAAAATTACATACCTAAAATTATATTCTTAAATCTGAATTTGTTTCACAGTCTGGTTTTAGACTTATCCAAAGGTTCAAAAAAATCTTGTTGATCAATTTCACAAAATAGTTTTGCAGAAAGCAGTAATTCTAATTCCTCATTGTTTAATCCTTTACACCTTCAACTAAAACTGTAGAGCAGAAACTGATTCAAGTTCAATCTTAAACATCTGAGGAAGAAGGTGGCTGTTTGCTTATTTAATATTTCTTCTCAGTTGAGATGAAAACATGGCACTGTTGTCCTCCCTCTTTTAAGAGCAGAGCGAATGATGAGTTGTACAAGAATGTGCAAGCAAATTATGGATTCTTCTCTGTGCCTACAATAATGATTGAAAAGATGATGGATGTTCGGCTTCTTGAAGCAAAATTATTCTTGTTACTTTTTAATGGATGATTTTACTTGCAGGAGGGATCTTCTCCTGAAATCCCTAGTCTAGAAAGAAAGAATAAAAGAAGAAAAATCAAAAGTAAAAAAGGTGAGTGATGCACATCATGCATGTGTGCATGTAGTGTAGACGCTATAAACACCCAGTAGAATTTTGACTTGGCTGAAGTAGTAGTTCCTTAATGTTACTATGCTGCTTCTTGGGCTTTTACTGAAGTTTGTAATGTAGACTGCTCATAAATCTGCAATACATTCTTCTCTGAAGACCTTTATCTTAATTTGTCACAAGTTATTTCTGAGAGAAGGGTATGTGCATCCTTTCTGCCTGCAGTTCATATTCCTGATTGTACAGATGGGACCTTTGTTTTCCCCCTCTACAGGGTAGTGAGGTGTGTTCCATCCTCTTTGGATGGAAGTTCTTAAGGGAGAAGTCCCCAGTTAACTTCCTTCTAATTTGCCATGCAGCTTTCCCTTTCTAATTCTGGGTGGTCTCACCAGAAAAATTGTACTCTGCTTAATTTGGTTTCTGTTCTGTTTTTGACATCTCCGGCAATACTTTCTATTTTTTTAATGTCCTTAGTGGAAATGAGTGTGGAATGCCTTTCTCCTTCATGCTCCTGACCAAAGAAAACTCTTGTTCTGGCATTAGACAGATCTTTCTGAAACATGCCTAAAACATCCTCTTCGCCATGTCTAAAAACACATCATCATCATTGTGTTTTAGGCAGAATATTTTCTTTGGTAACTAAACCATTGCTAGGAGCTTTGGGCTCTGAAGATGGCTTTCAAATGTACCATTTATCTTTTTTTCATTATTTATTTATATCAAGAGTTGTTTGTAATGTAGGGCAATAATATGACTCTTCTGTGGCAATGAATATTTCACTACTTGCAAAGGTGGGGGGTTTTGTCAGCCTCTTTCTTCAATGACTAGTGTCTGTCATAGAGACTAATAACACATTCTACTTAGTAAAATCTCTTCCCCATTACTTTGTTTTAACATGATTGTTATTGTATTAAATTTGCTAAAGGAAACTATAACCTGAATGCAATTAAGCAGTGCCCAAATGGAAATTTCTTTGGACAATCTCTGTAATGCCAGAAGTTTCTAGGAGGTATAGGAGGATCTTTTACTGAGTACAGTGGCCAGAAACTCTTTCTCAAGAGATAGCAAATGCCAGTCTCATGGCCCAAAATCATCTTGAGTAGTAAACTTTTTTTAATCATCTCTGAAACAGCTTTTCCTTGGCTTTTGCATTCACTGAATAATTTAAACCTTGTTTAGCTTAAATTTGCCTTTGCCTTTTTGATTACATTAATGGCAGGTGTCTATCTGTACTTACTGTGCACATGTACTTCAAGAAAAGATCTTTGTGAAAGAGAATTACTTCATTTATTTAACTAAATCAGTGCTGGCAAAGCTGTGATGGAATTAATTACTCGAGTCAAGGCTGAGATTCCTTAAAGAAGAATACTTGGCTTTGCCCTTCCTCCATGTAGGTATGGCTAGTCCTGTCCATAAATACTCCTTTTCAGCTTGTATAATTATCAATGCTTGAATGCTTGACCTAATTTATGGGATTTTTCCATTCTGAGGTGGTACTATTTGTTGTGATATCACAAGTAAGGTATCTTAATGTACCTTAAAGTAAGCTAATCTTAATGTTCAGTGCAATTAGACTCTGCATTTTGTTTCTTTTTCAGAACGTTCTCAGGTAGACCAGTTGTTGGCTATTTCTCTGAGGGAGGAAGAGTTAAGCAAGTCCCTGCAGAATGTGGACAGCAGCCTCTTGCAGGCAAGGGCTGCCCTGCAGGCTGCCTATGTTGAGGTTCAACGGTTCCTTGTGTTAAAGCAACAGGTAACAGTGGGCTTTGGAAACTCTATGAACCAGAAGTTAGCAGCATGAAGAGCTGCCTGTTAAATCACTGGGACTGATATAAGCCACAACTGTTTTGCAGATAACTATGGAAATGAGTACACTGAGAAGTCAGAGAATCCAGATCTTGCAGGGGCTACAAGGTACAGGATACCATAGAGCTACAACAGTGGAATGTTTGCTCTCATATTCTTTGAACTCAGAATCTTTTAAAAATTGCATTTAACTTGAATCTGCTCATTTAAGTTACAATAAAATTATAGACTTTCAAAATGAGGCCTTTATCATCAAGTATGAACTGTCAGTTTTGATAATTCCCTCTAGTGTCTTTTTTTCAAAGTTTTCTCTTACTTGACTCTGTGTCCACAAGAAATGAGCTCCTGGCACCACTAAATTTTATTGTAAAATATAAATATTTTTGTTCTGTTATTTATTTATTTGTTTGTTTGTTTAATGTATCTCTTCTTTTGCCATTAGAAGCATATGAACCTTCTGAACTCTCAGATCAACTTTCCTGTAGTGCCCTAACTGAAAGACGAAACAGCAAATCTCCGATGGCAGCTGACTCAATTCCTTCAGGCTCTCTCCTGCCCCTTTTGGACACTTTGTCTTCCTCTGTACCTCCTCGAGGAGCTTCTGTTCCCGTGACTGTGCCATCACCATTCCAGTCTTCTGGCAGTACACCTTCTGATACTCCTGACTCTTCAGTACAAGTTAAACGAGAACCTATGTCTCCAAAAGGCACAGAACTAAATGTGAATTCTGTACTCCAGAGCTCTCCATGTCCTCCACAAACAGAAGAGGTGGAACAGAATGATGGTAATTGTGGTTTCGCTTTAAGATAATTACCTTGAAAAAAATAAGGAAATTATTTTTTTCCCAAAAAGAATGTAAATTGTGCCTCAACCTGCAGTCTGTCAGGCAGGGGTGAACTCTCATTAACTTGTGAAGGACTTTCTAGGTTTGCTTTGAAAATAGAACAAACATGAATTTGAAGGTTACATCCTCTTAAAATAATTTAGTTAACTAAAAAAACCCAAAACTGGCACAACCCAACTAACCTGAGAATCTCCTCTATAATTTTTGTCTTCTTCTCTGTGTCATTTAATGAGCACTGGTAGCAAAAAGTCTGCCTACAAAGGAAAAAGATGTGTATGGAAACATTTTTTAAAAAAAATATGAACACCTACATCAAAATTATTTTGTGTTCTTCTTGAGCTCTGCTAGATAAGCACAAAGAGTATAATTTGTAATATTAGAAGTAACAATCCATCTTCTACTAATTGGCTGTTAGGCACTGTTCACTCATGTGAAGGGCATGGGAGGGCTAGCAATGAAGATAGGGGTTTACTTTTATCTGGAGGAGAAACTGCTGAATTAATTGAACATCTAATGGGAGAGCTCTTGCCTCAGCAAAGTGAGATGACTACAGCTGAAATAGCCAACTCTTTATTTAGACAGTTTAAACCCCATAAAACTTCTGCACTGTGGTCAAAGGCTTAGATGCTATTGGTAGTTTCCTCTGCAATTTGCTACTGTGACTGAAGGTAAAAACTGAAGATTAAAAGCTCATCCCATACTTTCTTAAGAGCCTGTGAAGTCAAGCAGGGTGACTAATGACAGTTGCCTGCCATAACAATGTCACTTACCTAGACCTTTAACTTAGATAATTTGAGAAAAAGGTTTGTAATTTATCTTTGTAAAAGATAGCCAACACAATTATTTCCCCTCCAAGTGAAGTACAAAATACTATGGAATAAGTCGTGTTTACCTTTCTAAGCACTTTTTTTTCTCAAGCACAAGATGAATGTTGGCTGAATTGAAGTTTTTACCTCTTTAATTAAAATAATTTGATTTTTAAACTTTTTTTTAGTTTGCTTCAGCTGTAGAATTGCATATAAGTGGTGGGTTTTTTTAGTCACAATTGCATTTCCTGTATTCCATTCTTTTAAAATATGTTAACGTAGTAGTCTGAGTTTTGCTTCATCTCTTTTTGGAGGATTTGACAAGGAATATGAGGCTCTGGGGTATTCACTAAAGTAAACTTGGGGCAGGGGAAGAATCTGCTTTTTTGTTTGTTTGCATTCTTAAGACTCAACTTTTAGGAAGCCACTACCTTTGCTTTCCTGTTTTTATTGGCATATGCCATACAATTATGCTTAAACATCAGTGAAATTTTTATTTTTATTTTTATTTATATCAGTGCTATTTTTATTTTCAGTTTTCCAACTCTAAGGAAAGATTTAGTGGCCACTAGCTTCAGTGGCATGAAATGTCTTGCTTGCAGAATCTTGAAACCTCACAACAGAGAAGACGAAGAGGTTTTTTATTGTTTTCTTATGAAGATGAACCTTCAGTGTATAGCTACATTTGTTACTTAACTAATTACTTCAGAAAGCTCTTAATCACAGTATTTTTCCATTTCCTACAAACTGAATTTTGGTGTATTAAAAGCAAGAATATTCTTTTTATGTTCATTTGTCAAGTTACCATAGTTTTGGTATTGATGAACTTCTATATGTGCTACATTTAAAATTAGTTTGACTTCAGACAAATTTAGTAATTTGGGGGGAAATAAGCATTTGCCTTCCGGTAAATTCTGTAATTTAAGGAAGAGGAATTGACTCTGGGACAGACTGTTTACTTTTTGGGGTTGAATGTTTAGCCTGACAGCTTCCTATTGAGGTTACCTCAGCCTTGCTTTGAGGGAGCTGATTGAGTTTGTTTTCCCCTAAATGCCAGCAGTGTGTCCCACCTGTAGTACTGAGTGATTCTGTTTGCTTTCATTGCCATGGTGGTTTCCTACTTCATTTTCTAATACCCTCGGCACTCCAAGTGCTGAGAATTAATAACTTTTGGATTTAGAAATTTCAGCTTAAGTGGCTGGTTGCTATTATTTTCCTGCTATAAAGTGACCAAGTTACTTCCTTCCCCTTTCCAGTGGGAAATGAGTGGCAGATGATATTAGAGGCATAATCAGAATTTAAGGTTTTGTATGCCTTCTTCCCAGTATAATTCAACACAGTAACTTGTTCAAACTTCATCTAATTATTCATTTTTTCTGTACAGAGGTTTTTCTATCAGGTTTTGCAGTTGTGCATGGCAGTTACATGTCCAAGGAAATGCTTCTCTCCATTGATTTACTTTAAATGCAACATATCCTATGCTGTCAGCAAGTTCTAGTTTTATCTTGGAATTCCCCATCTGAGGAAGGTGTTGGTCAGAGGTCTTCTCATTTTAGCTGTTCTAGTTGAATGCGTAATTCCAAAGCATCAGATTTGTCCTGTGATGTGTAATGTGCTTTTGGCCAAGCATTAGTGTAGGTTTAATTTGCTGGCTTCTGAGAGGCTGGAAGAGGGAAGTATTTCAGATACTGCCAACTTCCCATTTGCATTGCATGATCCCACCCCAGAAATGCAGTGAACTTGAAACATCCTGTTCTGGATTGTAGTTATTGCAAGTGTAACTGGGGAATTTTAGGGTGTGGGAAACAGCTGTGAGATGCTGCCCTTAGTCTGTCTCAGCTGAAAGGTTGGATCATTTTGCTCCTATTGATTCAGTCACAATTAAATGATAGGGAGATTGTGTTGACCCCATTACATAGTCCACCACAAATGAGCTAACTAAACTAAAGTAACTAAATAAAGCCTACCCTCATGGCTAACAGTGCTGCTATTCCCAGGATAAAGGTACAGTGCTGCAGAGTGGGTTGTGCATAACTGTCTACCTTGAATTAGGTCCAAGTAACTTGGTAGAAAAAACTGTACATATTAGGTGTAATAGTTCAGATGGGTTAAGCACAAGATCTCGAAACTGTCACTGAACAGATGAGTCGTACTTGGCATGCATTGATTAATATAATTTCTACAGAAATCATGACAGCTGGTAAGGGAGCACACAGAGAGGGGTGGTAGCATCTTAAGTCGACAATGTAGGATTCACCAAAGATTGTCAGAACTTTAAAAGCATATAGCCAGCCAGCAACTTGAATGATGTTCCCCATTCCTTTATTTCTATGTACATGGATAAACATTTTATTCCCCAGTTAGGTTTTTTTAAAGGCTAAATAGGTGACTGAATAGCAGATCTGCATGTGCACATAGTTTTCAGCAGGTAGGAATATGTACTTCACATGCACAATTAAATGTAAACAGAAAATACAGGGAGGGACACTTTGCATAAATAGTTACTGCTGTACAGATTGAATGTAACACTAGGCTGTTTTCTTTAGAAGAGACCAACCAGAAAACTTCAGTGTATCCAGTTATCACTGCAACCATATCCCTGGCAGGGCTGGCGGCTTGTTTCCAACACACTGATCAAGATGTCCATCAGCCTGCTGCAGACAAGGGACAGTCTGGACTTCCTGAGAACTCTTCTCCTCATTCAGTGTCTGTTTTCAGCAAGAAAGAAGTAAATGATACAGCTGCTGAACGATTTTTACTGGATCAGTGTAGCACTTCTCTTTCAAAGCATTCGGTCCTTCTAGAAATGCCAGTGGATAAAACTCCCAAATTGTCAGCAGAACCGTCTGAGCAACACTTGACAATGGCTGCAGTCCCAGTAGAGAAAGGGAATAGAAGGAGGAGAAGGTTAAGGAAGAAGAAAACTCTGAGGGCAGCCCATGTGCCAGACAACAGTGATACAGAGCAGGATATGATTGACTTCAAGCCTGTCCGGAAAGTCAAGGGTGGAAAGGTTCCTAAAGGAGAAAAAGTTACTCCTCCAAGAGAGAAGGGTGGAGTTACTGCTCAAGCATCAAGAAACAAAGATGAGAATGACAGTGATGCTTCTCTGGAACTAGTGGAAGTTTCAGCACCTCAGTGTGAGGTGGTTGATGTTGGTTCATCAGCATCAGGAGATGAGAAACCAGACAGTCCATCAAAGAGGGATTTATGCAACTCTGTGGATCGAGCAGTCCTAGAGGCATCTTGTTCTGGGTATGATGAAGTGAGCTCCACCAGTGAGATTGACACAAATTGTAGGAATGATGGGAAAAAAAGGTGAGATTATTGTAGACCTCTGAAAAGTAAAGCTATTAATATTGCACAGTATTCATAAGAGGCTTTTCTTTTTTTCTTTTTTTTTTTTCCTTTATTTTTTTCATTCACAAAGTCTTACATTAGTGACTTCAGGAGTGAAATAAAAATGGAAATAAAAACCAACTTGGCTTTTTTGGTCAACAAGTGAATTTGTCTTGTTATCTACTAATTTCACTTAATACAAGAACAGGGCTGCCCAGTTTGGTTTTGAGCTTAACTGTCACAGCATATTTTCTACTAAGTGCAGAGACTTGTGTTTTGGAGTATTACTTACCCCAGTATTTTGTCTGAAAATGAACATGCAAAGTCCAATTTTGCTACTGTTTATTTTTGTCTTACAGTGTGGCTGAGACACAGACTTCCATATCATTCCTAAGAGGATCAAAGAACTCCTCAGGTATATCTTTTAAGCTTTCCTTCTGATGCTTTGTATATAGTATCTTGCAGGACTTTGAGTTAAGTCTTGATCAGCCTGCTTCCATAGGACAATTTTGCCCTGAAGATAAAAGCTTGCACTCAAAACTAAAGTGACATATACTCGCATCATCTTACACTGAATGCTTTGTGTCTTGACTCCTCCACATCCTCCTTCCCCTCCCACATGAACACTATTGTTCCACAGTCTCTGTAGAGCTCTAGGACAAACAATAATGCAATCTCTTTTTAATATGAAAGATAGTTCTGAACTTAGTCATATGAAGGTCTTTTTAGCACTTTATATTGCCCTCTGTCACATTCACAGTCCTGCTGGAATCCACAATGAAATTTGACTTAACGGTGCTGAACCCATGTAATAGCTCTGCTGGTTGGCAGTACAACTCATAGCAGTGTGTTTTCTTGACTGTGTTCCCATGGTCAAAAGTACATGTCTCTGTCCTACAGAAGTGTCTTCAGAGCCAGGTGAGGATGAAGAACCTACTGAGGGAACCTTTGAGGGTCACTTGGCTGCAGTGAATGCTATTCAGATTTTTGGGAATTTGTTGTATACCTGCTCAGCAGACAAAACAGTTTGTGCCTACAATCTCGTTGTAAGTAAGGTTGTGGGAGTGATGTTACATTAATTGCAATCACAAGGTTGTCTTCTGTAATGCCTTACTGTGTAGTAAAGGAAGCAGCTGTTTTTAAAGCCCCTAATTTATTTTATACTATTCTTTTCTTCAAACCTCTCTTCTCCACCTCTCCAACCCCTTGTCCCTGTGAGAGAGACAAGGGGAGATAGATTACCACATGTATCCTGATTTTTTTTTTGTTTTTTAAGCACTCCTGCCCTGTTCTGTTAGGTGCATATTCCAAGAGGTATTTATGCTGACAGACTCTATGCTTTCCTTTTTAGAGCAGGAAGTGTGTGGCCATCTTTGAAGGACATACTTCAAAAGTGAACTGCCTTCTGGTCACTCAGACAAATGGGAAGAATGCTGCACTCTACACCGGCTCAAGTGACCACACTATCAACTGTTACAATATCAAGGTACTCAAACTCTGTGTTGATTTATTTACATATGCTGCATTTTATGCAAGCCTTTCTTTATAAATATAAATTTTAAAAGCCTTTTAAACCTATATGATCTGGACACGAACACCAGTTCATACCTCTTTAGAGTAGAGCAGGAGAAACAAAACCTCACAAACAAAATAGCAAACTGTTAACTGATTTACTACCCTAATCTTTTGACTAGCTTGTCAGTACTGAGTTTTTGCCAGAACAGCATGGCATAATCCCAAATTTTGGGAATACCAAAGTGCAGGATAGCTGTTTGGCCATGAATCTCACTTTTGTTCCTCTATTTTTAACTTGATTGCTTATGGAAGGCACTGCTCTCTGCTCTGTCTTTAGAGCAGCCATAGAGAGAACAGGTATCTCTTATGCTGAGGGTATGTGAAAGAGCAGACTGAGGCTTCCTGAAGCTGGATATTTGAGGCTAAATGATAAAAATACTTGTCCACCCTCTTCCTTGAAGGACTAGAAAGCAAGTATCTGCTTCAGGAAGGTTTTAAACTCTTTCCCTGTGGGGAACTTACTGGGGAATCCTCAACCATGTAACAGATGGTTTTCATATTTGTGTGTGTATGTATATACATATAGTCGGTAGTCTAAATTTCTATACACAGAATCAATTAAGGGTTGTGACTAGAAAAAAGTGTTTAGGGTTATAACCAGTTGCTGAACTACAGTCAAGCCTTAGAGATGGTCCTGATTAAAATGAGGATCAAACTGCTATATGACACCAGACTGTCAGATGTTTTCTCCAGTTCTGTTGGTTTAAAAAGTGAAAATCATCATTCATTTCAGTTTTTTTTTCTTGAATTATTTTCAGTTAATGAAAATGTTTAAGTACTTCTTTCCATTGCTAGACCAAAGAGTGCATGGAACAGTTTAAGTTGGAAGATCGAGTGCTCTGTTTACACAGTAGATGGCGGATCCTTTATGCAGGTCTTGCAAATGGCACAGTGGTTACTTTCAGCATAAAGGTTAGTTTGTTTAAATACCAGCACCTGAAAGTCTCTTGTGATGCTGTTTCTTTCCTCTGTGTTTCTTTCCATTCTTTATCTACAGTAGTAAATGTATTTGTAATGAACACATTTCAGTATAAATGGTCATTGTTGGCCCCTTTCGGTTGTTTATTTTGTCCATGCATGAAGCTGTCCTATCTGCCTGTCTCTTTGTTTACCTTTCTTTTAAGTGCTATATTGTTACATTTTTCCTTAAGGTTCCTCCTGGTCTACATAACATAAGGAGTTTTTTCTTTGATTTGGAAATTTAATTTTTAAGATGCAGTTTTTACCACTGCTATTCTGTGTGTTACTAAACTGAAATCAGATGCTGTAACAAGCACAACACAAAAAGGACTCAATGGTCTAGTTAGTTTCATACCAAAATTTTAATTCTTTCCATTTCTTTCTTCCCCCACCAGAATAATAAACAGGTTGATACCTTTGAATGCCATGGCCCTAGAGCAGTGAGCTGTTTAGCCACAGCTCAGGAAGGAGCACGCAAGTTGTTGGTAGTGGGCTCCTATGACTGCACCATCAGCGTGCGAGACGCACGGAACGGGCTGCTTCTCAGAACCCTGGAAGGTCACAGCAAGACTATTCTCTGTATGAAGGCAGGTGTCTCTGAAAATACATTTTGGACAAAGAATGCTTAAAATGATGAGCAGATTGTGATAGGAAATGGAGGATTTCTCTATTTTAAATTATAAAAACTGAGCAATTCGGTAGGGAAATTGCATCTGGCTCTCAGCAGCCACGGGATGGAGGTTGGCCGGCTCGCTGTCCCGCCTGTGGTTGCAGGGCAGACACGCGAACGGCCGCCCCCGAGTCACTGCCCCGAGTGGGTGGTGGTGATTGCTGTGGCGTGGGTAGCACAGCAGAGGCACAGGGCACGAGGAAACCGAGGCAGAGGAATAAGGAAAGGACACTTGTCTGAGCCTCCAAATATTTAATCTCGAATGGGGGCAGAGCAAGTGACAAATCTGAACCTGAAGGGGCTACTTTTAAAGGGTAGAGGGAACATGGGGGGACACAAACTTTGACCAATAGGAGGGCATTAGGGGAGGGGTGCAGTGTAAAAGCTCCCCAGTAGAAGCCAACATGGCGAGGGAGCAAACCTTACAATCCAGTTCTGCTTTGAGGAAGGGGTGAAAGATAGGGAGCGCTCCAGAACCAAAGGAGTGTGGTCTCTTTGACAGACAGGGGTAAGACAAGGGAACAAGGGAGGTATATAGGTGGATTGACATGTGGATTGACATACATTTTGGGGGGGGGAAACCGTGGTAAACACCTCAGCACTGAACCATTAGGGAAGCCAAATGGGGTAGAGAGAACAAACTACTACAAACGTATAACAAGGAATATTAAAACATACTACAGAAGAACAAACTGTAAAATAACAGACTACCACAGGAAATTACCTCTGTTTGCCTGCTATATCTCATGTCCTCAGCTGCCACATCTATGTCTGTGTTTTGAACACTTCAGGAATAGTGATTCCATCACTTCCTGGGGCAGCCTCTTCCAATGCCTGATCATCCTTTCACTGAAGAAACTTTTCCTAATACCCATTCTAAACTTCCCCTGGTGCAACTTGAGGCTGTTTCCTCTTGTCTTGTCACTTGTTAGGGGTTAGAGCATTATTTTTCTTACATGAGCAGCATATAAGTATGCAGCACATCCAAAATTTCCTGGAAACATTGGGCTTTACTCTGCACGTGCAGAGCAGCATTCTGCATTCAGTTTGCTTGGTCCCGGATTTGCTGCTGTGCTGTCTGTGAGAATAATCCATAGGTAGGATGAGTTAGCCTGTTGGGCTGCAAGTTAACGTCTTCTATGTCAGTTGTGAAATGTCAAAAATCATTGTAATACATCTTCTAGCTCTTATGTGAAGAACTCAGTACTCTTGATTGATTTTAAGGCTCTCAAATTTAGGAAATATTACAGTATAACTTTAAACTGAACAGTGTCTTAATATTTTGCTTGCCCATTTCCATATCTGTTACAAAATATAAAACTTTTTTTTTTTTTTTTTTTTTTTTGGTAAGGTTGTGAATGATCTGGTATTCAGTGGCTCCAGTGATCAGTCTGTCCATGCCCACAACATTCACGTAAGTCTCATATAGAATCATGGAATGACTTTTGCTACTAAGGCACCGAATTCCTATGCTATGAAGTCAGTATTTCCACAATATTTGCCTGACTAGTGGGGCAGATTGCTTCCAGAAAAGGAAGTCTCATGATTTTGTGAATGTGACTGTGCACAATAGGTAACTCTGGAGGCATGAAGAGGCTACATAAACCTGCTGACTCTTGTCATATGATATGCAATGCCTTTTTATCTGGCCATCTTGCTTTTGCAAATATAACTACAAACATGCAGATAATATGGAAAGGGTTCAAAGAAAAGCAGTGTGAGATATTCTGGTAGGGAAAAAGTTTCTTTATTACTGGAAGAACTTGAGGAGCATGGTGTTCCAAGCTAGATGGTTTGAAAGCGTCATGAATGCTTTGTCTCTAGCTTACCATTCTCTTCCTCTTTTACGCTATCTTCCCTTAGTCCTAGCAGAAGGATTCATGTAGCTATGCAATAAATTAGATTAAGAAACTTATCAGAGGGAAATTTTAGTTGACATAAAAAGAATATATTTCTGTAAAAAGAATATATATTCTGAACTGATCCTTGTGGTTACATAAATACTGCTAATACTAATAGTATGGTACTACTTTCAGGATGGGTGGGAATACGTAACTAATGATGGAAACAGAATCAATTAGGTTGAAAAGACTTCTGAGATCATAGAAAACAGCCTGTGACCAAACACCACCATATGAGCTATACCGTGGCATTGTCAGCATCCAGTCTTTCCCTAAACGCTTCCAGGGACAGTGACTCCAACACCTCCCGCGGCAGCCTGTTCAAAAATTTAATCACCCTTTTTGTGAAGAATTTCTTCCTAGTGTCCAACCTCCCTGGTGCAGCTTGAGGCCATTTCCTCTTGTCCTGTTGCTGGTTGCATGGGAAAAGGAGCTGACCCCTCTCTGGCACACGCTCCTTTCAGGGACTTGTAGGGAGTGATAAAGGCCCCCTGGGCCTCTTCCTCTCCAGGTCAAACAGCCCCAGCTCCTTCAGCTGCTTCTCATTACACTTGTGCTCCAGACCCTTCACCAGCTTCTTTCCCTTCTTTGCACTCACTCCAGCACCTCAATGTCCTTCCTGAACTGAGGGGCCCAAAACCGCACACTGTACTCAAGATGTGGCCTCACCAGTGCTGAGTACAGGGGAAGAATCACTTCCCTGGTACTGCTGGCCACGTTATTCCTGGTACAGGCCAGGATACCATTGGCTTTTTGGCCACCTGAGCACACTGATGGCTCATGTTCAGAAGCAGAAGAGGAGAAAGAGAACTTTACACAGACCCATGCATTTCTATTGTACTGGAATGGCTCTGTGTTAGGATGGGCAAACAAAAGGATAAGCAGTATTTGATCATAATCTATAAGTGCCTTCACAGGGAATAGAATTCTAATAAAGGGTGTTTCCATTTTTGAGTAGTGAGCATTGAAGCTAGCTACCCTATACATAGGGGTTAGGTAAAATCATTTTGTACTTTTATTTAAGAAAAACCAAACCAAACACCTTTTTACCTTTGCTTTTTCTTGATGCAGACTGGAGAGCTGGTACGGATCTACAAGGGCCATAACCATGCAGTAACGGTTGTGAACATTCTTGGCAAAGTCATGGTGACAGCATGTCTGGATAAATTTGTTCGTGTTTATGAACTGCAGGTAAGAAAATAGGTGGTTACTAATGAAATTAATCTAATATGGGTTTAATAATGATTTGAAGTCAGATAGAAGTCATCTTTGTACTTTCTGGTCTCTAGCCCATCTCTCTTTTTCCTGTCACTCAGTATATGTAGTTGTCTCACCAGTCAAAATACATGGGTTTTAAAGAATATAGCTTAAAACATTTTTTAGAACCTGGGTTATTCCAAGACAATGACAGCTCAGAAAAGTGGGAAAATGTTAGCTTTTTCTGCTGAAAGAACAAGTGCTTAGTTGGACAAAAAGACTCCCAGAAGCAATGTAAGCAAAAGTGAGCTTTCAAGGTGGCTATAAAGTTTGGAATCCACCATAGCAGTTTAGTTGCTACCAAGGAAACTGCTCTTGGAAGTATTATCATTTACATGTCTGTGAATGAAAAATGTCATGCTATTAAACGTCTGTTTCTGTTTCTTTCAAGTCACACGACCGCTTGCAAGTCTATGGAGGCCACACAGATATGATCATGTGTATGACCATCCATAAGAGCATGGTATCTCCCTTCTTTTCACTGTTCTTAAAGAGAAAGTTGTAATTGCCACAGGTGCATACAAGGCATAATTCTTCAGATAAAGAAATCAGCCTGCTGTTTGGCTGCATTTCCAAGTTGTTCTCAGTCAAAGAGTCAAGTGGCTATAACAGCTTTATATTTATGTAATGTTATTGTCTGGGGAAAAAATCACTGTTCAGCTTAATGCAGTCTTAAAACAATAGTTCTTTTTGCAGTTATGATTACAGTGAAGACACTAGAAATAGTAAAATACTTCTGCTTTTTCAAGTGTCAATCCTGTTTGACTTTTACTCAGGGGAATCTCTCAGATGATTCTGAGAGAGAAAAACTTCACCCACAGCCAAACCTCTAGCAACCTTTGACAGAACATAAATAAAGGTGTGCAATTGATTCAGATGTACAGGTTTCTTCATGCATCTGCTCTGCAAGATAAATTTCAGAATCACTTCTGGATAAATATTTTTTAAAATAGACTTTAGAAGCACTTATTTGTCTGCATGTCTAGGAATTTGTTTGCAAAGTTTCTTTGAGACTATAAAATGAAAGGTATAGTAGTGATCTGTAATAACAGAAAAGTTAAATCCAAAGGAACAGATTTCCTCCTAATTGGAATACATTCTGCCCAAGCATCACATCTCATATGAGACCAGCCTGAGGCTTGAACTGTGCCCCATCAGTGGTCTTTGTGGGCATTCTCAAATCAAAGAAGGGTTCAGAAGAGAAGTTTAGTGAAGAGTGAAAGGATTTGCATCAGCCTTTCTGAAATTCTGATGTTCTTTCACACACTTCCTCTCCATACTTTTTTGATATACATATAACTAGTTAAGTCTTGGAAATACATTCAACTTGACATTTACACCTACATATTTTTGAACTTTAGTGGAGAGCACCATAATTTAAACTTTTCTGAACTGTTACACACATGACACTATCAACAATAGAGGTTATGGAAGCATTTCTTATTCATGTGTAGGTTTTTATGAACTGTGAATTTGGTTATACCTATTTTTTAAATATAGAAGCCTTGCATGCTGATATTTCATTGTTTTTTACCAACACTGAAGTCTCCTTCAAAATTTTACTTTTTTTTTTCTTTTATTCCCAGCTTGTTTATCCATAAATGTTTCTTTTACAGATCTACACCGGATGCTATGATGGCAGTGTCAGAGCTGTGAGGCTTAATCTGATGCAAAATTATCGATGCTGGGTAATTAGCAAATTGTTTTTAGCCTTTGTTATTGAATTTTCTAGCCTCTAGTCACTTAGTCTTGGGTAGCTTGGCCTTATATTTTTCATAATTTTTTTTTTTTAATGTGTATGTACTTTTAAAGTATGTATCACTTAGATATATGTCACCAGTTTAATACCAAAAACTTTGGCTGAGTGACATAGAAAAGCTGATTTACTGTGCTAAATAAGTTTAAATAAATTCCAAATGACTTTGTCACAGCTAAGCTTAAACCTCATAAAGGCTTAATTCCTCTCTTCCTCCTGCCATTTCTGTTGATAGTCTAGGCTTGGCTAAAGGCAAGAAAAGTTCTGTAAAGCTGTAATTAGAGGAATAGAGACCATGGAAAATGGAAATGCAATAAGAAAAAAACTTACAGGAGCTGGCAGACGTGCTTACAGTCTTGCAAGAATATTGTGAAATTGCAGGAAGAAAAGCATTAGCAAAAATTTTATTTCCCAGGCTTATTCTGGTGTGTTGTTTTTTCTCCAAGTGGCATGGATGTTCACTGATCTTTGGAGTTGTGGACCATCTGAAACAACACCTGCTAACTGACCACACAAATCCAAATTTTCAGACCCTGAAATGTCGTTGGAAGAACTGTGATGCTTTCTTTACTTCCAGGAAAGGTTCCAAGCAGGTATGTGGTTGAAATAACTTTGTTGTATTTAGTAAAATAAAGTACTTTATACTACTACAATGGTGGGACTTGATCCTATTTCTCTTAAAAAGGGTTAAATTTTTCTAGCTTTGGCAGGCTTAACTGCATGTGGTTACAGTCATCCAAGGCTAATAGGGTTCAGTTCAGCCTGTGGCAGATGAACAGTGCAACTATGGTACTTTGACATATGGTCAATTAAAAACAGTTTGACCCTAAAATATTACATAGAAATGGTAGAATTCTTAAAATATAAAAGAAATTCTACTCAAGATGTTGGGAAGTTTTTGGATAAATGTCTTTATAAGATGAACAGACATCTGCCTTGAAAGCAGGTTTTAATCCTTTTCATTTTTATCCATTGCTATCTCTTTCATTGTTGTTTATTTTTCACAAGAGATTGTTAGCAAAACCAATCTTTAAATAAGTAGTGCATGAACTTCTAGATAAAAGTCAGCACAGAAGTGGGAAAGATGAAGAAGGCATAAAAATTGGATGAAGTGATGTAGAAAGGAGTGGGGGGTGGGTGTAAGGAGGGCAGTTACCTATAGGCTGATTGGTAAAATCTACGTTTTAGTCCTTGGCGATATAAACTGCCTTCCTTTGAATGCCTTCCAACATATGGGAAGGATGAAAGTTTCTTCAAGAATTAACGAACAGCAGAATCCTTTATTTCTCTGTAAGTGCTGGCTTTGGATATGATGTGTTTATTTAATTTGCTCTTGTAATCAAAAAGGAAACTGGTTTTTATTTGCCTTTAATGCTATGGTATGTGGAACACTATATATGAGATTTAATAGCTTGACAATGATAATACTTATCTTTTTAGAAGCTTTAAGCCAAACAAATGTATGTTATCTCGAATGTCACTTTCACTGATGCTTCTAATATTTTGCCGTTTTTTGCGGAGTTTTTTTGTGATGATCATAATGATTTTTTTTAAATGACTTCTCTGGTTCTTTTCTAGGATGCTGTAGGACACATTGAAAGACATGCTGAGGATGACAGCAGGATTGACTCATGAAGCTTTTCACCTCCCACATTGGGAAGTAATTTTGTATGTCAGAATTATTCCAAATAACATCAGTTTCTTACTCCAGTCTTTCCTCTTTTCCCACTTGGAATGCAAAGTCTGAGTGGGGCTGAAATGCATTGCTACAGAGACTGCAGGTTGTGTTGCAGTCTGCAGAAGTAAGGCTGGTAATTAAGACTTAACCCAAGTTCCTGCAAGTTTTTAATTAATTGGTGGACAAGAATATTCCTTCCTCTTGTTTGCCTTGTTTCTTTGTTGTTTGTCTTTTTTCAGGTGGTTTTATTTTTTTTAAGAAGCATAGTCTTTGGGAAGTCCAAAGGGGTGTTGAAAACTTAGATTACAATAGGTGCTGCTGTTTGCAAACTCAACTTGAATCCTGTTATGTGTCTAAGACATGTCTGGTTTTGTTGTAGCCAGTTTTATAGCTGATTTTAATAAAATTCTGCAAACCAGAATATCACAAATTCTAACAATGTAACCTGAATATCCAGTGTACATTTTTACTCTTCATGAAAAGAAAAGGGGGACTGGAATAAACTAATTTTTTAATGTTAATTGTAGCTTATTTTTTATTCCTTGTGTAAAAATTGCTATAACTGGCACAGTAATAGATACCATACCTCTTGAGGTATTTTGTTTATTTTGAGGGAAGTGGTTATTTCTTGAAAGACATGCCAGTAGTAGCAAAACAGCCAGAACAGTGGCTGTGCTCACAGGCTTTGCAATCTTAGTCTTTTTCAGTATAGGTCTTAATGTATGGGAAAGAAGTATGTGGTATTTGTTTTTCTTTTAGTTAAAGAGCAGTGTAGCCACCACTGCTGGCTTGATAAAACACTGTAATTGGATTGCTGATTTTATGTAATCTTAGTGACTGAGCTTTGACAGTCCCATACCCTCATGGCATAGCAAACCAAGAGAAATGCAAAGGCACTGTGTGTCTGAGTGCATCCACTTTGGTAGTGTTTTGTTTGTGTTGTGAACTGGCTTAATTGGTTTGGGCTATATGAAGTTCACAAAAATTCAACTGGAAAGAATGGAGCAGGATTTTAAAGTCTAAAGTTCTCAAGCAGAAGCTGAGGATATGAAATGCATATCACATGTAAAAGTCTTATTTCTCCTAATGCACAGAAAGTACCACAGAGAGGCCAGCACAGAAGGGAAGACTGTTTCAACTTGTCAGGGTTCCCCTGCAAGTGTCCCCTTGAGCGGGATGGCTTCACCTTGTGAAGTTCAGTGAAATGCCCTTCTGGCACTTGCCATCCTCTCTCCCTTAATGACACTAATTTAGCAAAGACCCCTCTTAACATTGAGACTAATCTAGCAAGGAGCTTTGTGTTCACTTTTGCCTAACTTGCTGCTCAGGATAAAATAAGCAGAGATTTTCCTAAGCTGTAAGTAAAGGTGAAGACAGCAAACTGAGCTGCTGATACATTAATCCAGTGCTTTTCAAAAAAACCTGAGTGGACTTTTAGTGGGTATCTTTTTCACAAACACTTTCAGACTTGTCAACCATAGACCAAATAAGTTTTATAGCCTCATTCTTTGACTGTAAAGAAGCCTTTTTAGGCCAAGAAAGTGAATGATTCAGGAAATCCCGTGGATGTTCCACTGCCTCAAATAAGGAACCTGAGGGCCTTCTCTGGAGAGCAATGGATTTGTATTATCTTAGCAGACAAGCAGAATTGCTCTGACACTGATGAATATTTTTTATGAGACAGGAGTAAAATATGAATGAGATGCAGTAGCATCCTCCTTCAAAGACATGAGAATCTCTGAGATTCTAGTGCTTTTGTGGTGATTGATTTTGTTTGTTTATTTTATATTAAGCTGTTTGTGGATAGCAAAAAGCCCCAATATGTGGCTCAGACCTCAGGCTGTTCTGAGGATCTTGTTGTTTTGGTTTTTGGGGATGTGTGTTTGTGGTTTTGATGGGCTTTTTAATCTTTCTTTCTCTGGGCTGTGGATGAAGCAATTCAATAGAGAATCAAGTTTGGGGAAGTCTTTAAGCGGTGTAGATGTTTTATGAGGGACAGTGTAATGCTCTGAAGTCTGAGAGCATTTGTTTGGGTTTTTTCATGACCTAAAAGCAGAAGACTGCATAACACTTAAAGCATTTCCAAAGGTATTGATGTTCAGGAGTTCTTCTGGGAGTTTTTTGAACCACAATGAGGGAGCATGTAAGTGTGGCATAAACAGACTGGGTGTCCTAAGCTGTCCTTCATGGACTGTGCTGCAAGTGAAAACGTGTGGAGGTGTGTCCGGAGGACAAGCCTGTAGGGCAATAGTGGCATTCTGAAAAATGTGTGTGAGAGTAGATTTTGTTACTTCTCTCTTGTGATTCTTTACATTCTTTCAGCTGTTTTCAGGAACATATAGAGATCGTGTTCCCTAGATGTTGCAACAAACAGAGTTATTACACTTTATTTGCATTCCCATTTGCTTGTTGGGTTTATCTTTTCTAGTTGGTGAAAGCAGTCTCTCTTTTTGTGTGGTCCATGATATTTCCTTAACTGTCTTGAAAACAATCCTCCTGAAAAGTCTGGGCTTCTGAAGTCCAGCTTTAGCAGTGGTGTCTTTTGCTACTTTGTTGGTCATGTCAGATACATTGTAAGAATTCTAAAATGGATAAGAGGTGGGAAAATAGTAGAGCTGCATGAGTGAAAAATTTGCTTCATAAATCAGAAACAATTTTTTTTAATCCTCAGGGGTTCAGAGGAAAATGCTGTACTGTTTTGTCATGAGAATATCTTTAAAGGAATTGCTATAAAGCTGAGCAGCTGTGGAAATCCCCCAGCTTCTCTGGAGTTCTGTGGAGAGGTTTCCTCTTTGTTCAGCTGGAATTTGGTGCAGATTTCACAACTGGCCATTTACTTATTCTGGACACAGTTGCAGAAGAGAGAGATGCCAAACTAATGTTTGTTTGTTGGTATTCATTAATGATCCTCCCTGGTCTTGGAACTTAGGGTTTTGACTCCTGATACACTTCTAGTTGAAGAATGTAGTAACTTTGGGAAGGTGGGCTGTTTATGACATGTAACACAGTAATATTTGCATGAAAAGCAGTGCTGCACATCTGAAGCCAGTTTCAAGACTATTTATTTTTGGGTTTGGTTTGTTTTTTTTATGCAAGTAAAAAGTTGTGGGTGGAAGAGTGAGTAGAGTGAGGATTTATTTTGTGGTTAGCTGTGGATTTTTTTATTAGTCAGGTGTTTAAAAAGAAGTTCTGGACTTGCTCTATGGCTAATTACATATGGCAGCCCTTTAGGGGCCTTTTTGGATTGGTCTAGATTTGTTTCTCCTTTCTCCTTCAAATTTCAGAGAAAAATAACAGCTATCTGGCAGTGCAAAACACTCTGGCCTAATGCTGCTGCTGCTTCTGTATGTGGAAGGGGATGGAGGGAAAACTTCTGCATCTCTTGGTACAAGGATGCATTAAATATCCAGGCTTCTGCTTACATTGTGTCACTTACATGTGAATTACAGACTTTAAACATATAAACCAGCACATAAGTTGGCTTCTGCAAAATAGCAGGAGCTTGGCTGTGTGGAGTGTTTGAAGTAGTGCAGTTCTTAATGCACATTTTCAAACAGTACAATCAGCTGGATCAAGGTAAATGATAACTGCAAACTTGCAATAAATGGCAGGGGAAATGTTTTTGTTGGAAAAATACTTTTCCATTAAGCGGAATTAAAACACAGGTACAGGTGAATCTTGGTTTTCAGGTTTGTATGGTACTATAATTCAAGCAGTCTAAGTTGTCCAGAGTTGCAGAATATGTGAGGAAGGATAAGGAAATGGTTTCAGCTACTGTTTGTAAAAGAATTAATCCTCAAGAAGCAAACTGTGTAGGTATATATTCTGTTATATGTGCCTGCCAGCTTCTCAGATTTCATTTTGCTGTAATGTTAAACAGTCTTTTGAAAGAATGGAAGTGGAATAAAACAACTTGATTGAATATTTAGTAATTTAAGCTGTGTAGAACATGTGCACAGACTGATCATTGTTTTCTTCTCTTACTTTGGTACAAAGCTGTGAGTGTAATAATGAAACTTTACATGGCAAAAGAAGAAATTAAAAAAAATAAACTTCTTTATATTGTTATGGTTTGTCTGTTTCTCCTTTGTTTTAAATAGAATGGTTTTCACAGGATTTGATAGAACTTGACTTTATTCTGTATTTTTTCCTGTTCTATGAGTGCTGGATAAAATCAGACAGGCCACTTTGAAGCTCCAGCACTGGCAGGAATGTTACAGGTGTGCAGGAAACCTCAGACCTAGTTATTTGGCAAAGAAATGAAACTGTCCACCCAAGTGATGCCTCCTGTCTAGCTTCATGGCCCATTGCAAGGGAAGTTCTCTAGAGCTTGTTGGTAGTTAACTCACCAGAACTGTAAGGACCAGTTTCGAGTTGCCAATTAAAAATCCTGATTTTGATCTTTTGACTGATAGATTTTGTTTTGTCTCTGAACATCCCAAATATAAGAGCATCTCTGCCATACTTGTATGGAAAATAATAGCTTTGTGGAGGTAAGGCTGGAAGCCAGGGCTCCAAGTGTTCCAGTCATCCTGAAATTTATTTGGGTTAAAAAATAGTTGAATTAAGAAGGAGAATAACTTTTCTTAAGATAAATCATAGGATTTTCATCCTCTTTCAGAGTAAGTTACAGTGCAAGACAACACTAAGAACTTTATAGTCAAAAGGTTTTCTGCTTCATAGTGACCTTTCAGTTAAATGTACTACACACTGGAATAACTTTCAGTGGATGCTACAATTTATTTTTAAAATTTTACTTTACATTAGTGGATTGCTTTGCTACTTTTTGCCACTAGACAACGGTTCTCCTGACAAAGTCTGGTCTTCATTGCATGTTTTGTTTGCCTTTCCATTTTTTATATTGTACTTGTGAAAACCTGTCATCCTTTAAGCTGGTAGCAAGGGAACCTCTCAAATGCTTTTTTTTTTAATGTGTTCAAGGAGTAAAGTGGCAAATATTTGAGATATTAAGCTAATTTCACACTTGCCATAAACTCCAAAAGCTGCTGTGTATTCAAGAGAATGATGGAAGAGTGCTCAATATTTAATCTTAAGACCAAAAAGTCTAGGCCAAAATCCAGTTGATTTTATTTTTGGTTCCATTAAACTAATTGTATTTGCCCATTGGAATAATATTCCCAAAGTAGTCATGCTGACATGGATTCTGCTACAGGTCACCTCTTGCAATAAAAAAATGCATGCTAGTGTTGGGAAATAGGACCTGGGGTGGGGGAAATGTATGTGTATAGATATATAAATTTGTATGTATAAGAGGTTGTCTGCCTCAAATGGCAAATAAGTTTCTCAATATTATGGGGAATGCAGTTACAATGAAAACCACAATGTCCACATTTGTAATCAGGATGGGTACTAAAAATGAGAGCCAATTGCTCTGTTCTGGTACTTCTGCTGAGGCATTAGATCAAGCTGTACGCTGGTATTGCAGTGTGTCATGCCCTACTCTCCCATTTCTACGTAGCAGAGATCCAACCTGCACAGCCAAATCTGTAACTGATTCATTGGGTTGCATAATATTAATGTAATTTGCACACTCTCATGTGAAATATTCAGTAAACATTACAAAGAGATGAAAGGATAATACTAAGAGCAGGACAAAAAGTTAATGACCAATTATAAGGTGGCAGTAAACACCTCTGACTTTCACAGTTAGATACAGTCCCAGTTTCACCTGACTTGAGGGAAGACCTTTCCAATTGTCAGCACAAGCAGAATAATTTTGTATTATCCATGTCTTCACAATGCAGAGAAAGCTTAATTCAGTCAGTCATCAATAAATTAATCCTTGTTGCCCAAAGGAAAAATGTTAGGATGCTATAAAATTAGTTACGAAATATGTGTACTGTGCTGTCCACTAGAGTATGGTTGTCTCTTTTTCCAAGGGCTTCTTCCCATGTGCTGTTCATCTTGGGGAGTGAATGACATAATTAGGAATTGTTCCTGTTTGCCCTCGGGATGAATGGTGCTAGCTCCTTGGAATCTTCAGTGTGTTCTTTATGGAGGTGACTGCTGGCTCCGGTGTTACGCGTACAGCGTGAGCTGCAGCCACTGAAAGAAGAGTTAAAGGATGAATGAGTTGTTGGTGTCCTCCCACAAATTGTATAAAGACACTATCATCTCCAGCAGGAAGGCAGCTGCTTGCTGTCACTTAGCATGGAGTGGCAGTGGGCAATTTTCTTGAGTCTCTTGCTCCTATTTCACCTTCCCTTACAAAAAGTGAAGGGTGTTTTTAATGGTCTCCCTAACAGAGGACATGAAGTTGAAACTTTCAAATTCTTCCTAACAAGATTTTTAAAAGGTAAAGAACTATGCTAAGCCCCATTATCATTTAATACCATATCACTGTGTTTGATCTAAATTGCCTAATAAAAAAATAATCTCAAAAGTTTTTTGATGGACTTTAAAGATGATATGAAGAGGCTGCAGCCATGCCTTTCAGCATCAACTGGAGTCTTACAGAGCAGCTGTTGCTGGCAGATCATGGATGTTTTCTGTGTAAAATTGGTAGCAAAATTTTAGGAGGTTTTGGGGTTTCTTACCAATTGGATGACAATTTCAGATGAACTCTGTTCATAGAGTTCTCCCTTGAAAACGTGTACAGTGATTAATACAATTAAAATTTAGTATTGTGACGTTGTGTTAGACATACTCTCATAAAGCAGTTTACCTCCAGGACATTGAGCTTAATGATGCCGTCTCCATCTTTGTCAAAGGCGTGGAATGCCCCTAAAGTAAGGAAACAAAAATACAGGGAGTAGATTAGATTACTGTGTGATTCCAGACAGGAAAACAAATGGTGCTCCCCTTGTGAAATGCCAACTTGCACAGGTCTTCACTCATGGAGTCACTTTCTGCTGCATTTTTCCTTAGTTAATTCAAGGAGAAACAGTGGTTTCTTCTGTGTTTGTATGAGACAACTTGTCATCTTAGATTCCCATAGCACATACCTTAATAATTAACACCCTATATAGGGGCAGTAGTGCTGTGAACAAACTTTGCTGTGAGTATGATGGGGCTCTGAGCAATCTGGTCCAGGGCAAGGTGTCCCTGCCCACAGCAGGGGGGTTGGAACCAGGTCACCCGCGAGGTCCTTTTCAACCCGGCCCGCTCCATGGATCCACGGCTGTGTCTGGGGGCAGGAGGGCGGGTAGGGCCCTGGCACCGGGGCAGGCACTCACGGAACATGGCGTCCAGGCGCACGAAGCAGCAGATGAAGCTGTCAAAATCGATGTTCATGTTCTTGTCGGCGTAGCGCATGGTGATGATGTCGTAGAGCTGGTTGTTCAGCCGAAACCCTGCAGGGAAGCAAAATCGGGCACAGCTGGGCCTCGGGCGGGGAAAGCGCTGCTCCGTGAGGGCTTGGGCCACAGGCGCTCCCCTGGCTCAGCCGAGGCTCAGGCTGGAGCGTCCTGCTGCAACTGCTAAACAAAATGAAGTAAAGCTATAAGGAGCTTCACTGTGTCCGGCTGCCTTCCTAAACCAGGAGCAATGCTTTGAAGTTATGATTTGAGAGGGCCCTTAGCACGTGAGCTACCTCAGGCTGTAAGTGTGAAGAGAGCTGCAGCCCCAGAAGGCCTGGTGGCTCAGCCGGGCCTGCTGAGAGCAAATCAGCTAAAACTGGGGGACACATGTGCCAGGAGGAAGTTGCTACAAAACCACAATTAAACAGTGGTCAGAAAATAGACAAGGAGGCAACTCCTTGGTGTGGTGGGACCGAACTTTGGCACTGAATGCTGCAGCCTGTGCTGTGCCTTGAAAGGGTCTGTCACGGTTTGGGTACAGCTGTTTGTTGGTTAAATGTAAGCTTATGTGCTGTAAGGCTCTGAAATGTTCTCAGTTCTAAAGTCAGGGCAGGAGGTATTTAAATATTTTCTCTTTTTTTACAGTGACAACTTCCCTGGTGAGAACAGAAACCCGGAAAATAAAAATTACCTACATTTCTACCACAGCAGGAGTCCAAATCCAGGTGTAGTTTTGTCTTTAGCAAAGGATTCCAGAATCACTGAGGTTTTGTAAAGTACAAGGTAGCCATGTGGTTTTGTTCCTTGATGTGCCAAAATACTACTGAAAACAAAGTGTCACTGAAATCATCCCATCTAGGTTTATAGTGATACTATAGATTTTCTGATCAAAGAGATTGTCTTGCTCCCTTAGAGACCCAGTAAAGACATTTGTGGCGGGAGGCCTGCTCCCCAGGGGAAGAAGCATACTGGTGTGTCTGAGACAAGCAGGAAAAGTCCAAAGTCTCTCTTATCAGAATGAATTTCATTAACTGTAAGTTTTGCAAAAATACTTTCTTCTCATTGTGCAGGTAGAAGAGACTGAACCCACAGTGGCTTAGTACTGTAGAAACATTAACATGACTCAAGAAATGTCCACCCAATTGCCTGCGATGCACACTTGGACATAGACCTGCTCCATTCCAGTTTCAGTGCCTGTACACTTAGGTTGAAGGTTTTCCCCTGTTCTTTGTTTGTTACTTACACAAATGTATAAAATTCAGAGCTTAAATGTCTTCAGCACTCCTTGGTCTCCCTGTGTAGCAGGACCCTAAGTAGGACATCCTTAAGACAGCAAAGCATCACTCACTGCATTAAAGAGGAGCTGGAGATCTATTTGGCTGGCAAGACATACAAGGCTTGCCATTTGGATATTTAAGAAGCTCTGCCGGGGGAAAAATATTTTATAATTTCTCTAGGATCTGTCCTTAAAAGGCAGCACACTGTTCAGTGATGTTACCCTGTGATGTACCAAAACAAAACGAAGTTTTTCAGCTGTGGACACTGCACAGGGGACAGTACCTGCATCATTGACTGCGTTGCGCATCTCGTAGCTGTTAATGGTTCCTGAATGATCCGTGTCATAACGCTTGAAAATTTTCTGGAAAATGAAAAAAACCACAGACAACAGTAATAAAAACTTGTACTGCTCTTGAATGCATTCACTGAGTGGACATGGGGTGTGTGCCTCAGGCACTTGGTGGCTTTGCCACGTGCCTTATATTGCCACTGCTGGGCACTCTGGGTTGTTAACATAGAGTTCCTCTCAGTTACAAAGTAAAATAATTTAGATCCAATTTCTGGGAAGTAAAAAAGCTGTCCCCTTGAGACTCTCCTTGTTTGACTTGAGTCTATGCTGGTAATCCTCCCTCTTGATTGCCCTAATTAAGTTATTATTGAGGCCTGATTCTAGTTCCCATAATTCTCCTCCTTTAATTTGTATGCCTCTGTGCTGCTCTCATGGGGGAAGGCTGTACAGGAGATCTTCAGGCTATTTGCTTAGGCTGTAAAGTAGGATGAGGAGAGACTTTTCATTATTTTTCATTTTTGAAGCTAATTCACTATTACGTTTTAGCCTTTCTTTTTGATGGAACATATGTGGAGAGTTCTAGTTTTCCTGTAGAACACTTGCTCTGCAGAAGCTGTGAAGATACCAGCAATACCTGCCAGCTTTTAATCTTGTCCCAGAGATGTCGAAATTCATCAAAGTTTATCTTCCCTGAGCCATCTGTCTGTGATGCAAGCATTCAGGTAAAAAGCCCACAATACTTTCAGAATAAAATTAATTAAGTCTGCAACTACTGGTGAAGAGATGAATGTAAAACTGGGTTGGGGATCTCCTCAGCATAAAGAGTTGACTCAGCTGTGCAGTAAAATGTTTGTAAACATTTTGGTTATTGTGCATAGCATAGTGCTTCAGGAGTGTGAAATACTACTTTTTGTGTAGAAGATAACTTCTGGTACAGGACACAGCTTTGCCTCTGGAACTATCAATATAATTCTAAAAATGCATGAGTAGGGTGTTTCAGTGGGTTCTTCTGAACCTCCAAATGTGAAGCTCACCCTGTGTTTTTTTTACTGAGCTTTACTCTGGAGTGAAGCTCTTTCTGCCTTGCTTAAAATAAATTAAGAAATAAGCAAAATGTTGACTAAAGCTCTTTTCAGTGGTTAGGCTCCAACAATTATGGCTATGGGTTGTAGTTACACTTTTGTTCTGGTTATATTTCAATGCACTTACATTCTCTCAAAATTGTGTTATCTCAAACTGGAAAGCCTAGGGTGATTGTGGTATAGGTAACCATGTGGCATCTTATAGTGTGTCCTATTGCACTTGTTCCAGACAAGTTCTGCCTGCATTGCAAGCTGAGCATACAGTAGAATATGTGATACATTATAAACTTAAAGATATAAATATAGTAAGTTTATTGGCAAGAACTATAGTTATGTTCAGTTTGTTTTAAATATAATAATGAAAAAATCATGCTTTAGTACATATTGTGGCCAGTCTCTGATACCTAAAGAAGAGTGTCATACTGACTGATTTATTCTGTAGCTTTCTTTTTGGGGATATTTTTCTCTGCCAATTATGCTAACGTTGAGATGACTGGAATTAAGATGTGCCACACCAGGAGTGCTGTTTTTATCTAACTACAGACTACAATTTGCTGTTTGGTTTCCCTGGCTTACTAAGGTGTGTGTGTGTGTGTGGTGGTGAGGAATAGTGAACTTGAGTGGTTTCAAGCACTCCATTTTCACCAGGAAAGGATACATCCATTAAAGCAATCATGCTGCGGCAGGATTCCAATTCAAACCCTTCTGATCTTAGGTCCTTATCTGAAACAAATGATCCCAGGTGAATACAAATGATGTAAATCAGCAGGTGATTTTCCTCTCAGGTGTAACTGTAATCAAAGTAAAAGCCAAACCTGCTTCCTTTGTCCAGTAAGAAATGAGTAGTAGAGAAATCTGAAAAGACTCTCAGTAATGTTATTGCCTGTGAATTAGACATTACTTTTCTTGACTTGTTATATACAATAATAAACTCTGAAAAACTCTAAACAAACTTCTAGGTTACTAAGCAAGTCCAGGGTCTGTAGGTTAAAGTTTGCTAAAAATGAAGAAAAGTTTGCCTCTCCACTAGAAATTTTTTTAAAGGGCTGTGAGAATCGCATTTTTGTCCCAGTAGTAATTCCAATGGATGCATCTGCTCATTTCTAGATTATCAGTACTAACAACTTGAAGAGATCATCTCTGTGAAAAGTTCAGCTTGTGAGTCTCAGATGCATTGTCCATGGAAGTGTAAGTAGGAAATTTCTGCATTTGAAAACAAGAATAATTTTTAGAAACTCGGGGTGGGGAGTTATGCTCTGTCACAGATTTCTTTGCCCAGGGTTAGTAAAAAACATGCTCAAACTCACGTTTTTTTACGACATTATTGAGAACATTCCTAAGTTCCTCAGCATTGATCTCCATGTCCTGATGGAAATGTGGTGAGAATATAATTGGTTACAGCATTCTTTATGAAAAACAATTTTATGGATGAATATGCTAAAAGTCTTTGGTCACTTTTCAATAAGACATATACATTTTTCAAACCAAAGGGCATTCTACTTCATGTGAACATTAGTCCAACTCTCTCCTGAGGCTGCAGTACAAGGTAGACCTGAAGTTACCATACAGTGCTCATTAAACTACAACTGGTAGAATGACTGGTCATTTCAAGCCAGTGTATAAGTCAAATAGCAAAATCAGAAAATTCCTGTATCCCATATGCAGCCACTTAATTTATGCAGTTCTTTGATCTGTTTTTTCCTTTACCTTCCATTGTTAAGCATATACCAGAGGGCACTGCATTTCTAACTTGTTTATACTTGCTGTGCAAAACAGCATCTTGTAGGAGAGACAGAAGAAAAAGGCTGAATTTAAGTAAGACTCCCTCAGACGCAGTGAGAATAGCTTATACATACATATGAGGATAGCTGTATGTTTAATGGGGTTTTTATTTGATTTTACTTATCTCAAGATTGCAAAGATAATTTGGTGGGAGGAAATTCAAAGGAAATTTTAATTTTCAATGTTTTGAATCCATGGAGTAGTTTATTTAGGAGCTGTTGTGGCCAGGCTGCTTTGAGGGCAGAGACAGGGATCAATTGCATACTCACATCCCCTGCAATCTGTCGGAAAATATTCCTGAACTGTTTTTGCTCTTCGCTCTCCTCATGAGCTTTTGTTGAAGAACGCTGAAAAGAGACAAGCAAAGAAGAGATACATCCTGATCCCAGTGGAAAAGAGAAAGGGCCTGGATGACTCACTTACCCGTGTGTGGGGGATCAGCTTAATGAATCTGGAGGTCTTTGGAGGAATGGGTTGTCCTCCCACTCCTTTCCCTATGTTTTTGTTAATTCTCTTCCTTAAAACGACAAGTATTCAACTTAATCCCATTGCTCTCTTTTCTATTTGAAGGAGCCTAAATAACTACTTCCACTGGTAGTTATCTTCTAATTTTTTGTTCCAAAATATTGCAAAAGAGAAGTTTGAAGCAGAAGAGGCTTATCAGAGAATCAAAGAATGATTTTGGTTGAAAGAGACCTTAAAGATTATCTTGTTCAAGCCCCGCTGTCATGGGCAGGGACACAGTATCTGCCTCACAGCTGCCCTGTAGGCAATTAAGAGAACTCTTTATGATGTTGGGAGCTCCTTGCTGAAGACAAATAGGATATGAGACAGAGGAAAATGAGGAACATGAAGCTTTCTCAAACACATGGAAAAGGCAACCCTGGACTCTGAAGCTGATACTGAAAAGGGAAATGAAAGTTATAGGTAACAAAGTGAATTTCTTGGCTTATTTCTTGTTTTCCTTTGTCTAAATGCAGAGGAACGTTTAGATTGGTGCTCACTTCACCACCTGCATGCTCTAGCAGTCATGCAGCAGAACAGCACCCTCCCTGAGCAGATGCTCCAGCCATGCCCCCAGATGCCACAAGCCTGGATGTGGGATCTAGCTGTTAGATGTGTTGTGTCTCACCCACCTGCAGGAAGAAACTCTGAATTTGCTACTCTGTTTTCCTCCTCTCTGATAGTGAGGGAGAAGAGGGGGGGTGCTGGAGCTCCTGGGTTTATTTGTCCTTTATCCTCTGGCCAACAAGGACTAGGATAGAGGTGTGTATTTGTAACAAGAGAGGCTGTGGCCATTGCCAGGAGCTTCTGCAGCCCCTCCGGTGCAGTTTGTGCATGCGCCCTCTGTAAAGTGGTACTGCCTCAGGGGGCTGAACTGAATGTGGGGAAGGAATCTCTCACAATTGGGATTCTTGTATGAGAGAGCAACCAGGAGATGTTTTCAAGCACCTAAATCCTCCTGCAGAGTTGTTAAATAACTGAAGGGACAGTCTCTCTGTGCTCATGCTCACTAGATCTACATAAACCAGATGTGAGTCATGTTAACATTTGATGAGAAATCATCAAATTTAGTGTTTAGTATCTCAGGACACCTCTTTGCCCCACTCCTGTGCTCTCCTCAGCCACTCTTTCATACTAGCCAGACCAAGCCCTATTTCCCCTCTGCCTCTTGTTGCAGAAACCTTTTTCTCATCGGCTTGGGTTTTTTCACCATCTTTGCCAGCATTTTCATCTGCTGTCAGCTCCTTATTGCTGTTTGCTCTGTCAGAAACGAAGATGATAGGCTAGAAGAAGAAGAGAGCAAAAGAGAAGTGGAAATTACAGGAGAAATAGTGGAAAGGAAAATATTTGGTTACAAGCATTCTGTGGAAAGTACATGCAGCAACAACTCCTGCTCTTGAAAGTATGAAGAGAGAAGCCATTTCTTGGAATGAAAGAAAATAAAGGATTAAATAAAAAGGTGAAAAAAATTCTGCAGTTACTGCTTTCTTCATGCTAAAAAAAGCTGCAATTTCTTTTTGCAAAATAGTGCAATTTCTGGGTTCTAGCTTTCCTTGTCAGAAAGACAGTAATTGAACTTGTTTGTTTGTTGTTGTTTTCGTTTGGGGTTTCTTTGTATGGTTTCGTTTTGGTTTTGGTGTTTTAGTTGGTTTTTGTTTGCTTGGGTTTTTTTTTTTTTTTGTGGGGTTCTTCCCCTGTTTTTAAGCAAAATAAGCCTCCCAGATTCTCATCACTTAAACTGATGAGCTTGCCCCTCAAGGACAGTGGCACTGAATACAAAAGAAATGTGAATTGTATACTGAAAATGAGTTATTTGTGTAGGAGCTTGTTAGTTATGTGAAGCATATGTTCTTTCTCTGTACTGATTCTTGAAGTACTCAGCTGTATGCAGATGTGCAATTGTTCTGGTTTGGTGCATTTAAAACAAGAAAAAAACTGCTACATGATGTGACTGTATTACTCTAGAGTATTAATTACAATCAGCCTGTCTTGGGATTAAAATATCTGATTACATTTTCAAGGTCCAAAATGTGTTTTGTCAAATCAAAAATAGAATCCTGGATTTTGGTGAACAGAGACTTCAGCAAAGGGGAGTGGCTGCTGCACCAGCCGAGGGAAAGCAAGGGTGAGGGCACATGTCTGGAAAAGGGGTGCTTTTCACTAGCAACGGGTGTCAGGTTGCCTGTGGAGGGGCAGGGAGGAAGAACAGTTTGAGCAGCCCAGAGGATTGAGCTGATAAAGCTGAATAGTTTGTTACCCTTTCACCACCCCCTTGAGTGAGAGGTTGATGCTAATGATGCTATGATGCTAATGCTATTTCATTAGAATCTAATGTAGGAAGACAGTCTTTGGGGCATGCAAATGGCCTCATAGCCAGTGCCCTTCATTAACTAGGTCAGTTTCCAGACACAGAGAAAATTATAATACCAAGGAACTCTGTCCCTGCTCATGCACTGCACATGCTCTTTGTCTTGCTGGCACTTAGCACATTGCACAGGTACCTACCTTGCCCTTTTTCTTCTGTGTGAAGAGACAAAATTAAAAAGTGCTTGATCAGAGTATGCAGAGCTGATGGCAAACATTTATTTTTTTATTTTTCCCTTTCTCATGTTTATTTTTTCAGTTCCTATACTCATACAAATTTTCCCATTTCCTATATTTATATGGCTTTCAAATCACTAAAAATGAGGGAACATGCACCCACCAAGAAATGGCATACTGAAGGAAACACATTGCAGAAACCATAGCAAAACTGTGTCTGATCTGATCTGGGGCTTTGTATGTGTGAATAAAATCTCTTTAGCTCTGAGTATTCATTTTCTTTTTCCCAACCTGCTGGTGCAGTGGAGATTGAACTTCTATGCCCATAGACCAATGATATCTGAAGTGACAATTTAATTCCCTCATATCTGGACAGTTATTTTTCACTATGACAGCAAACAAAAGGGGAACATTTCTAGTAAGGTTTGATGGAGCTCAATTCTGTACAACAGCACTTCCTCTGTTTTTTTTTTTTTTTTCCAAGACTTATTGTATTTTTAGCTCTAGTATATTCCCACAAAGATGTGTAAAACTCCAGTGGGAAGAGTTAGAATTTGTCATGGATGCTATTTTGAATCAGAGTGCTATGAGGATCCCTTTTCAGAAAGCAGGTACTTCAAAATAAAGTAGTTTTTTTTATTAGATGAAATGCCAATTTCACAAAGAAAGTATCTCAGGGAACAGAGCTAGGCCACCCTTTGTAAATGGATAATCTCCATTGATGGAGGCAAAGACAATGCTTAGCATCCAGCTTTTTTATGCCAGGACCAGATTTCAAATCTGCAAAAGCATTTTTGTCTGAATCAAGTTCAGAAAACAGCATATATAAAGCAAGTGTCAGCAGAAGTATCTTAATGAGAAAAAAGATGAGAATTTGTGATGAAGGTGCTGTCATGTAGCTGCAAATGATTTCCTGCTGTAGGTTTCCCTAGGTATCGTGTTCCTCTTCTCTCTATCCCTACACACAAAAGAGGACCAGGACAGTACTTACCAATGGATGTTCTGCCTCAATCATGTTTTCAACCTCCCTAAGTAGAAAGCAGAAAACAAATAAATCAGTGACTGCTCCCAAAGTTGCTTGTTTCTTTAGGTGGTTTTTAAGCAGCCACTCAAACTTTCCAAGCAGCCAGTGGTGTGGGCTGTATTCCAGCCTTACAGCTGCAGGCTCTAGGAGTAGCTTTTCCCAGTTTGAGAAACATCCCAAGTACCATTTCCAGGACAGCTGCCACCTGGCTTACTCTTGTAAAGAGCCTTTATAACAGTGAACTGGAAATAAAACAGAAGTTCTTTGGCCTTAGTAAATGCCTAATGGTTTGTTTGCAAAGGATATCCTTCAAGCAGTAAGCTTCTCCAAAGACAATTCAAAGCAGGTTCTTGTTAGTCTATAAAGTAAGCTTGTGGAAATGAGTTTGCAGCTTGGAGTTTCTAATGAGGTTAAGAAAATAAAAAGCAGGGTGTAGCAAATTGGTAATACAACTTTAGCAGACTAGTGAGATCGCTCCACCTATATGGACAGATAAATAGCTCTGCAACTTACTCTGAAAGACTTCTTTTCTCTGAGAAGACCCTGAGGATGAATTCTCCCTCCTGGTGGGGGTCATATGTCGATGGGATGATGACGTACTCGCTGGGAGGTAACCGGAAACGCTCAGAGATTTCTCGCATGTTTATGTAGGTCTTACTTCTAGCTTTGGAGGCATTGTAGAGGAAAAAATCCTTCTGCAAGTGGTGCTTAGTACCATGCATCTGCAGAACAAATGAGTCCATTTGTCTTCAAGGAGGTCTTGCCCATTGCCCAGGTGGGTTGCCATGCAGGCAGTGCATGGCTGGGACAGAAAACACAGGAAGCTTGGCAAGCAGGGGACTGAGTAGTGGTGGTAGCTAGTGGCAGGTACAGAGTCTGTCACCTTTAAGTTGCCACTGACTGAGTCTAGTTGGTTTCTGAGGGCTGCTCCAGGGTCCACCTGCAGATTGTGTGGCTGACTTCTGCTGTGTAGGCATTTGTGTCTGACTCTTTTGCTAGATGCTGAGTTGTGTGTAATCAAAGCTTGGAGGCTGCATGGCAAGGAATGGTGTGATCAAACTCCTGCATGCAGAGTGGTAAAGTGAAGGTGCTTTCAGCGCACACATGTCCTTGTCTAGACAAAACATGAGTTCTGTATCTGCTAAACAGACGTGACAATCAAACATTGCATTAGTTCAAATATGAAAACTAAGCTGAGAATTGTGGGCTAAAAACACTTGCAGGCTCTTTTTCGCAGAAATAACCATCTGTAAGATAGTTGGCAAAGACAACATTCTGACTGTTATCCTCATGCTTTCCAGGTAACAGCCTTCAAGTGAGCTTGTTAGCAAAATTTGTGATGCCAATGATCAGCAACTGTGAGACTCAGAGAAAATGTAATCTGTGTATTTTTAATAAGCTTTCTTCAATGTCTGAAAATACCATTAATTTTCTAAACAAATTCTAAGACTACAGAGAAAACTCTGTGACTGCAGAATGTAGGCCATTTGTGTTATTTTTAGGAGGAAAGCACGCAGCTTAGGGTGGTTCTGCATGGAGTGCAAAGGCTAAGCCCTCAGAGGCAATGCTTCCTGGATCTCTGATCAACTGTGCAAGTGATGGCCAGGCCACCACAGAAGAGAAGAGAAGCACTGATGAAAAGGTCCAAGTGAAAATGGGGTGCGAGTGAGAAGGAACTAAAAATTACTCACAAAATGTTACTAATAAACACTCAAAGCAAAAGGGTTAGCAGTTCTACTGCTGTTACATCCCTGAAAACAAACTTGACTGGACAGTCTCTTGCTGACTTACTGACAGGCACTACAGTAACACTAGCTGTGGGTATACACCAAGATGTCAATCTGGCTCCGTTCTGCGCATACCTCTTTAGGCACCTTAGGGAGAAACAGAGAGAAGAAACAGTCAGAGCCGCAAGGGGAGGCTACATGTTTATAGGTCATACAAAAGGGTATCCAACTAGAGTTCTGGGGACACAGTAATTAAAGTGCCCTTAGTGAGATAAGCACTTTCCCTCTTCCTTTCTAAGTTTCTTGGCATCTACATGAAATCAGCTAAAATCTGAACCAAATATGTTTGTACAAAGGACTGAGTAAATTGACTTTTTCTTCAAGTCAATAGCAGGGACAGAGGTTAATTGCTATGTATGAGTCTTGGAAGTCTGTTTCCTTTTTCACACTCCAAAGCCAATGAAATGCTTAGTTTCAGAATGGACAAAAGGGAAGATTGAAGAATATACAGGAAAGAATATGCTAAAATCTGGTGTTAGGTCAGTATAAAAGCCTAAAAAGTGTCTTACTTAATAGATGGGTAAACCCTGACATTACTATGGTATGAGAAGTTAGAAAGACTTGAATTTCCTTCCTCTCTTCAGATTTTCCGACTTCCTTGCACAGCAAAAATTGCAATTGATGTAATCAGCTTTAATGATTCCGTGACTCTCTTGGTAAATGCATACTGTCAGGATTTGTGACCACAGTGCAAAGAGCAAAATCTAGAGCTGTTACCTCATAGATGGCAAAGCCAATGGTGTACAGGTTGGCTCCCAGCTTGCGCTCTTTCCTCCTGTTTTTCTGCATCAGTGCGACAAGGAAGCTGCAGATAACCTCTTCATCCTCAGGATCATCATCTTCCTCCAGGAGCTTCAGGCGATACTGGGGATTGGTCCAAAATGTATCTGTGAAATCCCACCAGCAACCCAAAGAAAACATGTAAAGCTTCAATCTTCTAATGATGCTTATGATCAAAGAGAACTTTTAAGTTCCCTGCCTATGGCTCCTTAGGGAAAGGTTAAAATTGGGCTAAGACATACATGGAGTTTTTTACATATTATGGCTGTTACTTAATTCTAACAACTGCATAGCAAAAGAAGATATATGGAGAACTATCATCTGATAAACTTCCAAAGTCCCTAAACCTATCACTAATCCACAGAACTGAATTTCCCAAGTGAAATCTAACTGTTAGGGTGAAATTTATCCCTTTTACTTGGGGCACCTGAAGTACTTGAAGTACTTGAACAATGATTTATCTTTGCCAGGGCTGCCTTTTGGGCTTACAATGTTCTGTTACAACATAGTGACAGAAGATTTCCAGCTGCCAATTGCATGCCTTGTCCACTGAGGAAGCAAGGCTTTTCCTACGGCTGAGCACTAACCAGGCTGTGGTACAAATTAGCCTTTGGGATCTAACCTAGTCCCCTATGGGCATTCTCAGTTCAGTCAGAGTGAAAAAGAGACATTTCTACCAGGCTGGGCCTAGGAGAGAGTTGGAAAAGAATGTAAATAATTCACTATCTCTCTTGTTGTTCACAATTGTTTATAGATATGTTCTGCCACCGTGCGTCATTCACTGCGCACCAATGGTGTGAGATGTTTTTGCTTTAAGACCAATGAAATTAGTCTGCACGATGTTCTCTATATATAGACCAGTGCATTTGAAATAGAGTTTTTCTTCTCGCCTTCTGAACTGGAGTTCTTTTGTTTCCATCCTGCCTCAACAGCAACAGTCCCCATTAAAGAGGCCATATCTCTCAAGACCCTTTGCTCACCTGGATAATTGCGGCAACCTCCAGCTGAGCAGCCTCTCACCCAGCGTCCTTCGTTGACTGATACAGTCCATGTCTGGAATTTATCCACTTCCAGAGTATCAGGTGTGAGGTTACAGATCTCAAGCTTTGTGAAGTGCCTCATGAAATCTTGAAATGATATCCTGGAGGAATTGAGGGGAAATTGAACCCAAATGCTTTTACATGGTTGGCAGTTGTCTGAAAGACCCTGGGGAGGTTGAGGATGGTGACCAACTGCACTGCCAGTACTGGGACAAGTTTGCAGTGGGAATGCCACAATTTCCAAATGTTTTTGGTCTGCTGGTTGATGAGTTACTACAGGTACAGCCCCAAACCCAGGGAAACAGAGCTGAGAGGATGGTAAGTAGCAAGGGTGATGGAGAGCTTGTGGAAGTGTAGCATAATTAGAAAGACCGTGCTGATGGCACTGAATAATCTCTGGCAGGAGAATGAGAGGATCACAGAGCAGGGCTTATTGGGAATATCAAGGGGAGCAGAGATCTCTGCAATGGTTTTAGCAGATTTGTAGTAGTGCAATGGCATTCATTTCTGCTATGATTGCCTATTTCCTAGAGAAACTGATGCTCTCACCAGAACTCCCCATCCTCCACAACCTTGTGCTGCAGGCGGATTTTCTCTGCTTCGTTAACAGAGTCCCACTCCTCTGACCTTCAAAGGAGTAAACAAGTTAGCTTAGGATTTGCAATACAGTTTTCATTAAAGTTTCTACACTTTAGCCTCACAGAGAGAAAAATCAAGAGTCATCTTGCTACCTCCACATAATTTTTCCTTTGTAAGCCTTGCAACTATTTGTTCTCAATGCAATCCTCTTCTCCACATGCCCAAATAAAAGGAGCAATTGTCCTACTTCTCTCTGTCTTCCTCTTCGAATTCCTCTTAGCAGCTCTCAAACATCTACTGAACTGTGTTAATTTTACTTAGCTTGAAGAAAAAGGTGTTTGCAGATTATCATTGCTGGCATACCTATTGAAATTCCTTTGAGGAAAACACTGACATCTTGCTTCATTCAGCTCTTTCATAACTTAAGAGATTTTTCTACTGTCACATCTTGTTTTGAAAATGGACAGTAAAATCAGATTTAATGCATCATTAGACTGGGATCTGTCTTAATTTCCATTTATTAAAGCTTCTCTTAACATCTTATTAGGTACTCTTTCCTTTTTTACAGCTTCAGCTAAGCACTCCATCAACTTCAAAATTACAACAAAGACAATTCAGATATCTCATCATTGAATATCACTGAGGATTATGCAAAAGCTTCATAAAGGCAAATAAAGCTGCAACTTCTTTTTCAAATCATGTGAAGCTCTGTTTTACTCACTTGTCACTCCAGGCTCCATTCCATTCCACCTGGCCCCAGGGGTTTCTCAGCCTTACAAGACGTATTTTTTCCCCTTTAAATACTGTCTAATTGAAAAAAGAATGCAACAAGAATAGACTGAGAGTAGGTTCAAGAGGAAATGTTCTGCCTGTCACTACACCCTTCACTGATGGTGCTTTTCTGGGCCACATCCCAGCCTGATCTTCTTGGGGTGGCTGTGTGAAGGCCAGGAGGTGGCTGCCTGTGGTCACCTTTGCCCAAGTGGGCGTTTCCCCAGAGAGCCAAAACTTGGATAGGTTTCTTTGTCCACAAGATTTTAACTTATTTGAATATAATTTTGTTTCCTTAGCTCATAATTTGTTTCGCTTTTCATGCCTCTCATGGCTTTGCTGCCGTGCGTGGGGCCAGGCCAGCGGCGGCTGCAGCTGGAGGGGAGCGGTGCACGTACCTCTTCCACGGCTGTCACGGAGTACGCGTGCCCCTTGACGAGCCCGCAGGACATCCGTGTCTCGTACTGCATCGGCACTATGGTCTGTTAGACAGAGAGAAACACCCGTGGGAGTCGCACAAAGCTCAGCTGCCTGCTCCAGGGCAGGTGCTGCCGCCCAGGGCTTTTACAGGGAGGGTGACACCGTTCAGCTGACAGGATTTTTTGCCTTGTTGTCCTTTTTGTGTTTGTCAAAGTGGTCAAGCTAAATGCCCATAGAATTCACGCTGATGGTTAGAAAGGAGCGAAGTATGAACTAAAAATGGAAAAAGTTGATAGTATCAATTGGAAAGGACATTTTCTGGTATCTTTTTCCCTTTTTTGTAGGCTATTGCTTTTTGCACTTGCAACATGGCAGGATATAGCATGCTTAATCAAATAATTAGTTTTTTGTATTAGAAGGACTGTTCAGCTTTTTCTAGGATGGTATAGCTCTATAAGGTTATTACACATGAACTGGTTAAAAATCAGAGCAAATCAACACTAGAATACTTTCATCTTTCCACATGGCTGCTATCTTATCACAATGACATTTAAACACCCTATTTAATAAAATAGCTGCTAACTCACACTATCTTACTGCATCTAACTTTCAGGAAAGGCATAACTGTTGCTCGGGTGTAAATACATTTGCTGTCTTAGTCATCCTCTTTTAGTGTGTCTGATGGATTTTTACTTGTTTATCTGTGAGATGTGGAATTGGGAGCAAGATGCCAGATGCACACAGCCTGCTATACTTGTATGAGAGACGTCCAGTATCGGTGAGAGGGGCAGACCCTGCCACATGCACATGGACCACAAGCAAAACTTCCCTTCCTTCCTTGTGTCTGTTGCTGAGAGATGCCTGCAAGGTCCTGTCAGTAACTCTGCCACCCTTTCTTGACACATCTAATGGCACCAAAAAAGGCAGGACTGGATCCTGGGGAAGAATTCGTAAGGTCACACAGAAATGTTCTCAGCTTGCACAGGGAGGATCTTATCCAAATATTTCCTGGATGTTGCAATTGTTTTCCATTGTTTCACTTCAGCACCTATTTGGTTTCTTTTCCCTTGATTCTGTTTTCATACTATAACCTCACACCTATTTCCTTTTTTCTTCACTTCTTCCCATGTTGTTGCCATTGTTACTTGTCAGAAACCCTTTCTCTTCTTTCTGTTTAAGAACATTAACTTCTGGTGACCTGGACAATTTCTTAAAGTCCAGGTTTTGGAAGTATTTCATCTGCCTCTTTCCATCAAGAGTCCTGATTATTTTTCCTAGTGATGGTTCAGGAATATGCAATAACCAGCAGCACAACAGCTGCCGGGGCAACAAGCATAGAAAGAGTTTTGCAATCTTCTTTTAGAAGACAGTCACTGAGGAGGAAATTCTCCCCCTAGACGTGGGTGGTTTGGGCAGCCATGCTTGCAAAACAAAATAGTCATACTGGTCTTTCCTAAAGAATGACACCATTTCAGTCTTTTAGGAAGAACTAAATATGGATGTCAGCAGAGAAAAAATCTGCTATTTCAGCTGCAAATGCAGAAGAAAGTTTGCACAACCAAAAGTTTTGAGTGATGAAATTGTGGAGGATTTTTCTTTGTTGTTTTGTTTTGTTTTTCTCCCACCCTTCCCTACACCCCTGTAAAACAAGAGAGGTAATTTCATTGTCATGGAAATGCAGCTCCTTAAAGGGCAAGGTATGACAGCTGCCTGACACAGAGAAGGCAGCAATGTGTCCCTCTACAGATTTGAAAGCTTCTAAGTTGACCAGTATGGGATTTTTTTCTTAGAGGGTTTTAACATCCCTCTATTTTGCTAGATACTTACGTGGATATGCTGGAGTTACTTTGTATTTCATAACACATATAAAACTCCATGTTTTTCTTTTTCCTTGTTAGGAATTTTTAATGAGGACTTTGTTGGCAATAATTAAAAAAAAAAAAGAATGTCCCTAGAGCATACTCTCCTCTATGAATGGGTAGAGCACTCTGTCTCAAAATAAGTTCACTAAGAGCTTTTTTGCCTGGAGCAAGAACTATGCAGAGCTTGCTTTTTCTTTCTTTGACATTCTATGTACACTCAAGGATTTTGTTCTATTCTAGCATTTTATTTTTTTCCTTCTCTCCACCCTATTCAAGCAAGAGACTTGATGAAATCCACTAATAAATTTCTTGTTCTGCAAATTATAAGCCTGTGTCACAAGCCAACAGCCCTTTATTGCCTCAGTATCAGTGAAGCCCTCTAGTATCAGTCACTGTGTTGGAAAGCGCTGAAGTCTTTCCAACTTCCATGAGTGAACACACACTCATGCATGTCAAACAGCATCCATAAGAACATTTCATTAGAGTTATTCTGTGAAACCAAATAAGGATTTAAAAGTATAGGTGATATTTTTCTCCAGCTGTTTGCAGATAAAAGCATTCTCAAGTCAACTGCTTAGGAGACATACCCAGGCTGGCCTCTCCTCCATCCCCTGGTAGTCTACAGTGGACTGGGTCATCTGTGCGTTTTCTTGATTCTTCACCATGCGAGCAATCAGTTCCCCAATGTTGCTCCGAGGAGCTGATCCATATGAAAAGCCTAGGTCATCCTGGCACAGAGAATGGGAGAAAAGTGTCATGGAGGAAGATGAGTGGTAAAAAATAGCCCAGATTACTTATCTTTTCCCTCATTATGTCCATACTTATCTACAGTGGTCAATAGCACTGTTTGTTCTCCCACCTTTACTGAAATATGGTACTCCATTAAAGATTAATTTTTTTAACTTTTAAATTTACCACAATAAGTGAAGACAGTCTGAAGCCATGTGGACAATAAAATATTAATTTGCACACTTAACATCTTTGACATGAAGATTTAACAGAGTTGCAGCATCCTCATACTAACCTATTTCACTGGGTTAGGGTCTTGAGGGGGAAGGGTACTGTTTTTTTGATGCACCTGTTCTTTCCACGTCCATGTTCTACTTCTGTTTATTTCCCTTTTGGTACTCACTGTTTGCTGGTCTCTAGGGGGGATTACTCCATCTCCTAGAAATGGATGTTTTCTATGTGGCCTAAGCCAAGCAGTTCCAAAGGTGATATATATTTGGTAACCAATGGAGAGGTACCTCTCCTCCATCATTTCTTATCTGGTAAGTTCATATGGACTCACATCAATGGAACTGGCCATGAGGGATCCTCTGTCAATGGCATGTTTCATGATTTTATAGATATCTTTGGGGGCATCCTTTATCTCATAGAACTCTGTGACTCCTCCAGTGAAGTCCTCCATGGCTTCAGTGGTGTTGCCTCCCTTCAAAGCTTCATATGACCCATGGAGTCTTGAAAAGAGAAAAGAAAAAGGTTCTTTTACACAGGTATAGATACCTATCTATAGATTTATATCCATCTTGTGTGTGTATTACTACAGCTATGTAAACACATACTAAAAACCCACAACCCATCTGTCTGGTAACTCACAGGTTAAAAGTTCTAAAACATGCCACCTTCACACATAGAAAAAAAAGAAAGATAAGCTGAAAATCAAATGTAGATTTCTGAATTAATAGCAAAACTTCCTAGAAAACACACTTTAACCCATCCCCAACTCCAAGGCATGGGGAAAGGCATGGGTCTATTCAGGTGTGTTCTCTGTGTGCTTCTAAATGCTGTATGCAGTGGCGTAAGCACCGCCCCAGGCAGAGCCTTGCTGGGGAGCCGGGCACAGCCCCGCGCTTCGCTTTACTTTGCATAGGCCTTTTCCAGGAGGGCGCTCCAGAACTCGTTGCGCTGGGAGGACTTGGTAAAGACCAGCTGGTTGTTGTAGGTGGGTAAGCAGTCATCGATGACGACATCCACCCAGTTTCCATAGCGCCAGAACTGCTCAAAGGCAAACAGAAAACAACAACCGGATTGACTTGGTGCACGGAGAGGAAGCCTGGCTGAAAAGTCAGGCTGAGAGAGGAGAAATGTGGAAATATACTACTTCGTAATGTTTCCAAAACTGATGGCTACTGTGAGGGAGGCAGCAGTACTCAATTCCCCTGGGCATAAAGTTCCTTAAGAGAACCAAAGAAAATGTGGAAAGCCATCAGTCTTTTCCAAATAAGAAGTTCTTTGAGAACTTGTTTTGACAGACCAGCTCTTTGTGAGCCTAAAAGCAGCTGCTCTTGCCAAGTGCCCGTGTGTCTGTGCTGGCTGTAGGGCTGCATCTGAGCAGTGAGACAGGACCAGGCACCTGTTGTTACTCCTTACAGCCAGCACACTGCAATCTGCAAATGCTTCCTTGCTGGATTAATGCTCCCTAATTGCTTTCATTGGCTGGCCCTTCTGTGACTGCCCTGATGGAAGAGTTTGGGGTGAGGCAATTCAATCCCCTTTCCTCCCTGCTGTCACTCATGCTTCCAAAGGGTAGGGAAAGAGGGAAATGCATGCCAAGAGCTGAGCCTTGGGTAAATGCATATGCTCACCACAAAACTGAGCGACTCACCTGGAAGTGAAAGATGCCAGCATAGTTTTGTATAAAGGACTGGTCATGAGGTATGACTCTACAGAGTAGTTTTTTATTCAGTGTCAGGCAAGCAATGGCAGCCAGAAACCAGCAGTTACCTGTAAATGAGCAGATGCAGCAGACAAAATGAAGGGAGAGAGCAACTAGAATCAAAGGGAAAACCTTAGATACTGGAAAGTGTCATGTTAATTCTCAGTAGATCATGATTCTCCATGTGTTCTGCAGTACTTTAGCACTTTAGCTATTTCTACTCTAGAAATGCTCATGGGCATTGTTCAGGGCTGGGTACATACAGGCTAAACAGATGACATTCCCTGTACTTTAGAAAAAGCCGAAAATCTGATGAGCACTGTTACCTGCATTAAGAATTCCCTTTGCCATGTAACTCTTCCACTAAAAGTTCTTGCCTAGATTGCTACTAAGCAGATGTCAACAATTTGCTACAGAGCAAAGGAATCACTGAGACAGAGGATTTCAGATATCACCTTGGAAACAAAAGAAAACTAAGTGACAGCTAAACCATGGTGCAGGCTCCATGCACCAGAGTTGAAGTAAGCGCAGAGTCGAAGTAAGAATTTCATACCTAATTCTCCTTGGCAGATATCTGTTCTATTGGCTCCACCAATAATAAACCGTGGATTCTCACAGATTTCCTGCAAAACAGAAACAGATGGATGAGCAGGAAAACTGTGCATGATGATGCCTGTTTGGCACAGAAGTAAAGTCAGTTTTAGAACATTTTCTTACAGGATAGCTTATGGTATTAAAACCTCTCTCACGGTTTTCATCTGCATAGTTTCACTAAGAAAATGTTTTGGAATCTGGATGTTCCAGACTTCAGTCAGAGTTTTTCCCATGCATCTACAGGGTCTAATATTGAGCCAGGAGTGCTCCCTCTGTACTGTAATGTGAAAACACACTGAAAGGAGAGGAATTGGGGAAAATATTTTTTTCTGCAATGAAAAAAACATTGGAGGAGACAGGAGAGCAAGTAGATGAAAAAACCATTAGGAGACCAGACTAAATTATTTTAAAATGATCTTATGTCCAATTTGCAGTAACTGGTATGTTGGGGCATTAAAAGGGTTGAAAAATGCATTTCATTAGGAATGAACAGCGACATTACTTCTTCTTAAAATTAAACTATCAGATGTTTAATTACCAGAAATAATCAGTTGCTGGTTAAGAGATTTTATTCTTTTTCTCATGTTGCAGTATTGACAATGCTGCATTCAAAAATGTGTACAGATATAATCTGTCTCTGAGGACAGGAAGGTCTCCTTTCATCCTGCCCATTGCACAATGTATTGGGTTTGTCTGTATTTATGCTAGAACAGAATAGGTACAAGATGCTGCAGAGGCATAAATAATTAAGACATTTCTGCAGGGGGGGAAGGCAAAATGCAGAAAGTGAGATGGGACAATTGCAGGCTTACATAGCCCATTTCTATAAGGGACAAAGTCTGTAGTGTAGAGGAAAACCAAGAAAAGTAGTAGCTATAACCTGTCCTACATAGTGAAAAATGTCCCAGCTTTATCCCCTCTGTCAAATACTTGGTATGGAGAAGAATAAGAAGACACAACTTCTGGTTGCATCTCTTATGAGGGTAAGGAAAGAAAGATATTGCAACCTGAGGAGCACTCTCCTGAGCAGCTGCAAATTGGGAAGAAGACAAAGTATAGTCCAAGAGCCCGATATGTTGAAAGATGTTGGGACTAGAGTGGGAAGGAGACAGAACAAACAATTGACAATTGCTTGTGTGGCACCACACAAGGGCAGCTGATGCTACCTCTGTAGTCTAAAGCTTTTTATTAATATCATCAGGGTGGCCCTGGATTTTCCCAGAATCATGTTGCAGGACTAGTAGTTTTGCTTGGCTAAAACCCGCTTTTTTTCTCCTTCACATTTATCAGAAGAGTCGCTTTGATGTAAGTGTTTGGATTAGTCATATAGCCAGACAGAGAGACCAACTTCCAACTTTGCCACCCTTCCTACCACCAAGCCCTGCAGGCACTTTACTTTCCTCGAGGGAAGGAATGGTGGGATTGTCCTGTTATTTTGGGCCTTGGTCAGCTGTTGGGGTCCAGTTCTGTCAAAGCAGATGTTTGAGATGCCTTCATGCTTTTCTCCACTCACTTGTCTTTTTGAAAATATTCTTGCTGTGGTGCTCTGTTGAAAACTAGTCTGAGATGCCAGGTTTTTGCTTTGTGCTTTTTCTAACTCTATTATTGTATTTTGGCTCAATCTTGCTCTTATTGTAACTAGTTTTGAAATCCAGCATGCTGTATTTTAGTTGAAAGTAGTCAGGTGCAACCTAGTTGTTTCCAAATATTAAATGTACAGCAATGTGTTACTCAGAGCCATTTATTGCATCTTGGGGTCATTTGTTTTGTATGATGCTGGGTAAAGGAAAGCAAAGGAGAGAATTGCAGTTGTCATATGGTCTGGTTTACCTATGACAGAAATGTTTTTCTTGCATTTCTTTATGGGGGCCAGGTGTGTATAGCACACTGTGGATATGATTTTAATTCATATTTTCTTAGTTCATCTCCAGCTGCACTAGTTTGCTGAGTACAGCTGAAGTTGCAGAGAAAGGTATCAAGGTCTTCCAAGGCTGAAGTAGTCAGCAGAGTGACACGACCTGGTGTCCAAGATGCAGGTGGCAGGTGTGTCCTTCCAGTCTTCCTGGCTGAGCAAGGGATTGCTCTTCATCTCCTAGGTCAAGTTATCACAGAGGATCCCAAGAGGCTGCACTTCCTTGAGGCAATGATTCATCTTATAGAAGAAAAGAGCCTCCTCTAATCTGAGTGCCTCAAGACTGCCTTGGTACTATCCAAAGGATCTTTGTGTTGCACTGGGTTGATCCAGTTCAGACTGTAATTTCATTACAAAGAGTCAGTTACAGCAAGGAAAACAAAGAATCCCAGGAAAAACCTAGTAGTGGTGCATGTTGCATTCTGGGAAGAGATTACTTATGAGTCAGTTGGAAGGGAGCACTGGAAAATGCAAAGGCAGCATGCAACTAAAAATGGCATTTGACCTTTGTTATATTTTCATTAGCTTTTCTTCTGTATCAGGCAGAAATCTGCCAGTCAGCTTATACTGCTGCAGCAAAAGGCATTTATTCCTTTAAAAACTGCTGTTAATAAACTATGGCATTCTAAGTAAATTCCCTAAACTGATCCTATCAAACAGAGGAAGGATCTTTTTCAGCCTAAGACAATTTGTAGCCTCATTGTCTCTTGGTCTCTTGTGGTCTAAGACTATGCTTTTAAATGGCTGTGCTGCACACTTCAAGGCACAGCTCAATGTCAGACACCAAGCTGGTTTTAGAGCTTCTGAGTTAGATTATCTTCATCTGAAAGTTCTATCTTGGTGGCACTAACTTCCATCTTTGCTTTGTGGTACAACCTGTACAGGCACACATTTTGTGATTACTGAATTCAAACAACATCACATGTGTGCAGTAGATGATCTGACTGATTAATTTGAATTCCAAGCAAAATCATTTCAAGCAAAATCCAGTAGTTTGTTGACTTGGTTTTGTTTGAATTCATTATGAAAAGAAAGCTCCTCCTGGTGATTTTCTGGCTATGGAGAGGATCACCATGGGGAAGTCATTGAATGTGGTGGTTATGTTGTGACTTGGCTGTGAGCGAGGAGAATGACAGTGTTGCATTTGAAAGCACAATGTCACAGTAGAGCCTTCCTATCCCAGCCTTCCCTGGTGTCATTAGATCCAAACAAGACTGCAGCAGGACCTCTCAATATTCCGTGTTATGTTATAACACAGACTTTTTCTCAGCTCTCAAAGATCAGTGGCCTCATCCTTGCTCTCAGCTGTGAGAAATTTCCAGCAGCAGCATAGTTGTGAGAGGCACAGCCAGTCAATGAGCTGGATATAACCTGTTGTAGGTGTAAACAGCTCTTTGGGCTTCTCTTACCTGCTGTGGGTGAGTGAACAATTTAATATTTTGCATTAACTGAGGGGGATTTAATTTTCCCTCTTTGTATCTAAACCATGGTCCTGCATACTCTGAACAGAAACACAGGAGGAATGGATCCTGCAGACTTTACTCAGGGGAACATTCAGGGCTCTCTCTTCGCTTTTGTCTGAATTGAGTATTAGGAGATCTTCTCTGTGCATTCATGTCGTGGCAGGGCAGTCACCAGCTGGGTAGAATTACAAATACCTTTTTGCTGCCCCCATGCTCGGGCTGCCAACTGCCCTGCACAGCACCTGTCCTTCTGTGGGTAAGGGACAAGGCCAGTCCTCATGCATTCGCTGCCCTCGCAGCAGCAGAGGACGTGCATTTTGGGAGGTGGCAGGGGAGGACCTGACCTCTGGGTAGAGGGGCTTTGATACAAATTGATGAGGTGACATGACTAGGGTAACTCAGGAAGCTAGAGAGTCAGGAATAGGTTGTGTATTTCTCAGCCCTCTGTTTTAAGTGGGATCATAGAGCACATTGATCACTTGTTTATTTGCTGTGTCTGGAGGTATGTAGCACATAAAATGCCACAGAGAAAGGATCTAGATTACATTAGGATATTCTCTCAGGAATTCTGAACTGTGAGTTTTGTATTTTTTTTTTTTTCATTTAGACAACATTATCAAGTTTTATTCAACAATTGACCTGAATTTGAAAGTGATTAAAATTACCACTTTATAAGAGTATATTTTATAAGCTAAAGTATTTTGTTTCTTTGAGGCGGGGGGAAAGCCATTGCAATTTAACAAAAAGAGAAGTTGTCCATATTTTTACAGACTGTTACAAAACACGGCCTGTGCAATTGAGTATATGTAGTGCTCCAATGATTGCTTTAACCTCTTAGCAAAATACTCTTTAGCCCAGTATTACTTCTTCATATTCATTTGACCTCATAAAGTCTTGACTTGTGTCAAAAAAACTCAGATAGCTTTGGGTTTGAAGTTTACATTGTATTTTAAGTCTTACATGGTCCCCAGCCTGTGGCTACTACATGAATAATAAGTACAAACTTAGATATTTTTGAGTGACTTAAAGAAATGTCTTTGGAATTAAGACCCTGGTCTGAACCTTTCCAATAAAAAAGGCTTGATCTGTGCCTGCACAGTAACATAAGACAAGTCTGAGGTTACACTGTGCATTTCTTTTGTTTTGATGCTTTCTAATATGACACTTGCAGTCTGTCTGCTGCAGGATACTGGCACTCATCCACTGTACTGCTGTACTTCTTCCCTCTGCAGAAAGAGGGGCAATCCCATCCCTTTACATGACTGACTTGGGGCTGCATTTAAGCCATTCACACACTTTTTTAAAGGCTGATGCAGCCATGGTGATGATGAAGGAGTGACAGGGCACAAGTGCACAGGGCACAGCAGATGGGGGACTCATTTTGATCCCTCCACATTGCTCAAGTTGTTGTTGTGACAGAAGCACGTGGCCTTCCTCTAAGTCTGTAAGAGCCACCCACAAGAGCTCGTGGTCTTTTGCTATTCAGTTATACTCCTGTGGTCAGTTTTATCTATCACCACTGACTTTACTCCTCAAATCCTGAAGATTTGAGGGGAAGTATGGCAAATATAAAAGAGGTGGCCAAAAACTGCCAAAGAGAAGGAGCTGTGGAGGCTACTCAGACCAACACCCCCACTGTCAGACAGGGGATGGCAGGGGCCAAGGCACTGTCCCAGAGGCTGCCTTGCTGCAGGGGTGCAGCTGCCCAGCAGAGATGACAGGGAAAAAGTGTAACTCCTCCTGAAGTAGGAAGGAGAATCAAGTGGGAACTGAGGTGTTAGTCCTCTGCCAGTGAGAGAGACGGGAAAAAAACAATGAAAAAGAAGAGGAAGGCTGGCTGGGGAATACCCACAAAATAAGAAAATGAATGGGATTAGTAGCCAAGAGTGGGTCTTCATAGTGATTAGAATACTCACATTCATATTAAGTTGGATAAGCAATGCAGGGAACTAAGAGCATGTTTCAGACCATAACCTGTCCTTTTATTTTCTTTCACACATGAGAAAAACGGCAGAATACCAAAATAAAGGTTTAAGTGAAACAAGGTAGTGTTAAAAAAATTAAGCCTCAGCAAATCCAGTAACTTGTTATAGAAGGAGGAGAGATTTTCTTTGGTACTTTCAGACAAGAAAATCCCAGGTGAACCATGCAAGAAAAAAATTCAATTCCCTGTATCTCTTTCTAAATATTTCATTCCATCTCTTTTATTACTGTTGTTTCATTCTGTTTTATTATATTTTAGTCATTATATACACATTGCCTAAGCTTTCACAGCCCTAGCTAATTATCTCCCAGGAAAGCTCTAAGGAAATATATTTCTAGTTTATTCCACCTGCCTCTCCAACCCACAATTTCTGCAGAAAAGTAAGCTCAGGGTCTACACTTCAATTTACAGAAAAAGAGAATCAGCAAACGTTACTTACACGTGGTCTTTTCCATTCAAACTTGACGGGGCTTTTCTGGCTGTAGAAAAGGGACGAGTCATTTGGTGGGAAATCAGGATCTTCATAGAGAATCTTTTTCTCCAGGCACTTCTTGTGAAGCTCTTCATAGGTCTTCTCCTTTACGTGAATAATGGGCTGATTGCGACTTATAATGGCAGAATAAATGCCCCCTGTGCCCCCTCCTGCCCCCTCCGTAGTGCCAACAGCGGTGCTCGGGACTGACCCAGCAGCCGTTTGCTGAGCCACCGCTGCATTTATGGCAGTCGGCATGGGAATCAGGCTGACAGCAAATGCTGAAAGACAACAGGATCTTGCAAACTAGAAGGAAATTTCAAGAATAGAGGAAGTTGCCCTGAAAACTGTTTTTTTCTGTCCGCTAAAAGCCTTCTAGTCAAATTTGCAAGCCAGAAAATTCCATGTGGTTTTGCATCCTCTTAAAGGACAGTATTTTCTCATCAGAAATTGAAATTTGTTGCTTGATGTGGGACAAGATGATCAGTTGGCTCACTCCTGTATCTGAGTTGTATCTACAGCATGTGTGTGTGCTGTCCTGTGCGTGTAAGCGTCCAGAAGGGACAAGCTTTAACTGTGAAAACTAAAAATAACTACAGGCAAAGAGAGAGGGAAAATGAGAGGGGGGGCATTAGTGAGACGGTGTCAGTCTTCTGTGCAGCTTGTGCAGCGGCCAGGCATGCTCCTGGGACAGGCTCTGTGTGTGGGCTGACTCCTGGTGCAAGCAGTTCATCTTTTCCTTAAGTAGAGGGAACTGTGAAACTGGAAGCTAAACTCCTGCTGGCTTGGGAACATTATGTACAAAGTACTGCCAGGCAATAGTCCTGACACTACTGAAAGAACTGTTGTACTTGACTTGTTTCTACCCTTTGTGGCAGAAAAGATACAGACAATTTTTTACTATTAGAGAAGATGATCTGAAGACACTTCTAATGGTGAAAAAGGAGCTATTTGATGCTACTGAGGTCAGGTCACCTGCCAGCTAAGTTTGGCTTCTCTGGAGAGGAGCTTGGCAACCCTTAGATTCATCTTGTAATAGCTACCTGCCATGAAAAAAGCAACTTTTTGTGTAGGGGCTGAAAAGTTTATAGAGCCTAGTGTGGAAACTGGGCTATTTTCTGTGTGTTAGGATACACCAAAGTTAAAGGAAACATCTGACTCTGCACATATATTTTTTTCACACCAACAGTGAGATAAGGGACAAATTCACAGCCTCTGTGAGCAAAAATCTAAACACATATTGCTTTTCTCTATAACCCACTTTTTTAAAAGGTGACAATATTTATATGTCAAGAAAAGCACCATAATACTTTGATTTTTCTTTATTGGGAAGTCTTCAATCACAGGTTGACATCAGTTTTATTTTTGCCTAATGATACTCATTTCTGGCTCACATACACATTGCTAACTTTCTGTCCTAGGGCTATGGAATTTTCCAAAGCACTGATTTTTTTTTTCTCAGCCATTTGCTCAGTTTACACATTTAAAATCAACAGTACAGTGGACAAACTCTACAGCTCATTGAAGAAAACACCCCTGGAGAAACTTTTAAAGAAGGTAATATATAGTTGGCAAGCTTGAATAACCTCTAGGAATATTAATCATCAATCTTTTAGGCTATTTATGTGGCCTAAATCCTTTTCTTTTTATCATGAATGCAAATCTTGCACCAGCAGGGCAATTGAAAAAGACAGATTCAAGCATTTGTGAAAATAGGAATGCAATAGCTTTAGGGTGGGTTCTTCAGATGCAGAATTGATGACTTCCTCCTTACATTTAGATGCTAGGATTGTAGGTCTCATATTTGACACTACGTTGCAGGACAGCTTGGCAGAGCCACTTGTCACTCTGCAGGATACACAAACAGTGAGACACAAGGGCCTTTCACTGCACAGCTCAGCAAAGTGCTCATTTTGCAGCCTGTGCATATGTTTCTTCTTTCCTATTCTCCCTTCCTGCCCAGTGCATCTCCTATATACAGAGCTCTGTTTCTGGAAGAATTGTAGGGGTATGACATTTGAGAAAATCTTTGTGGGCTGCTGGCGAGAATCATGTCAATGATTAGCAGTGGGTTTGTTTTTTTTTTTTTAATTGGGATGGTCAGCAAGTGCCAGGGTATGACCTGCTACTACTGCTAGAGCTAACACATCAGCCAGTGCCTGCATATGGAATGGCAGGTGGACATGCACTTCTCACTTCTACACCAATGTTGCTCTTTAGGCATGTTCAGGAGTTGCACCTGTTTAAAATACAATTTCTCCTCTTCTTATTTCTTACTGGAGAGATGGGTTTGTAGGGTTTTGGTCTTTTTTACAGGAGTTGCTAGTAAAAGACAAATAGTGTCTTTAAATAAATACAATTTTCTATAGAGGAGAATGGATGTGTTGTCTAATACAAATAGCAAAACAAATTCTCAGGAATTAAATCCCGTATGTGGTGGAATTTACTGCAAGCAGAAGTACCCAAATAGCTGACCTGTTCAACAGTAACAATGAACTAATCTTTAGTGAATTAATCAAAAATGTTAATATTGCTGTTTAATTTGTATGGAGTTTTCTCTCCAGTTGTTTTCACTAATTGAACTAAATTATCTCTTTTGTAAAGGTATACCAAAAAATTTATTTCCTCATTTAGGGCATAAATATGTGAAAAAATATGTGAGTTACTACAAACAACAATATAAATCATATTCTTTGAAATTAATCAGATCTAAAGACCCAACTGCTAAGATTTTCAGCAACTAATTGCTATTGAGATCCATGGATATTAGGAACTTCATACCACTGAAAATCTGACCCGTGAGTACTTACTATGATGCAGATATCTTACTGAGGGCCAGAGAATAAAGGCAAGTCATTCACATTAACCAGGTACCCTTGGAAGAATACTCACTGGTGATTCTTAACAGTAGAAAGAACGTCAGAAGGAAAAAGGCATGAAACTTGCTTCATTATTATTTTATTTCACTTTCCAATTTGAGAAATAGCAGTTAAAATATTTTATTAAGTTACCCAAGACAATAACTGTATCTTGTCAGAAGCACTGCTATGCTTAAGGATAATAAGAAATCATCAGTCAAAGCTTAGAAGTTGATAGAAAAATAGGGCCTGTCTCTCTTTTCACAGATGCAAAAGATCTGTTTGCTGCTGTTCTACCTGGATTACCACATTTGCATTAAGCTCAACAGTATTTATGCTGCCTGTTCCTGGAGTGGAGGCTCACAATGTCTCCTGGAAGGTGCTGACAAATAGCTCTGCAGAATAAAAAAGAAGGAAGCTAAGGATCTGTTGGGGAACAAACTACACTTGGGTAGTCAAGAGCACTTGCAGTTTGCTCTCATGCTTGCTGTTCCCAGAAATCTGCCCTGCAGAGGACAAACAGCAGCAGGTGGGAATGACAGGGGGATTAGTAATGTTATGCTACCTTTAGCTGGCAAAAATGGTGACCATCTTTCTCTGTTTCCTACGAGTTAATTTACTGATGTTTTCAGAAAATACTTCCTTATCTTACTAAAAGGAAAGAAATGAACTAGAAATCCAGAAAAACCAGAAACCCAACTGATGGCACACTCAGATTTGACTCAAAGCAGAACTGGTTTCTAAATAATACAGCTGACAAGTTTAGGAAATAGGAAGGGTAAACAAACCCTGTGGAGCAGTGGCAGCCTGTGAAAAGAGATGCCTAAGATGGAAAAGGGAGGGAATAGGCAGGACATAATGGATGTGGGACTTAGGATATCTCTGTTTTGCAAGCAAAGCAAGCATCAAAATACACCAGTTCTGTTTGCAGAGATAGTGGGAAAAGAAGGCAAGGGAACATTAGGCTGAGTTGTAACACAAAGTGGGATGCCTGAATGCAGAATTAATCCCATTAAAATTAAATTCTGCTTCATAAATGCCTAGCTCAAATCTCAGCCAGATACTAAAAAGTGACATGACTAAAACTTTTCTAAAGGATGCCAAAACTTGGCAGGACTTGGAAGATGTGGGAAAGCACAGCTCCTTCACTGGGCTGGTTTTAATCAAAGACGTTCAATCATCAATACCAATTCCTTCCTAACAGAAAACTTTTTAAAGTAGTAATTGCAGATGGAGGGAAGCAGTAACACGGAAAATGTTTTTGTGTGAGTATAGCTGCTATCCTATGCCAGTGGAGGACCTGTGCATTTTTGAAATCCAAGTTTCAAAAGCTGGCTGTTAAGGAGCCTTCTGCACTGCCGCATTACTGTCTTCTACTATTGCACAACTGACTGGCACAAGCTACCCAACCCTCACCTCCAGTGCCTGAGCTGTTTGGCCAGCCTGCTGTTTACTTTCCTGTGCAGACCAGCTAATTTTGTATTGCCATAAGGACTGGGAAGCAGAAGTGTCTGTGATCACACTGGGTGGCTCCTTCTATGTTTGTTTTCAGAAGACAGCTGGCAGGCAGAACTCTGGTGATAAACTCTGTGTCTGTCATATCTGCTGATGCTGCTTGTTGAACTGGCCCAGATCTCCTCACGTGCTCCAGCCTCTGAATAGTGTGATTTTAAAATACTTACATTAAGGCCTGTGCCAACAAGCCACTATCTCACGCCATCAACTCATTTTCTATTGCAAGTGAAGGCAGAACTGAAGCTTAATGCCTAACTGAAGCTAGCCTAATGCAAATAGTATTTAGCTTATTTTCTCCAAAGATACAATCCTAGTGCTTTTACTTTTGCTGAACAGAAAATTTATCCAAGTCCAAATTAGTGCTTTAAAAGAAAAATTGTAAGAAATGTTAGTTTGGGCATGTTGGTGGAAAATATGTTTGTTGATTTAATTGGATTCAAGTGAACATCTGAAGTCCTCCGGGTTTATTTCTCCTCAGCCTCTCAATGGACAGTTTCTCTGAAGAAGATGAGTCTTCTTTCAGCTGATACAGATCTCCCAGTCAGCATCAACACTCAGGGCTATGTTTTCCAGTGTCAGTGCAGAGGTCTTCGTATCATATGTGAAAACCACTTCTTTTTTTTTACCATCTGAACAGGACAAGAGAGTTTTCTGTTTAATTTAAGAATTCTTCTGAAACACAGCTACACGTGACTCCCTACAGTTTTCACTTCTGACTATCCCTACCACTGATGGAAAGGATTGATTAAAAAACAAATAGAAGTCAAATCTTCCCAGCACACATATAAAAATGCAGTGGAATAAGAAAGTAACTATTTCTTTTTTCTGATCTTTCAAACTATGGTACATCAAACTATGAACTACTCAAGAATTTTTCTGAAAAAAATCATCCTGGTTTCTGCAGAGGTGTTCCTCCAAGCACCCTTGACAGGTGGAGGCGGAAAGTCCATTTCCCCATGACTCTCAAAGTGAAGGGACATGCTTGGAAATCAACCAGAAATTGTAAGCCCTTTCTGTAGATGCTACTGCCTATCCCTATGGGACACCTCGCAACTTCTAGAGATGTCTATACAGTTCTGCATGTAGTAGTAGGGGTGAATACCTGCTGGTTCCTTTCACTAAATTCTGTCCTTGATATGAAAAAGTAGCAAAGAAAACTAAACGAAGAGGCTTCCTATGCTGTAACACTTCCTTTGCAGACCTGTCAGTTTGACACCTCTAGTGAACGGCAGCAGAGCAACAGAATTTGAAAAAATTGTAGTAAAATGGAAGCAAATTCATTACCCTTGGCACTGGCTGTCACAAAAGTGGGTTGCTTTCCAAATCCCAGAATTATCACCCGTTCAACTACACATGTAGTGTGGTATTGCCCGCTTACATCTATGCAGCTGAAAAAAGAAAATTATTTCATATACATAAATTTCTTTCCATCACTATAAGTTCAGCATCACACAAATTATTACTTCAGTCTCATCATGAAAGCTCCCTATACTGGTTTCCTTCTCTCTATTTATCTTTCTCTTAAAAATAAGCAAAACTTTTTCCCACTGTCAGCTGATTTTTCACTGCATATCAGATTTCAGTCAGAAGAAAAACAGTTTGAGAAGCTATTTTATGGCAAAAAGCATGACTTTGAGAATCAGAAAAGTTCTGGATTTTCATAAAACACTAGTTAAAACTCCTAAATATAAATGTAAAGCTAATTTTAACATTTTTTTCAAGTAAGATATTTCAATCTGAGACAAAATCATGTTTCATTTTGTAACTAATTCAATTTTTATTAAAAAGCTCTAAAAAACCTCAAATCAAAATGTAACTTTTTTTATGAACTGAATGTTATTAATATCAAAATTACTTTTTTCTAACTTCTAGATTTGCTAGCAATTTAACAGCATTTTTCTTTCCCATCCTGAATTTTTAAGCTTTTCAGATTTCATATTCCAGATAAAGAGATTTGAAGTATACTTTTAACCACATTATGCAAGCTAAAGTAGTTTTGCTCTGTGTTAAATTTTGTAGCTTTAGGACCAACTCCTGCATATTTTTGAAGCTTCAAGGACAAAAAACGTCTGTAGAATCACCATTTATGCACTACACAGCCCTCTGTGCAATATACCTCAATAGTAGAAGTGTTATAGTGACATATTTGACATCTCTTTGTCTTTTAGGTTTTGTCACTGAGCCTTTACAGGTGCTATCCCCTTGTGCCTTCCTTCAAGGGTTTTTCTTCATGCTAAAATATATGGTGAATTTGTCGATTACTTCGGGAGACTGCAATGGTGTGGTTTTGGTTCCCAGACAGAAGCATTCAGGTTGGAAGGGGCACGTAAGAATCAAGCCCAACTCCCTGCTCCTTGCAGGACTACCTAAACCTAAACCACGTGGCTCAGATCATCGTCCAGATGTGCTTTGAACTAGGAAAGGCTTGATGCCTTGACCACTTCCCTGGGGAACTTGTTCCAGTGACTGACCACCCTCTCAGCAAAGATTATGTTAGAGAGCAAATCTTAGAAAATATAAACACTCCAGGCGTTGCCTACTTGAAAATCTCCTGATTTATCTTTTTTGTCTCTCAGATAGGCTGTACTCTTTCTAATGACTGACTTCATATTTATGTCAATCTGCAGAATCTTGAGTTTGACTATACTGAATCAATATGAGACAGCTCGGTATTTCATGTGTTACTGCCTTCAGACTTATGTATAACACTGTTTACCTCTGCAGTTTTATGACAGATTGTGCACCCTCTTGGACTTCACTTGTGCACACTCTCGGACTTCACTAAGCAATAGATGAGACTAATACTGCTACATTTGTAAGAAGGCCTCATGAACTAGAACAGGCATTTCCAGTGACAGTATGTTGGTGGCTTTTGTCCAAAATTGCTGTTACCTGGAAGAGAGAATATTCTTGTGGAAAGTGAATTTCCGATATAGGAACTGCTTCTTGTGGAGATATTGAAATGAATGCCCATCATCTATGTAGAGCTCGCCTATGGCACAGGCCTGTGAAACACACCAGAGAGAGCACAAACTAACAGCAGCTTCTAGTGTTGAATAATGAAACTGTCCCACTATATATTATGCTTCATATTGAAGGTGTGTGTTTATTTTTCTTTAGCAGCTTGTATCCCTGGAAGGCTCAGGCAATCCGGCTCTGAGAGTGCTGGACATCCTGATTTTTGTGAATTGATGCAGGTGCCATGTGCATTATTAGCAAAGACAGTTGTAGGAAGTTCCCCCTCTGTGTCCAAAAGGAAGTTTGTGGCCTGCTCATTCTCTGCTCCTTCCTCCAAGGGACTAGACAAGGGCTAAAAAGGTCAGAAAAATGTTCTGCCTCTGCTGTGCTCAGACAGTCATGCTTAGAGGGGACAGTGGAGGAGAGGTTTGAGTCCCCTCAAACAGCACAAGTGGAGAAGATCTATTGGGCACTCAAATGTAGATGCCATTGTGCTGATCAAACAGGCAGCAAGGACCTGCAAACGTCAGCTGGAGTAGAAGACAACTTTGTAAAAAGGGAACACTATCCCAGAGTACCTCTGTGTCTAAGGCCACGTGGAGTTCATAAGAAATATCTGTCATCCATTCAGTGGATTTTCCAGCTGTGGTCTTCAGAGGTATCACAGTGCCCCCCCGCTGGAACACAGGAATCTGCAAAAATACAAAGCCAGGGCAGAAAGGTACCCGCACTCCGATAGTGTAATTTTAATGAGGATCAGAGATAACAGGAGTTTGCTCAACTTCAAAATGAACATTTACCACAAATATATAAAGGAAATAATTCAACTAACAATGGGAATAGTAGTAATCTTCTATACGTATATAAGCAAAATAATTTTGCTTGGAAAAGTAACCCTTGTATCACCTCACTTTACCTCCAGGACACATTAGTGTTTAATCTAACAACAAAGGAGATGGGACTTTTATACAAAAGCTATTTTAGATTACACTTCTACAAGGAAACTGAACTGTCACTTTTCTGATTCTGAATATTGACAAAACAAAAGCTTGAGGTTTTTCCTGCTTCATGAAAGTAGCATTTTAAAACAAAAACATACATTCTCCAGTGTTACTGGGATCTTCACCATGCCTGCATCTTCCATTTGCTTAAATTTTCTGAAATCATACCAAATCTAGAAAAAATGAAATAAGAATGAGCATGACACATATGCCAAAATCTGTTCCCTCTGTAGATGCAGTTACTCTCCTTAACTTGTCAGTATTCCTAACAACCTATTTGATAGTCAAGAAAAAGCATTTACTTTTTAAATTAAATGGCCTTCTGGATGGAAAGAGTAAATTGTAATTTCTGATGCATTAAAACAATCTGACCTTTTCTACAGTGTGCATAATATCTTGTATGTCATAAAGCATCTGGAAGTGCAAAATAATGAAACACTTAATTTTTTTTAAAAATATAGTTCTTGAAAATGCATATTTATATTGAAGTGAAAATTAACAACAAAGTTGCTATTAACAGGTGACAATAAGAGAGCTGCATCTGAATCTCCCATGCACCACACTTGGCAGCAGGTTTAAGTAGTTTAAGTGTAACAAGCACTCAATTGCCACAGAGATCTTGACAAAACTTGTCTGGAGAGCCTAGTCTGTTCTTCTCCTTAAACTGAGAAGAATTCTAACTGTTCTCAGGTGCATTAGTGGAGTCACAAGACTCTGCATGGTCTCATACTCTCCCTTCTGCTGCTTACTCTCTGAGTCTCAGGCTTTCCCTTAGCAACTATTTTCCCCAAATAATTTCCGTTCCTCCACTTCACTGCTGCTGTAGCCAAATGTTCTTTGTAGGTGTGAACCACTGTGCCATCCTCGGGATAAATACCTCTACTTCAGAGAGGAACTGCTCTTTGTATGAATCAGTGTTTGCTATACATGTCCCAGGCGACTGAGGCTTGTCTCGTTAGAATTTCCCTCCCCACAGTTTGCTTCTGATTTCCTTCTGACCTTTCTTCAAAGTTCCCTTTTTCTCTACAAAAAATGAGAAGTTTAACCCAAAGAAAAATACATGTGAAAAGGAAACTGACAATGTAGGGAAGCTGTTTCATGGTGATTGATGAGCAAGCTTTGAAGGGAGATTTAACATGTAGGTGACTTGAAATTTATGTGGCAGCTCATGGAAAAGCAAGAAAACAAATTAACTGTGAGCCAAGCAAGCAAGGCATCAAGATGGAAGGAAGGGCTCAGAGTGGCACAGCATGGCCAGCCAAGACTTGCCACAGCAGTAGTACTCAGCTGTTATTAGGTGGGGAGCTGGAAGGTTTCTGCATAAAATACTTCTTGGAGCTGAACAGTTGAGCAATTCATATACATCCTTACCTCCTCTGACCCTGGAAACAGAACTGTCACTGTCTTGGCCTCTTTCTCTGTGACTGGATGCACCAACAAAGCATTTCCTGGAGAAAAACATAAACACAGCTATGGTCCTCAAGGCTGCATCTCCCCAGAGCAGAACCTGTGTGCTCTGGGGTTGTCAACCTCCCACAGCCATCTCGGGAGCTTGCTTGGGCATGTCATATGCTTAGGTTCACTTTCTGCTGAGAAAGTGAAGAACAAGAAAAAGGCTTGTGTAGTGAGCTGATGGGTGACTGATTTCAGCAGCCAGCCATACCACAGTAAAAACCAATCATGTTTGGGTGGTAGTTGTTTACTACTGCCATTTTTGAAGCAGACTGTGATCTTAGCTGCTCCACTGAATTTGATGTTTCAGGTAAAAACCAATCATGTTTTTTCAAAGTGACTAGTGAGATACAACTGAACTTTTTGCATCTCCTATGTCCTGTGTTTTCAAAGTGCTGTTAAAAGTAGGTCCCTTAAAGAGGTCTCAAGTTCTATATTCAATTATAATTTTTTAAGTCTTGGGAAGTGTTTTTATGTTTTCTTTTTGTCATGCAACACCTCAAAAATATTTAACTCAAATTGCAGGGAGTAAGACAGCTGCTTACCCAGCATGTACTCATTGTCCACATCAAAAGTTTCCATTTTCCCTGGAAACTCTATCCAGAGAGACCTGTAGAAAAGAAAGATAGTGGAATTCAGTTACATTTTTCCTCTCCAATCAACCTGTTCAAGTCTTTCTGGCATTTTCAGGCTCCATTTTCTTCCTCTCTTTACAAGGCACAGTTATCAAGAACTGAAGACAGGGCAAGGTTCTCTTTTGTGTAGTGACTCAAAGTGCCCCTTTGCCCCTGCTGAGAGTCCCTAGTACAGCATGGTTAAGACACTCCAGTATACCTATCTTTACATCTGTGGCATTGATTTCCTCCCTCTTACCTTCTTCCTTACAACCTTGCACTACATCTACCTTCCTTCTATCAAAGGAGAGATGAATGAGCCTTTGTGTCCCGGTCTACCAGCAATGCTGGCCCCTGATGAGCTAGTCCCTGCAGCACAGTCCTTCCTGTTCTCAACAACTCCCTGCTGCTTTTATAGAAAGTCTCACCCTGGCCACACCTGAAAAACCTGCACCAGAAGCTCACTTTCAGTCTTTCTCGAAAAAGGGTAGTGTAATAACCATCTAGTTATGGAACAGGAGTTGTACATTTAAAGTTTGAGAGATTATGACAACAATAGCTTGTTAAGAGACAGGGTCTAGGTTTCTTTACAAAAAAGCCTGGCTCACCTGCTCATTCACAAGCATCCACTTGTTCACTGCAGTCCTGCTGCTCATGTGCTTGCTAATGAGACACACTTTCCATTGTGCTTGGCTCAGTGAGAAAAATACAATTCTTCTCTAATTCTGTACTTACTGCAGCAAACTTAACACTATGGAAGTGTGATTTAATACTGTGGGCACTTCATATGCCAACAAAAGCTTCATTTCAAGAAAGACAGAAACCCACTGTCTATGTCAGTGCATAAAACAGGCGCATTTACACCTACATACATGCAGACACTCACACTACAATGTCTGTAATGCAAATTATCTTTAAAACTCACACCACTCAACCCTTGTCAAAAAGACCTATATGTTTTTAAAACTTATGAGATGTATCTGCATAACAAAATATAAAGGTAAATGCGAGCAAAAGAACAGTTCTAGGGCAACTGTAAATACACAGATTATAATCTATACCAGGGAGATTAATGGCGTTAATCTCTTCCCAAAAGAAATGCTGCATTCAGTTCCACAGAGGTACATTTTTAAGAGGTTAGAGAGCAACAGAACAAATAATTTATTTTATAATTTCATTTACGTTCTAGATTATTAAATTCTCTACTAAAAGAAACATTATAAGCAATACTGCAGAAAAAGTGATAAAACTATTAATATGAAATAAGATTTTATAACAATAACAGTTAAGTAGTAACAAATATTTTCAGGAGAGGTAAAATGGCATTTACATTTCGAGGTCAACAAATTCACAGTCCATTAAGCACTGTTTTATGTACTGACTGGAGTACTATGTGATGGTCTTTATCATGATGAAAAGTCTGAAGTCCAGACTACTCTACAAAGTTCAAAGACTGCAATGTGTTGATTGAATTAATGTGTTCTAGGTGTTGTTTGGGAAAAAAAAACTCAGAACATAATTTTCCTCCGAGAGCCCTAACAAAGCTTGCAGAATGCATAAAAAGAGAATTCAGTATTAGAACTTCTGTCTGTTTTTCTCCCCTTTAATAGTCAAATAAGTAACTATAAAATTAAGAGGTGGTAATTTAACCTCCCTTCTCCAAGTAAGCTCCTGCAGATACCCTCTAGGCCTCCTGGCCCATGCTCTTACCTCATGACCGGTTCAGCCGCCGTGTGTGCCCGATAGAACAGAGTGTATAAGTAGGGCAGGAGGACGTAGCGCTCTCTAATGGCTCTCCTGATGATCTGGGTGTTCTTCTCCCCAAAGAGCCACGGTTCGCGCCGTTTGCTCTCCATGTTAGAGTGACCTCTGAAGAAGGGCTGGTAGGCTCCCGCCTGATACCAGCGAACAAGTAACTCTGGTTCTGGATCTCCAATAAACCCTCCCACATCAGCTAGATATTGCGCAGACAAATAAAAATACACAGTTTTGGAGATTGTTCTGAAAAATGCGAAGCTCTCCTCTAACAAACATTCCAAGTGTATAAATGCATTTCACAGTTTGTTCACTGTTCTGTTCAGCTGTTGGGCAGCTACTTGTCCAAATAAGAGAAAAACCCAGTGCAACAAGGTATGCTTTGAAAAAAAAATCTCAAGAGAGGTTTTGAAGGCTAAGTGAGTGACTTTCCCAGGGACAGAGGACTGTCACAGAACACAGGACTGTGAACAGAACACTACCTGAGGACTGCTGCTCCAGATGGAACACAAACACTGCACAAAAGTTAGTGGAGACATGATAGTGAGAGCCAGGTTTCAGGCTTCTGAAACCAGGCTAATCTGTGAAACCACCTTGAAATGCAGAGGGCTGTTGAGCTTTCCACCATCTGTGTTGAAGTCTACCTTGGGAATAAAAGCTTGGTGGCACCATTTATGCACAGTGAGAAACACATTACCTCCACAGAATGAAATCCCTGCCATGTTGATGGTAAGAAGCATCGGAATGGATATTTTCAAGTAACTCCACTCTGCTGTGTTGTCTCCAGTCCACACTGCCCCTGAAAATACCCAGTTTCAGGATTATGCAGGAAGATTGAATGTGTATCTCAGTTTATGCTTGCAGTTAAGGAAAGAAGACAAGAATAATCATGAACTACTTTGGAATTCTGGTACATTGCACCTTTCTTTTTCTTTATACACGTATGCTCCTGAAATAGGCAACAAAAACAGGTATTGGTTTGTCACAGGACACAGGTTGCTGTTCTACATTTGACTCATACACACCTTGCCAGCCTTTCCTGATTTTTTAAATCACTTGCACTCTTATGAGCTAACCACATCAGTATTTCTACAACAGTTTCTGTCCTCTCTAGACTACTATCCATCAAACTTAATAGAACAAAGCAGCAAGGAAGGCATCCAGCTAATCCTTACTAACCATACTTCTGTGATCCAGCAAAGAAAGATCGTGTGAGGACAAATGGTCTCTCTTTTCCTGAGGAACGCCTGATGAGTCCTTCTGCAGTTGCCATTTGCTGAAAATCATGAATAGAAAAGTCAGGAAGACAAACTCTTTAATTAGGGTACTTTATACACTGTCTTTTTAGCCCTTCTAAGGCAGAAAAACAAAGACAATTCTGTAGCCAGAAATAATACCTAATATTAAATAACATGTTCTTATTAGAATATACATTAACAAAAAGATTCAACAGTCACAGCCTTTGTAATTTACATTATTATGGTACTAAGGCACAGATGATATCACATTTTCTTGTGACCAAACACAGTTTATTTCAAATATTGCAAAATCCAGCAGTTTCAGGCCTTGATGAAGGTTATAGAATACCTACTACTGTTATGAAGTACCACACCACCCATACTCAATGAGAATAACTGCTGTTTGTGTCTCCAGATACTCTACCTGGTAGAATCCATAGAGGTTGTGTACTTCCCGATGCTCCCAGTTGTTGTAGTGCACAGCATCTTTCTGCATTGTTAGTTCTGCCCCCTTGAAGACTGAAGGCTCATTCATATCATTCCATACAAAGAGGATATTAGTGGATGCCTGTGACACAGGGCTTCAATTAGGTCTTGACAGAGTCAATCCTGTGACTTAGAGTGTTTATCTCAAGTGGGTGTCAGGCCAGTCTGGGGTATGAGTAGACACAGCAGCACAAAAGCAAGACTTGGTAATTACACTTCTCAGGTCACTTGAAAGCCCCCAGTCATTCATCTCATCCCTCTTAGAGGCCCTTCTAGTCAGGGTAGCAGCCTGCAAGCCCACTTGATCTTTGCAATTCTTAGAAAACTCAGTAGGTACTTGCTATTCCTGCTTTCTGGTGAGGGAAAAGAGGCAGCGGAAAGAGAAGTATAAAACAGCCGTAAGGAAAAATCAGAGAAGGCCAGAGGTGAAAGCTGGAGAGGAGAAGCAGCATGGAAATATCTACTATGTATGTCTACTAGGGAAGTGATTTCAACAACTCTACTGCAAACCAGAACTTTGAAGCAGGGTGAGGGGAACGGGAGGTATACAGCAATGGTCACCCAGACACTTTCAGCACTAAGCAATAATATTTTGGCCACAATAACCCCCTGCAACGTTATAGGCTGGGGACGGTGTGGCTGGACAGTGCTCAGGTGGAAAGGGACCTGGGGGTGCTGGTAGACAGTCGGCTGAACATGAGCCACCAGTGTGCCCAGGTGGCCAAGAAGGCCAATGGCATCCTGGCCAGTATCAGGAATAGTGTGGCCAGCAGGAGCAGGGAGGTCATTCTTCCCCTGTACTCGGTACTGGTGAGACCACACCTTGAGTACTGTGTCCAGTTCTGGGCCCCTCAATTTAGGAGGGACGTTGAGATGCTTGAGCGTGTCCAAAGGAGAGCAATGACGCTGGTGAGGGGCTTGGAACACAAGCCGTATGAGGAACGACTGAGGGAGCTGGGATTGTTTAGCCTGGAGAAAAGGAGACTCAGAGGTGACCTTATCGCTGTCTTCAACTTCCTGAAGGGTGGCTGTGATGAGCTGGGGGTCGGTTTCTTTCTCCGGGCAACAACAGATAGAACAAGAGGACACAGTCTCAAGCTGCGCCAAGGGAGATACAGGCTAGACTTAAGGAAAAAGTTTTTCATAGAAAGAGTGGTCAAATACTGGAATCATCTGCCCAGGGAGGTGGTGGAGTCACCATCCCTGGATGTGTTTAAAAAAAGACTGGATGTGGCACCAAGCGCCATGATCTAGTTGAGGTGTTAGAACATGGGTTGGACTTGATGATCTTAAAGGTCTCTTCCAACCTAGAAAATTCTGTGAATTCTGTGAAAGAAGGAAGGTCAGGATGAAGCAACTAAGCTGTGAGAGTGCACTCTCACATCACTCCTTGTGTGCTATCATGGTAGTAAAGGCTGGAACAGCGGCAGCTGTTTTAGATTATAGGTTCTTAAAATGCCTGCAGTTTGTTCCTTTTACTGCTGTGTTCACTGGTGGCATATGGGTTCCAACTGTCTCAGTCCATGGAGAAAATCCTTCTGTGTTACTTCCGCTTATCAAGGTATTTTCCTCTACACAATAATAGAGCTACAAAGGCCAACAATACTGCTTAGACAGTATCTTCTCTCTTCTCCCTTTTCAAGCTATCCGGGATATGTAGATCAGAGCAAACAAATACAAACCTTGTATGTTTTGAAGGCAAATTGATCTGCATACCATTTTCGCACTTCAGGATTGGTAAAATCCAGGTAACAAGAGGAACCTGTGGATGTGGGAGATCCCAATTATTTATCTGATTTTAAGAACATTGTCTTTGCACCTATATACAATGGCCTAAAGCTACAATGGTTTCCATAGGCAGCAATAATGTAGTTGCTTTTTTTTTCTGAAATTAAAGCTCAAGAGCAAATTCCAGGCCGACTTGGAATTCAGTACACCCCTTGCCATATTGTGAAGGTCAACACACTTAGATTCAGGAGGTCTGAAGCTCAGCACCATTTAGGGATGTCTGCTAGCAGTTTGAAATACATTCACATGTGAACAAGGAGTCAGGGAAAGACAACATCATGGTATTCTGAGCTCAAACATAAAAGTGTCACTGAGAGCTGAATAACTACATCCTATGATGCTGCTAGAAGTTGTAATATGGCCTTGATTTTTCCCATAATCATTCCTTTGCCAGGACTGTGGGCTTCCTGTCTGTAAAGAAGGGAGACAACCTCCTTTGCCTCCCTGCAATGAGATCTTCTCATGAAACAAAATACGTCAAATCACTGTATTACTCTTGAATCAAAATCTTCTGGATCAGGGCCCACTAAATTTCATGCAGACTACATAAGCTGTGCTTACTGCAATGGATCAGACTGCATTTCTGTGTCCAAGACAAGCTAGCAAGAGGAACAGCTGTTCTCATTAATAAATCCAACTCTTAGTTCTAGGCACTGGGACTATCTGCAGATCCAATTGATAGAGGTAATCTATACCTAGAGGCAATCAGGACATGATTATACCACCTCCCCCATTTTAATAAATAATATTAATTTTTAATTATTATTATAATTTTTAATATTTACAACAAATGCAGGGACTATAAGAATTCAATTCTGCTTCCGTGCATCCCAATTAAACTATTCTGAAAAAAATTTTAAATAAACAGCTTAAAATATAAAGACACAAAATTTTTTTTACCTGGCCAACAGATGCCCTCAAAATCTTGCCCATTTCTGTCTTTCACAAAATAACCCTTTTCTTTTGCCTGCGCATACAGGGTATATGAGGGATCAACCTTAATATGAGGATCTACAATGACCACAAGCTGCCAGGGTAAGAAAATAAAACACATAATTAACATCAGCTATGCTTAATAAAACAGTAGGAGTTCATTTTTGATAAAAGGCAGAGAATGACTTAATCTCAGGTAAAGAAGAGAGCTGTGTCCCTAGTTTTAAAAAGCAGATGCCAGGTTTTTTATGTACTGTGTTAGACATATGTACAGACCTGAATTTACAAGGAGTGCATGAACTAACCATTCTGAAATTAATTACAAAAACCATTGATTGGGATAAAAGCAAGTACCCCAACCCCTAAAACCATGTTTAATTCACTGCTGTATTCTGTGAATGGGAAAATATCTGACTTTTGTGTTCATGTGCTTGCTTAAAATCATATGCCTTAAGACATTTAAATTCATTTTAGTTTATGTAACATACAACAGCAACAAGTACTGTGTTTTGCAGTTACATTCTGCTGCTTTGCTGCAGAACTGAGAAAGTACTATAGCTCCAGTTGAGAGATTATAGAACTTGAATGCTGTTTTAACAATCCCCTGTTCATTGACTTTTGACAAAGATCAAGCATTAAACAATTCTACAACTCAATAATTCCAAGGAAAATATTTGAGCTGTAAAAACAGAAATACAGAAGCACAAAGAAAAGCTGAAGCAACCACTGAAACTATCAATGGTGAAAGCTCATGTTAAGAAGAAAAGTTTTCTGCTGTGTTCATCAATGACAGCACTGAGCTGCTTCTTTAAGATGGAGTTTCACATGGGTCAAATTTAGCTGGATTGTCAGGATACAGAACAAACTACTAAATAATAAAATGGCATGAGGAACTGAATTAAACAAGATAGCTTGCATGCTGGAAGCATCACCAGATGGCTGCACAGTGTAATTTATTCTGTTGTAGCTCACCTGTTTCCAGTATCTGAAGTACCATGCTTAAAGCTAGATTCACACTACAGAGAAATCTTTTCTTTCTTCCCGCAATATTATTTACCTTGCGTTTTTTCTTCCTGAGATGTTCTTGCATCTTTCTCGGGTTCTGGAATTTATTTTTGTCCCAAGTAAAATACCTCTTGCCATCTGTGTGCTCTATATCCAGCCATATGACATCATAAGGAATGTCATGTGCATCAAAGCCAGCATCCACTTCCTTGACATCTTGTTCATCCTCATAATTCCACCTGCACTGATGGTAGCCCAGAGAAAAAAGTGGGGGCAAGGCTTGAGTGCCTAGAAAGAGTATATGAATAAAGATAAAACTGCCAATAAATTTAGTCTTTTCACATTATAAGTTGGCATGTCTTGATAGTGACTGGCAGTTCTAGCCCACTGTGTTTCACCTCTTCATCAAAGGGTACAGTTTCAGATAGCAGTGATTATGCTGGCTTCTCAATTAGAGTCAAGTTTGACCAGCTGTGAATGCTAGGGAAAACAAGGACAGAGGCCTGTCTTCAAAAAGCATGAGCCTTTGATCTACACACTGCAGTTTGGGAACAACTGGCCTCCTGCACACAATGGGCTAGGTAAATATTGACCCACTCTTGGGTACAGCATGCTCCTCAGACAATCTCCCGGGTAAGTGTGCCATTCTGACTCCAATTATGTGAGTTAGTACCTGTCAGTTGTGCAAACTGCTTGAAGATATCAAATGCAGTGGGTCCCATCAGCAGGAAAACATCAATGATCCCACTTTCCGACATCCAGCGTACATCGGTTAGAGGCACTGCTCTCTGCTTAGCAGTCTCTGCAGCAGATCTGGATGGAGTGTGCTTAGAAGGAAAACAAGGTAAACCTGAATCTCTATCTCTATCAAACTTTTATTCAATGAAGGAGAAAATAGGGAAACACACAAAATTCATTAACACATACCTGGCAGGTATTAGGAATACACACTGAATGTTTCTTATATATCCTTCACTAATCCTTTACCTTGCATACTACTTACACAAAGTAGAGTAATAGGTAATGAGAAAAAATGGGTAATGAGTGGCAAAATATTAAAGCATTTCCATAACTAAGGACCATGAATTTTCTGTAGGATTTTTGACTAATATCTATATCATAAGTAAAAAAAAAAAACAAACAAAATTTACCACATAATGCAGTGCTGGAAAAGCAAGATTTGCTTGTCATTGTTTCGATTTTAACAAAATTCATATGTTCATGTTTCAAGACTGAGTTCCTTTCCTGAACATTTTATGTTTCTTCAAGATCAATTACATTCCACAGAAGAATAAGCCTGCTAAGCAGAAATCTGTGGCAATTCCAAGAATTTAAACACTCATAAAAATTTCTCAAATCCAAGTGAATACCAAGATTTTTGTCCACCATTTTTTCTGCCTTGTACATCCATCTGTGTAGATTTTTTTTAATGTATTTTCTCTCTGTCCCCTCCTGTAGACCTGTTAAGATACAATATCTATAACTTGGCTCTTGAAAGGTAATCTCTTTGCTCTTTTAGTTTAATACAACAAATTTAGCAGTAGGGAGGACAGGAGGAAGGGACTGACAATTCTTCATTAGTGAGCAAAAGATAAATCTCCAATAGTGTTATATTCCTGTTGGCCTTGACCTGAAGTGTTTTCTTTTGTAATTTAATTCTGAGGAAAGTGAATAACTCTCACCTCAGCTACTGCCTTTGTACTAATATCCACCAGTGTTTCTGAAGAGTTCAGCCAGAAGATCCCTGAAGTTCTGTTAGGCTTGTGTGCTAAGAGAAGGGGTACTGAACCATAAATACCTATTTTGTCATGTATCTTGTGGCCGAAAATATCCAAATTATAAAGCCGGTAGGCATCACCATCTCTAGGACAAACAAACAGATGTGTTTGTTACACGTAAGCATCTTGCACTAGGCTAGTTTTAACTCTGTTGCTGTCTCACTAAACCTGGTGAATACTCAGTGAGTGCTCTGTGTTCTGGTCTTTTGTTTAGCATCCAGAGCTGAAATATGGACTGCCTAGATTACTGCTTCTTTGCTTTGGTTCTCACTATCTGAAGCAAACAAGATTTTTGCTGCCAGTGAGACTACTGTGCATTTGCTTTAAATCCTAAAATATTATTTCTGAACTCTCCCATAGAATTGCTCTTTTGTGAGTTCTGCTGAAACATGACCAATCCTGGAAGTCAGAAAAAAACTGCATGGAAAATTGGGAGAGAACAGAAAGGGCTATTCATGAAATTGCACACTTGGGAAAGCAGAACGCCTTACTCCACATGGGTAGGGGCTACAATTCAACTAACTAAAATAAGAATTAAAATATACACCATATGATACACATATCTCAAGCTCTTGTCTGCATTAAATTATTAATACAATGTTATAGCTCTCTCTTACAAAACAGAACAAAAAAAGACACTGCATTCACTAGCAATCTGATGCCTTGACACCTTTACCTGGTGTTTTTGAGAAGAAGTGTTTCTGTGTGTTGTGGTATTCCATAAACATGGTCATATCCATGTAAAGAGAAGTCCATGCCTACAGAAGTAGGACCTGTGGAAAGAATATTAAATTATGAGAATGCAGAGTTCTTAAGCTTATCTGAAAGGAATAAAGCAGAGCAACCTAACTGGATAAGTCAAAAGAAAATAGGTTTTAATGTTTCAATAATTAAGTTTTTCATGCTTCCATTCAACTTCACTTCCATTATTATTTCTGTTCTATAGAGGTAATGTTTGAAACAGATTTCATTGTATTTATTTTTATTTGAACTTCTTAGCAAGATAAAATTAATCACTGTAAGAGAAAAAAAACCCAAATCCATGTAATCATGGGTCACTTCTTTATTCAGTAGTGAAACCGCTTAAAATCATCTCCTGTTTTTATCTCAGTATCTAAAAGCCAAACTTTGTAGCACAGTGGACTTCAGGATCTGAATTGTCTGTTTCCCACCTGTCTTCTATTCAGCCTCAGCCAGGGGAGTAGCATGCACAAGAGTCCCGACCAGTGATATCATCCTGTCACACTACTGAATCCAGAGCAACTTTTGGCAGGCAACCAGAGATCCTGCATGCTGACAAGCAGTGCCTTCAGGATCAGAATCTGACCATACTTTATTCCTCTGGCACAGAAAACACAAAAACATGATGCTGGCCTAAGACATGAGAAATAGCATGAACATGGCAGCAGCTTCCTGCCCTCTGTGTCTTGACTGTGAACTGAGGAAGTTTCTGCCACCAAAAGACATTGCTTTCAGACTTCCCTCTTCCTACTGCAGCTGCTGGGTAGTGCTGGTTGCTATAAAAGTCTGCATGATAATGGAAATGGACAAAGCTAACCAACTTAATTAATATAGAATACAATGGGATAGACAGCAGATCATCATATATTTTGTTAATTTATAATTTAAATTGTATTTGAGCTGCTGCTCTCATGTGTCTATAACCTTTGTCTTTATCACTTAATATTGCTCAGTATTCCCCTTCTTAGTCCAAGTCCTTGTGACAATTATTAATGCTTAGATATCATGATTTCTGATATGTCATGAGAATAAACTAAAGGTGAAGTCAGTGTTATGTACTAATACTAAGGAAAAAAAAAGGAAATAATGTATTATATACAATATATATATGTAAAGTCAGACAATGCAGATAGTCTTAATGCTGTGTCAGAAATGGCATACAGTGAGCTGATTAAATGGGTCACATTTAATGTGTTCCCTCTTAAATAGAGATCAAATGAACATTTGCAGAGTTTTTTGTCAAATTGTTCCCCATCACTGATTACTGATTTAAAACAAAGTTAAGGCAACTGAAAAGCAGGAGCAAGTGGGACATTGATAAACATGAAGCAGCTAAACAGAAAGCAGACAGAAATATGAATGAACATGGGTATATACAAAACCCAGTAAAGCTGTTTTCAGAACTAGACTGAGACTTACCATGAGCTTTGATGTCCAAGAAAGTGCCAAATTTCTCTTGCCAGAGACCTAGGTCCTCTTGTTTTTCCTGTACAAATAGAAATAGCTAAGCCTAGCAAATGAAACTGCACATCATGTAATTTTAAGGTTTAAGAAAAATATATTTATTCACACGTGATTTATACTGCTTTTTTTTGACAACATATGGCTAATATAAATAAATCAAAAACACAAACCAGATTCAGCCACCGGAATTTACACAGAAGAACTGATGTGCATATATTGTACACAGGCAGTCTGCTACAGCATAAAAGTAATATCTGAGGTCTTGGATAGAATCACAGAATGATAGAATAGCCCAGTTTGAATGGGACCTCAAAAGATCACCTGGTCCAACCTTTAATGGTAAAGGGAGCCTTGATGAGATTATCCAGCAGCCTATCAAACAAATCTGGAAAACCTCCCATGATGGGACTATGCCACATCCCTAGGAATGTTCCAGTGAGTGATTATTCTCACTGGAACACATGAAAAAATGTGTTTCTTCTTGACTAAATTTATGAAATGCATGGGTAGAACCAAACAGAAAAAAAACATACAAACAGAAACCAACTCACTCCCCCAAATAGTAAAGGTCAGACAACAGAAAAAGCTCTTCAGACACTCTGGAGTGTCTGAAACTAATACTTTTAACCTCCTTGTGTCCTGTAATTAATAGTCATAGAATTTACACTTCTTGCAGTGCCCTCCCTAGTTTTCTTTTCTACATTCATCCCACAATAAGTGGATGTGGCCTCTTGCAGCTGTGTGCTTTCCCTGGCAGAAATCAGAGCTCAAACTAAGTATGCTGAAGGCAGCATAGCTCCTGCCATTTATAACAGGATAACAGAGTAAGCAGCCATCTGCTCTGCAGGGGGCTAAAATTATATGCCAGACACAGCTCAGCCTCCTGGGAAAACTGCTATGTGCCTCTATGCACTGCCAGGACCTGGTCTATTTTAAGAGAGAATTTTATTTCCGTATTAAGCCTGAATGTATGTAAAGACATATTTTTTGACTGTTACAAAAAGGGTCTTATTCTTTTGAAACTCTCTCTGCAATGAACAGGGAATTTGAAAATGACAAATATCACCACAATGTTCCCTTTTACACATCTACTCCAGATCAAATAAGAGAACCAAAGAAAAATAAATTAGTAATAAAAAGGCAATAGAAAAAATATGGTTTTGTGCTAAATCTATCTGACTGATGCCTTATACAGACATGGTAAAACACATAAACCTTCCTTCAACTATGAAATTGTAAAATATCTCACTATGTTATACCAGGTCCTTTTTGAAAGTGGTTAGACTGTATTTGTAAATATACTAAAGGGCAAAATGAATATGTAATTTAATTTTATTTTCAAAATATTCCTGCTTGAATTGCAGTAAGCATGGGTTACCTTAGAGGAATCACTTGCTGTCTCCTCATTTTGTGCTGTATGTTTTCTAATGGAAACAAATACATAGAAATAATCAGTTTATTGTTAACATAAGCAAGGATTTCAAACAGAAACTTACAACAGCATCATGCATTGCTTTAAACATTATGTAAGACTTTTGGTGCAAACTTGGAAATAATTTTAATATTCAATGCCTTAAAATAGCCTTCACTCAATACTTGAGTTAGGTTGTCTTCTTGGCTTTTCATGTTTATTTCTATCTGCATCAGCATTTTACCTGCCCAGAAGATCCTCACTTTTTTATCATTCCGCTAAGGGCTCTCTGTTCATTTCAATGTTTAAAATGATGCTCCCAGAGAGATGCTTGCTATGCCCATTTTCTAACCATGACATGTTCTGCACTGAGGTTTCTCATCCTTCCAGCACTCTGTGGTGTGATTAACCTATGACATCTTGCAACTAGATGGCACATTGTAAGTTCAACAAAACTTGACATCTAGTGAATAACACTTCCTTAAAGAGTAAATTTAGTGAGAAAAAATATGAAACTAATAACCTCATCATACTGCCATCACTCATTCCCAAGAAAGACAAGGGGTACCAGGATACTTTAGCGTTTTGCAGAATTGGCCATTAAATGAGGTTAGCATTTTGCACGTGGCTGCTGCAAGGAATTAAAGCAATCTGCAGCTAATTGATCAAGAATTTGTTAAAACTTCCCCTTGTATTTACTGTACTTATGAAGTAAAAGAGAAGTCATGTTTCAGTGCATGAGAGCTTTCAGAAATTGCAATTCCATAGTTTATTTTCAGCTACAGCACAACCAGTATATACAATGATGTGATAGACAAATGCTGTACCTGTCACTGGGAGGTGGTAGTAGGTGCTCAAAATACAACAAACCATTGGAATTCACACTCATAACAGTCTCACCCTTGGACTGCAGCTCAACTTGGAAGGGGTTTGCTGTGACTCGAAGTTTGTAGTCCTCATTAACACCTGACAGTACCAAAACACCTGCCTCCTTGTGGGATATGAAAAGTCTGGCAAATGAAAAGCAACAACAGCTTTATATCAATCAGCAGCACATGAAATCCACTATAACTCAATAACAATTGCTACAAAAGATGGGCTAAGAAAATCTGCATACATTACACAAACCTCAAGGCTAATGTTGAGACAAAGAAGGCCAGAAATACATGCTGTGCTCAGGGTTCACTGCATAGTGCAAAAAGTGGCTACAGAACTGCCATGAAAACTATCCTGAGCTTGCATTCCTTTCACATTAATAGGTAATCCCTTAGGTAAAAATTTTGCATTGTAACAAGTAGGCTATTTTCTGATTGGGTCAAAAAGGCTCAGGTTTCTTATGCATATGATAAAACATTCTCCTAAGAATTTAACATAATTTTTGAAAGTAAATAAACCATATGCATTTTTGTTTTCTCTTCCTGTAACAACTTTATATTGTAGAGGGACAACTGTACTGTAATATAACGGAGGAAGATGTATAAGATATTGAGGTGCTAAATCATCACCACTTAAATCACCCATCACTTACCTCTGGGTGGTAGGTTCCTTTATAAGAACATCAGGAACTTTGTATCTTGCTCTGAGAGGAGATGCCTCATCGATTTTAAGCCTGAAAATATTGCCTTCTATTTCATAAATTTCTACTTGCAGAAGAACCTGTGAACAAACAGAGAAACTCATAAGGATTAAAAATACTTATTTTTAACACAGCATCACCAAACACTTACTGTCTGGAAAAAATGAAACATGTCTGCTTTCTTATTTATTGTTCTTTTGCATTGTTGAGAGTAAAAATCATCAACCCATATGAATTTACACCAGCTAACACTACTTCATCCCTTGAAGAAGCAATGCCTTTTAAAAGTGAACTCTTTATCTTCAAGCATCTGATATCTAGCATTACAGAAAAAGAACTTATTATTTCGAAATAGTGGAGAAGACTCTGAATTTAAAATATTTTTCAGAAAAAAAGTGTTCTTTTCATAACTCTTTTTTTTCATAAAGCCATTTTTTTAAAGTTAAATGCTGATTAGTAAGGACATATTTAGCCTGATAGTTCGCATTATCTCTCAAATATCTATCACTGAAGAATCTCAAAACCTGCAAATATTATTAGTCGTGTTGACAATATTCACTCCTCTTTCTGTAAGCACCCTTTTATGCTATGTGGTATCTCACCTTATTCTCCTCATGAATGATGTGGAATTTGACATTCTCATCACTTAATGTGACTGAATCCAACAACACTCGATACAACGATTTTCCAGGATGTAGAAGCTTCTGACGCCTGTCAAGAAAGAAAATTATTTTTGGTCTCCCCAGCTCTTGTAGCTTATATCATACAGAGGGACATAATATTGTTTAAAATGTTTACTTAATAATTTTTATTGAACTTTTTCAAATACAATTATTAGCACTTTAAGTCAAGAGGAAAAAGAAGGAATATAGTTCTGAGCACACCTAAATGCTTATGAATGAGACGCTAGACGGGTTCAGGGGTTTGCCTGAACTCTATATGTTTTTTTTAACAATAATAGTCTCAAGTGTCCAGTTCTTAGCTGTACAATTACATTACTGTTCTTTCATTTATCCCTGAAATTTCAGCTGAATAGTCTGTTTTTCATTTTCTGTCACATATCACTCTTAACTCCCCAAGGAACACCTTCTACATCCTGGGGTGATGAAACAGTGTGTGTTTGTAATTTGTAACTTCCAAATATGCGCCAAGCTAAGTGTTTCTCAAGTTTGATCACTACAGAATATTGACAACAGCTTCTGGCCCTGATAAGGTTTTCAGGTCAGAGATCCTGAAATAAAGGCTCTTTCAACTGTAGAATTCTCCATGCCAAGCCCAGGTTTTATGAACTATTTGAAGATAAGTGTATTGGAGGCTACCTTAAAGACTAACTTCTTCATTAATAAACCAAATATGTCAGTGACTAATTTGTGTACCAATAGGCAATAATTTCTTTCAGTCAGTTAGCACAGGCAAGAACACAATGGAGGAAAGAAGAAGGTCGACAGCACAATTAGAAATGGGATGAGAAATATGACTTAGCATAAGGTTAGCTTTAAGGGACTAGTAAGCTAGAATTGAGATTTGACACTCAGTTCTGGCCAAGGCACTTGCTCAACAGGACTGTAATCACACACGCTATTGTCAGAGACTAATGATTTCTCTTGTGTGTTCTGCTGCTTTGAACTGCAGATAGTCAAGAAACATCCATGTCAAGAGAACAACCTGCATCTGAGTGCACTTAAAATATTGCTGGGGCTTTGTCAGATGAGAGGACTGATCCTTTTGAACTTTAACAGAAGACATTCTGGGTGTACAACTACATGTTTTAAAGTCCGCTGATTATTGCTTGCTGATAGGTAAGTGGAATGCTCACCTTTGAAAGATAAATCCTGAAACAGCAGACTTGCTGTGATTAAAAGTCAATGCGTAACTACACTACAATTCTCCATACCTGTAAAAAGCAATCTGGTTGCATTTCTTAAAGTTGCTTTTGTCCACAGCCTCATCTTGGACACTAGAAAGAGCAGAAAAAGGAAGTGTTTAGATGTGTCCATCACACACCTGCGAAATGATCAAATGATGGGGTTCCTTTTTAAGAGTGGTCAGAATTAAAGACAGTGCAGAAAACTCTGGTCCAACATAAAATGTCATGGACCTTGAACTACTGTGTTTAGATATGGGAAGAGTTTCTTATACATTTAGTTTCCTGCTGAACCATTTCCTTTTAAACCCTGAAATTTTGAGAAATGATTGAATCTATGAGTAACAGAAATGTATTTGAATTCTTATGGGTTTGCATTTTGAAGCCAGACCTCCCTCTGCAGTCATTACAGTTAATTATTATTTTCCAGTAATAAGAATGGAGAAATGGGGAGGATTGGCAGAAAAGAAGAAATCCTGCACCCTTTTCTTCAATCTTCAGTGGGACCGACAAAGGAGGGAGGCTTCCCATGGTCCTGCTGAAAGCTCTATATTATCATTAGGCTTGAAGTAACTTTTAGATTCATTAGATAACAGTAATTTTTTTATTTGCCTGAAAGAAAATGGGCTGCCAGTAGTGTCTATCATCAAAATACTTCCCAGATCATGCTGGGTTCAGATACAGATGGAAGGGAATAAGGTATTAGTGCTGGCAGACAAAGAACTGATGCTTATAGAATACTTATTAATTACATACATAGGAAATGCAGACGGCACCCACTGAGGCTCAGTCACAATTACAAGTCCTGGATTATTATTTGAGATCTCACAGTGACCGTATATTTAATCACACAGCCCTTCCCATTATTGCCTGAAGACACGTATGTCCTTTAGGTTTTACTCCACGTTCGTGTGTCTCTGTTGGCGCACCGAACACGGTGCAGCGCGCACTGCCCACGGCGCTGCGGATCCGCTCGCTGCCCCGCTCCGCCGCGGGAAGGCTGTGCCCGGGCAGGGCGGCGAGGACAGCACGGCACGGCCCCGCCCGCCCGCCCACCAGCCCCGACTCCCTGCACGGGGCCGCGTCCGCACCCTGCCGCTCCCCACGGAAACCGGAGGAGCCTCCCCGGCAACAGCGGGAGCGAGGAGCGGGCCGGCCGAGGAGCGCCTCCCAGGCTGCGTTACCTGACTCCCCCCGGCGTCCCCGCCTCCATGGCGGAGCAGCCCCGAGCGACCCCCGCGGAGACAAGGGGCGGCGACCCGCCGCGCCAGCCGGGAAACGCCGCGGGCCCCAAGCGCGACCGGGCCGGCGAGTGACACTCGGGGGCGGTGACAGCCCGGGCCGAGCCGGGAGCGGCTCCGCCCAGCGCCGCTCTCGCCGGCCCACGACGGCCGCGTCCCTCCGCGGGGAGCGGAAGAGGCGCGGCTAGCGCGGCGGCGGCCTCCGCACGGCGGGATGGTGGCGGCGCCGCGTTCCGGGGGACGGCGGCGACCCGGAGCCGCCCTGCTGTGGCTGCTGGCGGTGCTGCTGCTGGCGGGCACGGCGGGCGCCGGGCAGCGCTCCAAATGGCGGCTGCCGGTGCTCCTGGTGAGTGCGGGGAGCCGGGCCGGCCCCGGAGCCGCCGGGCCGGCCGGTGTGGCGACGGTCGGAGCGAACGTGTGCGGGCGGGAGGCCGTGGCTGCTCCGCGCTTCCTCCTCGGCCGGGACGGCTGCGGTCGGTCAGGGGCGTCCCTGCCCGGGCCGCGCCTCTGTGGAGCCTGACCCGGAGCTGGTGCGGGGGCTCGGGGCCGTGGCCGCCTCCTGCCTTGCTGCCGGGGTTGAGCCCTCTCTGGCGGGTCGGCGGTGGCGGCAGGGGAGAGAAGGCTTGTGCGGGAAATAGTCCGATTGGCGGCGGAGGGAGAGGCGCCCTTGTGAGGCAGTGGGAAGGGAGGGAAGGAGGGAGGGTCTTCCCCGGCTGGTGCCCGGCCTCGGCGGGTCCTGTGCGGGGGAGGCCGCCCGCGCCCCCCGCGCGGCCGGGCTGGCGGCGCGCACCGTCGGGCAGCGCCGTGGCCTGGCCTCGGGAAAGCTGGGCCGCTGCAGCGCTGGAGCGAGAGGTGCGGGCCTTCGGGCAGCTGAAGGGATTGTGGCACTTCTCATAAACCCTGCCTGCTTGAATTTGCGTGGAGGAAAGCTGTTCTGCCTCAAACTCGGTCGGACTTTATCAGGCAATGAGAATAATATACACTTTATATGAGGCTTTTGAGCCTCGGGAACAAAACTGAAGGATCACAGTGAACGCTTCTGTTGGTTCTTAGAACAGAATTTTTTTTTGTGTTGGGTGGTCCAGACCATGTCATCAGCAAGAAAATGGTAATCATTTCAACAGATGTCAATGTGAAGTTGATTCCGCTTGCAGATCAAAAAACCCCAAGCCTCTTAAACCGTCTTTAAGAGTATGTTGGAGGGTGGTGAAGCGTGACTGGAAAGTCCAGTAAGACTGGCTCCGGATTTGACATTTGCTTTCATTACTGTATTGACTTTAAAACTCAGAATAGAAGATTATGTTTACTTAAGCTCAGTGTCGTTAAGCCTGATGCCAAAAGATTTTTGCATTTTATATATTTTTCATCTATTAATAGCTCTGTAGACTATTACTGTATACTTATATAATTTATTAGCTAACTTCAGTACTTCTACTATCCTGTTAGGTTAGACAAACACATTCCTGGAATCCTGCTATAATCTCGCTTCCTCAGTGAACTGAGGACATTTCACTCTCCCATGTATTTGGACATAAACAACGTGGGGCTAGAAGCAAGGGGGAGCCTTCAGTAGGGGGTTGAACCAAGAGGGGATTTACTTCATTAACTGTACTTCTGATTGGGGATTGTTGTTAATTATGCTAATTTGCTAAACTTAGAAAAGTGTTGAAGCCCTACATCACATGTGCACTCCACCATAAGTGTACCTGGAGGACCGTCAATTAATGGTAGCTGTTTTTTATCATTTCTAACTTGTTTGTCTTGTGATTTTTGGGCTGATAAGGCATCAAACCCACTAATACCTCTTCTTTTTTTGTGCCTTTGCAGGGGAAGAAGTTTAGCTTTGGGAAGATTCTCTTCAGCAACACCACCATTTTCCTGAGATGTAAGTGGTTACAAGGGATTAACCTGCTCCCTCTGCTTTTTCATGCCCCACCCGTTTTTAACATTTGGAACTCAAAACACTGTGAAGTGTTTAACTGCACTGGCTGCAGTGACAGCTAATCTGACACTGCACAAAAGCCACAGCTCTGATGTGCTTGAGTCTGTAAACAGCCGTGGAGCTTCCCAGTTGTGATCTGCTTAGGTTGTAGCAGAAATGAATGGCTCTATTCATGCTGTCTGTGGGGAGGGCAAGATGGGCAATGGGAGCACCACTTTGTTTCAGGTAGTGGGTAATCATGTGTGGGGTGTGCTGCACTCTGCTGTGAGGTGTGCTTTTCCTATCTAAGATTTGTTAAATTCCCCTGTCTGGGAGATGTGGTGCCAGCTGGACAGGGCCTGTTTGTATACTGATGGGAATACAGAAGGCAATGTTTTTTGAAGCCTTGTTCCTTTTTTGCTGAGTGCTTCCGGGTGTTGTAAGGGAATGTTGCACACTGCAGCAGAGCTCTCCTGAGAGGTGTTTTCTCCTGATCCCAGTGTGTGAGTGGGATCATCGAGGTTTTTCTGTCGAGCAAACATGCTGGCAGCCTTCCCTTTTCTTCTGTGTATTGCTTTTAGCTGATCTGTCCAGGTCTATGGGTTATGTAGGTTACTGTTCCAGGGAAAGTTTCTGTGAAATACCCTCTTACCTGTGAACATGAGGACAGCATCTACATGGCAATAACATGTTATAGAAGTGACTAGGTTGTTTAGAAAGGAGTGAAATCTTTGCCGTGCAATTTGAACACTTTAAGTGGTTGTTTGCACTAGTTTTTACCATGAGGGAAAGCTTTTTAGTCTCTCTCTGGTGTCTGTACTTACCTTGTGGTTTTTCAGGTTTAATTTCTAATACATGCCCTTCTTGGGACACAGTTTCAAGGAGAGTTTGTTGAAATGCCTCTCTTGATCCCACATGAATCTGAAACAGGAGGGTAGAATTTGAATGGTTATAAGAGAAGGTCCATCAGTGTTTGGGCTTTCACATTTGACAAATGCAGTTGAGACGCTCAGGTTCGCATCTTGCAGTGAGACAATTGCAAGTGTACAGCTGCAGGATCAAAATTAGAAGTCTGCTGCTTGGGAAGAGGAGGGGGGTTGAAAGGGCATTTTGGTGTTTTGGTAGGTTTTAGGCTTTCTTGTCTAATAGAAATAGTGTACTTGTAGTGACATGGCATCTAAGATACAGGTCTTTGAAGTGAAGTGTGTGATAAATCTGTTTGTGCTGAAATAACTGAGAGAAGGAACTAAGGCATGGGAAAAAATTTAATTGTTGTAGGGCAGATCTGTCAGTAAGGATTCAATCCCCTGCCTCCTGATGTGGAATTGAATTATACTGTACTGTCAACCTTTAAACAGGCATTAAGCCTTAAAATTCTTTAGTGAAAACACCTGTTTTACAGACTGGTCTGATTAAAAGATTTACATGAATTTGGAAAATGAATCACTGAAAGAGGAAGGAACAAAGGCTGGGAACTTACTCATTTTCTCAGCCTAGATGAAGCTTAAATTTCATCTGATGCTGGGAAGCTTCAACTTTGTGATTTTTCTTTTCTGCCCATGCCTGTGTGGAAACTGGTCTCTTTTTGTTTCCTGTCTGCTGCCTCTTACATCTGCTATGTGATTTTTGTGGGGACAAAATGACCATTCTTGCCAAACATGATTGCTCATGGGTTGTTCGTGGTTTTCCTGAGCACCTGCATCTCCTTATCTCCTTCCCCCCCCCACCTTCTTGATTTTTTTTTTTTTTTTAATCTGTATGGCACATTGGTGTCTGATGCTTTCTGCTTCTGACTGGGAAGATTGCTGCTGGCATGTAGTGTTGTCAGTAATGATTTTATTTTTATCTACTTTTTTGAAGTGCTGTTCTAGAAGGCATTTAGTTTCTTGTATAGGATCGTGATAGAAGTCCTGCTCTCTGTAAATGAGTACAAAGACTGCATTCAAGTTGAATATTACTGGCTTTTGTTTGAAGGCTGAAGGACTTAGATTTATATACTGCTGAATTCAGTAAATGCCAGGGATACTTTTTATGACTTTTGAAGTACTTCCTTTTCAAAGTTTCTGTAATTTTGATGTTTGCAGGTATACAGCAGATTGTTCTAGTGACCTGTTTTACCTTTATGGGTGCTACCACTGAATATGTAGTTGCCTATTTATTTTTCACAGGGAAAAAGGTATTTAAAAGGTATTTTGAATCTTATTTTTTGCTAGCACCTTTTTTTTTGAGATACTCCTCATTTGATCAGTTTTATCAGAAGAGCCTGCGTCATCAAAGAATTTGCCATCTGCCCACGTCACTGCAGTGCTTGTGCTGTAATTTAGTTTCTTTGTAGTGCCCTCTGCAACATCTAGGGCAACGTGGAACATGTATGCCCTGTTTTCATGCTTACCAGGAGGTGTCATAAGGAAACTCCTTTTTTTCAGTGATTTTGCTTAATTTTTTGGTGTTAGAAACTCAGTTGTTGAGTTTTTAGCTGTACATATTTTAGTACTCACGAGGTGTAAAGTGGGATTAGTCAACTAATATCCCTGTAGCAGGGTTTTCCTTCTAATTGCTTTTTCTACCTGCAGTGGTCAGTATGGAAACATTCCTTAGAAGTGAACATGTAAGAAAGTTGTGGATGCATCCTCTGATATGAATGTTGTCTGTAAAGTTGTAGGAGCTTCTTAGCCACTGCAAGTATTCTGTTAACTCAAAAGAGTTTTGCCATTTGCTGACTGGGGAAATACAAATGTAATCATCTAAATGGCTCTTCTAAGACTCTGAATAGTCACTCCTCGTTTTATTTAAGGGTTGATCTTGCCTTCTTAATGTCAAATTCTCTTCATTAGACTTTAGTTTAAGAATGAGATTTGAAACACAAAAATCCACACAACCGTTCCAGATTAGGAAGAAAGTCTTGTGTTTCACTTTTCATGCATGTTGTTACTAAAGTAAATTAAAGAGGAAAGTTGTCTTATTGCTGTTTTAGGTAGCATTGCAGCTTTGTCAGCATGGGCTAATGTATAGATACCTTGTTTGTCTTTTGGGAGGCTGGATGTTGACGGGCACAATCTTACCTTAATTTCCTTGGTGGTGGCATTGATATATTTAAATAATATGTGGAAGTGGCTTAGTATTATCCTGTTCCTAGCTTTCTCTGCCTGTTTCATGTGCCCCTATCTCTGAAAGGGAGGACCTTTTTGTGTATTGCAGTCACTGCTGTTCTCCTCATTTGGTATTTGCAGTTGCTGAAACATCCTTGATTGTCTTCAGAACAAAAAGTTTCCAAATGATCTTCAGCTCTTGAATAGAATTGTATAATGTTATAATGGAATTCTTTTCACATGCTTCTTTCTTTCACTGAACAGCGATGAATTACTTGAGGAAAATATTTTTCTGTTGTTTTGATTTCAGTTTCATGTTTAAAATTTAATTATGTTGGTTTTGGAGAGAATGGGAGGAAAAACCTGGAAACCTGGAAGGCATATGGTGTCTTACATATCTAATGTTTGATTTTTTTTTTGTTTATTTGTTTTCTTAGTTGAAGGAGATGAAAAAGCTTGTGAACCCTCACAGAATTTCAATGTTACTTGGTACTTAAGATACTCTGATTGCTACAATGAAGTTTTCAACTTTGGGGTAAGAATTCTGTGGGAAAACACAGGTTATGATTTTTTAGAGGTAAGCAGATCTTGGAAGGAGGGGATTAGAGATGTCTCTTTTGCATCCGTGTTGTGATTTGGGTCTGAAAGATACGTTCTTCTGTTGGAAGATAACAAATTTCTGGAATAGAATTGAAATGATCCACAGCTTGCTGCAACTGCTGGCTTTTTTTGGGTTTTGGGTCAGGTAGAAGTGTTTGTCAAAGTTGTTTTAAACCCAGGAATTTAAGTGAATACATTGGCTCTAAAATGAGTGAGTTTATGGTATTTGAAAATATTTGCAGGAATGCTTAATGACAGTGAATAGAAAAATTTACATGTTAATAGAATATTTACATGTTAAGTCTAAATTCTATTCTTTATGGATGCACATTGCAAGCATTAGTAATTTGTACAAAATGTATAATGTTTCTATCAAAAGTGGTAGAACATAGTTGTGCTTTCTATGCTTAATATTTTTCCATGTTTACTTAAATTATTATTTATGACAGGTGTAGCTACTAATCTAACAGAGGACTGAGTCTTCACTCTTTAAAATAATGATGCAGAGTTTGTTTGTGTAGACTGAAGTTTATATTTTCTGCTGCATCTCTACTTTTTAATTCTTACTCAAAGCCTGCATACCATCATTTTTATAGTCATGTGTAGTTTTGATGCCTTTATTCTAGTAAATTTGATTCAAGAGTGTGTGCAGAGTGAAACAATGGAGCTTTCCAGGTCTTGCAACTGTCTGCTGAGATAAACCATTTGAAATACTTGATGCTAACCTAAGTTCTACTCTGTTTGGCAGGATGAACAAGCAGATAACTATTTTGGGACTACAGCTGAAGAGCATCCGGGTTGGTCTGGCTACTATGCCACTGCTTCTCTCTTCCGAAACTGCTCTGACCTCTTCAGACCTCAGGTAGAAACCTCGGAGTTTGCTGTCTTATACAACATACAGAGAAAGTAGTAATTCCTGTGAGATCTATGGGCATCCAATGGAAGTACCACTGTAGGTTGGGAGGTACTTCTTTTTATCTGTTGATAGTCAGCTGTGATGATGATTTCTTAATTTTCCTTCACTTCTGGCTTGCTATTCAACATTTTGCTCCTGGTAGTGAAAATATCCCAAACAAATCACTGTAAAAGTGATGTACAGTTCAATGCTTCTTTTAGTTTGTGGTTTTATATTCTGAATTTGTTTAATTTACAGGAGGCTACTTCTAGTTGTTTAAAAGTGGCAGCAGAGTAAAAATCCCACTAAACTTGAATCAATAAAGGACTGGCATTTATTACTCAAATAATGTTTATTTAGAATAGTGAAAATGATGAAAGATTTAATTACTTAAGCACTCATGGAAGAGTAGTACTAGAATATGTTTGAAAAAAATTAAGTAAAAGCAAGAAGACAATGCAGAATTAGCATAGGGAAGTAATGTGCAGACATCAGCTCTACACCAGCTGTATATCAGTAGGCTGATGATAATACCAATATAATTTGCTGTCTTTATTTAATGGTATACTTAAGAATTGAAGGCAAATTATGGAGTGTTGCATGTGTTCAGCCATTCCTCATGTAGACAAAAGAATATGGATAGAAAATACTGGGAAATGTCTCATAACTATTGAACCTAGTGTTGTGGGCTACTTTTTGGTATTTTGGGTTGTTGGTTTTTTAATTAAGAAAAAAGACTAATGCCTAAATATGACTTTTAATAATCCGCTTGCATGTCTCTAAATCCTTTGATGTGTGAAGATGGCTTGAAAGGTTTTCAAAAAGAAAAAAATCAGTGATGCATGCTTTTTATATTTAATAATATGAGAAGTGTCAGTTTTGCTTTTACTTGGTTTTGTAGAAGAGCTCTTGTGGGTTTACCTGTGTAATGTGGACTTGGGCATCCTAACTAAATATGCTTGTGAAAGTCTTAAAGGTTTTAAAAGTCTTTACGTAAGTTTTCATCCAATGCCTCTGGAAAGTCTGTGGAATTCTTAACAATATATTCTTGTCAGATACTAATTTCTGAAGTTTCACAGCAATTTCTTCTCTAAATGGTTCAGCTTTATCCTTGTGGTATAGCAGTTTCACTAGATTTTGAGTAACTGTAGTTCAGGAGAGTTGGAAAAATTTTGATCTCTAATAGGCACTCACTCATCTAGGGACTTACTTTTGCATAGATTAAGGCAGAAATCTCAAAACCCTGTATCTGTTTGTGGTGACTCTATCTTGTAATGGGACTGCCCAACTGATTAATATTTCAAAACCAAAATTAACTTCACTACTATCATGTCTGGTTTCTAAAAATAGATACCTGTTATTTGAGGGGAGGAAAAGTAACTCTATAATTACAAAACATTAAGTATTCAAGACTTCTTGCGTAAATGGACAATTGTTTGATTTAGAAAAATGAAAGTTCTCCTATACAGCTGTTCAAAGAATAATTAAGTTTATTGGAAGCTGTTCTGGTAATGTCATGTTAATGTGTGAAGTGCCTATAAAATGTCTATCAATTATTTACCTTTCTTATATCTTGCAGATTTTCTATAAAGAATTTGCTCGTCCAGAGCCTCTCTCACCTGAGAAACAAGAGGTAATTGTCCTTTCCTTCTAATGAGTGAGTGCAGCCATGGAAAAGGTAGTTTTGGCATATTTACTTACTCATTTTTCTGTGTTTTTTTAATCCCCCTAAGGGCTTAAAAGATAAGAAGGAGATTGCAGGAAATCACACGATGGTGACAGATAAAACTGTATGTATACTGAATTGAAGCATGGCTTGTAATTCAGCAGTCTTACTTTGTTTTGGTTTGATTTTTTAAAATTTATATTTCTTTATATAAGAACTTGATGGTCGCATATTCTGTGGCTTTTTGACACCTGGAATTTTTTAGCTTGAAACTGTGTTGTACTGGAGAAACAGAAAACAGTAACTGCTTCTTCTGTAAGTGAAATATAGAACTGATACCATTCAAACCAATGGTATAAATTAAAAAATGAATTAATTTTTCTATTGTAATTTAAAATAGTAATTGAAATTATCTTCTTTAAATGATGACTAATTCTTACAGAATATGTTTGTTTTTATCTTCAATCTGTTTTTTGATATGTTGTACTTAAAAAGTTGACCGATAACTTTTGATTTTCCAGTCCTTTAGTATTTTTATTATATATTATGTTCCTTAACTAGGAACAACTTTAAAAATAACTTCAAATCGAATGTCCTGGATGCCAAGAAAGAAAATGTGTTTTACTTCTTTTGTACATAAGGGGCCATTTATTATAAAGCTAAAACATAAGTAGATGTGTGCAGTTGTGAAGTAAGGAATCAATGCAGCAAGAAAAGATGGTATTTTAAAGGCAAAATTTGTCTATATAAATTTATCCATTTTCTTTCAAGTTTACTGTGTTTCTAAGTTTTATGTTTAGTTAATATTAGCATAAACTCTTTTTTAAAAAATATATATAATATTCTATTTGCTTTGTGTCTTGTAGTCAAGAGATTTCTTAAAAGAAATGCATGCTCTTAATACTGAATTTCTCTTGGAGAGGCCATTATAAAGAAAAATCTGTTGTAGTTCTGCAGTATGGCAGTGGCATGCATGTAGATGGTCTAAGTTTTAACTTAAAGCACTTAGTAAATACTTCAGTTTCTGAGAGGTGTAGAGCTTCTTCAGTTGTGGAATTAACAGTTTTGTGTGCTGGAACTCAAAGATATCTCTGATTTGTTGTATGATGCAAATATTTATCTGGACAAGGTTCCTCTCTTAGTTCACAGGCAGGCTTTGAGCTTTGCAGGTATGAGAGCTGTGGCAGGGACTGTAGTAGTAGTGTCCATAGGAAACAGCTACTATGGAAATCTTTTACTGCTCAGCTACTTCTATATTATGCTGTAAAAGTCAGCTTTAACCAGGGAGATGAGTTCTGTAGCTCTGCAGTTCCCAAGCAATTGACTTCAGCAGGAATCTCTGTGGTGGTCCTAAAGCTTCTGTAGTGAAAAAAGTGTGATGCTTTCTTGAATTCTTTGTAGCTTTTGCAGTACCTTTGAGTACTCCTGCAGTAAGCCAGTGTTAAATTGGCAAAAAAATCCTGATCACCTCCCAGGTCTTTGAGGATTCTTCTCAAATCAAACAACTAAATTTTAAGAGTTATGTCTAATAAGTACCTTTAAATTTTACATATCAGATATTTATTAACAAGTTTTAGGTCTTGGAAGAGATGAAATTTATATTTACATGAAGCTACCACCCATATATTGCTAGTCTATTTCTGTCTTTTCCTTGTTTTCTTGACTGTGCGCTGTTTACATGGAGATGTTTTATTTTCAGGCAATGAATGCTGTTATCAAAACTTGGCGAGATGGGCCATATATATTTATTGTGCAAATTCAACTTGCAACTGAAAAGGATTCTACTTCCAGACTTAAAAGAACTGAGAGAACAACACCTTCCTCATATCAGAACAAGCTCTTCACAAGTAAGAAAACTCTTTATACAGTAAACTGAAAATACAGCACCGTTTTGATGTATTCCCACTCTAAGTATTGTAAGGTACTCTTATACTATATGGTTCCATTTTGTAAGACACTGTCTTTCACTTCACATAGGTAGAATATTACTACAGCTCATTTAAGAAAAGAAGTGATTGCTTCTGCCTTGAAGATCCTAAGACTGTTCTGTCAATTTACTGATAGAAATCAAGAAGCGTCAATCCCAAGCATTTCAATTTTGAGGCTTGGTGTTTTGTTTCAGAAATGTGCAGACCAATACAGTGATCTATACTAAAAAGTATAAGTTTTGACTAATAAATCAAAACTTAGAGTACAAAGATCATAATTATCACATTGATATTGTATTTATCAGTGCACTGATAACGTATTCAAACTTCAGAGAAGTTTAAAAATCCCCTTAAAAAGTGAATTTACATGTCTCTGAATTTTTCCTGTGGTGCCTGAATCTCCAGCAAAAATTACTTTTAAGTACTTCCATGGGTTACTTGGTAATGGAGTGTGTAATTTTAAACTGCATGCTTTTGGCTGAGTATGTTATAAGTAAATCTGAGCTTTCTTTATTGAAGTGCAAGTTAGATTTAAAGGCCATGAGAAGATGTGGAATTTCTTTACACTTAAGTGAAAGTCAGTTAAGTCCTGGCTTCCTCATTTTGCTTCTTGTTCTATTTTGTAATTGGATTATCTTTTGACAGTGACAGTAGAACTGAAGGGGCCGTATGAGTATCTTTCACTTGCAGACTACCCTCTGATGATTGTAAGTAAAACAGCTTTTCTTTGATCAATAAAATTGTCAGTTGATATGAATGTCAATTAAATACTCTACTGTCATACTTCAGGAAGCAAAAAGCCAGTGTCTCAGGAGCAAAAGATATTTAGCCAAGGGTGTTTTTTGGGTTTTTTGTGTTTTTTTTTTGTTTTGGTTTTTTTTGTTTTTGTTTTTGTTTTTTTTTTTTTTTTTGGATTGAGGCTTTTTTGTACTGAGTAGAGGGTAGGGAAAACAGACACAGATTTCAGTTCCTTGCATGTGCTGCCAATGTTGTCCTTCTCTGGATTGTTTGAATTAATGGTTGTTAATTTGTTGTTCCTGAAGTTATCAGTATTATTAGCTCTAAACTGACAAGTTTTACTGGGGCTGTTATTCTCCTTACCTCATGTCTTAGAAAATCTGCTATTCTGTGCTTTTGTTTGCAGCTACCCTTTCATTTGTCACTGCTTTCTTTGTCCTTTTATAGTTTAATCTCGCTTCCTCCACCAGCTGTCTTCCACCCCATGAGGAGGTCTTTAATACTGCCTAGCAGTGAAAGTATAATTGAGCTACAAAGAGCTAATCCCCTTTTTATTCAAAGGAGTTATTGACTTGGTTTCTAGTTTCTTCTGTTGAGAAGGCTAAACAATAAAGGAACTTAAAATGTTTATGTTGTGAAGACAGACTTTAGCTGGAGATCAATAACAAGTAAGGTCTCTAGCTTGATTCTCTTGGCAAGAGCAGCCTTTCAATAATGGAGCCTGGCAGTATTTCTGAAACACACATTTTACTTCCTGGAGAGCCAAAAAGCTTCCAGCAGCTCTATTGAAATGTAATTCATCAGTGGAAATATCCCACATGACAGGAGCAGAAAAGAATCTGTATCTCTAAATATTTTCTCAATAGAGCATCTGCATGTGAGCTATCTCGCCTAGGTTCTTAGGATTTGAACTGCGTGGTTTGGTCAGGTGTGAAAATGTGTAGGGATCAGCAAGCTACTCTCCTGAAGAAGGTGTTTTCAGGTTGTGAAAGTTTTGATGGATTGTGCAGCTAAGAAATTAAGTGTTTGCTTGTTTTTTAAAAAAACCATTCTTCCTAAAGAGAGCACTGCTTGATTATTAAGCACTGTCCTATGCTTTGGCTAACTACTTTCTGCTGTTCACTTAATGTCTTACTCTCTCCTAATTCCTCTTCTTAATCTTAGTGTCCTTTTGAAAATTTTGCCTTGCTTTGGTATGATTAGAAAATTCAGCATTGAGTAACATTGTCAAGCTTATTGTTTGCTGTATGAGACATACCATGAGAAGTTCTTCTGAAACAAGTAACACTGAATCAAACAAAAATCACAAAACATTAATATTTAAATGAATATCTGGATTTCTTTGTCAGCTGCAGGTTTTTTGCTGGCTTAAAACTTGGTCAAAAGCTGAGTTTGCTGGAAATTTTGAACACAGGTCATACAAGCATTAGTTGCTTATCTGTGTTCTGTGGAATGGTGTCTAAAGGTGGTCTGTAAGTTTATTTGCAGAGTACTGTAAATGTATGATGAAGTTATTAATAGAACAATACATGAGAACAAATAGAGTTTCTAGTACTTGATGATTTGCTTGAATTCTTTTTCAAGCAAAAGAATAATGTGAAAATGACAGATTTTGCTCTCTGGTACCTTTGTCATAGGATGAGTCTTCTACTGAGAATGGTCTAATTTTTTGGAGGGTTAAGTGTGTGATTGAGATACCTTTTTGGGATCTAGTAGCGTGTATCCTTATAAAAAATTGCCTGTGAATAAATTGGCAGACTGTTCTTCAAGGGAGAAATTGTGCAGAAACTACTGTCATTTCTTTTGTTGGTAGTGAGAAATTAGACTCTCACTGTTAAAGAGTCCAGAGAAGACGAAAAAATGCTTGTCTATTTAAAAACTTCCAAAGTTGCTATACTAGGGGAGAAAATAGAGTTGTCTTACAGCTGTGGAATGGAAACAAGGAAATTATTTTTCTGGGTCTAAAGTTTCTATGTCTTTGTTCTTTTTGCGCGATAGTTTTTCATGGTGATGTGTATTGTGTACGTATTCTTCGGGGTTCTGTGGCTTGCGTGGTCAGCCTGTTACTGGCGGGATCTCCTGAGGATCCAGTTCTGGATTGGGGCTGTTATCTTCCTGGGAATGCTCGAGAAAGCAGTTTTCTATGCCGAGTTCCAGAACATCCGCTACACGGGCGAATCCGGTAGGTGGCAACTACGTTGTGCAGGAAAAATGAGGGGGCATAGCACTAATGGCTTATGCTGAATTGGGGTGACAGATACATGTTAACTATATGATTACTTGAAGATTGTTTCAAAGCAAAGAGCAGGGAACAAGTTCCTGTACTTTTATAAGTTGTAAACATCGTGCTCTGTGTTCTTCTAAAGCTAAAATGCTGTTCTTTCTCTGACTCCTGAGAGTAGTGTCTTAGGTATATAGAATGCTACATTCTGTGATGCAGTGCTGGTTTTAAGTTTAAAATAGGACTTGCTCAATGTAGCTTGTAATTAATTTCTCACAATTGGTAATGGCCTTGGAAAAATACTTTGAAACTCCTTGTTCAACATGACAGCATTGAAAATAACTCTTAGTATTCAACCCATAGTCTCATAATCCATCTTAAGAGATTCCCCTTACCTAAAACTTTTATTCTGGTTTTGAGTTTTCAGGCTGGATGCATACAAATGAAACTCTGCAAGTAAATGTCATTATGACTTTGCTAATTGGCCATACCCATGGTGCAGAAAGTTTTGTTGGTTGACTTGTTTGGAAGAGTATCCAGGCTGGATGTAAAATTTTTCTGTAGCTTTTTTTTAACGCTAAGTGACCTATCTTTTCTGAAAGCTAACTCCTGATGTAGATAATAAAAAATTATGCACTTCAATAGCCTACTTTTATGTCTGCACTCATACTATAATTGCATGCAGTAGTTAATAAAACAGAAATTACATTTTAATGACCTAGGTTCCTCCTCTTTGCTTTTGGTAGTTCAAGGAGCAGTAATACTGGCAGAACTTCTTTCTGCTGTGAAGCGCTCATTGGCTCGAACTCTGGTCATCATAGTCAGCCTGGGATATGGGATAGTCAAGTGAGTAATCCCTTATGGTTTTTTTTGTGTTCTCTTTAAAGGGTTTTCACTATTGGTTTTTAAGAATTTAGGGCAGTATTCATTTCCCTGTACTTTGCTTGTTTAAAGGTAAGTGCTTTATTTAAGTGCTCCAAAGATCTAGACCTCTTCTCTAGTAAACAGAGACAGTTCCATACTGTGATTACTCTTCTTTCATCTACTTCCACGTGCTACTGTTGGGTGGGTTTCTGAGTGATTGTTGAGATGCTCCACTGACTGGAATGGGAAATTTATGGGCCTGCCTTCTGAGTGAGGGGAAGCTTATATAAATGGGGTAGGTCAAGAATCACTGATAGGGGAGGGGATCTGCTTCACTAAAATTGTGGCTCATTTGTCTTTCCACAGCTGTATTCAGTGGTAAAAAAACACATGCTAGGTGGCAGCTGGAATTTTTGGCAAGTGTGGGTTTGCTGTTGGAACTGGTGAAGAAGTGGGATGAGACTTAGTAAAATGGTCATAAAAAGCTAAACAGGTTAATTAAGAAACAGGACAGTTGCCAGTCTCTCCCGTAGTCACATCATTCCTAAGACAAAATGAATAATAAGTTTCAGGCACCATAATAATATTTCTGGATCTAGATGGGGCTTGTTACAAGGACCTTTTATTCATATGCTTCATATCTTATGTGTAGATTCAAGTTGACATTACTTTACTTTTTGGTTTCCACTTAATCTGAATTTCACTTTGTTTCCTACAGACCTCGCCTTGGAGTGACTCTTCACAAAGTAGTTATGGCTGGAGCCCTTTATCTGTTATTTTCTGGCATGGAAGGTGTTCTTAGAGTCACAGGGGTCAGTAATAACTGCTTGAATTTTCCCATATGCCACAGACAGTATTGGCTGTATGTACTTGTGTGAACAACTACTTTCCCTCCCCCTCCCCAACAACAACCAAACCAAATTTCCAGTGCTCCAGTTTTGGAGGCTGTGCCTGGGGAAGTGTGTGTGAGTGGTGATGCTACTGGATTTCTTAAGTGCATCTTGGGATGTAGATTTCTGTTATTCTGTTGCAGGGATAAAGTGTTTAACCTGTCATATATTTGGTACTTTTCCAGTTTTTCTATGACACTGTGGCTCTGATAGCAAACTTGGCCCTGTCCATGATTGATGCCTGTATTATTTTGTGGATATCCTTTTAAAAGCTGCTGTTTTAAAGAGCTGTTCATAGCTCGTTATTTCTGTCTTGTACTTTAAAGGAATAAAAGGTGTTTTGCTTGTTTCTGTTAGGACTTTGATAAGTTTATGATCTACATGCAAAGGCAAGTTTTGCCATTTTAGTCAGGCTCATAGTTGCCAGTGGAGCTTTCAGTTGATCCATGGATAGTGTCAAAGATTTAATTACTACATCTCTAACAAGCTGGTTGCTAGTTTTCTGTAATGGGAGTGCCCAGAGCAATTAATCACAGCAGTTGCCTCAGCAGAGACTCCTTTTAACAATGCTAAATTGACTTAATCTGGAAAACTGCTTCTTACCTTGCTGGTGGAGAACTGACAGTGTGGTATTGTCAGTTCCTCTCTGTACATTGGACTAAACTCTTGGTTCAAGCCCTCTATTTCTGTAGCAAAACTTGGAAGTGTTGTGGTGGCTTATTGGTGGTTTCTCATAAAACAGCTTGACCCTTCTTACTTCTCTACTTTTTCTTTTCAGTTTGTTCTTATTGGCTCTCTCTTTGTCTCCAGGCCCAGAATGATCTTGCCTCCTTGGCTTTTATTCCCCTGGCTTTCCTAGATACTGCCCTGTGCTGGTGGATATCCTTCACTGTTTTACTTGATTGGTTGTGTTTTCTTTTGAATTTGTTTTTTTGAGTCTTTTTTGAGAACTTTTCTTCAAGTTCTTGGCTGACCTTTTTTTAAAAATAAGACCTAAGTGTGTATTTTTTTGTACTTGTGGTAAAGGTTTTAGAAGTTCTGTAGTTGAGTGTTCAGATAAACCTCTGCTGCCTACTGCTTACCTAGTTTTTGCTGAACTGGATGTGCCTGTGTAAAGCTACTCCAAAATATAGTCCGTCTGTTACCAGTCTCTCATTGTTGAGTATGAAAGGATTTTGTTCTAGTGTAGCATGTTATGGCACCAGAGTAGTAGCCTTTGAAGAAATGAATCAGTTTATGTTTTGGGGAGAAGGTTGCTTAGCAACATAAAACCTAAAAGTCTCTGTAAAACTTGAACTAGTCTTGAAATAAGTGACAGAATGAGGCAGTGTTTCTTTTTTGGTGTCTTGACATAATCATTTTAAGCAACCATAATCTTGTGTGACTTTAGCAACTGACATCAAATGCTGTACTTGTATATAGCAAAATCCCTGTAAAGTGTTCTCAGCTAAAGTCAATCACAAAACCTGTTTAAAATGTGAATAGCTGGCTGCCCAGCTGTGACAATCACAGTTCTCCCCTATCATGATATCTCTCCTAACCACTTGTTTTGTTACTTGGAAATAAAAGAAAATGTGAAGGCACCCATATGCATTAAATAGATTTTAACTAATTTCTAGTTCAGATTTTGCTTTTCTTTATCAAAAGCACAGCCAGCTCTTTCCTGGGGGAATGGGCCATAGTCCAATATAGAGGTTTGGATACTATCTTTGTGTGACAATAGTTGTAGGTATAGATGACTAAATAATGTGAAAAGGACAGATTTTGCTCTCTGGTACCTTTGTCATAGGATGAGTCTTCTACTGAGAATGATCTAATTTTTTGGAGGGTTAAGTGTGTGATTGAGAGAGCTGTTGATCATAACAAGGTCTGTGTCCTTCTAAGTTTATGTCTAGCTTGTCTGTTCAGAGACTTTTCCTTGACTTTTCATACATATTCATCAGCTTAACTCAAACAATGAAGCTGCTAAAACTTCGAAGGAATGTTGTGAAACTCTCTTTGTATCGGCACTTCACCAACACACTCATCTTGGCAGTAGCAGGCAAGCAGAAAATTTTTCCAGTTTCCACTTTTCATTTCCATATAGGATTTGATTTGCAAATTTTAAGTTTGGTGACCTTTCTGTAAGTACAGTCAAAATTCTTGGTATTTCTAACACTTGACCCATTTCTAAAAGTGAGTCTTTGCCAACTGTTATGTCGATATTTCAGACGGTGGATTATTAGTCCTGATGTTAACAAGATCAGTAGTTCCATGCAACTCCTCTGACAGAGCACTTTTGTCCCACTTAAAGCTGCCAGAGGCCAAAGTTTATTATTATCTTATGCTGTTAACTTCACAGAGATATTTCTTGCCAAAATCACGGTATCACTGTATGCCATGGGGTTTTTAAGATGTCTGAAGATCAGAGTGATTCTTAGTTTTGTAACATAATGCCCTCTCTATTCTGGAAGAATACAGATTGAGTTTCTTTTTCCATTTATATGTGATGAACTGAATTTAAAGAATAAATTTGTTGGTGCTTCCAGGTTCTCTGCTATCAATACAATGAGCAGAAAACCTCTAAAGACTGTGCAATTTTACTTAAACAAAAAAAGTATATTCCTTTTGAAAATTGCCTCTGATGAAATTCCTTTCAGCACCTGGTTCTTAGTCATCTTAAAATACTTTAGTGGAGGGAAGTCTCTTCTAAAACTGTGGTAAGAGCATGGTTTGAGTGTTGGAATTGTTGTTGGTCAGGATCTGAATGCTTAAGCATTCAAGCAGATCAAATTGTTCAGTTACTTCAGGTTCAGCTTTACTTGTCAAGTGATAATGAAACCATGGTTTGAATGCTAGATAAAAGTGATACAAGAGTAATGAATAATAATTAGAAGTTGGCTAAATAACTCTATATTTGATTTATGCCTTGTGTCTGTAAAGAAACATGAGTAAAATATACTGGTCTATGCCTAAATTTCTGTCCAAGGTCAGTGCAATAGATCCGTCTCTTGTTTTCCAAAACTGTTAAATTGAATTTCAAGACTTCAGTATTCAGGTCTTTGATCTTTGTTTGGTAAACACGGGCCTGTTAGTTGGGTCTTTGAATTGGCATCTTTTTTAGTAATAAGCAGCTTGTTTGTTTGAATATTGCAGCATCTATTGTATTCATCATCTGGACAACCATGAAGTTCAGGCTGGTGGACTGTCAGTCGGTAAGTTTATATTAAATGTTTTCTACAATTGCTGCCTCTTGATAAGTTTATATTTGGCAGTGAGATTGCCACAAAGCACCACAGGCTAAAATTATCAGTGTTGTGGGTAATGAGCCTCTTTGACAGATGCCTGTAGTTCAGCCTTGGAAAGAGATGAGGACATGAAGTTTCTTATGTCACAACATCTTTCATTTGTGCTGGTTTTCTTGACAGGACTGGCAAGAACTATGGGTGGATGATGCCATCTGGCGTTTATTGTTTTCAATGATCCTTTTTGTCATCATGATTCTGTGGAGACCATCTGCTAACAACCAAAGGTTCAGCTTTTCTTACCTCTTTCTAAAAATGCTGCGTTGTAGGAATACTTGTTTATTCGAAGAGTACTGGTGGGTGATTTTTAGTTGCTGTACACTGATCAGTAAGGATACTAAGCAGTGTTTGTAGGGAAAGGTAAACCTAGAGAAGTTACATACATAAAATCCAGTCTGTTCCTTGTGCTCAGCTTATTTAAAAAGAAGTAACTTAAACGTTGTTTTTAAGACTAATACCAAAAATAATCAACGAGATTCACAGCATAATCAAGCCATGTATGTGTTAGGGTAATGGATCTCTTGGGAGACAAGAGATAGACAAGGTAGCTTTCATTCTTTCACTTCTTTAGGTTTGCTTTCTCACCACTCTCGGAAGAGGAGGATGATGATGAGCAGAAAGAGCCAATGTTAAAGGAAAGCTTTGGTAAGAGAAAAAAAAAATTTCCTCTCAATTTCAGTGCTGAAGACAGTTCTGTGGAGAAAGGTGTCTTGCTCTCTGGCAGAAATTACCATTGATACGAGGAGTTCTAGAGGAAACACTGGCTTTATGTTTAGTATTTACATTGCCTGTTTAATTTTGGGGTTTTCTGTTGACACTGAAAATACTGCTACTGCTGTCGTTGCTTTGCCTTGTCCAGTGGACTTTGCAAAAGTCCATATTGATTAAATATTTGATAAATATGTCATGTCTTAGGTTTTAATCCAGTCGTGATGACAAGGATCTGTTGGATATTGTTGCTAGGCAGTGGTATAGTGTGCAGTTCTCTTTTAAAATCCCATTTAAAATTTTCATTTATTATCTGTTCTCTGAACTCTGAAATAATCTTCATTTTCTGCATTAGGGCTTAGCATAGGGATGTCCAGTGTAAATGTAGGAGTGAATATGTTTATTCATGAAATTGGCTATTGTAACACCTCTCTTTATAAGCTGTGTAGAAGGTAGGGCTACATGCCTACTGCTGTCTGTCCAAAAATAAGCTGTGCTGGGATATATCAGTGCTGCTTGGCTTGTTTAGGAGCTGAGGAGAAGTGTGTAATCCATTAGGTGCATTTGGAAAACCAGCACTATCTGGCTGCCTACCAGGCCCCGTTGCTTCTCAGCTTTTAAGCAACCAGGTGGCTGTTGAGCAGTCAGTAGGTAAAATAAACTTCAGGAGTTGCCTGTGCCTCAGAATGGTTGAGGCTGGAAGGTACCTCTGGAGGTCATTCTATCCAAGCCCCCTTCTCAAGCAGGGTCACCCAGAACACATTGCCCTGGACCGTGTTAAGATGGCTTTTGAGCATCTTCTCAGTTGGAGATTGCACAGCCTCTCTTGCGAACTGTGTCTGAGTTCTATGCTGCTGATGTCTGGCTTAGAAAAAAGGACTAGAAATTTATATTTCCTAGGTAAAATTGTAAAATTCAGGAAAAACTACATATTCCACCTGTCAGGAAAAAATACCGCAAACCTTTCAAAGGGGAAGCAGTCTAATTCATTAACTTGTCAAACTCTGTTTCTTTGACTTGGATTAAATATCCTGTATGAACACTCAACAATTTCCCTTACAGTCTGTGAACAGTTATAATTCAGTTACCCCAATCTTTTTTCTTCTTTTGGCTTCAGAGGGAATGAAAATGAGAAGTACAAAGCAAGAACCAAATGGGAATGTAAAAGCAAACAAAGTTGTGAGTATCACCTCTGTACTTTGAAGAATATATAATTAATCTCTTCTTTGTTTACTGCCATTAGGAGTACACAAATACGCCAACTTTTGAGGCAAGAAATGGGAGTTTTTTGGTTTGCCTCGGAGTGTGAGTGAGCCTAAGTATCATAAGTTAACACAGTACTGCTGAAAAGAAAGTAAATGTGGGTTTCTCATGAGATTTCCTGTAAATACAATGGGAAGTTAAGAATTCAGTCTGTTCTCAGAAATGTTTCTGCAATTCAGTGTAGATAGAACTGTATAATACAATATTCTGATAGTGATTAATACATTATTTTAACAAGTTTGTCAGTCTGAGAGGGAGGCTGAGTCATATTTTAAATAAATTGCCCTCAGGTTTTGAGATTTGTGATTCATTACATGAATGGGGTGATGTGTATATTTTTATGTACCTACCTAAATACTTCGGGAGAGCATGCATTTTTTTCTGTGTGGCTTATAAGCAAGATGCTTTCACATTCATCTAGGAGGCCTAAAATATGTCTTGGAATCTTTTCTCTTGGAATCTTTTCATAGAATTCATGCATAAATTTAAAAGTGGAAAGTACCTGTAGGAATTCATTATAATAGCAATCATATTTTTGTCACTAACATTGTTTATCTCAAGGATTGGTTGCAGCTGTATACTACTTACCTGAGGATAGATAACATGAAAATCAAACTTTTCTGTTTTGCAAGGGGGTGGTGGTGAGGACTGTTAGAGAGTTCACAGCAAGTTGGGTGGGTTTTTGTTTACTTTTTTTTTCCTTTAAATGTGTTTTCACTAATCCAGAAATCAAACTGAATGAGTTTTTTGTGTGTGGTTTTTTTTAAATTTTTAACTGACATTATTAATGCTTTTTTTTTTTGTCAAGTAGGTTGAGAAGAAAAAAGCTTGCATATGATGGCATTGTGGGAAAACTGACTTTTATTTTCTGTTTAATTTCTGTACTTGTAGCAAGAGGATGACCTGAAGTGGGTAGAGGAGAACGTTCCTTCATCAGTGACAGATGTGTGAGTATTTCTGTAGTCACAGTAGAGGCAGGTTCCTTCCCACAGCAATATATTAGAATGCCTTATCCCTTGTATGCTGCACTTCCATGGGCAGAGGTTGGGTTCAGCCTGGCACTGGCCTCTGATCCCTTGCATGCAGTCTGCTGGGGTTGCACACAGGCTGACTTAAGGAACCGTCTCTTGGAATATGAAACCAGAGACTGGCCTGCATTTTGCTAAAGTTAAAACAATATCCATAAATCCAGAAAACAAAGAACAAACAAAACCCTTTGTAGTGCTCTGAGAAGACCTTTGAGTATCTTGCTGAATGCAAACCATGGAATAGTGTAACCCAGTTTTCAGCTTTATCTGGAACTTGTGATGTCATTTTTGTGCTTGTGGTAATATAGTCAGCTATGTGCACTGTCTATATTTCTTCTGCTTTTAATAACTTTTACATGCTAGAAGTGTTAATGCCTTGTCTACATTTTTCATAACAAAACCGAAGTGCATAGGTAAGTGTGTTCACAAATTTGAACAGGTAATTTTGGCAGAGGATCTGGACTGAAGTACAAAACTTTGCTTGAACTTAGGTGAAGAAAGAAATTAGGTGAAGTTTTAAGAGGAAGAAAAGAGTATTTTCTCAATTGAATTTGGTTTTCCCAGTTCTAGTACTTATTTTTTGAAGACTGATAGGATTCCTTAGGAAGAAAAAAAGGACTAGACTGGTATAAACTAGGGGAGGACACTTTGAGGTAATCTGCTGCAGTTTTTCTGTTTCTGAGAGTGTGATCAGGGTTGTGAAGAACCAAGATCCCAATAAATGGGAGATCTGTTGTAGATGGAAAGGCTGAAGTACCAGTGGAACTTGTTTGACTTCTGGGACATGTTTTTACAACATGGTCCCATATTTTAAATGTCTTCAGTGCAGTTCAGCAGTGTTCCTGCATAAGTGAAGCAGCTTATTTCATGGCAACTTAAAAATTGTTCCCTTGGTAATGAGAAGCATAATAAAAAGGAATTTTATAACTGTGAATGTCATTGAGGATGCTCCTTGGGCTCTTCCTTTTCCTTGTGTCTTTCTCTAATTTCTGTTAAATTGAAAGGTCTGTCTTCAGTGTTTCTTTTCTGTGTCCTAAAAACATAAGGTTGAAAATGGTTGTCTTAGTATGTGCTCTAATTATTTTAACTTATTTTCCCCCCCACTGCAGTGCTCTTCCAGCTCTTCTGGATTCAGATGAGGTCAGTAAAGAAATCTTCAGTTCAAATTAGTCTTCTGACATGCCAGGGGAGTCATGAGTCAGTTGATAAGGTCTTGACTTAGCAGAACTGGACTCTGCTCATGTCAGCACAACACTAAAATACTACAAGAGGGGAAGCATAGTGGGAACAACCACAACACAACTTCTTAAAGTACAAATATGTTCTAAAATAAGTGGTGTATCTGCTATGTAAGTTGGACTTCTGACTTAAAATGCATATGAGTGTTGTTTGTTGTGAATGTGCATGTTCTGAATAATGTAAATCTACTGGGGAAAGTTACAAGATTGGGTATTTTATTTTCTAGGAAAGAATGATTACCCACTTTGAAAGGTCCAAAATGGAGTGAAGGAGTAGCTTTTTGCTCTTGGAAGTGGAGACACCTCAAAAAAAGTTGCTTGGTGGAGCAAGTGCATCCTGCTGATTTGTCTCTTGATCTCAGCCTTGAAAGTTTGATGCTTAAATGTCATGGAGCGTGTCTTGCTGTGGAAGAAGTTCACAAGGACATTATAAACCTTTTGGAAAATTGAATTTAAAGTTGCTGCAAGTTTGGATTTTTAAGCAATTGACATGTGTACTATTCCAGCACCTTCTGTAACTTTTCAAATATTTAATCTGTGAAACTAAAATTCCTAATGTCTGCTTGAGGAGTTTATATTTTGATGTTACAATTGACATTTAGAGGTGAACTGCCTGTAACTTTTTGGGGGGAGGGTGGGGACAGATATAAATAAGCACTGAAGAAACAACAGACCCATTTTCTGGTAGATAACAGCTGCTGTTGTATGTCATGTGTTCAACATGCATGTAAGAGTTTTAGAGAGAAGCTCCTGTTGATGAAGAAAATGAAGATGTCAGAAAGGAAATATTTGGAAAAGTTACAGTGACAATAGTTTTTAACAAAATCAAGTGCAATTTTATTCATAACACTGTGTATGAAAGATTTTCTATTTTAAATGCCATTGACCTGTAGGTAACAGCTGCCTGGAGCTAACACTTGCTGTTGTGGCACATCTCATTGCCGGCAATGTGGTGGATGCCTGGAAAAATTATTTGCCCCTACCTTTCATGTGTTGCATGATTAAATTTAAAAAAATACCCCAACAAATAAAACAACAAAAGCAAACATCACCAGAACCACTCCACAAGTGCTCCACAAGTGCTTGACTACACGTTAAGCAGATATTATCTGGATGTTTCAAAAGAACTCTTCTCCCTTTACGTTTAACATCGCCCACCAAGAAGCTGGCACTCCTCTATGAGAAGATGGCATTGCTTTCTAGGGTGTGAGCACTGCCTGCCTTACTTGAAAGAGGATTTATGGGGAGTCCACAGCACTGGGATAGTTCTGTTCCCAGTGTCTGTTTAGAATTGCTTCCTATGTAAGTGATTTGATGTTGGGCTTTCCTGTCCCAACTGGTCCCTGTGGCCAAGAGGTACTCTGAGATCACTGTGTTTCAGTCAAAGTTGCAGGTTTCTGTTGTATATAATTGCATTTTATTTCTCCTTTTGCAATGAAGAAGAGCTTTTGGACAATGTTCCTGTTTTTGCTTGGCTGCAACAGCTTGAGTTGCAATAACTTCCTCATGGAAACCTGTCGTGGACTGTATGACAAAAGCTCTAATTTGGGTTCATAACCTTTAAAACTGATGATTAGTAGGCAAGCAGCAGCTGGATATCTAGGAAGCAGATGTGGCTGCTGCTGGAACGGCATAGAGCATCAGCTTTTTTGGTTCTTCTCAATAGCTTTGTCAGCAGGAGTGAACATGTGCCTGTACTTCATTCATTCCACTGTAAGGTCTGGTAGCTTAGCTGTAGCTCCTCTTTATCAGCAATTCAAGCTCAAACATGGCACTTTACAGTACAGTAGCTGAGGCACAAGGACATAGCATCTTCTGCGAGCTGTGTTGTGGGAAGGGCAGATGGGCAGAGAAAAAAGGGTGTGGGTATAGCACCTCACTTCTGCAAGGGTTGCTGGAGCTCTTCTGCCGTCTCTTCAGGCCACAGATAGAATCTTTAATTAAAAAAAAACACTTCTAATTTGCTATGCTTAATTGATATAGACTAAAAAAAATATTACCTCCATGTCCTTTTGAGGAGAGGAAATTTTTGTGAAATAAAGCTACACAAAGCTTGCTATTTAATTTTTTTTTGTTTTGTTTTCCTTTTTAAAGAAATCCTATTGGTTTGGGTTGTTTGGGTTTTTTGAAACAAATAGATTAAAATGTTCTCTACTGGAAGCACAAAAGTTTGTATGTACTATTTAATAAAGGCTAGGCAAAGAGTAGAAAGGCTCACAATGTGTCCTTCCAGTTTCTTACTCCCTCTTTTCTCACATGAAGTGTTGCCACCTTCACAAAGCTGCCTGATTTTTACTTTTTAGTCCATGGTATATATAATGCAGTAATTCCAACAGTTCTTTTTAAGATTGAAAATTAAGTCTGTCATTTGAAAAGCTAGTGGAGCTAGGGCAAATCATGAATTTCTGAAAAAAAAAAAAAAAGTAAAAGAACCAACCAGTTTCCCTAATTGTACTAATAGTTCAGTTATTAATTTAAATGCTAAAATAAACAGTACCAACATGGTGCTTTCAGCCTCTGACTACAGGGGTCTTAGGCAATCCTTGCAGCCTTCTACCCTTCCATTCTTTTACTCACTCCCAGCAGTATTTAAAGTTGTCCTGAATTCCACAGAGAGCTTGTTGACCCCTTAGTTAGCAATTTTTGGTTTTTCCCTTTAGCAGAGTTTCTGTATTGGAAAGTAGCATCTGCTTCTTAGCCTAAGCAGGCCTGTGCTGGGACTTGACTGCAGTCTTTGGGAGCAGCTGTGTGAGAGCCCAGCTCCCACAGCAGTGTGTGGGCTATGGCACTGTCACTGCAGGAGAAAGGGCAGTGGATGGGATGTGGCAGCTGTGTGAGAGCCCAGCTCCCACAGCAGTGTGTGTGCTATGGCACTGTCACTGCAGGAGAAAGGGCAGTGGATGGGATGTGGCAGCTGTGTGAGAGCCCAGCTCCCACAGCAGTGTGTGGGCTATGGCACTGTCACTGCAGGAGAAAGGGCAGTGGATGGGATGTGGCAGCTGTGTGAGAGCCCAGCTCCCACAGCAGTGTGTGGGCTATGGCACTGTCACTGCAGGAGAAAGGGCAGTGGATGGGATGTGGCAGCTGTGTGAGAGCCCAGCTCCCACAGCAGTGTGTGGGCTATGGCACTGTCACTGCAGGAGAAAGGGCAGTGGATGGGATGTGGCAGCTGTGTGAGAGCCCAGCTCCCACAGCAGTGTGTGGGCTATGGCACTGTCACTGCAGGAGAAAGGGCAGTGGATGGGATGTGGCTGAGGAGCAAAGGGTGTGTTTGCAGGCTGCAGCCACGTCGCCTCTCCCTCGGCAGCATGTTTGGTCAGGTATGTTGGCTGTCCTTAGGGATCTTCGCCTCTTCGGAAACCTGATCTTGCTCCTAAAGACATGTTGGCTCCCTGACTTGGAAAAACTCGGGAAAGCTTCAGTGAGCTAGCTTACTAGAATGCTTGACACCAGAAATCCTGCAGGTTGTTACCTTTAATTATGTAGTGAGGGAAGATAATTCAAATTTATACCCCTTGTTTCAAAAACAAACCATGCAAACTGTTCTAAAGGCTTGGTGAGGTGGAGGGAGGAAAGATCTTAGGTCTGAGATCTGCAAGAGTTCTTCAAGAAGCTGTTTGTAATAAAAAGTAAATGTCTGACAGGAGTATTTTAGAGTTCTTCTTCCTGATTAGTTCTGTATGGATTTGTTTGTTTATTTGTGAGAAATAGCTATTGGAATTGTAGCATATATCTGCATACCATGCACAAAACTGGAAACATAGTGAAGAAGATGGTGACCAGCTTTTTGTTAGGGTGACAAGATGTCCCTGTAGGAACTTTGAAGGAGGGACTGAGTAAGAGATCCCATGCCCTGGTAAAGAAATGCAAGAAGCTTGATAGGCACAGACTGAGTCAGGATCATAAGACCTAGGGAAGGTTATGTTTATCTCATTCTGCAGATGTAGGGGTGTGAGTTTGTGGGCTTTATTTATCCTCATGTTCACTTTATATGGCATTTTATGTTGTATGCTACATCGTAAAGTCTGAAGAGGGTAATGCTTCACAAATAATTTGCTCTTTGGACTACAAACATGTGAAGTCATTATTACCCAGTGTTACTGAAACATTTCATTTCACTAATTGATGACATGTCCCTTTTCCTTTTGTAGGCATCCTTGGTTAAAAAGACAGCTATATGCCTGAGTCGTAACACCTTTGGAAATTTGCAGTTTTGCTATCTGTGAGGAGGGATCTGACTTAGCACAGTTTTGTGCTTTAACACAAAATGTTCATTCCTGAGCAGGAAAGAAGTTTGATGCAAGAATGCCATGCTTGTTCTCCCATTCCTGTGCTTTGATCTTCCAGCACAGAGCATCCTCAGTCCCTGTTTTCTATAAGTGGTCTCTGTTGGTAAAGATGCTTGGAGAATTTAGTACCATGTGCTTTTTGAGTTTGGTTTAGTTAGTTTAGTTTCTAGGTCAGTGATTGTGAACATTGCACCTCTCCATGACAAACATACATGCAACCATGGCCGATTCTGGAAGGGGCAAAATTACAAGAAAGATTTCCTCCTGGAGACTGAAATTCACTGGCCAAGTTCACTGGATAAATTCATTAAAGCAAAACTTATGACCTCAAAAAATAGACATGTGCTTGCAAGATACTTGCTTCGCTGTTCTCATCTGGTTGCCGCAGGTTATGCAGGTCAATTTTCGCCGTTGCATCCCGGGTGACTTTGCTACTTTCTCTGCTTTATGGTAGCCAATGGCAACCGGACGCCTCCTGTAGTGACGTTTTGGGAAGACGAGTGCTTCCTACAGCCTGTCCCCTTTTCGGGCTGTGTGAAGATGCACAAGGGCTATGTCAGGGTCCCCTCGGTGCCGTGCCGAACTGCGTTTCCCGTTCGCGCCGAGGCCCCGGGGCGGGCTCTTTGATGCCGGCGCGGAGCCCCGTTTTTGGGGCTGGGACAGGGCGCCGTTCCCGGTGGAACGCCCCCGGACAGTGCCAGCACCCCAGAGGAGTCCGCGGGGCGCCGGACGGACAATCGGGGCGGTGCCGGGACAATCGAGGCGGTGCCGGACAGGCGGGGCGGTGCCGGGACAATCGAGGCGGTGCCGGACAGGCGGGGCGGTGCCAGGACAGGCGGGGCGGTGCCGGGATAGGCGGGGCGGTGCCGGGATAGGCGGGGCAGTGCCGGGACAATCGAGGCGGTGCCGGACAGGCGGGGCGGTGCCGAGACAATCGAGGCGGTGCCGGGACAATCGGGGCGGTGCCGGGACAGGCGGGGCGGTGCCGGACAGGCGGGGCGGTGCCGGACAGGCGGGGCGGTGCCGGGCGCGGGCGGAGCCGCGGTGCGGAAGCGGCGCCGGGCGGGCGCGGGCGCTGCCGGAAGGGGCGGGAGCGCGGGGGCGCTTCCGTCGGGGCCGATCCCGCCGGGGCCGCCTGTGCCTGGCCCGGGCGGCAGCCGGAGCCGCAGGAGCCGCCGTCATGCACGACGCCTTCGAGCATGTGCCGATCCTGGAGAAGCTGCCGCTGCAGATCGACTGCCTGGCGGCCTGGGGTGAGCCGGAGGGGCTGCAGCCCGAGCCGCTCCGCTCCTCCGGCCCGGGCGGCGTTCGTGCGGCTGCCGCGCCCTGCCCTGCCCTGCCCTGCCCTATCCTGCCCTGCCCTATCCTGCCCTGCCCTATCCTGCCCTATCCTGCCCTGCCCTATCCTGCCCTGCCCTATCCTGCCCTGCCCTGCCCTATCCTGCCCTGCGGGGGCAGGGGGCGGCAGCGCCCCGCGGCCCGGCCGGCGGCACCCTGAGTGGCCGCAGCCCTGCCGCCCCTCGGGCCGAGCCGGGCGTGCCGGGGCGCGGGAGCCTCTCCCCGGGTCCCGGCGGTGCCGAGCTCCGCTCCCGGGAGCGCCGGCGGTCGCGGGCCGCGCTGCCTTGTCCTGTCCTGCCCTGCCCTGCCCTGCCCGCCCGGCTGTGGGGGAGGCTGCCGGGGCTCCCGTGGCTGCAACCCTGGACCGCCTGCTTTCTTGCTAAAAAAGCATTCCCGATGTTGTGACTTAAAGTTAATTTGGAGGGCCGGTGGTGTGTTGAAGTCTTAGATTTCGAAGACGTTTGCACGTGTTAGTGGTATATAATTGTGGGTTATATTGTTGGGCATACTTGAGAGTCAAGGTTTTGGTCAGGTGACTGCACCAGCTGTCCTAATGATTAAGCTTGATAAGGCTTTTAAAAGCGGTGACCAGGTGCCATCGGATGGACTACCATCGTGCAAAATCAGCAATTTAAAAAGCTCCACACCCTATGGAATTGTGACCCCGATGAGCTGTTTTGAGAATTATATCCTGAATGATAATACTCCTGTTACATATGGATTGTTTATGGTAGAGTTATGTGCTGGAGAGGATGTGAAGGTAGTTTATTTCTGCATTGCAGCTTTTCTCTTTTTCTCTCTTTGAAAGCATTTATTTTGCTGAACTAGGAAAAAAAACCCTAAATATACAGACTTACAGCACTATGGCTTTTTAAAGAGGATGTGTAACTCTGTCTCTGCAATGTTTCTACCAAGTAGTAGAAGAAAGGTCTTGCAGGAAATAAGATTTTATTAAAATGCAAATTCCTTTGGTGATGAGGAAGTACTAGTTGTAGAAGGAAATATTCATGTATGCTGCTTTCCTGTATGATATTCAATGAGGAAGAAATTCTGTCATATTTCCTGAACCTGTAAAGATTTTATGCATTTTGTATGGTGTAAATGCTGTAAAGAGGATGAGTCTGAAACTGTGCCATAGAATTTGTATATAAAGGCCCTCTTTTATAAATCTTGAATGATTCTTGGTTGTCCAACCAGTCCAAATGTTCCCTGCCACTCTCCTTCCAAACACAGCTGACTATTTCAGAGAGACATTTTAAAAACCTGACTTAAAAAACTAACAAATCCACGTAAACCCGTTGTTTTTCTTTCTGACAGTACTTCCCTTTATGTAGCACGGTTCCTCTCTGAGAGATAATAATGTCTGACGAATAGTTTATTGCCTCTTTTGATGGCACACAAGATGCAATGGTTTGCTTCTTTGTTTCTGTATGAGCTAGTGATGGCCAGGCTGTTTATTCTGTTCTACTGCCTGCTCTTTGGCTATCCTCTCCTAAGAGTTAAAGCTACTTCTGTGCCCTCCCACTGGAGAGGTGATAGGAGACCTGTGTAGTCACTGCAGAAAGTTCTTTTTGGTGTTTGAAGCAAGTTTCCAAGTGTTTTGATAAATGTAACATAGCCCCATAATAGGCACTGTGAAGAAGATTAACTCTTCCACAGGAAAAACCAGCACAGCTGTGAAGGGCAGTACTTGTTGAACTAATTAGACTCTTTTTCTCCTATCTTTGTAGAGGAATGGCTCCTTGTTGGCACGAAACAAGGGCATCTTCTGCTTTACAGGATCAAGAAAGATGTAGGTAAGTTGATTTTAAGAATGGCACAAAAATGTTGATAGTTATTTTTGTTTCCTGCACTTTTAGAGCTGGACAGTTCCTGCACACTTTAACACAAGTGTGATTAATTGCTGATTTTTTTCCTATATAGTGTTGCAAGTATGTAAAGTATGTTTTATTTCAGGTTTCTCTTTGTATAAATTTATAGTAAGTGACTGTAATTTTAATGAATCCAGTGTACAAATTTGTGTAAAAGCAGTGCCATGTGCAAGTTGCCAGTGTTTTGATGTGTGCTTTTAATGACAGACTGGATTAGTGAGAGAGCAAATACATTCAGTAAGTCCATGAGCATCATGGATGGGGAAGAGGGATATATACTAACAAGTTTTGTCAGGTATTTACTCTTTCCCTGCCTCTTTAACAGTCCTAAGTGCTCATAGTCTGTTCAAGGAATGACACAAATAGAACTGTTCTATTTTTGGTTTGGTTAAAATCGATTTTCTCTAAAGATGTTTGTATTTCACATTACCTGCTATTATATAGAAACGGATGTTTTTGAATGCAGTAATATTTTGTAGCATGGCACAGGAAAGTAAACACCAAATGTAAGTTTCCAAGTTCATCAGCTCTTGGAAAGATATGAATTTGTAGCTACTTGGATTCCAGAGATTGAATTCAGCTTGATTTTTCTGAAACTTGTAGGTTGTCTGTCCAATTGGAACATGCTAGTCTTGAGTTGCTAGTGTCTTATCTCACATGGTAAATTTCTCCCCCTTTTTTGCATCAATGCCAGGAGAGGTTATGTCATCAGAAAGTGTCTGTAAGTCTTCCTAAAACTCCTTTTAAACCCTTGTGGTGTAGTGTTTATTCCTTGTCTATATTTCAGTGATGTGCACCCTAGCAATTTAAGTTACTGATATTTGAGTAGTGTGGATAAAATCTTTATGGGTATCTTTGTATCTCTGGGTTTCAAATTACTTAAATGTAATGTTTGTAATGTAAAACTTGGGCGAGGCAGAAATGTAACTAGTGTTGAGGGCCTCAGCTGAGTACAAGAAGTGTAATTTACATTTTCACCTGACTCTGTAGTAGATCCTCTGATGCATTTAGCTGTGATGTAAAAGTTGGCACAGATATGTTTAAGTGTCATTCTTCCAATGTTAAGTGGCCAAGTTTGCTTTCATAATTATTTGTAATTTACTTAGTGTAAGCTACACACAGTCATGAGCAACTTCATGTGTTGAAGTTGGTTTACATATCCTTGTCTATCTTTCTGATAGGTTGCAACAGGTTTGAAGTGACACTAGAGAAATCCAACAAGAACTTCTCAAAGAAGATTCAACAGGTAGGAAATACCATGTCCTTGATGTGGGGACAGTTTTCAGCCAATAAATGAAATATCAGATGTTCATCTGGAATCTCTGCTGTGCTTAACAAAAGCATTTCCCAAAGCTAAAGATTTTTTTTAGAGGTGTAACAGCAAGATGTTTTTGCCCACTCTTCCCATAACAGAATAAGCTTGGTTTGATTGCTAAAGCAGAAACCAAAGAATTGGAACTTGCAGGTTTATTTTTGGCTTTTGTTAGCAGTAGTTGTTCTGACTGAGAATATCTGTAAAAATGATGGTAATACATCAACAGACTGTAATGTGTTATTTGACTCTCACATGATATCCTATAGGAATATAAATGTAATTCCACTTACTTGAAATGTAGAAATAAAGTAGCTGCCAGTCTTGCTGCCTTTTTTTTTTTGAGAATTTGTGCTCAATGATTATATTGATTCCAAGGAAAACACCTTAAAGATTATGGATCCTCTTTCAGGATGCAACACTCTGTGTATGCTTTAGAAGTATTTTTGTATTAGTAACATACCAATGTTACAGCTTTTTCTACCTGCTTAGGTTGCAAATGCTATGTGCCAGCTTGTGAAATGTTACACTGAAAGCCTTTTTTATTGTAACTGAAAAGAGTTGAAATAGCTGAAGGAAGGTTGTGCATGGAAAACTGCCTTGCTGTTCTCATTATTTTGGGATTTTCTTAGACTATCTATAATCAAAACTTATTGAGAGTCTTAGTTCGTTAATGGAGTCACTAACAGCATTCTCCCTTTCAGATCCATGTTGTTTCTCAATTTAAAATTTTGGTCAGTCTATTAGGTAAGTGAAGAAATGTGTTTTATATTTAATGAGTTCTTCTAGATGCAGTTATTTGTCTAAATGTGGCACCGTTTCCACACACCAGCATGGTAGTCTGGTTGTTGAGAAGTCATTGTGTAGAGCTTAGCTTTGCATTTTGCAGAGGAAGCATTAAGCAGCATAGATTGAGAAGCAGCTTTGCCAGCTGGGAGAACAAAGCATTAATGCTGATTTGTGATCAGGAATGAAGTACATGCATGCTCTAAAGTCCTGTGTAAAATATAGTTTGTGTTGGTCCCTGTATGTACACGTATGTGCATGCATGTGTATGTGTGTGCACTGTGTGATAGGCACTAAAACTTCTGACGCAATTTGCTTGATGTATCAAACTTATCATTGATGTCTTGCACCAAATTCACTTTATGCAGATGTGATCTTTTAGTGTCTTGTGGAAGATTTAAGTTCGCTTGGCTTTGGCTTTCTTTGACTTAGGATCTTCTAATGTCTTTTTTTGCTTACTACTTGTTTATTTGTGATCTCCAAGTCCCAACTCTTCCAGCTCCAGTATTATTTCTGCTGCTTGCATCCTCGTGCATACAAAAACAGTACCCTACATTTTCAGCTGTTCATTTCCCACTAATTTCAGGAGCCAGTTCAAAATTATCTTTGTTCATGCAATCTTCCATCTTGAGCTTGCTCTGTTCTGGCCTGCTTGCTGTCCCTTCCACTCCGCCTTCCCCTGCTTGGTTAGCAGTACCTTCCTGTAGTTTTACCAGTGCTGGTGTTAGTCTTCTTTTCTGCATTTATTGTATTTGTATGTACCTTAACATTTTTCAACTTTTGGGAAAATGCTTCTTTTCCTTTCTTGCAGCTCTTAGTTTCACAAGTTCTTTTTTATATAAACATAAAATACAGTAACTTGTTTGAATTAGCAATGACTTTACATGTATGAAATATTAAATAATAATTGGAATTTTGTTTAAAACAGAAAATAACATTTACGTCCATGACCTGTTGACATTTCAACAAATCACCACAATTTCAAAGGCAAAAGGTGCATCTCTCTTCACTTGTGATCTCCAGGTAAGGGGAGGAATACAGCTGCACAGATGTCCTTACTGTTTGTAATAAGGATTCCTTTTTCATGTTGCTGTATGGAGTAGGTTTGTTATTTTCTGTTAGATGAAAATTTCTTGGGTACTAGTACTTTTTAAAACTAATACCTACTGCATTTGTTTAAGGCAACATTTTAAAATTATTTTTCTTACTCTGCTTTACAAGGTGTTTTCCTGTTCTTGTTGTGATTGTAACTTTTGATACAAGACTTCAAAGCATTTTTGTTCTGTACTAACTTTGACTCTTCTTTTTTGAAAGGTCCCCTTAATATAAAAGCCATTTCCTTTGCTTGCATTGCCAATGTACTAGTTCATTGTGGTTTCCTTCTGCAAGCAATTCTATCACTGTGGTTTTTTACATTTTTTTTCTCTTCATTGGCCCAAGGATTCCTAGAGTAGTAGTGGTAGATTCAAGCCCTAAAATGGTTCTGTAAGGTGTAGCAGTCCTCTGTTCATATGCTCTGGTTCATTAAGTGAGTAATTTCTATCAGCCTGCCCATATTGTTCAGACACCTTTTTCATAATCAGAAGAGGTGGTTTAGTGCTCTTCATAATTTTTTCTTTTTGCCCCATGGGAGCTTAGTGTTAAATATTTTCAAGGAAGTACTTGGGGTTTTCTAGACATGAAAACTAATGTCTTTCAAAGCACCTTTACATCTGGTCATTGCAAAGTGGCTTGTTGTTTGTGTGTCCAGGCCCTTAGCTTTCCTAGTATTTCCTGTCAAGAAACTTTTCCAATAGGTTAGAGTATTAGGTTATTAATAGTTTTATCTGTTAGTATAACACATTCTTTGTGTTGTTCCATTTCCTCACCTCTGCTATACTGCATAGACTTCCAGCTATTTATCCTGGTTTCAGGGTTGGACTGATAGCTCTCTACTTATCTTCTATTTGTGTGTGTGTATGCCTTTTGTGCTCTCTTAGTTTTTTTTATTTCCTTGATGTCACAATCCCTGTCAAAGTTAGTTTTTAAGTATCCTGCCACCTCCCCCGTCTCCTTCCTCCCCCTCCTATGCTTCCTTTTTTAGGGAGTGCTCATCTGGCATGGATGAACAAAGCTGCTCTTTGGTGGGCTGCTTTGCTACTAGCAGAGGCTTCTTTTGGCCTTGTCTTACCTTACTTGGTTCTCTGTGAGTGCCTTTGAGTTAGGTGTGTCTGTTTTCACAGCAATCAGATACCGGGGAAGAGGTGCTAAGGATGTGTGTGGCAGTGCGTAAGAAGCTCCAGCTTTATTTCTGGAAGGACAGAGAGTTCCATGAACTCCAGGTGAGTTGTGTTCTTTCTGTAGCCAGGATCTCTCAGCAGGGAGGGTCACTGCTCTTCACTGCTTGCCATGCAGTCCCTGTCACTTGGAAGCACTGCTGACTTTCAGAACATTGATGGTTGGTTCTGCAGAGATTTAACAAGGGAACAGTAGAGAGAAGTGAAAGTACATGTTTGAAATCACAGTTAATGGCATTAGTACAGTTTCATAAGTTAAAGTAAGGGCTTTGTCCTGTATTTTAATGTTCTGGTTGTAGTACACTTTTAAGTACTTGACTTTTAAGTCAGTGAAATGTATGAGCATGCATACCTTGCAAAAACATTATGGAAGTGGGTGCACTTCTACTCTTAAGTTTTTCAAGCATGTCACTAAGTCAGAAGAAAGTTTCTGACAAGTGTAGAGAGCTGCAGTTGTGAATACTGGAATGAGAAAAAAATTGAAATGGGTAGAGGCTTTTTCAGCTACAATGCTCTACTAGAAAATTTTCTACTAGAAAATTCTCAGCTAGCTCAGGGCACACCTCTTTACTGTACATGAGTCTAGCCTTTTTGCTGGATACTGCCATTCCTTGAGCAGTAGATGCTGGGCACAAGTGGTGGGGAATATGGTGTTGACAAGAGAGCAGCCTGTTACACTCTGTGTTGCCAGATTTGACTTTTGCTTTTCATTCATAACAACCAGTTTAACCTGTTTTCCTCAGGGAGACTTCAGCGTACCTGATGTACCGAAGTCCATGGCCTGGTGTGAAAACTCCATCTGTGTAGGCTTCAAGAGGGACTATTACCTGATCCGGGTGAGACGGGGCTGTGTAATAGTGTTTTGAAAGATTTGGGTAACAGTAGAGACTATGGAGGCTGCTCCTGTGCTCAGGAATTTAGCTAACAGATTTATGAAAAACAGCATCTGGTACTTCTGCTATTTGTGGCTTTGGAAAGGGCAGTCTAAGCCTGTCCTTTTAAATGGATATTTGTCAGGAAGTGATCTTCTGTTTGTCGCTGTTGAGACCAGTGTTTGCAGCTCTTGCAGAAAAAAGGAATTGGAGAAGATACATTTTGTTTTGACAGCAGTCTGTGTAAGCTCACTTTGCATTTTATTTAATGTATTAAGAAATGAGATTAGCTCTAAAAGGACAAAGAGACCAAGAATAACTCATCTGGCATACAGTGAAGCTTACCCATTCTTCAATTTTTCATTCTCTAGCTGAACTGTAATTGTTTGAAAGCCTCTGAACTTACTGGTAATTTAATATTACAGTTTCCACTTAGACTTCATTTGCAGCTATAGTTTATTTTTTTTCTGCCTTTACAATTGGCTTCTGCAGATATTATAGGAAAAGAAGATGAAGATGGGGTGCACCACACAGGTAGTCAAAAGGAAAACCGCACAATTTTTACAATCAATTGAAACTGATGCTGCTCACAAAAGAAGGGGTGCCTTTCTGCAGTGCTCTCCTAGCTGTTGATTCCTGCTATTCTAGTGATAGGACTAGCTGTGCAGCTGCTCAGGCAAGCAGGGTGGAGACCAACTGTCCAAGTGTTTACTATGGGTTGGCTTTGGTGCTTGACTAACCTGTTCTTCACTAAATAGACAGGAAAAGTACTCATGTTTTTATGGTGGTGTTTTCTGGTGACTAGCTGTTGATTTATCAAATGCTTGAGCTGTAATGCAAGGGAAGCAGCAGAAATCTGTGGCTGAAGTTGAAGAAGGAGTCTCTGTTTCGGTTGTTATAGCAGCTCATGAATTTTTTGTGTGAGTTCAGTTCCCACTATAGCATGTGGCCAAAATAATGAGTGGTTAGGGCAGGGGAAGATGCCTAGGCAGGTTTCTAGGCTTTTAGTTAGTTGTTTTTTTATGTGGCAGTGCTCACTCATGCCAGAATAAAACAGTATTAAAAGTTTTGGCCTCAATGAAGGGTTTGGACACTTTAGCTGATTATGCTGCTGTGCTATAATACATTTGATAAACTGGTGTGAATGATGTGCTCAGCTACTATGATCATCTCAGACATATAAGTAATAATTTTTTATTTCAGAATGATGTATAAGCAGGATGAATTATGATATGCAAGAACTCTTTAAATTTGCACTTGTCCTGTTAGTGATTAACCTGGGCTGCAAAATCCCTCTAGGGGTTTTTGCTTTAGTCTTATGTAGCTTGGAAGAAAAGGATTATTGTGCAAAACACTTTTTTTTTAAATGTTCTTTATTATCCTAGGTGGATGGAAAAGGATCCATCAAAGAACTGTTTCCCACAGGGAAGCAGCTGGAACCATTGGTAGCTCCTGTAGCAGATGGAAAAGTTGCAGTTGGCCAAGATGATCTAACAGTTGTGCTTAATGAAGAAGGGGTCTGTACTCAGAAATGTGCCTTGAATTGGACAGATATTCCTATAGCCATGGGTGAGAAGTAGCAGTTTGTTTTTGGTTTTGTTTAAATATACTTCTTTACTCTCGTGTACGTGATAAAATCATTATGTTCACAGCGTTTTGAAAACAGCTGGATTTGGAGTGTGACAGTTTCTACACTATTCTGAATTGTACTCTAGAGAAGGTTTTGCATGCTTGTCTTTGCTTCTTAGCCTTCTTTGCTTGTGGTCTGTGGGCCTCTCTCCTCATAAAATAGGTGTATTCAATATCTTTTATACAGGGACAAGGTCTGAAATGGAAGGTATTGTGTTAAAGCACTCTAGGTCTGGGTGCCTCAGAATTTTCTTATGATGAAGGATGAGCAAAAGGCTTGGTAGTAGTCAGTTAGCAAATTGCTGTCAGTGTCAGGTGCTGAGTTTTTTCTTGAATATGTAAAAAGGGCACATTTCAGGGGGATAAACAATTGAAGAGAAGCCTTAAGTCACAGCTTGTTTTAAGTAATGCTTGAGAACAATCAACTTAAATGTTTCTCTTGTTTCATGAACAGAACACCAGCCTCCCTACATCATTGCTGTTCTGCCAAGGTACGTGGAGATCCGCACTTTTGAACCCCGGCTGCTGGTGCAGAGCATCGAGCTGCAGAGGCCACGCTTCATCACCTCTGGAGGGTATTGATGTAACTCTCTGTCACTGTTGTCAGGCTGGCAGGCTGCATGTAGCATGCTGGAAAACTGGGAGAAGAGCAGCTTTTCTGGCTCTCACCTTAAGATGTAGCACTGAAGCAGACTGGTGGGTTTTTGTGGAGATTGGGGGAGGCCATACCTTAAGGAGGAAAGGATAGAGTTGAGGGTCTCTAAGAATTCGTGACACTGGAGATACAGTCTTCTTTCTGCTTTGCAGTAATGCTCCACTTGCTCTTGGATTGATCTATGTTTGTGTTATTGGATTTGGATTCTTTTAAGATAGGGTATTGCTGCTTTCGGAGCACTGAAACATAATAATTGACATTTTTTGTCTTGTTTACAGCACAAACATTATCTATGTGGCAAGTAATCACTTTGTTTGGAGGCTCATTCCGGTGTCCATAGCCACACAGATCCAGCAGCTTCTGCAGGACAAACAGTTTGAGTTGGCTTTGCAGTTGGCAGTAAGTACTCAAAAACTTGAGTTTGCAGTGGATGCAATTGTGCAAAAGTGCACAAAGGGATGTTTGCCATCTGCTTAACTGTGGTGAGTCCACTAATCAGTCAGTATAACCTCCCAGCTGTCCACTTTGCACAAACTGGTAAACTTTTTTAACTGAAGTTTTAGTTTTGTGCTGCCTTTATTCCATATTGATCTATTGTGGTGTAGATTTTGAGAAATAATCTTGTACGTGAAAGATTATCTCTCTTAGCTGTTTATTGGTTACCTTCTTTTAGAATTTGAAATAATTTGGGCTTCAGAGTTTTCAGGCAGCTTGTAAACAGTGTATTTTGGAGTTCTGAGTTTTGTCATGTGACCATTTTTGGGAAGTATTACTCCTGAAACAGTAATTTGTTAGAGATGCTGATGCAGTATATTTAATTATACTGCTGTTACCATGTTAGGATTTTTTGGTTTCTGGAAACTCCCCTTAATTGCATTTTGAATTGATGACTTGAAAAAAAATTTGAAAACGCAATTGAGTGAAGAGTCATTTGCTGTGATGGAGCAGGTATAGAGGTAACCAGAGGTAGCTTTAAGACCTTGCAGGTTATCTCAGTGACACAATAAGCATAGACAGGCGCCAGCAGTGTTCACTTTGAGAGATTCTTTTTTCTTCCTACTTTCTCCACAGGATAATGCTCCTGTTCTCTGGGGTGTTTCTCTCTTCTATACGAGGCACGAGACTTTTTAATGTTTGTTAATTTGTATGCAGGAAATGAAAGATGATTCAGATAGTGAGAAGCGACAGCAAATTCACCACATAAAGAATCTCTTTGCCTTCAACCTTTTCTGCCAGAAGCGTTTTGATGAGTCCATGCAAGTCTTTGCCAAGCTTGGTACAGGTAAATGCTTGGGTTGGCATTGAATCGCTTAAGGTAGGAGGAATGAAGTCAAGCTTACTGGCTATTTTATAGGGGTTTTTGTTTGTTTTCTGTTTTGCTTTAGTTCAAAACAGTGCTACCTTGTGCAGATCAGTCTGCTGTGAACATCAAATAGCCTGGGCAGCTATTTAGTTATTTTTTTTGTGGAGCTGGTGATTAATTACTTAATTACTTAATTAACTACACAATTAAGTACAACTGAATACTTAATAAACTACACTTAGTAAATGAAGTTAAATCTGGAGTTTATCCTTTTTACAGAATATCTTTGTATTCTAGGGCATTTAAAGCATGCACAGCATGTGCACAGACCCTTTGAAGTTGGATGTTTCAGCAGCTGCTAAAAGCCTACTTGTAGCTTGGACTGAAAAATAAGGAACATCTGTAGATTTGCAAAATCATTGGACTCAGATGAGAACTCTTAACCCTTGGTTTAGTCAGGATGCTGAAAACAATAAGCTTTCCTGTGCTTTTGGAAGTCACAGTAGTCTCTGATGCTAGGTCATGCTAGGGCTATTGGAAGAATGCTTGAAGACTGAACTGTACTGTAGAATAGTGCTTAAGACTGAGATTCTTTTTACTGGTGACAGAATTCTCATGTGCATTTAAACCTATAGTTTATTTTCATGATGCATAATATTTACTTTGGAAAACTACAGTGAAAGACAAGGGCTGAGAGCTCAAGGTATTTTGAGCTTGAATTAGAGGATAGTAATTTTGAATTTGCTTAAACTCTGTGAAAACAGGTGTGTGTTAGTTACAGATGTTACTATTTAGTTCTTGTTTCAAAAGTGCAGGAAATCTTCTCTTAAAACATTGCTTGTTCCTAGAAATCCTGTCTTACTGTCAGAGAGGTTAATGCTAGGAATCTGCAAAAAGAGCAGTAAGGTTGTAATTATGGCTTGTCCTCCAAGTGTGCCAAGTGCACAGCTTGGAAGTTCCTGTGCTTGGACTCTGAAACACATTTTGCTCTTGCTTCTTTGGTGTTGTTTTAGCTTCTTTTCTGTAATGAGCAAATTGTATTTAGGCTCTAGAACCTTGTGGATGTACAAGTAGACTGCAGACTGCTCTGTTAGAAAGATAAGCTTGCTCTAAGTTTGCAAAAATATGAATGGTTACTAATACCAGTTATTTTTTGCATAGATCCCACTCATGTGATGGGTCTGTATCCTGACCTCCTGCCCACAGATTACAGGAAACAGCTACAGTATCCCAACCCCCTGCCAGGGCTCTCTGGGGCAGAGCTGGAGAAGGCACATTTAGCTCTGATAGACTACCTAACTCAAGTGAGTGCTCCTCTACCTGGTTTTAGAGCAGGCTTATTCAGTTCTAGCATGCTTTGTTAACTTCGATGTGCTGGAAGCAGTACACCTAGTGCAGCTCTGTCCTGCTAGCATTAATGGGCTGTCTTCATGGCTGGAAAATATGGCAGCAGCTCCTGAGTGAGCAGGGGAAGTGGAACACATGAGATACCTCACAGATACATGGAAAACATCACATGTGATTGGACAGAATTTCCTTATGGAGTGGATCTGACTACAAATCCAGTATTTTATTTCTAGAATCCTTTGGAAGAGAACTTGAGCACTTCATTTTTTTTTTGTTCAATGATTATTATTAAGGGCACTCTGTCCAGGAGGTAGGTTGAGGGCATGCAGTGAAAGGTGGAATGGGAATTAATGGGCCTTGCAAGTTCCTGCCCTCTTTATTTTGTCATAACTGGAACCTGAATTGTTTGGTTGCCATCCTTAGTAGAGTAAAAGGAAGCTTGTGCCTGAAGGAGGACAGGTTTTATGCTTAGTAGTGTGAAATCTAAATTGTTTTCCAAATGTTTCCTGACTTCTCTAAAATGTCTGTTCAGGTTAACAGAATTTCCTTCTGACAATTTTCTCAAGACTCTGGACATTTTGCAAAATTATAAATGTGCAAAACAAATATATACACCTGAATATGGTTGTAAAATTTCTGTTGATTAGTTAGTGACAATAAAATTTTTTGTGAAACAGTTGATTAAAGCAAGTAATTAAATTGGCTTAATTTAGTCTTTGTAGTTGGTGGATTATATATGCTGAAGTGAGATGTAGAAATCCATTGCCTTTTCCTGTTAAAATTTCATTTGATGTCCTGCAGAAAAGGAGTCAGCTAGTGAAGAAGCTAAATGATTCTGATCATCAGTCCAGTACCTCACCCCTCATGGAAGGAACACCCACCATCAAATCCAAAAAGAAGCTGCTACAAATCATTGATACCACCCTGTTAAAGTGCTACCTGCACGTGAGTTTCTGTCTGACCTAAAGGCTTTGCCATGCAAGCTCTTTTGGAATTTCAGACTGAAACATTTAAGGAGGAGGATAAGGAGCTACTTCAGAAATGCTCATACAACTGTCTGTCTTTGGTCTAAAAATAATGTGTAAAATCTGAGTGTTACCTGTTTCCTCACGGGTCAGGAAGCAGTTTCAGGGAACGAGGCAGATGTGTCTGTTGCTGGTTGCTGCTTCTGTCAAAAGAAAGTGGCTGTGGCTGTGTATTTTGAAGGTCTAATGAATGCTTATATTGCCTTATATTATTAAACACAGGAAAGTATGGTCGTGGGTGTTTTGATGTTTTTCAAAGCCTGATCTGTGTTGTTGAAGGGGAGTAGCTTTGTGTTGTTTTCTTTCTGTCCTCTAAATTATGAAAATTAACATGGACCTTACTGTAAGATATTAAACTGTCATTTCTTATTTTTCTTATGCTGTTAGGCTTCCTTCTTCCCCTGCCCCCACTTCCAGCTTGTGTTTTGTACTATACACTTAGAAGGTGCACTTCCAGTGAAGTTTAAGTGCTCCCTTTTTGCTTGCAGACAAATGTAGCACTGGTGGCACCGCTGCTACGTCTGGAGAACAATCACTGCCATATTGAGGAGAGTGAGCATGTACTAAAGAAGGCACACAAGTATAGTGAGCTGATAATACTGTATGAGAAAAAAGGTCTCCATGAGAAAGGTAATTATGAGGTTGGGAGAGGAGAAGGAGTAGAAGCGTGTGTTCTTGGTACCATGTTTTGACTTCAGTGAGCAGGCAGTATTCTGAAGAGGCTGTTTAATTGCTGTCTTGTGATTAAATCTTTGTTCCTATTACAATTTGGTCCTGTATTTTCAAAACAAAACTTTGTTTTGTCTTCAGTAGCATAACAGGGAAAAATGCACTTTTTTGTGGTTCATGTTGGAACTAGCATTTACAAAGGAATTCTTTTCTTTTGGAAGCGTTACAGGTACTAGTGGATCAGTCAAAGAAAGCCAACTCGCCTTTGAAGGGTCATGAGAGGACAGTGCAATATTTGCAGCATTTGGGTGAGTATGAAGAAGAGCAGTATTTCTGTGAGGTTTTTATTCTTGTTTGGCTTAGTAGTTATTCTGCTGTTTGGCAGCTTTCTGGAAATTTTCAAGCTGAAAGGGTATCCTTATTATCTTGTTTGGTTTCTTGTATAATGCAACCTTCAAGTATTAGCTCAAGGCATTCAAGTTTCATTGAAATTTAAATATCTTATTGGAAAACATTGCTTATTTCTGATTAAAATATCCACTGGGAGAAGATAGGCCATAGTAATTTGAATTTTCTTCCAGTGATGAAGAGTGATGTAGAAAATCTACTTTAGTCTATTATTTTCTATCAATTCCTGGGCATTTAATGCAATATTCTTGGCTAGTTCTCAAGTAATTACAAATTCCTCCAGGCATGTAGTCTGGTCTTTTAAGTCATCAGGTATGTATTACTGATGGCTAATACTTAATACTTGCCTTGTGTCAATAGGGTAAGCACTGGTTTATTACATCAAAGCAAGTATTAATTGTGTGATTGGCCATCAACAATACGCTTTATCAGTGTGCAGGAGAATTATGTATTTATATATAAATATAAATTGGGTTGGGAGATGGTTTTCTGAGTTGCATTATTCTTTCATCTTTTAAAATAGTATTATGCAGAACCGTTTCCTATTATAGCTCATGTTTAGATTAAGGATTTGTTGCTGAGGAAGTGTAGAAATTCCCTGCCTGTGGGAATCCCCATGCAGATGAATGTTATGTTAAGTGCTGAGGGAGCCAGTTGTTCTGTTTTGTGGAGAAGTGTGGTGTTTTCCTTTTAGTATACTGATCAATAAGCTTTGGTAGTTATTTAATGAGCTCCTCCTGACATTTTCACTGTTTTGAGTAGATTTTAACTTCATGTTTGATTTGCTGGCAGTACACCGGCAGAGGAGGAGGAAGGGGGGGAGGTGCCCAGTGGTGGGAGTTGGAGGTCTGGGCAGAGATCCCTGCCAGCTGGGGAATTTGAGACTTTTAACCCCTTCTTGGATGATGAAAGCTTTGTGAAATATTCCTCCTCCTTGATCTGAAAGAGAAAAGATGGCCTGGGAGTGAGAGGTCAGAAGAAGATGTGGAAATGAATTATAGTGTGGGAGGAGATGATGGAGTGGCCTTGGCTGGACTTTCTTGTGTAGCCATAGACTGAACCAAATTCTGCAACAGAGACTGCATTTTTAGGGGAATGCAGTGGTGAGCCAAGAGACCTGCTTCAGCAGCTGAGAGTGACAGGAGTGGAGTGAACAGAGAAAAGTTGAGGAGGGTGTGCTGATGCCCTCTGTCTTCAGAGAAAAAGAAGAGAAGATCTCTGTTCTTGGACCCTTGGCCCCAGGGAAAAGTGCGGGGGGAGTGTGGTCCCAAAATGAGAAACTGAACTGTTGTTTTTCTTTGGTCCTTGGCAAGGCATCCTTGAAAAGAAATCCTATGAGCAGTCTGTCCATGTAATGTGGTGAGAGCACTGTGACATGGAAAGGAGAGTGTCACCATGGCAGATTTTCTACGGGCGGTGCCATGTGTGACATGGAAACACCAGAGGTCGCAGCTGTGTTTCCTGGGGGTCTATGGCACAAGAGAGACTTCTCTCTCCTTTGAGGGGCTGAGTATTGGTTATCTGAAGGGTGGCAACTTGATCAGGAATCCCGGGTGGTGTCTCACTGTGGTTTGTTGGAAATTGGGGAGGGGGGGGAGGAGTGTTTTGGAGGGTCTTCATCCTGGATTTAGTGTGTGTGTCTTTTATAGTAGAAGTAGCTTAATAAAGTTTTTTTTTCCCTTTATTTCTAAGCTTGGGCCTGCTCTGCTCTGTTCCTGATCGCATCTCACAGCATTTATTTGGGATGGTGCATTTTCATGGTAGCGCTGGCATTGCGCCAGCATCAAACCATGACAGAGGCTAGCATGCCCTGTAGAATCAGAAAGTTAATAGAGTTCAGCAAATTTCAGACCCACAAGTTTATTGCCATTTGCCAAGTCATACTTTTGTTACTGAAACTTTGAGATTGGCTCTCCTGGGAACTACTCCAATTGTTTTACTTCCCAGTGCACATCATCTGCATTTTTGAATTTATTTTTTAAGTTCTGCTGATATGAAGATGCTGCTTGTTTTAAATATTGTGGGATGGAGAAAAACAAACAATGACTGCCTTTTTATAGGGTTGCTTGAAGTTTGTTTCCTGTCTAGTTGTGTTATGTTGTTAGGGTAGTGAATGCCTCAGTGATTCTGAGCAGGAGGGTGAGGGGAAAGTCATGTTTTCCTAGCATGTTTTATTAGTATTGTGAACCAAAGTGTCCAAACTATAGTATTCTTTTTAAAGCGGCAAGTCCTACATTTTGCTAAAAGCTGAGAAGCTGTTACCTGTCATGTAGTTTCTATGCCAGTTACTTCAGTACTATGATGCTTTACTACTTGTTATAAACTCTTTGACCATTTGCTGTAGAAGTCATTGGACTGACAGGTTGGAAATGGACTGAAGGAAGTTACATAAGTGAAAAGGTCTCTGCCTCTCTACACTAATTAAAACAAGTTGAAAGGGAAGACTTTTGGAATGTGATTAAGGCAATCTTGGTTTTGGGCTGAATTCTTTACATTTGGTGACACTTAGTATTTGAGTTAATTTTTGTTTCTGTTTCCAGTCATGTTTGTGAAGCAATGAAATTGTAGCTTTGGAATGAGTGATTTTCTTGACTTGAGCAACAACTGGATTCTTCATGTAAATTAAGCTTTGCTGGCTCTGAAAGCATCTGCTTGTGTTGTGAATACATAAATATTTAGGATTTTAACATTGAGCACTGCTGCTTTTTGTATTCCAGGCACAGAGAACTTGCACTTGGTATTTTCCTACTCTGTCTGGGTGCTGAGAGATTTTCCTGAAGATGGACTGAAGGTTAGTGTGGTTGAAAGAATGTTGTTGACATTCTTAGTGCAGTATATGGAATTGGGATAACTCATTGTAAGAAGCTCATTAACGCTAAACCAAATTAAATACATAATTTGTATTTTCTGGGTTCAGTACTAATGTTAGCAGTAGATAAAGCAGGTCAATCTTTCACTTTTTCTTATGCTTTTCCATTCTTGGAACACTTTATATTATAATAAATAGCTAGCTACCTTTGATAGAACATTTCATGTTATTGATGCCACACTTTTGCACAAGAGCCTAATTGAGTATTTAAATGTCAAGTGTTGATTTGCTTATAAATCCTGTGTATTCGGGATGTGTTGAGCTTTGTAAGAGAAGAGTGTTCACTAGGGCAGAAGTGGGGATGCTTATTAGTCTTTTCAGATGTGAAATAACTTCCCAGTGCCTGAATAAGCTGCTCAGATTTTTTTTTATTATACTTTGTGTGCTTACTCTTTGGACACATGATGATATGCTGGGCTTCAGAGCCTCAGAGAAAAATCTACTGTGGCACTTAAAAAAGGAAAATCACCAATCTGAATAAAATTTTATTTAACAGATATTTACCGAAGACCTCCCTGAAGTGGAAGCTTTGCCACGAGACAAAGTGCTCAGTTTCTTGATAGAAAATTTTAAAAGCCTGACTATTCCTTACCTGGTAAGAACTCAATCTTTACTAGTGCATTTTACCTTCAAGTACAAAATGTTACCTGTAAGATCTTAGTTCTCCAGGAGTTGGAGCCTGATGCTGTCTCACAGAGTGTTAGCTGTGCTGTAAGTTGTGCAAAGAAAGCATAATTAAGGTACACTAAATCCTGAAGTCAAGCTTGGTAAAGGCAAGCGTTGAACTGCTCCTTATAAAGAATTACTTCCCAGTGGAAGTGTCTACAGCTGAGCCTTAACATGTATTTACAGGAACACATCATTCATGTCTGGGAAGAAACTGGTGCAGACTTCCACAACTGTCTGATCCAGCTGTACTGTGAGAAAGTGCAGGGCTTAATGAAAGAATATCTCAGTTCTTTCCCTGCAGGTATGTCTAGCCTTTTCTGGTGGGAGAACCGGGGTATGGGAGAGCACAGGGGAGCCTTCGTAATCCATGTTGTAATCTTTCCCTGTTAAGATCCAGCATAAGATACCTAAGTGATGGAGGGAACTGGAAACTTGTGGGTTTGTAGGACAGTCTAGTTTATTGCCTCTCAAGAGATCCTTCAAGGGACCAAGCAATACTTTGTTCATAATTAAGTCAAATGGCAGCTACTGCTCCCTGACTTCTGCATGTTAAGGGTAGGGGGAAGGGTTTTGAATAACTTGAGCATTGCTTTAACCAGCCATGTGATTTGTTTTTAGGAGCTGAAGTTAGTTTGGCAGGTAAATGACAGCCCCAACCCATGAAACAGTTCTATCACCATTTAGTTCCCCTTCATAATGATTTGTTTATCTTCTAGTACAGACTGGTGTAGTGAGATGGTTGAAATAATTAAGCTAATGTTGTTTTCTTTCATATAGATAGAGCTCCAGTGCCTGCTGGGGAGGAAGGAGGAGACTTGGGGGATTACCGGAAAAAGCTGCTTCTTTTTCTGGAGAAGTCTAGCTGGTATGAGCCTAGTCGACTTATTAGTGACTTCCCCTTTGATGGTAAGTTCTGTTTCTATAGGTTAACTAAACCCTAGCTTATTGCATTGTACAGCAAAACTTCCTCACTTATCATAGAATCATGGTAGCTAGAAATAGAGAAGATGACTTTATCTGTAGTTGTAGGCCACTGGTGTGTATACTGACTCTGTTTTTGCTGGCACAATTGGGTTTACCAGTTTCTGCAGTATTCCTGCAACTGTTTACCTAAGACTTTGTGGCATCTCCCATCTATTTAGCCTAACTTTGTGATGACCCTGAATTGCTCAACAGATCTGAAGGTTATTGTTTCTTAAGGTGACTTAAGAATTCATAAAAGGTTTCTGAGACTGGAGTGAAATATAGCCTTACAGTGTCAGTGTAACTTGTACTGTAGCCTGAGCACAGATTAATACTTCCTTCTGTTAGTCTGGTCACTAATTTTGTCATTTCTCTGTGTAGCTGTTGATTTAATCCTTCATGCTATCACTAGGTCTCCTAGAAGAACGTGCTCTGCTCTTGGGTCGAATGGGGAAACATGAGCAAGCTCTGTTTATTTATGTTCATATTTTGAAGGACACCAACATGGCTGAAAAGTAAGGATTTTTTTATTTTATATTCTTTGCATTTTTGCAAGACTTATTTTGCTGACAGCTGTGTGGATAGGATGTGTAGTGAAATGTTGCTATATGTGGAGCATGAGCATTGTAAGTCTTCAGGATCTCCTGTGTTTTCACATTTTACTGACCTTGAAGCTCTTTTGGGTGTCTGTTTATTACACATGCTGCTACTGTCCCCTTGAGGTTTGCCTTTTCATGCTCTTCTGTAATTGTGCTTCAGAGCAATATGACCATCATCAATGACCTCTCCTTAGTCTGTGATCTTGTGTCTTGTTTTGCTTTCTTTCTGTTTGGAGAGGTGTTCCCTAGCCCACGTTAAAAAGAATCCTCGTTAGTGAAGATACAGCATTTTTCTACATGTTTTGTGCCAGGGAACCTCCTGAGTGAATCAGAAGTACTCAGGTAAAAATAGAATTACCCAACACTGGCAGGTTTATCTGAACACTGGGACCTGTTCAACATAGTTGCTCTTAAAGCTATTTTCAGCAAATGCTTGCTAGAAGGCATTCATCCCTGCTATGCAGTGTACACTAATGAACAGCTTATTTTTGTGATTCAGATACACTAATTAGATATATGTATACACATAGGGTTTTATGCTGTGATGTGTTGATTGGGGATATCTTTTTCCCCCCTTTTTCTTACACAGCTAAATTCAATTTGGCTTCTGCATTAAGACTTTTTAAGTTGATTGGAAGAGGGAGACTAGCACAAAACTTTGCTTCTCTCGGCATTGTAATGCAGAGGAAATGGTGTAATCCTGCTGTGCAGTTTGATGAATTGATCTGAATCAGATGTACAGTCACTTAACTTGGATGACTTCAGTAGTAATCAAATGTTAATTTCTGTAAACTGATTCTTAGTGTCCTGTAACTCTTTCTGTATTTGCCTTAATTCTTCTCTGTTGATTCTTCTAGCTACTGCCATAAACATTATGACAGAAACAAAGATGGCAGTAAAGATGTAAGTAGCTTCTTGTTCAGTAAGGAAGTAGAACTCTATTCATACCTTGTTCAAGACTTGAAAGTTCTTGCTCTGTATAGACTTTTTCAGGGTTTGTCTAGTGTATGGGAACCTATGTATAATCTATTGGAATTTAGGAATTCCTAGGTGATTGTGGGTGTTTTTTGTTGAGAATGTTACTGTATCATTGGATTTGAGCCTACATAAAGAGCTCTTTAAATTAGCAGTGCAGAATTTTGGATGGCATGGGTATAACTTAGTACTATTGCTGGGTTTTATCATCACTGTCAGCTGTGGGTACATGCAGCAGTTTTAGAACTTCCCTTGTGTGTGCTACAGGTGTATCTGTCCCTGCTGCGGATGTATCTCTCCCCACCCAGTGTTCATTGCCTGGGACCCATCAAGATGGAGGTGCTGGAGCCTCAAGCCAATCTGCAGGCTGCTCTGCAGGTTTTGGAACTGCACCACAGCAAACTGGATACCACTAAGGTAAGTCAGACCTGTAAGTACTCAGTCTGTGCTGTTGGCAGGAGACTAGAGAAGGACTGGAGTAGGCAAGTGAATTGAATGTGTCAATCTAAATGTGTCAGTTTCTATTCTATTTGAGTCTCTATTCCTTTTTAACTTTTTCTAACTTTGTTCCAGGCAATAAACCTACTCCCAGCAAATACACAGATTAGTGAGATTCGCATCTTCTTAGAGAAGGTACTTGAAGAAAATGCTCAGAAGAAAAGATTTAATCAAGTGCTCAAAAACCTTCTCCATGCAGAGTTTCTGAGGGTAAGCATCCACCACCTGTTACTTATTGAAATAATGTTTTACAATACATTCAATATTGAAATTTACTGTTTCTTATAGGGGATGGGTGTCCTCTAGGTGGTGCTGCAATGCACCTGAAATTAAACGGGAACCATGTAGCTTGAACGTCCTTTTTGCAGGAGATGGTGTGTACATTCATTTTAGTTTGGATGAGGTGTTTGTCTTTGCTCACTGTGCTGCGGTATGCACTGCAGAATCATCTCAGACAACTTGGACTGGATTTCTTTCAAGTGAAGTGAATCTGGGGAAGCAGTTCAATTGTTCACTGTAACACCCCTTTGGTGGTTGAATGCCTTAGGCTGTGGACCAAGGTGAAAGCAAAACCCTGTGATTCATACAGTGTGGGTTTTGGGCGTTCAGTACCACCTGCTCTGCTCCACAGAGCAGCTTCTTCTGTGCTGTACAATTTGGCAATGTAGGTACAGCTACTGACAGTTGTGATGGTTTGCAGTTTTGTCAGACCAAGGCATGGCATTGCTTTCTGAGCAATTTGGGTTCTTTATCCTTCTTTAGGTCCAGGAGGAGCGGATCTTGCATCAGCAAGTAAAGTGCATAATTACAGAGGAGAAGGTGTGCACTGTTTGTAAAAAGAAGATAGGTAACAGGTGAGAGAGCTGGGTAAACTGAATCAAATATTAATCTGGTACACTTAAACTAAGAATGTTGGAAAACTGAATGTATGTATAGCCAGAGAGAATAGCAGTATTAGGGAGCTGTTTGAAGGGTGTTTGAAATACAATTCACATTAATTAGCTGGATGGTTAGGAATACTTTAAAGCTTTGGTCAGTGAATTTGCTGCAAGAGTTTAATCTTCCTTTCAACAAAGGAGTTGTTGAACCCTTTCAGAAACTCCCAAGAGTTTTTTTTTTCATAACTCTAGAAGGCATGAAATTGGTCATCATACTGAATTTTGAAAACTTTGTAAGAGCACTGCCTTTCCAAGAACCTACTTCTTAACTAGAATTGAGGAGGTTGATATAAAGGATTTTCCGCTGAGATGCATGTGTAGTTTTCTATATCTGATGGCTTTATGGCTCTTTGACTGATTTATATTTTGTAGCCTACATGCAATAGGATGTTTAAAAGTAGAACTAATTTGCTTGATGATTTGGATGCCAGTGACCCCGAGATGAGCTCAGTTGCTTAGGGCATGGTGCTGATAACACCAGGGTTGTGATTTCAATCTCTGTACTGGCCATTTACTTAAGAGTTGGACTCTTATCCTTGTGGGTCCCTTCCAGCTCAGAATATTCTGTGAATCTGTGAACTTTTCTTCTATCATTCCTAGTAGCTAAATTAGGTTTAATATAGAATGCAAACTTTATTTGCACTTGGTTTTTTTTTTCTTTCAGCTGGAGGGAAATTCTACATTATTTTCTCCTTGATGGTAGCCCTTCTGAGATACCCGTAGCATTAACAATGAAAAGGAAAGGTTCTTTTCCCAAAACATTTTCATAAACATCAGTCTAAATATTGCTACACATATTAAATTTTTTGCTCTTAACATGCAGCATGTAGCATCAGAATTGAAATTTGCATATGCAATATTGTTTTGGTTGTCTAGAATTTTTATAGTGCTGTTAAGTTTAGCAAGGTTTTGAAGGGCAAGCATGTCCCCTAGTCTTCAACTTGTTACCAGTGACTTCTAAGTAAAGTGTGCCTGTAGAAATGAAAATAGATTTTAAAAACCTCTAAGCAAACTTCTTAGAATATCCATAGGTTTATTTTTTCTGTTTTCTCTTTAATATGTTAAAGAGAAAGGCTATAGTTTAAAAAAGTGTCACTATCGTGTGTCTCTCTGATTCTGCCCAGCTTGGATGCTCTTGTTTGAATATTGAAAACTGTTTGTCTTGGCAGCTGATGTTTGTGTTTTGTTCTCTTTACAGTGCATTTGCTCGATACCCTAATGCAATAGTCGTGCATTATTTCTGCTCCAAAGAAGTCAACACACTGGACACCTGACCTTGTCATGGTCAATATTCTCAGCACTCGTATGAAATTCAGTACTGATGACTAAAGAAGTTGATGTGTCTGAGATTTTTGAGGCTTGTTGCTAGGTTCTCTTACACTGGGTAGAAATAATTTGTATCTGTGGACTGACTGTACCTACCCAGCAATATTGATTTACTAGAAAATGACTTTAACTATGTTGTTACAATGCTGACAACTACACTGAACCTCTCAGTCCTCAGCTGAAGAAGAGAAACTGATTTTTGTAGCAAGTTTTGTAACACACTCCAGCCTTGCAAATGAACCATTAGACAACTTTTGGACATTTACCACAAATCAAGTTTTACAATAAAATGTACTTTCTTAGGGTGGCAGTGTTGTGATTTGGCTTTGTATGTAAGTATTTATTCAAAGAAAGAAAATCCCTGAAAGTCTTTGCAGCCATATCAGCATTGCATGGAGATCACCAGGTGTTTGTCATAGAGGAGGCTTCTGTGTCTGTTTCTAGACTTAGGAAGTGTTAGTTTTATCTCAGCAGCAGAAATGGTTTAAGTGCTGGCCAAAGGACTCTCTATTGATACTCAGTGGTTTTGCCTGACCTTCTGGTAAATTGTTTCACAGGAGATATTCAGACAAATGGTAGATACCACTAAGAAGCTTTTTTTTTCTTTTTGTTTTAGTTGGAGAGCTATAAGTTGAATTAACTTGTGTGTTGTTTGCACTGACTATGTTCACTCTTAGTGTGAGTGGAAGCTCAGAGACTGTTTGAAGAAGTTCACATCTGCACTCAAAGGAAAAAGCAAAGAACACCCTGTAAAGCAATTTCTGGAAGGAGTGAACTCTAGTTACTGCTTGAGCTTCTGGACTGTGCGTGAGACTTTTGTATATAAATTCTTTAGTCTCCGGTTCACTTTCCAACATTGAAGTAAAAATCCAGACTGTTTCAACATCTGTGTATTTTAAATGCTCTAGAACTGCATTCTGCTCAGGCTGGTACTGTTCTTAAATTACTGTTGGGCCAGAAGTGTTAACACATGAACTAAATTGTACCATACTCACTCTGGACTGTAATATTTTTGTCTAACTTATTTTTTCAGAAACATTAATCAGTAGCAGATTGGTATGAGGGACAAAATGTTTGTTGCAGAAAGAATCTGTGGAGTGGTAATGAAAAGGCAGCAGTAGCAAATAACCCAGCAGAGTGGCTGTTTGATTCCCAGCATCCTGGTCTAGCAATACTTATTTTTAAGTCATTATTAAGTGGTGTGCAGCATGACATGTAACTACCAGATATCACATCTTAAAGAACAAGCTGATGAATAAATCTTGTCTGCTTGAAGTGTAGTTGAACCTCAGTTAACATCATAGGTTTACTTAAATCATGTGAGTGTTTTTTAGGAACAGATCTGCTGTAGGCTGAAAAGAGTCCTAATTCACCTTCATTTGCCAGTGTTAATAGTTTCCCTTGATAACTGTTTTTCCCTTGTTCATATGTGTTTGTATTTACTGTTCGTGCATTCTTCTGGATTTCTTAGTCCAGTGTTTTGCTTGGATGTCTTGGGCAGTATTGCTACTGAATACTTTCTGCAGAGGCTGGATAGAGGGAATCTGTGGTGTTAATGTTTTTAAACTTGTATTTCTTCTGTTTGAAGAAGAGAGCCTAAAAATACTTACACTAGATTTGCACATTCTGTATAGATCTTTATATACTAGTTCAGGTACGGAGGGAAGATGGTTTGGGAGAGTTGTGTTTACAGGTCATAGAGAATGAAGAGAGGGTATTTGGAAAGACCCTGCATTCTTTGTATACAGATATAACAATGCTACTCTGATTTTTACTTATGTCTAGTACTGGTAGTATGATTTTTATTTGCCTTCATTTTCTGTTACCAGGATCTTCATTGTGCTCTTACTTAAAACTAAAGTTGTGCCTCTGTTCATCTCCACTGCATACCTTTTACAGAGATGTGGTTTGTGCTGTACTTTTTTTTTGTTGGTTCATACAATGTGCTTTGGGTTTACTAACCATACAGCAGGTTTATCTAAAGCAATAGGTTCTAATAAATATCGTGAACCAGTGTGTGTTTCAGTCATTGTGCAGTTAAACTTCTCTGGGCTGATGTAGACTTTTTTTATTTGTATATTAGACCTCACTTTCTCCTGAAAGTCAGACCCAATGCAGTATCTCAGTATTCCCCTTGCTTTAGTATGTGTAAATCCAGTGTGGCCATTCTCAGTGTAGGTTTTTAAATCTACAGGTTTATACATGCTTATGAATGTTCTCAAAATCCTACTAAAACCACTTTTGTATTACCTCTTTGAATAGTATTTTTGCAAGTCTTACACCATTATACCATTAAATATGTACTTACTAGAGAACACTAGAATTACTGATAAATGTTTTTTTGAGTGGTGATAGGCTATTTTGTGCTGGGGAGGGATGTTGAGCTCTGTGTGACCAAATCAGGAAATGTTTAGATTCACAGGTTTGCACTTGCTTGGGCTGTAGGTCATAGAGTAGTCTGGTGTTGAAAGTAGAATATAGAGCCTCAGTTTTCCCATTCTATAGCCATGGGAAGCATCAGCACAGATGAAGTCTCCTGTCTCCATGTTCACAGAATCACAGGATGGGTCAGGTTGGGAGGACCCACAGTGGGTCATTCAGTGCAAGCTCCCTGTTCAAGCAGGGGCATCTCCAGCAGCCTGTGCCGGTGCCTGGGGTTATTCTTCCCAGTGCAGGACCCTGCATTTGCCTTGGCTGGATTTCAGACAGTTCTTCCCTGCCCACCTCTCCAGCCTGTTGAGGTCCTTCTCAAGGGCTGCACAGCCCTCTGGGGTGTCAGCCACTCCTCCCAGCTTTGTGTCATCAGTGAACTTGCTGAGGAGGCATCTGCCCCTTCATCCAAGTCACTGATGAATAAATTGAACAACTAAGTATATTGGTGTTTCTGGAGAAAACTAAACAAACACAAATCCTATCCTTGCTTGCATCCTTTCAAATTTTCATCTCTTCTAATTGTATACTTCATCTCATCTCTTAGTGCTGCTAATGGGACCAAATGGGTCCCTTGTGTTATGTACACACATTTAAAATAATATATAATATAGTTTGTGATGATGCAATTTAATGCTTTCTGACAAAAAAAACCCCAAAACTGCAATGCAGATATACATCCACCTCTACCCCTGTGGGCATGCTAATCCAAGCGGAAGTAAAATTACTAGGTGGTAGGCTTTCTTTGTCTCATCTTTTGATGCCATTGTGCTTGCTTGTTTTCTTAGTTTGATGGGAAATAACAAAATCAAGTAGTTTCTCTTTGGATATTAAGTTTGCTGACAACAGTGTGGATGGCTAAAACTGCACACAGACACTGCGAATGCGTGATCTGTTGTTGACTATGAAACAATTCATAAGCATGTGTTCTAAAGAGCTTTCAGTTTTTCTTGAGATTCAAGAAAAAATCTGTAAACATGAGATCCCTGTGCTGAGTGAGATTTCATTGGAAGAGGAGGGAGCATCAGAAGGCAGGTAAGCTGAATGTATGTGCAGCTGGGCACTCAAGACAAAGTAGAGGATTTATCCACTGCCTGTAATAAACTAGAGTAAGTGTGATTTCTCCATGCTACTGTACTGTGAGGTCACCTTAATTTTCCTGTAATTTATAGTCAAACTGTATTAGATTAAATGTAAAAAAAAAAAAAAAGGACACTTATGGTTCTACAATCGTTTTGAAGATAAATAAAACCTAATATGATAGTCATAGAATGGTTTGGGTTGAGAGGAACCCTAAAGATATTCTAGATTCAACCTCCTAGGCCCCCAACCTGGCATTGAACACTTCCAGGGATGAGGCATCCACAACTGCTCTAGGCATCCTGTTCCAGTGCCTCATCATCCTCAAAGTAAAGAATTTTTTTCCTATATCTAATTTAAGGCTACCCTCTTTAAAACCATTCCCTCTTGTCCTGTCACTATCTGGTAGTGTAAAAAGTCACTCGCCCTCTTCAAAAGCCCACTTTAAATACTGGAAGGCTGCTATGAGGTATCCCTGGAGCCTTCTCTTATCCAGTCTGAACAGCCTCAGCTCTCTCAGCCTTTCATCCTAGGAGTGGTGCTTCAGTCCTTCACTGTCAGTGCAGTGGTGAGTAGAAAAGTGAAGAAGTAGCTTTTTCAGCCCGCTGTCTGCTCTACCATTTAGTAGGACAGGAGGTGTTAGAGCAGCTGCTGGCTGTTTCACAATATGTTTGCTTTTTGTCTGTGTGTTGACTCTTCCTTCTGTGGATTCACCACCTGGTGCTGACTTGTTTGTGCTTGAAATGTCAGTGCTTATGCTTTTATTAATTTTCTTAAATTCTAGCCTGGTGACTGACGCTAATGACAGGAAATGATTAATGGATGGGACCTTGCTGAGAATGTGTCACATTCTCATGTTTGTATGGAGCTAATGACACGCTGCATTGCTGGCTTTCATACATTTTCTACCACTTTAATTGTTGCAACACTAAAGTTTGGTACTTGGTCTGCAGTTCCAGTTTATAAATTTCAGCTCTTTGATAAAATGCTCCAGCAAGGCAACTGTCAGCAGCTGCTAATAAGCTAGTCGCTTTTAGTAAGCTATTTCCTTCACTACTTAATTATTTTTTAAGGTGTGATAGACTCTTAAAAAGATCGGTCCTGTCTCTTTTAAAGTTTTTTGAGAATCTTTGGTGGAAGAATGAAGACTGTACTACATGGAAATGAGGAAAAAGGGGAGACTTTTGCAGGCTGCTCAGAGAGGGGAGATGTGGGGAATTGCTGTTCTCTGAGGCATCTTATGGCAGACCAAACTGGTGTCTCTGCTCTTGCCTCCCTGAAACTGCTCTGAACAGCTACAGTCAGTGACAAATTTTGCTTTATTTCAGGCTTGTAAGATGAGAAATTTTTTCTATTTAAAAATGCTGGTAGGTTGTGCTGAAGCTCTGAAAAGGATTTGAAATGGCCAGAGTTGTACATCAGGTTGCTGGAACTCTCAACGAAAATCTGGATTGGGGATTTAGATGTTGCAGCTGGATCACAAAATTGTGGCTGCTCCTGCCCAGGGCTTCCCTGTTTGGTGCTGCTTTGCTGCCCTTATCTTGAAGCAATATTGGAAAAACCTGCCAGCAAGGTTTTGAGCTGGCTTGTTTGGCAAGTGTGGGCCACACCTCTGCTTCTCACAGCTGGAGCACAGCCCAGTCCTGCGCAAAACTTCAGATGAGCCCGTGGCGAACAGCACTTCTTCGCAGCCGGGCGTCTGGGGACTCGCCTTGCTCTCTGGGTCTGCCTGTCAGCTTTTCTGCAGAGGCAGCAGGACGTTTTCCCCATGTTCCAGGAGGTGCTGCGGGGCCCATTTCCACCCAGAGTGCTGCCTTTTCTGGCAGCAGTGCTTTTCCAGAGGAAGGAGAGGAAAGACACTGGGTTCTATCACTGGCGGGTAAGAGAAATCCTGGTGCTGGCTCTGAGATGGCATTCCTTAGCCGCTGTGCTCAGGAGTGACTTCCACGTGTTGCTGCACGTGTGGAAAACCTGTCCTACACTTCCTCAGGAGTTAAAAAGTTTGTTATCCACACTTTTCTCTTAACGATCGTGTTAATGGAGATTTCAGGCTTTTATTAAATTTAGGGTCTGCCTGAAGAAATCCAGAGCAGATCTGTATTTCCTGAGGTTTTGGGGAGCAGAATTGAGCTGATGTCAAGAACCTTTTTTGGGGGGAGAGTCCAGAATACTGCACTTTTCATCAGTGGAGATGAAACCATGCCTTATGTGTTGTCTTGCAAAATAACTTGACTACAGTTGCCTTCTGTTCTGCTTTCTGTCTTATCCTACAGGGATTAATGATCTCAAGTAGACAAAGACTAATGATGGCTTTAGCTGCTGTTCATAATGCAGTGCAACCACGAGAGATAAAGTGGGTTTGAGGTGTTTGTCCTTTAACTGGAGTGAAATAATTTCATTGTATAAGATGGTCAGGCTAATAACTCCAATTCTGAATTAAGCTAAATGTTTATGAAGGAGCTTTTGACTGAAGATTTGGTCAATAAGCTGATCACCCTTGTTGTATCCTATCACGCCAGCCCCTCAATATACAACTTAAAATTGAGGTGACCATAAATTGTCACAAGATAATTTGCTGCTTGTATAGCTTTCTTCACTTCTGATTGCTGTGTGATAGAAATAAACTTCTTGACTTTTTAATATTACTGTTTAGTACTTAGGAGATCATGTTAGAAGAGGCCCATGTTAGCCTTCGTTAACCTATAAATCACTGAGTATATTTTCCCTCAGGCGCTCACTATTTAAATAAATAAAAAAAACCAACGAAAATACCAAAACATTACTGAACGAAATTTTACTGGCTGTAGGGAGTGATTTTAGTATTGACTAATTGATAGCAATTGAGCAAGGGGTGGGGCAGCAGGTCACCCTTTTGGCTTTGTAGATAAATTTAATATGATCAGACTGCTTTAATTTTCCAGAGTTTAGCCTTAGATTCACTTCTAAATGCAAACAGCAATGAACTGAGAGTGAGCCCAGTGTGTGCCACTGCTCTTGTGTTACGGAGCTCTTGGCACTGCTCATGTCCTGGCTGACTATAAATCCTGCCTGCCAGAACACCCTGGTCTTAGGGCTGTGTCTGTGAGTCTTCTGAGGGTGGAGAGACAGTGCAAGGGGTGCCCAGGAAAGGCAGGGATTTGCTCTGGGGTTTAAGAGCGAACTTATGACACCTAGGCTACAAGGAAGGGAATGATGTGCAGCAGTGTTTCTTTGGGAGCAGGAACAAGATGGGGAGAAACCGCTCCATTGGTAAACTGAACATTTCTTTGAACTACCTAATTTTCCCAATAGCTGTGAACACAAAATATGCCTTAGCAAATGGAAACACAACTTCTATGACAGCACTTTTGTAATGAATCTGGCAGGCTTATGGTGAGTCCTCTGCATGCACTGAGACCTGTGGGGATGGATCCAGCACTTACTTCCCACTGTATAAAGGCAGGTATCCTGGACTATATGAAGGTAAAGATTACTGGGGCCTATAGCTGGGATGACTTGTTCTACAGTCGCTTCCAGCTGCATCAGCATCTTCAGTTTAGATGAAAGATACAGACAGTTGTTTGCAAAGTTAAGTATGTGAAAATTCAGTCTTGTACCCTCATTTTAGGATTTAGGATTTAAAGGTGGCTTTTCTTTTTTTGCTTCACTTGCTTTGCACTCCTGAGCCTTGGAAAAGCAGTGATTCTGAAAAATCATTACAATGCAAAGCAGCAGTTAGCTGCTTTTGTCAGTCATGTGCATTGGTATGCTGCCATGCAGAGAGCTACAGGCAGAGCTGTCATCAGTATTTGTTGCCCATTTCCCATATGGATTTCTTGCCTGCCTTTTCCCTGATCATTCAGATAGGGCATATCTGATAATCCCATGCTTCATTACTCTGCAAGCTCACCTGGCAGCATGCTATGACCTTGCTGTGCCTTTGCTAAAAGATAAGTAAAAAAGGCATGTGAGGAGGGTCTGGCATAACTGTTCACAGAGGCTTGAGAGCGAAGTGACATTTCGGTTGAGTTGTATGCCCTTAAATTATGATCTGGATATGGAAGATGTATCTTCAGCTGTGTAATGACTGGCTGCAAATTGAAGGTGTTAGAGACCTTTGGAAAGGACTTTCTTTTGAGCATGTAAGTACATTTTTGACAGATGGTATGCAGTAAAAGAAGGATAGGCTATCTTCAAGGTGCTCTGTGCTTGCTCTGATAGTGTCTGATTTCCAGGCAACAGCCATGCGATGTGAATGAAGATTGCTTTCACAGCCATGGGGGTGTGATTATGTAGCTTCATGTCTCAACAAACAGAAGAGTTGCAGGAACTTTAGGAAGTTGGTGAGAATAACATACACAATCTTGAATTTCTATCTGTAATCTATTCCCCAACTTGATGAAGTAGAAAGGTGGTCAGCCTTTGCCTGAGAAACTAGTCTCGGGGATTGAATAAAAGGAAGGTGATTAGGAAAGGTTTAAAGATTAAAGAAACTATCATCTGAAGGGTAGAAGTCATGGTGAAATTCGCTGTGAAGGCATGTCTTGTTCACAGAAACAAATAAAGAAATTAATATCTTAAACATATCATTTCTGCAAATAAGATTAGTAACACTGTAACTGAAGTTTATTTGCACAAATTTAATTTAGTACCTGCATGTGAGAAATCTTAGGTGACTCATGTAGTTTTTGCTCTTTGCTTGTTGATCAGGATGGATGGTGCTTGCTTAATACAAAAATGTTCAGTATACTGTGTATGCCTTGGTTTTATTGTGGTGTTCAAACCCTGTTTTGCAAAAGCTGGCAAGTATCCCCCAAAGATGAAACATAAGGAAGACTCACAAAAAATGTGACTGCTTTACAGACATAGTATAATTCCATTTATCAGATAAGGAACATTCAAGAAGAGTTTAACAGTTCAGGATTCACAGGTTTCTGTGAGATCCCACTCAGTGATATGTAGGCCCTACATTTTTATGTAATATTTCAAGAATTATAGAATTGAAGAATGGTTTGGGTTGGAAGGGACCTTAAAGGTCATCTTGTTCCAACCCCCCCTGTCATGGGCAGGGACACTTTCCACTAGACAAAGTTTCTCAAAGCTCCTGCCTGGCCTTGGACACTTCCAGGACAGGGATGGGCATTCACAGCTTCTCTGGGCAACCTCTTCCAGTGCCTCATTTGTCAATCTGCAGTATTTTGTTGTAAGTGAAGATCTTGTCAAATTTAATTGTAAGTGAATACTTAGCATATCTAAAATTAAACTATGGTCTCAAGCCAACCATGTTGAAAATTGTTAAGGTGAAGTATGACCATTTGTGAAAAGCATTTTGAAAATATGATTTAAGAATAGGAAAAGTTCTTAGCTGGCCAGGATTGTGTCATAACTGCTGAAAATGAGGCAAAATCCCATTCTGTTCCTGAGCCTTGCACAATTACTTCTGTGCAGTCTCTGTACTGAATCACCTCAAGCTGTTCTCTCTTGTGCTCTGCCCTCCCCTCACTTCTCCTTCATGATATTCTAGGATCTAGTCTGAATTTTTTTTCCCACTTTACATCCTGGCATTTAGACACTAATATTACTTTCCAAAAATAGTCTCCCAGAAGCTTTCAAGAGTAAGGATTAAATTTTTATCTGTGCTGATTAAGTGCCATGCATGTTTAGAATGCTGGTACCAGTTAACAGTCCAGAATGAAAATTAATTTAAGTTTTGTCTTTTCTAACTCAAGCTGCCATGGAGTGTTTTGGCAAGCATTTTGGGATTTTTTTCTCATTGTAAACAACGTGTGCCTTTTATGACTTTAGACCCCACTCTTAAGATTCTTGCCATGTCTGCTTTTACTCAAGCATTCATGTGCCCTTGGCCAGTACTCTTGAACTAGCTGTCATGAATGTGTTTGAGCAGCTTTAGCACCAGACTCAGCAAGAATTTACTGACAAAGCAATTAAAAACTGATCTATAATTAGAGGAATCCCTAAATAAGGGATTTGCTTTCTGAAGTCCATGAGGAGTTAGACTAAGACATTGCTCTTGCATTGCCAAAAGGCAATTGAGTTTCCTTCCAGGTTCCTTTAGTTGTCCTCCAGGACACTGAAAGTGCTGTGTGTGGTCCCGGACTTATTCATTAATAGCTCATTTTGGGCTGGCTAGTTCTGATCCATTTCTCTGGTCTAATACTAATGTGGTTACAGAACAGGCATTGAAACTGAGCTAAATGCTGAGCTTGTTTCTCTCTTTTCAGTGGGAAAAGCATCCTTACTACAGCCTAACAGTAAAAGTCCTCCGAGCCAGAAACATCAAGGGTACGGATGTGTGTAAGTATTTACTCAAGGCAATATGAAAACATGTTGGTTCCTTGGTGCATACCTCTAGCACAGAGAGCTAATAAAATAATAATGTAGATAAGGGAGCCTCTTATCTACACATATTGCATTGCCTTTATGTCTCAACAAAAGCTTTTAATGTAAAGCATTATATATATAGTATAAAGTATATTATCTGTATTTCAAAAGCCTTATGTGAGGCCAATCTGCAGATTAAGCAGCTTCAGCTGCTCTTACTTTGCAGAACAAGATCAAGTCAGTCCTAGTAATGTTTTGCTTCCCTGCTGCTTTACCTGTTCTACTGTGGGCCATTCTGTATTCCTTTCTCTGGATTCAGCCTTCTGGGTATGGCAAGTTTCACCCTTGCTCCTGCTGAACAGTCTTCCTGAAACTGGAAGCAGAAATCTTTAATTCTAGCTTTCAAATGTTTATTTTCTCAGTTGTAGTAGTGCTTTATATCATGTACCTGCTATTAGTTTGTCATTGCAGACTTTAAAGGAAGTAGGTGGTTGACTGCTTCCAAGATAAACTGCTTTTTATCTGTTCCTGGTTTCGAGAGGATGGTATATATTCCCTCCCATTTACACACCTGTGTAAAGGTCTCAGGGCTATTTGGGGCATTTGGATCTTTAAAACTCATTTATATTAAATTACTTCAGATTAAATCAAGTAAGACAGTCTGCCTTAAGTTTATATCTGGCATCCAGCATTGAACTACTTGGAATGCCAAATAGCTGTTCAGGGAACAGAAAAGCCGCTGGAGAGGCTGAGGGCTAGAATCATGTTGTGAAGAGTTCTTTTCTGTGGCTTGTCTCTTCAGCTGGAGTGAAGAATGGTCTCCGTACCTGCATTGTTGAAGGGGCCCTAAATGGAAGAAAGAAGGGCTCTGAGACAATAATTTGTTTTCAGGGAATGGAAACAGCCCAGCTCCTGGCCTGACTAAACAAGGGTACAGCAGTAGTGGATATTGTCTCCTTGGACTTTAGAAGGCTTAGGCTCTTTTAGTGGTGCCCAGGAATAGGAGAAGAAGAAATAGGCCTGGTATCAGCAGTAATCTTTTTTTTTGAAAGTTGATCTTCCTCATTTTAAATACTAGCCTTTTTTATTAAGAACTTTATGATTTTGATGAACCAGAAAAAAGAAATATAGGCACCTAAAATTCAATTTTCTTCTGTTTAAAGACATTTACTTCATTAAAGGCTTTTGCTTTAGAAGTCCAGCCTTAAATTTGCACTTTTCTATGATGCAATGTGATCTAGAAAATGAGGAGCTCATGGGAAAGAGTATGTTTGAATAAAGCTTTTCTGGTGCCTGTCTCTCACTCCCTGCTGCAGTATCCAAGGCAGACTGCTATGTGGAACTAAAGCTGCCCACTGCATCTCCCAGTGTCTCCCGAACTCAGGTTGTTGACAACTCTGAGAACCCAGAATGGAATGAAACTTTCCAGTATCGAATCCATAGTGCTGTCAAGGTAAGGACACTCTGTGGAGCAGGTTAGATTACTTGTATTTTTGTACTGGCTTGCTTTTGATACTTCATTCAAAACCAAGGGCTCTTTATTACCCTCAAAACTTGTGTTGCTTATAAGGTGTCAGTTGTCTTCAGTGGTACAAAAAGCTGTACCAAAACTGCTGTGGTTAACTGCTCTCTCAAGTAAGTTGCAGATAGAATTTTTCATAAACATCCTTGTGGTGCATCCTCAGGAAAGGGAAGTTATGGCACTACCTGGTGGAATTCAAGGAAATTCCTTGATAAGCAAGTTTCTATTTGATGTTTGCTGCTTCTTCCACAGGAACTAAATTTCTACTCATTGCCACATAGTTCATTCAGTCAAGTTTTGCCATCAGTTCTGATGATTGAGAAAACCAAATTCAAACTCTTGGGCAGAGACTTCATCTACTCTCTGTGTAGGACCTAATACAGTATTTAACAAAGTCTTCAGATAGTCAGCATTCATTCTCAAAGCAGACACTAATGGTAGGGGGAAGGAAACTGTACTTTAAAAGATCAGTTTTAGTGGGGCACAATTGCTTTGAATAACATCCCAGGCTTTGGAATAAGGTGTCTATTAACAAGAAGCCATCCCCCTCTTTGGAGTACCTTTCCACAGTGCTTGGTGACAAATGTGGAATGGTAATTGTCTTGACTGCTAAGAAAATTGAAAGCTAAACTTTAGAGTGTGGGATCTTTCTCTTTCCCTCCAGGCTCATGGGACCTGAGCCTGGTTACTGCTGGAGACTGCCAGCAAAATTCTAAGTTCAGTCTTGTCTCCTTGGGAAGTAGCTGCTGCAAGGCTATTATTTGGGTGCCATATGTCCTCACTGTATCTATTTCAGTTTCTCTTGAATTTACCATCTCTGAGACAGTGCTGAGCAGGAAGTGATTGGACTCTGTAACATCCTGAACTAAATCATCATGAAAGAGTGGAAATTGCTATTGCTTCCTCAGGTAAATCTGTGCCTGGAGCTGGTGGAGAGTCTGCCACATGAGTTCAGCTGGGGCCTCCCTCTAGATGGGAAGATGAGAAAATGCTTTAGCTAAGTTGTGTCAACTAGGAGAATTTTTTGCTTAACTATGCTGTAAGCCCTTGTTGAAAATACTGAATTTTCCTTAGGACTGGGGAAGGGTATTGATTAATGCACAAAGTGTCCGTTGCAGGCAGCTACCCAGGTTTGTCAGTGTTTCTGCCCCTTCATCTTAGGCTGTTTGTTTCTTTCTGCTTTTAGAACATTCTGGAGCTGACCCTCTATGATAAGGATGTCCTTGTCAGTGATGAGCTCACCTCTGTGGTCTTCGACGTGGGGGGCGTGAGGCCGGGGGAGCCCCTGCTGCACACCTTCAGGCTGGACCCCGAGGTGAGGCTGCAGCTCATCCCTGCACCGGCCTGGCAGTGCCTTCTGGCTGATGATCTGTGTGGGAGAAGCCAGAAGGGAAAAATGAGTCGACTGGTGGTGACAGCACATACGGCTTTACTGTCAACTGAGATGTTTGCAAGTTCTCTAGTAACTTTATTTGTGTGTTTTCCAGAGTCTTTGGGATGCTCCAGTGAAATAAAATTTGGGATGACTGCTGTGTTTCAGGAATGTTAAAACATCTTTAAACAGAATTAGTTTCTCATGAGACTTAGAGGAACATAAACTGATTTTAAAATGAAAGGCATTTGCAGTCAGTAATCATTGTAGGGACTGTCTTATTTACTTTGTCATCATCTATTTGCAAAAAAACAAGTTTATTGCTGCAAAGGTTACCTCTATATCTAATAAGTCAAAAGCCTAAGAGATACTTATTTTCCATGGATTATGTTCAGTACATTTAACGTCTGCTTCATGTAGATGGTATTGGTGGTCAGCTGCTCTCAAGCCCTGTTCACCTGTTCATGGACTTAGAAGACAGCCTGTTTTATGTGGGTAAAAGCCACATCACCAGGCTGATCTATTTTGTAATGCCAAAAACACATTGCTACAATAGGTCTGGATTGAAGGTGAGCTAATGATGTGTTTTCTTGAGAAATTTGGCTTCAGTGCTATTGGTGTGGTCAGAAGCAGACTAACTAGTGTGCAGTTCACAGGGAGGTGTTGAGCAGTGCCACAGGCACTCCAAATCATTTATGATCATGGAAAGAGGCTTAGTAATACCATTGCTCCCACTAGCTCTAGCCAGTTGCTGAATGCTTAAGTCATCTTGATCTGTAATTAAGAGACTGGAAATTTCAACTTCAGCAAAGAAAATGACCCAAAACAGCTTCTAGTTTGTTACTTTAAAAACTGTGTTAGGTCTGGTATCAAGGTATCAAATATTTCCTGAATGCTGTGGGAGGAGAAAAGACTTTGGCTGGAACAAAGTCTGTAGAGGACAAAGACAGCAAGAAGCTAAGAGTGCAAGCTGCTGAAATAAGAAATGGGAAGAAGCCCAAAGCCTCATGTAGAAGCTGTTTGCAGAGATGATGTTGCAGTGGTTCTTGAGCCAGAGGAGGTGTTTTTTCTCTCATTAGCAGAGTAATGGGTCTGAGACACAACTCTGTGCACTTGTGTCTTCAAATGTGGATGTGTCTGGTCATATAGGACATGTCCAGCAGAAGAGGAGTATTTGAAGGCTAAAGGCTACATTTAACCATTTCAAAATTCAACTGGAGCTTTTATAAAAGGAACAAATTCAGTTATTTTAACAGGAAGTTACTGTCACTATGTAACAGGAGAAAAGCTTAATCTCTTGGGAAAATGTCTCTTAATTATATATTCAGAATCAAGGGTCACCAATATCCAATTTTTATTTTCAAAGGCTAATGAAGAGCTGGATGTAGAGTTTTTCTTGGAGAAATGGTGAGTCTTACCTGAAGAGCTGATTGCACTTGTGCTCTGCAGATATGTTGTCAGTTGCTTTTTCTGTGTGGAGGTAGTTGTGCTCATAAAAGGATAATACTTTATAGTTCTCTGTGGTGATTGAGTTGATTCACTAATGGCTGACTAAAATTATCCTTTATACTCCAGTCACCAAAATTTTTGGGGTAAAAGAGAAATAAAATTTTTCTGGACTTCATGGGATGTAAGTGGACACTTTCTGGATTAGTTATTTGGGAGTGGAAATTTTTCAGTTAACCTTGCAAAATACACAAACGTATACTTTATCTATCTTGTCTAAGTTCAGCTTTTTTCTAGGTTATCAAAATAAATGAGAAGGGGAGATCCTATAGCGCATGCTTGTATTTGCAGACAAATTTTTTTCAATTTTTCCAAGCCCCCATTATTTTGTGAAGGGAAATATACTTGCTGTTTCCCTCATTCTCTGACACTGAGGATCTTTTCATCCCACTGCTTATTCAGCCAATTAGTTTGTAAAATAGGATGAAGCAAAATTTAAACCAGTTGTCATTTGCAATAAACCTCTTCCTTCACAGCTCAGATGTCCCTACAGAAGTATTGACCAACGGAGTCCTTGTGGTGAGTACGTGGAATCATGAGTACAGAGTCATGTGTGTTGTGACTTACTCCTGAAGCTAAGTTTTTAATAGAAAGAGGAGAAGGATTTTTGAGTATTACAGTCCTACTTCCAAATAGCTCCTATTCTCTCCAAGATCTGCCTCTCTCTTTATCAATTTGTTGATTTAAAAACTTCCTCAATTTTTAAACTTGATGCTGACTTACAGAAAGCTGCAGTTTTTTGTTTTGAGGTGTGTATTTGTTTGTTTGCTTTTTCCCTGTAAGGTTGCCATAAAATTTGTAAAAAATGTCTTTAGCAGGCAAGTGAGTCTTGAAGATTGAACTGTGTTTTCTAGACTAGATTCTGTCCAGGAAGAGTCCCTCTTCTTGTTAAAACATATTATTTCTAAGCTTTTATCAATGCCATTATTAAGTAGGGGATCACTCTCTGTTTTTTTTTGGGTTAATCAATCTAAGAAAATCAGTGTGCTATACATTAAAAATAAGTGTTACTGTCTCTTTGCTCCCTTGAAAAAAAAAGGGACTGGAGTAATGGTTTTTTGTAAGGAGGGGAGGATTATGGTTGAAACGTAGAATTTTAACTTTCCCCCCCCCCTTAAAAATTGGTGGCATTTAACAGCACAGTTCTGAAAACTATTTCATAGGAAGGAAACTTTTGTGTTCCAATTTTCCTTCACAAGTCAGTCTTAATTCAAGCAGTGGGCTAGTTTCTTAGGGCAGTTGTGTCAAAATCAATCTCTCATCTACTGTCCTAGAGGGTAAGATGGTGGCTGAATGGTGTGAGAGACTAAATTTCATGAGGACATAGAAAAGCTGGGACAGAAAGTTATGAAGTGCTTGCTTGGATCTGAACAGGTTCTGAAGAGGTACTCATACATTTAAAAAAGGTAAAAAACCCAGAAAAACCCCAGGTGTTCCTAACTTGTAACTGTGAAGTACTGGTTGTAAAAAAAAACCAAAAACAAACAGTTCTTGGAATAGAAAGGATGGTTTTTATTTTGAAACAAAAGTTATTAATCCTGTCCTACTGAAACAAAATGTGGTCTTTATTTGAAATAACAAAACAATGCCTAATTTTTTTTGACAGTTTGCAGCTGTAAACCCACAACTAACTTAGTAGATGAATTAAACTTCAACAAAGAAGTGAACTAAAAATTGTGTCACCAGAACTGGTTTCTTTTTTTCACAGGTTCATCCTTGCTTGTGTCTGCAAGGCACTGTCAACAAAGAGGAAAATGCAAAAGAGAAACAGCAAGGTAGGGCTGCCCGGAGAGTTTAAGTCAGGACTACTCTTCAAAATGTTCCTTGAGAGAGAGGGGAGACTTGATTCTCTGTCTGTACAGACCGAGAATTTACTGACTACAAAATTGACTTTTAAAGTAAATTTTGCTTTTATTTTCAATAATTAATAAGATTGGGTATTTTCTCCTGGGTACCACACACTAGAGTTCTTGCTTGTGTTTTCATGGTCTCAGCTACACTTAATACATACTTAATTTTCAACAAATGGCCCCTGTGGTCTAAATTTCTTTTTCTAATGCCCAGGATGCTGTGAGGTCAAGGTGTCTGTCCCAGGTGCATATCAAAAGCAGTTGTCTATTCCTTGGACAGCAGACAATGAGAAGGATTATGAAACCTCATTTGTCTTTCACATGGACAAAGAAATGTGTTCAGAACTGCAAGTGGAGTTGCAGCAAACCATATCTGTCCTGCAGGTAAGCATCCATGCTGATTCCACAAAGCTTACAGAGAGACAAGTTTTTCTCTATTGTTGCTTTTTACACTCTGGCTTTTTTTTTTTTTTTTTAATGTCAGATTGTGCATTGGATCTTTGACATTGTGTAAGGAGGTGAAATTACCTTAAGAGTCTACGCTCCCCAAAGATTTAACATCTGTTCAAACTCAGGGATTAAGAAAATGTTACTCTGCACATCCTTGCTACATGTAGACATCTTTACTTTCACCTTTTGAGATACTTTATAGGAACTCTTTTCTATTAGAAACTTGTAGATCAGTTGCAGAGGTTTATTTAGCTTTTGTATGTCTTTTACTTTGCAGTTTCTCCAGGTACCCATGTAGTGACTGAATATTCCTTCTCCAGAAATGAGAGCAAGGAAACACTTTATTCTATGATGTTTTTTTATCCCAACAAGCAATTGGGTAGCGTGATTGCAAATGGTATCTTTACTACTGTAGAGGCAGCTGTGGAGAAGAGGACACAAGGAGGGATATGGAAGAACAGCTTTGCCTGGGGTTTGTTAGGCGGCAAACATGAGCTGATGAGAGAGACCTGGGCTTGAGTGGTCAAAAAAACTCTGAGCCAGGCAAGAAAAAACACTGCAGAGGACAACTATGGAGATTGTCCCAGGTGGTAAACCTCTGCTAAATAACTCTGGGAGCTAGCAGAACACACTCCTTAAACAAGTGGCATAGACCACAAAAGTCCTTTTCTCTTTTATCAGACATGGGAGAGTGCCAGGAACTTTGTAGTGTTGCTTGCCCTGTGCCCAAATGCGTGTTATTTGCCCCTGTTACAAAGAGGACAGTGAGCTTAGAGGGACATTGGTCTCAGGACAGCAGTTGTTGGTCAGAAGACACCTGTGAAGTCTGTGGGTGGTTCCTGGCCTGACTTCAGTTCTTCAGCTCTTCAGTGCAAGCAGGGTGACAGCCTAGTTTTCTCTAAGGTGTGGTGTCCTCCCGTGGGCTGAGCCCTGTGGTTGGTGTGTGGGCTCCAGCCCACCTGGAGCCTCTGTAGGCTTGTGTGACCCTCTGATATGAGGGGTGTTTAATATGCCTCTTTGCATTTAGGAATCTGCACACAGCTCTGTATTAAGAGATCTTGCCATTTGCTACATGGCAGAAAACCCAAATATTTCCTGCTGAGCTTTAATTTGCTCTGCTTTTAAAGTTTTTATAAAATTACATACTGCCTTATTTCTTATTTCTTATTTTGTGGTATTTTTGATGTATATGTAATGTTGCTGCCTTTTTTGGTATCTTTTCCAAATCTTGCATGGGAGATGGAATGCAAGTTTGTTAGTGAGTTTTCTGACACATGCCAGAACAAAACTGTTTGTGGGGGAAATTTTGTACTTGAAGATTTTTTTAATTGCGGCAGACAAATATATTAGAAAAACCCCAATAACAATAAACAAAGCACCCCTAAAACTAAACCAAACAACAAAGAAACTATCTGTGTGAAAGAAATACCCCTGCAAAATACAGAATGCCCTTGGAAAGCCTTGGACATTGGTAAATATTTAGCTATAGTGATATTAAGAATTGTTTGCTGTTTCAGTGTATGAAAGTCATATTTTTTAAAACTTTTTTTTATGAATCTCAAATAAGATTTTTTTTTTTTTTTAATTAGGATGGTGTGAACCCTGATATTGAAAAGCATACTACAGTTCTGGGATTGGGGACTGTACCAGTTAATTCCCTTCCTATTGGAGAAAAAGTTGATAAAATCATTTCTTTGGGAGAGGTAATATCAATATTTTGCTCTTGTTTTAATGTGCATGAGATAACCTTTTCCTCCATTGCCTCTAGGTGCTTGGAAAGTTAGGCAACGTGATTCTCAGGAATGCTGTTTTCTTGGATGTCTAGAATGAAGCAATGAGATTACTTAGTGCAATTCTTCCTAATGTCTTTTCATGGTTGAGTCTAGCAAAATGAAGTATAAAGTTCATCACTTTCTGAAAAGTCTTTTTAGGGTATAGAAGAAAAGTATCAGAGGCGTGAAAAATCAAGACACGTGTAGAAGAAATAATTCAAAACTTCAAAATAGAAGTTCCACCTGTGTAATTGCTGTCAACTTCAAGATGTGTTCTCTCTTTTCACAGGGAAAAAGTTTGGATATGAGTTTGAAAACTGAAGAGAGGTGAGTGGGAACCCTACTTGAAAATCAGGAAGGGCCTTTACTCTCATAATAAAGGAACTGAGTGACTCTTCTTGCTGTTCTGGGGAGCTCTGGTCACTCTTTTGATCTCTTGGGATAGATTAAAGAAAAACATATTTGATTATTTTTTTGATAATTTTCTGAAGGCTGTAACTCTTTACTTTACAGATATTGTCTATTGGACTGGTGTCAATCCTGCTGACATATGTACAAATTTTATGTTCCTAATACTTAAGTGTAAAATAGCTGTTGATATACATATTACGTAGTCAGGCACAGGTATCCCAGAGTATATGCAGCAATGTACTGAGAGATAGGAAAGGACATATATGTGTGAAAAGCTTGAACTATAAAATAGATGAAGGGTGCAAGAAAGGAGTAAAAAGGGAAAAAAATAACAGAAAACCAAGAAGTTGGCTTGTAAGTTGATAGGGTCATTTGGTATCCAGTCATCAACTGAAGATCCTGCTCCTGTTTTACAACCTTATAACAAGGTCATTGGTATTCAGTTGCCTCCTCCTGCCTCTTAAGTTCAGAATATTCTGTTTTAAAATCCCTCTTCCCCTCATTTCATGTTCGTGTTGATACAGTGATGTCAGTTCCTCCTCTTACAATCTTCACCTACAAAGTACCTTTTCTTCCTTTGTGAAATTCCTGAAGCTTAATCTGAGTACTGTTTGACAGAAGCATTGAATTTAAACATTAAAGAAGAAATACAAGATGGAGAATTTAATTTTTAATTCCAAAAGCTGTTGTACAAAATAGCTGATGTATACACTAAAATTTCACCTGATGCAGTTCAGATCTGCACCTAGATTGTGTGTTCACAAAAATTACATTTCCATACTGATTACAAACCCTCAAAAATGTCAAGGTTTTTTTTCTTAACCTCTATTTCAGCACTTGGGATCTTGATATACGTCTGGGTTTTGAGCTCTGTAAAGAAGAGAGAGAATTTTTGGACAAAAGGAAGAAAGTAGTTTCTGAGGCATTGAGGAAGACTCTTGACTTAAAAGAACCCCCTCCAAAAGATGAGGTATTGAGCACAGTCCTGTGGTGAGAGTGGCAAAATCCTTTAGGCTTGGTTGATAATTAGACAATGTAGGAATCCTTGCTTGTAACCAACAAGAAACATGGTTTGCATTCACTATGGTGTGAGACAGATCTCTGGTACATTTCAGTTCTGAAGTCTAAATGTTTTTATATTTCTTAAATTTTGAGGGGTGTGTGTTTTGGAACACAAATGTTGAAATTTCAGAATGTACTTTACTGGAACTCATATCTTGGGCTTTGGGTTTGGAATCGTGATGGGAACTTTTGTTTCAGAATATTTAAAATTAAACTCACACCACAGGAATAGATTCTTAATTGCTTATTTGAGAAAACTTACATCTACATATCCTGATACCTTGCTCAGTGGTATGTGGCTGCTGTTACAAGACTAATTGCCTCTTACATGTGTATTGTATGAAAGTAAATATATGACAATATACATAACAATTTCAGTAAGTGACTGTCCCCAAGACGACCGTGCTATGCTTTATAGTAAGCAATGTATTTCAATTACAAAATGGAGAAAGATGTTCAGCTTGAAATCAAACCCAAAATCACTTGTAATGTAGATAGAAATAAAAGTTTATATCTCTATTTTATGTCTCTATTAGAGTTTATATCTATATGTTTTATATTCTATTTGTTGTTCAAATGAGACTGAAATGGGGTTAGTTCTGTTATTTTTTGGCCATCAAAAGCCTGTGGTTGTGACTCCTGAGTTTGCTGTCTGCAGGTTCCAGTCGTGGCGGTGCTGGGCTCTGGAGGTGGGATGAGAGCACTGACGTCGTTCTATGGCAGCCTTGCTGGGCTGCAGCAGCTGGGCCTTCTGGATGCTGCAATATACCTCTGTGGCATTTCTGGCTCCACTTGGTAAGCTACATGCGGTTTTGATTCAAAAACTTAGAGGTGAAATGGTAGTGTTGATGCAAAATAAGGCCAAAATTACATTTGTGCCATCTGTAGGCAGACAGCAAATCAAGTATTTTGCCAGTTTTCACCTGTGAGTTCTGTTGGGGATCCTGAACAGTCTAAGAGATCCAGTATCATGTCCAACCCATGCAGCTACTGGCAAAAATGATGAATCTGCTGCTTGTGCAAGTCTGACAGTTGAATATTAGAATGTTTTATATGAATAAAACTGTTGTGTAGTAACTCAGAGCACTGATTTAAAAAACTTCCTCATTCCCCTACTCTTGCCAGGAAGATAACTGAGGTGGTGCAAGTCACTGGAAACGTGTCCATGCAGGCCGCTACATCATCACCTTCCAAAATGGCATAGAGGCTGAAGAGAGGCATAGCACTGTCTTGCCCTTTGGTGGACTGGAGCAATGTGCTGAAATATTAGACATGGCTAGAATGTTTCAGTAGCTCAGTTCTTGGAGTTTGTGATGAAGTCATCCCTTGTTTTTGTAAAATTATTTCATAGAGGAGTTGTGCAACCTGACAGTGTATTCCTTCCTTCCAAGGATTTACTTGCGTGTGTTGAAAGTTAACTCCTCTGCTCCTACTTCTCCTGCCCCTTTTGATTCAGAGACACTTCCAAATGTAGGCATCTGTTTGTACAGATCGTCAATGGTCCAAACTAGCTTCTCCGTTGATCAGACCGGTCTTCTGGTAAAGGCCAAGGCCTCTACTGCTGCACACTGCACCCTTGCCATCAGCCAGCATATCATGGTTGTTTTGTTCTGGAGTTAATGTATGTTTATGGGCTGGTTCCTGGGTGCTAGCATAGGATGCTTGGAACATCTCTGGAAGGCAGGTTAGCCATCAGAGCAAAGATGTCCTATAGGTGTCAGGGTTTTCAGCACAATTTAGAGTTCAGAGATCTTTTATTTATGGATTCTTCACTCTTTTATCTAGACTTCTCAAGTAACTACCTAAAAATATTGTTTACACAAAGGTCTTTATTACTGATGACATTAATGAAAGCATTTTCAGGTGTTTATCAACACTGTATCGAGACCCTGACTGGTCACAGAAAGACCTTAAAAATGCAATCAGAAGAGCTCAGGACACTGTGTCCAGCAGCAAAGCAGGGGCATTTTCCCCAGAGCGACTGAAATACTATTTCCAGGAGCTGAATGCAATGGAGATCACTGGACGGAAGGCTTCCTTTACAGATCTGTGGGGCCTTATTGTAGAATATTTCCTACAACAAGAGGTAAAAGAATTCATGTTTGGATGTGTACTGCTGTTTGTCTTTCTAGTGGGAACTCTACCAACCCATGTGTTTAGAGTTAAGAAACCAATTACTCTCCACCTTTGTATAGGCAGTGCTGTGGAATAAAGAGAGTATCTTCTTTATTAAAGAATTTTTAATTCATATGGATCAGTGTTACAGAAAAATGTTGTGTTTATTTGGAATGACTGTTATTTAAAAGAACAGCTTTTGTACTGGACGGGTTAAGCCAATGATGTTGGTTTTGCAGAATGGAGTTATTGTGCAGTATTTTCTATGTAATTAAGATTGAAAATCAGATGGATAGTTAGTTTATTATTAACCTTAGACATTCTAAATACACAGCTGCAGAAATATTTTGGACAATCTAGCCATATACCTGGACAGTGGAGAGGAAAAGGGACTTTGAATTAGTAGTGATAATCAGAAATGCCAAGCAACCAGTTATCAACCTATGGGTACAGAATTTACCTGACTTAAGTGGGCTCCTCCTTCCTTGCTTGTGACCAGGAAGATCCATCAAAGCTGTCTGATCAGCAAGAAGCAGTGAAATGGGCCCAGAACCCTTATCCCATCTACGCAGCTGTCAATGTGAGACCCAATATGAGCAGTGGTGACTTTGCAGGTATGAACATGGAAATTTATTTTTGTTTGCTAAAGTCCATAAATTTATTTCATCTCTCCAGTTGCTTGGGTAGTGAGCAGCTGATAACAGGAAATATGGCTCAAGCAGCAGTTGGTAAGAGGCAATAGAAAACTGATTGACAAAGTATTGTCATATTGATAGCAAAGGTCTTCATCATGGCTCAAATGGAGAAATGAGATTCAGAACTGTTGGCCACTCCACAAGTTTTGCTAGAAACTGCCTGAGATTTTCAGGAGATGAGAAAATTCCTGTAACACATGTGTCTCTGTCTGAATCAAAGAATTAGAGGCCTTGGTGATAAGGAAACCACTTTCTTTTTTTAGTCTCAGATAAAAAAATTGTGTAGGATTCATGTAAAATGATGGATTGGCCACCTTGTAATATGCAAAATTGTATGTTTTAGTGGGCCGAGTTCTTACAGTAAAAATATGAAGAGTAATCCTTCATTGAAACTTGAAATATGATGCAACAAGTGGGGATGGATGAGTGAGACAGGAACACAAACACAAAAGCTTGTATCCATCTGTGTGCCATGAGGGGACTTGTTTGTTTTATTCTGAGGAGCATGTGCATATGGCAGTGAATTCAATTTGATCCAACCTGCCAGAGCTCAAGAAGGATTTGGATAATGCTTGCAGATGCATGCTGTGTTTTTTCAGGTTCATCTGTGCAGGCCCAGGAGTTGGACTGGATGACCCTTCTTTTTCAACTCTTTGTGGAAATCTTTCAAGCATGAGGGGGCACTTTGATAAACAAACAATGAAGTCTGATGCAGTGGGTCAATTGGGTTTTCCAGCTAGTACAGTAGTAGTTCCTGGGAGATGGTTCATAGTGCAAAGAAAAGCTGAGAAAAATAATGTGGCTTCCATTTTGGATGGAAAAGGGAGCCATCAAAATGGTTTAAATTAAAAGTAAAATAGGCAGGTTATTTCCGTAGTAACAAAGTCAAGATGGAGCCAGATGGAATGAAAGCCTTCACAAGAGTTTTTGTTAATCATATGTACATAGAAGCTAGAGAAGAGGGGCAGAGAAATCCATAGTGATTGTGAAAAGTGAGGGGAGAGTCCCTTCTCTCTCCTCTGTGTGAGCAGATATCAGATAAATATTTTCACTCATGTGTACTCTGAGATGGGTAAATATCCTGTTGTGTTGTTCTTAGAATGGTGTGAGTTCACTCCCTATGAAGTTGGATTTCGCAAATATGGAGCTTTTGTTCGAACAGAGAATTTTGACAGCGAGTTCTTCATGGGACGGCTTGTCCAGAAACATCCAGAGCCCAGGATTTGTTTTCTACAAGGTATGATCTTATGGTAATGATCAAATTATCATATAAGGAGATGGAAAGGAACTTTACTGCTTTGGGGACTTATGAGCTGAAGTCCATGTCTTTTTTCCCTTCCAAAGGACTTGAAGAAGTGACACATGTCGATTCTTCTCCAGAGCTTTAGGTTCATAGCTGGTTCATAGTGTTACAGTCTGATGTCCTGAGTCTGCAAGATGACTCTGTTATAGCTGCAGGTCAAAAATGTCTACTGTCAGTCTTCCTGTTCTCTTACTGTCTTTTCCATGCTTTTCTCTTGGAAAATTTTCTGCATTATATTGTAATATCATAATTTGTCACATGATTAACCAAGGCTTTAACTCAAACTGTTAGAACAGTAGGGATCAAGTGACAGTCCTCTCCCATGAAAAATGTCAGGTGAATTATAGGCCTTTTGGTTCCGTGAAAAACCTTTTTAGTGTTAAATTCTTCTGCACTTCTCCTGCAGGAATGTGGGGCAGTGCCTTTGCTGCAAGCTTGGATGATATCTGCCTGAAGGTGGTTGGTATAGGACTGAACTTTCTAGATTCTCTCAAAGATGTTATCAAAGTTGTAGGTAAGAACATAATAAAAATAGTTGGATTTTTCAAAAGATTGGTGATTTTGTAGTGATCACAAATAATATGATGCAAAAATGTGCTGCATGGAGTTTTCACGATTAGCACAAAGGGTGGATTGGGACAGATCTCTTTTATTGTGTGTTATTCCCTTTGATCACTCTTATAGTGAAGAGGAATTGTTTCTTTAGTACACTTCCTCTTCTTTTAAAAAGAATTTGTATCAGACTTTGACTGCAAATCTGGACTAGTTGTAGGAGCCATCTTAAACACATATTAAAGTGCAGGCATCATAATCCTGAGAAGAGGAAGAATAGAAGCTGGAGTGCTATGCAGGAGATGGAAAAAAAGGCTTTCAGTTTACCCCATGGTCTGCTTTTTGTAGTATTGGATAAGCTGATTGTATGCTTATTCACTGATGTCCATTTATTCCTAACAGTGAAAACAGTTTTAGAGGCTGGGACTTGTTCATGTGCATAGTTATGGCCTTATAGTAACTAGTGGGAGAAGAGATTTTTTTTTTCCCTCTGCCTTTCCACCCCTGGTTCCCCCAGCACACTCCACCCTTTTTGTTTTGTGTAGTTTTAAATGCCACTGTGTGTGGTTGACTGATGTCTTACGTGACAGAAGTTATTGTCACTTGGTAGCAAGGGTTTCTTTGTGTGAGTTTGAAATGAATATGGGCAATACTTTGAGTAATGCTTTTCCTGTTAAACAGGGCTGGTAAATCACCTACCTTTGGCATATGCATCTGATTTAAATTGCATTACAATACTCTTATTAGAGGACACATTCAGCCTTAGGAAAACTGGTTAAATATTGTAGAAAAAGGCCTGATTGAAATGTTGGAGCTGGCATTTTGTGTGTGTTGTGCAGATGAGAAGACTTCCGTGACTTCTGCAGATGGCTGCCAAAGATTCCATTTCCGAGACCCAGCACAGCTGAAGACTCGCTTGATTATACCTGGGGGCCTGATGTTACAAATTTTTCAGGATTTCTTCAAGTCCCGGGTCACATTTGGAGAAACCTTCAATTTCATGAAGGGATTGTATCTTCATAAAGATTATGTTAACATCAAGAAATTTGTGACTTGGAGAGGTAAAGGAGTTTGTGTATCTGACTATCACAAAATATTAACACACTATATAATATCCCAATGTCACGGAAAATAAGCGAGCTTGACTTTGTTCTGCTGAAGCCAGGGAATATATCCCTTCTTACACCATAGCAAAAATTTTGATCCGCTGTATTTGTTCTGTCATATAAGGCAAGCTGCCTCATCAGACTTTATAGGTGTGTCTCAGATGAAAGTGCATGTTGGAATGTCTTCTTATTATTACACTAGCATGAGCTTTGTTGGTTTCTTCTGCCAATACATGTGTAATGAATCAATATACTTACTTGTGTTTCTTGGAGTGTCTTACAGATACTCACTTGGACGCATTTCCCAACCAGCTGACTCCCATGGCAGAGAGCTTGTATTTAGTGGATGGTGGCTTTTCCATCAACTCCCCGTTTCCTTTGGTACTTCAGCCAGAGAGGGATGTGGATGTTATCTTGTCATTCAATTTTTCCTGGGAAGCTCCATTTGAGGTGAGACATGTAGCTGAGCATTATTACATGAACATAAAAACACAGAATCATACTCAGTGGCAGCAGATCAGTTGAAGCTGAATACAAAAACTAATGGACCAATGAATGAAAATAAGTCCCTATGTCTTTCATGGAATCATAGAATGGTTTGGGTTGGAAGGGACACTAAGGATCATCTCATTTCAGCCCTCCTGCCATGGGCAGGGACACCTTCTACTAGACAAGCTTGCTTAAAGTCCTATGCACCCTGGCCTTGAACACTTCCAGGGATGTGGAGTCCACAGCTTCTCTGGGCAACCTGTGCCAGTGTCTTGCCACCTTCACAGTGGAGGATTTCTTCCTAATATCTAATCTAAACCTACCCTCCTTCAAATTAGGGCTGTTTCCCCCTTGTCCTAGCACTACATGCCTTTGTGAAAAGTCACTCTCCAGCTCCTGTGAGCCTCCTTTAGTACTGGAAGGTGTTGTAATATCTCCCCAGTGCCTTCTCTTCTCCAGGCTGAACAGCCTCACCTTTCTTGGCCTGTCTTCCTACGAAAATACATTTCAGACATTATTTTGCTATGCTTTTTGCTGTGAAGGTCATGAGAAAATAGAAAGTTGACAACTGTAAAAAGATTCAAAAGTTTTCAGAAGCCTAAACAGATTAAGTAAAATAAGACTATTTGTTTGGCCTATAAGATCACTGTTACTTAGATATGTGCTTCTAAAGAAAGAGTGGCTATTGGTGATTTTCTTCATGCAAACAAGTTATTTTCTGTACATACAAGTATTCATTATTAAGTGCAGAAAAGTCAAGGTGAATAGATGTAGAGTAGGAAAGCATAAAAATTTCAGCTGCAATCTGTTGATATTTGTTGCAGTTCTGCTCTTCATACTTCTATATTGCCAGCTAGAGAAATTGTTTCTGATGATTTGAAGCTGAGTTTCTGTTACTTCTTTTCTTTCTTTTTTTTTTTTTTTTTTTTAATGAAAGTCTCTTTCCCTTTGAGGATTGTAGTTAGATGATTTTAGAAGTGTTGCTGGTGTTCTATTGTAATTCTCTTTTTCCTCTGATAACAGGTTTTAGAGCTGACTCAGAAATACTGTGAGGAGCATGAAATTCCTTTTCCAAAAATCAAATTTAGTGAGGAAGATGAAAAGAAGCCAAAAGAGTGTTACATGTTTGTGGATGATAATAATCCAAAGGCTCCAATTGTACTCCATTTCCCACTGGTGAATGACACCTTCCAGAAATACAAAGCTCCAGGTAAGCAAGTTGCATCTTCAAGCACTCTTCTAACAATTCTTTGGGTGTGCTGATGGGGAAAATTCAGTGCGGTCAGTGTTCCTCTTTTCATTCTTTGTAATATTACTCTGTAACTGTTAAATTGTTATTTACATTTAAGGCAGAATCAGTTTCCACTAATTTTTTGAAGGGCAGGATGAGAGAAGAGGCTCACAGCACCCCTGCTCCCATAAAAACGTTTACAGTAAACTGCTTTGATGTTCATATTTTAAGACTGATATTTAAATTTAAGGGGAAAGGTACTCCTAGGGCCAGTTGAACTTGAGGTTTGTCTTTCATTTTAGTGCAGAACAGCACTTCCAGGGAGAATTGAGCTTTATATTCTTATTTTGAGCATAATAATCAAAGATGAACTTAACAATTTATCACAATGAAAATGTATTTTAGTACTGTATTTTGGAGCCAAGTGGAAATGGAAAGGGAATACTTTGCCCCTTCAGCTTTCAAATATTTTGGAATGAGCTGATATCTCTGAGGAGGAGCTTTGGGACAATAGTTAAGTTTCAACAGAATTATCTCTGATATCCTCCTAGCAGAATTCAACTAAAATTATTCTACCACAGCAGAGGGGTTTTTGTGATTTTTTTTTTCTTTGTTTCTTGCTGCAGGAGTTGAACGTGAGTCAGAAGAAGAGAAATCCTTTGGTGACTTTATTATTGAGTCAAAAGATTCCCCTTACCGTACACTAAACTTCACCTTTGAGCCACATGATTTCAGCAGGTTAGTGGAAGTGAATCGCTACAATGTTCTGAACAACAAGGACACTCTCCTCAAAACCCTAAACTTGGCTCTGCAAAGGAGGAAGTTGAAGAAAGTCATCAATAAGTCAAATACATGAGCAATTTCCAAGGCTGAGGATACAGAGAGGCTGCAGTGTACAGAAGCCATGAGGTCCAAGACAGAATACTGATAGTGAACAGCTGGAAACTCTCTTCCTGGGGAGGGAGTAGTACACCTGACACTGAAAACTCATTCCAGGTTATGTGCTCTGATGAAAACTCAAGGGATGTACAGTACAACATGGATGTTGCTTCCTTGTGTGGGGAAGAGTGAGGAATTACCTAGCTCAGAATCTCAAATCACAGTGGCTGATTCCAGATGATTTGAGAGGTCTGTCCAAACCATTCAAGCATCTGGAGAATAATCTTCCAGACTCTGAGTGATGCACCTCTTTTTGTCAAAGGTGTGTTGGTGTTTGAGGAAACAGATTCCTTCTGTACTTGTATCTCTTGCTTTAGAGCCTCCCTTCAGGAACTTTTACAACTTACATCATCTTAAGAAGAACTCCACAGATGAAAATGACTCACTGAGAGAGGAAATGGCTCCTTTTGCTTTCCCCTTGCTACTGGCTGATGCCCATGTGCTTTCAAGACTAAACAGTCATTACCTGCTTCCCATTTTGCCATTCATGGTTTCAATTTCCTTCCTACCCTTCTCAAGGATTTTAATGGCTTTTAGTCTCCCAGTAATTCTATATGGAGTATCTTATTTTGGTAAAGAATTTGTTTGGTAAACAAGGAAATAAATGTTTTTTATGTTTAACAATAAAAAGACATTGTGGGATTTTGTTATTACTTCCTCTAGCTTGATCATCATGAGATGATGAAACTATGATGGAAATGCCATAAGTCTCAGCTTTCTCTTTCTGTGTAAGAGGAAGGAAGGCTCATTTGAAGGGTTTGAATTAGATATTTTTTCCTTACTCCTCAGCTTGTAATTCACCCAGACCTTTGTTGAAGGAATTTTTGTGTCTGTTCATTTTAGAAACATCAATAGTCAAGGTAGGCACACCTTATGAATGTGAATTAATAAAATAATGTAAGATGCTGCTGTGCTGCGGGATGGGATTCACCTCACTTTGCATAAAGCCCAGAGAAAAGTAGTGAATCATTCAGCTGGAAAATATGTAATGCAGAACAGTGGCAAATGAGCACTGTTACTTTTATGGCTTTTACATTGAGCTGAATGTACCAATTCTGTATTTAAAACTGAGGACAGGAGGTTTGCCTTAGGAAATTATATAGGGGCTTATAGATGGGTATGATTCTTAATACATTTTTAATGTGTTTCTCTTTTAATAAATATTAGTTTTGCTCACATACTCTTCACAGTTTTCTTAAGTACACTGGTCAGAGATAGCTAGGCTGATAGCTTTCAGGTGAAAAATCAGGGCTGAGCCAAGAAAGAAAAACTTGTATTTACTGTTTACTACAAACCACCTAATCAAGGGGAGAGTGAGCAAGATAATATCTGTTACTTCCTGAAGAATCTTTAAAAAGTGGAAAACCCATTTCAACTGAGAGATTGAAAGTGAAAAAGTTTTCAAGTTCAAGAACTGTGGTTTTTTGCTATCTTAGTACGAGTTGGAAGTTATGCTGGTGAATTCAACTGACAATCACAATCACCTTGCTTTAATTGTCCCTACAGCAGAATAATTTTAAAAAGAGTTTCTAAAAACTTCTTGGTTTTAAGTTGGACTAAGTGAATTAACCAGGTACTTCAGCCTCTGATCTGATCAACTGTGATTGCCCTGGAAAAAGAGCACGCTGCCTGCTTCTACAAGGCCATCTACTCACATCAACAGATATTGCAGGTAAAGTAGTCCTCCTTTCGTTGTGAGATTTCCACAGGCAAGGATCATTTTGCATGCACAAAAATATGGGTTTCTTTTCCTTTGCAGATGATGATCATGTTCTATGTAGCTGATAAGCTCTAGCTGAATCTTCTTTTCAGGTAAGTGTTTAGCGCATAGGATTTTGTAAGTTCACTTGTTGATGCTGTTGTATAAAGAAAAAAATAAATTTTTATATCTTTTAAAGCAAAACTTTGGAAGATTTTTATAATAATTCCTGCTGTGTATTTTTGAATCCTGCTTTTTTGTCTGCCCTTGCAGTGTCAAAGACAAACTTCTGTGTGGCAGTAGATTTTCTGACAGCATCTCCAGTCAGTTCCCTAACAGGTCTTATTGTATCTGCAGTGATTCTAAGAGGAATTAAACTTAAAGCAAGAACCATAATGCTATGAAGGTAAAAGGTCTGCTTCTTTGTTAGGCTGCTCTGGGCAGCAGCAGATAAACTGGAAATCCAAGGCAAAGGAGGGAGCAGAATCTTGTGATGGTGTAGCAGAGAGGGCAAACCACTGGTGGCCTGCTGCTGAGTGTGTTTAAGTCAGTTCTGTAGAGCAAAAGTCTTAGTAAAGGCCTCAGTGTCCTAGAAAAAGCACTGCCTGGGAAAATGCAGGAGCACAGAACAAAAGGTTGTGGTGTTTTCTTAAGGGTGCTGTACCTTGGAATAGAATGGTTGAATTAATTTTTCCACTTCCCCAATATCTCCAAATTTGTTCATAGGCAAGCAATGCTGTTATTCTGGACTTTACTTTTTTATAGTTCAGTGCAAAATCTTTGTAGTCTATCAACTCCAGTAGACAAAAAAATTATCTGGAGCCATACCTAAAAATCTTAATCTGCGACAGAAGTATTGCCAACTCTGTTGCTTTTGATGTGGCAAATATTATACCAGGCTAGACTTTTAATCACATTTTTATGTTTAGTTCAGTTGCCGGTTGAGGCACTTTAAATGCCTCAAAAGGAAGAAAAACAAATACAGGAAGCAGTGTTTAATCAGGACTTTATATTGATATGACTTGGATTTGAAAAAGGTAATGGGATCTAGAGGTGCTGGAGGTTGAAAAAGGGAAATACTCTTGAACAAAGTTCTGATAGAGTTTTATGTAGAACAGTCTTATGTTGGCATGTCACCCATATTTGACGAAAATTAACTCACTGCAGAGGCATGGATGAAGGAGTATGTCCATATGGGAAAGGGAAAACCTGCCATTTGAGAGGCCACTGGATGACTGTAGGTTAATTTGTTTGTCACAGCAACAATTGAGAACGGATCTGTCTATTCTACATGAAAGCAACTTAGAGAAGGGGGAAAAAGCTAGAAGGACAGTGGAGGTGTGAGAACAAATATATTAAGGAATAAACTGGGGCTGAACATAAAAAGAATGTTTCCGAGTTTTGTGAAATCTATAAAAATATTGAGAATGGTTAGGCTAACATTGGTGGACATGTAAAGTGGAAGCTGATGAATTGATGGAACAAATGATTTATACAAAGGCATGCCAGTGTTTTTAAGAAGTGCTCTCTTGTTTCACATCTTTGTCATCAGGGCTCAATGACTGGTAGGAAGGGAAATGCTGGTATCTCCCTAGGCTCCATATAAGCAATGGGAGCCTGTATTATTTTCTCCCTAGAAAAATTCCTTCTGCAGGAGTGAAGTACAGTCTGTGCACTGACACACACACCTGGGAACTTTTTCAAATCCTTTACAGAGAGTAGTGCCCTCTTACATGACACTGCAATGACACTTCTCAACAAGGCATCACGTGCTGCATTCATAATCAATAAAATATCATAAGACAAGACCTTGAGCTTGAATAGACTGCTGTATTTAGCAGGCTTGCTGTAAAATGGTATTTGGTACTAGCTTATTTCCTCCAAATGTATCTGACAGAGGGACATTTCAATTTCAGGGCAAAATACATCAGTTAGAATTGGGGTTAGTAATAAGGAAGATCTATGGGAACATGTTCTGTTACAAACTATAGGCTTTGTAAATTAATATCATTACTATATAAATATATACATTACATAAATTACATAGATAAACCATGAATTATTAATTATTTTTCATGTACCCCATCTTTACTTCTGTAATTTTGTGGGCTTGTAATCATGCCAATGTTTTTGACTATTGCACATTTTTATCCATGGTTTCAGTGAAGCTCAACAGCACATGCAGGTGGTGGATTTTTAGGTTGTGGTTGGTTTTTGTTTTCTGAACTAGTTACTGCATTGCTGACCATCACAGGTCAGCTAAAAGTTGTATAATGTCACACAACCCAGAACTTCTGTTGAGAATTCCACAGAGACTATGATTCATGTCTTATGTGCTTTCAACCCAAGGGTGTTGATGTAAATATCAGGCTGAGTTTTCCTTAGGGGTAAACACAAAGAGCTGTAAAGCTTGATTAGCTAGGTGTGGTAAAAAATGCTGCTCAGAAAATTATGGACAAAAATTCAAATTATTTTCTCTTAAAAAAAAATCCCACAATATCATAAAGGTAATTAAATTTTACATGAGACCTTCAGCTATAAAACAAACAAATCATTACATAACCCCAATGTGGGAAAAATATCTTTATCAAAGTCTAATTATGGTTACTGTCCCTGCCCAATCTGACCATCACAAGCATTTCCTTCTGCTTTGTAACAAGTAGAAATTAAAGAAGGTTTTGTGGTACTTCTGTGAAGTTAACCAGGCTCTGTACCTTTGCAATGCATTCTTTTCCATCTCTGCTGCTGAAGGTTCTTCTGGGAAAGCAGATATACACCCCTAAATCTAAAGTGTAGCGTGACCACTGCACAACCGTAGCAGTGTCTTGCCCTAGTCAGAATTAGAAGACTCATTGCAGGCACATCCATGATTTAAATGTAGGGTGTGGGAATATTTTTCCTTTAGCATTCCACCACAGTGGCAGAGCAATGGAAGTTCCCTGCTCTTAAGATTATTTCCCAACTCACTTTGGTTTTTTTTCTTGAGGGTGTGTTTGTGTTCTTTGTTTGGGTTTTGTTTCTGCACTTTTGTTGGGATTTTTTTTGTGTGTGTTTGGCTTTTTCCTTTTAGAAAATTGTGGCAGTTGAAAAGCAGAGCTGGAACTGAGAAGCTTGATAGGGATCAGAGTGGATGGGACTGTATTTTCCAAGTGCTTTGTGAATGCTTTGCTTGCAGAAGTTAGCCCCTGTTTTGTAATGAGCTGTGCTGGAAAATGGCATCTGGACAGCTGCATTCATTAGTCTATTGTGAAACATGGCAAGTTTAAGCAAGTTTTATCTGCAAATTTCACCTTGGGCTTTACTGTGGAACCATTACTGGAATCTGCATAATGATGCATATGATGTTTTAAGGATAGTATTACACCAGAAATTAATTTATAATGTGTCAACAGTGTTAAAGCAATACGTTAGGAAGAAAAGAGGGTGAGAAAAGTCAGAGAAACCTGTATTCTGGTTGAACCAAGCCATTCTATGATTTTATGATACTTGGGGTTACATGTGGAGATCGTTGTAGAGTTCACAGTAAGCATCAGGACATGGAAGTCAGCTCCATTCAATTTACAGCTATTTTGACTTTTCTCTCTTTTGTTGATTTCTATCTGAGTCTCATGTAGTATTTGTAATTTGGTCAGGCATTGAGGTCAAAATCCCTTACTTAACTGTCAGAGAATCAGGTATTGGCTGCTAATTGAAATTAAGTGTTGTAGAGGTATAATTGCGTCAGTATTCCAAGAAGCCTTATTTTGTGAACTCTGTTTACTTTAGGAGAGCAGTTATGATTATTTTAAAATAATAAAAAATATTTATTAACTATTTTTAATAAATAAATTTCCAAGGAACTGTAATTTTTCTTCCTTTCTTTTTTCATGGCTTTTTTTTTAATAAGGCATCAAGATTTAGGAGACTTTATTCCCTATGCATGTGTATCCTACTCTAATATTTTTTAACCTCTAGATAATCCCAGCAGAATTTGACTTACTTATCAAAGAAATATCCTTAGAAGTCCGTAAAAACAGCTGCATAGGCAATTGAGATTTTTATTAGTGCCCCTCTCACTGATAGTGACACAGATCCGAGGAGGCCACCATGGTCTTCACACCATTTTGAAATACTGGTAGATCCATTGATTATCAATTTTTTTTTCAGCCCAATGAAATTGCTTCATTAATTATTTAGGTAATTCAGTAGGATCTCTGAGGCCCATGGAAATCCTTGTTTCTGCATGGTCCTTCTCTTCCTGCAGTCAGCCCTCAGGGGGCAGTGCCACTCTGTCATGGAGAGTTCTGGGTACCCGCACCTGATCTTCACCTCCACCCCACCCTGGCAAATCGCTTTCTGTTTAGAGCTCTGACACGCCTGCTTGTCCAGGTCATCTGATCCAATTGCTCCTCCTCTGACAAACACAGTCTGTCGTTTCCTTCAGTTCTGTAAAGCTGAGGTATTTGGGGATCAAAGAGGTAGAGGTTTGCACCTCCCAAAAATTATTTAAGATAAAAGTAAAATTAATGAGATGTTACACAGTGACTTCATTAAGTCAGCTCTGGTTGAACTGGGGCTAAAGTGTGGTGATCCTTTAGCAAAGAAGGAAAGCACACTTCTGTAATTGGATGAGCTCATTAGTTTAATGCATCACTATAAATTACATCAAAAAGATAAAATGCCATTATCTGTGATGATCCCATAGGAACTTATTAATATTTTAAACACTTATTGTTTAGTGGAATAATGGGAAAAACTCTGGTATTTTGGAAATTCTTTGTGGCTTTTGTTTTTTTGTAAGGTGGAATTTTAGAACTACTGAAATTTATCTGAATATCTGATTATTTTTCTTTAAGTCCCACTTTTGTGGCACCTATTCCACTGTGGTAGAATTTAAATTGGTCAAAGCCTCTTTTTTACTCTAAAGAGTTATTTTAGGGTGAGGTACAGGGATGGTAATGGAGGCAGATGTTCATGGCTCCCTGTATCTGGAGGGCTGAGATCTCTCAATTTCCTTGCACAAAGAAGGTAAGAACAAACCAACCTTCTGAATACTCTGCTAGTGAGTGTCTGCTTTCCTGGCTGGCAACTGGACTTGCTCCCTGACCAAGTGATAACACCGGAAGACAACTCTGCCTTACTGATGCTATATATTTCATCAGCTATCACCCACTACTCCTGAAGGAGATGAGCATGAGAATCTTGTTCTTTTGATGACTCCTTGAGCAAAACTTGTGAGGTTATTGCTTTTAAAATATCTTTCCACTAAGCATTAATTTTATAAAGCACTGCCTGTAACAGTCACAAGCAGAGGTGCTGTCAAGCCTGATGCCAGTTATGCAACCACTTTGACATCTGAAAATTTGCTAACAGGAATGTTTCCTTCTCCCTTTTGTAGGAACAGAGCACAGTTCTGAAGGTGTGGGCAGAAGGAGTGGTCCTTCTCACTGACAGCTGCTTTTGTCTAAGGAAATGAATATGATGCACTGTAAGGATTATTTTGACAAGCTACTTCTTATAAGTACAATACCCAGACTAACAGGCCAGGCACTCCAGGCTTTTTGCATGGCTTTTGAATGGAAGAAATATGCCAAACACTGAAATCAGTACTGTAAAACGTGAATCTTCCTGAGTGAAAGATTCTGATTTTCTTGATTCTGACCTAAAGCAGAAGGTTGAAATGTTCCAAGTCCTAATTCCCTCTGCTTGAGACCGTGACCAGCCATATTGAAGTTGAAGCATCAACCCTACCTGAGTGCTGCTACGAGATTCAGTCTCTCTTGCAAGCTGTCTGAAGACCATGTAGAATCATAGAACAATTTAGGCTGGAAAAAAGATGTAAGATCATGTAGTCCAACTGTTAGCATAATGTGTCCAAATCCACCACTAAACCATGTTCCTTAAGGGTCATGTCTCCATGTCTTAAATACGTCCAGGGATGGTGACTCAACCACTTCCCTGGCAGCCTGTTCCAGTGCTTGACAACCCTTTCAGTGAAGATTTTTCCTAATATCTAATCTAAACCTGCCCTGAAGCAACTTGAAGCCGTTTCCTCTTGTTCTGTTGTGTGTTACTTGGGTGAAGAGTCCAATGCCCACCTTGCTACAACCTCCTCTTAGGCAGTTGCAGAGGGTGACAAGGACCTCCCTGAGCCTCCTTTTCTCTAGGCTAAACAACCCCAACTCCCTCAGCTGCTCTTCATCTGACTTATGCTCCAGACCCTTCACTACCTCTGTTGCACTTCTCTGGACCTGCTCCAGAAACCTAATGTCCTTTTTGTAGTGAGGGTCCCAAACCTCTGGGTTTGGCAGCACCAGAACCCAGTACAAGGAGACAACAACTGCCCCGGTCCTGCTGGCCACACCGTTTCTGATACAAGCCAAGAAGCCTTTGGAATTCTTTGGCCACCAGGGCACACTGCCAATCATGCACATATGAGTCCACATAAAGTGTGTGAATAGTTAGAACATTCTTAATGGGCATTTTTACCCACTCCATAGACATACTAGCTGCTTTCCTTTGCTGCACTGTGAACAAGTGCGTTCAAAAAAAAAAAAAAAAAAAAAAAAAAACACACCAAAAAAACCCCACCAAAACCAAACCAAAAAAAACCCAAAAAAACAAAACTACAAACTAGGAGAAGGAATATAGATACTCAAATATGCCAGAGTGGTGTAGGATGATAAAAATAGTCACTGGAGAGAGCTGTCCCCTTCCAAAGAGCAGTTCACCCCTTGGGTGCTACTAGAGAATCTTTTAGCTGGTTTCTTTTCATTAACTAGGGATGGTGACTCAGCTGCAATTACAAACTTACACTCAATACTCATCTCTGTGTTCCCATATCTTTGCAGGAAAAGCCCACAGCTGTAATTAAAAAAGAGTAGTAACAGTGAGTGCCACTAAAGAAAAAACACTGGAAATGTCTTGAGGTCTTTTCTTCTTTTGCTTTAGTAGCATGATAAATTGCATTGCCTGGAGGCTGTTAACCCATGCACACAATCACATGCTTGACTAGTGGTGTAGATCCAACTTTAGAGCCTCTAATACGGGGCCACTTTGTCTCCTATGAGTAAGTGATAAAGAGGTGTTATCTTCTGGTCTGAGCTGAAGATGAAAGTGTATTCTGGGTGCTGTGACTAGATATTCCTTTGGTGCTGGTTGGAGTCACCCCAGTAGCATCGTTTGAGGGGAAGGTGCCTTTGAGTAATTCAGTGCCTGGGAGTTGTCTCCTGAGCAGTAACACAAAGCAGGTTGTTTGCTGCTCTTGTCACTTGTGTCAATTGACCTCAGATTGTGTTGATGTGCTTACGGAATAACCTGGAAAATTGATGCAATTGCTTTGTAAATAAGGCCTAAATTTGCAATGTGAATGTGAATATTTTTTTATAGTCATGCTGAATAATGTATTAGAACTAAACTTTAACAGGATATGTACAATTGTGCAACTCCTGTGCAGCAGACAATAGAAAGTCAGTTTGTTATCGTCTTACAAGAAAGATGTTTCCTGTGGAATTTTCTGTATTATCAAAGCAGGAAATGTAATTTAATGCCCCTGTTCTTGATTTTATCCAAATGCTTTATAATGAAAAGGGTATGAAGATTTAATTTCTTAATGATTTTATTTGTTGTCACTTCTGATTTTGTCAGACTCTAGGTCAAAAAGGATTATTATTAAGTTTTGGGGTGGCTTATTTGGGTCATGTAAATGAAGTCTGATATCTAGAGGTGGTGCCCAACAGCTTTGCTTTAGCAGGCTATGAAGAACAAAGCACAAGTATTTTTAGAAATGAGGTTGGACCCAGTGTCTGCATTGGTGTATCAGAGCTCTGATCAAGAGGTCTCTGTCTACCATGGCACCTTTCTCACAGAAGCTACTGGTCTCGGAAGGCTTGTGAGCCAGACTCTGAAGGCTATTTTCCCCTTTGCTTTGTATTAAATATTAGATATTTGATGTCAAATATCTGCAGAAACCCTGTGAGAATTCTGAGAAATTATTATCAGTCTCTATTTTCTGTGAGAGAAAAATGATTCTGAGCCTGTGTCAAAACTGGTCTGGGATCTTGGTGGCAAATGGACATCTCCAGGTCTTGCAGCTGCCTCTCAAGAGGCTGCAAAGCCTGTGCTGGTTCTGCTGCAAGCTCTCTGCTCCTCTGCACCCTGTTACAAGTTTTGTGGCCCAGTCCAAGGGCCTGTGTGACTCCAGACCTCATATCACCACTGCTGTGGGCTGCTGTTGTTGTGATGGTATTGGTGAAATACCACCTTGTCTTCTGGCCTGTGGCTTCATGACTGTGACACACCTACACCATGGTTTGTGATGCACAGTGTAAAGTTATCAAGTAATTTTCTATTATTACTGGCTAGATCTGCTTCTGGGTGGAGAGTTGTTTAGTTGGGTTCTTTTCTCTTATTATGTGCAGAGTAAGCAAGGGCAGTGTAATGACATAGCAGCTTCAGCTGTTAATATGGCTTAATTTGAATTACAAAATCCACAAAGTGCTCAAATGTGGACCTTCTGGAAAGGGTGGAAGTTAAGTGGGGAGCATGGAATGTTATCTAAGTGGATGGCTAACTTTTGTCCCTCAAGAGTGAGGAGAATCCACAGTAATCAAACTGAGACACAAAATGACTTCAGAGCCTGAGTTCAGTCATAGAATGGCTGTTGGGTTCAGCCTCTTGTGATCCTGCAAGCTGAATCTCTTGTTTCAATTTGGAGCATTACTTCAAAAGTGTTATTATATAAAAAAGTGAAATAATTCTCTATTGTAATACCTGTTCCACAACAAAAGAAAACAACCCAACAAAAAACTTTAGGTGGGAAGTCATCTGGCTTTTTCTGTATAATGGTCAGTACAGCCTAAAGCAGAAACATTCATGCATTGAATGCTTGAATCTATTGAAAGGCAAGACTAACTATAATCATAATTTGAAACTTTATCTAAGATAGGCCTCATCTAAGGTAGCTCTTTATAAGACAGCGCGGCTGCTCTTTAACCTGGGATGCAACAGACAGTTTAAATACTCAAATACTTTCATTATAAATGGTTGAAAAATCAGATTTTAATTTTTTTCTTAAGAAGTCCTGCAGCTTTTAAAAAGGGTTTTCATTCTGACTTACAAGTTTGAGAATTCTAAAAAATAAAGGGTTTTAAAAAGGTTATTTCAACTGCAATTTCTTAGTATTGAATAACACCTATTTTTAGTGATTTTAATAATGCTTAGTGCAATAGTTGGCTTCTGTGCTATTTTTGTATTTCCATAATAATACTAGGTCGTTTTGGTTTTACATGTTGAGTGCTGTTACAGAAAAATAATGGGAAATTACTATAAAATTAAAAAGAGATCAGACTTGAAAATTTTAACAGGGATTTTTAAAGACTTTCGAAAAAATGGTGTGTAGTTATTTTTGTTCAAGCTTATGAGATTCTAACATAATTTAATTGAAAGCAGCACTTTAGCTAAAAAACGTTTCAATATCAAAAGCTCCTGCTGGCTCTGCTGACCCCTTAACATCCTCTATGCAACCAAATAAGAGAGAAGAAAAGCTACAAGTTGATTTCTGTAATTATTTGCCAGTGGCTGTGAGATCCAGCCTCCACTTCATGACTGTAATTTGTAGTGAACTTGGTGAAAATCCTTGCTGTGTGCATCTGACTGGAGAAGCTAGTGGGGGCTGGAACTGCCCCAGGAGATCCCTCTGTGTGCAGTTATTCAGACCTTATGGTGGTAGATAATAACTCTGGCATTACCCTGTGATAAAATGCTTGACCTATCTCCTTTTTTCTCTAAATCACTGTGGTGTTAAAAAAAAAAAAAAAGGAGAAAAAGAAAAAAAAAAAAAAAGGCAAGTCTTCATGTGGACAGAACAAATGCATCATTTGTGCTTTTGAAATCAGTGGGAGGTGGAGCCGTGAGTCAATCTATACAGCCCTTCTTCCTGGCCACAGCTGTGGTCCAGGAGCACCTACCAGCTGGGAGACACACAGACTGGAGCCCTTATAGTAGTGCCTTTTAGGAAACAAAGATACTGATGGGATCATCAGCCTATTCACCTTTGGTAAGAGAAAATCAGCGGTGGGGCAGAAGAATCTGTTTGGCTGTCTTGGTTGAGATTCATCAAAAGCAAATGCTTGGGGAATTTCGATCCTGGAATGTCAAAAGTGTCTATAGCAGGCAGATATATTAGTAAAAGCAGCAGGTAGATGGTCCTGGTGAGACTGATATATCCCATCATGAAGAAGAGAAATAGGAGAAATGCTAGGGTCTCTTCCATAGTGAATCTGAGTAGAAACTATAAATTACTGACTGCTGGGTTTCATCACTGGCCCCTCTTTTGGCTCTTTGTCTCCAGGATCGGTTCATCCGTGCAAATCCGCACAGGAAGATTGGAATCAGGAGGAGGAATCATGACAGACCATGCAGTGCTGAAAATGAGGTACTATATGGAAGGCAGCTTCTGGATTGCAAGGAGAGAACTGCAGGGCATAAAGGATGGCTGTGATACCTGCAGTTCTTCTGTCAGCCTTTCCAGCCTCTCCCCAGGCTTAACTGTTTTTGTGAGAGATGACATTTATTAACAGATAGTTAAGGGAATATTTGCTTCTCCTGTGAGTGTGCTGTCTAGAGTGCAAAGCATTCACTGTGACTTAGGGGTTGGGAAGATGATGAACTTGTGGTTTAAATGCTAGGCAAGGAACTGGGAGAGCTGGATTTTAGTCTTGGTTTACTGTGGTATGATTATATGATGGTAGTCACACCTCATAACACCCAAGGCTTAGTCCTTAAATTGTTTTTCCTTTACTTTATGGAGGCAGATCAACAAATAAAATGGCTTACTCCCATGTCTGACACTTTTCTGAACACTGATTTTTATGAAGATGAATTGGTTTTGGAAAGTACTGGATATGGTACATGCTAGATATGTTACAAATTATTCTGTCTTTTGACTAATGGTTAGTTGAAAATATATTTAATAACTTGAAAAATGAAAATAGTATGATATGTTTTTCTACCCCTGAGTTTTCTCAATCTGTTCCCTAGCTGTATTCAGTACAAAAGTATGAAGCTAACTCTTTCTTAAATCTGGGAGAGTAGTGAATTCACTAACTGCTAGCACTATGGAATAATAATTTGGTTCGTGTCACTGTAGTTACTTACTACTTAAGCCATCTCATGAATAAGTTTTCTTCAAACTCATGGATATGGACGGTACTAAAGCTGAGGATGAAAACTTAATCCTCTGCATTTGGGATGAAATGTTGAGCTTTCAGCAATTTGGATCATGTACTTCTTTCATCCTCCATCTCCAGAAACACTGCTGCCAAAAATTATGCTGAGGTTGATGGGCTTCTTTCAGACCTTCTGGTTTTGTTCAAATGACAGTTTCTGAGAGAAAAGTGTTGAGTTGAGAATTGCTCCAGTAGGCTGTAAATAACATTTGGCTTGGTGGTTTATTGCTTTCTAGATATTTAGTCTGCTTCTCTCAGGACAGGGTGTATCAAAAGAAGATGCATACAAGGAGGTCCTAAGCAGGCAGTTTCTCAGAAATCATGATTTTTTGAGATTTTAGTGCTGCTTTTAATTTAATAAATGGAGCTGTTCTGTATGTAGCATTTTGCTCTTGATGTTCTTCAACACTGGCTTGTTTTTCCAGTAACCAAGTGTAGGGTTGTGTGTAGCTGTGATAGGGAGTGGAGGGAGAATAGAAAAAATGGAGAGAGTTGTGGAGCCTTCAAGATATTCCCCTGTAGAACCCTACACTATAGGTTGTCAATATTGCTATGCCTCAGGGTTTCTCCTTGGCAGATCAGTCAGGTCAGTCTAGGTTTGTTGTGATTAAGGCAAGAAATTCTGAATTGCCTGTTTGTGCTTTTGTGCCTTTCTCTTTTCTTTTTTTTTTTTTTTTTTTTTTTTTTTTGTGTGTGTGTGTATGTGCATTGGCATACAATTATAGCTTTTTGTTGTTAATTTGTGTTTAATTATATAATCTAACAGACTGCCAATTTTACTTTGTGTTCTCAGCTATCCATTTTCTTACATTGTTTAGAGCTTTAGTGATTCCTGCTTTGTTCAGTTCTGGTTCTTTAAAAGCCCCCTCCTGCTTGTTGCTTTAAAAACCCAATTCTGCTTGTTGCATTAATGAGGTTTCATCGTGATTAATGTAGACCCTAGCTATGAATGACAGGTTTATCTTTAATCAATGTCAAATCACAAGAAAGTATTTATTCTCAGAAAATATCTCAAATAGTTAAAGTTAAATTCTCTGCATTATAATGACAGAATGGCCTTTGTGGTGTTAAAAGATGAGTTGTTATTTATATCTGAGTTAACTGCTAATAATTAAGGTATCTTTCTCATTGTTCTGCAGCCAGAAGTGCCTCGGTTGTGCTGGCTTTCTGTAAAAATTATAGGCATGAGAAATCTCCGCAAAGCAGATCTGTGTAAGTATCACTGATTGGCACATTTATAGCTTTGCAAGAAAACTGTTGTCACCTGATTTTAATGCTCTTGTACACCTGTTGCTTAGATGACAGTAATTTCAAGGAAGTTTGGGTGAAGAAGCTGTATTTATTTTTATTTTCATTTAAATTCAAAATAGTTTAAGAAACACTTAAAACCTGGAAGGAAATAGACTAGAAATCCTGTGTTGAAGAAATTGTCCTTCCCTTTATCAGCTGCTCTGTGATATTTCCCTTTCTCCTAACTCTTCAGTGTCCCTTTTTCCAGGTTGCCCAATTCCCTTTTGAAAGGAACGCCTTTGTGAAAGATACAGGAAAAATCAGTAGTTGCTTGGATGTTGCTGTGTTTGTGTCTTCACTGTTCTGTTGGTGTGGATGACCTGTCCATTACAAATAGATGAAAATCCCCCAAACAAAAATTTACATTTAATTTTAAGAAGTGCCATTTCAATAAATGTATATGAGGTTTTTTGGAAAAAGGCAAATATTTGAAAATAGGAGTTATAAAATCACAAGAGCCAGAGTACTTAGTTCAGCACTGTTGAAATAAAATACTTTTGCTCTTGTTATTATATAGAATTAGTGGTTTAAAACTGACTTTTTTGAAACTGATATAAATCTATATAGAAAATTTAAATAACTCTAAACCCAGACTATTTTCCTTGGAGTCTGATGAAATATCTAGGACTCCTTAGAGGTTAATCTTTTCTTTCCCTGACTGAGCAAATCAAATAATAACAAAGTACTGTTGTACTAATTGTGCAACTTGTTGTTAACACAGGGAGCCAAACTGATTGCTATGTCAAGCTGTGGCTGCCAACAGCTTCGTGTCAGGAAGTCCAGACGAAAACTGTACACAACTGCAGAAGCCCTGTCTGGAATGAAACTTTCCACTTTGTGATACAGAGTGAAGTAAAGGTGGGATCTGTGACAATGAGCAGGTGCTTTCTGAAGGGGGCATCTTCACCTGCTGTGTGTAGGCTCTTTTTGAAAGGCTTGAGGCTCAAATGGATCTTCAACTCAATTAACCTGACTGAAAGAAGTAGTTTAAGCTCAGAAGGTTGTGGAATATCTGGAATAATGTTGGATGCTTCTTTGTGTTCCAGAACAACTGTAAAAAACTGTTAAAGTGTTTATAGTGTTAGCAGAAATAGGGGAGCAGTCAGAGTGGAAGTGATACGAAGTCCAAGCTGGATCAGTTTCTCATAGTTTACTAGTGCTGCATCTTCTCGTGGTAACCTGAGCCCTGAGGAACTGCCAGGGGATCAAATCCTGTTGAGAGTTTGGTACTGTGCTTTAACTTTTATTTCAAAGGGCTAAGAATTTCCCTTTAATTATTATTTTCTGATAAGATGCCAAGATTTCTCAAGGCAGTGATTTTGAATCCACAAACGATCTGAGGAATAACGTGTGTAACCTCTGCTCTGTCTGGTGCATGTTACCATCATATATGTCACTTATGTATCCTCTTCTTTTGGAGCTCTTTTTGGTTGCCAAATCTGATGATTTACCTCCTCTAGGATTAGTCCCTGACTCTGGTGTCTGAGCCACATGGGCTGTGCACTGAGCTCTGTGTTGTCACAGGAGTCTGTCCACATGGATGTGAGGGCTGAATGCTGGCTATTGCTGGACCTTCCTTTTGGGCTCAGTAGTCCCAGAATATGTCATCCAGAATATGTCATTTACATTCTTCTCTTCCTCTTTCCTCAGAACATCCTGGAGCTGAGAGTCTGTGATGAGGACACTTTTACACCAGATGACCATCTTATGACTGTTTGCTTTGATGTGGCTAAAATCCAACCCGGAGAAAAGGTTCGCCTGAGTTTTGAGTTGAATCCACAGGTGAGTGGCTAGAGAAAATAGTACTCTTGATTAGAATTTTGTCTCAAGTTGCTACCTCTACTGAACATTAAATTGGTTCTCACGCACAAAGACGTTGTTAAAAAGGATGTTACTAGGAAAAATTCAATACTTGGTTTTTAGAAGAAGGGTCACAAACACCCCCTGTTGTGACTGGAATAAGATGCAAAATACTTTTTGTATTCCTATTTTTTATTTAATTTTTTTAAAATTTTGAAACTATATTTTGAAAAGTCTGTGAGAAAAAGAGTCAAAAAATGAAGAAGCTGATGGTTAGGAGGTCTCATTTCTGTTGAGGGAGATTGATAGAGCGGGGGGGTAACAAACCTGTCCCCCTTTCTAGGCAGTTGCCCTTACCCTTTGGCCAGTAGCTCACTAGTGCTATGTCCTCTCAGCTTCACCAGGGATTTTGGCCAGCTCTTTCAGATAATGTGCTTGCTAAATAAAGCATTTAATTATTGTGATAATATTTTTGGGGTTTTTTCCTCCTTTACAAAACAACTTTAGAAAAAAAAAATCTCAGCAAGTCTGCTTATGCTCCTTTGCTACAAATTTATTTTAGAGAGGCTGAGCCAACACAGAAGAATTCATCTCTTGATGAATAAGAATATCATCGGTATTTTATTTTTTCTTCTAAGTGAGTGTATGACCTAAGAGTTGTATTTGCTGCATGAGTCTCAAAAAATACTGTGTTTAGTTGTATTAAAGGGGAGATAAAGAGTATCTTATGAAACACTGAGTGGATGAAGTTGCTGAGAGGAGAGGTGGAGAAATCACACTCATCTTCAAAGAGAGCAGAATATATACTCAGATTACCTTCTGCACAATGTAACACCTTCTCTGTTTGGAGGGTGTAGTAACAACTTCAGGGCTTTTTCATACTTCCGCCAAGGTCTTCAGTTTATGGTTCCCAGGAACTGGTGTGCTCCATTTATTTCTAAACCACTGTGTCAGTCAGGCTCTTTGGAAAGCACTCTTGCCTGTTTTTTGTATTACTATTGCTTTGGAGAGTGTTTATTAACTACTCTTTTAGAAGACCAATCCTTACTGAGGACTGCTTACTAAACCTGTTCCAGCTGGCTACAACCTTCCTCAGAAAAGCCCTCATGTGACTGAGGTAATGCCAGGTGTGATTCAAGCCCTGAATTTGCTCTGAGGCATGTGCAGAGCTGTCTTTGCCCATTAGCAAGGTGGAAGTGGTGGGGGTCAGGCCAGGTGAGCTGTCTCAGGGACATCCTGGTCAAGATGCCCTTCTTCAGTTTGTGATGAATCAGGCACACGTGAGGCATCACAGATTATGGTCTGTATTTGGGTTTTTTGAAGACTTTGGCTTATTTTATTTTCTTCAAAGTGACTTAGTAATGCAACAGGCTGGGCAATCTTAATAACAGGCTGTAGTGCCACCTCTGCCCATAATGATTTCTTTCATCTACCAAGGTATCTCAGAAGGAGGGCTGAGGAGGTCAAATGGGTAATGTCAGAGCAGCAGGGCTGCTTTGCTATGCCTCTTGCTCTCTGTGATCTAACAAGTATTTCCATTGCTATGCTCTGGACTTTTCACCCACAAATATGTGAGTGGGACTTCACAGAAATGTAACTTTTGTGAGTGTAAAACAGCATAAGAAGGACGGGAACATAAGGCTAGCACAATTAGGCAGATGCTATGAGCCAGGTTCTTCTGAACCTGGTTTCTGATGTTCTTTGGACAAAGTTGTAACAGACCATCAGTTAGTTTGGATAGTACAGTCTGGGCAAAATTAAATATTTGATATTCTGTGTAAGGTGACTTCTTTCTAAAATCTCTGCCCCAGCCTTCTATTACAACATTGCAACCACTGTAATTCTCATGAAATGGAGACTTTGGGAGAAATTAGCAAGCACAGCTACCTGCTTCTGCATTACATGCCACAGATGCAGCTATCAGAGAAGCCATCATGATTTTCCCATGGCAGCTGCATTGTCAGATTTGGCATGTTTTTCACAGTCAATTCACAATGTTAAAATATGATGTGCAGCTAGACAGAAGGGATATTCGTCAGCAAATGTTAGCTATTCTGAATATTAATTAAAAAATGCTACTGTCACTTGTCAGAAAGAGATTTATATCATTCTTAGCTAGTGTTTTCCTCCCTGTGGGTGATCCAGAAGATCTCTCTGATATAATTTTTTTAGTGTGGTATTTCCTGGACTGGCTGTATCCCATAGAGCAGCAAGTGGCTGAAGTAATAGTTATTCAGTCTCTTTTATACTGTTGGTGTGCTACTCTGTTGCTGCTTCATTCTTACACTTTTCCTGTCTCTTTTCCTCTTGATTTGTCTCTCCTCAGCTCTTTCCCTGATTCCCCTTCACAGCTTCAGTCTTCTCTCTTCTTCCCTTCGCCCCGACAGTTTTTATTTTCTAAGTTGGTCCCTTCTTATACCTTCTTTTAATGTTTAATGACTTTACTCTGCAAATTCTTTTGTTTTAACCAAGGCATACTACCTATGTATTCACTGTACTAAGTCCATTATTATGTTTTCCTACATCGTTCACCTGCTATTCTTCCCTTCCTCAACATTGATTGACCCATGTCATATCCTACTAATGAATTACTAATAGGACCCTTGCTCCCTAGTCAATGATATTTAATCTTTTCTTTCTCTTGATGGTACAGCTGGTTTGTAAACAGTAGAGCAGTGGAGAGCTGAAGTCAAAGTGTGGCCACAGAAATCCATTCATATTATGATGTAAAGGGTGTGGGGATAGAGAGAGAGTTATAAATAAATTTTCATAGTTGTATCAAAGGAAAATATTTCTTCATTCATAAATTAAAAAAAGTCCTGTTTTCAGAATCAGGAAGAATTAGAAGTGGAATTTCTACTGGATAACATGTAAGTAAATTTCTACTGGAAAACATGTAAGTAAAACCTAAATGCTGTAGAGTTTGTCATCAGAAAACTGCATTTTAGAGAGAGTGGTAATGCAGCACTGGGGAAGTGGCTCCACGTACCTGTGTTCAGACACCTCATCTCATCACCTTCCCCATTGTTGCTTTTCTGTATTGAATTTGAGTGAGTCTCAATTTGTAGTTGAGAATGGATGTTTATTTTGTGATTCAGCCTAAGGAGATATGATACTCATCAGCAGAGATAAGAAGGAAGGAGCATCCTTAGGAAGGTATGGGATGTGATCTGGCAGAGGCTGCAAGATAGAGGGGAAGGATAGAAGTGCTGATGGTACTAGAAGTGCTCATACCACCTAGAAAAACTGAGCTCAGAGAACTATGTGCTTTTGAAAGTTTATTGCTTAAATACATACTTTTAAATAAACCCTTTTGGTTTTGCTTTTCAGACCAGGTGTATCTGAGAAGATCATTACTAATGGTGTACTAGTGGTAATTTTTTTTTTTTTTTTTTTGTATGCTAATCTTATGGTGGGGCAGAACTGAAGGATGTGGTTGGAAGATAGGAAGAAAAATTTCTTGTGTTAACTGTTGGGGACTGAATGGTATTTAAGTGTAATGACAGATCCCCAGTTATTTTGGCTTCCTTAACCACAGTACTGCTTGCAAGAAATATACAAGATACTCAGTTTCCACAAATTCTTCACATCCATAGACCATCATGGCCAAGCACTGTGTTTCTACAGGACCCCTAGAACCTCAGTGAGAATCCTGAACTGTTTCTGTGACCGGTGGTTTTATTGCTTCTCTCTTCCAGTCTCGTGAAGTTTCCTGTTTAGAAGTACATGTGAACAGAACAAAAATGAAGAATCCTTACAAAAGTGAGGTTCCTGATTTAAATTGTTTGTTGTTGCTTTTTGTGCAATGGGAAACACAGCTGAATCTAGATAAATATTTGGTTTGTTTTAGTCTCTGTGTGCATCAGGGCTGCTTGGGTATTTCCTGAATTACCCACTTGCTAATAGTGAGAATCCTCAAAAGACATGACTGTGTAGCTTAAGAGAAACTGTGGAGCTGGCTGAGAGATTTGGAAACAGCTATTGATGTGTGATGGAACACAACTGCAGTGTGATGGAACTGAAATACCTTTACCTCTGTTTTCTGGTGAAAACAGAAAGTAAAAAAAGGCAGATACAACTCTCAGGGGGAGAAAGACTTCAGTGAAAGCTCAGGATGCTGCTAGAGGCATCCACAAGTGTAACACACACTCTCTGTCACTTGGCAGGCTGTCACAAATGGTTTAGGTCACTTAATTACTGGCAAGTGATTAAGTATCAGCAAGTGTAGGTTTAATATAAATTTATAAAAGTGTGACAAAGTTTGATGGCAAGGTTCACTCTATTACTATATGCAGGAAACATGCAAAGAAAAATCATATTAGAATAAATGTAGAATTATTTATGCAGAGACCGGCGATGCAAAAGGATAAAGAGGGAAAAGGAAAGGGTGCCAGGAGTAAAGATCCTCACACTGAGTTGTGAGTTTCAGAGTGGGCCCTCTTGCCAAACTTAGCCTTAGACTTGATTGTTTGTCTAAAGGATTCTGCAGCACTTAATCATCCCATAATTTAGCATTTACAAAGCAATTCACTGGTATTTACACTAAGAAGAACAATAAATAATTATGAATGTAGGATGGTAACATTCATACTACACCTGCTATGGGGCATTCAAATCAATTCACACACACTTTCACACAAAGAATTATGTACAAAGGTGCCTGCTAAAAAATCCCCTCAGGGTTGGTGAAATACTCAGAACAGATGCCCTTGCTTTTCTCAGTGGATGAAGGGCTGGGCCTCGAGGAGCCAGGGATGTCAGCCCTGACTGCCATCAGCTTTTGAGATCAGTTCTCTAAGTATTGCAAACTTGAGAGCTGGTCAGTTCCGAGCCCCTGCAGAGGAGCTCAAAGGGCCAGGTGCTGCACACTGGTCACAGGGGAAGGAAAACATTGTGGTCCAAATTAACCTTAGTTAAGCCTGCAGCACAAAGACTGAAATGTCACTTGGGGCACTTTTATTTGCTAATTTCAGGACTAGGCACAGTTAACATCTCCCTGTGGTTTGCTTCTTGTTCTTAGGGAGAGATTTCACCTTCACAATGAAAGGATCCTATGAAGAAACCCAGGATATTTCCATAGGTCCTCACTCCAGACCAGGAAGAAGTGAAACCACCAGGTTCCACTACATCAAGCACAGTCAGCCCAGACTGCTCATGAATCTGCCAAAGGAGCATTTTCTCTGTTGTGTAGGTTTTGCTTCTGGATGGTGATAACACCTAACCTAAATTTTGGGAGAAGAATCATGGGTTAACCCTTATCTGGTATTGCTGTGTTTAGGGTCTATAAATAATATTCTCCTTATAACATTTTTTTCCCCCCTCTTTAAATCAGCCTGGCTCAGGTAGGAAGGAAATGGATGTAAGTAGTCCCCTGGCTGTGCCTCTCCATTCTCTGGACTTGGGAAAGAAAGTGACAGTGATGAGAGTGAGTATCCTGTGGATATTTGGAATTCTTTCAACGAGGTAAACTGTATATGTGTGATATCTGGTAATGTAATAATTTTGCTACTAAAAATGCATCATTGGGTTATTTGTATGCTTAGCTCTGCATACACTTAGAAATATAAGTATGATTTGAGGGGAAAATAGGATATTTAGAATTTCTGGCTGCTTTAAAAGTAGTTTAAAAGCAGGATGAGTATTGTGTACTGAATGCCTGAGAGGAGACCAAAAATTCTGTCATTAGACTCTATATCTGAATAATTGCTAATACTGTAAAACATGCTTTTACAAAATTTCAATTCTATTTAAAATTTATTGATTGATTTCATTATTGATTTTCAGGGGGAATCTTATGAGGTGTCTGTGAATGAGGAAAATAGGTAAATCTTTTATTGCTTTTGAATGATTGCTTAGGCCATCTCCTCTCCTTTCATAATTTCATTGTTAGATGAAAGGAAGCTACATCTTAAAGTAGCTAATTTCAAAACCGGAAATAAAGCTGACTAAAATATGGGGAATGGATAATAAAATGCTTTAAAGCTCTTAAATTGGTTGGGAAGAATTTAGAATAGGATAGGTGGTAGCTAGTTATGGTGTATAAACCATCACAATGTTTTTCCTAATGTTGATGCTTTGTAATTTTGGTACCTAAATATCCTTCTGCCTTGTAACCTTTATCTATAATATGTGCATATTTATGTGTACCATATTTCTAATGTGTCTAACACCTTTATGCATTTACAAGACCTCTATAGGTAATTTTTCAATGAAACACATGGACAGTAATTTATTTATTGCCTGGCTTGCTGAGATTTTCTGAAGGGTAACATTACCCCCTGTTGATAAGTTAGATCCATTGCAAGCCTTAGTTGCAGGTGAATGATAAATCAGAGGCTTTTATTGAATAATATTTAGAGAAGAGACAGAATAGTTTTTGTGGGGTTTTTTTCCCTGAAAAAAACGCCTGAAACTGGAACCCTGTGAAAATATAGGTTATAGAATGAATCATGTACATGTTACTTATTATAATTTACAGAAGAGATAAATTTAAGAGAAATCTTCTGACTCAAATAGAGCACAAATTCTTTGTAGAGATAAGACTAACTTCGTATTAGGGCTCTTTTAAGTAAAGTGTGTTAAGTTTAAATACCTACTTAGGCCCCCTTTGTGCTTGGGAGGCCAAGCACATGCATAGCAGGAAAATGTGAAGAGGTGTCCAAGTACCAGAGTTCAATGTGAAACAACTTGATTTTATTCATTTAACTTCCTTGTGATTGTGTGAAATTGTTCAGGACATACTTCTGGTCTAAAATCTCCACAGGAAGGCACAAATATAGGATATAGGATATGCATATAACTGCTTTCATTTACACAGGGGGACTTTCATGTACATGGAAGTATAATTTCTTTAAACTGGTTTATTGTTGTTGGTTTTGCTGAATGTCTCCAACTGAAATGGCTACAGGTAATCCCTTGTGCTGTTCTCATGTTCTAGTTGCAAGGATTTAGATTTGCGGTTGGGGTTTGGTCTGTGTGCGGAGGAGCAGGAATTCATCCGTAAAAGGAAGAAGGTGGTTGCTGCTGCTCTGAAAAATGTTCTTCATCTAGATGAAGACCTGCAGGAGGATGAGGTATGTGGGACAGCATCTTGGGAACTTGAAGCAGTATGACCCACTTTGAGAGAAGTGGATGCGATGTGCTTGCATGACTACCCATACAGATCTTCCACTATATAAATAGTATAGGCCAGATTGTCACTTGCACCTGAGACCTTATCCAAGTTTTTGACACAGAAGATGGAAGAGGAACTGTCAGGAGGTTGGTTATAGCTCCTTTATTCTCTGCCAACCTCTGTCCTCCCTCAGGGGCACCCAAAGGCTATATTTGCTGACATGCTGGTACACACAAGTAAGCCTGGTGAAATTTGATTGCTTAAACTGAGACCGTTTCTCCTCTTTGGCACCCCTTCTCTGCTGCCACAAGGTTCACAGGGAAGGCTGCAACTCTCCCATAGCACACTGGTAGAGTAGCATCTGTCTTGTGTGCTTTTTGTGTTACCTCTTGCTTGCTCCTCTCCTGGGGACTCAGGGGTTGCTGTTCTGTTACTGGAAGACAATGATCTGTTATGGGGCTGTGGTGCTTGGGGCAAGAGTCTGGGACCATGTCCCTGTGGGGTATTTCCTCGACTGCTCTGTTCAGCTCCCAGCACACCCAACCCTTTATGATTTGTGCAGGACAGCATTTCTCAACCAAGTCAAAGTGCTCATGAACTTAAGGAACAGGCAGAATAGGACTTGTTATTATTAAATGAGAATAAAAGGGGGTTTGAACAAAATTGATAAAAAAACCCACCCCAAACCCACAAGTAGATGGTGAAATATAGTGAAGACAAGGTTAAAGGAAATGGCATCATATGTTCCTAAAACTGAATATCTTTTCTATCAGTTTTTACTATACAGGAAAGTGGGGAAGGCTAACAGGATTGATGTAATCCTGAAAAAAGTAAAACCAAATTATATATAGCACTGATATCAGGGAAGGTAGAGATAATCTGGGTTGGAAAAAGGGTGTTAAAATAAATCTATAAAGCTGGGCACTATCTGCCTAGAGAATAGCAAATGTTTTACATACACTTAGAGGAAGAAAAAATTATGCAGGCAGGTTTTGTGCTGCTCTTTTGACCTTAGATATACTCAGAACTTTAAAAGGTGTTTTGAGGGGAAGAGCTGAGGAAAAATTAAATACGTTGAGGAAATCTGAGAGTATATTTCCCCTCACAAGAACTGTATTTACAGCTCCTGACTTTCCACAGCATCACTGATCTGGAAAGTGCTTTCAGCATACACTAAATTCCACCAAAGTTTACACAGCTCAAACACACATCTAGGCACTGCCCTGAAGAGGGTGAATTAATCAAAACCTACCCGAACCAGGTGTTGCTGTTACTTTTTTCTGCATGGCCATAGTTCCTGTATTTCTTCTGGTGATGAGTGACTTTGTGCCTCTCTCTGTGTGTTGAGCAGGTGCCAGTGGTGGCAGTGGTGACTGCAGCAGGGGGAGTAAGGTCCATGACAGCAATGTTTGGCAGCCTTCTGGCTCTCCAGGAGCTGGGTGTTTTGGACTGTGTGTCGTACATCAGTGGTTTATCTGCCACAACATGGTAAGGAGAGCTGGGCTTGTACTTGATGTTTGTGTTAGCAAAGTGATGATAACCTGGTGAACAGTTTTGCCTTACTGATGAATTTACTCAGCTTGATGTGGACACTTGGCTTCCTTTTGGACTTGTTTCATGGGACCACTCAGTGCTGCCCTCCTACAAGAAAAAAATCTAATGAGAATGACAGTATTTCTGTAACTGCACTGAAGTGTTTACAGAAACCAAAAGAAAAGAGCACAAGCTGGGATGGTTTGCCTGTAACTTGTTATCTTGTTGCAAACAACACTTCAAAAGTCCTTCTGTAATATTTGTCTGGCTCAACTCCTACACGTCTCCGAAATCTGGACTTTTAAAGAACAGCCCTGAGAAACAGAGTGTCATTCATGCACTCAATGGTGACTGCCTTGCACAAACTAGGAGGGGGGGAGGGATTTAAAACATTTTTCCTCTGAAGGGCTGCTCTAAAAGTATGTGAGACAGAATTAGAACAAGTGGGGTGGGGATGAGAGGGGATGACTGGAATCTGCTCGAGCCCTGGGTCCTGGCAGCTCAAGCCTGCCCTTATGCCTTTCACATAGGGTCTGACCCGCCTGAGGGAGCTGGCCTCAGATAGAAGAAGAGGCTTGGACAATCAAAGGGTAATTCTAGCAAAAGCTTAAGTTAAGTTATCACTGTTGCTTTATTACTCTTTTGATTCTGAAATACAAACAAGCTAGGATGATTTTAAATGTATTTGTGCAGGAAAAAAAAATCATGACACGGTCTAAATTCTGCCTCATGCTCTTCCAAGTAAACTTTGGAGAGCAAGAACCTCGGGTAGCCTCAAACAAAACTCTTATGTGTGTTATAGTCTAATGAATTGTCATGTGCCCTGTGATGTACCACAGTACCACAGTACCTTTCTTTTATCCAGGACCATGTCAAAGTTATATGAAGATGCAAATTGGTCACAAAAGGATCTCAGAGGGCCAGTTGGTGATATCAGGAAACATGTGACCAAGAGCAAGCTGCACTGTTTCTCTTTGGATCATATGAAATACTATGAAAATGAGCTTTGTGAGAGAAAGCAAGAGGGGCACAAGGTGTCCTTTACAGATTTATGGGGACTCTTTATTGATTGTATGCTACATCATCAGGTATTTTATATTCTTTCTCTCTCTCTTATTTCACAGGATTTCTAACTTCCCATGTCTAAGGTTGTGGATTCAATTAGAGAAAAGGCTCTGAAAACACCTGAAGGCCTTATTTGGCTTTTTAGAATAAAAGTAACAAAGTAACCCTAAAGTGTGAGCATCTAGAAGAGATATCTGAGCATGCAAAGATTCAAGATGTTAAAGAAACTAGTTTTCCATCTTTGGGTCAAGTTTGGGTTTTGGGTCAGGTGATCATTCTAGAAACACACAGAGGAGAGAGGGCTCTGACAGAGCTAAGTTCAGGCATAGCAATGTATACCCATAAGCTGTATTGAAGGAAATGGGTCCAGGTTGACTAAATATCTTTCTTTCCTTAAAGCAAGTCGTATCCCAGTGACTGTACAGTCATGTTTCTTGCATTTTTGCCCTGTCCCCCTTGCCAAAACTCCCATAAGCACAATGCCTTGGTGAGAGCTCATGGCAGATAACACATGAACACACTTGTCTGGCCAAACAGATAAAGTACACAGAACAAAACCTGCTGAGGTTTAGCAGATACTTCATTGATGGTTCATGCTTAGATACTGTAGTAAGTCCATGCTTCATGTTCATCTTTTTACAATGACTTTTGCTCTTTGTAAACAGGAAAGTACTCACAAACTCTCGGATCAACAACTAGCAGTCAATCAGGGGCAGAATCCACTCCCCATATACCTATCCCTCAATGTCAAGGATGACTTTAGCACTTTGGATTTTAAAGGTATAGATTATCAAACACCCTCTTATAACTCTGAAGAGTTTCCTTTTAAGGCTGATTGAATGCCGAAACATTTTCCTGTAAGTCCAAGCCAATAAATCTTTTAAATAATTTCTTTTCCCCTGTCTTCATATCTGGTTTCTGATTTGGTTGAAAAACACGCATCCTAAAACTACGGAAGGGAGATACCTGTGCTGTAGACACTGCTCAGTGGGGGGATGGAGATGTCTTTTGCTGGCAGACTTGAGAGTCACCCCTCTCATCCCCACCTACTCCCCATAGCCCCTTTCAGCTGCTGGGTCTTCTGCTGAGGCAGCACTACTCCAAGAGAGCTATGAAGAGTGGGGAGGAGTGCAAGGAAGGGAGGAAAAGGAGAAAATGGAGAGGGCTGGGAGCAGTACTCAGCTCCCAGCAGCCAGAGAAGGATCTGAGGAGAGGCAGGGCTCTGTGCTCTGATCAGTGATCCTGATCACTATTCCCATAGTGCTTCCAGCACAAATGAAGCAGGAGGTCCTGCAACTGAACCTGGTCATCTGCTCCTAGGCACAGTTGCAGTCCCAGTGCACCCAGCCAAGGTTTTCATGTGGGGAGGGGGTTTGGTCAGAGTTTTTTATCCTCAAGGCAGTGACTATGAGAGTCTTTAGAATGAATGGTAGCTGGTGTCATTGCTGACTCAGAGGAACTCAAAATGCCACATTGTGTGCAGGGCCTTAGCAATCAGTGGACTTTCAGCCCCAGGTCTTGCTTCTTAGTGCAGAAATGGACCTGAATCTCAAACTGAATGGATTTTGGCAGAGGAGATGAATTTAGCTTTTGCATTCATGTATGTTGAAGGACACCTGTTTGTTTCAAAACATGGTGGTTTGAACTCTCACCACCATGGTGAAGGTATAGGCCTTGTTCTTCCAGCTTCTGATTCTCTAAGCTGATTTTTACATGTGTTCAGGTGGCTGCAATAAATCCAGTTTGATGCCTTATTTACAGAGTGGGTGGAGTTCACACCCTATGAGGTGGGTCTCCTGAAATATGGGGCCTTTGTTCGTTCAGAGGATTTTGGTAGTGAGTTCTTCATGGGTCGCCGGATGAAGAAGATCCCAGAATCCCACATCTGCTTCTTGGAAGGTAATTCACTGTCTCAAGAAAACATCACCTTAAGAGCTGGCTACACAGAAGTGGTCTGCAAGTTGCAGTATTAGTACACCAGAGAATGTATCTGATGCAATTTCAATTTCAAATGAACCAGCCAAAAGTGACAAAAGAGGAAACCCATTTTTGAGACAAATGTGACTAATTTGCTGAACGTCTTGCCGAATGACCTAAACAGAACACATGCATGCACACACGCAAACTGATCATCTGAAGTATTTAAACTCACAACCTGACTTTTATAGACAGCCAAGTTTTGAAAATGGCCTGGTTGTGTGGAATGGCGTGGCATTTGATATTTACAAGAAAATTCATAATATTTCATAGCTAGAACAGAGGGTGGATTCAGCTGTATTGCCATAGCTGTGCTCTAATATTCAAACTAATATTAAGTATGGCTTTTTTTTTTTTTTTTTAACTTTCAAGGCACATGGAGCAATATATTTTCCCAGAGTTTTATGGATGCTGTCTACCTCTCAGGTCATTCAGAACACTTCTGGCACAGATGGACTCGAGACACTGAGCATGACATTGGTTAGTTTTTCAGATGACTTCTCTTGCATCCACATTTTCTTCACACCTCTCTGAAATGTGAAACCTGACATTTGGTAAAGGGGGTGTTTTTGTGTCCTATTTCTGGCGTATGGGACACCAAGCCCTTGAGAATGAAGGAAAAGCAGGAGACCAACAGTTATGCTGTAAAACAGGAAAAAACATTATGCTGCTCATGTGTAACATCTCTGGGGAGCTTTGTTAGTCACAAGAGGGTTACCAGAGCCCTTTGGGGAGGGAGAGGCCAGACAGGGAAGAACAAGGTGATGGTGTGACACTGAAGCTCACTGCCCAGAACACTCTGCATGTCCACGTGTGCACTCAGTCACAGATGGGGCTGGGAGCCAGGGTGGTTTGGTTGTTATTATCACCAGAGAAACACCCTGACCGAATGCAGACACATACCTCTTCTTGTTCTTCCTGCAGAGAGCCATCCTACTCTGCCCAAGAAGCCTCATGAACAGACAACCTGCTTATCCATTCCCAAAGGCTACCTTTCCAAAACTCTTCGAGAAATGATGACTGGGCGGCCAGTGGTTTCAACTTACCATAATTTCCTCAAGGGCTTGCAGCTACATAACAAATATTTGGAGAATGAGAGCTTTTGCATGTGGAAAGGTAATTGGAAATTGTTTTAGTAATATCTTTGAAGGAGATTTGAGGGCTGATATTTGCTGAGGACAAATATTTGATAAGTTTTATCATAAAGGCAATTTTGATTAATATTATTTTATTAACATGTTTGTGGAATGGGTTTTGCCAAGCCCTAAATGATTTACTCCTGGTCTTGTTCCTGTCTTGGAGGAAGCACAGCAGGTTTGCTTGAATTCTCATCTTTCTAGGAAAAGCCATCCAACTGTGACTTGAAGCTTCAAAGGAAATTAAATAGCCACAAATTTACACATATTGAGAAAGAAGAGTAATTGATCACTTTGGATGAAGCTGAGTCTCAGAACTCCTCCCTCTTGCTGATCTCAGAGTTGAGCTCTAAATACTAAAATTGTGTCAGAGACAAATACTTAACTGTGGGCTTTGTGTCAAAGTTGAATATACGTCAAGTGTATTTTCTTTCTTCTCTTCTATGCTCATTTGGAAAAAAAAGACACTTGACCCTGCAGTAAATAATAATAATAGAAGTTTTGGCCTTTCAGACACAGTACTGGATTCTTCTCCCAACCAGCTGAATGAAATGAGTGACTACCTCAAGCTGATAGATACAGCTTTCTTCATCAACACCAGCTGCCCACCCATTCTGAGGCCAGAGAGAAAAGTGGATGTCATTATCCACTTAAATTACAGTGGAGGATCACAGACTCTGGTGATGTTTTGAAGTAGTGATTCTGTATCTGTATGACTCCAGCAGCTGAATTGCCACCACAGCTTTCTCTCTCTCTCTCTTTTGTTTTTTTTTTCTTTCCTACCAGAAAATGGTCTATTTTTTATTAAATTAAGTAACCATATCAATGGTACTATTGACAACTGTGACCATGTCACTGCCTTTATCAGGGCTGTTTTCAGTGTCTTTCTGGGACAGGCATATGAACACAGCATACAGAAGATGACCTATTCTATGTATCTGTCATCCTGGTAACAAGTTCCTCAGTAGCTAAATAACTTTGACAGTGTAATTAATACACATTACATAATTTTGATTTTTTTTTTTTGAATGACAAGTTTTATTTTTATGTTTGACTCTTGGTGTCGGCATGAGTTTTAGTCAGGGTTTTTTTTTTCTGCATTTGGAGAAACCTTGAGGGGCTTATATGATTGAAATTACTGTAATTTATTTGTAAGATGACATGAAGACATACAGTTAGATGCACTGAATGCAAATATTTAAGAACCTGTGATCTAAGAAGCCACATGTAATCAAAGTTTCTTTATCCAAATCCTCTACTGTGCTCACTAAATCACAAAAATTGACCTGAATGTCATATAAATTTCAGTAAACAGTAAGCCTGCTTAAAAAATATAGTGTTAGCAAATCAACTGGATTTCTTGGTTACCCAGGATATATTAAAATTAGGATGGTATGTTTGTTGCAGTGCACAGTTAAAATTATTTATAAACATATGAATCAATCTCAGATTGTACATTGCAGCAAAATTTTATGGGGGTTTGGTGGTCTTACTTCAAACTCTCTTTGTGTTGCATCTCTCCTCTGTGTTGAGCCAGCCTCTGGACCTGTTCTCAGAGTACTGTTTGGAGCATGGGATCCCATTCCCCAGCACACAGCTGAGCCAGGAAGACCGGGAACACCTGAAGGAGTGCTATGTGTTTGAGGACAGCTTAGAGGCACCAGTCTTGGCCTATTTTCCGTTGGTGTGTGATACCTTCCAAAAATACAAGGCACCGAGTAAGTTGACAGCAGCAATCATTTTTTGAGATTGTCTCATCCAACTGGATCTGTTAAACTTGTTCCTCTTCCAAAACAAGACACTGGCAAGCTTTTGAGTTGGCTAAGTTATTATAATCTCAGCCCCGGTGTGATGCACATAGTGTTGGCCAGCTAATCAGTGATTGGAATGAAGAAGTTTAAAAATAAAAGCATGAGAAGCTGTACCTTGAGGGGAACCCCTTCTGGCACTTGAAATAGGTCATGTAACTTTGATAATAAAGAAGAGGACACAGCTAGCAAGTTATATCCACTGGTAGCTTATGCTGTCACCTAACAGTCTCATGAAGAGATATAATGTTTACTCGGTTAACAAAGCTAGAATTTGCCTATTACTTTTTTTTTACATGAAAAAAAAAGAATTTTAAAGGCTGAAAACATGTAATGAAGCAAAGGTTTTGCCAGGGTAACAAGCTGCTTTAATACCTATAAATTTTGAAAAGTTGCCAGATTGTTTCCTTCAGTTCAGCAATAGAAGAAATGTTTCTTTCACTAGAAGAAAAACCTACTTGGCAAATTCAGTTATAGTTTACAAATACTTTTACATGCATCAACTCCATTTTTTTTTATTGCTAATTTTCTATGATCCAGTAAACTTTACTCAAAAAATGAAGAAAAATCCATGAACCAGCTTATTGAAAAAGACCTTGTGCCATTCATTATCTTACTTGTTCTGCTGCATGTGCTTAAAATCTCAGCCACCTGAGAGGGAAGATTCCCAATCCAGGAAGCTTCTGGTGTAATTTTCTACTAGCTGGTAGATAAAGAGCTGTCATCTCAGAACTCAACTGAAAAGTTGAGCATACAAAATTCCAAATCTCAAAAAAATTAAATATTCTGATGCAAAACCTTAATTTAGAGAGGAAAACATTTTGCATGGAAAATCTTTTCTGCTGGTCAAGTCTGGACTGTAGCCAAGCAGCGAACTAGTGGATTTTATTGTCTGTTACTGTGTAGTTTGCACTGCCTGGTAGCAGTTTTCCACCTCAACACCTTTGCTGTGCTTGGTTCTGGTTTCAGATGTGGAGCGCAGTCCGGCCGAGATGGAGCAGGGAAGAGTGGAAGTGTCCAACTGTGCTGCTCCCTATGGCACCGGCCTGCTTACATACACTGAAGAGAATTTCAACAAGCTGCTTAACCTGTGCAGCTACAACATCCTGAATAACAAACACCTAATTCTCCAGGCTTTGCGAACTGCAGTGCAACGAAAGAAGCAACTTAAAAACTATTCATCACCTAATTCAAGTAAATGCTCTTAAAGTGTATTTAGAAAAAAAAAAAACATCAGAAGGAAATACACAAATGTTTTGGTACTGAACTAATAAATATTCACCTGCTGCAAGCTCACAGCTCTTTGTGATGGCAACAGAATTTGTGATACCAACCCCTTTGACTTCTGCAACAATGAGATGGCTGGTGTGTATCTGCTGCTGCAGTTTTATTCCCACTGCCATCCAAATAACAGACAGAATAGTGTTCATGAGATTCTTGTACTTGTCTTAGAAAAATGATTTCTTAAAACGTATATTTAACTGGTCTTTCTTAGATCTTATTTTCTGATTGTTGTACGCAAAAATATACATGCAGAGTAATAGCTACTGTTCAAATTCTAAGTAGCCATGCATAATTTTATTAAAAATAAGAATTTTGTAGTTGAAGTCATTGAAGTTTGTGGGTTTTATTAACTTCTGTGGACTCAGCTCAGCTAGTGAGTTGTTCTGGGAAAAAGTTACTCTTGCTTTTGATACCAAGAAATCAACTCTTGAGTGAACAATGAGCTTTGTGAATAACTTTCTGAGGAAAGATGAAAGAAAAACTGTCACTTCAACTATGGAAAATGAAAAATGGAAGGAAACTCTGCTTTCAAGGGTACAGGTGACTTGAATGATAACTCAGGAGATAACATTATATGCTGTTACCTCTAAGACAATCCTTTTCTGTGCATCAGTTCATTTAACAGCAGATAACACCAGCAGTGTCTATCAAGTTTTGCTGCAATATGAATCAAACCAGTAAGTCTCCCTTCATAAGAGGAAACTGTTGGCAGTAACCTTTGCGTCTCCTTTTCATAAATCAAAAGTGGTGAAGTGTAACAACTTTCCTTTTCCTCAGATACTGATCTTTCTGTTTCACTAGCTGTCTTATGCAGAAAGCCAGCTTTTCACCTTCTTTCCTTGCCCTTGGTTAGCATAATTTGATGTTATGTGTCACTTGTAAGACTGCAATAGTTTTCTGTGAGTGTAGAAGAAAAGGAAATGTCACTTTGACAGCTCATTAATTAATTTAATTTATTTAATTCAGTTATGCTCATGAATTTATTTTTAAACAATAATGAAATGGAGGTTTAAAAATGTGACTATTTTCTTTTGTAAAGTATTCAGTATTTTCAGTATTTTAAAGATTTTCAAGTTTCATTACTAGAGCTCCAGGAAGAATGAGTATAAGCAGTTCAGTGTGTGTGTGCCTGGTGTATTCTACCCACTGGTTTTTGGTGGTTGCAACACTTGGCGCTGGACCTTCAGCTTTACTCACTCAAGGTGTGGTGATGATGTGTGCTTTTGGCAGCTGATCTGGAAAAATAGGATGGCTTAGAATGAGCTGAGGAAAGACAGTCTGTTTTCAGAAGTCTGGGCCTATTTAGCAAGCCACTGAAAAATCTTAGGTTGCCTAAATGGTCTAGTTTAGCAGCTCAGTGTTTTGACTCAAGTCATTCAGATGCTGATGTTTGTGTTGGGATCTGGCTCCAAGCATCTAACACCGCATAAGACTAATGTTTTAGCTGGGAGAGCCAAGCTTAATGGTCTTGCCTTGATGGCTTGTGAATTTTCTCCAAAACTGACTAATTTTGTTTCTTGTTTGGGGAAGGAAAGATCTTCTATTAAAGACCATTGATGACATTCACATTGCAGCGATACTTCAGAATCTTGCCCATGATGTGACAGTGAAAGGCAGCATGAAAGGACAGGGGAAAAGATATTTGTTTGAATGGCTTGCCAGCTATTAATCAAAAAATAACAAAGGAGACACATTCATTATTACTGGCAGTATTTTTTAAGGATGGTGCTGAAGCTTAGGCTCAGTGACATATCAGCTGGATTTTTCAAAATGATTCAGCATTGATGCAATTGTTCTATTTAAGACCCAGGTAGGTCAGCAGCAAAATTTTTTTTTTTTAACACCTATTTGTGAGCTGTCACACAAGCTCTGCTGAATGTAATGTCAAGATCCTGGAAACAATTAGCTGTGGATCTTTACAGTCTCTATTAGGGCTCAAACATCTCTTAGGCTGACTGCAGATGAAGTTACCCCCTTAATTAGCTGGTAATATGAGGTGACTTCCTGATATTCTGAGAATTGGTTCAGATTGAAATTGGCTCTAGATTTCCCTGTAAAGGTCCTGGGCTATGTGTTTTGCCTAATTATTGGGTAATTAGCTGACACAAGCTGGTGCTGGTATTCCTCAAACCTGTGGTCTTTTGGGGTTAGGGCAGTGAAATAGCTGCTTGAAGAGTGCCTGAAGCGTTGAATGAACCTGGAAAGGTCAGGCAACCTCTGAGTGCTCCTGCAAAGGTAAAGAGAGGTGCTGTTGGATGCTCAGATCTACAGAGCACAGGGAGGGGCAGAGATAAAGGTTTTGAGTTACTGGTTTTTGAGATGAGGATTGCATTTGAAATTCTGTTGCAACAAATCTGAAGGCAGGGTTGCATATATTAACAGATGGGTGAACACTTTACTGATGATTTTTGAATGGTAAAGCAGCCCAATTACTTCATGTGAGTGAGTAGGAGGAGCGAGATTTTTATCTCTCCAAAACATATCAAGGGCATGTGGAGTTGTTTTAAAGCAGTTTCTCAATAGTCTTTTGAAAGCACAAGTCCTCCTTCGTATATGTCATAATCAGAATAGTGTCTCAAGCAAAAATGTAATCCCCCACCCCTCCACGTAGTGTGATCTCTCTCACCAATGACTGAAAGAATATTGTAGAGTTTTGAAGGAGTGGTACACAGAAACATGAAAATAAAATGCTAACATATTAATTATATTAATGTGAATGTTATATATATATATATATATATCTACATGGGGGAATATTTTTGTTTGGGTTTGGGTGTTTCTGTTTGGTTTTTTTATACCAAAGAGCTCCTTAAACTTAGTGTCAGGCCAAAAATTACCAAGTCAAAGTTAAGTTTTTCAGAGTCTGAAATCTGACACCTTGGGATAGGAAAGTGACACTTGTCATCCCTGGTACACCTTGTCTGTGGAGGTTATTGAGTTCAAGTCCTTTGTGTAACTAGACTTGGACTTGAGCTGCCTGCTCTTCTTTGACTGGCAGGATGAGGTCTTCGTAGATTTTGTAGCTTGTGGAAACATACAAAAAGAAGGAAAACAAAGTGAAAGACAATACCCAGGGAAAATCCCCGGCTACAGATTTGACAGTATGTTTGTTAAATTGCTTAATTTGTTAATACTGAGTAATTATTTTCTAATGTGACATCTGGCTATCATTTTTAACACCTCTAGCATGTGCTTTGAATGTTTAACCTTCTTGTTATGTTCAGGGTGTATAAATGATGACCGCTCCCATTGTCATCCCAAAGATGGTACAAGGATACTCTTCTCTTGCAGTAAAATGAAGTCCCCCATTAGTCATACATTTCTGAAGTCCTGGACTATCAGAAGGTGACAAAGTTGTACATAAGGTAATTGTGGAGTATTGAAAGCAGCTGGTATTCCTCCCTGCAACCTATTGCAGTCAGATATACAATTATCTGAATGTCTTGTTGGGGAAACTAGTGTTTGCAGCTGGCCCATTTAGATCAGAATGATATCTTTTCTCCTGCTTGCCTTAATTAATACATAGATGCAAAATCATGTCCGTGTAAATGAGTACTTGAAAGTGCATGATAGCAGAGGAAAATTACATCTTCCTTTTTACTCTCCTTGTTACTGCTCAGAGCTTTAAAGAGACTGTGGAGTGTTCTGTCATCACTTATGCAGTCTCTCTAATCTTGAAAAACCCAAGTAAGAGTGTAAGTAGTATGTATATGACAATCTCTGGCAATTTAAAATTATTAATGTGGAAATGTGATTGCTAAAAAGAGGCAATATATGGCTCTTTAGACTTTGGGTAAATTCAGACATGGATTTGCTTAATGCATGCTTTATGGTTGTCTTTGAAATTGTCCTTGAATTGTGGAAGAACTAATGAAAAATGCAAAAAAACCCAACATGATACATTGATTATCTTGGAAGATTACCTTGGAAGTTGTAATCTTTTTGAAATTATAATCCTAGGGACACATTTCTACTTCTAAAAGTCCAGTGGGACAAACTGCAAATTCATGATTTTTTATTTTAAGCAGGTGGTGTAGTAGACACCAGTGAATAAGCCATCAAGTTTTCTCAGTGCTGACAAGGACTTACGGTCGCAGGTGTTGTGAGTATTCAGTGTTTAGTTCTACCAGGTATTCACTGCATGAATGAGAAAATGTTGAGATCATTATTCTTGCCTGCCATAAAGATTCCAGGTCTTTAAAAGATAATGTATTCCAAAGCCTTCTTGTGTGATGTGGACAGGTAATGGTTAAGGAAGAAAATGCCAGCCAAAAACCTGATGGTGATTATGAGCAGGAGAGGGAGAATTATTTAGTAACATGTTTTGGGAATGACAATGATGACATTGTTTTGAGATGAAGAAAACAGTCTGAACATCAGGGAGCCATTTAGTGGGTAAGATGCACTGACTCTGGAATAATTTAATAAATTGTGAAGTGCTGTCTCATGTATGGATCTTAAAAACAATGTGGGTAAGAGAATGTAGTGACAGGGAGTCTTGTATTGGCTGTGAAACAGCTGGGATGATATAAATGTGTATAGGTGTATATACCTGCTGGTACAACTTGGGCCAGGTGAGCTGGATAGCCTACCCTCTTTCCTTTGATAGAAGAAGTTTTGCAGATGTTTTTAATGAAAATGGATTCTTACTTTAAATTTTAATACTGGAATTATTTATATATATATATATAATTTTAGTACTGGAAATATTTAAATATTCCAGAGAATATTCTTTCAGAAGCTGGAAAGAAATTGTTGTCTGAGAGGGCAAGTAAGTGATTCTCAGCTGTGACTGCTCCACCTGAACTTTTTCCTAAGGATTTAACACAGATATAAAGACAGAGATTACAGGAGCTATTTTGTCTTTGGAGTAGAGATGCACATATTCATTGGAAGTACCTTTTGGTCATTCCTTTAAGGAGCATTTCAGATGCTGTAGATTCACATTTGAGCCATTTTCCTTTGATTCTGAGAAGACAGTGTAAAGTGTGCCTGTGGAGCAAGCAGCTAGCCATAAAATACTTCAGATGGAAACCACCAGAGAAGTACCTCTTATTCTTATTTTGAATAAGATCTTCTGAAGAGGCATCACATGTGTTTATGACACAGACATCGACATAGAAGGAAGCGACTTGTATCTGAAAAGAGGATTTTACTCCAGTGATGTTCCTTGGACAGCACCTCCTTTCTTCCTCTGTGCAGAATTATTTTGATACCAGCCTAGATGGCATAGGGGAGTGCACTTAGGTGGCATCCACTGCAGTTTACAAGGTTGCTTTCTTTGCCTGCATCAAGTGAATTAAACACTAATACAAGTAAGATTGATTAAAAATAATCACTTCAATTTCATGATGCAAGACTGAGTACTTGCTGCCTCCTATCATCATTCAGAGAGGCCAGAGTCTGCTCTTGCATGCTCCAAAATCTACCAGCCTGCACATGCATGCTAGTTTAGGGCTACTCTGATACATTTACAAGGCAGTGAGTCACTGTGCACTGGGGTGTAGAGCAGTCAGGGAACGTTTTGTGCTCTGGAGTTTCTCAGAGTGTGTCTGCTGGGTTCACTGTGAGAGCCAGCACACACAGATCCCTTTGAAGTAAGCTCTAAGGATGGGGGAACTGCTGTGCTCTCTGGGCCCACGCAGGAGAGCACAACGCTCTCTCCTGCCTCACCCTTCCACTCCCAAGTTTCACCTGCTGCTAATAGCTCTTCCCTTCCCTCTTGTTTGATTTAATATCAGACTGAAAGATTTTTGAACATGGATTAACTTTTTTTTCTACACATGCAATAAATATCCAGGCAAAGAATACTCAGCATGTGTTGAGGTTGCTAAATGTAGCACAGAGATGCTCAGAGTAGCTTCGGGGGAGATGGGTGCTCAGTTGTTCAGTTGTGGCACCACAACTGAGTCACCTTGCTGAACTGCAGGACTTACCTGCCTGAACTGTGCTGCTATGGGAACACTGCTACAGGTATTTGAGTTTATGGTTTGGAAACAAGCTGCTGACATCTCTACTACCTTGCAGCATGATGGTGGCAGTGTAGAGATACTCCCAGAGCTGTGATTTAATTAGTCAGAAGCACTTTGCTTGGGGGTTAGAGCTGTTGCATAAATGCAAAACTTTTCATTACCAGTAGTATTTCAAGAGAGCAATACCTGGGCAGAAAGGAGCTTCAGCATCCTCCCCGAACATCACAGTGGGTAGAAAAGGAATTGTTCTTCATTCTGCTGACTCAGTTGAGGTGCTCTAATAGGCTGCAGGAAGCAGGGAGGGGACTGCCTAATGACTGGAAATAATCAGGGGGTGGGGCAGGAGAGCCTTGTCATAAATTCCCTATTCCTCCACGCCTAACCTGCATGAGGAGTTCCTGCCAGCCATACGACTCAGTAACTTTTAACACTGGACTTACATGCACCTGGGGCTGCAATGGGATCAAATTTGAGTACAAGTGAGGTAAGCAAAACATGGAGATAGCAAGTGTAAAGTGGGTAAAATTGTCTGGTGTTCCGGTGAAGTTGATCACAGAGGAGAACGAGTGGTTTGTGTTGTATGGGCAATTAAGAGAAATCGAGTTTGCTGTTCCTCAGGTCCTGTTGCAAGGATGGGTTTCCTAGTCTAGGCTTTTGCAGAACCTCATGGCACACTTGTGTTTTCTAGCCAGATTTTAGGGCTAGCAACATTGTTTTTTGTGCTTCCCTGTAAACAAAAAAAGGAAATAAGAAGCTGGAAGAGAGTTGTGATGGTGGTCAGTAAAGCACCTAATGATGTAGTTAAAAAGCATAGCTCTAAAGGTGTCCTTGAATGTGAGAAGTTTTGACATGTCAGCCTAAAGTAAGCATTTAACATGTAGTTTAGTTTTCTTAACTTTGCCTTGTGTTGTTTTTCCTAGACTTTTACGAGCACCTCAGCACCAGCGGTGAGAACGGTAGGTAGCAATTAGCTGGCCCTTCATTAAATGCTGTCCAGTGCTGAATGTAGATCACCAGAAAAAATTTTAGGAATTCAATGGCTCGGGGGAAAAGTGTGTTGCAAAGTTTACTGAGTGTTGAAAAGCTGAGCTGCGATTTCAGCTCTGTAGATATAATATTGCCGTGGCTTTCCATAAGTTTAAATAGTCTGGCCACTGTTGGTGTCTGCTGCTTACGTGTATCACTTTATCTGGGCTGGTTTGTACTTCAACTATATCAATTTCTAAATTAGTCCCTTCTTTTGTGTTTTGATTTCTTTGGATGAAATATTCCCATTTTCTTACAGTTTATTCCTTTATAAGAAAAACTTCTATGTAAGTCTTCCAGTTGTTCCCAGTGCTCTGGTATTCCTGGTAGCCGTTCTTTGCAGTGTAATGATCTGTCCTCGAGGTTGCAATTCTCTGTGCAGAACAGCATTTGCAGGTAAAACGGTGGAATAAATGTGCCATGTTCAGTGTCATGACAAGCTTGATCTTATCAGCCTAGTAGGAGTGGGAGTAGTGCCTAAACTCCTCTGAAGGCAGAAAAAAAAGCAAAAGGCGTTTTGTAAAGGCTGAATTGGGGATGAATTCTTCGCACAGACAAGTTAAGAATGGCTGGGCAATTAGCAGACATTTATGTTAAGGGGTATTAGCATAAAGGAAACATATCAGATAAGGTCCTAGGAGCCAGTGAATGGGGGCAACGGCACTGGCAGCAGGATGAGGCTGTCCTCTGGCACTTGCAGTGGGTTTGGGGCTGCCACTATCAGTTGCAACTCTCTGGGGATCTCTATGCAAGATGGGCTTTTGCCCCTCATTCAGTGATGTGGGGGGTCCCAGCTTTGCATCCACATGGGGAAATCAGAGTGATATAGACAATCTTTTAAATGGTGGTACATTCTGTTTGCCTTGTGGAGATTTGCTGTTAATCATAGTATCTGATGCGTTTTGTGCCTGAGAGTCACTTATTTTCTCTGTTCAAAGTGAAATGCTATGGCAAAGACTTTGCAGAATTTCTTCAAAAATTGGCTTCTAAAATGATATTTAGGTCTCTGTATACAGCCTTGCAGCCCTAAGAGGTGTGCTAGAATCATAAACATTCTTATTTTAAGTTCTAGCCTGTGTTCAGAAGATCAGTCTGGGATTTTAATCCGTAGTGCTTTTTACGTTGTTTGTAGGTCCTTAGGTGTGAGACCTGTACAATTGCATGGCTTTAGATCGTTACTTTTATCTTCAAGGTATTTAGGGTGGCAGAACTGACCTGAATACAGTACCTACAATTTACAGCAGTACCCAGAGCCCCTTCTTTCTGCCCTGAATCTCCAAGGTTCATTGAGGTAAAATTCAGGAAGGACTTGAACTTTATTCCTTTTTTTTTTCCATGAAAGTTGGTATTTATGATAACTACATAAACCTAGTTGCCTGAGTTGCTTTTTGTTACTCAGTGGCTCAGTCAAGGAAATGAGTTTTCATTGTCAGAATGAGTTTCAGGGCAACTTGATAGGATGTGTGGGATTTCAATTTGAGCACTATATAAATTAAAAGCAAAATGTAAAATAGCTGGTGAGAAAAATTTGTTAGTGCCTTCATGCTGACAGTCAAAAGAGTAACACTTTTCAGACTGAAAAAGACTGGTGTGGTCTTGTGGAAAAAAAAACTTGTTGAACTGTGGGAATACTTGACCTGGTTTCTCAGATTTGGATCCATTCTAACACATGTTCAGCTGTGGAGCTGCAAACAGGAAGAGGGAAAAAAAACCCACATGAAAATTGCAGTCTCTGAAGCCACAGAAGTTTTGCATAGCTCTTGGAAAGAAGCAGCCATTGACTCAATGCTACTCCATTTGTTTTTATTCTGAAACAAACTTGGGGACTTCTACTGACTTAGTAAGACCCAGCTATGAGGTATTTTAAAATGAGTGAAATAAATACAAAATAGCAGTACAAGGAAAAGTGTTTCTTATGCATTTGACTTTGCCTGAGGTGAAATCCTGCCTGCCTTCAAAACGCTTTGAAGTTAAAAGGTGCCACATACCTGACCCAGGTCAGAAGCAAGGCAGTGAGCTGTGTTTTAAAGCCCTGCTACTCTTTCTGACAGGGTGAGTGGTTTCTTTGTTGCTTTTCAGTTTTTAAAGTAGTGATGAGATTTATATGCCTCTTTGATGAGAAAGTTAAGGGAAGAGTGCTTTCCCCCAAATACATACACTCTTTGATAACTGCCTTTTCTCTTGACGTAACTTGGGAATATTGAATGAGTTTCACTCTTTTCTCCTTAAGAAAAAAAATTCTGTGAAAGACTTTTAAGCTTGGAACTTTACTAAAATGGAGCAATTTTAGTGACCAGTTATATAATTCATTCATATGGATGAGCACTCATGTATGTGAACACTCCTACTGACTTCCCTCAGACTAGATATGTGAGGATTGCACAAGTGTGCCACAGGACTTAATTGAATTTTTATCTGACGTAGGACAGTGTGACCAAGTCTTGCATTTGCAACCTCATATATTTAAGTAATTTCAAAAGTGATCATTAAAATGCCTGGCTTGTGTTTCCGGTTTATGAGGTAAGATTCTTGTCTCAGATGAAATAAATATAGAAGCCGAAAGTTGCAGTGTGTGTAATCACTGGCCTCAGAACTCACCCAGCCTGAGATATGGTCATCATCACCTAAAAGGCAAGGATGTGGAAGTCCTTGCCAATTGCTAGGAGATTATCCAGTTTAGGACAAGTTTTTCTGTGTGACTTTGAGTGAGTGGCTGACAGCTAGACTTGGTAACACATTCAGGCACCTGAAAGCTAGGAGTTATAAAGCTGGACTTCCAGGACTCTAGTATGGGAATGCAGTCCACGACCCAAAGTGAAGCACTGAGGATCATTTCCATAAGTTTGGAGAGTAAGACACACCAGAAGGGAATTGTAAGAGCTGAGGAGAGAATTGCATAAATGGTACATCCAGGTAACATGGACAGCTGGGAACAACTTTCATAGTTCCTATCTCCACGTGGCACTTGGCTGCAGGGAGATATCACTATCCACTTGAGATTCACAAAGTAAAGGTCTTGGTGTTTGTCTTCTAAGAGCCAAGCCAAGGATATTCCTTTAAAATGGTGTTAAACCCAGTAATTAATACAATTTCCATGGATTGGGGAACTTCTGCCCAAGTCCATTTTTCTGTAATCAAGGAATGCAAGCCTCCTTCTTTCTGGATAAGAGACATGCTCCACATCTTCTGAAATAACATTTCTGAGGTCAAAACCACTTAAAATTTACCAAAGCAGGGAGAAACATTTATGTTTAGTCCCCAAAGCAGGAACCAAACATAAATGTAAAAATCATGCCAATAGATGTCAGGGATAGACAAGCCATGGCTGCTGGTCCCTGTGTCTAGGAGGGCTTCTCTCTTTTACCCATTACTATTTTATTCATATAGAAACGTAGTTGTAGCACTTCAGCTGTATAGTCTGGGCCTGATAACTTTTGGTTGCTTTTGACTGCAGAGGGTAATCCTTTTCATTTGTTTGTTTGTTTGTTTTTTTCCCCCAAAGAACTTTTTTCTTTCAAGTCTATCCAAGTTATCCTTTGTGGACATGTTTGGAACAACGGAGCAGATAGAGGTGTGATACAGTCTTTGTGACAACTGAAATGTCCCACACCTGACAATCCCAGGGTTTGCAAACTGTGCTCCGTAAACCTGCCCTGAATGAGAGACTGGACAGGTCAGATAACGTAGAACAAATGTGCCCTTGTCGGTGACTGCTCTGACCCTCCTGCTGCTGTCTCCCTGCCCCTCAGCTCTGCGTCATCAGGCCCCTTGTCAACTCAAAGGGAAGTGCAAGATGATAATCTAGGGATAACTCAGGTTATTTCTTGGAGACAGTTGGTGTTCTCTGCTGACTTTTCAGAGGTGCTGAGGTTTTCGTTAGTGAGGACTAGGACCTCCTTCATTACACTGGCTTATTGTCCAATGTCATGTTATGGTCCCAGTTGCTTGACACTCTGGCAAAGCATTGTGAAGCACTTCAGGATAAGTCCTCTGATACTGCTGCAAAGACGTAATTTGGCAAAATTTATAGCCTGTATGAAGGAAATAATAGCAAGATACATTTTATTAGTTAACTTGAGTATATAATTTTTGCTTTTGCTGCTTTATGATTAATACAGGCTCTTCTGATGCCTGCATTAAGCAATAAAGCCCACGTGTTTGTGTTAGGACACTGTATTAACTTTGTGAGGTTATAATATATCTGTGAAAATGAGAGAGAGCTTATGGGTAGAGGTAGAATCACAGAATATTCTGAGTATGAAGGGACCCACAAATTCCATTGAGTCCTGGACCTGCACCATCCCCAGGAATCACACCGTGTGCCTGAGAGCATTGTCCAGACTCCTTTTGAACTCTGTCAGGCCGGTGCTGTGACCACTTCCCTGGGGAGCCTGTTCCAGTGTCCAACAACCCTCTAGAGGAAGAACCTTTTCCTAATATGCAACCTAAACTTCCCCTGATCCAACTTCATTCCATTCCCATGGGTTCTGTCACTGGTTACCACAGAGGAGAGATCAGTGCCTGCCCCTCCTTTTCCCCTCGTGAGGGTGCTGCAGACTATGATGAGGTCTCCCCTTGGTCTCCTCCGGGCTGAACAGACCAAGTGATCTCAGCCACTCCTCATATGACTTCTCCTCAAGATCCTTCACCATCTTTGTTGCCCTCCTTTGGACGCTCTCTAATAGTTTCATGTCTTTCTTGTATTGTGGCTAAATATGCCACAATATGTGCATAAAACTAAAAGTGCCCCCAGCACCTGAGGTGAGCCCACCCCAGTGCAGAGCAGAGCGGGGCAATCCCATCCCTTGCCCAGCTGGCCATGCTATGCCTGATGCCCCCTTTGGCCTTCCTGGCTACCAGGGCACTGCTGGCTCACATCCAGCTTGCCACAGGGCAGGACCCCCACATACCTTTCCTGTGGCACTGCTTTCCAGCATCTTGTTCCCCAGGCTTTATTAGTGTCTTGTTCTCACCAACTGGTACAGATAGAAAGATTAGATAATTTTTTGAGCACATTAAAACCCATTTCTGCTCTAAAACAGAATCAGTAAGTGGAAAACTAAATATCAATTTGAGCAAGTGTTGAGAGAAATGGTATCTGTACATAAATTGGTTTTAAAATGAAAGATGGTGTATATATGAAAGAGGAGATATTATGTGAAAGAGAGTAAGAAGTTAAGCAGTAATCTCAAAGGTGAAATGGGGAAATGGTTAGTTTATAGCCTGAGGAATATGAAGATTCATTAGTATGAGCCATGAAGGTTATGAGTGATTATAGACTTAATATCTCTGAGCTCAAGGTTTCTGATATCTAGTGGGGTTGCGAGTTTGTTCCCAAGATCAAATCTGGGATGATTTTTGTGGCTTTCTGCTGGGGGTCAGAGCTGAAGATGAGAGGTTCACTAGAGTATTCAAGAGAAGTGTCTCATCATTGTCAGCTGCATTTCTATTTTTGGCTATGTGCAGAAGTTTGTGCTGTTGTGGGGGCTTGTGCTGGTGCATGGTGGACAGTTCTACTTTCACAGCTCCTGTGACAGTATTTGGTGTCCCAGAGACAATCTGTTCCACTGCAGGCAGTGGTGTGTGAGAGGTGAGGACACCCATGTGTGTGCTCTAGGGGTCTTTATTGTGATAATAAGGAAGCAATGATAGGAAGACGTGATCTTTATCAAATCAAACTCTTGGCACCTATCATTAAGTGATTTTGAAATATATTACTGCTATTTCAGACCTGAAGAGAGTTCTGTGCCAAAAATCTGTACAGATTTTTCACTGCTCCTCTTGGTTTGATGAATTGCATTATCTCAACCTTGAAAACCTTGTTCTATCTACATCCTTAGAATTTCAGGGTTGCAGTAGTTTGTGACTACAGGCTAGAATAATAATGTCATCTTTTTTCCCTTTTTTCCTTTTCTGAATTTTTGTGCAGGCACCAGTGTCTCCCTTCAACTTGCTCACTGTAAAAATACTAAGAGTGAGGAATGCCCGGAAGGCAGACTTGCGTGAGTACTTCTACTATTGTTGGGTGGTTCTTATAACTTCTAAAGAAAATATTTGGACAATGTTATTGTTCTCAGACTATGTAGGAATAAAAGCATGTATTGCTGTAAGTTTGAAGGGATAATTTATAATACTGAAGCACTGCCTTCTCCTTTTAAATTTAAAGGGGCTGACTCAAGCAAGGTGAAACATTTTATGGGTTTTTTTCATATCTTATTGTGTGAGAATATTTCCTACCCTTCTGACATCAGACTTAACTGTTGATCTGAGATCTGCTCTGGAAACAATGAAAATCCTTGTGTTTTTAAGTAAGAAACCTGAGTATTTCCTACAGAATTTCTGGATGGAAGAAAGGAGAGAACTGGCAATGCAGATGTAAAATCAGCAGTAGCAGGAAAGCCTACGAAAAGAATAGATTTACAAGCAAAAACATTCTATTACTTCTGCAGAATTTGTACATGTCCAGGAAGTGATGATAAAATTCAGTGTGTCTTGGATTTTATTTAACCTACAGAATGGAACCGTTTAAAAGTCAGAAAAAAATTAACGTAGCAATACTCTGAGCAGTTGACAAGAGTTTAAGTGAGGAATAGTGAGGAGAAGTGAAAAAAGGATATCTAGAATAGAGAATTCAAAAGAAAAAGGTGAAATAAAGACAAAGGAAATAAGAAAATACAAGTCTAAAGACCAAAATCTGAAAGATATAAAACAAAGAGAAAAAGTCCACACTATGTTTTCCAAAATCTTGCTGAACATAGCAACATGCCGAACATAAATTCTAGTTAATGTAATCTATATTTTGATATAGATTTTAACTTGTGTGATGGGTAAAGAGTAGAGGGAAAACTTACCAGAGGTTGGATTTGGTGGTTTCTGGCAGGAGGGATGTGGTTAGATCACATGGAAGCTGTGCTTAACCAACAGTATTTTTGAATGACTGATCACAATTAGGGAAGAAATCTCTGCTGCACTTATATGTAGTGTTCTGGGTTACTTAAGCATCTTTCACAATGTAATACTACTGTATTACATTACATGTATTACTGCTTATTTCTCTTTTTCCTTTGGTTCATTAGACAAAGAGAGAACACTTTATAAGGTGTAAAGTTAGGGGTTTCTTAAAGTTCTATTTTTATGTATAGAAGCACACATTCCATGAGCTTATAGTTGTATGCACAACTTTTTATTTATCAAAATCCAAATTTTAAAGTGCCTAAATGGTGTTTTGCACCAACCAAATATGTGATCTAACTAGGCCACCACTGCAATTGCATCCACAAACCCACATGAACAATTGATTGTGCATTTCTGTATTCCTGTACGTCTGTACTGCCTGCTTGTGTTTCATTTCCTTGTGGCTGTCCTTCTCAGAGCAACTTGCTCACAGTCACTCCTTATCACCATGAATCATCAGGTTCTTTTTTGGCTAAACCTGTTGGTATGTCTGCCACACCATATGGCATTCTTACTTGGTGTTCTGGTCTCAAGAGCAGATGAATATCATGTCTTGATCCCCTTGAGGTGCCCTAAATTCAAAACTTGGGCATCCCAAGCATTTGTTTAAAGTGTATCTGGCAGAGATATTTGTAAGCTTTTCAGCAAGAGTATTTTCTTAACAGAAAATTTATTGTCTGAAGAAACTATATTATTGGGAAAAAAACTTGTCCATTTCTTTGTCTGCAGTGGGATGGCTATTTCAGGCAGTGTTTACTTTTTCTGACACATCAATAAAACAAACATTTCAGTTAGTTTTCCTTGAAACCTCAGTATTTTCAACTGTGGGAAAATGTCCCTTTTCTACCTGTGTCTAATAGTAAAACTATGAAGCTTGTTACAATTCTGAGTTAGCATTTATTTCCTTCACTTTAGCTTTCCAATTTTACTGGTTAAATCTTGGCGTTCCCTATGACTATTTATTTCTCTTACGTATATTTTCTCATGATTGGAGGGTTTGTGCTTTATTTGTTTAAGTGAACATTTCTTCTTGTTCATTGACTGCCATGTTCCTGTTTACTTTACTAGTGAAAAATAAAAATACTTTAAAAGTATTCCTCCCTACTGATGTTTCAGAACAAGATAATTTTAATAGATTTGAGTAGAGGCCTGAAAATCTAGACTATGTTTTGGACCCTAACATTGACTGCTTTATGGGATCTTGGGCAAAGCATGGCATCATAGAATGGTTTGGGTTGGAAGGGACCTTAAAACGGCCCCCCTGCCATGAGCAGGGACACCTTCCACTAGATCAGGTTGATCAAAACTCTGTCTGGGGTGGGGGATGGTCTTGAACAGTTCCAAGAAATTTGAGTTTTCTCAGTGTACTTATTTGCATAATCCTTATATTGCTACTGTGAAGTAATCAGAGTGCCTCATCCTCTTTGAAAATGGAAACTGTAGCATTTAATCATCATTAACCATTTGCATTTTCATCTGCTTACATCTGTGCCTCTGCTGAATATCTGATCAGTCACAGCCTTCTGATCAGGTGTGGCTTAGGTCTCTTTCTGGAAATGCTTTCCTTCCCACAGTAACAATCCAGGTTTTGCTGATTGTGATAGCATGGTTAACAACACAATAAAGGCACCGCTTGGCTCGTAGGAAAACCTAAATCCGTGATTGTTATGGAAAGATAAAGAGGAAATACATGAAGTAATTGCTCTTAATGTAATGTAATAACACTGTTACACGTTTCGAGCATGATGCAGGGATTGACTATGAGCTGAATTATTTGGCCTCTTCTGACTCACGAGGCTGCTGTAAGAACCAGGTGACTGGTTGAGCATTGCTGATGTGAAACAGGGAGATTGCATTACAGGTGTGAGAGAAAGGCCATCTGCACCTGTATCATGCTTCTGTTGAGTCTCAGTCCCTGGAGTTCTCCCTCCAGTCCAGTTTGAGGAGTCAGAATATAGGAGAAGCTGATTTCTTCATTGGACTCATGGCTTCCCTCCCCAAACATGAGTGGTAGCAGCATCTTTCCAGTCTGCAGGCAGAGTAGTAGGAAGGAATTGAACTCACAGTAATTTAATTACAGTGATGAAATGGATTTTGTTTTCTGATAGAACTGCTGAGAGCCACACAACTTGTAAAAGCTTTGTCAAATATATGAATGAATAAGTAATAGGCACATTCTGATTTGTGATAAAGAAATCAAAATTTTCAGCTTTGATGAGAGAACGCCTTTCATCAAAAAAATCTGTCCTTCAGTTAAGCTAGCATGTTAATAAAGGCTTTCATTAAGCTAAGGTACAAAATCTGGGGAAGAAATTATAGAAACCAAGTCTCTCTATTGCCCAGATTGAAAGTTGTGAGGTGCGTTGCCTGTGCCAGCCATTTGGATAATCATGAAGATAAAGCTAAATGCAACATGTACTGTCTATGGAGGGATAGTGCAATTTCAAGTATAAAGTAACATTAAAAAAAAAGAAAAGTATGTCTGACTAAGAGTGAAAAGGTGGAAATGGCATTGCAAATATGTGAGGATATCGATTTTCCTGTTAGTGCTTCATTGTATTATTTACACATAATCCTGTATATTTTAGCAAGAAAGCCCCAGCTGTGCTATCTTTGTCTTATTAGGCACTGTGCAGGAATTCTTTCTCAGGATATATTTTAACTGTGCTCATCTTCTCCTTGTACAGTCACCCTTTCAGATTGCTATGTGACACTGTGGCTGCCTACTGCCTCAGCGGAGAAGGTTCGGACCAGGACCATCAGGAACAGCAAAAACCCCGTCTGGAATGAAGCTTTCTGCTACAAGATTGACCGCCGTGTCAAGGTAACCGACATCAATTCTTTTCATCATTTGGTGTCTGCAGTTAGTCATTAGATTACACAGAACTGCAGTAAACCAATACATGCATAGCTAGTTCCAAACACAGAAGATGTTAAAGATTCCTCAGGAAAAAAAACCAAAACCCTGTTGCTTACATTCTCCTTTGTGTTGTTCCATTCCCCTTATTTATAACTTTAAACATTTACTATACTGCAGTAAGAAGGAAGTAAATGCTGTTCAGAATACAGCCTTACTATTCTATCTCCAATCTTGACATAAGCAAAATCCAAGAAAAAGATTACATAAAAATAATATAAAAATCACTCAGCTCTAGATATTTTGAAAATCCTTTAAGCTATCTTAATGCACCTGTGACTGTTTTATACACTTAGAACCAAAGGCCATAAAATAAATGTAGAAACATTTAATGCAATTATTATCACAAACTCATGAATGTTCTGCATGACCAATTTGTCTTGTCTGCCCGAGGAAATGAAACAAGATTGTTTCTTTTTTGTATGAAGAGTTATCAGTAATCTGACATCTAATAAACCCAAGTCTCTCTCCTTTTTCTCTTTCCTTTTCTTCTTTTTTCTCCTTCCCATAAAACTGGAGGAGCAAGGAAAGAAAACATAGTCTGGAGATTTTCTTGCCTTATGGAGCTCTTAGATGTAGTATTAACTCCATTATGTTCTTAACCTCTTTGTGCAGAACGTGCTGGAGCTGAAGGTCTGTGATGAAGACACGGTCACCAGGGATGATGAACTCTGCACCGTTCTCTTTGACATAGATAAGCTCACTGTGGGACGTACTGTCCGTGTGAAGTTTCAGCTGAATCCACAGGTGAGCAATGGAATTGGTGAGAACAAAAGTAAATTCTCTCCTTCCATCTCAACAGATCCTTTTACAGTGTTTCATTTTAGGAAACATCTGTTTAAACTATATTTTGCTGCAATTCTAAGAAAGACTTCAATGAGTGCTTCTTGCTAGCTTTTGTTTAGAACAAATATCTATGCTGAAAATATAGGCTGGAACCAGCTACAACTAGTTATCCAGTCTTCAATCTCAATATTTCTGGGATGTTTGTTGGCTCTTGGTGTAAATTCTGAATTTTCAGCCCCTATAACTGCAATGGTATTAAAGAGGCTAATTCTTTTTGTGTTGGGAATTAAAATCTGAGCAAATGGCTGTTTCAGCAGAACAGCAGTTCTTAAGCATGAAGATCACAGAATCGCAAGGTTGGAAGAGACTTTCAAGATCGTTGAGTCCAACCTGTTCCCTGACACCTCAACTAAACCGTCGCACCAAGTGCCACATCAGTTTTTTTTAAACACATCCAGGGATGGTGACTCCACCACCTCCCCGGGCAGACCATTCCAATAATTTATCACCCTTTGCGTGCTTATAAAGCATTTATTCAAAAAATTAATTTTAGCAACTGCTTTTTCAATATCTAAAAATTGAGTATTTTCAGTCAAAACTACAGTTTTCTTATATTCTGGGAATTTTCCTAAATTCTGTTCTAAATGCATATTTTAAAAATTGTATGTAACTGGTATGATGAAAGCTGTGAAGAAAAATAAGTAAACAGTCTTTTTTTTTTATCTCCTCTCTTCAGGCACGTGAGGAGCTGGAGGTGGAGTTCACATTGCAAAACACGTGAGTAGAATCCAAAATTCTTAATAAAGTGTTATATTCAGTATAAAAATAGTTTGAAAATCTGGTTCATATGTGATCGTGCTTCTTAAACCTGCAGTCTCTAAGAGCAGCAGCTAGATGTTTTCATTCAAGTACAGTAAAATGGAATTTTTGAATGCATACTTTTAGATTTCAAATATCTGAAATGTGATTTTTTTTTCCCCCTGTTTGAATTCTGCCTCTTGGGCAGCGACTTCTTCCTGTTCCCTTTTTTCTCATTGAGTCAATGAGATACACAAGGAAGTATGAGGACAATGACAATATTCAAGAAGTTTTGACCCTTAGGAGTGCCAAGCCTAAATGCCCTAATTACCCCCATGTTGGGGAATCTGGTTTTTCAAATCCGCAACCTTATAAAATGCACTTCCATAAGCTGATCTGTTCAATTCACCTGGCTACACATGGGAAGCTGGGGTAGAGATAGGAACCAAATATTCTGCATTAAAGTAAGGTCCAAACACTACTGTGGGAGTCTGAGGACTGAGGAACCAGGAAAGCTGGAGGGTCAGTAGTAGCTTCACTTAGTAGGCTTGAAAGACTTTGGTGGAGTTTCACTATTTAGAGGATGTACTTAGAGAAGGTACTGCTCTTAGATGGTACTGCTGGAACCTTCTCAAGCCATTTGGGGCACTTCAGGAGGTCTAGCAGGATAATACTTGGGTGGATACTTTGAATTCCTGACAGCAGGGGAAATAATAACGTGCTGGAGAAAGGACAATAGCTCAGTATTGAGAACGGCAAAGGAAAGATCTTAGTGTTTACACACAAAAAAGCTATCAGAGCTGAAAAGAGTCTCAAAATCTCTCTTTACAACTCATGGAGATTCATGAGGGTGGATTGTTTGTTGTTTACTGTGCACCAGAACTGGCAAAAGGCCCAGCAATATCAAGACAAACAGTGCCTGTCACATCGCAGGAGTGTCACAACATCAGTCATGGCAATAGGGAAGCTCCAGTAGGCATCCCAAATACCCTGTCTAGGATCTTCCTTCTTTTGCAAGTTACAGGATGGGTTATAGAGTTAGTACAGAGAATCACACACTTGATAATCCTGTCATTAATGGGGGAGGTCCAAGTAGGTTGTCTGGCTTGGATGTTGTGCACAAGTGGGTTTATGTATGGGAGCAGAGGCTGGGGCTTGTCTTGGAGTATGTATTTACTCTGTGGCAAACTCTTCTGTCTGACCTTGCAGCTGATTGCCTTTTCCTGGAGTTGTATTCAATAAAGTCAGAAATGGGACAATTTTTACAAGTGATGCCTGAGTAGGAATTTTACTGATTGGAAGATGATGGTTGGAAGTGTACCATTAAAAATGATCCTCTGCAGTCTCAAGGGAGAGGGTTTAAAAAGCATGACAGTCATGGCTCAGTTGCTTCAGCAAGAAGGCATCTGATTTACTACTTTTCATTCATAGTGTGGTTCCTGAGTGACCAGTGTAAGAGTTGTGGCCTGAAGAGCTCCACATGCAAAGGCAAGAAGGTGCTACATTAGAAGTGAGGGAATGTCCCTGTGAGGTCACAGTAGGACTGAGAAAATGGGCTTCATGCCAGAAGGCAGATAGACCTTTCCCCTACTATCCTCATTCACATTTCTTGCATTTGTGTGGTGGTCATTGCTGTTCTGCCCATAAGCTGAGTATGGAATAAAGGTCTAAGCACATCTGGACTGATTAAATAAGGGGTCTTGGTAGACTATTGAGTGGGTGGTTTTTTCCCTTCACTTTGGAATGTGTGATGTCAGGAGTAATTAATGAAGGGATTTGTCCACTAAAATTGTAGACAGTGGATTGCATAGATAAACCAGAGAGCCCTGGAAAGGTCTGAACAACTGAAGTAGCTGAAACGGCTCACCAGAAAGCTATGGACTCAAACCAACCTCTTCTGTGTTGAACAAGCTCAACAGGTTTTGCCAAGATTTTTTGTCAGTGCTGGATGGGAGAAGTGTTGACAGAGATTAGAGATAATTTTCAGTGGGAGAGAGCCCTCTGATAACAAGGAGTACAACTAAACATGTGGGACAGTTTCTAGAAATCCTATATTGTGATGGGAACAATGAGAACGTACTTTTGGGGGGGTAATATGGCAATTTATTTCTGAAATTAATAGCTATTTTCACCATCAATTTTTCCTGATGCTCTTTATCCACAGTTTTTAATTTTTTCCCCATCTTCATTCTAGATTTTACTAATTGCAAGGTTTATTACATTAGCTTGTTTTTTCTTTCCAGCATTTCAGATTAATAATACCTCACATGAAGTGTAACCCTAGGCCAAGAATGTTTCCTGGGTTGCACCTATGATAGTGGCTGTGCTACTCCTATTTTTGTTTGCCTATAATCTCACTGCAAAGGTTGTGTTTTGTGTTACTTTTACCAAAAAAGAACATTATAAAAATTACCTCATGTTACATTAGAGGGCTGTTTAATAATTTGTTCCTGCATCCACTCCTGTTATATTTTATTTAAAATGGAAGAAAAGCTTCATTTTGTTAATGGGTTTCCACAACAGGAAGATGAACACCCTTTCTAGTTTTGCCTCACCCTTATGCCACTGCCGCAGTACCAGCAAACGCTCGTGTCTCTGCTGCAGAGTGGCAGGCACTGAGGGCCAGATGTTTGATCCTAACAACACAGAGAGGAAGGCATGCTCCTTCCTCCAAGTGCCTTTTCACCAGCAACCAAGCCAAGGGATTGCAAGTGCCTGCCCATTGTTTTCTGGGCCCATTACACGAGCCCAGCTGGCGTGAGAGCTGCCGCACTTGGGCAGCAGTGACAGAAAAGGTAAGGCCATTGTACACAGGCTGCTGGTTCATGTGCCGTAGTGCTTTTTGTGCTGCTCTCTGGTGATTATCAGTGGTAACCTGGGCTTTCTCCCTGGCAGGGTGCAGCATCAGAACGAGCCCATCCGCGTTGCTACAGGGACGGGGTCCCGCTGGAGCAGGTGGCTGCGCTCGCTCAACATCCCCCTCCCCTCCGACTTCTACTGAAGGCCACGCCTGGCACTGAGGGGCCACAGAGAGGCTTCTGGTGAACTGCAAGGTGATTTGAGTTTCCAAGGGAAGGTCTAAGAGCCCCAGGGTGTTTGCTGTCCCTGCTGATCTTTTTGGCATCTTTTATCTTCCAGATGTCTCAAGTTGAGGAAGTGCATCTCTAACAACTCTTACAAGAATGAAGGACCACTCTTGCACAACCTTTCATCTCCGTTCCCTCTCCCCTTTTTTTTTTCAAATGTGAAAGACTATGTTTAAAACAAAGCCCAATTAACACAAATAAATGTAAATAGGTGTACAAAAAGCTGTATAAAAGTTAAATATTAATTATTGAAATATGGCAAAAGCAGAATTTTTAGAAAATAAAAGTCTTTTTTTTCTTTCTGTAGTTCTGCTGTGTTATTTTGAGAAATCCTCCTCATGTGAAGGGGAAACCAGCACATCATGCAAGCCATTTGGCTTTGGCACTGCTGAGATACCCTCAGGCCGAGTCTCCATTAGCTGGGGGCCAAATATACTGTTTGTATTTATGTGTGGAGGAGCAATGAAGGCAGAAGTTTTATGTTGAGAAAGAATCTTTGAGGTGAATACAGCTTTCTTACTGAAACAGTACTATCCCCCGTGCTTCTCCTGGGCTGTCAGAAAGCTCAGAAAAGTAGCCTGCATTATTATGGAAGCTACTAAAGGAAGGGAAAACTGGATCTGACATGAAAGATTTCAAGTTTTTTAGACAGGTATCAAAAATCCAGATTCTCTGGTGAAATGGAGCATAGTAGCCTCTTCTAAATGAGAACTGCAATATAAGAATCTGTGTGACTGTAAGTTCCTGTTCAAAATTACCCATTCCATTGTAAGTCAGTCATAATCCAAAAATGAGAAGGCAGAAGCTTGATGTATACCAGGTGTTGGGAAATGATCCCTGGACTTATAGAGTCCACTGCAGCCTTAGGCATTCCTGCAACAGACTTTTCGTGAAGAAGGATGCCCAGAGTCTCTGTTTTTGTCTTTCCCTGCTACAGGCCATAATATACTCCCAATTCTCCTAGTGAATCTGAGGTCTGCAATAAAAAAAGCCCACAAATCACAAACTGTGATGGAGAAGATAACAGGAGCATAACTCTGTGTGATGAGAGCTGTCTAATAGCAGGTTGGTTTTCAGAGAAATTACTAGCTAATCCCAACTAATGGAACTTATTCAGTGCTCCAAAGGTAGGCACAATATTCAAAGATCCCTGACAACCTGAGCTCTTCTGCACCCAGCTCAGCTGTGTTTTTAGCCACAGCTGATTTCCTAAGATTCAGAGAGAGATGAGTGCCCTTTCTCTTCTTAAAACAAAGGTGTGGGCACCAGGTTAGAAAAAAAATAAGGCATCTGACATGCTGTGGCTAGTAGAAGCCTTGAAATTTGGGATATAGAAGTTAAAATAGCAGTGTGGGGAGTAACTAACAAGTGACAGCAGCTGGGCTTCCTTACAGTGGTGGCAGCAGAGGTGACATCCCAATAGAGACATCTCAGCCATTGGTCCTTCATGACTGAGGTGTCCAGGCTCTTCCCAGGGGTCTTCCAAGCTCTGCTCTGTTCTGTACAACAATGCAGGTTCTCCCACGCTGTTTGAAGGTCAGGGTTTTCCTTGGACCTCCTAACTTTGAACCTAACTTGACACTTTGCTGATACCAGCAACTCAAATAATACTACACATTACTGGATGTTTACCTCCATGAATGGATCTCTTTACCTGTCTTTGCTCTTTCATTTCACCAGGCTAGGCTGGCTGAAGTCTTCTAATATCTATCATGCTGTTTCTTGCTTTACTTGATGTATTAATGAGTTATTTGAGGATGATGACACCATATGTCATGTAATGTTACAAGTATTTGACTACAAAATAATAATTATGTACAAAAATATGTGTCTGAAACAAAACTGGAGTGGTGCTTGTACACATTTACCTGTATGCAGATGGAAACACTTGAGTATATTTTTACCAATTCCTGACCTATGTTCTTTGAACTCTTTAGAGATACATTTCCAAAAAAATTACAGAATTTTAAAGTTTATAGCTGGGAGGTTTTGATCAGAGGTGTTTGCTTGAGTTTTGTTGTTGATGTTTTCTTATAATGGAAAGTTTTTCCAGAATGTTCTGCACTGTATTTAGCTTGTTCATATTTTTCTCTTAAAGGAAAATACTGACTTGGAAACAAAACTTCAAACTGTTTATGAGCTTTGCAATTTTGAGTAAATGCTATCCTGTGTGTTTATTCTGAAATCTAATTGTTGTGGTAAATTTTCACTTAGAGTTGATAAAAACAATGTCATTCATCTGATTTTAAAGGAATTGTATTGTTTAGTTTCAGCTGAGATAAAATATATACATCAAGTACAGAACTATATGATGAGACCTCAAAATGTGTAATCCATGGCTTGCAAAGTCTTGAATAAACAGCTCATATTCTCTGCAGCAGGTTGGGAAGTCAGTGCTCAGTCCTTGACAAGTTACATACATATGTATGTATTCACTTTGGAGTAATCTCAGTTCTTGAGACATTATATGAATTTACATCTGTTATTTAATGATATGGTAAATTATGAGATGTCCTTAATGAGACACTGTCTGATTTTTCTGATGGAAAAATATTTTAGAATGTAGAAGTTGTTGGCTGCAGTATATGAATTCACCCTGCCCCTAGATGTAGAAACACATCTATACATAGTGACCTATTGCAGTCTCATGTGTGATTTGCAGTCACTTCATAGAAGTAAGTACAATTTTTCCTTCCATTAGGCTATTTTTTTTATAAATTGTGGAAAGCTAGGCAGTTGTATTAATTTTTGAAGTACAAAAACTTGGGTAAAACTGTGTAATGCTCAAAAGAATCAGCTGCAGCTGTCCTCAAAATCAATGTCTCATACCAGTATTACTGCATGGTTTACTGAAGCAAATGTGTAAGACCACAGGAGTATAAATCCAGCTTCATATTCTATCATGAGTGGATGGAAAAAACGGCAACTCAGCTCATCATCTAATCCTAAGCTTTAAAGTATTTTTGAGTGAGAATGTTAAAATCAGAAATGTCAAAGGTCATGTAAGAACTGATGTGTTAACCATAGACTTAAATATTTGTCTGAGTTTTCCCACCCATGACATTATCGTCCTCTTTTTTTTTTTTTCCCAGTCTGGACTTTCCTGATGGCATTATTACAAATGGAGTACTAGTGGTAAAGTACATATTTATTATGATCTTTCTTGTATCTGAATAACAAGTGTTCATGTTTTTAACTTTGGAAACTTTGAGTTGTGTCCCAAACCCAGTACTGCCACCTACTTTCTCCTATAAATGATAGGCTCAGAACTATCAGGAGTTAATTAAGAAAGTGTTACAATGCTCATAAAAACAGTCCCATATGTTAATACACTCATTATTTTGAATAGGGCTCATCTTCTTGGCTTAATTGTCTCTCCAAGTTCAAGCAGCTCATGAGTTGTTCCTCTTCATTTCAGTTTTGGAAAGAAATACTGTATCACTACTGGCCTCGTGTTATCTGAAGTCATAGTAATAGATAATGATTGTCTTGCTCATTGATCAACCAGAGGGGTTGGTTGGGAACAGTATGAATCACTTGCAATGACATTTACCCTTCTCTCAATCATCATTCATCCTCTCTTGCTGCAGGCACGTGAGGTTTCCTGTTTGGAGGTTAGAGTGGATACAGGGAAGCTGAAGCAGCAATCCACAAGTGAGGTTATTGCTTCATTAGCCTACTGTTCTTGTGTTGTGATTCAGTCATTGTAACAGATGTTGAAAAAAAGTAATAATCTGTTGTGCACATTGTTCTGTGTCATATAGTACTTAGTTTTGCCATGCCCCACCTTGCAGAAAGATTGTATCTGTCGAAATTCAAGTTTGTCAAGAGCTTAGTTATGAGGCAAATCTTAAACTGATGCAAAAATAGACCCACGTATACTAGACTGAGAAACTTGGAAAAATGAGGTTCATTCTCTTTGTTTATTGTTTGTTCAAAACAATTTTTTCTAACTAAGTAGGATCTTTTAAAATTATCTTATAACTAATATGTAGAAATCTTATCCCATGTGTTTGATTTGGATTTGAGTATGTGCAAAGTTTGTGCATATTTAGGGTTCCGAAGGAGACTTTTTTTTGGTTCCTTAATAAAAATAATAAATCTAAGTTTAAATGCAAAGTTGTATCAAAGGGGTCTTCTCAAATTGCAGGGAAGCCCTCTGCTACCATCAAATCACCAAAACAGTACTTTGTCTATAAAATATAGCTCTAAAAAATACAGCAGGGTTGGTCACTATTTTTAAAATTTATTTAAATGAACAATAGCTTGTGTAATGCTGCTCCTGGGGCAAATCTCAAAGACTCATGACTGTTCTGAGTTAATTTGTGAATGGAAAATTGACTTCTATGAAGAAAACGGTAGCAATGACTGAGTTGCATTACTGGAAGTTTCAGACTGAGATGTAACATGGGGAGGAAAGGTTGACATAAAATTATGTGTGTCTTGGCTGTGATCTTGCAGGAGAACAGCATATGATCTCTCTGTAAACATAAAGGCTTTTCTGTACAAGAAACACAGCCTGCAGGTTGTTTCAGTTATGGTGATGTGGGGGCACATGCCAAGTAGTCTGATTGAGTTTTGGGTTTATATAATTATTTGTTAGGCTTAATATTACAAAATGTATACTATGAACCAGAACAGACTGACATCAAATGACTTTTAGGCAACATGAATAATCCAAAATGCCTTTAAACTGACACTCCTCTAAATCCAAATCTTGGTTTAATTTATTCATGGAAAGCATCTGACAAATAGCAAGCTATAGTATTTTAAAAAATCTGTGAATTCTGTACATTGATTATTTATATAGATTCACCAAGATATTTTAGATAGTTTTCAGCTTATTTTTGCCACCTGAAGTTGACTTAATCATTGTGGTGTAAGAAAAATTCAACAAAAAGTGAAGGTTGGGTTTTTAAATTAGTTATTTGTGTTTGCTTGTAATAACTAAAATTCTGCTTGTTCCTTGCCTCTCTGTTTAGACCCAGAGCTTACATTTACAGTGAAAGGTTCACATGAAGGAAGCCAGAAGATTTTGCTGGACTCTGGCCCCAGCCTTCATATAATCATATTTCACTGCATCATAAATGACCAGACAAGGCTGGATGTCATAGTACCAGAAGAGGTAAGTTCTCCTTCTGCCTGTTATTATTAACTCAAATGAAATTAGAATGAGAAATTAACAAAACCAACAAACTGAACTACTGTTCTGAGTGGAGAAGTTCTAGAGATGATAAACCTTTAATGTGTTCAAACCCAATTGCTTTTTTACATTTTTTTCAGCTGGCTGGTGGAAATGAAACAGAGAAATCTGGGGTCCTTTCTTTCCCCCTGAATTCACTCCCTTTGCAGAAAGAAGTAATACTAGAAGAGGTGAGTGCTGTGAACCTTTTGAAATACGTATTTTAAAATGTGCTTAATATTGTCCTGATAGAAATAAACTTACCATGTAAACAAAATCACTGTATAAAATTGTACAGATATTCATTAGAAATGTTAAAAAAAATTAAGGTTGCCGTATTCAACTTTAGGGAAGAACATGTTAACAATTATTTTAATAATACAACAGTCATTGCAAACTTGCATCCTAGAGTTAGAATTAAGTGGTTTCAAGGAACAAGAAATGACTGTAAAATGCACATCCATTCAAAACCACTTTGTTTTTTTAATATATTGGGGTGATACTGATTAAGAACTGAAAAAAGACCCATCCAGATTATGGGCTTAATTCAGATTTTAGTTTGTTTAAATATTGATACTGGGGGTGCTTTGGGTGTATTAAAAAAAAATAATAAGGTAACTTTTCTTATTCTTGTTGTCCCTCCTAAATGTGCAAACTAGGAAGTGTTGTAAGCATGCAAGCTTGTGGCACACTACCCGTCCCAAACACACAGGGTTATTAGAGAAGAGAAAATTTGATTCCAGGGCAGGGAGTGAGGCTTTGGTTAATTGTATAAAAATAATGTCCTTAGCCAAATAATTTATTATTTGAGGACTAGCTCCCTTAGTCTGAGTGTCGCCTGAGCTTGAAGGAGAGAAATGTTTTAAAATTTGGTAGTAATTACCCTTACCTTTCTCATTTTCCAGGATAATTCATTTCACTTGTGCTTGACAGCAAGAAAATGGTAAGATAGCCTCTTTTTGTCCTGTCACCCAGGACTACTGTAAACTGGTTATGTAGGCTTTTTCTGTGATAGGAGCAGAGATGAGCACGTACTGCATGAGTGCTGTGTGCTGTGCTCTCGTGGTGCCTGAGGTAAGTGCAAGTCTGCTGCACTTACAGCATTGTGCAGTTCAGCAGGAGTCTGTGAGCCTTCATTCAAAGTAAATTAGTTGGCTTTATGCCTGTTGTTCTCACACATGAATAAAACTGTACTATTCACATATTATTTTATTCCCCATTTATGCAAATTGTCAGAGCTGCACAAGCACTGATACAACCTCTATCAGTCTTTAACTTTGCCCAATCACCAAAACAAACATAGGGCAGCCTGCCTTCTGCCCCTTCTGCTTCACTGAGCAGAATGGGAGCTGAGACCTGACCAGCTGCACCTCTGCCAACCCACTTGCAGGGACAGAATTGCACCAGTGATAGGTAAAATTGAAGACAGTGACATTTTATGGTAGAGCTGAAAACTGCCTGTGGTTCACAGCACCCCCACTATGGGATGATTTACAGAAGGAAAGCAGGGTGGATTTTCACAGCACGAGAAAACTTTGTGTCAGTGGAGAGCTACCTGTACAACCTCAGCCCATAACAAAATATTTTGACCTCTAAATTTAACAGACACAAATATAGAAAGAAAGCAAGAAAAATGTTAATCTACTGCTAAAAGAGCTGTTTGCTTTTGTAAGGTAAATCATTTGACCTTATTCTGTTTTCAAAATTACACTGTGTGATAAATCAAATTTGCTGGAGAAGAGAGGTTAGTAGCATTAATCCTTGAAACATTCATATTTGTAAAATATTGGTGAAAATTATTTTCGGGACAGAGTTTGCAGCCAGCAGAGGGTGATGTGACCCAGAAGATTTGGTCAATATTTAGTGCTATTCTCAGTAATAGTGTATTTATGTTGCTGCAGGCACATAACATTGGCTGCAATTTGATTGGGTTTACACCTTTTTTTCTGAATTTTCTTTTGCTTGTGCTTCACATTTCTCAATGGACAAAATTCCATATGTCTGCACGTGTGAAAAAAAAAGTGATGGATATTCTTGTATATTGCAGGATGAAGCTTGAGAGTACTTAGCTAGGAATATGTTCAGGACATATGTACAGGTGAAAGGCTGGAGTTCCCAAGAGGTTGAGCAGGGGGTGATGCTTGCTCTGCAGTTCAAGCTTCATTGCATAACTCATTAGAACCCTCACTTTAAATGCTGTTAGGGGATTGTCAAAACCTGAGAACAAGTGATAATGTCATAATGTCATCACTTGAATTTTCCAGGATGTCACAGATAAACAGGAATAGGTACAGAAAAAAATACCTCTGAAATTAGTCTTTTTGGTGATCTTTCCCTGACTTGGGTGTCTTGTCTTTTTGTCCATGTTCACAAGAGATTTAAAGTACCTTGGAAACTCCTTTTCATCCACATTGCTATTTCTTGCTGGCAGTAGAAATGTTTTTTTTTTGTTTGTTTGTGTGGTTTGTTTGTTTTGTTTTTCTTTTATCAATATGCAGACTTGAAAATGTTTTACAGATTTTTTTTTTTTTTATTACCTGCCCTACAAATCTTGAAATCGGCTATAAATGATGTGTGCATCGATTTATCCCATTGTCTGTTCCAGCTCAGGAGACTTGGATGTGCGCTTGGGATTTAGCCTGTGCATGGAGGAGCAGAACTTCCTGCGGAAAAGGAAGAAATATGTTGCTGCTGCTCTGAAAAAGATTCTTAATTTGGAAGAGGATCTGAAAGAGCATGAGGCAAGCCAAAACAGTCCCTGATAGCAACTGCTCTTGGGGGAACAAATTCAAACAACAAATAGAAAATCCCAGCTTAATTAGTCCTGCTGGTGTGGGCCAGGCCTGGTCACCTAGGGGCAGGCATGAGCAAGACAAGCTGTGGTCTGTTAATGTAGCGGAGTGGAGGAGGCAGGATCATGTCTTTATGGAACCGAAAACTTCTCAACTGCTCCTCAAACAGTACATTCCTGTTTATTCTGGGTATTGCTCATGGGTCTTAGGAGGAAAATTTATAGTGGGCAGATGTGGAACAGCTGGGGGATGCTGCCTGTGAAACAGAGGACCTTAACACAGAGATAAGGTGGTAGCCATGGCACGTGTGTAAAGGGTTTTGAGAGGGAGAAACAAAAGTTTCCACACAGATGTCTGAATAAAAATTCTTGGAGTGGTTTCTGCAGCAAAACAGCTGTATTGCTGGGAAAAATGAGGAGTAGAATAAAACCATCAATCTGGCAAGGAAGAGTGGCTCTTACAGCATCACTGAGTTGTAGAAGAAATATCTGATTGTAAGTTTAGCTGTATCACTCTAGACCCTGTTCCTGCCTCTGTAATTGAGTCATAAGCTTTGCAACCGCTGATGCCTAACTGGGTTGCTGACACTCAGAAAATTACAAACATACCAACAGCAAGAACACTCTTTAGTTGACAGTTAAAAAAAGAGTGCTGTGGAAAATATGATTAAAAAATATTAATTTGGATTTCAGAACAGAATAATACCGGAAACAAAGTTTTCAACAAAGTTGAAAAAGTAATTTTTAACCATTTTTACAAGCTGTCTGAGAGTTTCCTCACACATAGAAAACTGTTTCTGAAAGATCTAATTACTGTGGCTCTCCTATTCATGTGTTTAATTTCAGAAATGTGGGAAAATATCCCCTCTGCCTTATTAACTGACTTATATTTGAAATGAAAAAAAATCATTAGAGTTTTAACATATAAAAAATAGGTTAGAAAATGTAAACCCCAGAATATAATTTTTGGAATTTATTCTGACTTCAGTTAAGATTATGAGATTTTCCTCATTATTATTTTATAAAGTTTCCTAGATTTAAGATCTTAAAAAGTTTACAGTCCGAAGAACATCTGTTTTCTCATTTTTCTGAGCTTTTGTTTTTTTCATAGAGCAGGAGAATTATTTCCTTCATGCTGTATTCATTGACTTTGGAACACAGATTCCTTTAAGAAATTAGAAGCTAGTACTTGAAAGGTATAAATAGACATTTTCCATGGGGTGTGTAAGCATCCACACTCTGGATGCTAACGGAAGCAAAGGGTGTACTAGATCAGGAAAAGATACGGAGAAGAATAGTTTGTCTCTTCAATTACTCTTGGATTGTGGAGGGGGAAACCCTATCAATAACTGTGCTTCAGGACATAAAGTAATTAATGGCCTGGGGCCAGGAAGGCTTTGGCTATTGTGTGGTCTGGCTGATTACAGGGTGCTGTGCATTCCTGTGTGACACTGGTCATTGTTAGAGGCAGAATCATGGATCCCTAACGTGCTCCAGTGTGGAAAATCCTGTATTTTCTGTGACAGCTTCTAATAATACACTTTGAGAAAAATTCCAGGGTGATGATGTTCATTTCCAGTTGTATGTTAAGTAAACACCTTCCCACCCCATCTGAGAGCTTTCCTCCTCGCAGCAGTCAGGCGGTGGAAAACGAGCCTTCTGCAGCAATCACATCCTTTTCATGCCAAGTACCATCCCTGCTTGTATCAATGCCTTCACCTGTTATCTGATTCCTGCAGTAAGGGCTGTTTGTGTCTAATTTATGCACAGCTTTTGCTCCTTCTGCCTTGATGTGCCAGGTGCCAGTGGTGGCCATTACGACGACTGGGGGAGGAACAAGATCACTCACAGCGATGTATGGCAGCCTGCTGGGCCTCCAGAAACTCAACCTCTTAGACTGCATTTCCTACATCGGGGGTTTATCGGGTACCACATGGTGAGAATGACCCAAACAAGCTTTTTGTGTTCTCTGCTCAATACTGTTGACTCTGTACAATACTATTAGCTTATATGGCACTTAGCCAAGCAAAAGCATTTCCATTCTCCCCACAAACTACTCTCTGTCCACCTGGAGCAAAGAAACAAAACATACTGAGTAAAAGATCAATCACCACACTCATCAACTGCTTTTGTCATCACACTGACTCAGTTTATGCCTCATATCTTCACCTAAATGCTCTATTCCCTTTTCATATTTTATCAGTTATACCTTAGACTAAATACAATGAATTTGTCTTTAGACTGGAAATTGAAGATGGGAAGAAGAATTTATGCCTGCCATTTGCTGGTTATTCTCACTTCCATTTTGGATTTACAGTGCATCTCCCTCTGGTAAAAGATGTATTTGGTGCTAGAGGAATTAATATTGTCACAAAAGGCCAACAAATGATATCAAGTTACTGACCTTGGAGAGACTGCAGATATGGTGGCTTGTTGTGATGTGCTGTCTTCTCCCAGTGGGCATAGAGCAGATGATGTCCTACTTAAAATAACTGAAGTATTTAATCAAGTAGGTTCTAGGTACCCCCACTCCTCTACACCTGTTTGGAAGTGGAGAATTTTTTTTCACTGAGTTGTGTGTCACTTTATGTAAGTCCAAACTTCAATGTAAGTCCAAACTTTCTTTTAACTTCTCTGTATGTATGTGGAGATCTGAACGTACCTGTCTGTGTTATGATTTTAAGGGGACAAGTAAGAATGGTCATATGAGGACATGCCCAAAACTGCCCAGTTTTCTTGCTGGCACAAGCCATTAGCAGATATATGGGAACAGATGCAGAACTAGAGCAGAGTAGTAGTGACTGCTCCCTGGAATACTCCCCACCTTCCAAGAAATAGATTTGATGAATACTTGTGGAACCTTTGAATTTAATAGCCTTGGGTCTTGGTTTCTTTTCTCCCTTGAATTTCAAGATAATTTTTGAACCCATATTAACACATCCAAACCAGGAAAGCTTGGAGGTTTTGTTTGCTCCTGAAATTAGAGTATTTTAAGTGTGAACCCCATAGAAATTAAGAAACAGGCAAACAGGTTGCACATCTGTTTTCTGAAAGCAAACCTCAGCATTACGCCTCTTTCATGATTTTCTACTAACATTTCTTCAGGACCATGGCAAACTTATATGAAGATGCTAATTGGTCACAAAAATATCTAGAGGATGCAATCAAGGAAGCTCGCAAGCAAGTAACCAAATCCAAGATCTGCTGTTTTTCTTTGGATTGTCTGAAGTACTATTACAATGACCTGATGGAGAGGACTAAAGAAGGACATAACACTTCTTTCATAGACCTTTGGGGTCTAGTCATTGAATCCATGCTACACGATAAGGTATTGCTCCTTTTTTCCACATAACTGCTGAGCTTCTATAGCTGCAGTGGAGAAGAAAATAAATCCTGGATGCCATTCACTAATAATGATGCAAATAATTCGTTTAGCAGTTGATTAAATATTATATATTTAGATCCATTATTAAAACACTGCTCTAGATGTAAAGAGAGGTTGACCTTGAACTGAAGGAGCCATGACGCAACAATTAAAGGTTGTTCTTTCTCCTTAAAGAAAAAAGTACCCTGAAAAAAAAAATTGTAAGTAAATAATTTTGGACATAAAGTATTCTGACTAGGAGAGGCACTTAAAAATTTGAAATAATTTGCTTCTCTAGCATAAATGAAGATATGCATTTACAAAGTGACCTAGGTATAGACTGCATATGGTTCACATAGTGAGAAAGACCATTTTCTAAATATGATATCAAGTTTTAAGAACTTTTCTTAATTTAAAAGTAGTGTATCTTGAGCAGTTTCCTTCTGGTTTAAATTTGTACAATGAAGTTTTAAATTGTCATGTGCAATAGAATATATTCTTGAATATGCATATATTTGTAAAATACCTTAAAATATGATCAATTCTTTGCTAAGACCCAGCCAAGGAAAGAACTTAACCTTTCACTTAGCTGCATGTTTTTCCCTGGAACTGTTTTTTTTTTTTTTGTTTTTTTTTTGTTTTTGTTTGTTTTTCCTGGCTGGATCTACAATCAACTTCTCTGCATATCTCAAAATCTGAGAACTTGTATAGGGTGTAGCTGCTTCTTATGGGATACTTGACAAGTCTGGAATATCCCATGGCAGATATTTCAGAAAAATCCAGTTACCTGGGAATGGAAAGGAGAACTTGAATAAGACTGTCTAGGGCTGACAATTTATGTTATATTATTTGAAGTGCAAGTTGTTTTTCACCTCATTCCATTAACCCTTTTAATCAAAACCAGAAAGACGAGCATAGACTCTCGGACCAGCGTCAGGCAGTGGATAATGGCCAGAATCCACTGCCCATCTATGTGGCCATCAACCTCAAGTCCAACTATAGTGCCCAGGCATTCAGAGGTAATGGTTATGATTTAGATTTCTTAATAAATTTATAATTTAAATGGTCTAAACTAAGATGATATGGATATAAACAGATTTATTAATACAGTAGTCTTTTCATTCTAATTGCAAATAAAACCCCCAATAAGTCATTACATTGTCAGATAATAGTGACCAAAACTTAAAAAAAAAAATCCAAATGTGTTTCATGTTTAGAATTTGAGTTCTTTATTTTCCTAAAAGTGGAAACATAGTTATACCACAGAAGATGTCAAAGTCACACAGTTTATCCTGTCACAAAAATGAATGAAACAAATCCTATATGGATCCATGTGGTCTTATTTTGAAAAATTAAAGAAAAAACTTTGGATTTTTGGGTCCAATGTCAGGAAAATCACAATTTCCTCTACTATTAATTTTCATAGTATTTGTTTAACATGTACAGCTAAGTACATGGCATCAAGTGAATGCTAAGCTCCCTGTCACTAGAGCCCTAAAGGAAACAAGTTATGCATGAGCAACACATACTTTGGGGTAAGATTACCTCTATTAAGGGAATGCCTGTGGTTTCATTCAGATCAGGGCTTTTTTGCTGGAGGTTGCTGTATCACAGCCTGGAACTGCCCTGCCACAGTGTGGAAGGACCTCATGGCATCAGTACTGCTGGCAATACAGATACAGCCACAGCTGGTGAATGGCATGCTATGAACGAGCCAGTGTCTTTCTCATAGTGTTTGCTTCCTGGAACTCCTCTGTCTAGTATCATCTAACACGCTGTCTAACATGTTGCTTTTTCATGGTCTGGCTGCTGTTGCCATAGAGTGGCTGGAATTCACTCCTTATGAAGTCGGTCTGCTGAAATACGGAGCATCTATTCGTGCAGAACACTTTGGAAGTCAATTCTTTATGGGAAGGATGGTGAAGAAGCTCTCAGAGACTCGGATCTGCTATATGCAAGGTGATTGTTGCCTTGGGGAAAGGTGGTCTACTGGAGAGACAGCTGGTATGGGTGAGCACATGGTATGTGGTGGGCACCACTGGAAAGACACCGGCAGACAGGTTGAGCAGGTGTGACTTCACATTAGCAAGGATGTACTCACGAAGTATGCCCACAAAGGCATCTGTACAGACAGAAAGGAAGTATCCAATGGGAAGAACTGAAAGTATGTATCAATTAAGATTCTTCCAAGGCCACTCCATCAATCAGCTTCTATTCCTCTTTCACGTTATAGGCATGTGGAGTAGTATATTTTCCATAGATGCAATGTATGTCTGGAATTTGGCTGCTGATTCAGAAGATTTCTGGTGCAGATGGACCAGAGACAGAGTAAAAGATATAGGTGAGATTTTTAATTTTTTTGCACCCCTGGACATATTGCTTATGTTCTGTGAGGATGTCTAATGCATAAAGAAATGCTGTCAAAGTCAGAGAATAAAAGATGAGGAAAGAAAAGCAGAGATGTCAACTAAGAATTTTTTTCTGCCTGATTTAAAACTAAATTGTGCCTCTTTGAAAAAGCTTTGTAAAAGTTGTACTTTTTCCTGAAGGTCATACAGACACAAAACCAGCCTCCATCAGACATATAAAAATAATGTTCATCTTAACAATCTTAACATCTTAAGATTGTTAAATTAGGATATGGTCCTTCTTGGCCAGTAATAACATGGGTAGAGAAAATGGATCTTGCAGAAGGCTGATTTCTCCACTGAACTACCCATGGGGAAAGCTTGCTCTTGCTGTTAATTGCACAGGGAACCTGTAGTGACTGGTCTCCTAACTTACTTGATGCTGGGTGACACTGACACGCATTCTGAAGGTGTCTTACCAACAGGTCTCACATATATTTTGGGACTTCTCTCTTCCCTCCACCACATGCTACTTTAGAGGTGGCCATCATTTGAGGAAGCTTACAGTGGAAGGTGGAAGGTGGGCCTTATTGCCTGTCAGCCTTACTGCCTGTCAGCTGGTCATTTAATTCACTGTCTAATGATGAATTTTATTTGGTGGCATAGACCTTAAGGGCTTATAACTATGTTTGATTAACTTTGGAGTGGGGGATGATGATACCTGTTGTTATTAGTCACTCAATTTTTCAAAATATTGGTCATTTCAGAAAATTATCCTAAACTTAAAATTTCTTCTTTCCATCTTGCAGCAGAAGAACCCTTTTTGTCTGTGAATCCCTATGAAGTAGACACGTGTCTATTCACTCCCTCAAGTGTCTTCTCCTCCACTCTGCGAGATGTCTTAACAGGACGTCCAACCATTGCACAGTATCCCAATTTTATCAGAGGCTTCCAGCTGCATAACAAGTACCTGGAGAGTGAAGGATTTTCTACCTGGAAAGGCACAGTAAACTAGCATGCTTTTCAGTAATATTCTAAGAAGGTTTAGGTTTCGGAATTCACTTACGATTTCCAACAAAGAGGAGGAGCTGACACTGACTTCTGAAATGCCACTTCTCCCTTTACAAATAGAAAACATGGAAGACAGATTTGAACAGCATTTCATTTTTGGTGGGGGGTGTTGAAGAGTGAAATTGTATCTGGTTGTCTGGGGATTATGTTCCTGTGGATAAAGTGAGCTCAGCCTAAGGCAGCAGGAGAGATCTTTCCCTCTAGGGCTAAAGCAGCCTGCGGTGCCTGGGAAGGGGAAAGGAAAAAGCAGTAGCATGTCACTTACTCCTGTAAATAAGTACAGCTAGAGTGAGGACAAAATTCTTGATTCTTTATTCTTTACCTTCCTTCAGAGGAGAAAACAATTTTTGCGTTTTATTTGTAGTAATGATAAATAATTATGTTTCAGACACAGTGATAGACTCCTTTCCAAATAAACTGATGGAAACAGCAAACAATGAGCTCTCCCTGGTTGATACTGGCTTTTTCATTAATACCAGTTACCCACCACTTTTGAGATCGAAGAGGGAGGTCGATGTCATCCTCCATTTGAATTACAGCGGAGGGTCCCAAACACTGGTAAGAAAAGCCGTGGTATCGGAGATCTTTTTCCTTCATGGTCTTTTGGTCTCTGCCAATTGTCAGGTAAAACACCTAACTTTTCAGTACTGGAATGTGAATTAGATTGGTATTATTATCTAATTTATTATTTAGATCATTAGGTGATTTATTTCTCAGTAATTAAGAAGGATATTAGAAGATGATGATGGATATAGGCATTTCAAAGTCATCAAGGTCTTCACTGCAATCCACTGGATCCAATAATTTTTAAAATCTGATGGATTATATTCTGCATTATATTATAAACTGATGGAGTGGTCTGAAACTCTGCTACTGATTTTGGTTATGCTTGTACCGAACAAATTACAAAAGCAATGGAAAGTCCTGAAAACACTTTAACAGACTAAATGAGAAAACCTGTCTTGGCCTTTATATCTAATACCACTCCTATGGAAATGTAGTGACTAGTGCCAGATTGATTCATAATTTGAAATAATGTAATAGTGTTGTATATATAATAATAATACAAAATTAAACATAGGTTTATAGTAAATATAGCTGTTAAAGTTTTTTATGAGGTCACAAGATATGTTGGTAAGTGTATTTATTAATAGGGAGTCATTATCAAGGGACACCAATTATGCAGCAGACAGAAAGACTGGGAAAGTGGTAAATAATGAAGTCAAGACAACAATGCAGAGTAATCTGGATTGATGTGTTCCTTCTTCATTCTTGTAGTTTTCTTGCTTTCCTCCTCTGAACTTTCAATGGAATCATAAAATCAGACCGGTGGGTTATGCATTAATTTTCAAGTTCAGAGAAAGTGTTTTCTTGTTTTACCTAAAGCAATGTGGAAAATAAGATAAGCTGCAATGTCTGTTGTGGTTATGATTGTTTCCATCTGAAATTTAATATCTTGCCAGAGGGAGATTCAAACCTTAGAATATTCATGTTAGCTGCTGCAGTTTAAAATATCCAGGTCTCTGTATCAGTTTTGATTGTTTGTAATAATTTTATATATATCTTTTTTCTTTCATCCAGCCTCTGGATCAGATTGCAAAGTACTTCTCAGAACAAGAAATTCCATTTCCCAAAATTGAGATAAGTGAGGAAGACAGGGAAAACTTGAAGGAGTGCTATGTGTTTGAAGAGGCTGACAGTCCACAAGCTCCAACAGTGCTTTTCTTTCCACTAGTAAATGACACCTTCAAGAAATATAAAGCTCCTGGTGAGTCATCTATGATAGCAATTTTAATAAAAAGTTGTTTTCCTAGTGAATTCTTTCAATTTAATATCTAATGTGTTTGTCATTGTCATCTCTGACCTTTCTAATGCCAGCATGGGTCTCATCACTGAAAAAAAAAACTCCTCCGTGTCAGACTCTGGAGTTCATATAGTTCAGATGTACTTTCTTAAAGCACTTGAGATTCTTAAAGCACAGGCACTTATTTCACAAGAACTACTAGAGTTAGTATGAAAGCAAAAATTCTGATACTTCTACACCTTGAAGGGTAGGTTCTCAACACAAGATGTTTTGCTCTACAGACATGGACTTGTCATGCACTGATTCTTGCAAACAAAGATGAGGAAAAACCTTCTGCTGGTTTTGGTGTGAAGCCCATTCATTCAAGATTTTTTCACATATTTAAAAGTAATCTCCCAGACTGAGGCTTGAGTGGACAGAGATCTTTGGTTTTAATTGAATTATGTCCTCTATCTGAATGCAATTATTTCTCCTGAACTTTCAGTGAGGTATATTATTTTGTATAGTACAAGAGTTTCTGGTTTCCTTTTTGCTTGTGCTTTTCTAGTGTGGTAAAAAAGACTATGTTGTCCTAGCATTGCTGCTGCTAATGTTCTTCTAACTTCAAGATGTTTGAGTGATGTCAATGTCAAATGATGTAAAATCATATTTGGACAGAGGCTTGATCCAGATGCTGAAGAATACAGTGCTTCTAGCACAGTATTTTTACTTGCCTCTGGCAAATTATATCTTTCCTTCCAAGTCTCCCTTTTCTACCTATAATTATGTAAATACTGATAGGAACCACATACTGCAATAAAACCTTATTGGTGCATCTCCCTGTGGTTTGTCCCCTTAGGTGTGGAAAGGAGTCCTGAAGAGATGGCTGAAGGCAAAGTTGATGTCTCCAGCATCCTCTCCCCATTTACAACAAGAGAGGTGTGTTTCAGTGAAGAGAATTTTGACAAACTGGTGAACCTGACAGATTACAATGTCCTGAACAACGAGAAGTTGATTATTCAGGCCTTGCGCTTGGCAGTGGCACGGAGGAAGCAGCGGAATTATTAGCCACCACACACTATCTTCAGTCTTTCATGTGGTGTTTCTTGGGGTGTCTATGATTTGGTGAGGTCAAGATGTTTGATTCTTATCAGTGATACTTAGAGTGGAAATCACATCATCCTAAGGACATTCTGGACTCCACTCTATTTACATGGCTCTTCAGACAAACAGCTTGGAATTTATCAGTGGTTTAATCCAAAACAAACTTCAAAGAAGTAAATTTGTTTTTAGTTTTGTTACCAAGTTACTTTACTAATTGTTATATATATTCAATATAAATTATTTTAATGTTGTGGAAGATAATAATGAATTATGTGGCACATTAAAATTTGTATCAAAATAGTATTTATATGGCGTGTTTTCTGTGTGGCAGAACAACAATCCCTTGAACTGGAATTTCTTTGGTATATAACTAATTAATTGTGCTGGTCTTGCTTATTTAATTATTGAAGGTTGTCATCTTTGATTTGATTGTCTGTCCACTATGAGATTTTTATTTAACTGTCTTCACAAGTATTTGAAAATAAGTTTCTGAAGTTAGTATCAGTGTTGTTAAAATTTGTACAGTTTTCACCATCAAGAAAAAATTACCCCTGAATTAGGGGATGACCTTGTGACTTCTCACAGTGTTTTATAAGATGGGAAGTGGCTGCCAGCTGTTTGTGCAGAATAGGCAATTCAAGAGACCCTTTTGGGATCCTTTCCAGACATACCTTTCACACCTGTTCAACACTTACAGGAAAATGGTCTTTGCTGGGATTGTTCTGAGACACTGGTTTCTCATTATCAAAAATCCTAGAGGTCTTTTGGGGGACAGTAGTTGTCAATGACTCCTCTCACAACCCTCTAATAGGCTGATCACAAGCTCAGTCTTTCACAACATCAGCCTTGTACTGTGGAGCTGTGATTCATGAAGAGATTAGTCACAGAAGCTCAGAAAATGTTTTTGATTATCTTCCTTTTTTTAATAAAAGACTTCCACTGTTGCGAGGAAATTCAGACAGTCACCAGGGCAAAGTTAGTGTTGAGATCAAGATAGTCTTGGCTATCATCAGAAATTACAATTTTTTTTTTTAATGGAAAGAAGATCTAGGTAACGGATGGTAGAAAAGGATTGACTTATTTCTAAAAAAACAGCCAGCTGATGGGGCATCTAAGAGCACTTTCGGTGGAGGAGGAGAAGGAGAGGGCAAAGTTTTTCACTTATGAGTATGTTCATTGTGTTCATATACCTGAAACTCTTGAAAGAGCATGGTGTAACCCTGCTTTCAGGTACAATATTGTATATTTAAATCTAGAGTATTGTTCCTCCATGTGTGAGACAGCTGTAATCGTGGTTCTGCTTCCATACACTAGAATAGCTAGTTCATGGGATGCTTCTGGGTCCTTTCTAGAGATATCTTAGTGTTTACTGTCACGGTTTCCTAGACCTTTTTGCTGGAAATGAAACAAAGTAGGATGGAGGATGTTTCAGTCTGTTTCACAGGGGACTCTTGCTCAACAATAGGATGGAAAAAAGCCAGGTAGGTGCAATATGCAGCCTGAGACTGATTAACACTGCTTTTCTTTGTGTCCTGCTGGCTGACACAAACCTGCCTTTCCCTCTCTGAGAGCTGAGAGTTCCACTACTCTAAAACTCTTCAGTTTCCCCAGTGTTTCAATATTGTCTTTTTGAAACAGAGTACCAAGAGTGCTTGTTTTTTATATATATATATAACTATATATATATATATATATATATATAATTTTTCATTTCAAGATATTCAAGATGACTGATAAAAACATCCAGGCTTATAACTGAGCCTTTGCCATCTCTCTAGAAATATTTTCCTTTTGGCTTACTTTCCTTTTACTGCTTCTTCTGTGATCTGTTAGTTACCCATCCTTAATGTGTTCAAAATTTGTCTGGATGACATTTGTTGGATCTAGTTCTTAGGTTAGAATGTCCTAAAGTGCCAAATATTTTGGGAAATTAAATTATATCATGTCATTGAAGATACCTTTATCAATGGGTTCTCAATTCTTTGCAAATTGAAATGAGATTATTTTGAAATTGATTGATCTGTTAATTTTTATAATAGCAAGGATGATTTTAAAAAGACAAAATCAAAACCCAAACTCCCTTTGTTTTTTACTTCTTGTGTACTAATTTTGTCTACTCCCTCAATGAGGCAGGGACCACCTCACATGCTGTGTAGTGTCCTGTGCAGTGAAGTCTTGTAAATGTGACGACATAAAGAGTATGTGAGAATGTGAGGAGTAATTAACATTGATTTCAACATTTATTTCATCCTCCCAAATATATCCTCTTAGAGGTCGCTCACTGAAGCATCTTAATTCAGATGCACAAAGTAACAAAATTTTTGAGAAAGTAAGTGAGCTTTTAAAGCTTTTTCTGTACAAGGGAAACTCTCTCACAGGTTCCACAGGTGATTCAAAAGACAATTTACTGCCCAAACAGAGCAAAATGGAAGGTGAGATGGATATGATGAAATTTTTTTCAGACATATCTTTAAGCAAAGAACACAGACTCCCTAAAAGCAATGAAAGCTACAAAAAGGCTTTTGTATGCACATTGGTCTGTTTGGATGCCCTTGGCCAAAGAAGTCCTGGACAGATGGTCCCTGGCTCCTGCCTGTCACTTCCCCACAAGGGACTGCAGGTTGACAGTGGGCAAGAGCATTGTGGACTCCTCAAAAAGTGATGAGGATGCTCAAAAGTGTAAAACATTTGTTCAGTGCCCATAACCGTGAAGGGAAAATCACTTTTCAGTCTTCATCTCTACCTGGAAGTGCAGAGACCATCCTTCTGCAGTGCCGGAGCCAGGTGCCTCGGTGCAGGTGTGCAGCCCGCGCTCAGCTCCCGGGCAGAGAGGAGGAGGAAGAGGAGGAGGAGGAGCTGGGATTGCTCAGGTGGTGGCGGCAGGGTGAGGCTGCGCTGAGTCAGGCACTCGCACACCTGCCTGCCGGCTCCTGGCTGCTTAAAGCACACGGAGCTGCCTGCCTGAGACTCCTCCGGACACGTCCACTCGCGCGTTTCACACCTGGCTCACAGGGGGAAAGGACCACGATGGGGCTGTTCTACAGCAAGAGCCAGGTGAGAAAAGGCAAGAGGAGGCTCTGCAGTGAGCTGAGCGGGCTGCCCTGGGGGCAGAGGGGACCTGCTCTAGGAGGGGATGGTTCACCTCCTGTATCCTCAGCTCTGAGAATTGTCCTGAGCAAAGCGGGGTTTCTTTCTGACTGGGTTTTGTGACTACTTTGTGTTTTGGCCTTCCAGAATGTAAAAACTTTATTGATGAAATAATTCACTATTTTGAAAATCCCCAGTTAATAGGAGAAGATACCTTTTTGCTTCCACCCAACTGGGATAGGCCAAACAACACACTGAGGAAAAATAAGGAGTTATCACTAATGTCAATGAATGCATAGGGAAAGAAAGAAAACTAATATTATGTGAGATGTTAAAGATAGCACTCTTAAAATGGTGGCAGTTTTGGGGAATAAGGGAATGAATGGTAATGTATTGTTATATACTGATCTATGTATTCATTGCAGTGATACTCCCTGCTCTGTAGGTAGTGTGCATGAAATGTCTCTTACACCTGTTTGTTGCATCACTACTCCATTTTGCTCTTTTCTCTTGGTTTTTGGTGTGGTTTTGTTGGAAGTTTTTTGGGGTTGGTGTTTCTATTGTTTGTGGAATTTTTGATGGGGTTTTGTTGTTATTTGATTGGAGTTTTTGGATTTTTTTTTTTTTTTGTAATTTAGAGCATAATGTGTGCAATTTTTTCTCCATTTATTCCTTTAAGAAGGACAATTATCTAGAGAAAAAAGTACATCAATTTCAGCCCCTACATATTAATTATCACATTTTTCTGATCCTTGCTTAAGATGAGAGAAGGACTAAATCAAAGCTGTTTCCTCACAAGTTTGTTAAATGTCTTTTGGTAACCACTTTTAGATTTAGGTGGTTTCCCAAAAATCATAAAAAGGCTTGGGTTGGAAGGAATCTTAAAAATCATCCAGCTCCAACCCCATCCCTAGAGGCAGGGATATCAGCCACTATCCCAGGTTGCTCAAGGCCCCATCCAACCTGGCCTTGAACCACTTCCAGGGATGGGGCACACACAAGTCCTCTGGGCAGCGTGTTCCAGTGCCTCAGCACCCTTTGAGTAAAGAATTTCTTTCTAATATCTGATTTAAATCTCTTCTTATTTAGTTTAAAACCATTCCTTGTCATCCTATAACTAGTTGTGTAAAAAGTCACTCTCCCTCTTGTTTATAAGCCCCCTTTAAGTACTAGGAAGCTGCAAATATTTCCTTGGATGTATTCCTCAGAGCTTTGTTTAAAGGAAGATTGAGTGAGCTGAATTATTCAAAGAGAGGTAATTAACTACAGAGTTGAGCCTTTCACTCGCTCCTCCTGAGAAGTTCAGGATAGGTCTCTGGAAGGCCCTTTCCAGGTCCTCATTTTTTAAAAGCCAGCACTGCTCTATATCAGACATAAGAATGTAATTATATAGCTATAAATCAACTGATGAGCAGCATCATTACACCCTGATATCATTACTAATTCCTGCCCTGCTAGATTGTTTGCTGTTTGTTGTGAAATATAATGGATATATATGACATCCTGTGAATTTTCTCAGACCAAGATATGTGTCAGCTGTATTAATAACACAGCAAGGTTATTTATCACACCTTTCTATGAGATTGGGTTGTTAGAGTCAGATACCTGAAGGTTTACCACAAGTGTCCTCAGAATGGAAAACAGAGGATGTCAGAGGTCTGCTCTGTGGTCACACCTGGCTACAAACCTTCTGGGAAGAAGTCAATGCACAATAGGGAACCTCAGTTCAGAGATGTTTTTTGTTGTTTGGAACTGAAACACTAATTCAGTTCTATCTCTGACTATACTTCTGTTCTTCCTTTTTGCATTCTCATCCCATGCATTTTGTGTGCTGTTCAACAGACAGAACCCTCTCCATGCAACTTGCTCACTGTAAAAATCATACAGATGAAAAATGCCAGGAAAGCAGACTTGTGTGAGTATCTGTGCTATACCTCTGGAGCATCCTCATGCTTGTAAAACTCCTCTGAATATACCAAGTGTCACAAACACTACAGACTATATTTAAAAGAAGAGAGATAGAAGATGTGTGATCCTGGTATGCTGAAGATGAGGTAACACAGTTAGAAAACATTGTTTTTCCTATATCTTTGTCTACACTGAAGTGTAGCCACCAGTTGTAATGCAGAACATGTTTGCACAGATTGCATAAAATATTTCAGATCTGAATCTGCGAATAAATGTTCTTTTATTCACAGGAAAGATTGCAATAAGAACTTTATTTCCATGGTTCCTTCTTACAGTAATGTCCACACGGTGTAACCCTGGGTCTCTCAAAGAATATTTGATGTGAGCTCAGGACTGCACACTTGCCATCTCTTACAGACTATCAAATTTCATTCAGCAATAGGCATGGTTCACAGTTAGCTTTCTCTATTCTTAAATCCTTTTACAAACTGTCCAGGAATTACAGTTATGCAAATATTTATTAATGGTCCATAAATAACTGAACTGCAAAACATTAGAAAAAATGGCTTGAATGAAAACCACCTCCTCCTATCTGAGAAGAGGGCTGATTGTCTTGCATCTGTTCATTTATACACATAAAAAGGTCTGAATGCAGAAAGTTTCTAATGAGCAGGGCCAAGCTAAAGTTGTTCACTTAAAAAGATAAAGGACAAGATATTTTTGTACCTTTCTAACATTATTTGCTTCAAGTTCTGCAACAGTTTGGAGACCAAAGGTAAGTGAAGAAGTTTTTCACTCTGATTTTTAGTGAAGAGCAGTAAGATGCTTTGTTGTTGATGAATGTATGGGGAAGAAGAATCCATACGAACCTTCTCACTAGACTACTTGTACAGCATGGAAAGCATATTTGAAGCTCAGTTATAGTCTGGAGAGGAATCCCTTCCTACAGCTAAACCCATTTGAATGTACAAACATGCTCATTGATCTGAAAAAAGAGGTGTGGAAAAATTGCAACGCTTAGATATCTCCCTAGATCATTATGTTTTATTAAAACATCTGCATAACAATGAGCTTATCAAAATTCCTCTCATCCTTTTTCTCATCTAGATCAATGCTTTTCATTTTAATCTTTAGGATGTTTTTTTTCTGGATGGGGTTTATTATGTTTTGATGTTGTCCTATTCAATATTAGAAAGTTTCTAGGGCATGAGACAGGGAGTGAAATGCTCAGCCTTTTCTGCTTCCCAGTTCAAGCAATGTCTCACCACCCCACAGAGCTTTCTAAAGCAGCAGTTTGTGTGACAGAGGTGATTTTGGAGGGGAAAAAATTTTGCACAAAAAGCCCAGGACAGACACTTGCAAAAGGTGAATGCTTTATTTGCTGTGGATGGTCATTGTGTACGAAAAGAAAATCATACCAGTCAGGGCGCACTGCCTTGCTTATATATTTAAATGTTGAATCTAGTTTTGACTGACAACTGCTTATTTCCAGTAACATTTAATTTTCAGTGTGAAAATTTTCAGCTGTATTTATCAGAAAGATTTGCTTTTAAACTGTTTGAGGGCGTATTTTTCTATGCAGCCAGACTCACAGAAGTCACAGAGTTCAATGACAGGCTCTTTATCATATAATTAAACCTATATTTCAAAAGTTTAAATTAGTTAATTTAACTTCTGCTTAGCTTTTCTGACAATGTAAAGCTAGTGCAAATTAAATGTCCATAACTTTATAGGACTTCCACTGAGAAGCAGCAAAATGGGAGTCTTGAGATAAAAAAATGCAAAGAAAATTTTGCTGGTTTGTGTAAAACCAGGGGAGTATTGTAGACTTGATTCAGTCATCTTTACAGCTCTCTAGAGATTAGCTTGACATAGGCTTACAAACTCAGAGGCACCTGTCCTCCATCACCAGCAGACTTCTGTATTGGACCACTTTCCTAACACTGATTTTTTTCTCATTCTTCCTTTTCTCAGCCCTGTTTTTATTACTTTCTCTTTCTTGCAAAATTTTATAGATAGAACAAGATTGTAAGTGTCACCTATTTTTGATTCACCTTACTGATTTTTGACATTTTAAATTGGCTTCTTCTATCTCTTGCTAGTTATGCCTAACCTTGCACTAGGTTTCTGTAGAGTTTTCAGATAATTTTATTTAATACTCATCTAGTGCTTAAAACGTCTCCCAACCTGGTGCTGCAGGTTAACTCTATTATTGGTCTATCTGCTCTGTTTTCCAGGTAATAGAGATGGGAAAATTCATCCATAACAAGAGAATCTCAAAACCTCACTAACATCTCTTATGGAATAGATAGTAAAAGACCTTTAATAGGAGTTCAGTGCATAAGGGAATATTTTTAACTAAGACAATTTAAAGAGTTTCGTTCTGCTTTTTAAACCCTGAATCTTTTTAGTGCACCCTTCCCACTGATCCCTCAGTGTGTAATTTATAACACAATTTTCCACTTGTGTATTAATGAATATCTGATATCATTAATAACTCATGTGAATTTAGTGACTTGTTTGTGTTCTTCACATTCCCCTTTCTCACTGAGCACACCCACAAGCTCATCAGGCCCATTGGGACTCTTGATATTCCTGGACCTGTGATAGCTTGCCAGTTCCCAGATTTGGGTGTGTCCTTCACAAGCATCCTGATTCCCTCATGTGGTAAGGCTTGGATGTGCATCAATCCAACCCACCCTTAAATACACAGCTTTGTCTCCCGAGATTTTGCAAATTTCAAGATCAACTGCTCAACTTGGGCAACCACCATAGCCCTGGGACAAACAGAAGGACATGACTTTTACAGCTTGGGAGTTCCCCATGGCAGGAGATCACGAATGCCAAAGTTTATGCAGGATGCAGGCAGAATCTAGACAAGTTCATAGAAGGAAAAAAAAATCCAGTAAAGTAGGCTCAGGAAGTCTCTGTATCTTAAATTGTGAGGGCTGAGAGAGCATTAAATGATATTTTCCCTCTTATACTCTCCTTAGACACCCATTTACAAATGTGAGGCATGATATCCATCCTTGATAAGACCAAAGGTCTTTCACATAAAAAAGTGGACAAAGGGACTAAAAACCAAGATGCTGCAGAGCAATCTTTAAGTAGAATTGACAAATAGAAAAGCAAGGAAGCAGAGTGTTAAGGGTTAAACAATGTGAAAGTAAGCTACTTCATGGGGATACTAAGTTCAGCAATTTTAAGCCATCGTTCTCTGCTTCCTGAAATTGCCCAAGACCCCTCAGTGAACATGGAATGTGGGCCCTTGGCTAAATGGACCTTGACCACTATAGAGTTAAAAATATTCTTCATAATTTTCTTAGTAAGAAAATTACATTTTTCAAGTTTTACAGATTTTTTTTAAAACTATATTTTTTAATTTTGGAAACTTCAAGTTTTGGATTTTTTTATACAAGACAAATTTGGGTACTATATTTTATAAAACGATTAAGTATGTTTTATATTTTCAAGAAAACTTTTTTTACAGAATTGCAGTAGCAATTCTACCACATATGAGATCAATTCATGTGAAAGTCTCTTGAGATCCATGAAAAAAATATAGTCAGTAAAATACATTATTGTTTAAGGAACTGTGTTCCACCATGATACTTATTGCAGGAACATGCAGACTTCCTCTGGTGTTCTGTTCTTGCACTGTTGTTATTATTTCATTGTTTTTTATTACTTCACCATTTAAGCAGTTGCAACTGCACACCAGCAGCCTATTGTTCTAGGTGCTGCATGAAATATGATTATAAAATCAGAGGACGTGGACTGATAAAGACAAACAAAGAAGGTTGTTTAGCAACATCTCAACAAAGGAGTGTTATAAGGAGGGATGTAAATGAGATTACATAAATACAATTTTAGGGATACTTGTAGGGTGCTCCACCCAGTGTTAAGGGGAGGGTGGGAGAAAGTGTGAAAGGTTTTTCTTGAAGTTTACCTATTAGAGGATGAATACTGGATGCTCCCTGGGGACAGGAACTGATCTCCTTGGACAGAACGAATTCTGATAGTCTGCCTGTAAATTGCCTTCTGGAAGGCCACAGAAGTAGCCCACGTTCTTATTTAAAAGATAGTATTAAAAGTTTCAATGACATCAATTATCTAGTATTTTGCCCTTTAGAAGACAGCGATGCTGACTTGTCCCTCAGCCAGATTGAGACCACATTCTTGGTTCAGGTCCTTTCAGCACAATCAGAAAAAACTATACCTTAAGTATCATGAAAAAATTTACCTCACAGAAACAGTGAGGAGCTAAAGGCAGTCCATGAGGAAAAAGATGTTTGAGGCTTCTGCTCAGATCACAGTGGGGGATGAAGCTTGCATCTGTTAATATAAAAAAAAAAAAAAAAAAAAAAAAAAAAGATGGAATTAAAATGAAAATGTTTGGTTGAGCCCTGCTTTAATTTGAGCTCTCTATGAGGCAGGTGAGATTTCAGCTCGAGCCAGATGTGTGGGTGCCCTGCTGTTTGGGATGCAGCATGTGGTTGTGGCTATGGTGTTTTTTAGCATGGCTCATGTTGTTGTAATGCTTCCTAATTGTAAAGCACAATTAAGATCCAGTCCTGCCTGCTATTATCCTGGAAGATAATTAGACACTTAGTGTAATAACTGGACGAGGAGACTGTGCTTTCATAAATACCTGCTGCCACACCTGCTTTTGGCCGGAAATTGCCCCACAGGAATACCATGGCTGCCATCCCAAGCATGTTTGACAGCTGTTAACATGTCATGGTGGAGAGGAGGGACCCAAGCGGTCACTGGTGTGATGCTGTGCTGTGTGTATCCTGTGACAGCCTAGTTGCTGTAGTTGGGCATTGGTTAGGCTGACGTACAGTGTGGTGGGGCTTTGCTCACACGTGGCTGGCAGTGCCAGCCTTGTGTGTGTGCATGCAAAGGCAGAGGGATATTGCAGTGACACCCACCAGGCAGGGCATAGGATAGGCTTTGGAGTGCCATTTCTCAGCCTGAGGTATCCAAGATGTGTAAAAAAGGTTCCTGGGTGTTGTAAATGCCTCCCTCCTAACACCTGGAAAATAATTTACAAACAAGAGGTAATTAGGTTACAGAGGTATGTATCTGAAGTGCAAAGGGCATCACCAAATGCATTTTGTAGATGGGAAAAGAGAAGCACACTTGTCTAGTGGCTGTCAGAAGTCTCCCAGAGAAAGTCAGAGATCTAAATGAGAAGTCAGGCTCTGCTGTCTGACAGGTAGTTATTTCTCAAAGGTGGATGATACAGTGCAGTAGCAGACAGTGACCACTTACAGACAAAAAATAATTGATGGAGTTTCAAAATACTACTGCGTTCTTTGCAACAGATCAAGTTAGAGCATGTGTTACTAATTGGGACATGTCAATGAAATAAACTTTGGTTCACCCATAGACTTCCCCATTTGGATCCTTCTGATCCTTCTCCTAGTGGTGACAAGAGCCAATAGCACTCTGTACTTACATCAGTCTGGGCTTCCCAAAAATGAAAAAATATTTTTGTAGGGACATTTCCTTATGCACACAGAATTTTGTGAGCTATTAGAATTGTTATTAGCTCAGCTGATTTCTATGTGTTGTAATGTTTTTTTTTTTGGAAATCATATATCTTAATATATATGAAAACTATTACATCAGTCACTCTTCTGTCAAAGAAATCTTTCATTCAGAGTTACACAGAAAAGATTACTTAAGCCTCAGAGAAATCAAGGGCGAAAAAAGGACGATTTTGTTAATTCTTGAGTTGCACGTGGGGAGTAAATAACGGGTCAAGTCAATTATTTTGTGTTTCCCAAAGTCAAGCCTGCCAGTAAAACGAAGTGTGACAAGACTTAGGCCTATTCAGATGCTGTTCAGATGAAGGTGTGTCTGCTGTGTGATGGCAGGAATGCTTGAGTACAAGGCATCAAAAAAGAGGAAATACTATTCTACTAATGGGATTGGCATTTATGGCAATGCTCCCCATGTTAACTTTGGCACTTGTACAGGCTGTTGTTCCTAACTAAGAGATCATGTTCTGTAGGGTGACCATCCCTGACTTTGAGTGTGGGTCCACAAGATTGTTAATCTAATGATTCATGCTTGCTTTTTTATTTCCTAATAATGATGACAAATATATTTGCCAGTAGATTATTCTGACCTCAGAATGAAAGTGCTTGTTGATGATGCAAGCCCTGCAGACTGCTGCTAACCACTCCTTCCTGCTAAAAGCTCCTACATGGAGTTCAGGTGGGAAGTCACACTTTACAACTGGCCACTTCAGCTGAGAAAGGAAAAAAAAAAAACATTAAAGCTGCCTTCCCTACATCTGGAAACATTAAAATAAATAGGTGAATTTTACAACCTGTACATGCCTCGAATGGAAACAGCAGAGCAATGCAATTTTGTACAAAGAAGTAATGTCGGCTGAGAAGAACATGCTGGGAATGAACAGACAATGCATGCTGGGAAGAACAGACAAGCTTCCACCTGTACATGAAGTGTTGCAAATACCTTTGCCACTCTGGCTGAGGCACAGAGATGCAGGTGAAAATAGTGACATTAAGCAATACCTGTTTTTATACAGCTTTATTGCTGAAAATTGTGCCTCAGTACAGCTGCTTCTCAAAGCAAGTGTTATTCATCAAACTGTTCAGCATTTCAATGCTTTTCTTATAATCTTCTTCACAGAAGATTAAATTCAATAATTTAACCTCCACAGATGATTAATCTTCTTTTCTTGGATTTTCTTTATATTTTCTTGAAAAACTCTGTTGCTGAGTGTTTCCTTTTGTAACTTTCATAAGGGAGGAAAGCGGACTGAAATCAGGGGCCTTGGTAGAAGATCTGCCTTCTGTGATGGAAATTTGACTTCATGGGAACCTTGAATGCAACAAGCTCTTGCCTCCTTGCAGCCAGAGGTCCTAGGGGAAAGAAAGGATGCTCAGAAAGTAGACAAGACAGAACTTACAGCCAGACCTACTCTAGACATATAAAGGCATGTTCATGCTTACCTGTGGAAGTCCAGTGTGTAGGAGCTGGGCTCTGTCCATGTGCAGCCCCTGTCACAGCTGCTAATGTCGACGGTGGCCAGCCCCATGAGGCCACTGTGTGTATGTGCCCCTATATGTATGGATAGCTCTTCAGCAACACAAATGAGTATTTTGAATTTTTTTTTTTCCAGGACTTGTAAAAAAGTAGTTCTCAAGAAGAACACACTGACAGGCTTTTACAATAGTAAAGCAAGATGGTTTTCTAGCAGCAGCTTGATGGTAGGTTAGCTAGCGCCAGGCGAGAATTCTGTGTATTGCTTTATGTACAGAGCTTAAAAATGCCCACCTTACAGGGAACTAGATTGTTGCATTGGACCATTGCTTTCCTGCTTTCCCTGTCTTCAACAGTAAGTCAGTCTGATTGCTATGTGAGCCTGAGCCTGCCAACAGCTTCAGTGCAGCATTTCCGCACCAAGACTGTCCAGAACAGCAAGAACCCGACATGGAACGAGACCTTCCACTTCACGATTCAGAGCCAGGTTAAGGTAAGCGTGCAGACACCTCCAACAGCTATTCTTACCAGATATCAAGCATACTATATAGTCCTTCAACTCTGCAGGTCCTTTCGAGATCCCTTGTGAAGTATTCATGCTCTTTTACTGTACTTATTTAGATTTTGATGGTTGGATAAGACTGTATCTGCCTGCATAGTCAATAGAGTACACAGAGAGCAACAACAATATTTCTATTTTTTCATTCTTTCCCAAGGTTCTTCTGCTGAAATGAAATATCTGTAGCATGTTACATTTGTTAAGCCTTTCATATTTTTTTTCCTCCCCAGAACATTCTGGAGCTTAAAGTGTGTGATGAGGACAAAGTAACTGAAGATGACCATCTCCTCACTGTTTTCTTTGATGTCTCCAAAATCCAGCTTGGAGAAAACATTCAACTAAGTTTCCAGCTGAATCCACAGGTATGGATAAAATTCAAGGACAAAGCAAAAAGGGTGTGGTCAGGTGAGAATATGCATGTGTGGAGAGCATGCCAAGAGGGAGCAGGGGGGAGCAGCCACCAAGAGGCCCTGCCGTATGGATTCCACTAGTCCTGCAAGGCCTACATTAGGAGTCTGCTAAATTAGTAGAGAAGATGCTAGGAGTAGATGATACTAGAAGTATAACAGATATAACATGAAGAAAATTAGGTCTGTGGCACGTGAAGCAACAAAAGGTGGACTCTGGTTTATAGAGACACTTGAAGGGCATAGATTCCTGTAGGGTATCTCTCCCCATAGGAGACCAAGCTGTGGTGACTGCCTTAATTTTCTTTTGCAGGGAAAAGAGGAACTGGAGGTTGAATTCACCATGGAGAGCAGGTGTGTAAGATGAAATAGCTGGAGGGGTAAGATGGAAACACAAGGGTACTGCTACAAATCAGTTCACACTTGCAGTCCCCTAACACTGCCAACATCTGAATGAAACAGAAGGTAACTTTGGGTAGAGTGTTTAATGTAGAAGGAATGCATGATGGTGCATGGTATGCATGCATCTACATTGGGCATCCAGACACACATAGAAGCAAGCACAGGTGCTAGTGGGAGCAAAGAGATATCCCTGGTGGCAGCTGTTCATCAAGCTGAAAGGCACATTCTACATAGGAGGAAGTTTTAAGTTTCCCCTCTTGTTCTTTACGGTGGGATACCAGATGTTTACTCTGTCATAACAAGTTTTTTTTCCGTGTTTCTTTGCTTGACTGTACAGTTAATGAAGAGAATAAACATGTAGATCAGTCCTAGTGCTGCTGATTTTTAAGGCAAATGGCAATTCCCCACCCCCCCCCCATCCTCCCCCTTTTTATGGCATGTTGGATGAATTCAGCAGCTTTTTAGCTCTGATTCTACAGGTTTGAACTGAACAATTTTGGCCAATAGTGTGATTATGCCATCCCTGTGTAAATTGTCTTCAGTGTGTCAGAAAATGATCCTCTCTAATACAGTGAGGAATTCCTCTGTTTGGATGTCCACAAATGTTGCAAAATTCAGACTCTAACCTGTGAGAGGCAAACTGGATTGAATATGCATGTGGAATTTCTGATTCTCTTTATCTATGCTGCCTGTCCAAAGATAGACTTTATCTTTAAAAGATAATGAAATAATGCTTAAAGAAGAGTCAGAAAAAGAGAAAAATAAGAATGTGCTGGTTTTGAATTGATTGTTTTCCATTTTGTCTTTCAGTCCAGATCCTCCCGAAAACATTATAACTAATGGAGTTCTAGTGGTAATTTTTATTTCATAATCCTTTTCCCTTCTGTATAGGAATGCTCGTTGCAAAGCTGGTGTTAAAGGTACCAGGCCATTGTGGTGGCATGGAGGCATTGACCAAGACCAACGCACACAGCCGAAAGCTGGTGTTGGCATTGGATTTCTCACGTGGTCCCAGCTAGTGACTAGTGCTGGGAGAGGTTAAAGTGGTGAAGACACTGACCTGCTGCCAGTGCTCACCTCTGCCTTAAGTGAGCTGGGCTCAGGGGTATGACACCCCTCCCTCTCCTGGGGAGAGCTGGGCACCCTGTTTGGAGAGCCTTCTCCTGTGGCTGATCCTCCCCCAGGCCCTTACAGGGCCAGTCCTGCAGGCAGAGTGAGCAGATCCCTTCTCTTTCCTCATCTCTATGCATTCTGTTATTTCCCATGGGGAAGTCCAATCCCATCTTCCAAACCTGGTAGTGGGGTTACAGGCTGGCACCACCTCTCCCCTGAGGCATATGCCCCAAGGCCCTGTGGGCATCTGTCCAGTGGACTGGATGAGGTCAAGCTCTGCTGACAGTGAATGCCCTTGTCTCTTGCCCTGGTTGTGTCTTACAGTCCCGTGAGGTTTCCTGTTTGGACGTGCAGGTGAACGACGGGAGGCTGAGGAAGGACACTATGGGTGAGCCTTTCACTGACTTAGGGAGCAAATCAGGTTGCCTCTTAATGGAAGAAGTACTCAGTGTTTTACACTTGAGCATGCTGGTTTAAAACTTATTTAGGATGCAAGACAAAATCTCACTGATGCTAGTGGCCTGTGGAGGTAGTTGTAGTTGATCAAAAATATACAGATTATTCCTGAATTTGGTGACATGACCACATGGTCTAATTTCCCCACAAAATATTTTCCTCTGCAGTGATGTCTTGCCAGATATTTACAATTTTCCAAAGCAGTTATGCAAGGAATTGAGGTTTTTTGGGTTCTAAACTTGAAGCTAACTCCTGTTGTCTCTGGATTCTGGGACAAAGTAATGGGCAGAATAAGAATTGGGCCTCCTTTACCACCTAACTTCATAGAATTTCTTTAGGTACAACCATATAAGACATGCCACTGGGTGAAACACAAGACACAGTATATTAACAAAGACATTTGCTGCACACTTAAAGCAGCGTATCACTGCCATGTCAAGCCCGTACTTGTGGAGTTGTGTGCCTCCTATGCAATTTTTAAAGTACCTTCTGACATCTCATGATGACCCCAATCCCGCACACTGCTTAAGCACCTGGATGATCCAGTTGAGCTCAGAGAAAAAGTTTGCCACGTGTGACTGAGAATGTTTAAGTGAGATAATTCTTTTGAAGGCTGACTATATACTTTGGAGTGTGTAGCTTTACAGAATATATTTCACCTTGAACGTTGTGGGTTGATATCTTTCTACATAAAGGCCATTTTTTATTACTTCAACAGACATATCAGATGATTTTTGCATGAAAGGAAAAAACCACCAGACATTATTTTTTCAGTGCTAGAAATATTTCAAAAGAAATATTACAGGTTGAAGGAAAGAGAAGCATGATAGAGGGACTGAGATTTAAGTGATACCAAGGAGAACTGTGGTCTGATACAAAAATTGTTTCTCCCAGAAGTCCAAAATTTTCAAAGTATCTCAGCAATAAGACAGTATGTAATACTCAAACATTATTCTGGTGTAATAATAAGGTATTTTGCACATTTCAGACTTTCAGAAGAGAGTGTCCCCCCAAACTATTATTGGCTGTGAATCATTACCTAATGAACAGAGCCACAGTCTCTGCTATCATGTATATATCTAAGTGCAGTGGTGCTATAGCAACAGTCACTATATGACACGTTCTGTACACCATCTCTAAAATGGAATCCCTCAGATAAATCAGTCTATTTATTATTCTGATAATTTGGATATCAAATTGATGTTGTTACTTTAGGAAAACATATCTTACATTACTGTGTAAACAAATTATCCACATTTTTGAAGCGCTTAAGTTTGAACACCTTTGCTTCAGAGAGAAAGTTTGCACTAACTGTGGACGGGTCGTATGAAGGAACCCAGACGCACACACTGAGCTCCTGCCTGTGCCCAACGTCCCCGGCCAGGTTCCACTACATCAAGTACAACCAGTCGGCGCTCACTGTGGCTCTGCCGCGCCGCAGACGGCTCAGCAGGGTATGTGAGCAGTGAGCACCACTAACACATACCTCTTTCACTGGGGACCTCTAAGACCCGAGTGTGTGTGCAGATCTGTGTGTGCTGGGAATTGGTTAGTGCATGTATGTGAGACAGGGGAGACTGCTTTTACCTTTTTTCTCTCTTTTTTTTCTTTTTTTTTTTTTGAATTGGTAACTTGTTTATTTTTTGTCTTACCCCTTTTTCCAGTCTATATCAAGTCAAAATGAAAGGAATATGAACGAATCTGTGACTATACCTCTGAACTCGCTTCCTATACAAGAGAAAATAGCAATAGGAGAGGTGAGAACAAGTCTTTCTTAAGAGAAAACAGCCCAACAGGCATTCAATTCGGTGGATGATTAGTCTTAGAGCACAGTGATTCAGTTCCTGTCAAATATGAAGCATGCTGTGGTGTAAGATGTGAATGACAGTTGCTCTGCAACTATGAAATAGTTACTTTTTCTTTTGTTTTGCAGTGGATCCAGGCATGCCCTGTGAAACCCTGTTCTGAGTTTAAACTAGCTTCCTCAGGACATATCTAATATGTGCATTCATCAACATAGTATGCACCCTAACAGTATGACAATTAGGACTTATATTTGCAAAGTGAATGCCTGGAGTAGAAGATAAAGTAGAGATCATCCATATGGTTCAGATGCCCATCTTTCAACAGCCTTCCCAAATAATGAATGTTAAACTATGAGAAGCTGAGGGACCCTAAGCCCACCTAGCTTGGGTGAATGTCTTACTTTTATTCAGCCCAGATGTGCTGGAACTTGTGGAGGTCTCTCACAGTCTAGACCATTGCTGCCCAGATTATCCAGCCACATTGCTGAGTTCAAGGATAGTGAAACTCAGGCCCTAGAGGGAGTGGGGGAGGGAGGTGCAGGAGTAACAACCTCAGCATGCTCACACTGTTTGTATTGTGATTTTCAGGACAGGACAATTGACTTGTACACAAAGGCAAATGAATGGTAAGTGAGTCTCCAGCAAGACCTGATTCTGTAACCGGGAGGCATCTACTCCTACAAAAAACTAATTTGAAATCAGCAGGGGTTGATGCAGGCTCAGATGGGAGCAGATATGTGAGTTCATTATGGGTTGTAGCTTTTATTTGTGAGGTTCTTCTTTTTAATTGATGGCAAATTAAGTCACAGGTCCCCTGTCCTCCAAATTTCCAAGCTGCTAATGCATCTCAGCAACAGGTCTTGATTTGTGTGCACTATTATGGACAGAGATGGAGAAAGCAGCTTCACAAAGAAATAACATTTCTGAATTATATAAACAAAATAGCTTCAAAGCATGGTAGCTGTTTCTCTAATCTCACAGCTGCAGCGCCTGTTGACAGTGGTTATCTAGTTACAGGATGCATGGCAGCACTACAGAAACTTGAAAAATTAATTATATGAGCAAATAAAACCAGAAGTCTGTAGTAGATACCCTAATGGACAGTGTGTCATGATTTGCTCTGCCTTCCTATTTGCATTCTCATTTACAGCTACAGCAATTAGCAGAGGCCTGTCCGCGGTGCTGCTTTTTCCCATTTATTACATTATACTGTCCACAAACTGGTCTGTTAAAACACACAAGCACAGCTGGAGTTGTCCACAGTGACTAATAATACAACAATACCTATGCCCTGGTCTCAGGACTCAGGGTCTGTGTTTCAGACCAAGAAACCTTGATGCCCGCCTGGGGTTTGACCTCTGCACAGATGAACAGAATTTCCTGCAAAACCGAAAGAAGGTAGTTGCTGCTGCACTAAAGGATGTTCTTCATCTGGAGGAAGATCTGCAAGAGCATGAGGTAACTAGTTAAGGGCACTTTAGGGGGATTTTTCTCTTTCCTTTCCCTCAAGCCTGGAGATGAGGGATGATTTTTTTACCTCCATCTGGATAAGGAGTGAGGATCATTAACATCAGCTCATCCTCCAGGGCACTTTGCCACCAGTGTGATCTCAGCTGGAGAGTTCAACTGTCTGTTTAGATGAGCAAAATCTGTGTTTCCACTCAGCTTAAAAGTGAACTATTTGAAGGCATTTCAAACCAATAGTTTGGTCTGTATTTCTTAAAAATCCTATCTGAAGTGCCAGCACCTACTGCATATCCACCGGGATATACAGAATAGAGAAATGTTTCTTTATCTCTTAACTTATGTGTTTTATCTTACTAGTGTCTGGATGATGCTTTTGCATTTCTGTAATCTTTTGACATTATTTTTGCCTTAATGCCACTCTTTAATCTATGCTTTCTGCTCTTTTTTTTGTGTCAAACAGGTGCCTATAGTGGCTGTGACCACAGCAGGGTGTGGCATAAGAGCACTCACTGCCATGTATGGCAGCATTTTGGGTCTCCAAAAGTTGCGTGTTCTGGATTGTGTCTCATACATCAGTGGCTCATCTGGCACAACATGGTGAGGAGTCATTTTGATACTGTTGTTTGGACCTTGCTATGTTAAGAAAAGCCTATGTTCTGTCTCGGATTCAGAAAGGGTAAAGGTGATTAATGGAGTTATTACTTCCATCTTTGGGCTATGAGTCATCTATGAAAGAATTATTGTGCATCGTGACCTATCCCTAACTAAAAGAGGAGACTTTATTGGATGTGTAAACATCCTTAATCCTATGGAAAATGTTGTTTTATTGTTATTTACTGTTTGACAGAAACAGCATTGACAGCTGTTGTGTTGCATCTCCGATTAAGTGATTTTTGCCTGGTTGCCTTTAGACTTTCATTTCTGCTCAAAGTAAACTCAAAGAGAAGAGTATCTAAAAGATAAATAATATGCATCCAAAACTCTACAGGGTGTATTCTCTGAGTTTCAAAAGCATCTTGTTAATTTCTCCTTGCATTCCATCATGTTTCCTGTCTGCAGGACAATGACAAAACTATATGAAGATGCTGATTGGTCACGTAAGGATCTTGGGGAAGTAATTATTGAAGCACGGAAGCAAGCAGCCAAGTGCAAGATGGGGGCTTTTTGCTTGAAAAGTCTGAGGAATTATTACAGAGAGCTGAGCCAAAGGACCCAAGCAGGACATAAAACATCTTTTATTGATCTGTGGGGGCTCATGATTGAAGCCATGTTAAATGATGGGGTAATGTCTATACATCTTTCTTATCATAAAGTTCTTGACTTAATATTTACAACCATTGCAAGAAACTAGAGCCCTGGGAACAGACACCTGGTCAGTAACACTGTACTTGGTGCATAGGCAGAACACCACTTATTTACATTAATAACTTAGAGACAGTAGTATGTCTACATTGGGGCCTGAAGTGTGATTGAATGTACCAGAAATGCTCAGACTAGCTCTGAAGTAAGCAAAATGCTGATTAACACTACAGCTGTGCAAGAAAATCTTAAGGTTCTTAGGTGTTTTTTATGGCCCTATGCTTTTATCTCTCCTCTGCCGCAATATTTGCACAAGCTGCACTCTTAACTTGAATGCACTGCAGATGTACCCATTATGTCCAGCAGTTTGTGACTTAGTGATAAGAAAGTATATAGATCCAGAGCTGATGAGATATATTAGCTGCAGTGGGTGCCCTTCAGCTACTTTGAATTTGACCTCTCAGGATCTTCAATTTCTAATTTTATTGTAATGACACAAGCAAAAACTTTCTGAACTTTCTCCAGACAGATGATAGCTGGAAAAAAAAGCTATTTTATTTCCAAATTCTGTAAGCATGGTTTATTTTTGTCCAGATGAAACAGATAAGGTTAAATACTCTCATTTCATATCATATTTCACACAGTGTTTCCAGCCTCAGTGCTACATAGCAAAATTTGTTAGAATTTAATTTGGCTGAAGTATACTCAAAACTTCCATTTCGTGTATAAGTTGTTAATATTGTACAGCTCAAGAACTTTTCCTCTGTGGATTTTAACTTTCAATATAGTATTTAAAAAAAGAAATCTTGTTTAGAAGGGTCATTAACATGCTGCCTTGAAGAACTCTTATCATTAACAGATGATCTGATAACAGCTGAATTACCCAGATATGCTGTATATTCTATCTTACATTTAACCATACAAAGCTAGAACAGAATGTGAAGTGATTCACCGCTGTCATTGTATACTGAAAGCTGAACATGGCCAGTTAGCTTAACAGAAATTGTTCCTGCTTTCTTGTCCTGTTATTCAAACACGTGGAAGTAAATTTAGGAGCACATTCAGGAAAATGATGTCTTAGTCTTTATAAGCTGATGTTTTTAAGGAACTGATTATAAGCTAACTCTTTGTTTTTCTTTGTTTTTGTTTTTTCTTTTTTTTCTCAAATCCAGAAAAGCCACCACAGACTTTCTGATCAACGTCAGGCAGTGAACCAAGGTCAGAACCCACTGCCCATCTACCTTGCTCTAAATGTCAAGGACAAAGTTGCCACCAAAGATTTCAGAGGTAATGTTTCAATTGTGAAAAAGAGCTATATTTTCACCCAGGGAGATACACTGTGGGGATACAGCAAGCAATGATGAATTGTCTTAAATTCTCACTCCAAGCCCAGAGAAGCAGTGTTCAGAAATATAAAGAGTAACTAAGCAGCCACATGATACAAATCAAGAGTTCAGTATTTTGGAAGATCTCCTGGCATGTGATTGTGTATTTTCAGGTATTAACTTCAGACTAATAACACAAGATAATTCTGTGAGAAAGTCTCAGAAATTATATGAATTCTTCAAGAAAGTGATTCACTAGAGCTTTAACTTTGCTGAGTATATGCTCTGGTCCATGACGGGAACTATATGATCTTTAAAGTCCCTTCCCATCCAAACCATTCTGTTACTCTGTTTCTCATAGCTGGCTAAAGGCAATAGAAGTCAATGTGAGTTTTAGTCCAACTTTGTACTCACTAAATAAAAAGAAGAATTTGAATTTTCTCCAGGCCTGACATAGTTCTTTCACAAACCTGGGGACAGTGTGATAGCTGGTTCAGCAGTGGCTGTTGGCAGGGTTTGCTCAGGACAAATGCTAAGCCAGTTTTCTTGTGAGAGCCAATGTCTGAGAGGCTTATTCCAAACCTGACAATGGGTCTATTTTCTATAGTGGAGCTAACCTTGGTGCATGTGTTGGCAGAGTGGGTGGAGTTCACGCCGTACGAGGTGGGCTTCCTGAAATACGGTGCCTTCATTCGTGCGGAGGATTTTGGCAGCGAGTTCTTCATGGGTCGCGTGATGAAGAAACTCCCTGAGTCACGAATCTGCTTCATGCAAGGTAACTCACCAACCTGGGGGAGTGACAAGACTTTAATAGAAACATTAATGATTCAGGAATTAGTGCCCAGAAACCTGTTAGCATGAGGCAGCAGAGGCACAGAGTGAGCTGCTGATAGGCTCCCCAGGGAAGTGGTCACAGCACCAAGCCTGCCTGAGCTCAAAAAGAGTTTGGACAATGTTCTTAGGCATAGGGTGTGATTCTTGGGGTTGTTCTGGGCAGGGCCAGGAGCTGGGCTCGATGACGCTTGCATATCTCTTCAAACTCAGGATATTCTATGATTTTATGTTTCCTGAGACTCATTCAATTGCCCTTTCCAGCAAAGGTGGTTTTATCATTTGGTCTAAGATAAAAATAAACTAAAATGGCAAATAAGTTTTCATGTAACTTTGTGAGTGCTTTTGAGGCATCATCATTTCCTGTAGCTTGCAAAAACTTTTCAAAGTTGGAAATCTATGATACTCTTTGGAAGCCAAATAAAATGTTGAAAAGAAATCAGTGGGGTAAGAAAGAGGAGAATCACAGAAGGAGCTGGCTGAAAATACTTCTTTAACAAAGGAAAAAGGAAATAAAAATAGAAACATGAAAACTGACTACAAAATTAAAAAAAAAGTTCCAGGTAAAACATGGTGAGAGGGAAAAGACTTGGAAATTTTTTCTGAAATAAATTTGCCTAGATAGGTTTGCCTTTGGAGTCTACCACTGAAATAGATGTTTGAGCTTATGCAAAAATTGGATAGAAATTTGAACAAGTTAGAAAAGAGCTGGGAAAGGATCAGAAGGCAGTTTTAAAAGAACTTGTGTTTACTTCTGCATTGCTTATTATACCTCTCCCACTTTCTAGGAATGTGGAGTAGTATCTTCTCCAAAAATCTCTTGGATGCCTGGCACGCAGCTGACAATTCAGAAGACTTTTGGCACAGGTGGACCCAAGACAAAGTGACTGAAATAGGTAAAACAAAATACCTTCCTCCAGACCCCTCTTATAGGGTAACTGCACTCACATTTCCCATTTTTTGAACTTTTTTGTTGTCCTGTTTCTCTCAGTCTCTGGGTATGGGACATACCAGAAAAATGAAGTTATTTGATTTTACTGAATAGTCAGTGCTTTGCTTAAATAGTGAGACTATGACAAGAAGGAAAGGCACCATCAGACAGGCCTTGATATAATGGAGATAGGGATGAACACATATGGTGGTCCCTGAAGTGCTGTCCTTAAAAGGCTGGGAAAGAAATACTTGTGTCAAAGCCTCATGTCATCTATTTGTTAGCCAGAAAGAAGCTTGACTGTTTGTTTCGCTATCTCCTTGCCCTGCACTGCACATCCCTCCCTCAAAATCTGACTAAATTGAAAGACTAAGTAGATGTCAAACAAGGTCAATGTGTTGGAGATCTTACACCAGCTTAGAGAAGCAGCTCCATACTGAAAGACCATTCCTTGGAAATACTCATGAGCATCTTCATGACAAAATTCAAGCAAAGCCAGCAAACAGACTCGGGCCACATTTCTGTGGACTGTATTTTTCATAAAAAAACCCCAAGTCTTATGTTAGAGTTTATGTAAGTAATTTGCAAGTTTTGTTGAATTCAGGTGTCCACAACTGAACCAAATAGAACAATCTAGCTTTTTAAAAGTAAAAATATTTAGTGTGAAAGTAAAATGCTGAAATTTTTCTATGCTTTTCAAAATAAGCTTTAAATGTAATATTTAACCTACATGGAATCTAAAAGCAGTAATTCCTTAAATGTATTAATAAAATTATTTTCCCTGTTTGTTGTTTGCTTGGAAAAGTGAATTACTTCCGTGTGTACCAAAATCATACTGTTTTATGAGCAAAATGTTCTTTTCATCACGTGTAACCAACCAGAGTTTAGAAAACACAAGTTTATACTTTTGTCACACCTGGAAGTCACAGCAGATCATAAGGAAAACAATGCAATGCTGAGCTGTGAACACATGATTACAGAAGACCCATTGACCTTTGCTCTTCTTTGTGTCTTGGCTCTGCTTAATTATAGTTATAATTCAATTTCACGCCATTTATGCTGTGTATCTCCAGAGGAACAACCAGACCTGCCTGAGAAGCCGTATGAGATGGCTACGTGCGTTTTCACTCCTACGAGCGGCCTCTCCACAACGCTCCGGGACATCCTGACAGATCGCCCTGCTGTCTCCAAGTACCACAACTTCCTAAGGGGCTTCCAGATGCACAACGAGTACATCCAGCATGAACATTTCAAAAAATGGAAAGGTGTTGATGGCTCTCCTGCCTACATATCTCCTTGGGGCAGGCACAGGGGCTGGGAATTAGCAAGTGACATTTGCAGGTCCTGAAGAGAAATGAGTGGGTTTCGTGGTTACCTGTTAGTGCTCACTGAGAGGAGAGAGAATGAAGGAACTCCTCACACCTTTCTGTAACACAAAGTTCAATTATTTAGTCGTTGTGTACTCAAAGTCCTCACAGGAATAAAAATTGCTAGGGTGGGGCTCTGCATATAATGCAACATCTGTGTAGGTTTAGGTGCAGTTCATGGGTTTAGGAACACAACAAAATGTGAGTGGACATGCTGAAGGAGCTTTAGGATTGCTGCACGCTACCTACTCTAAAGCAAAGGGAAAATCCTGAATGGGAGGGAAGCTCACCTTCCTTTTGCCTTCTAACTTGACAGATGTCTTTTTGCAGTTTGCTGATGGCTCTGAATCTTCCACTCTTTAGACACCTTGCTAGACACCTCTCCCAATGACCTGAGAGGCAACTCGGAACACCTGGAGCTGGTGGATGCAGCTTTCTTCTTTGAAACCAGTTACCCACCCCTTATGAGACCAGAGCGGAAAGTGGATGTCATCATACACTTAAATTACACAGGTGGATCACAGACATTGGTGAGAAGTCTCAAAACTTATTTTTTTTCACAACAGCTTTTGCTTTGCTTTCCACTACTTTCAAACAGGTGTCTGTGAAGCATGGAACTTAATGGAATTTAGTAACAAGTTGTTTTCAAACCTTAGAAGAAGAATGGAAATTTCTAGAGAGGAAAATAAGTGTATTTTTCTGAAATTACTTTTGAAATATCCCTAAGTTCTTCACCAGTGAAACACAAACAGGCAAAGTGAAGTTAAGAAAGTCTAGCTGTAATGTCTATTATAGTCTTATATATAATATTTAACAGCAAAAATATAGTTTGGAAACTTTTGTGACTCAATTTACATTTTACTTATAAATGTATGATTTGTTTTTCTTTTTTATTTTAATGTTGATTTTCTAGCAAGAACAGCCTAGTGAGTAATGGGTTTCTTCATCTCTATTTTAATCTCTTTTAATAAATACCTTTTTTCTCCCTAAATAGTGGACTTCAAGTGAGGTATCAAATGCATTTACTGCTCTTGCAGGTATCTAATTTGGTTAAGATGGTTATATACATTTTGAAGGCAGTATTTACCACATAAATAGACAGTTTTAGACTTCAAAATATAAAACAGACTTGTAATTGTAAATCTGTCCCTGAAAAACCACAAAGTTCAGTGGTTAAGGCTCTGTGAGTTTTTCAAGTGGAAGACATTTCAATGATGCAATTACACATGAAAAATACTTGTCTTTGTACTGCAGTGGAAATTATAATATCTTAAACTATATATCTTTCTTGTAGTCTGAAATCTTTTGGACATACTTAATTCAAAATGAGATGGTACTTTTTTGTTAGATATTTTAACAAATTTGGTCACCACAAATGGGCTTTCTGATGAATGTTTTTAATGCTGTATTTTGAGGTCTAGAGCATGTTATTTGAAAATCTCATGTTATTTCTAAAATTCAAAGTTATAGATATGAATACATTAGTCTTAAAACCCTGCTAAAGTTTACTGAGGTCAACTCACAAGTTATCCTCCTATATAAACAGATAATGGGACTGGGAATCCTACTGTGTTAGACTGCAAATTTAGTTTTGCTTAGAGCCACATTTTTTCTCACAAAGTTATCCTTTAATTAATGGTCTATAACATGATTTGAATTTATCTGTTCTGTTTCTACATCATATTCTCATTTTAGAGATGTGCCTTAATACAGGTTTAAACTCTCTTTGCCATCTTGAAATTAGGTGTTTCCCTGGAAGACTATTTCCAACTGGTTCCTCAGGCAACTGGAAAGCAGTCCTTGGGGCTGCAGGTGTCCACATTATTTCTGCTGTCTGACTCTCAGTCTGTTTTGTGCGACTTTGCATGAACTGCTGGGCTTTGGCAGCAGTCTGATCTTTGCTATCTTTTCTATTCCTTGTGCTGCTGCTGTTGACCAGCCCCTGGAGCAGGCTTGCAAATACTTTGCAGAGCAGGAAATTCCATTTCCCTGCATTGGACTGACAGATGATGAGAAGAACCTGAAAGAGTGCTACATGTTTGATGGTGCAGACACCCCAGGAGCTCCTCTGCTGCTTTATTTTCCATTAGTGAATGACACTTTTCAGAGATATGTAGCACCTGGTAAGTTAACAGTACCCAGGTAACTTATTGACTCAAGAAACATTCCCACTCCCTGGGTGTTTTTCCCTCAACCCAATAGAGCCTCCCTTTGTTTGCTTGTTCAAACTAGTGAATAGATTGCAAAATGGGATGATTCAAACCATTTGCAAAATTTGGTGAAGTCTTGTGCATATTTTTATTTGTGTCTTGGTGCAATTCAGGGAATAGAAATGTGTTCCTCGATTAGAGGAATGGAAACTGATCTCCTCTTGTAATTTCCAAGAGTTTACTTTAGTGAATAGAACAAAGTATATTTTTCAAATTATATGTGGTTTTATGACACTCAGATCTAGGTGAGAATCACAGTATAGAATGGTTCTGTGAAGGGCCACTGTGCCTTCTATTTAGGCCATTTAATATGCTGGTTGAATATGCTGGAATATCAAAGCAATAGTACATAAAGTGTCCTTCTGGATTAGTATTTGAGATGGAGACTTTGCTTTTAAGATGATTTCCAAGCCAACTAATATTCTGCTTCCTCCTGTCCCGTATACCTTTATTCCTTTTGTGTTGTACCAAAGAACCTGCCAGGTCAGCCTTGAGCAGCGGTGACCGCACAAAATGATGTGCCATGAGCTGGCCAGTAGATGGTGCTGATTGCAGTGGAAATGACACCTGTTTTATTCCAATAGGCTTTGCTCAGACGTAGATTTCTGAGTCACAGCACTGCACTTATCTTCATAGTAACTGCATTTATGATCTCTCCAAGTTATTACTGACCTATCAAAGTACGGTATTTCTGTGGGACTATACAGACACATTCCTTTTTTTCCCTTGACAGGCATGTTACGTAGCGCTGCTGAAATGGAACAGGGCAAAGTTGATATCTCCAGTTTCTCCTCTCCATACTCAACCAGGGAGGTCTCGCTAAAAGCAGAAGATTTCAACAAGCTTCTGAAGCTGGCTAATTACAACATAATGAACAACGAGAACATGATTCTTCAAGCCTTGCGCATGGCTGTGGCACGGAAGAAACAGGCCCTGAGCCAGCCCTCACAGGCACAGCCCTCTCCTTGAACAGCATTTCCCTGCTCCTTACTAAGCATTTACCAAGACACCATACATGTGATAAATACTTCACCATTCTTGACAGGGGCCATAGCTTTCTAAGTAACCTTCTCAATCTTATCCAGAATTGTGGTATTAAACTCAGCAATTTCTGTTGTTAATAGCATCTCACTGTGATGTTCAAAAGATGAAGATTCAGCTGTGTGTGATAGGGAAATAGCATTAGCTCTCCTTGTCTGCAATCTCTTGGTGGCTAGTTGCTAATATTTTTCACACACAAAATATTTTGGCATTTCATTGGACTATTGATAGCAAAACCATAAAGCCCTTTTCAGACACCAAAGGTGGTCAGCATCAATTTAAAGCATTTTACTTAGTTTTAATAACCTGAATGAAATGGCCTTCTACCTTTAAAGAGGTTTCTTCCCAGGTGCTTATTTTTGGTCATTGTCGTGAAATAAATATTTTATGAAGGATGTTTAATTTTTCAAATTTGTGTTGGACAACAGAGATATGGATCAGTGGCCATTTAAGTCTTTGATCATCTATTCTTATCAATTAAATCAAATTTTAAAAATTTGTTTTGAAGGACTACTGCTATTTCATCTCACAGCCAACTGTGTCCTGTCCCAGATCACATATATGTTCTGCAGTTATCTCCTCGAAATTTTGCTTTAGCATCATCTGGAACTTGTTCAGTACAGTATATTGAACTATTTTGAAATCAGAGAGCATATGAAGGGGATGGCAGGATGTATGGTAATTGAACACTGGAGACATGCAATAAGATGCCAATTTTCTGTTCACTGCATCACAGTGTATCCCATACTCAAACACACTTAAGGCCAAGAAAGGTCCAGCAGAGAGGAGTGTCTGGTGAATTCTTCCTTAGAGGTAACTGGGGAGAGAGACAGAGGTATTCTTTTCTAGATCTGGAGCTGGTTAAGAAGTTGGTTTTTTACTGGTTTTAAATAAAGAAGCATTGTGAAAGAAGGGCAGATGTTGGCATCTAGGAGTTTGTCAAGGGTCAGCCAAGGTGAGCCTTACAGGAGTCCCTCAGAGCCTAAACAAGTAGACAAGAGCTATACAAGAGCATCTTCTTTCCACAAATTTTCCAACAAGGTACATAGATAATTTCTGCCTTATATTCTAAAATCCTGCTCCTTGTTTTATTTGAGCAGCCACTCATGGACTCAAACTAAGGTACCTGAACTGTCAAAATGGGTATAATGGCTGACTCCTTAATGCGTGCCAGGGAGGATATCATTATAGTTGTCAAAGTCTTCCCATGACTGCAAAGTTCTGGGCATTTCAGCAGCTTTGGAAATTCTGCAGGCTCTGAGGAACTCTGGTGCAGTTTCAATTCTCATCTGTTGTTCCTTGTTGGAAATATTTTTGTCAGGATTAGAAACTCTGTTTGATTTTGCCTGTGAACTTTTTCAGTGATGGTGAGCACCTGCTCCTTCCTGGTTTTACCAGCCTCATACTGGTTGGAAAACACATATTTCTGAGACAATGGAAATAGCTCTCTGTAGATGTCTTGTACAGCCTGCTTTACCTTTTGTATGTCGCATCTCAGAATCTATGGTGCACCCTAAAATCTCAGATGATCTGAAGGAAACCAGAAAAGGTAGCTTCTCAGGCACTGGCATGGTGTCTCATATGTTCAATTACTTTTGTCCCAAGAGCCAGTTCTGGCACTACTATTAGATTTTCTTCAAGCAGAGGCACTCGACAGCCAATGTCTGGGACGGGCTCTCTCCAGCTCCATGCCTCACAGCACTTCCTGTGGAGAAAATTCCTGCAGAGAGAACCCATGGGTAGGAGAGGTGACAGCGGCCTAGAGATTGGCCCATCCTTTTCCTTCCTTGTACTAAGCTGAGCTAGTGAACACATTTTTTGTTGGGTAAAACACCTCTTTTTTTTGTAAACTTTTGTTATTAATATTTCTGCTGTTACTGTGTGTTTTTTATCCCTCTGTTTTTTGCTTTCAGTAAATTGTTATCTCAACCGATAGATCTCTCCTTTTGTCCCTCCCTTACCGGATGGGAGCGGGGAGAAGGGGTGTCTTATTTGGAGTTTAATTGCTGGCTGGTGTTACACCACCAGCAGTCATTCCCTACCTCAGCTGAGCACTGCTGTGTTTGCTCTGCATGGCCAGCTTTTGGTAGCAGAGCCCTACAAGGGTGGCCTATGTGAGAAGCTGCCAGAAGCTTCCCCTTCTCCAGCAGAGTCAATGCCAGCTGGCTCCAAGACTCACCCACCTCTGGCCAGGGCCGAGCCCATGGGCAGCTGTACTGCCTCCGGGATAATGCATTTAAAAACTGGAAAAAACCCTGTGCAGCATCAATTGCAGTGGGAGAGAGGAGTGAGAGCATGTGGGAAACAGGCCTGCAGATACAAAGAGAGAAGAGGTGCTCTAACTTTGGAGTTGAGATTCCCCTGATGCCTGTGCTAAGCAATTGTTAAATAACTATTTAACTGGCTGTCCAGTGACCATGGTGAAGCAGGCTGTCCTTCTCAGCCCTTGTTGGCCCATGGTGAAGCAGATATTCACCTACAATCCCTGGAGAACCCCACATGGAGCCTGAAGGAGGATGTCATACCATGGGAAGCCTGTGACAGAGCAGGTCCCGGCAGGACCTGTGGGCCCATGGAAAAAGGAGTCCACACTGGAACAGGTTTGCTGGCAGGGACCACGCTGGAAGGGTGTGTTTCTGTGGGACTGCACCCCAATGGAAAGGACCCACACTGGAGCAGTTTGTGATGAACTGCTCCCTCTGGGAAGGACTCAGGTTGGACAAGTTCATGGAGGACTGTTTTCTGTGGAAGAGACCCCACACTGGAGAAAGGGAAGCTGCTGGGGTGGAGGAGGTACCAAAAATCAGGAGCAAAATAAAGCCCAAGAAGGGAGGGGTAGGGAAAAGATGTCTTATGATTTAAGTTTTGTTTCTCATTATCCTACTCATTATCCTACTCTGATTTGATTTGTAATAAATTAGGCTTATTTCCCCAAGATGAGTCTGTTTTGACTTTGTAATAATTGGTGAGTGATTTCTCCCTGCCCTTATCTCAACCCACTTGCCTTTCATTAAGTTTTCCCTCCCCCATCCAGCTGAAATGGATGGGGTGTGCATGATAAAGTGATTTTCGTGGGCACCTGCTATCCAGCCAAGATCAAACAACCACAGCTTCTCAGTGTTGCTTGGTTGTGTTTTATTGAGGGTTTGGGGGTTTTTTTGGTTGTGGCTTTTTTTTTTTTGTGCTTTTTTTTTGTTTTTGTGTTCTTTTTGTGTGTGTGTGTGTGTGTGTTTTTGTGGATTTTTTCTGGGGGGGTATGGGAGGGGAAGGGTTTACCTAAGGGGAAAACATATTTTTCCATAGTCTGGCTATTAACAGGTGCTCCTTGCCTCTCGTCATCATCATGTCCTTCCTCTGGACTTGCTTCAACAGGTCCATATCTTTCCAGTGCTGGGGCACAGCACTGTAGGTGGGGTCTCACAAGAGCAGAGGGGCTGAATCCCCTCCTTCAACCTGTAGGCCACATTTCTTTAGAAGCTTCTGTATCTCTTTAATTGAAAGGTTATTGAGGGTAGATTCCTAATCCTAAAATGGTGGCTTACTTAAGTAATTTTCATTCAGAGAAAAGTTGTAAGGTCAGAAATGACCCTATTGTATATTTTCCTGACCTGACGGTGGAAGGGGAAGACAGGTTGTGGCTGCTCTGAGCATATTGTATCACCTCCCGCAGTTCTGAAGAGGTGGTTTCATATTGGATGTCTGGGCATGTTAGTAGCTGGACCCATACAATGGCTATTGATCTGCTGCTGCACAATCTTCTGCCAGAAATTTGAAGACTTTGGTGTCATTTTGGATGACACTGCATTGTGTTTAAAATATCAAGATGTTAACATTTAAGAGGAATCAATGTGTGCCTTGAAGTTTTATGTTTGTGGAAGTCTTCTGAAAGCAGGAAATTTATATCCCACTAACAAATATACAAATTAAATTGGGGAAACATCTACCAGTAAGCAACTTCAGCCCCTCTATCTCCAAGAAAATGAAAGTAAATGCAATTTGGTTGAAGAAAAGGCCTTCTAAAGTTATTTCATTTATGATTCTTTTGTTTGCTGATTGAGTTGCTGTGTGCCTACATGTAGCTACTATTATCTTCTCTGCTTTGTTGATTCCTGAAGCTTCTAGAACATAGATATCCATATATTAGTGTTGTGTGTTATCACCCCCTTATCTTGAATTGCTGATAACTCTTGGCACTTTGGTGTGTACAGCCTTCCCCAAACACACACCTCTGGTATTTAGCTATCAAATAAACCCAGCAAACTCCCTCCCCTTTTCTTCTCATACTTTCCCTTTCATGCAATGAAGAAGGTGGGGCTTAGATAAACCACTTGCTCCTCAGCAGGTTTGAAGAGGTAGTTTGTGAATCACAATTGTTGCCTCTGACAGTGAAGTGACAATCCATCTCTGACTTGTATGCAGCTGGGAGCAGGATGGGCTCATACTGGAGTGCTCGTGAGGTACGGATGTGAAAACTCGGAGCTGAAAATGGCCTGGGATGGGTTTGTGGCTGGGATTCTGGTGGGGAGAAGATGACTTGTGAACTCTTTTTTCTAATTTCTTGTATGTATTTACTTATTTATGTAAGGATGACTTATACCTTTGCTGGTGTTAGTTGCCTTGTGGAGGCACTCTTGGTAGTGAAGTTCAGCCACAGTGTGTGATTCACATGGAGGCTGGGAACCATTCTGAAGTGCCTCACAGGAGCTTTCTGTGAATTTGGGATGAATCTGTGGTTTGACTCAAGCATTATGTAAGCTGTGGTCTTTCACAGTGCAGCATCTGCCAGTTGGGTCTATAAACATACATGGTGTCCAGGTAGCTGTGCTAGCAGCCACCTGGTAATGATGCACATAGGGGGGGAGTCACTGCCTAAAAACAGTAATTAATAGTGATAGTCTTAGTTTTATATTTGTCCATGACTGATGCACAAAAAAATCATGATCTCTCCCAGAAGTTGGGGGGGTGGTGTGGTGTGTGTCTTTTTTGTTTGTTTGTTTGATGGAACATAAGTGGGAGGGAAAGCCCTAAAACAGTCTGTTGGGTTCCTGGGAATGAACATACTCTGTCTCCTTCTCAGTTCTGAAATTAATCTTCAGTTTGCTATGAACAAGTTATTTGATTATTCTGTGCCCTGCTTCCCTGGTTGTATAATGGAGATTATAGAGCTTCTCTCCGTATACATGGATATGTATTGAGATAAATGTGCATTGATGCTTGCAGATCTCAAATGGGGCATCCCCATGGCTTAAGAAATAACACATGTGCATGTCTAACCAATCTGGTCAAAGTAACACTAAGCATCTACAAATTCATCTTTTTGAACAGAACCTGGCAATGGTCTTTGTGTGGAAAGTGTGCATAGAAAGCAAGGACAGAGACTGTCCTCTCTGCTCTTCCCCTTTCCCTTAACCACTGAAAGAGCATCAAGAGTAAAAGTAGAGGCTTCTTAGAGATAGGGGGATGAGGGGAGACTTTTTCCACCCAGAACCTAAACCCAGACAGATGACATTAAAACATGCCTTCTCTTTTGGAGTTAGACATAAAAAAACAGACCAAAATCAGCTTATCATAATTTAAGAGTGATAGGAGAATTTGTAACTTGTCACCTGGATCAATTCCTAACTGGAAAAAGGAGAGGAGTGACATAACTCCCTTAAGGAATGCAGTGGAGTCACTTTGCAAGCAGAGAAAGGGAGAGGAACTAGGAAATGCTTTCAGTGAAGCAATAGCTAAAGTTTCAGGTACTAAAATCTGCAAGAATTAATGACTGTTTTGAGTCAGATCTGTTATTTTCCTTTCCTTCTGCATTTGACTTTTCAGCTATTGATCCTTCTGCAAATATCTAGTATCTGGTTTGAGTAGGAAGTTTTGTTAACATCTCTTCCAAAGCTGTTTTCTGGCATCTGCTTTTTCATGTTGCGCTGCATTGTGCTGATGGTGCCTCACTCACCAGACAGTGCCACAAAAAGTTATTTCTTCTGTCAATGACATATATACACAGCAGAATATTCCCTCAATTTTTTCCATTTTTAATACTCTATATAGACGTGATTTTAAGTTCCAAAGGAATGCAAGCAGTTCATCTTTCAATTTTGCTGCATGGCTTTGAAAATTGCAAAAGGAATTTGTGAGAGAGCATGTTTTATGAAGCATAAACAATTTAAAATTAATACAGGTAATAAACTTTTTCATTTTTCTGCAGAGTGATGAATGCCCCTGCTGTTCATTCTTTGTGAAAATCATAAGAATGAAAAATCTGAGAAAAGCAGATATGTGTGAGTATCACAGTTTTTCTTTGCACTTTTTAGTAGTTCAGGTCTGAAAGCAGAGAACATGTGCTTGCTACTGGCACTGTAACTGGTATCTGTGTATGAAGTGACACCATGGTTTCAAATATTGATGCATATTTGAATTTGGACTATGCTTTGAATACAGTTTTATAGAAACAATACCTTTTGGTTTATAGCATGTTACTGTTATTAGCGGAAATAGCAAATGTCTACTGTGGTGAACTGTAAAGTACCTTAACTGTTAACAAGGTTCAGAGCCAGACTGATGAACAAATTCAGGTGTTAATTCTCAGTTGCAGTTTTTGAATTTCTTTTTGCTTAAAAGAAAAAAAGTAGAAGGAGCATTATATATCTTATTGTCAAACAACTTCTTTTTCTGTCAAAATTGCACTGAAATGTATTAGAAGTAGACTTTTCAATATAAACAAGTACCTTTGAAATGTTCCCGAGGACTTGGAATGGGTGAAAGTGGAAGTGAAGCGAGAAAAATCTCAGCTGTTACTCAGGTAGGAGAAACAAAGCTCAATATCTCAAATATCTGACTCAGAAAGAACAAGTCTGGAAGTAAATATAAACCTTTGAGTATCGAATAAGACCAAGTGAACACAGCAAGTATATTTGCCTCCATGGAGATTCCTATTAAATTCTTGCATTTCTGCCATTGTATCCAGCACAGGGATATTGCCTTTTATTGAAAACAGCAAATCTTTAGAAAAAAGTGAAAGGATGTTTCAATTCCCTCTTTGTCATTTCTATCTTCGCTGAACAGTTTTCTGTCATGTTACCACCCCCAGGGAATTTTTAAGCTGCCCTGACAGGCAATAGCATCAAGACAACCACCTGCAGAGCTGATAACCAAACATGTGCCACTGGCCTTAAAATCAGGGATGTTTCTTTCTTTCTAAGAATTTTATAATGGTTAGAAAATATTATATTTACATTCTGATGTATGAAGAACTTCCAGAAATCCATAGTTATTTATCTTAGCTGCTTATCTTTTATTAGTCTTTATCCTTTATCTTCATTTTAAGCAGATGATTGATTACCTGACTTCAGGTTTGAAGCTGTAACACTGGAGATTTGCTTCCAAAGCCAGATGTGGAAGAAGGTCTTTGCTAGAAAGAGTCAGAAGAAGCAGTGCAAGGTGACAGGGCCTTAGAGGAGCTGCTTTATCCATTCCCCATTCCAGTTGCCTTTATTGTGTGCAAGAGAGCACCATGTTTTATTTTCTCTCTGAGAATCAGGACCAAGTTACAGCAGAGAGTCAGTAAGTTTTTATCTCTCCTGTGCATGTATGCTCTCTCAGAACAAATAATTTTGTTAGTGGAGCCATGCCACATGGTGTGATACACACAGCACAAGAAATGAAACGGTTAAAAAGCATTACATTGAATGAGAAAACCAGTGTGAGAGTGTAGTACACTTCTTCATGTGGCTCACATTTATTTGTTTTAATTATTATTTCTGTACAATTTAAAGTTGTTAAGAGAGACAGAGATGAGGACTGAGAGTTGAAAGATGGCACAGAAATAATTCCAGCTGCAAAGAGCCATTGGTGCTCTGCTGGAGTCAGAATCTGGTTTTGGAAGGCTGCCTGTCAAGCATAAGTACACTTTGCTTTCCTAATGGGCCCTCTTTGTGCAGAGGGACTGCTACCTGCTGTATCCACGTCTTGTACATGGACATATAACAGAGGACTTAATTTTTTATTATGGGTTAGCTGTAGCAATCACCGATAATCACGCTATTGACCTTTTCCCTGTGTATCAGACAAAAGGTTGTGTTTGTACATAGTGTAAGTGTAATAACAAGGATTAGGCTACTAATATGCGTTAAATTCTGTTAGGAATAAGGCTTGCTTATGAACCAGGAGGAATTGCTCGCTAATTATGAAGGTTATCAGGTAACTATAATCCAAGTAGTACATATAATGAAGACATAGCTGTTGCAACTTCTAGGCATGTTTGAATTTGGCTAAATTTTCCCAGTGAATATTTAAAAGAATAGTGATACCAGACCAGTCCAAAATCTCATTTGAATTGAGAACATGTCCCCAGAACTGGCTTATAATAAATGCTTCGGGGTATGACAAACACTGAACCATGCTTTTCCCTGCCCCACTTTTCTAAGAAGTCTGTGGTTCTTGAGGTCTGTGGCTGAGAGATCTGGCTTCTGAGTCAACAGTAGTGTTTGCATTTAATTGTCATACCTCAAATTATTCGCTTCTGGAGGCCATTAAGGGATCTTATTTTGATACTTGTCATCTCACTTTTCTCTGGACAGGAACCCAGGTACTCATTTTCAGTTTCACAGGAAAACACCATTCCCAGTTTCAGGATGTTATTCTTCGTGGAGGTCTATATGGTTATATTGCTATCTAAACAGTTACAGACATTTCTTTTTTCTCTTTGCCTTGCATGGGCAGCAGATACACCTACATGAGAAAACCTTGTCCTTTTCAGGCTGCTGTGAAAAGGCTTTTTTTGCATATTAGATATGTCAGCTCTTACACCAAGACAACTGCCCCCTTGTATTTATCTCAAGAATTGCAGAATGCTAATCATTATATGACTGCCTCTATCTCTGGCTTTAAAACAGAGACAGCTTTGTGGCTGTCACAAATCTTCATAAATACATCCAGCATTTCTCCAAAATCTGCCTGGAGGATGCAATTTCTTTGCAACTGTCCAACAGGGCCTACCTGTGGCACCAGCAAAATGGGGAGTCACTGAAAGCATCAGGAACAAAAGTCACAAGCTGAGGTGCCTGGGCTCTCCAAGTTCTTGTTTTCCAAAAGCTAGTCCACCAGACAAGATCACTGGAAGAGGGCATAGTTTTTCTGTTCATGTCCCATAGTTATTTCACAGGAGCCAACTTTATGCCAGGCTCTGCATTTCCACCATTTAACCATGGCACAGTTACTTTCTGGAGAGACTTGTCTGCCAGCCAAGTACCACTGCATTTCACCCCATATGCTGCTTATAACAAGAGCTGGATGGGTGTTGTGTAGATTCCCAGAGCAGATCTTGTTTTCAGCGTGGCTGCCCAGACCTGCCTTATTGTGTACAGTCCCACTGGAGCACACCCAGCACTCACTGATCCCAGAGGCTGCCACTGCAGTCACAGCAGGCCATGGGCTGGCACAGCTGGCAAATCTGGTTTCATGTGGCCCTTTTCTCAGTAGCTGGGTTCACTGATCTTCCAGGAGATAAAATTTCTTCTACACTGCAAATTGGCATCTATGGAAGAGAAACCTGTTTGCTTCATGGGCTACAAGTAAAATATAAATGTAACATTTTCTACATATCTGTATTTAACAGAAATACTCTATTCAGAAGACAAAAAATGTCTTTAGAATTGGTGACACATCCTAATTGGTATTTAGAAAAGTCTTAGACTACAAAATGTTTTTCCTGGAATAGTCTACAGCTACTTTTTATGTTTGTTTTCTTTAGTATGAATAGATAATCTCAATCAGCATTCTCAATAGATAAAGCTTTAGGTTTCTCATTAGCTATAGTATTACATCTGAGCATGTTGCTATGCAATTTCATAGCAAGCTCACAATGCTATACTGCCTATTGATTTTAAAAGTTGGAAGGTAGTAGCACTAATGTTTTTCCTTATATCACCTAAACCTTGTGTAACACATCAAAATAACAAAACCCCTTTTAATGCCATGATCTCCAAAGGAAACTGGTGTGGAAAGGACTGATTGAAGTTATGATCACAACATGCTGTGTATATTTCCTTTTACTTTACCTCTGACTGTAGCACCAGTGTGAGAGGGTAGCAGCAGTCTTTGTGCAAAGAGGGCACTCAGACAACGTGGGCAGTGCCAACAGGCAGCTGCCTGGTCTGGTCACTACTAATGGCACACTCACTTTAGGGTGAAATTGCATCCCGTGGTCATTGATGTTTGCAATGGTTAAGAATAATCCTGGGATGTAGTCCTTTTAAAAAGAGGATTAGTGTCTTTTTAGGGCACTTAATTTAGGTTCCTGATGTCACTGCCTCCTCAGACAGGCTGATTTTGCATTAATGGAGAGAAAGACTAAAAGAGCCCAAGACAAATGCTTGGCAAGAAGAATCTGCACAAGGACAGAGAAGTCATTATGTGGATAACTGCCAAGTTGCAACAAATCCTGTAAACAGGGATTTCCTAACTGGTTAAGAAACTGAAACAGGTATAAAACCAGCCAGTAATCACAAGAAGATCCTCCCTGTGATGTCATATCCCGGAGCGGGGCTTTTTTACTGTAATTGTAAGCTGATTAGATCAAGTTCAAGAGCTAATTGCATAACTACTGAGGTACCTGTTGAAATGGAGGCCTAGTCTTAACTGATGTTTGTATAAAGTCAAAACCACAGTTAATAATAGGAGTAACAAATGAATGGATAATGTCAGTGAATATTACATGAATCAGTTTCATAGCTGTATTTTTTAACAACTCTGTTCCTTTCTATTCAGTCTTCTTTTTGGTTTCACCCACTCATTCAAACCAAGACTGCTCATGCTCTTCCTCAGTTCATTGTTACCAAATACATACATAAACTAGTTTCCCTCAGGTTACCTGTTTTGTATTCTCTAATCTAGAAGATTAATTCCTTTTTTCAAGTCTTTTGTGGCCATGATGAAGTGTAGTGTATATTGTATTATATACAATTTTACTGGACTGTATTTAATGGTAAATAGTGTGGAGACAAAAAGCCTCCTCTGTGCCTTGATAGCAGCATAAGCTGCCACTAAAAAGGACAACGCTATTTATAATCAAGGAGATCCTTACTTGCTCTGCAGACCTCCTTACAGCTGTGGAAATAATTGCTTCTCTTCTGCTAGGTATCAGTGGGTTGTACGTAGGTGTACACACATCTTCTTGCAGCCATGCTGGCTTCTGCATGTTTCTGTGTGCAAGAACAGAAAGTTGTTCTGGTGGTCAAAGGTATTGCGTGTGATGCTCCTGCATGGCTTCCTTTAGATTCTTGGTGTAGTCTTAAAGCAGAAGAGTTTCTCACAACCATAGTTCCTCATTTCCAAAGCCAGGGCTTCAGCAAGGACACCAGGAGCCTCATAGAGGCATTAGGAAGTTGAACTGATTTACTGACTGAGAGACTGTTGAAAGTAAAGAACCTTAGGTAAATGGTATGCTCATCTCTGTCTCAAAAGGAAAGGTGAAATCAGCTACTGTTCTCTAATACTGTACCAGTGCAGATGGCACTGCATCTTGTCCTTCCTTGAACAGGTATGAACTTCAAGGACTGTTGTGATGGTACACTGTGTGTTCCTAGTAGGCTTCATTATCACCTTTAATGGGGGCTTTTAGTTAACAAGTGGTTGAAACAGCTTTCAAAATATTTTATAATATTTTAAAATGTCAAAACCTGTTTTAAAACAGGTTTGAAAGGGTGGAGGCAATGGAAATGAACAAGGGAGAAGCTTGGGTGGAGAAGAGAGGCTGGAATGAGTAGGTGGTGATGGCAGCAATGTAGAACCACATGGTGCTTTGAGAGGACACAAGTCCATGTGGTGATTCAAGATCCTTCACTCTTCCTCTGCCATTTGGCTTTCAGAGTTAAAAGACAGTGGCAGACTCTGCTCAGGAAGTACCTTTCTAGTTTGCACTCAGAAAACAGATAATTATGAAGAAGTGTGTTCTTTGATTTCTGAATAGGATTTCTGTTTACATATTTCCTTGGGCTGAGCTGAGTAACACCTTCTCACCATTTAAGAAAATGAGTGGAGCATTGCCTTTTCCCATGCTTATAGTCTCCCATATCTTTGAAATTTTTGTACCTTGGAATTTTTGATCATCCTTTATAAGGGCCATAGTTTTCTCTATATCCTGCTTACTGTTGCACAATTGTGTATTGAGTTCAGGATCAAAATATACTTTGCTTGACACTAAACATTAACCACAAATTGATTATCAATAAACCTGTGTTGATGGTACTATTACTTGCTATTTGGACATTCAAAGAATTAATAAATAACAGATATTGATAATTCAGTTATTCAATTATTATATCTATTGATAATTTATAAATAACAGAAGATTGATAACAAAGACTTACTCATTACAGGAATTGCTTCAGGATTTTTTGAGATATTTGTTTGATGGGCTGTCGTGGTTTAGAAATGGTACTTCCCAATTTAGTGCTCCCACTAAGACTCTCCCAACAAAATGCCACTTGCTTCTCCCGCTGGGTAGGCTGGAGAGGAGACTTAGAGTCAAAAATGGTAAAGATTATGGGTTGAGATAAAAACAATTTACTGGGAACAGCAATGAGATAAGAAAGGAAGCAGTAACAGTAACAATATTAATGAAGAGAATCCCTTCTCCCATCTCCTAGCAATAACCTCTGGGTCCTGGCCATGCCCCGTCCTGGCTACTGCAGAAATTAACCCTGTTCTGGCCGGAACCAGGACTCAGGACAAAGGTACAACTTCTCATGTTTGGTATTTTGTTATAAAAAATATATTTAAATACATTTTTGTTCATTGAATCCCAATAGATTTTTTTCCACCTCAGTACCTGTCTTGGTTGTTCTGGTTTCAACATAAACAGCAGCATCTGCAGTTCATCCAGTTATGCATTATGCAGTGTGACTGACATCTGTCATTAGGGATTCGTTCTTTCTCTGCTCTCTGAGCAGGGACACATTTTGTTTTATGCATCTGTCTCTCTTAGTACCCTTACCAATGGACGTGGATGAACGCTGCTGAGGTGATTGGTACGATAAAAGCACAATAAGGCCTGCGGTATGTCTTGGTCACTGTGGAGGCTTTGAACACCTGGAATACTGCCTGGGAAAGCCTTGCCCACAGGCAAGATTCTCAGAGCTAGAGGTCCTCCATCAGTGATGCTCTCTGGAGTTTTGGACAACCTGTTTGCTGAACAGAGGACACTGTAGATAAGGACCAAGAACCCAGATGTGATTTGCTATTATGTGGCAGGCCAGTGCAAAGTAGAGAGGCTGCATTTGACAAGGCTGTGATAGTTTGCACTGCTGAGAAGATATATGCAAATGTTCCCATGGGACTACGGCTCCTCTCTTGGGCACTTTGTATGACTGTACTCTCAGCAGGAGACAATAAAGTAGTGCTGCAGTAAGTTGCCAGTGAAGGTTAAAAGTACGATTCACTCCCAAATTTTGGTGCTATTGTTTGCAGCGTATTCTGCAGTTAAATTGACAATAGTTCTGAATACATTCCTGACAAAGGTGCTCATCTTTTCTTACTTATTTAGGACCAATCTTGACCAAGAATGCCTTGTCAGGGGCATTTCTGAGTCAAAATAATGATGCTTAAGGAAAGAAAAAGTTTTAGCTAAACTTTTTAAACAATTTTGTTTCTATTCCCTCTTTGGGTGAACAACATTCTTGTGATCACTTTCTGAAGAAAGAAAATTTGTGAGTGTTGATTTAGTCATTCAGCTCTTTCTGGTATTGATTTTGTTCCCACTCCTGTTTTTTTTGAAATCCAAAGCATTTGTGTGTACTGCTTGCAGCCTGTTTCCAAATCTTTTTCTATGATGTTTTCTTCTCATAGTGGTTTCTTTAGATGCATTAACTACCCTCTGTATCTACATCAACAGTGTTGCTGTCTGGCCAAGACTTAGTTTTGGCTAGTTTATTTTTAAAAGGGAATGAAAGAACCTTCTTAAAAATCTTAGCTAGCGATAGAGCTGAGATTGCACCACATTATCACCCCAAGATGGTCTACGGTGGAACAAAGAAAATCTGACTGTTTGATTGACCTCTTTTCAAAAATATACAACATTTTGAGTCTTACTGGCTGATTATCTGAGGGTGGGAGAAGTGAAAAAGTGGGAATGCTTTTAAAAAGTCTAAAAAAGGGTAAGCCTATGGAAATGCATGATTTGTAGTTAAGCTGTGCATAGGCTTCTCTGCATTACGTTGTGTTGCTTTTTGTGTGGTTTCATTTTGATGATTGTATTGTGATAGTACCTGGAGACTCTATGTATGGATTTAGGCCTTGTTCCTCAGACACTGTACCTGTTTAGAATGAAAAGGTGGCAACACTTCCAAGGAACTTAGAGTCTTATTTCATATGTGTCAAAGAAGGAGGTTTGGAGTCGTTTTGGAGACAGCACCCACCTATCTGGTAATTGATCCCTTGGGCTGGTGTACTATACAAACCTGTCCTATCACTTCTTTCCCTGATAGTCAACCCTGGCAGGGAAATGGCTTAGCTGTTTTCCATGGACTATAACTGACATGACATGATTATCCTGTTTTGTGCCTACCAGCATAAACACGGAAATTACGTGGCAGCATTTCCATGGGACACCTTATAGGTTCACCTGGGCTGGTCCTCATCTCTTGAAGCAGAATGAAATTTAGCTTATCTATCACTGTTTCATACATGTCTAAGTACTAGAACAGTCTGAAGTGAGTTACCTAAAAAATTTATAAAATCTCTCTTACCAGCGCTAATCCTCTAGGAGCTGGAGCAGTCTTCTAATTTTTGCCTCTGTTCATAAAGAGAAACAGATCATTATCCTCTTTGTGTCAATCATTTGGACATTAGAGAACTGATTATTTAACAAAAGTTTTGTTATTGTTTGATTAGCAAACTCAAGTCTTTCAGCTCTTTCTCATATTCCAGGCTGCCTAAGTCGAGCCTCTTCAATTTGGGTATGTTTAATAGCTGGTAAGAGTTAAAGCATTTTATGGTGGAGAGAGGAAAAGAGTGAAAGAGAATGCAACATGGAAGACACTGAGCATCCACATGTTCCTTTCCAGGGCTAAAAGTGTATGCAAAAGGATCTCAGTGCTAAATTTCATCACCTACACTTATGTTTAACATTGTATATTTGGGATCTGGTCCAAAATGTAATTAAATTTGTGTTGTTTATGGAAGTTGCCAGATGCATTCTGCAACATTTTAGTTTGGGGTATAATTTGTTATTCTTTTGCAGTGCCCTGCCTTTAATTGCTTGTTTTCAGAGTCAAATACCTTTGTCTCTATCTACATTCTTGTCTTAGGCTACGTTGAGCCTGAGACTTCACTGGTTGCTAACCTAGTTGGTGCTAAATGGGGATCATCAGATTGTGGGACCCTGTTTCTGCTCTTGTTAAGGGTGAGCAGCCTTGCTAAAGACTGGACTAACCTCTTAGGTTAGTATAGGTCTGTTGTGTTCAGAGAGGATGAAGAACTGAACCTTCCACAACTCTATCCAGATACAAGAGTGTAAGTCGCAAGTTTAGCACTTCTTTGATACTCTGAAAATAACAAATGCCTTTCTTCTAAACCAGGAGTCATAGGTTGTGTGTACAACAAAGAGATATCCCAGACCATAAATGAACAAATTCTCTAAAACACACACACATCATTAGTGCATAACTTGCAGTTGCTGAAGAAACAGCTTTCTCCTCTGGTACCACTAACTACGCAAAGCTCTTTTTCCAAGATCTTTTTCAAAAGTTAAAAATCAATGAAAGAGTTTTTGAAAATGGTGTGTGGGAGACAACTAAACAAATAGTTTTATTGCCAATAAATTGTTATCAACAGGTATATTGCCTATATTCTGCATTTTAAAATTGCTAACGCAGATGTCTCTTATTGTATGCAATACTGGGATATTTTTAAACATTATTGCAATGTTAAAGTAATCTCTTACCTACTATGAGCAGTAAGGGGAAAACAATCAAGTGCATGCTGAAAAACTGGAAGATGTTTCATGTTCAGACAGTATCAGAAAACTTGAAAGATAAATCATACATACCCTGATTGCACAAATTGCTTTAAGCAACACCAACTCATTGCAGCATGGCTTACCCCACAAGTTTAAAGAAAATGTAGAAGGAGAACCAAGAGACTGGTAGAGAAAGAATAATATAATTACTGATCAGACTCTCTTCCTGGGTCACATCCAAGCAGATTACAAAAGTGGAAAGGATAGTTATCACCGTGTTATTGGTGGGGAAATGCAGACAGAGAAGCAAGATAAGTTTAAATTAAACCAATTGCCCTGAGTGACTTAGCAGTTTGTGACAGAGCTGGAACTGGAACCATGCCAATGACCAATGTCATGAGACCTTTTCCAGCAGGTTACCCATACCTCTAAGCATGTATCACACAGTACCAAACTGCTTGTTATTAAACCCAAATCTGAGCTATACTGTGAATACACAACAAGTTTTTAGAGCTGGGGACATTGGAGACAGCTGTAGTTGTCCAGCAGACAAAAGAAATGTCAATTCCCTAGAAAGGACAGCAGATTTGCTCAAAATGAGAGGGCTGGAAAGGGTGGATGACAGTGTAGAGAGACTGAGCACCAGCATTCTTCACTACATTGTCAGGGTCTCAGTTCGCTACCACAGGTTCACGAGGCATCAACTCATCGATGCTCTTAGGACCAAATGCCCTGCATTGCTCCCTGCTAAAAATCAATTATCTCCTTAGCAGTATCAGAGAGATTCCTAACCACCACCGAATACTCCACATATATCAGATTGACACACAAAGTTGCACAGATATACAAGTACCCAACTCACCTCTCACCTGAGAACTCTGGCAACCCACAGCAGACAATTCACCCACACCATGTGGCAGTGCCCAGCTCACAGAGCAGCCTGGTCTAGTGGGAAGTGCCCCTGTCCACAGCAGGGGGGTTGGAACTAGATGGTCTTTAAGATCCCTTCCAACCCAGGGCATTCTATGATTCCGTGATAGCTGTGCCCACCCAGACCAGACAGGTCTGGAGACAAAACAAAACCAAAGCAACTGCTGTGTTCTAAGATTTAATGTCATACTTGTAGCTCACTGTGCAACCTGCTGTGACATTACCACCTTTCTCAGAAATTAGAATTTTCTTCTCTATCGGGGCTCAGGGTTTAAATCACAGTAAGATAAAAGTGCACTGCTATTTTTGCATATTGTTTTTCATGGTGAAGGTATGTGATCACATATTGGGTGAGATAGTCAGCTCATTACATGGACTGGATTACAGATATGTGGGGGCAGCAGACCAGATGGGGAAGGTGGTTGGAAAAGTATTTGACTATTGAAAAAAGGTTCTCTTAGAATGTGTAAGCATTTTTCTTCTCCATCACAGAAATCTCTTGATTTGCAAACAACAGGGCACGTACCAATAATGGGTTTGTTACATCAAACTAGCTCTGCGTACTCTTTTCTTACCAGATGTCTTTATTGCAGTGGTTTCTTTGAATCTCCATTCATGACCTGAGCTCTCACTTGCAGGAGGTAACAGAGTAGTGAATAGTTTTGAATAAAAAGCTTTAGTAGTTTTGAATAAAAGTAGTTTTGAATAAAAAGTCAGAAAAGTTATTGAAACATGTCCTTTTTGCAATTTGCTGTATACATTCAGTGCTATAAGGCTATGCTTTAAGATATTTGTACAACATATCTTTTCAAATACAGTTAGCCAAACTGATTGCTACATAAGCCTGTCCTTGCCCACTGCTTCCCCGGAGACTGTCCGGACCAAAACTATTAAGAACTGCAAAGATCCAGTGTGGAATGAAACATTTTGCTTCAGGATCCAGAGCCAAGTAAAGGTAAGATGCAGAGTGAATTTGTTTTTATTTTGGGGTAGAGATATCATGGTGTGATCAATATGTAGGACAAAATAAAACCAGAAATAAAAATGTGTGAAGGATTACAAGGATATGGGTAAGGGGATTTGGAGTAGCAGCAAAATTAAATTTAATTTTCTGATATGTTAAAATTAACCAAGATATTTCATAACCATGCCTATAGTGTTCTATCACTTTTCACTTTTTCTTTTCCTTTTTTAATTACTGCTTTTCATGAATAAATGTGAAAATTTCAGAGTAAATTGAATAGTGTAAAATATATGTATGAATTAGGTAATGAAAGCATCACAGGGTTGGACGTTTTTACTATTCCTTTGTAATGACTAGAAATTTAAAAAAAATTCACAAAGCAACAGTTGAAGTTGCAAAAGAGAACTTGATGAACTTTTACCATGATGATATACGTTAAAGCTTAAGAAGATTTGCATGTCCCACTATCTTCTCCTTCCAAAAGACAGCATCAACATCAGGGTCTAGGAGTTCACAAAGATCAGTGGTAGGCTAAGTAAACCAAGCTTACTTCACAGCAGGGGCAATCAATCTCTGCTTTACAGCATGCACTGTTTGTTTCCTAGTACTGGTGCCAGATCAGGCCTCTCTAAAGAGGGAAATCAGCAGGCCAGTCCCCTGGGTCTCTCAAGAACTGACAAACTCCTCTAAAAGAGCACTTGAAATGGCTCAGTGTGTTCCTACACCACAGGTTCTCCAGCAAACAATCCCTCTTGCCTTTGACTGCAGAAGTTGCCCATGATACATGTTCTCAGGCTTTCTTCCACAGTCAGGTGGTACTGGCCCAGTTTGGTAGCTTTCAGCTTTCAGATGGCTGCCCGTCTGTAGCCTACAGCCGGTGCTTTCCCTGCAAATCTAAAAAAATTCCAACTTCTTTCAAAAGGCCAGTGAGGCACAATTTCATGAAAGACCTGCAGGTTTATCAGAGAGGTGAAAAGCACGGGACAAACATTGCAGCATGGGAACAAACACCCACTGATCTGCACACAAGGACCTGCTCTTCCTGAAAGGTTTTTAAAACTGCAATACCACACAGAACAGCTAAAAAATTACCTTGGCCATGGAAGCTGCTTGAACTAGTTCTTCAGGAGTAGTGTTTGGGAAGACCTCATGTTTACTTTCTGTAAATTCGCAGCAGGAGACAAGACACGTGACATTAGCAAGAGTAATTTTCAGTGTGTGGCAACAGCAGCATGGTGGTGGTGGCTGTGGCTTGAGTGTAGGCTGCAAAAATGTATCCTGGGGAACTGGGACAACCAAAGCTCAGCAGTTAAGGCTCTTGCAGGTTTCTCTGTACATGCTGCAATTCCTGTGCTCATTACACTCTGTGTAGGACCAGAGTTTGCTGGTCTGGTTATTTTCTTCTTTCCCGTCTTGTGTTTTGTTGAGGTATTCATCTTCCCAAATTATGGTGGCCAGAGCTCAGCAAAACCATATAATACACTGTCACTGTGGAGGAAAAGTGACTGGGCATATTTGTGCTGGTTTTTCCCAGGAACAGCAGTCTTTACTGACGGGCATCTGTTTTGATGAGTGTCTGACAAACAGTTAACTAGAAAGGGCTTCCCAGGCTTGTGCTGTAGGCACAATTCCCACAGCTCCAGGAGGGTGACCCTTCCCAGAGCTAGCGGCACACAGCCCTGCCAAGGGCTGTCTCTGCTCATTACCTGGCTCCCAGTGATGCTGCTCTCATACTCTCTGCCGGGAGAGATAGAAACAGTGAACTTCCCAGACACCCCTGGCTGCTTTCCATACAGCATCCCAGGGGCACAGCCAGAGATCTCCCTTGGCCAGCCAGCACCTGTGCATGCCTCTCCTGGCCAGCTGGGAGTAGCTGGGACTGCAAATCAGTTGGTCATTCAGAAAATAAGTTAGTAATTTAAGCCAGATAAGTATATTTTATTGCAGTATCACAGCTAGGAAAACTGATCTGCTCCTCAGTGCAAGCCTACCTTCTATTAACTGCAGACTATTGTTTTTAAGCATATCACCTCCATCACCTTCCATAAACTTTTACAGGCTTTTTTTGGCTGGCCTATAAACCAAGGTGCTGTGACTGCTTGTCTCTGCCTCTTGACAGTATGTTTCTATTAGCAAGTGTCAGGGACATGGCTGACCACAGTACAATACTTTTAAATGGGTGGCCTTGAAGGTCAACAGCATTTCTGTCTTCTGACAGTAAATTGCAAACTCAAGGTTATTTGCCATCTCTCCCTTGGTGCTTTCTTGCAGGATGATAGATGTCAAAATTGAATGCTTGAATTCTGGAGTGGCTTCCTTTCAGTGTATTTGTCTAGTCAATCACTTATCACATTTAGGTATGGATCTTTCTGAGATACATTATGAACTTCTAAGACAACAAAGTTCACATTCTCGCTCTCTTTTATCCATGTGTTTGTGTGTGAGACCATTAGTCTGTGTGTCTTTAATAAACATCAAGCCTCTTAGCAAGTTGCAGTTAAATCTGATGCATAAGTAAGAATCTGAGATAAGCACTCCCTGTAATTTGCATGAAAATGAGCTGCTGAATATATTGAGGGAGGCCTGAATTATTGCCCAACTGAGAAAACAGCAGTTAAGGTTCACTTGATCAGCACTCTGGGAGGCATCTTTGAGCCAGCCTGTGTCTAGCTACCAGTCAGGCACAGGAGGGGTTGTTTCCCTCTCCTGTCCATCCAAACAGGCAGGTGACAGAGGAGGGAGAGGAGGAGATTTATACATTGGTATTTGTGCATTTTAACAAAAGCATATAGCTTTCTGTAGATTCCATGGTAATTATCTGTATGTGATCTGTTTAATAATTTACAGGATAAAATGATGCAACCATGAAGTAATTATATGGTACATACTTAATGTATGTTAATTGCTGCTTATATCCAAGGATTTTTATTCTACCAATAGCAACAAAGTCCCGACAACTAGTTGGTTTCCTACAATTCAGGAAAAAGTGGTGACCTCATACCAAATTGGAGGCGAAACATGGTTTTCAATATTCAGTGATTCTACTAGCTTTTGTCATTTAAATTACTCTGCAGGAAAACTAAACAACAAACCTGACTCTGTGTTAGGTTCAGAATATCTTTCTTCATCTCTGTGTGGATGCAAAGGTTGTGAATGTTCTCTCACTTCTCCCCATGCTTCCTATGTTTTCCTTAACATGCTGAGGATATAATTTTGTGTCTCTGTAAGGTCTCAACATAGGATCCTAATTCTGTACCTCTGTTCACAGAATATTCTTGAGATTAAAGTCTATGATGAAAATGCAGTCACTAAAGATGACCTCCTCTTCACTGTTCTCTTTGATGTTGCTAAAATCCAGCTTGGAGAAACTGTTCACTTGACATTTCAACTAAATCCAAAGGTGAGTGATAAAACTGCCTTGGTCACAGGAAGAAAATATATTTTTTTATATTACCTCCTAAGTAACTTATTTTAAAGCAATTGTAGGTAGGAGAGTTTGTTTCCTCTTGGTATGCACTTCATATACCCTGTGAAGAACCTTCCAAACCTTAATCAGCAAAGTAGACAAGGACATGATCCTGCAGGCTTTTGCTAACTCATCAAACCACTTAGCAGGTGTTTTTTTTCTGACACCAGAGTTGCCTTTTTTCCCCTCTTTCCCAACTCTGTTGCTCAAATAGGTTTTGTTGGAAATACAAAACTTTATCCCCATTGCACAAAGTTTCTTTGTTAGAATTTCTTTTCCTGGCACAAGCACTTGTGAGTTTGGGCATAATCTGGCACAGATGCTGCACTGCTCCCTTAAAAACTGATTCCTTGCCCTATAATTCTTTTGAATATACCCAAAAATAATCCAAAGATCCATATTAAGGTACTAAAACCAGTTGATGGCCAGTTGCTCAAACTATTTCATTGTTTCAGTGTGCCTGAACAGTTACATGATGACTTCAACACGGGATGTGGGTATTCAATTTAGATATTTCTATAGATTTGCTATTTCACTGACTTCCCTTAATAGGGTACATATGGGTATTCAGCTCCACAGTGATTTCAGCGGGCAGTCTACCTTAACTTGTCTGGGCACTTGTCAATGTGTTGTCCGTTCTATAGGAGTCCTTTTTATCAGAAGAATTGAAAATGCCCTCTTCTATACAGCAGTATCCCTCTTCAGATAACATTACACAATAATAAGCCAAGCCTTTGGACAGTTTTAAGCCAACAGTTACTGCTGCAGGACTGCCTGCCCTTCCACTCTGCCTCACCACCAAACAGAAAAGGGCAGTTTGGCCTGAGGACTGATGGTTAACAAAGGAGGGAGAACATTTTCAAAATCACTCTAACTCAAATGCTTTCACTCCTTGCACTATACCCTGGAGCAGGAGGGAAATTTGATTTGATTTGATTGAAGAACTCTTTCAAGAGCCAGAATAATAATTGACAGCCATAGCTAATGAGAAAGAAAATTAATTCAGATGCTTATAATAAATTATTTTTTACAGACACAGGAGATGCTAGAGGTTGAGTTTACATCGGAGAGCATGTGAGTAACATCCACAGGGAACCATAGAAGTGCCCCTTTGCAAGCAGTCAAACATATGCTAGCATTTAGTATAATATAGCTTAAAATACTCAGTATGACAGCAGTGGCTGGTGTTGAGAAGTTAGTTACATATTGGCTAAAACTCTGTATTCCTTAGCCACCAAGAATCATCCTAGTTATTAATTTATCCTATTACTTGCTGAATGAGGGAGGATAATAAGAATTGCAGTCATCATACTTATTAAAATTATTGTTTACCATTATGATTAAAAAAAAAAAAGGAAAAACTCCTTTCAGATGTGTCCCTAAATTAAGAATCAGAGATATGTTTGAGACCATGCTGGACAAGACCAACTTCAAGAAAGGTATTATTCCTTGATGTTCATTTAAGGATGTATTTAGGATGTATTCTTCTGATTGCATTTTTTTTCTCTTTCAGTCCAGTCCCTCCTGAAAAGCTTGTGACTAATGGTGTATTAGTGGTAATTTTAAACTATTGTTCTTCTGTCTTTGTTTTCATCATAGTGATAGGAATGGTGAATGTGGCAGGTGCCCCAACACCTCACTGCAGCAAGGCTGAAGGGGAGGGAGATGGGGGTTAAACACAGGTAGCTATCCTGTTGTGCTGCTCCCTGCAGGGGGATGTGTTAGGAAAGAATGTGCACAGTCATTTCGGATACCCAGAGACCTGCTCACCACCACAGGCTGATATCAAGCCTATTGACAAAGCCTGAAGTGGTCTTTCACTGACTTACTGCTGCTCTGTCATTTCTTTGGGAAACTTCTTCTGTGACTCCCTTATGGCCATCCTGTTCACCCCACTTCCACAGGATGATATGGAAGTTGCTTTCTCAGCTGCCTGTAACTCATTACTTAGAGGAAGTAGCACCTGACTGTCCAGCTTCACCAAAGCAGGGCAGCAAGGACATCCCCGTGATTTGGCCAACCCATCAGTTTATCCTCAGGAGGTCTCAGAATACTCCCATTTGCCACCCTGTTATTTCCCTTCTCTTTCCAGTCCTGTCCAAAACCACCACAGCAAGTTTTCTTTCAGTTGAAACCTGTCACATTTTCAGAGTGACAAAAAACATTTTCTCCTATCAGCCTAACAAACACAGGGTGGACTCTTTTCCAGACCCCAGGGACTCAACTAACCAAAGACAGATAGCAATGAAGTGACTTAGATATGACATGTTTTATATACATTAACCTCTCATTTTCATCCCTGCTACAGTCTCGTGAAATTTCCTGCTTGGAAGTCCTAGTGGACAACAGATGGACAAAAAAAGAACCTTCAGGTTAGACTTCAAACTAGAAGCAAAACCCCCTTATTTTATGGTTGACTGACTTTTCTTGGTTGCTTGCTTGCTTTGGGGTTTTTTGTTTGTTTGTTTTCGGTTTGTTGGTTTTTTAAAAAATGTTTTTGTTTTAGTTTGTTTAGTTTGTTTTGGTTTTGTTTGTTTGGATTTTTGTCTGTGTGTTGTTTGTTTTGTTTTGTCATTTTCTTATCTGGTCATTTTCCTGCTTTGCTCTTACAATTAGAGCACAGGAACTGGATGGCTAGGAGTGTATATGCAGGTCCACAGATCCAACAGTTATAGTCTGTGCTAGCTAACTATAAAAACTGGACTTTGAAATTAAAGGAATGAATCTTATAAATGCTGTGAAGTAGAAGAAAAGACATATTTCTATCTCAACTTAGGTTTTGTCCAATTTGCCTGTATGTCTGAGATTTTAAAACATCTACAGCAGCTTTATAAGCTTTTGTGGTTTGTTTTTGATTTGATTCTTTGCTTTTCTTCTCCTCCCATTTCTTGTACTATTCCCTTGCTGGATAAAAAGAGTTTGGAAGCTTGTAAGCATTGTTGAAGGATTTATATATAAGCTTCTGAAAGACCATTTAATGTTCCATTTCTGGGATCATAGTCATTAACTCTCTGTATATTTTTAATGTTTGGACTTTTTTTTCAGAAAAAGACTTCTTGTTTTCAGTGAAGGGATCATATGAGAAGAGCCAGACCCTGTCGCTGGGCTCTTTCTGGCAACCTCTGAAGCCCCTGAGCTTCCATTACATCAAGTACAGCCTGTCACAGCTGTGCATGGCTCTAGCAGAGAGGAAACCTCATTTCTGCTCGGTATGTGACCATTAGCTTGAGTAAGCACAGTTAACTCATGGTTTTTTACACTTGACTGAGGCAAATGGAAAGAGTTTGTATTTTTAATAAAGAGCTATCTTTCATGAACTTCAGCTCTGAAACAGCACTGTAACCCCTAAGACATAGAAATATTAGATGCCAACATGAAAACTGCTGGACAGGGACCCCATTTGAAAAAAGTAAATTGAAGACAATGCTTTTGTATGGTGTATACATTAAATATTTCTCTACATTATAATTTATTTTTCAGTGTACTTCAGGTGAAGACAAAAAAGATTGCCATGCATCCCTCACTATTCCTCTGGATTCACTTCCATTCAGTGAGAAAGTGGCAGTAGCAAAGGTGATTGATACCAACTTCTTACAGTGAATGTTAAGCTGTAGACCAAAGATCAATGGGCATGAGTTAATTAGATCAGTGCGAAGTAGGGGTTTAGATATGTAACTCTTAGTGCCCTTAGCTTCCTAACAATTCCTGACATCATGGATCTGTACATTTTCATATGAACCTAACAGAACAAAAAAATCACAAACACGTGACAAATGGATTTCTGTGACCACCTCAGAGACAAATGCAGATCAGAGCAAATGCAAATGATGAGGCAGGATGGAGCACATTGGCAGAGCTGATTTTTACTGTATACTGCTCTCCTTATATTTAGTATAAAACAATATAAGGAAAATAAAGTGGACTTGGAGAAGTTTTAAGATTTAGATGGATTTTCTGATTATTATGGCTCTGTGGCTCGATGTGGCTTTTAGAAAAAGAGAAGGGTTTAAGAGTTGATGGTAAAGAAAGAATGTAGAATGATCTCCAGTGTTTCTATTGTACTGGGTTTTTTTTCCTAGGATGAGACAGTCAATTTACATGTGAAGTCAAATGACTGGTAAGAAATTCTGTCTTTGGGTTTTGTGGTTGTGAAAAAAATATGCTTTTTTTTTGCCTTCTTACCTATTTTTGTAACTAAGGGAGAAAGTATTGAGTCAATGATTATATTTACCTATTCACCTATGTTCATTACCTATGTCCAGAAGGTGATTAACTGTGCCAGGTGAATTTTCCTGTTATGCTGCTATATGGAAGTTCAGCTTAGATGGGAAGAATAATGTTTTCTGGTTGCAGCATCTGTAGAGCTATATATTTAGAAAAAGATGTGTTTACTTTCAATTCCTTCTTTGTGAAAAATACAGAGTATTTGTATTTATAAAATCTGGCAGTCCTGAGGCAAGAAATTCTAAATATTCCACTGTTTTTAGTATCCATATATGGATTGCAGTATTTATGTCAGACACTTCCTGAAAATCAGTGTAGTAATAAAGAATATTTCTTTCTGTAAGATTTTGCTACTTTGCAGTTCATCAGCCTTTTCTCTACCTTACTAATGCTATCTGTGATGTGCTTTTGTGGGGCCACAGCAGCAGATTTTCTAAGCCTCATTAAAAAGTTGCAACTTGTAAGGAAGTATCCAGATATTAATTTTAAGTGATTTTGAACACCCTGTTTAACCCTGGACTTTGTTTGAGGTCCAGAAACTTAGATGTTCGCTTGGAGTTTGATCCATGTACAGAAGAGAAAAATTTCCTACAGAAAAGGAAGAAGTTTGTGGCTTCTGCTCTGAAAAAAGCACTACAATTAGAACAAGACCTACAAGATCATGAGGTATGGGGGACTATCACAGGGACTGTAACAGGAATATGTTATGCTCCTAGCCTTTTGTATATTGTTCCTTAACTAGCCCCGATACATTCACTACACCAGGTAAAGCATTGAGAAATGATTTTCTACATTTTCTATTTCAGATGAAGAGCCAGGATAGCATCAAACCCTCTTGATACACATTTTCCCAGAAAACGTAATGCCATAAATCAGAATTTTTCCTCTATTTCTTTTTCATTTCTGCATTATTGACCTGGATAGTATGACTGTTTTAGCTGATCTTTCAGTCACCAAGACCTCATATTTTATCAGAGTTTTGGAGGGAGAAAATCTAACAGTTAAGGTGATGCATAATACTGGCTGATGAGAAGGTGTCTTATTTTAGACTCTCTCCTCTGGTGCTTATCATCTCAGCTGTAGTTCCTCAAATAGAACAAAGACATTCAATATTTTTTCTCTAATCTGCTTGTCTGAGTAGTGTTTGTATTTGTTAATGTCCTCACTAGTGTGGGGATGGTTGGTGCTTTAGGGGAGGAGCATGGTCTGTGATCAGGAACTTGAGAAATGAAGAACCAGCTTGAGAGCTGGTTAATTTTTTTTTCACCTGTGCTTTCTCCTTTTTCCAGGACAGGCAGACCAAAGGCATATTATCTAATATATGACATCATGGTTTTAGACATTATAAATTATGCCCCCACTCACAAATTGGTCATATTACTACATTGTTTCTCATTGGCACAATAGTTTCAATCAAAAATCCCAGCAGTTTCTTAAGTATAAGAATTTTTAGGAGAAGTACTTCCAACTATTATTTTCAGATTTTCCAGCAGGTGAATATTTCTTTATAGTCAGGTAAATGCAAATCAGAATACTTTGCTTTTACCTGAAATGTTCGATTTGAATCAGGAAACTGTTGAGTATTTCTTTGATGCAATTGCCTGGAAATGTGTGTGGAAAATGTTAATGGGGTCCTCTTCTCTCAGTGGGTTTCTTAGAGAAATTTGTCTTCCGGTAACACAATTTAGATTTCCATACAATTAGGCTTCATCACTGCAATTATATTCTCTAGGTACTTTGTAGGAAATGTAATCTAGCTATTATGCTTGACCTACAGAGAGGATGAGCTCTGCTTTTTATCAAAACAGACCTCTTAAGAAAAGATGTTTTGCTAAGGAAAATGCAGTCTAACATTGAAATGCCTTGAAACTATGGGTTTTGATAAGCCAGCGTGTAAAAATTTACAATCAAAATTGATTGATTTTGATAAAAATCCTCAAAATCAGTTTTGTTTTGGTTGGTTTTTTTTCCCTGCGCAAAATACACAGTTTTCATTTTTTTCGTCCCTGCTTGGGGAAATGGTGAAATGTTGGGATTTTTTGTGGTACTGACATGCTGTATTTCACTCAACTGTGATCACTTGTGCTGTTAAACAAAATGTTGCTTACCACTGCTGTGTTGATGATTAAACAGGTACCAGTGGTAGCAGTGATGACAACAGGAGGTGGCACCCGGGCACTGACATCTCTGTTAGGCAACCTGTTGGGTCTTCAAAAGCTGGGTCTCTTGGATGCTATTTCATACATCACTGGATCATCTGGTTCAACGTGGTAAGGAGATCCTGAACAAAGACATCACTCATCACCTCTCTAGTCTGCTGTGAGATATATATTCTCTTCATTTTTGTAAAGAAAGGCATGAGTTTCATTCTTGAGTTTTTTTTTATTGCTGCATTAGGAGCACATTGCCCAGGCCAGTGAATGGCCTACGTGCTGCTTTCTTTTAGCTCTTGGATCTTTCCTACTGAGTCACCGGTGTGCAAATCACAGACTTGTGCATAAACCTTAGTAGCAAGGAGGGGCTTTTTTCAAGTCCTCAATTTTCACTAGTGAATTGGGGGTCTCCTCTAAATCAAAAAATCTTTTCAATAATATACTAAGCTCAAAAGATGCTTTTAAAGAAACTCAGCTAGTTCATTTGATGTGGACCTTAAATATAAGTCTAAAAAGTGAAAGTTTCTCTGCATATGACAATGCACTTCCTTTCTTTTCCCCAGGACTTTGTCACATTTGTATCAGAGTGCTGACTGGTCACACAAGGATCTATCAACACCGATTGGTGAAGTCCGCAGACATATGACCAAGTGCAAGCTAAGCTGCTTTTCCCTGGAGAGCTTGAAATACTATGCAAAGGAGCTAAAACTGCGGAAGCAAGAGGGATACCAGATCTCTAGTGTTGATTTTTGGGGGCTTCTGCTGGAAAATGCATTAGACGATGGGGTAGTGTTTTTCCAATGTTTTCTCTAACAGCTACTGAATACTATTGTATGGAAAATGAAGCTCCAGGGACAGATGCCTGAGAGCATGCCAGCATTATCCAGCAGATGATTTCTGCTGATTAACAAATGGGTTTTAGAATTGTTAAGGTTGGAAAGGCCTCTGTGTCCAATCATTAACCTATCATTACCATGTTCACCGCTAACCCATGTCCCCAGGTTCCACATCTACACAAGTTTCAAACACTTTCACAGATGGTGATTCCACCACTTCCTTGGGGAACCTGTTCTAATGCTGACTAGCCTTTAAGCGAAGAAATTTTTCCTAATATTCAATTAAACCTCTTCGGGCACAACTTAAGTTCATTTCCTCTTGTCTTATCACTTATTATTTGGAAGAAGAGATCAATCCCCATTTATCTACTACTTCCTTTCAGGAAGTTGTAAAGAGTGACAAAGTCTCCCCTGAGCCTCCTTTTCTCCAGGCTACACAGTACCAGCTCCTTCAGCTGTTCATTATAAGACTTTTTCTCTAGACCCTTTCCCAGCTCCGTTGCCTTTGCTCCGTGTTGTTCTATGGACATGCTCCAGCACCTCAATGTCTTATATGAGGGGCCCAAAACTGCACAGAGCACATGAGGTGTGGCCTCATCAGTGCTGAGTACAGGGAGACAATCACTGCCCTGGTCCTACTACTACTGCTGACACAGGCCAGGATTCCATTGGCCTTCTGTTCATGTTCAGCTGCTGTCAGCCAGCACCCCCAGGTTCTTTTCTGCTGGGCAGCTTTCCACACTCCCTTCCCCCAGCCTGTAGTGATGTATGGGGCTGTTATGACAGCCCCATACATGATCAAGTGCAGGACCTGGCACTTGGCCTTGTTGTACCTCATATGATTGGCCTTGGCCCATTGATCCAGCCTGTCCAGATGCCCCTGCAGAGCCTTCCTGCCCTCCAGTAGATCAACAGCTCCCACCCAGCTTAGTGTTGTCTGCAAACTTGTTGAGAGCTTTGTCCCCACATATCTCTTAATACATAATTAGCAGCCCAAGGGGCTTCTGTAGAAAAGAAAACCTTTGTCTCCTTCTACAAGCATGACTATGTGAGTACCTAACTAAAGAGTCTTGCTCTTGGTTTATTTTTCTCTGTTCATCCCTGTGAGAACAAATTTCCATGTGAAGTGGATGTATTTACTACAAAGAGTACAAGACCATTTTTAAAAAAAGCATCCTATAACTCTACCAGTAATTAAATAAGCCTGTGTGGATGTGTAAATGTTTTGATCATTCTTTGGTTAAAAATATGTTTGGACACAAAAGGAATCGAGAGTATAGCAAAATTAAGAGGGAAACAGCGATGTATTTTGCTGTACTCTTGGAAGCCCATAAACTATACCAAGAAGGTCCCTTGATTTTGCTCTTTGTCTTTCGTCAATTCACAGAAAAATAACCACAAACTCTCAGATGAACAAGAGGCATTGAGTCAGGGTCAAAATCCCCTACCTATCTACATGATCCTCAACATCAAAGAAGATTACAGCCTATCAGAGTTCAAAGGTGATGGCAAAAATGGGTTTATTTGGTGTTTGAACTATCTGCATTATCAGTACTTCAACCGCTTCTACAGCTGACCCATAGCACTTATAAACAGTTTCTTTTCTTCCTTAACTTTTTTTCCATTTCCAGACTTTATGCCTAGGCTGTGGGAGGAACTTATCTTCTGCAGGACAGGAGAAATCTTGCAGAGGTATTTAAGGACAGCCAAGGTTTAAGGACAAGCCTTAGGTCCACATGTGGGGTAACTCAGGCTGACCCCTCTTGGTATAAACTTCCCTTAGGTTCTCTCTGGAGAGGGTCATTGGAAAGTTCTGAATGAACAGCACCACGAAACATTACTGAGTGAGTGGCTGACACCGGCTGAATGATAATTCTTTACCCTGAGGAAGGCCAGTCTGTGGTCACCCCACAGATAGGGTTTATCCGACAGCTGCCTTTTTGCCTTTTCATTGCCCTTCCAGCAGGGAAGTAGGGATAAGATTAAGATTTAAAAGTTTGTTTTATGTTTCTGCAGAATGGGTGGAGTTCACCCCTTATGAGGTTGGGTTCTTAAAATATGGTGCCTTCATTCGTGCTGAGGATTTTGGCAGTGAGTTCTTCATGGGTCGCCTGATGAAGAAGCTTCCTGAGTCCCGAATCTGCTTCATGAAAGGTGATGTGGTCTATGGCAAAAATTTGAATTGCATAAGTAGGCACTTTATTTTTAATATGATGCAGACTCTGCATATTACAACCAGTGCCCTGCATCATGCAGGACTGAAACCAATTGTACACAATGTTGTTCTCACCTCTGACTGAATTCCTTAGACGATGGAGATGGGCTAAAAGTACTGAGAGGAAATTTCAACTATTCACTGTTGCACTTGTCTTGAATAGGGATGCTCATGCCTGAAGTTTCAGGGCTGCTTGAAGAGGCTAGGTTCATTTTGAACCAACCAGCAGCAGAGTTCCACATGAAAAACATTTGTATTTTGAAACCGAAATCTTAAAGTAAAATTTGTCTATGAATGGCATGATCTTAGATGCCAAGGCAATGTTGTTAATGAGTTTATTATAAAATACAGCAATTTAGAGTAGTTTTGTGAACTGCTACTGATACTTTTGCAAGCTTAATAGTATTCTAAATCTTCTGTAATTTTGCTACCATGATAAATAATTGAAATTTATCATTCTTAATTCAGTAAATTGGGTAGCACCCAGTAATATATGAAAAACAGTTTTGCAGGTTTTATGCAATTCTTGTTTGAATTTTGCTTAATACTCTCGTACTCTCTACTATGCCCCTCTGTACATTGGTTCTCTGGGGTAAAGCTGTCCGCAGACAGGTCCACCTGCTCTTAAACAGACATTTTACATGTAAATAAGCACAAGTCACAACAGGACACCAAGAATACAGGTAAAAAATGGTTAAATTATAAAGTGAAAAATCCATGCAACCAGCAACACCGCATGCTATTCCTTATTTGGTATTCAGAGAAGCTGTGAATGTCTGTACTATGCAGGAGGAGTCCAGAATAATATTATTCTAAACATGAGACAATAGTTGGGCATAAGAAAGAAAATACTGTGCTCAGTCACACAAGCACTAAATCTTACAGCTTTATTAGCTATGCTAAGAGCTTTCAGTGATGTCATGAGTTAAGAAAAGAGTTGTTTGAGGGAAAAGTCTCAGAAGAAAACACAGGATCCAAGAGTATGAATAGATCTGAAAAAGGCAGGAGAAATTAATGCATAGTAAATCCCACTGGTGGCTCTGAAGTTCAGATGCAGCCTCCAGTACTAGAAGTCCTAAATCCAGGAGCTTGAGATGCTGTAGAGTACACTGGGGAAATCCCTTCATTCTTCCCTTTGTCTTTTACTCTTCCATTAAGCACTCTGTGCTGACTGTTAGAGGTAGGAGGTAGGTCATGGAGCTAGGTGGGACTACAGAGCCTTCTTCTGAGCATGATATGCCTCCATTGCAGTTCCTCAATAGCAGTGGGGTAGTGTGTTCATACCTGAGGTGGCCAGGTAGCAAGCACACCCAACACATCCAGCCTGGGCTGAGCTCTGTTCTCAGTCTTAGCACCTGAGCCTGGGGATCCCACAGCCACGTGTGTATCTTTATAAAGGACAAGGTAGGGAGTTAAAGCAATGTTGCCATCTAGTGATACCACATGCAATGCCCTCTTGGGTAACTATTAAAATATGCTATTAATTACAGCGTGATAATTTAAAGACAAAAGCAAGGTGTCATTTAAAGACAAAAGCAAGGAGAGGAAAGACCTTTTCTAAGAGCAGTGGCTAGAGCTGGAAAGACTGGATGAGCTTACAGGGATACAAGACCCTCATGTTTCCAGAAGAAAGGCTGGGGTGCATAAGGGCTTGTTGACTCTCTTCAACTCTGTTGGCCTAGTAAAAGATACCATCCCTCTTCACAGTTCTTACTTCAGCCAATACAGGTACAAAGAAAATTCAGTGCAAGAGGTTAGGGCAACTTTGCCATGTAATTATAAACAAGTTCTGAGGAGACAATGTTTGACAGTCATTACATGAAGGAACAATGTGTAACTCCAAGGGTAAGTGAACCGGAAGAGTTACAGAGTGGGAAGACACCAAGACAGGAGAAACCAGAGGAGTTGTCTTCTTGTAGCAGGGTTGGACAGAAGCTTCTCAAGCTGCTGAGATGGGGCTGTCTTGACAGAAACTGGCCAGTAATTATGTGCAAATGAAATCTGCTTGACAGCTAAGTGTAGATCCAGAGAGGCCCAATTTGATTTCTTGATTATGCATTTGTAATATTTCCTAAGTGAGTCTATTTTTACAAGGACTTCCTTTAAAACAGAAGGCTCTTGGATTTCTGTCCCACTCTAGAAACAAGCCATGTTTTAAAGGGAATGGTATTTCTGCTAATAATTTATGGGATGAATAATTATTTTATTGTGCAACTCAAGTTATTGCATCCTGTACAATGTATGGCTTTTGCAAAGCTTTCACTGGTAGAGATTTTCAAGGCAAAGCACAGCCCTGCCTTCTCTGCTAGGGTTCCTCTTGGGGCCTGTGACAGAGCTGTGGAGGAAGAGATGCTTTTTAAAATCCAAGAGACGTTTGGAGATTTCTGCACTGTGAAGACACTTTCAGATGTTCTTCTATGTGGGATGGCAAAAGTGGGAGAAGCACTATGGGAATGAGAATAACAAATAGAAGACTTGGTGCAGAGAGGAATTTTAGAGGGACAGCAAAGATATCATTTATTTAGAGGACTTTTCTGCAGACTGTCCCAGACTATACTCTAACCATTTGAATCTTGACTGTCCAGAAGTAGCTTCCAAACATTTAACTGAGTATCCACTTGTATATGATATATTTTGTAGACCAGACGTGTATTTTGTAGGAACTGGCGTGGTTTTTCTCACTTATGACAGTTGCTTATAGGATGGAAAATGTTGGTTTACATGTAGCAAGGAATTAGAGTGGCTGAAGGCCTCACACAATGTTTTAAACTATTTAGGCTCCTCCTTGATGACAGAATGCTAATTGCTGAAAATAACTTCATATAGTTTTTGGTGATAATTTGGAAACCTCAAGACTTTCCAATACTCCTTGCAAAGTTGAGAGATTTTTTTTAAAGGGATATTTTCTATTAGAATGTTTCTGAAGAAGTTTCCCTGTCCTCTACCATTGCACAGGCTTATGGAGCAATGTCTTTTCATACAACCTCTTAGATGCCTGGCATTCGTCGAATCCTACACAGAGGCGCTCACTGCGGTGTACCCAACACAGCACTGTTGATACTGGTTAGTTATGTTTCTGTTTCTGTTTTACCTGGTGCCTCATAAATCCAGAGGCTTCATGTTGTCAGCTGTATCTAGCTAGGTTTCCTCTCTGAATTTATTCATAGCAATATTTTTTCCATTAATCTCTCTTATACTGAATTTATGCAAATATAAAACTACTGAAGGTTTTAAACAGATTGTCTTTGCTGGGGGCCCTTTGGTGAACCTCCACGTTGTAACAAACACCTCTGTGCTGTGTTCTCTGTCTGCCTCAGCAGCTGGTGCTTTTCATACATTTTTGTTGAAGACTTCAATTGCATGCAACTCCATTTCAATGTTCTTTGAGCTTGATATAAACCTGTGTTTTTCTCAGAGGCCTTGGTTGTCCTTTCTGTGTTTAAAGGCAGTTAGCGAGTTTGGTTATGGGTTTCTATCACTTTCTCCATGGAAGTGTTGCAAAGCCCTAAACTAAATAAATCAATAAATGCATGTTATAGAAAGTGATTGCCTCTCTTCCCAGTCTCATGAGGTAGTGTTTAGAACCACCCTATTTCTCTGTTATTTTGTGGATGTCTCAGTCTCCTGAAAGCTTTTTTTCTTCCTTGCAAAGCTGATTTTTATTAATTTTGAAAGAAACAGGTCCAGATTCTGAACCTACCTTAATCTCCACACAGGGAATTGATCTGTGAGTTCTATCAAAGAATGTATCACTTTTTCCAGTTTTAGCAAGTTTGTTGCCATACTGTTTCTCATGGAACAGGCTTTACTGAAGACTGATTTTCTTCTTATTCCTATTTTGACATTGATTTATTTGTATGTCACAATGTCTTATTAGGATTTTCTTTTCCCTAGCTAATATGAGATGCCTTCTACTATTTTAAGTATTGAAAATAACTGTATCAAAGCAACAATTTGTTCATCTCCTTTATCTTTCAGAAGAACCTTCTCCATCAGACAGGAGACATGAGTTGGAGACTTACCTGGTCACCCCTGAATGTGGCATCATGGGCATAATTCGGCGGATCCTGACAGAGCGGGTGATGGTTTCAAAGTTCTACAACTTCCTGAAGGGATTCCAGCTGCACAATGAATACCTTCAGAACAAAAACTTCTGTATATGGAAAGGTAACATCCTTGAATATAATTGTTTACCTTATTAGATAGTTGGTGTTTTCATCAGTGAAGAGAAGGCAGATGATGAACCTTTGGAAATGAATATTCTAGATAACTATTTAAATATCATATAGTCAAATCAGCTTCAGGAATTTTCTTGACTCCAGGGAAAGAAAATTACTGTTCATCTCGGGTGGAAGAATAGCAACATGAGAAGTGAAAGAACTCTCTTTTTACCTTGAACAAACTTTTCTTTCATGTGTGAAGGCTGAACATCTGTAGTGTTTCAGGGTCTTTTGGAAAAAGTAAATGTAATGGATAGCCAAGAGGCATTTTTCCCAATTTTTCCTTATAAGTCAAACAACAGATGTACTGTTTCTTCAGTGAATCACTCATCATAAAAAATATTTCCTTTTAGATACTGTACTAGAGCATTTCCCCAACCAGCTGACAGAAACAGCAGAGTTCATGTGCCTGGCAGACACAGCGGGATACATCGACATTAGCTACCCACCACTCATGAGGCCAGAGAGGAAAGTGGATGTTGTCCTGCACTTAAACTATTCTTCTGGATCACAGACCTTGGTGTGGAGAATTCTCTCTTTTCTTTGATAAACAACTGCTGCCTTCTAGCCCTCCTTAACTCCTAAAGATTCAGAATACTTTATGTAGAATAAACTAATTCTGGGAGAAAATGATCCTCGGTCTACAGCTCCCTGTGGAGATGCTTAGGTCTTCAAGTGATGCTGGTAAATCCCCTGAAAACAGGAGGAATATCAGATTTCTACATATTTTATTTGAATTAACCCTCTAATAGCTAAATGTTATCCCCTAGATCTGTGTGCTCCTGTGATCTCCATTTGGCTATCTAGATTTCACTCACATGGAGTGTTTATGTGGTACTAGTTGCCACCACTGATGGACTCATTACGGTTGTGTTGTAATGTTCATATAAAATTAACCACATGCAGTATAATTAGAAATATTTTGTTCAGTTATCTTTAGAACAGTAACTGGATTTTTTTTTGTTGTTCGAAATTGTGGAAAAGAATTGTCCTTTGAGAACATATGCTCCTTCAAATACCATCTAATAACCTGGTTTATAATTCTTGTTACTAGATATGGATAAGACAGAAATTCTTGAGGACTAAAATTTTCATACATGTCAACCAGACTCAGGAAGCAAAATCCTACTTTCAAAAATTGCTAACATACCTGCAAGAGTAATGTTTCAGTTAGACGATATTTGCTCCCAGATCACTGTTTGCTTAAATCCTTTTTCAGAACCATCCTAAGGCATCTAAGACAGAGGCTTTTAAAAATTTTATGCCAAATCAAAAAAAAAAAAAAAAAAAAAAAGTAATTTTGCATTTTAAAACTGTACTATTTCAGATTCTTGCCCATTCTACTTGTTTCAGGAACTTCTCCAAAAGAGGCATCTTTCTGTATCCTAATCTGCTAGGCCACTCTTCCCATAGTCATGGACTTTTTTCCTATCTTGTAAAGATAAAGGCTAATGAGGAGAAGGAGAAGGTAGAACACCAATCAGGAGTGCAAGCTGGAGGCTGACTGTTGAATTGTTCTGTTAATAGTACTTAATATCTCATGCAGAATTTTTGACATTTTCCTCTTTTCTGTCTGAATTCAGCCTTTGGAAGAAGCCTCCAAATACTTTCAAAAGCAGGGAATCCCATTTCCCAAAATCCAAATGAGTGAAGAAGAAAAGAAAAATCTAAAGGAGTGCTACATCTTTGAAGATACAGAGATCCCAGAGGCACCAACTGTGGTGTTTTTCCCGCTGGTGAATGACTCCTTCAGAAAATACAAAGAGCCTGGTAAGCCATGGGATGGCTCTCCCACCACCTGGCAGCCCTTTGGCTGTGGAATGGGAGACATGGTGTAGCATGGTCTCCTCCCTCCCCTGCTGTGCCTCCCATGGGCGAGAAACACAAATTCCAAGGGAGCGAAGAGTAACGTTGTGCCCCACTGGAAAGTGGGAGGTGGAACCATCTCTCTACCCCACTGATGATGTTTCTTTATTTGTCAGGTGTGGAGCGCAGCCCTGCTGAGATGGCTCAGGGCAACGTGGATGTTTCCACCATTTTTTCCCCCTACTGCTTAAACAGCTTTACCTACACTGGGGAGGAGTTTGACAAGCTGATAGAACTGACCAGCTACAACATTCAGAACAACCAGCATCTGATCCTTCAGGCTTTGAATTCAGCCATAGAGCAGAAACGACAGCACAAAAAATAAGCACTCGCCTGAGTTTCAGAAAGATATCTGCACAATTTTTTTTTTATTCTTCTCTGGAGAAGAATCAAGACCTGTCTTCAAATGAGTATAGTAGACTTTGGAAAGTAAAGACTTGTCTCAGGCTGTGGTTCCTCTCTACCACATGGTGATCCTAGATCAACAAATCAAACAAAATAATGATTAGACTTGTGCTTTATTTACATTGGAATTCACTGCTGCTGAACTTTTTTTCATGCATATATGTGTATATGCAGTAAATTGAAGGTCAGAAAACACTGGATTTATTGAAAAGTTTTTGAAATGCATGAATCTGGGACAGCAGTATAAATTCTTTGAAAATTTGTTATACTAATGGAAATTTTATGAGAAGTGAAGACAAATGAGCTACGGATATTTAATTTATTCCAAATCTAGTGCAACAGAAAAATACGTGATAAACGTGGACAATTTCAAAGAACATGCAAACTGTATTTTCCTATAATGTCAGCAAGGAATTTTTGCTAGAAATAACATGCCAAGCTAAACATAATAGATAATCTGGGACTTCACGTGAAAAACACACATTTTCTATACTTTTGAATTTAAAAGTTTTATTACAGCAGCAGTATTTAGCTTTTGATAATCTCTTGGAAACTACTCTTTCATGCCATTTTGTGAGTCAGGATCAGCTCTTCCAGTGCGGTTATAACTATCTAATCCACGGTTCTGCTTTCCACTGAACTTTCATGGTATTTAGATGATCCAGCTCAGCATCCATGTCCTGTTAATTTCAGCAGTTTTCATAGTGTTTCTTGTTATTAGAAGATGGGATGCTGTGAGAATTAAAACATCACAAACTGAGAGACAGGTTTTGTGGTCAGAAGGCAAGCTAAGTGCTTTACACTGATATCCATGGGTAATTCAAGGGTAATCATATAACTTTGTCAGTCCCTGCCTGTCTAAAAGCAAGTTAGGATATATGTAACTACTATAAACAGCACAAAATAATTTGTTGAAACTGCTTATTTTTGAGATGAAGACCAAAACAATTATTTGCTTTAGGAAGAATTTTAGTAAGACAAATGCAATGTAAACCTGTTTCATTACAACAAAGATATTAATCTAAAATAAAAAGATATAATGCTTCAGTCAGTATTGGTTGCCCTTAATTACTTAAAATTTAAATAAAATGCAGCAGCTTGTCTGTGCTGAAGTAACATGTATTGGCAAACACAGAGCTATGAATAATGTATCATAGCAAAAATAGAAAATTAATTTTTAATTCAAAATGAAATATGACCTTCTAAAAGACTGAAAAATTATCTTCCTTCTTGTTATCATGATCTATCTTTCTTCCTTCAATCATTCCTTTATGCCTTGTCTTTCTCTTATCTTCTGCTGTCTTTAGTCTCCCATGCTCACCTCTGATGACCTCAGCACCCTTAGGGGCGCTGTGTCCTTACCCCAGCTGCTTTTCCAGGCCCTCACACCTTCATCCAATTTGCAGCCTGGGTTCAAACCTCTGGCGTGCTGAAATGGCTGTTTACTTGTTGGTGCTCATCAAGGGCTCCCCTCTTTGTGATCTCTGTTGCTGAGTCATCTGGTCCCTCTCGGCATTGCCTCTCCTCTGTCCCAGCTCTATTTCCCTGCCAGGCTTCCCTGGTTATCATTATGACAACCCCATTTGGTGTGACACATGTGTTTGCTACTTCTCCCAACTGCCCATCTTACAGCTGAGGTTTCAGGCACCTTCAAGAGCTGCAAATGGAGTTCCTACCCCCGTCATCCAAGTCTTTGATGACACCAAATTTCAAGAACCCTGCTTCTCTCCTCCCATTCCTGCCTTTAACTATACCCCTTTGCTTCCCTTGATGTTCTCTTTTGCTGGTTTAACAGTGGGAAGCCCCATTTACTCTCAGTGTGCCACTGAGGTGTTCTCTGCTGCACCTCCCAGGGTAGGTTTGTTCTCCTCCCAGCAGAACACCTGCAGAAGATCCTTGTCATCTGTCCTTGCAGGCCATCAGGGAGGTTTTGTGTGGCTTTGTCTGCTGGCATGGTTTTATTCTGGTTCAGCAATTAATAGGGTAGGTTTCCTATGCTCTGACTCTGGGATGTACTGAAGCATTACAGGAATGTAGGGAACAGTTGCAGATGTGGGCATTTAAAAGCACTTTTTGGTTTTGCAGGTTGGGAATGTCCCTTTTTACAGGAAAGAGGAGTGACTTCATGGAATTATCCCTTTGAGGAAGAAAACTAACTAGAGGGGAGAGAATCACTGCAAAAATCCAGGCCCATGCTGTATCATGGTGTTAATACCAGCAGGAGTTAACTTGATTTTTCCTAAATGTTTTAATAGGTAGAGCTCTTGGTACGTGTGGTAATAGGAGCTACAAACACTAACACGCTGACCTCCTTAGTTGTAATTAATATGTTTTGAATCTTTTCTGTGCCTGTCTTTTCATTCTTACCTATTCATTATCTATAGTAAGTGAAGGGATTAGCATGCAATTGCAGATGTGCCCCAGCCCTTCTGATTATCACAAAGGTGCATGAAGAACTGGGCAGCTCAGTGAGGTGACTCAGACCACAGGAACCTAAGGAAATCAGCAGTGGGATCCTTTAACTCCTCACAAGGCAAGTGAGAACTTGGGCAGTCCTACTTGGTGAGTGCCACTGAAGAAATAGGAGCTAATGGGATGGTTTGCAACAGGATTTTGTGCTGTTCTGTAGTGCAAGGAGTGATCAAACAAGAGGTTATTGCAAACATTCTGAGTGAAGTGAACTAGTAATTCGTGAGACTACAGGTTGCACCACATGAGTGATGGGAAATGTGTTTGCCACAGCAGATATAAGAGAATGTGGGTGATAGAACAGGACTTCCATCTTAGAAACCCTGTGCTAAAACCTGCTGCCATGTAAAGCTCTGCTGTGTATGTGCAATATCCCACTGTCTTACTAGAGTGATAACACTGCAGAGGAGGCCATCAGGGCCTTATTTCTTCATGCCCTGGTTGTGGTATGCTGGTCAACAGTTAAAATGGCTGCCTTGCTCATGCCACTGAAGCTTTGTAGCTTTGAATTCCTCCTGAAAATCTCTCCCTTGTAGGGTTCCCGCTGAAGCCCAGCACTCCTGCAGTCTTCATAAAGTACTTCTCCAGCATTCCTCCCACAACTCCAGCTCATGATATCAAAATTCTGTGATGTGACATCTTGTCATGTCTCATGTTTTTTCCTCCTTGGGTCCTGAGTATCGGAAATCAGGGCACCCCCAACGGGAAGAAATGATGATGTCTGGCTCCAGATCAGAAGGCTGAAGGATTTTCTTTATTAAAACTATACTATAATACATTATTATACTATTTAAAGAGATACTATCCTATTCTACATACATACCTCTTGCTTACCTAGCAAGTAACAACTTGTGACTTCTCTGCTGAGAGTCCAAGACACAGCTGGATCCAATTGATCATTGAACCCAAACAACCTTCACCAGAATCCAATCAAGCAATCACTTCAGGTAAACAATCTCCATACCAAATTCCACATGGGGAAAACAAAGGAGCAGAGATAAAGATTGTTTTCTCTTCTCTCTGTGCTTCTCCTGAGAGACAGAATTATGTCTCTCTGTCCAGAGAATGTGAATGCCACATCCTGAGGCCTTCTTTGCACTCCCTCCAACCCATTATCATTTATCTCCTTTTCTCCATGCAGCTGGACATCTCATCCAGATGTCACAGCCTGATCTCAGCTGCCCTAATGGTTGTAGTATTCATGCTTGCTCCAAATATGACCAAACCTCCCTCATCCAAACCTGAAGCTTCTGGAGAAACAATTACAGTACAGAGGAGATATGAGACAAAGGGGATAGATTAAGAATGATTAAGTAAGATTATGATGGTATAAAATGTGAGGAGGGAGAAAGGATAGAAGAAAAAACAAATTATAATAACCGACAAAAAGTGCAAAATGGCATTTTAGCTATGAAGTATTGAGATGGACAGAGAAAGAAAACACATACCTTGCAATCCAAGAAGTCAATCGTAAAGAAAATATGGCAGGGAATGGAAAGAGGAAAAGAAAGAGGAAGTCAGGAACTAGAAGGTGGTGGACACAAACATTTAAAACAGAGATAAAGGTATATTACTCTTCTGTTTTTTTCAAAGCAGTCTCAATAGGCTGGCCCTTTAAAAAGAAAAGCAACTAAAAAAATCTCTAATCTAGAAAATTTCATGGCACTACTTGTACTTTTAAATCTTGAGCAAGTTGTTTCTTCAATTTTGCAATTTCTGCTATTCAGCTAGATGACAGCCAGTCTTAAAAGCAGCTCATGCTTCAAATTCCTCCTTGAGCTGCATTTCTTTTAACTTAATATCTACTTTGTAAATATAGACTATAACTTGGTTTTGACATTTAACAGATTATATGATAGCCTAGCATTTGTTGAAGATTAAATTCTTTGGTCCCATATACAGAAAATAATTCAGAAAATCCTTCACAGATGTTTAACAAACACCTTTTCTAGTCACTCATAATCTCTAGTCCATGATCTCTGCTGGTGCAGGAGTTGATGGCCTGTAACCCACTGCTGGGTTTGGGCACGGGGAGGAAGAATTTTGCTGGTCATATTGCACTTGTGCTGGTTTTCAGCTCATGGGGATATGATAAACTTGCATATAGTCTGCAGAAATGTGGAGAATTAACAGTGATTCAAAAAACTTTGGAACTGGTCTCATAAAACTGAAGTCCTGGGAAACTTTCTCCAGGTGCAGAAAAACATCCCAAAGTAAGAGAACTCCAAGCACAGAGGACTTACTCACTTTACAGGTAACCACTGAGGACTGTGCATTTGTAACATGTATAATATCTGAGAGAGATAAAACAAAGTATAAATTTACACTTCAATTAGGCAGCTCAAAGACTGGTATGGTAAGTTTTGGGCTTTATTCAGTGCATCAGTAACTGTAACACGAAAGAAATGTATACAGGTATTTAACTGTAAGTGCAATGATGTACAAAGTCATTAATGACGGTAGCCTCTCTACTGGGAAAGGAATACCTCTCAGTGTCAGAGGTTTGTTCTAGTTATATGCTAGATGCATACAAATGCTGATGCATCTATCCAATGGATACAAGCTGCCATACTTTTCTCAGTTATGATCTTAACAACAATGCATTTAAACTTTTTAGTTTGAAATTTATTTCCCAGAAGATTAATTTTTACCTGTTGCAGGGGTAAGATAACAAACAGCAGTAATGCCACTGTCTCCTGTGAGTTTTCTCTCCTGCTCCAAATCTCCTTCCTTCACCAACTGCACAAGTGATGGCCTAAGACACCATTCCTCTCCTGCAGGAAGAGCACGTAGCTGAGCCAGAACTGCTATCTGACTCTGCTCTCCAGTGCTATTGTTTTGTATAGAAGTATTTGTATATCTGAGAGGGGTGAGGCAGACACAGCCAGTCCTGGTTGTGCTTCTGTCTTGTTAGAATAATCTCAGGCTCATTTTGCCTGGCCTGTTTGAGGCTAGGCAAGCAGATATTGTTGCAAGGCATTTAGGAGGACACTGTCTGTCTGTGGTTTTGGTCCAGTCCAAGACTGTGATTAAAAGGAATTGCAAAGCTACATTTGAACTTGTTGAAAATTTTGTCATGTAGTTCCATTTCTCCACAGCTTGTCTCTGCAGTCGGATGTAGTACAGGTACCTTTGCCAAGTGAGTGATGCTTCTGCAAACTGCATTGCAGGATGAATAAGAAACCTAAGCAGTAGAAGAAGTACAAGGTTATGCTGGGTTGGGCACATTGTGTGATAAACAGATAAAACTGTGATATCACTACGTTAAAGGAGTAGTGTGCAATTTGCTGCCAGGGCAACTACATTTAGATCTTTGAAACAGGTGGGTTGTTTTCCTTCATCTATCCTTAAATTACTGAAATATGCAATGTAATTAAATTGTTGAAATATGCATTATATATTTCCACTTGAAGCCTCTGCTTTTCATTCTCCAAGTTGGAAACCATCCAGCTTTGTACATTCAGATTTTAAATGAGATGGCACTAGTTCAGTTGTTAATGAGAACCTTGCAGTTTTCTATCTTTATGTTGCTCCCTGTGGAGTGACTCAGATGGGAGCAGAGTACCTCGATTTAGCTGAAGGCTGTGCAGATAGATAACCAAGTGCGCCTGTAATGGGGAATTCACTCTGTAGACATGGAAGTCTGTACATAGAATCCATCTTTCTTCTCCACAGGCTTCCTTGAGGACAGAGAATCTCAGCTTTCTTAAGGTTCACCAACTTTAGAGGGATTTCTATCACTTATCATCAGTGATGCTAATGGTTCTCTGAACTAACAAGCCTTGGGAAAGTTGAATACCAGGATACTTCTCTCTGATGAGAAGTATCCTGGTATTTTTAGTATCCCATGGCAGGTTTTCCAAGGTCAACCAGGTCTTCGTTTCTGACCAGATTTAAAGAAAAAAAAAACACCTAAAAAAACCTCAACCAAAAAATACCAAAACAAGAACAACAAAAAAACCCCAAACAAACAAAAAAACAACACACACCAAACACCCCCCCCGAATGACTGTTGTTCTCTAAATTAAGCTGCAAAAGGAGTTCTCCAGGGTGCAGCTCAGAGTGTCTGTGACCCGAGGCCAAAAGATGCTCGTGTACTTCCAGTGTGGGCAGAGCTACTTTTCATGCTGGGAATGCAGATGCTATGACACAGCCTACTGTTACTGGAGCTTCTAGTTTGTTATTCACTTGTTTTCCTGTGTTTGAAGATGGTAATTTCCATTGGGTAAGCCTGGAGATGTTCATCTGCTATTTTGTTCCTGTTCTTTAGTTGAACAAATCTCTGTAAAATAAAAGTGATAATACTTAACCACTGGATACTGTATTCCATTCATCTTGACATGAGTTTCCCACAGTTGTCATTTAAAGTTCAACTGCCTTTCTCTGGAAAATGTATAAAAGCATGACTCTTACCTGCTTTGCACAGCTATTACATATTTCCTTGTGCCTTTTTTGCTATATGTAAGGTACTGCGGGGTGCAGCAGGCATCCTGGGTAATGCCTGGAGCCATAGGCATTGACTTCAAGACTTCTCCTACCCTCTGCAAGTGTCCTTCACCCCTGCTGTCCTGTCACAGCCCAGTGCTGCTGCTCCCGGCCTGTCAATCACCTCCACACCTTGCAGCTCACCTCTGCAAAATGAAGGCCCGGCCCTGCACCCACACCATGGCCTCTGGAAGAAGGAATGGGAGCAGCCCAGGAGGAGCTGGGAGCTGCATGCCCATGCAGCGATCTGCCAGGCTGGGGAACCTCCAGGGGTTACCCTGTGGCACGGGGTTCTGCCCCTCTGCAGGCACTGAGCTCAGGGCCCCCCACCTGTGGGGAGACATGGACCGCAGTGCACAGGGCTGTGCCAGCATGCAGGGAGGTCACTGCCAGCTATTTAGAGACACAGACCTTTTTCACGGTCCAGTTTCCCCCACACGGAAGGTGTCCCTGCTCAGGGAAGAAGTGGGTTTGAAGGAGCAGGCCTCAGAAGCAGCACCCTCCATGCTGGGACTCTGCTCACACACAAAAGGGTGGCAGCAGTGCAGGACCCGTGGGGCAGGCGCAGGCTGGGAGAGGTTCCCAGCCAGAGGAAGGTACCACATTCCTTTTGGCTGTGGTGCTTGTGCTGTAAGGTCCTTCCCTGGAGCAGTCTATCCTTGGTGCTCCACTGCCTTTGCAGTGGGAGTGGAGCCCTTTACTTAGAGAGATGAGATGGGTGGGGCCTCAGGTAATTTTATAAAATAACAAGTCATTGACTCCCACAGGAGTACATCCTGCAAACATGTCTTGGGAAGTGCTGCCGGTGGAGGTACCAGAAGTAGATACTGAAAACGTGTCTCTAGAACCACTGCCCACAGACGTGCCAGGAGTAAATCCTGAAAACATGTCTCTAGAACTGCTGCCCACGGAGATGCCAGGAGTGGAGCCTGAAAATATATCTCTCGAATTGCTGCCTCTGGAGGTGCCAGGAGTAGATCCTGAAAACAAGTCTAAAGAATTCCTGCCCATGGAGGAGCCAGGAGTATATCCTGAAAACATGTCTAAAGGATTCCTGCCCATGGAGGAGCAAGGACTATATCCTGCAAACATGTCTAAAGGATTCCTTCCCATGGAGGAGCCAGGGCTATATCCTGAAAACATGTCTAAAGGATTCCTGCCCATGGAGGAGCCAGGAGTATATCCTGAAAACATGTCTAAAGGATTCCTGCCCATGGAGGAGCCAGGAGTATATCCTGAAAACATGTCTAAAGGATTCCTGCCCATGGAGGAGCAAGGGCTATATCCTGAAAACATGTCTAAAGGATTCCTGCCCATGGAGGAGCCAGGAGTATATCCTGAAAACATGTCTAAAGGATTCCTGCCCATGGAGGAGCAAGGGCTATATCCTGAAAACATGTCTAAAGGATTCCTGCCCATGGAGGAGCCAGGAGTATATCCTGCAAATATGTCTCAAGAACTGCAGCCCATGGAGGTGCCAGAAACACTCTATTACATGAATAAAGGGAGGACCATGATACCATCAAGTGCACTAGAGGTAAGAAAACAGCTTTAAAGTTTCACTTAAGGTCCTCTGCATTTGACAGAAAACAAAATCCTGCTTTGTGAGTGTTTGTATTCAAGCTAGTGTGCAGATTTGCTGTCTGATGGGACTATACAGCAGTTCCTCTTCCTGAAGGAGTTTAAGGTTCAAGGCTGTCAGTGCAAAAACTGCTTCTGAATCCACTGGAGCCAAAGATCCCATCTTCATAGACAAAATGAGTGAAGTCAGAGTAGTATAGGGACAGAAGAAGATAAGAAAGGGGAAAAAATGAACTTTCTTCAGGGGACTGAATTGTCAGCCTTTTTCTTCTGCGATTAAATGCTACTTTTATTAAAAAGCTCATATTTCTGTATAAATAGCAAGATTTTAACATATATAATAATGTGTCAAGCCCATTTTTTTTGTTGTTGAAAACGGGATAAGGACAGGCTAGAGACCAGGAATAGAGAATTGAATTTCACTTACACATTCCCTTTTTGGTTCTGATTTTTCCATTTTGCTTTGCATTCTCTGCATTGTTTCAAGATTTGCATTTAATTTTAACTGTAGTACTTTATGCATTGTTCTGTGTGCTCCCTGACTGGATGAAGGCACATCACTTCAGGAAGACCTTTGTAAATAGAAGCAGAATATTTTCAACTTTTTTTTTTTTTTTTTTTTTTGGTAGAAACTATCCTTTAATGGTGCTCTATGAAGTGCTTCAAAGGGGGGGCACCCTACATTGTAGAACTATTTTGGAACTTCTCTTTCCTGAAAAAGATTGAAACATTATATTTAAAATTTTGCAACTGCAGTGTTTCACATTCTGTGTTCAAAATCACAGAAGATATTCTGGGATATTTTAAACTGAGGTTTAATACTGGTAAGAGCAGATTGCCAAAAGATCACACTCAAAACAAAAATCAAACCTTTTTTACTGGATAGAGACACCTTCGAGGTATCTTACAGCTGTGATGGTCTTTCATTTTCTCATTGAAAGGGTACCCCTGACATGCATTTTTGTGCCGGTGTGCACCAAAACATGTGGTGGTTTGTTCATTAATCTGAGTGCAAAAACACAGCTGGGTGTAACCAACAGCCCTTCTAATCAAGGTTTCATCATAAATTGTTGCAAGTAGAAATTAATTATCTATCCTGATAAAACTGCTGTTGTTGTTTTAACATTATCATTTATTGTTTCTTTCTTCTTTTCTTCAGGATGGAAACTCAGGCCTCGGTTCCTTGGGAGATGCTGAATGGCAAAGAAGGAAAGATGACAGTACTGGGCCAGACCAAGGTGATTTCAAGGTATTAAGAACAAGAGAATTTAGAACCAAAGAGTGCTAAGGATTTTGTTTTTCTCAAAAAGGAAGATCGCTCAGGTAGATAAAGAATGATGGCAGCAGCTTTGAGTGTTACAAGGGAAATGCCCCTAAATTTATTGCTTAAATAATTTTATTCCTCTTATGTTTATAATTTTCATAGAACATAGAATGGTTTGGGTTGAAAGGCACATTTAAAGGTCATCTTGTTCCAAATTCCTGCAATGAGCAGAGACACCTTCAAGTAGACCAAGTGGCTCATTTGCCATAATTGCTTATTTTATTCCTCTGTTACATTTTCTTTGGAACAGACTGAATATTTGGTATTTTAATGTCTCACTTACTTGTACAAGAAATTTACTGGAGACCTTTCTGTTCCACAATACTTTTTGTTACTGAAAGGGCCAAAAGTAACAGTGAGACATGCTCTGCTGCAATGGCTTTCGTAGCATGATTTTAATCCTTGTAATTTATGATGGAGTCCTGGATTATTGAACTCTGATCTTTCACAACTTCTGTGCTCCATCAGGAAAGAAACGGTAGAAGGATTCTGTAAAAGGAGAGATGCCTGAATGTGCTAGGGCTATTTCTTGGGCATGAGTGTCAGTCAAAGATTTTTTTTCAGTTAGAAATTACTGGTTTTGATGGGAGTTCTCATTCTGCTACTGTGCAGTGAGTCTGGGCATTATTTCCCATCTGCCAATGGAGAAGTTCGAGTGATTCATGTAACAATTTTTCTTTCATGAAGTGCCTGCTTCTGAGGCAGATAATTCTGCAAAAATTTGCACTATAGTCCATGCAGACAAGTTCTACTGAGGCAAAATGAAGCTGAAAAGGAGCTTTGTCTGAAAGTTGAAATCATACAATGAATGGGCAGATAGGTGAGCTTTGTGATAAGCTGCATGGTTCTGCTGCAATTTGGGTGCTCACAAATTTAAACAAATTCTTATTCATATTCACAGTATTTTTTAGTTTTTCACATGCACTCTTCAAAATTCAGCTATCGTGTTTTCCCAGTATTAGGATTATTACTATTAAAAAAATAGTGATGTTAAAAGATTATACTGTATTTTCACAGAATATATTATATAATAAGTCCAGGGTCTTCGTGGCATTTCATCTTGCAAATATTTAGGTTACAATGTCTGGTATCTCCAGCCTCGGGGAGATACTGATATTCTGGATCATGTCTAGGATGAAGAATTAATGTAGGTAGTAAAAACAGGTGGAAAAAATTATTGATCAATTTTTGGTATAATACCTGTTCCTTACAAGGGGTTAGGAACTTAAAAGCACAATGAGAGAAAGAAAAAAGATTTGAGCTCCTGGGTTATAATTACTTACAATAATTATACATATGACAAGTAACTTCTTGTCTCCATTTCTTAATCCCACACAGTGATGTGTTTGTTTTTCCATTGAGTGCTCAGGATATAGACTTTGATCAAAGACATTAAGGGTCATGAAATTTCAAGGGGACAGATGCGACAGTAGCAGGCCAAAGGAATCATCTGATATATCCATAACCTTCTTCTAGCCACTATATTGGTCCTGTCTCACACTGAAGGATTACTTATTACATTATAAAATTACAAAATTCATGCTAATGCATTGGTGATGGACTGAGTTGTTTTTGCATGTGGTTACAGAGGCACTGTTTTAGTCTGTGTTCAGAATTCGTCACTCCATCCTATGCACTTGCATGATCATTATTTGGCTACACCAACAATCATTCTTTCATGTAAAGGATGCATATATACTTTTCTCTCCTCCTAATTTTTTCTCATATATTACTTTTCCATCACTGAAACTACCAGAAGACTTAAATATGAGGGTCTCTGCCTGCTCAGAGGGGTTGTCTGTGAGAAACCTATGACAGCATTTACCAGCAACTGCATGTCTTTTTACACCAACATGCTGATTTTTATCTGCATTAAGAAATCAATTTGAGCCTTGGCTGGTACTTAGACCCATGCTAAAGTAGCAGGTGGAGCCAGCTCTGGTAGTTCAGACATCAGAGTTTATACCAAAATATTTGAAGATTGCAGCAGATGTCATATAATAGTGCGTGTGAGGGAAGGGGAGGGGAACAACTGGATGCATAGTTCTAAATTCACCATGAGCCATGTTTTAATAAGGCTAAGATGCATCATATCTCAGGTCAAGTCATACCTCATTTCCCTGCCAGACATGGGCTCCTTGTTCTTTCAGGATTGTGCAGCTGGGACAGCTGCAGCCCTTAAACAGAAGAGGGGCAGGTTAAGCTCTCATCCTTGTGCAAAGCAGGAGCTCTGGTTACTGCTGGGTTTTGGAAGTTGGAAGCAGCTCTTGAGATCATGGGAAGAGTGGGGAGCTGCCACACTGCAGAGCAAGATGAGGAGCAAGTTGTGACATCTGCTTCTAGTGCAGGTTGGGCTTGGAAATGTGAACAGAAGCTGAGGCAGGCAGGAGGGCTGGGACCAGGCTCCTTGGCATGGGCTCCTCGACCCCCACAGGGGCCAGAACCTGCTGTCAGGAGCAACTCCAGCCCCAGGCTCAGCATCAACTGGAAAGGCAGGAGTCTAGTCTTGAGCCACCCCCAGCCCCACAGTGCTTGCAGCAGCATGGCTCCAGCAGCAGCTCTGCTCAGCTGCAGAAGCTGGTCTGAGCCCAGGTGCCTCCTCTGCCACCCTAAGTGTTGGTATGGGCTTGCCTAAAATACAGACTGCTGGAATTACACGTTCCAGCACACCTCCCACTTCAAAAATGAACCTCACAGAATCAAATGGAGCCACTTCCCATCAGCTCAAAACGTTGAAATATGGTTTGTCTAATCCATATTTGACATCAAAAATGCAAAACATCTGTACCTGAGATAGCCCTATAAATGCCCTTGAGAATTGGTAGTCAGAAAGAGAGATTTTTCAGAGTGTGATGCATGTCCTGTGGTAATGTCTACCTTAGGATGAGAATCCAGAAATGTTCAACAGCTGTTAGATGTAAACACTAATTTTACAGCTATCTGGAATCAGGTGTAAAGAGTCTCAACCCTCAGATGGTTCATGCTCAGCCTAGTTTCTTTCTGTCGCATTTGTTCTACTTAGGGAGGGCAGAGCGCTGTAGAAGGGCATTGGCTTTTTTTCTTACAGATGGACTATTCTACTGCTCTGGATACGGTTTTGCATATGGAAATAATTTTGAACATGCAGTTGAACAGTTGAAGTTTTCAAATAGACCTATTTTTCAAATCTGAAGGAGTCTGATTGTTAAATATCTGCAAACACTAAAAGGTGAAGGTAATGTTAACAGTACTGAAAGGGCTATGCAACTAGCTTGAGTTATCAATCAAATAAAACATCTCTGCAGATTTATATAATAAGGAACAGAAATAATAAATAATGCTTTTATTTATGAAATATAATTATGCATCTCTGTATTTATGGGATCACTGTGCAGTGAGAATATCATCTTGTGTTAATCAGTATTTGAAGTTTTGTTTTTTGGAAATGTCTTTCAAGAATAGTATAATGTACATAGTCTTATTCCTCCAAAGTTTTCTGAGTATCATGATGGATATATGTATGAGGAAGCAATCATCTGAAGGATACAATTCTTATGACCTTGCATATGCCTGTCATGCTCTTGTGGATGTGGAAAAATTTTCCCTGCTGGAACCAGGGTTACTGTGGCTGTATGCCTGAAAGGGGCTTTTCCATCTGGGTGTTGGCATTTTAAATTCATTGGTATCCAACCAAGACTTCTGCTACTCCTGATGAAAAGGTGGTCTGATCAGAAGAAGAAGAAATGTTACTAATAAAACCCACGAAACACAGCTGGTGAAAAGCACTGCTGTGGCAACTGTGATCATCAGCATCACCAGCATGCCCACGCACAGCCCCATAGCCCTCAGCTGAGGTGTCCTCCCCAGCCTGGAGGAGGTGAAGGAAGGAAGCAATTAGAGCATCTTTTCCATCGTGGAGCCTGATTTTGTCAAGAATGAGGAAGAACTTCAGAGAGGTGGCCAAGAGCAGCAGGTCTGGGCAGCCTGCCACGGGGGATCCCGGCACATCCCACAGCATCCCATGGCTGTAGCAAGCTGGGGCAAGAATTGGCGAGTGATGTTCACAGCCTGAAACATCCTGACTGCAACTGTAAAAAACTCACACACACTCTTTAAGGAGACCTGACTCTCAGACAGCTCAAGAGAGACTTTCACACACCACTAGCTCTAGATGCACCATCAGCAAGGAATGATTTGGTCCCTGGCTACCATTTAGTTAAATTAGCACTTGGAGATGAAGAAAGGAGTGTCCTGCAACATCCTGGGAGTGATTTCATCTCAGCAGAATGCTTCTCTGGGCCAGGAATGCAGGAATACCTTAGACAAGGCAAGGAATTGATCTTTGCCAGGAAAGGCTGCTGAGCTAGTAGATGACATAGAAACACATAGAGGAATTATTACCGGGTGATTGCAAGAAAAATGTGTGGATAGAGAGAAAGTTTTTTTCATGGGGTCCATAGATGGCACCTGTTTTTTCAGGTTGGTGTGTAGAAACGGTTTTTTCAACCATTTTCAACCAATTTATTTTTTTAACAAAAGTAAATTGATTGTGCTAGAGGTATTTTTAAATCTTGTGTGATCTTTGCAGGATGGTTTGTGGAATAGTGTGCAGTGCAGTTGCACTGGAATAGGTAATAGTATCAGCACACTGTTGCACATAGTTTTCTTTGCTTCCTCATCACAGTTTTGCACCTATCATGACAAAGACCACCTACTCATGAGACCAGGTGGAGCACATTCCACATTTCATGTAGAAAATCAGCAGCTGGCTGGAGGCTGCCTGCTTATTGATGATGATACAGTTTTCACACACACAAACTGAATATGAATTTCAGGATCCCTGCATTATTCTTCTGTTAGTTTATAACTGCTTTGGAATAAATACCAATCTAAAAAGAGCAACAATCAAGTCTGAGAATGTGTTGACTGCTCCTGAAGGTTCCAAAGTAAATTCTCTTCTCTGGATCAGTGTTGTTGGGTGAGTGATCTTTGTTCTGCCAAGGCAGCTACAATATTCTGCTATCTAATGGAACATCTATGCTAAACTAAGCATCCAACACTAAAAAAAAACCTTAAAAGCATTCACCCAGCACACATTTGACTGTATTGTTGTGGAATTGTGTGACTGGGGTAGTCTGCAATAAGGGAAGGGATGAATGTTCATACTATTGATATCACAAGCTGGAAAGATGCAGCTAGCAGTTGTCCATGCTGACAGACTCTGTTCGATACAGAAGCCTAAAGGCTGAAGAATGAAAGCTACTGAGAGAAGAGCAAGTTAAAATTAAAAAGGTAAAGAAGTCTTATGAACTCTGGTCTCATGGACTCTTGCCTCATTAAGGAGTCCTGCCATTTTAGAGCTCCACAGCCACTTGTGACAGGATGCATTACACAGCTAAACTAGTGGAGTAATTTACAGCAGTGCTTCTTGAGATGGATGCATGCCACACATACCTACATCTGAATATAAGCATGACTTTAAAGAGGGCTGCAGAGGCACAAATGTTCCAGGAATGCAGACAGCCTGCATCACCAGAGTGCTCATGACAGAGAAATTTCTGGTTTTAAATTCTTACTCCTCAGCTGGGAGAAAGTGGGCATCATTCACATGACAGAGGAATCCCTTACTTATACAAACGTAGTAACTTGGTGCCAAGTATCATACCATGTTGCTCTTTTTCATGGGAAGAGCAATAAAATCGGAAGAAGAGACTATGAGGTCTGTTTTACATTAGATGGAGCTGCTATTTGGAGAATCCCAGTAAAACTTTATTTCCCTGGGACGTCAGAGAAACTAGTACTGTACACCCTACTCATGCACTGGCACCTCAGAGTGCTGTACTGCATGCAGCTGTGCTACACACACGAGCACAAGTTGGGAAACACCAAATTGAAGACAAGCTGAACAAGTTGATAATCTGCTGTGGTGGAAACCTCTCTGTATATGGAACCTCATTACCAAGATATCATAATAGGTGTTAAGTAAACAGAATAACCTCTGTCTTTTGTTCTATACATGCGTGACTGCTATTTTCTTTGTCTCTATAACTAGACCCTGGTACATAATGTTATAGTTGTCACAGCTGCTATTTAAATACATTTCTTTTGTTTAAGATGTTACCGGAATTAATTAAAATAGCAAATCCTCCTGGGAGCAGAACTGGCAAGGCCTGATCACCGGGTCAGTTGTACCCTCCCTATTGTCTTTGCTGCCCCACCGGCAGGTGCCAGGGCTGCCAGGACGACTGATGCCTGGCTCCTGCCTTTTCCTCTGGTAACTGGCTGGTGGCATCTGCCTCTTCCCCAGTGCAAGCACAGGTCCTGATTTCTGTAGCTTCTGTTAAGCCACTGATTTTTTTTTTTTTTTGGAGTTTTTTCCAGTAAAATTTCAGTAAACCCTTTTGTGAATCCTGTGTCTCTGAGAATTTATTTCCCCATGCTAGATAGGGAAAATCTGGCTAACCTGTTAGAAAGCCATTGCATGGGAAGCAGGAGGATGGTGATTAGATGGCAGAAACAATCTAATATTCCTTAAAGAAAAAAAACCCCAAATTTTCTCCTATCTAAGAATCACAAATTGCTTTGCAAATAATGAATTCATTGGTTCTCACTCAAGCAATGCCACTTGTCAGAGGAAGTGGCTGATCCAGGAGCTGGCAGCACCTTACACAATCTTTGGAGATAAATGCCTGCTACAATTTCCCCCATGGAACAATGGGACAATGAGTTTCTGCCTTCTAGGGCATATGCTGAGGTGTCTAAGCTCATTCCTAACATGTGAGTGTGGTGATCCACTTTGCTAATTACCCAGATGAGAAGAAGGCTAAATTAACAGAGTGTAGAACTGTATTAACATGGCTATATTCCTTCTAAAATCTGAACCAGTGTCTTTGCACGGGGTAGCTGTGAGGACATATCCTTCCACCAGTTGTCTGCAAATTTTGCAGCTTCTGTAAAGATTTTTCTCTTTTGAGAACAATTGAAATAGAAGGTAAATAGATTTTGTAGGTTGAATTTCAAGAAGAAGCTCTAAAAAAAAGAAAAAAGCAATCAGTTTCTTGAGATGCATATAAAAGGGGTGGAAACAATAATGGTTTTTAAGAACTATGTAAAAAGATTGTAATGTAACATGATATGTTAGAGGAGAGAATCATATTGAAAAAGTAATTTGTTGGGATGAAAGAGGCATAATTATCTTTCTATCTGTAAGTAAGACCCTTTTGCTCTGTTCTCTTGAGAAAAAAATTGGTTTAAGTGAGGTTTTTCCAGCTCTGTCTTAACATCTATTTTGTCTGGTTGTGTATAATGGTTATAGGAAGTCTCTGAAGTGCTACAGAAATAGAAGAATTCTCCTAAATGAGAGGAAACCTGTTGATAAAAATAGCAATAGTCAAAAAGAATGATTTGTGGGGCTCTGCTGTAACCACTTATGCAGGTGGAAATGTTTCTAGGAGTGTGAGGAAATAACCATGTGTCACAACCACAGGAAATGCTGATTTATTTATTGGCTTGGTCAAAATAACCTTTTGCAGATAGCTCTGAGCCAGAGACAGGTTTATGGAATGAGCCAGCAGGAAATCGTGTTCCTTAGAAGAAGGAATTCACATTTATCTTCTAATAATAAATAGGAAGAGGTCCCTGCCACAAAACCTGGAGAGACTTGTTTTATAGAAGATTAAGGCCAAGATATTTAAAGGGAACAAAGGAAGTTTAGCACTTTCAGTCTTCACTTTTTTTTTTGGAGGAAGGTAGTATGCTTTATTTTTCTCCAAAGGCAACCCATACCTAAACCTTTGGATCCTAAATCCTCTGGAAACAATTTGCAGCCATTGGCTTATCTCATAGTTGTGATTTACAAAAGCTTACATTACTATTACTCTTTTTCTTGTACAATTGTAAATTGCAATAAATCTATGTTTTTGAAGCAGAAAAACACCTCTTAAAAAGTGGTACTTTGGGTTCATCCCATGGGAGTCCACAACAACAGATGTTCTCCACTGCATTTTTTTTTCAATCCTACCGGACCATATGGGTGGTTACTAGGGGGATTGACTCTAACTCTGACTCTGACGGTATTTTGACAACATCATCATGGAGCCCACCAGTGCATTTAATCTGTTCCAGAGACTTACTGTAGTTATGTTGTAGACTAGACTCAGCAATTTCAGAGTGAGAGGTTTTGCAAGCATCCCATAGGCTGTGTAAATTGTCAGGGATTTATTCCTTTTTGGAATTCAGAGTCTTTACTGCTCTGATGAGCAATCTGGAACCTCAGAGTAACAAAGCACAAAGAGTGAAATATATAAAATGTTAAGACATTTTTAACAGCAGAAGCTTCATTCTGCAAAATAGTGAGATAATTACCATGTTTTACTAACTTTATTTGTGCTTTGTGGCACCCAGTCAGTTCACACATTTGAAATTTTTCCCACCAAAGGCTTATTCAGACCCCCTTTTTACTGTTCCTCTCTAGATAGAATCCTCTCCTTGCTACCTGTTGACCGTAAGGATCATCCGGATGAGAAATCTCCAGAGAGTGGATGCCTGTAAGTATCTCCATTCTTAATGGTAACTCAGGAAACAGGCAAATTATATCTTTTATAATTTTGTAACAACCTTTTCTTAGTGTTTCTGAAATAACCCAGTGTTTATGTAAATTAATTGTTATAAACCAGGTCAGTCCTTGCTGCTTGCTGCTGTTTCATTGTTCTCCCTATGCTTTCTGACTGGTTTCAAGACTTGAATGTGTTTTTAGGAATAAGTACTTTCTGTCAAAGAAAGGAGAGTTTCTGACAGAGGTAGATGAAGTGTTTTCAAAAACAAGGGATAATTCTGCTGATGGGTTGTAGCACCTTGGGAAGTGTGGCTGGGAGGAGCAAACCTTTCCAATATCATCAGTCTTGGTTTTGACAAAGAGGAATTGAACAGGAAAAAGCCTTTTACAATCATTATGACCAGGCTAATCCCATAATTAATTAGCCTGAGGACAGTTAAAAAAACATACTAACTGAGGGCTGGATGCTTGGTCCTTTCTAGGGCTTCTGCAGCAGTCTTGCATGAGTGTGAGTCACGTGGCAGGAAAGTGGTAGGAAGGGAGTAAGCTGGAAAGGAAAACACCACTGTTTTGTAAAAGAACATGGACTAGCCACATGTGCACTGTGGAGAGATGTTCCACACAAAATAGACAAGTTAACAGTTTGTTTTGTTTGAGTAAATGGAGCTATGTGACTGCCTGTGAAAGGATGCTGAAATTAGTTTGAGAGTGAGCTTGGAAGGGAAATTATGTCACCCTCACAATTCTCTTTATTCTCCTGTTTTGCTGTGAGCAGCAGTGATTGGGTCTATAATGTCTTGCACATGAAGAGTCAGGAAAGATCTTCTGGGACACAAAGATCTGGACTTACCATGCAGTACCATTTCTGTCTTACCTTGTGGTTGTCATGTGTTTTTCTGGAAGATGTATCAGAGGACTTCCCTGTGTCACAGCTCTGAGTGAGGGAGACAACAGCTGTATCCTAGGTCACATCACTGGGCTGCACGCTCTGCACCTCCCTCCTGGTCCATGGCTGTGGCACATGTGTGGTGAAGCAAGAACACAAAGAGGTCTCATCAGGGACTCATCTCAGATCTTCTGTGTGTCAGGCAACAAGGCAAATAATAAGGTTGTAGAAAGAGATTGTGCAAGCAGAAGTGAGGCAACATTTTGCATTAAATACACAGCTGACTAGTTTGGCTGCATCTACTCATATAATTAAGGATTGCTTGATATGCTTTGTATCTCAAAGTACAGTTAAGATATACAGGAATGATGAATCACATCAGCAGAATAAAGTACTTGCCAGCCAAACAACCATCAGTCATTGATCTCAAATGAAAAAACCAAAGTCATGTAGTAGTTACAAAAAATCACTTTTAATGCATTTTAAAATCAGTAGCATTATTTCTAGATTATCCAAATATATTCAAATACATATTTTTGCAGTTTCAAAATTCATCAAAACATTATTATTTGCATGAATTTCCCAGAATAAAAATAAATGAATAAAAACACTTGAGGAAACAGAGTAACTTGAAACAACTTTTACATTCAGAGGGACTGAATAGGCTACAGTCCTTAAGAGTGTAAGTGAAATTATTGAGGACATGAAAGCTCTTGCTACCAAAAGGAAGAGGCAAAGAAGGTGAATAAGGAGTCATTTTTCACAAGGAGGCTAAGAAACAAGAGTGGTGGGAAGGTAGAATTAAAGCAGATGATATGACTCTTGGCAAGTACACTGAAATTGCTGTCAGAATCTATTTTTTAAAGCCAAAGTAAGTTATGAAATGTGAAATAGAGTAGGACAGCAGAAGGCCAGGGCCTCCTCAATATTTTCCAAACAAACTTTTCCATCAGAGGATTTTTTTTTTTTACTCAGTAGGAATATGTTGATTTCACCCAGGTTTTTTTAGAAAAAAAAGTTGACAGGATTAAACTTTGTTTTTGTTTCTGCATTATAATAATAAAAAGTTCAAAACCAATAATTAAGGTGTCTATTGACCTATCACAACACATATATCATTTTTCAATCAGTTCCAGGTTTTTTTCCCCTCTCACTTGGACAGAAAATCAGCAAGGCTTCTTGAATTCTTTCAACAGCATAAAATGCAGCCTCCTACCAGTTTGAGACAGTCAGTAGCTTTAGGGTGACATGGGGCAAAACCTGATGGAGAAGGAAAGAAAAGAAGTAGAGAAAAAGGTCCTGTTGCAGACAGATTTTGCTTCTCCCCACAGGTCAGTGTACAAGCTCCTGCTCCCTGCTCTGCCTGCAGAGTCCTTACCTGCTGCTGCAGGATCTTCTCCATTTACTGCTGCCATCACTTGTCTCTCTGAAAAGTCTCTCATCACAGGACATCCTTTCTCAAAGCTAGTTACCTTTTGCATTACATAATAGCTGATCGTTTTATTGTTGCGTACTGTATCAGAGATGTTTTCAAGGTGCCGAAGTACCTTGTATAACCTCTAAGAAGAAACACAGTAAATGGCATTTTTGTCTGGAGCTGATTGAGATATACCTTAATTTAGGTGCCTGTGAGAAAGGAGGTGTAAAGTCCTTGAGTAACTTTCTCCTGGTGCCTTTTGGGAGAGAGACTTGGTCCCTCTCTTCCTGTAGGTGGCAATTAGTTAAATTCCAATGTCTAATTCAGTGAGCTCCTTCTGGAGGAAGCTGCTGCCATCGCATACAGCAGGTGTAGTTCTGCAGCTCCTTTCACAAACCCTCTCAAAGAACATCACTGAGGGCAAGGCAAATATGAAGACCTTTTGAAGTTGTTCTCAAAAAGTGGAGGAGGGTCCCAACCCCTCTTATCAGACAGCAGCTCAGGATTAGTGTGTGTGTGTGCATGCACACATGAGCACAAGAAAGCTTGTTGGCTGAGAAACTTAAGTGTCTGACTAGAAGAAAAAAATTCTCAACCTTTTTTTTTTTTTAATAACAAGATCACTGTTGTCTGTAACTCATGCAAGGAAGAACAGAAGCCACCTCCTCTTCTAGGTCATCTTGTGGTCAGTGTTTTTTCCCTCTCAGAAGGGAATATTGAAAAGCTACACTGCATCAGACTCTTCTATCTTTAAATAACTTAGTCTTGTTTTTGGTACCAGTTGCTGCAGTAACCTCTCCAGTGTCCTGCAGCTCTGCTACCTTTGCCAATTAGCAATTGTTTTGCCTCTCCCCTGCCCAGTAAGCCAGGCTGATTGCTATGTGTCCTTGTGGCTGCCGACTGCGACGTGTGAAAGGTCACGCACTAAAACTGTGAGAAACTCCGACAATCCGGTGTGGAACGAAACCTTCTACTTCAGAATCCAGAGTCAGGTCAAGGTAAGGAGCCAAAGCTGTCTGCTTGAAGCAGCCTAAAGATTTTGTGTATGTATCTCCCGAATTGTGCCCAGGAATTGTTTAAGAGGTGGCACACGATAAAGGACTGCTCAAAGCATTTAACAGCAGAGATGAAAGAGTTCCTGTGTCTGTTCAATGGTGCTGTGTAGGAGGGCCAGAAAGCGAGCTCAGTTTTGAAGTTTTAGGGAAATGAGAGACTCTTACAAGATGGATACAGAATCTGGGAGTTACCCAAGCTGTTGTATACCTATAGCCAATGTATTTTGTCACAACAATTAAAATGATCTAGGCAAGAATTAATATACAGTTCAAGTATGTTTTTCTAAAGGGGGATGATGTTTAATTTCTCAACTTTTCTTCTCAAGCTCATCCTCAGCAATTCTTTTTGCCTGGAGCTAATGATGTCCAGCCTGAGAAACTATGACAAATTCTTCTCCCTCTTTTTCCAGAATGTGCTGGAGCTCACAGTGTATGATGAGGATTTTGCTACTCCAGATGACCATCTCCTCTGTGCTCTCTTTGATACTGCTAAACTTCCACTTGAAAGAACAGTGATCCTGTACTTCAAGCCTAGCGCAAATGTAAGAGCAACTAAAGCAACTAAGAAACCAGTGGAGAGTTACAGAACAGTTTCAAAATCTTTCTGAACCTGCTGTGGATTACTTATCCCAATAATGAGTACATTAATTGCCATTCAAATTATAACCACAAAAATGTGGTTTAAAAAATATGAATTTGAGAGTCTGACCTCTTCTTTGCAATATTTTATAAATTATTAAAGACCATGGGACTGAAACAGTGCAGTAGGTAGGAGAGGGATCTAATTGCAAGCTACCTCTGAGCAACACCAAGGCCAAACAGCTGTTGCAGGGTGAATAATCTATGTATTTTTTTCTCCATGTAATTCATAACCCAAGTAATTTCCATAATTCATAAACCCCTGCCCCTTTGCTTCTGTCTACTTTCACCCCAAAAGGCAAAGATCAAGCTGCCCCTGTGTGTATCCCATATGAATGGATGACAATTCACTCTGTTTCTCAGTTTCCCATCTATAAAATGGGAAAAATAATCTTGATTCCATTTGAGCTCTAAGGATGAGATCAGCAAAATATCTCACATACGACTTCTTGCTATCAGGGACAGATTCTGGTATCCAAACTAGGTTGTTCACAATCAGCTTGTACACATCAACACTGCCTTACTCGGGTTTGCATAACACGAATTCTGAATCACTCACTTGTACTGTTCTCTGCCTATTATGGTAAAGTAATGTGTGTAAAGTATGTTTAATTTCCAAGATAATAGCCAGTACAGTAAGTCATGGCAGGACAGTGCCAGGAATAGTTGGAAGTAAAGTGTGGAATTCAGAAAATAAAGGAAGTTGCAAATTGTTTTTCTGCAGCAGCTTCACTCCAAGTATAGGTTGTTTTGGTGATATTATGAAGTCAGAAGGAGATGAGGAAGGAATCATTTAGTCATCTGGCTGAAATGTTGATTCAGACTACCCAGTCTGAAGTATTTATCACAGGCTACTCATTGCAACCAATAACTTCAGTATTGCCTATCAGGGACTTGGGTTTAGACTAGGGACAAAGCATTATGTAACTACTTCATTTAATATCTTCTTCTTGCTTTCAGGCCAAGGAGGAACTAGAGGTTGAGTTCAAATTGGAGGTCGCGTAAGTGAAATTATTTTAAAAACACAAAAACCATTAATGATAAAACAAAAAAACAGTATTAGAAGTCATGCTTTGGGTATTTCTGTAAAAAAAGTTCCAGCCTTCTCGTTCATTATTGCTGCAGTCCCCAACACCTGACGGATTAGCTTGTTCTGTAGCTTAGCTGCTGTCAACGAGAGCACTGCCAGTTACCCAGAGAGCTGTGTGGATGTCCTGTCCCTGGAACTGTTCAAGGTCATGCTGGATGGAGCTTTGAGCAACCGGGTGTAAAGGAAGTTGTCTCTGCCCATGGTACAGGACTGCAACTAGATGACCTTTAAGATCCTTTCCAACCCAAACTGTTCTATGATTTATCTACCTGGGGACATTCCAGAAGGCTTTCTGAGTGTGCAAACATTCCTGCCTGTCAATTTTTCCTTGCCTGTTTCAGGTTATGTATTGGACACAGTTGTAGTGTTGAAACATCCTAGTTAGGTTTTCAGTGTATCTCCAGTTCCTTCAGTTTTCCCTTGCAGTACTCTCTGAATCCTAGTAATTGTGTTTTCTTTCTTTCTAAAACAATCACAATGGGATGGGAACTCTTGTAAGGATGTAAGGCTCATTCTCCAGCATCATCAGCCTACCACCCATGAATCACCATTTTTGTCTCTGTGTTGCCACAAGGTAACTAAGGCATGGCAGAAATAAAGTGACTAGTCTAAGGCCAGCTCTCATGCTATTGGAGAGCCAGGGCCAGAAGTCAAGTTGCTCCACACCATCTCCTAACTTCACCTGAATGATCTGGAAAGCTTTTGGGTTTTTCTCCCATGTAATTGATACTGGCTGCCCTGTGCCACTTTGAAACAGGCTCCCCAGGGAAACAGTCACAACACCAAGCCTGCCAGAGTTCAGAAAGCATTTGGACAATGCTCTCGGGCACATTGTGTGATTCTTGGGGCTCTCCTGTGCAGGGACAGGTGTTGGACTTGGTGATCCTCATGGGTCCCTTGCAACTCAGAATATTTGCATGCTACCAAATACATGTAACTGACTTCCCAACAAGGACATGCTGGTGTATCAGCTGAAATACATTTATTTCATATGTTACAGTGAGAAGAATTTGACTGTCTAACAGGTGATTCCATTTTAGATGATCATGAGATTGCACTGTAAAAAAATAACCATGCTCAGCTTTGGTACAGAGATGAGTCTCCTCAGAGCAGTTCTCAATCCATGCAAGCAAGGAAAGGAGCTTGTCACATGCTTGCTGGGGTCCCCTCAGACTTTTTTTTTAAGTGGGAAGAAAGGGCAACATCCTGGGTACAGATGAGCAGGATTTGTTTAACTTTAAAAAATCCATGTTTTGTTTTTTTTTCCCCAGACCTGGTCCTCATGAAACGATTGCTAGCAATGGAGTGCTGGTGGTATGTGTCTTTCCCAAGATATTTTCTATAAGTGATTCCTTAATTTAAAGGGAAAGGGAGGATGGGCGTTAAAGAAGCCAGTAGTCCGGTTCTTTCTCTTTCTTTCTTCTTTCCTTTTTAGATACATTCAGAATGGGATATTTTATTTACCTGTTCATTGGAGATATCCCATTGATCCTATACTTCCCTATTTCTGATTTTTCCTATAGTTCACCACACCACACACACATACAGAATTTTTCTCTGGTACTAGTACTTAAAAAAGTGTACTGCTGTTTATCAGAACACAATATAAAAAGGCTGAGAAGTCACATTATGATCTACCCAGCCCTTTCCTTCCCCTGGAGATGAACCATGCTCTGTGGGTGAGTTCTGTATGAAATACTGACTTGTCAAAAACACATTTATGTTGAAGAAGAGTGAGCACCATTAAAAAAAAAAACAACCCCCAAAATGCTAAAAGCAATGCTTCTTCAGAAAACCCTTCCTACTACTGACTCTTGATCTCTCAGTGACATATCTTTATTTATTTCCTAGTTTAACCCTTTGTATTTATGCTACTATCATGAAAATGATCCTGATTTTCTTCCTTTGTATATTCCTCTCACTGTGCTCAATCTTAAGTCATTGTCACACATGCGATCCCTACCACTCCCTCCAAAGCTTTTCCTTTTCTTTAGTCAGAAGCTAATGGGAAAAAGCCCAGAGATGCCAGGGAATTCAGAACTCCAAGTGACTCCAAGCTGAGGGGTCCACAGCTCGCTATAGTGGGGATGGGGTGTGATGATCTTTCTCACAAAATCCTGCAATCTGTCTTTTACAGTGTCGTGAACTTTGCTGCTTGGAAGTTGAAGTGGCAGAGAAGACAAAGCAAAAATCAAGTAAGGTTACTGCTTTGTCATCTATTTACCAGTAATTACATGCTTACTTATGAGAAGATGCCCCTTCCATAAAATGTGTTAGTGAAATAAATAGTGCTTACAGTATTCAGTGAAGTTAATGTCAGGTAAACACATCAGGTTGTTATAGACTCCAATGACCTCATCTAGATATATGTTAATAAGACCTATTAAATGCACAATAAAGTTGAAATCCCAGTTCTATATCACAGCAGGAATATTCAGAGTCCCCTTTCTATCAGAAAAGCATCCACTTTGCTCTTTTCCCTCTAGTGCCAGCACTTTGCCCTGGGCAAAGCTATGCCACCTGCACTCTGCTTTTAATCAAGCTAGCATATTTTTCTGGTTAATCATATTAACATTTGTCATGATCCTTGTTTTGCTGCTTTAGAGAAAGAGCTTTCCCTCACTGTGAAGGGCTCCTTTGAGGGGACGCAGGATATCGTGCTGGGCCCCAACGGAGTCGTCAGCCCGGCGTGTCCCACCGAGTTCCACTACATCAAGTACGCGGAGCCAACGCTGGATGTCATGCTGCCAAAGAAGAGGCGTTACCACCCTGTATGTTGGAGTGGCCTCAGTGAGGGAGGGATTTTGAGTGGCTCTCAAGAAAGTGGGAGGAAGGAGAGAGGGTAAACCTGTTCCTGGTTGTGTCCTAAAGCATGTTGTTTTCCCAGTGGTCCTGTAGGTACAGCACAGAGACGGGCTCCCCAGTCGTGATGCTGAACTCGCTGCCCATGGGAAGGAAGACAACCATTGCAGAGGTAAGCATCCATTCCAGGTGTTGGTAATAAAGGGTGGCTCAAATAGAAACCATTCCTCATAAGTTTGTCCCAGATGGCCGCTAAGAGTGTTAGAAATGTTCTGATTTTCTATTACACTTTGAGAAAACAGGAGCTTTGTTTCTTCAGATGTTTTCTCCCCAGAGGCAGTTGTCCCTGTATTAATCTCCATTATGTGCCAGTAGTGGAGACAGAGACCTATAAGGATGTAAGAAAATATCATACTTCCTTCAGAACATCTCCCCCTGTTTACCCAACGGCTCTGACTCCTGCTTTGCTTTGGGGCCAAATTGAAAGTTGCTCATCAGACACAAAATAAGAAAACTTCAATAAACCTATCCTTAGTCAACCATATATTTAAGAGGACAATATATTGAAATATGCTGAAAATATTAGTCATAGGGTATGTATTTTAAATAATATAACGATAATATTGATTTAAAAGAACCATTAAGATATCCTCTCAGAACAAAACACATTTTGTAACTTAATATGAAGATTGAAATAATGATTTTTAAGAGAGGATAAAGTATGGGCAGAAGCAAATGCAGACTTTGCAGTCTCTTCACTGTGAGACTATGGCCAGGATGTCAGAGATGTGCTGTGTACTAGAGTGTAAAGAACAGAAAACACACAAAAAATGGCAATTCAGGATGCTGCAGGAAGCTTATGAGTCATACAGGAAATGGGACCTACTGCATGAGTCTCAGAAACCTCTTATACCAGGATGCTTAATGGTTTCTGCAGCCTGGAAGGATTTAGATAGGGATGTTCCACTAATGATAAGCAAATGCTTTTGGAAATATATGCCAAGATCTCAGACATTTAAGTTTGTGATTGCCAGACTTTGCTGGGTTATAAATTAAGCTGTGACCCCAAGAGAGAAAGGGAAAAGAGAAAATTTAAAATTTAAAAATTACACATTCTTGTTTTCCAGGAGAAAAGATTTGACTTGAATGTGACAGCAAAAACTTGGTAAGAGATTTTCTTCTATTCCTTTATACTTGGTTCATTGATTTTGGTATTGTTTTAGCCACATGGAAATGACACAAGCAAGCATTCTCAGTCTGAAAACTAGAATGTACTTATAATAAAACATAAAATACATGCATAATATTTAATACATAATTAGCCTTAGGACAATTTGGCTTTAATCACTTGATAAAGCATTAAAATAAACATATATTTATTTCAGCATTATCCCTTTCCTTCTGACCACAGAATATTTCCTTTGGTCAATGTCAGTCTCTGAAATTCACAAAAAGAACAAAGCTAGCTGACAATGACAAAAAAAGAGTAGTCAGATGTAAACATTTAGTTTAATCAGGAATTAAGAATGATTTTTTGCTTTACTGTCAATATTCAGTGGTGATGAACCTTGTATTCTGTTAAGTCCGGTTATACTATATATTGAGTAGAAACTAAGGTAACCAAGTTAACTTTTGGTTTGACATCTGTAGACATGCTCCTTAATATTCAGCAGTAAACACGGAGAGACTTCAGGTTATCCATAGCTGTATGGAATACACAGAACTGGGCAAACTGGCATTTTTGTGTGTATGTCTGGCTAAGAAATCAAAGGAAAAGAATAATTTTGAATTCAAACAGAGTTTTCTGTCATTCATTTCAAAACAGCAAGTAGTCAATGATAACAGGAAAATCAGTGCTATTCCACAACAGGAAAAACGCTTCCTGCTTATTTATTTTACTTTCAGAGAACTTTAGAAACAGTTTATTTGGATCTTGATTTACAATAGAAACTGGCTTTTGCAACTCCACCTAACTCAATTTCCATTGTGTGAATTCATTTACAAATAAGGTTATAATAGTTTATCCAAATTTGATTTTATCCAAATTTGGTGGTGGAGAAAGCTCATAATTAAATTTCTTTACTAGTTTCATAGAACTTATGGACCCAGTAGAAGAGAGAGGTTCTGCCACTGGAAGAAAAAGCAAACCCCTGGCATTTGGCAATGTAGCTCTGATCTGACCATGACCATCTCTTGCGTATTGATGTCTTGTAGGAGCAGGACAGGAAGAACCAAGAGGGAGATTAGTGAGCAGAAGAGCAAAAATGTCCAGGGAAATAAACTACAATTGCGGGGCCTTAAGCAATGACTTACTCAATTTTAAAATAGCCTCCAGTGAAATCTTCCTCTGGGAGAAGATGTGCCTTACAATTTTTGAGTGAAGGTTGATGTGGAATATAACTTCCAGCGTTGAACCCTGAAACAGCCTGTGCACGTGTAGACACAACAGAGCAGCAGGGGTGGAATCCTGCCCAGTGACCCTTCTCTGCCCATCCAGGGGCTGGATGTCATCGAGGTCTCTCCAGCAAGCTGGGTTCCGCAGCCACCCTCCCCAGCGGTGCTCACCGCTAGAGGGGGATGCTTTCCCACTCTAGTTGCTCAAAAGGACAATTTTCATTCATATTGAATATACCAGCCTTTAAAAATTGGCTGTTATTTCAGATTTTGAATGAGAAACTAACATGTGAAATGGGAATCGATACTTTCACTTTTGACCATTTCCATGGATTTTCTAAACTTGTCAATCTTTTAGTTATAGAATATTTATTTAAATATTTCTTATTTGTAAATACTGTACATTATTTCTTCCAATTAGCAGTAATTAGGAATAATGCCACTAGTTAGTCTTACTAATTGACATGAGTTTCATATTTTTTAAAATAGTAAAATTATTCTCTCTTGCTCCTGTCATGTTGCATCATCCTCTTTGAAGGGAAGGGTGCTGTAGATTATCTTTGATCAACGTCCTAAGATTGATATGGGTGTGTTAATATATGTGTCTCTTTTTATCTTAGTAATTGTTCATGCCACCAAGACCTGGACATGCGCTTTGGCTTTAACTTATGTTCTGAAGAGATGACTTTCCTGGGGAAAAGAAAGAGATATGTAGCAAGTGCTCTCAAAAATGTTTTTCACCTACCACACGATCTGCAGGATCAAGAAGTACGTGTGTGCTGAGGGGATTGAACTTGAATCTCTAGTGCTTTTATGTACTCCTGTAAATGAGTGGTCAGCAAAACAGGCCACACCTATCTGTTGTGCAGGTACCAACTGGTCCATGTGTCTTAACTACATTTGCTTCTGCTGCCAAGGTTTGTTATTGAAAACATTAGTTGCAGTCACCATCCTTCATTACTATCAATTTGGAATTTTTCATAGTTAAGGTGTGTTCATTCCTGCCAGGCTGAGCTGTCACTGCCTTGACTCAGAAATACTGAATGCATTACACAGCAAAGATTTTTTTTCCTTATTCCAGTTTCACTACTTTGTGAGAGTTTAAGACAAACATCTTTGAGTGCTTCTTATATCTTTTGTTTCTTGCGGTTTTGAAATTCCTTAAAATAGATGTAATTTATTTTAAAATAACCTCAAGATACTGAAGAATAGCAACTGAGGCTAGCTTACCAGTAGCTATGAAATGAGTATGTTTCTTCATGGGATTGGCATGCAGGTTTTCATACAGAAGTAATGAAATAAGAAGAATGGTGGAGTGAGAGATGCATAGAAAATACATTGTTGCTTTCACAGAAGGTTTCTTCATGTTTATCTGTGCCTGTATTTGCCCTAGAGATGGGCAAGAATCCAAGTTTGGGTTAGTCTCTGAGCCCATGTCTATCCAAAGGGAAATAAGTGGCAGTAGCAGTTGTTGCTGGGTTTTGGAGTCTTTCCATCTGAAAAGGGACCTGGGCTCTGAGATCAGGACCTGGGCTGCCTGTGGTGACCAGACCCCATTGCAGTGTGGGATGCAATTTGAATGCTCTCAGTGTGAATGTCCCATCCTCCCTCTGCCCAACAGGTCCCTGTTGTGGCTATCATCACGACAGGCGGAGGACTGAAGTCAATGACAGGGTTGTATGGCAGCCTCATGGGACTCAAGAAGTTAAATCTCCTGGACTGTATAACATACATCAGCGGGCTGTCCGGCACCACGTGGTAAGCCAGCTCGAGCAGGAGGCCTGACCAGGCCTTCTGAGGGTCACACTGCTGCAGAGAGTAGCTTCTAAAAGCAGACAAGATCAGGAGATTTTCTTCAAACATCATATAAACAAGTTTCTCATTAACAGGCCATTAAATTCTAGCTTGATTTGGTGCACGCTTTTTCTATAAGCAGTTCTTTACTGTGCTTATCAACTCCATATGTGCAGCAGTTAAACGTGCATATGACAATTTCACTCATCAAAACGCTATCTAGGTAAGTAGTTATTGTGGATGTAACTGTGGATGCCCATAGCATCATCCCTCTTCCTTTCTCCACTGAATCCCAGCTATTGTGGTCCCATTATCTTCTGATACTGGCTGTGATTTCAAGCTGGAAAAAAACTGCTGGACAGTGCGCACTGACCCCTGCAACCTGCCAGCTTTGTGTTTCCCTGGGCAGTGTTATTCCCTGCTCACAGGACCTACAGCTGCCTAATGTCTGGTTGTCCCATGCAGAGGAGGTTGGTAAAATAGAGGTTGATGTTAAAATAAAGCATAGTGATATCATAAGATTAACAATAAGTGAATCAAGGCAAGAGGCAGCAGCTAATATGAATGAATTTAAGGTTCTGAAAAACAAAGAAAATTTATTATCTCATATATAATTTTCTGCCTAATTTGTGATTCACAAATTTATCTACGTTCACACCTGGCAGTTTTATCCCTTAAGCTTCTGCCAGTTCTGCTTAAAGAAAATAAAAAAGGTTAAGAACATAAAAACTCCACCTCGTTCTTCAGGGCCGTTTTTAAAAACAATCATAGAAACTTGGAAGTGTTTGTTCTGCTGGATGGAACAGCTAAACCAGAGTATGCGTGAGCAGAAAGGAATCCCTAAATGTAAACCTCTGTTCTGAAAACACAAAATTTCCAGTCTTTTTTTGCTCCTTTTAACTTTTGCTGTCTGTATTGTCTTTCTCCAGGACCATGGCCAACTTATACAGAGATGCCTACTGGTCACAGAAGGACCTGGATTCACATATTGGTGAAGCCCAAAAACAAGCAACAAAATGCAAGATGGGCTGTTTCTCTATGGATCGCATGAAGTACTACAACAAGCAGCTTTGCCAGCGGAAAGAAGAGGGATACAGAACATCATTTATAGATCTTTGGGGTCTCATGATTGAGTACTTACTAAACGATGGGGTATGATGTCTATTGCATAACTTAAAGAACCATGTGTTTTTCCCTAGAGGGAAACTAGTCCATCATTTCAGAGAATGTACCTCAAAGCAGAGGTACATTCTCTGTGTTAACTAAAGAGCAGATTGTAGTGGTTTTGGTTTACCCAGTCATAGACGTGTGCAGAAATACTTGTCTCCCTCCTTATCTTTTTGTGAATCCATGCACAAAGCCAGGCTGGAGCCTGGTCTGTGATGGTTGGTGGGGGGTACCTGCAATGCTCTGTGTGATGGAGCTGCTGGGGCATGTCCTGCGTGCTGGGGGTGGAGCTGCCTGGCTCCTCCCATGCCAGGGTCAATGAATTCACCATGTGTCTTTTCCATCTCCTCTCATGTAACACTTTTTCTTCAAAACTAGAAAGACCCCCACAAGCTTTCAGATCAGCAAGAAGCACTGTGTGATGGCCAGAACCCATTCCCCATCTATGTGTCAGTCTGTGTCCGGGACAGTTATAGCACCAATGATTTCAAAGGTAAGGATGTCGTTTCGGACCTTCTGAGGCTAAAATTGGCAGCTGAATTCCTGTCATCACTCTTTTCTTCTTGGTAGCACTTGGAGAAAACAATCCTTATGTGTTAGTTGCTTTTTGGAGAAATAGCCATTGCCTCCATACCTTACAATTTTAATACAAGGGTTTGGGGGAGCAGCATTTCCCTGTCTCAACATATGTAGTAGAAATTCTGCCAGAAAGGCCATTTTGAGAAATATTGGAATTATCCAATAATTGCTTTTTCTCAATGGACAGTTACTGTTTCAGTATAAAGAATGGCCACATAGTTATGGTAGAGTTTGGGAAGGCTCCCAGCTGAATGTGTTGCTTTTCTCATTGTTTTGTTTGTTTGTATTCCTTTCCTATGGAGGATCAGAAGGAGAAGAAGGGGAAGAGAAAAATTGAGATCAATTTTTTTATTGTTGAGGCAAGAAAATGAACCATTTTTGAAATGAAAAGGAAATTGCAGTCCATGAAATTTCTGTCCCAGTTTTCACTTGTGCTGCAGTTATATCAGACAAGTGCACTTCACTTGGAGACGATATCCAAGAAGGTCAAGGACAAGTTCTATTTCCATTAGTACCACACAGAGAGAGTATGATTGGTCTCTTACAGAAAAAATAATTTCTGAGGAGCTGAGTACCCATCTTTGTACATAAACAATTATTTAGGGAAGATAAATTAACTGTATTGGTGAAGTACTGGTCACCTGGACATGGCATATAGAAGGGCAGGGCAAAACTACATAGGTGCTGGACAGGTGTGTGCACACAGGGTGTGCAAGGCCTGGAGCTGTGCCACGCCCCCAGTGTGCCACTTGTGCCACCAGCAGCACCACCGTGACCAGCACAACTGCTCCTGCCTCCTCATCACCACCATGCCCAAGCTCAGTCGCCTCCCTGGAGACCTGCATTTAAGAGTGAGGCTTTGCAAAGGCAACATATTAAACATAACTCAGATCAATGTATGCCCAAGCTTCCTCTCTCCCTACACCTGTCTGGGATCCCTCTAAGTGTCCCGTTGTGGCTGTATTGCAGAGTGGGTGGAGTTCACTCCCTACGAGGTGGGACTGCTGAAGTACGGCGCCTTTGTTCGCACGGAGCATTTTGGAAGCGAGTTCTTCATGGGCCGCATGTTAAAAAAGCTCCCTGAATCCCGCATCTGCTACCTTCAAGGTGATGTATAGTGTTGTCCTGGCACAGAGGCACTTTGGAAGGGTGTAATGCTCTTAACCAGCGTCTAGATAGTTCTGTCCTAACATACTGAACACTGCCTGCTGGGAAATGGGAGTGGTAGTTTATCCAAAAGAATACAGTAAAAAAACACGCATATTTTTTCAGTTTCTTGTCACTGTCTTGGTAGATAAGTTGTCTGTATCTTAGAGATGGAATAGATGAAGATCCTTAATTATTTCGTTGTAAGTAATAGCTCCCATTTTTTTGGTTATTCTGATTCCTCTCTGAATGCACTCCAACCTAAGTCCAATTGTGATAGTCAGATTTAAATTTACAATGACTGGTGATATAGTGGCACTCTGTTTTGTCAACAAATTCACTAGTGCCCCTGTGATGAGGCAGAGGGGTAATCCTGGATGGAGAAAAGAGTGCACAGTGGAGCTGGAGCCTACTGCATGTGTAAACCTTTACAGGTTGTGATGTGAGATCTTGTCTTACAAACAAACATCTGAAAAGCCAGTTCATCCCCTTGTGAAACAATTCAAGGTGTTTGAAATATTTACTGATCAGAGTAAATGCAGAAAAAGACAAGCTGGAGAAAGGAAGATGTGGATGGAAATTATGTGGTTTTGGTGTATATGTTACCTGAATTCTTTATTTTGCCTCTTGAGCAAGCGTGGGTTTTTTTCTCCTTTACTTGTTTCACATTCTTTGCTCTCTTTACCATATGGCAGAGCCATATAGTAGGTTAGGCACAAAGTTGGTAGTAGCATGACCTGAATCAATGACATAGAGAGTTAAGAGGAATTTAACAGCATGGATGTTTAGAAATATTTTCATTAAGCCCATTAAAAAATTAAGCCAGGAGGTCAACATAGAAGGAAAGGGCATTTTCTTGTTAAAATATATCCTTCTGTTCATTAATTCCTTTTACAGGTATGTGGAGCAGTATATTTTCTGTGAACCTTTTACAAATATGGGGACTGTCCCACAGTTCAGAGGACTTCTGGAAGAGATGGACACAAGACAGAATAGATGAAGTTGGTGAGAAATTACTAAGCCTTTCATTTATGGTCATTTATTTTCCTATGTGACTTTTGGCATCATCTTGTCAGCTTTGCTGAATCTGGCATTATAGGATCTTACTAAGAGATAGTGACTTCTCACACTGAATGGACTAAAAGGAAGTGGGTAATCAGGGAAAAGCTGCTGTAATTACAACATTTACTAAAGCTCTACTGGTTCCTTCAGAGGAAGTTTTAGAGAGGTCAGACATTTCTCAGGAAGCGTTCTGGCATTACAATTCTCACTTAGCCATACAGAACCAAGAATCAACAGCAGAGAATATGGTACTTTTTACTGCCTATGAGGAGAATAAACCTTAATATCAACTGGTTAATCAATGTTTCCTGGGTTTTTATTTTATTACTCAGTACAGTAATTACTGCATTGCATTCATACTGACACAAAGATAAATGAGGCCCAGAGGGTATTTTCTGAAGCAATACAGAAACTGTGATTTTATTGCTAAATCACTTGATATGATAGTAATTATTATTACAGACATCCTGAAAAATACAAAAATACAATGTGCAATTTGGAAACCACCAGGTCTCTCCTGCTTCACTGTTAGCTGGCAAAGCTCACTGTCATTTCTAGAAACCACACCTTGTGCCATATTTCTGCTTTTCACCCATATGCCATCTACCTACCCCCTAAACTACCCATAGTTTCTGAATATGAATATATGCGCCAGGTTTTCCTGGGGTGCTCTCACTCTGCTGATTAAGCACGTGCTCATGTAACCATGAGTGATTACTGGGTAGCGGTTGTCACTGTTGCAATGGACCCTGTGGTTGCTGTTGCTGCCCATCTGACTGAGCAGTAGCATATTCATCAGCTCCATTTTCTCCATGCTTGCCTCTGTTTCATGTTATCTTCCTATAAGGATATTTAAGTTCTGACAGAACATTTTCCGAATTGCTTAATTCCCTTAAGGTGTCCTTTTTCCGTGACTAAAGATTGCTTCTGATGAACTGTCTTCAGGCCAAACCTTAAGACCATTAGCAGAGCTTTGTCTAGCAGCCATTCCTTTCCCTCAGAAGAGTTTTTGTGTGTTAAGTGAATCATCCCAGAAGAGCCCCTGGGAACTCCTTTGCACCAGGGCAGCCTGAAAGGAACATAAGGCACCAAGCAGTTCACCAGTTTTTCTCCCCTCCTCTAGATGAAGACCCAGTGTTGCCCACAAGACCCCACGAGCTGAGGACTCGCATGTACACCCCCCCTGGCCCCCTGTCTAGTGCCCTTCGGGGAGCACTGACCGACCGCTTCTCCGTCGCCCAGCACCACAATTTCCTGAAGGGCTACCAGCTGCATAACAACTACATGGAGAACGAGCACTTCTGTCGGTGGAAAGGTGATGGCGACTAATATTTAACTGGCATCCTTTCAGGGAGTTTTGGGGTGGGGAATTTAAGAAAGAAGCCTGTCAGACTTGGCAGGGGATGAAAATCCTCCCAAGAGAACATTTATTTTCTGAATACAGAGAAGACACTAAGACCTCAGTGCTGCCAGGTATTGAAGACTTAATATTTGTATTCGTTTGCTTCAGCTGAGACCTCTGCAGTCCAGACTGAGAGGGTAGACTCAAAGCTGACAGAACCAAATTTAAAGTGGCAAAGAGCAGAGTGAATATGGGAGAAAGCTTAATTTGGCAAGATCATACCTCTAATGTCAGATGCAACTGAAATATCCAAGAAAATTTCACGTGTAAGAGAGAACTGGAAAGGAATGGGGCTTTCATATAAAAGATTGAAAATACATTCTTCTCCAAAACAGTGACAGATAGAAGATGAAACAATGACTGAAATGAAGCAAGGCAGATTCAGGTTAATTATTAGACATAGCTTATTGGCACTAATAGGTGTGCCGTGACAATGCAGTATATTGCCTGGAAACTCAACATAGACGTTTCAGAACAGGAACTTAGGTGTTTTGCAGTCCTTCTCATGCCTGTTTGATGATTTAGTAGTGTGGCAATTAAAGGCCAGGCCTCTGGAATGGTCAGTTGCACCTTACACTTCTTTTTCTAGTCAAAATACCCACAGACCTATTCTTATTCAAAAAATATTTTCCTTTTAGACACTGTGTTAGACTCACGTCCCAACCAGCTGATGCAAAATCCTGATCAGATGGGCATGATAGATGCTGGATTTTTCATCAATACCAGCAGTGCACCACTTTTAAGGCCACAGAGGGAAGTGGATGTCATCATCTATCTAAGTTATACTACTGGATCCCATACATCGGTGAGGATGTTCTTGCTACCATGTGTAGTGTCTCTTTTACTTGTAAATGCTCAGCCTGTAGCATCCAGAACTGCTGGTTTTATCAGCTGTTCACTTTATAACATCTGCATTCCCCTATGTTTTTCACTGTAGTGATTAATACAGTTCCAATTTCTTCCTGCTATTCCTGGACTCTTTCTTGCTGGTTTATGAACATGTTGAATTATTCAAGGGGGTGTCAGCATGGTCTTTTCCAGAATAATGGGAGGAGCCTCTTCTGGTTTATGCTGAATCAAGCAGGCTTCCAGACCGTGTACAGGAATATTCATAAAGATGAGGAAGTTATTTCTTCTGACTTAAGTCAGAATTTAAAAAGAGTTAATTGAATATTAGCAGCAGATCATTTCTGGGCTGACACATAAGATGCTACGAGTAAAATGCAGTGATGAGCATCTTCCTGCAGAAAACCCATTTTGTGGAGATAAAGCTAATTAGCTGTCTATAAGAGCTGGCAGAAAAGAAGTTTGGATCTTTTTATGTCAGAAACTGAGGTTAGTTGAAAACTCACTGTTAAGCACTTTGGGCTTCCCAAGTAGAATTTCATTTTGAGAGTGAGAACAGCTGTGCTACTGCTAATAATCTATATGTTGGATGCAATTAAGTTTTATTTCAGCCTCATTCATTGCCTAGATAAAACTTATAAAAAAAGGCTGCTACAATTTTAAGTACTTCAGTAGAAACCTTTTTCTGCTTGATAGTGTTTGCTATTAGATGCTGCAGAGTAAGTAATACAGTGCATATTAGTACATGATATTTTAGTAGACATTTCAGGGAAAAGATATAGCATAGCCTAATACTTCAGATTTTCTCAGTAAAATATTAATCTCCATTAACACTGTGCTATAATGACTGCACAGGCAGAGATATAATTGCACATTCAAACTTAAATTTCTTTTCTCCTGGCTTCCAAGCACATATGATACCTTAAATATTTTCTTGCTGGCATTTCCTTCTCTAGTTAATTCAATACAATGTATTAACACAGGCTCTTTCATTTGCTAAAACTAATGCTTTACCCTAAACTTCTGCAAATTGCTTCAATTTTTTTTTCTTTAAAGCAGTGTGCTGGTGAATTATTTAATTCTGAAATTGTGTTTACAGCTTGTGATTAGCAATGTGGTCACTATGTGTGGTAATTATATATAGTACCCCTTGATAAGACAGAACCCGCCTTATGGATCTGAGTCACTAAACCTTCATAGTAGATAACAATTTAGGGCATTTGGACAATTAAGTTGATTTCCAGTGCTGACCATTTTTGTGATCCTCCAGTCTCTAGATAAGGCGTGTAAATACTACTCAGAGCAGAAAATCCCATTCCCAACAATTTCTTTGACTGATGAAGATAAGAAAAATCTGAAGGAGTGCTACATATTCCAAGATTCAGATTTGCCAGGATGTCCGATTGTGATTTTTCTTCCCCTTGTGAATGATACCTTCCAAGAGTACAAAGCACCTGGTAAGTTACAAGTAGTGGCAAAGCATTAAACAAAAGACACCACTGTTTCCATGACTCAGACAGAGACTTCTTTGCTGCTGGTTGTCTTTGCTCAAAGGGTTCATGGGGGAGCACTTTAGGTAATTAAACTTGTTTTCCCCATCCCTGCCAAAGCTATTATATTGACTCATGTCTTCGTTGTGGCCTTAAGAGAACCAACACAGCCTGTGTCTTCTGGATGGTGTCTACCTTCACCTCTCTCCCATTTGTTAATTGAGGTAGTCCTACCTAATTGCAAAAGCTTTTTTCCTGTGAAAGGTATAGCTGTCTCAGATTATTTCCCACTGCATATATTGTCTATTGTTCAGGTTTTAATTCTACTCTTGAGGAACCACAGTGTCACATATGAGTGGTGGGGGAGAAAGAACCTGGCTTTCAGGCTGAACTCCAGTAATGTTAAGATCAGTCCAGGGATCATTTTACTGACTGTGCTGTGTTCAGGGCCTTCCACTCCTTTTCTGTCAGGTCATATGTTTTGTACTCCTCTTCTTTACTGCAGGTTACTAGGGTGCATTTGCTCTGCTCCTTGGTAGCAGGGAGGTTAAGCCCAAAATACTACTGTTGTGGAATTTTTGTGACACAAAAATCAGAAAGGCAGAGATGGATTCTGGTGGCAGGTGCCCTGGACCTTATTCAGCATTGCAGGAACTCTAGGTTTCCACATGTTTCTATTGCTCCTTTCTCACTTAAATTCTATTCTCTTACTAGCAATTAATCTTCCTTGACTGAGGTTCATAGAAATTCCAGCTGCCCAGGGTTCATAGAAATCCCAGCTGCAGTGCATGGACAGGGGCATTTGGAGTGCCCTTTCAGGCTGACAGCCTTGCCTGATCCATGGCTTTAATGAGACAGATGTTTCTGTGTAAGGTGTAGATGAACATTGTGGTGTCATCCCTCACTTCTCCCTTGTGCCCTCCTCGCTTCAGACTCACAATTTCTCTTGACAAGGGTGGCAATATGTGACCTGCATTGTTTGCATTTAAACCCTATGAATTTTCCTCAGGAGAAAAGTCCTGCTCTTTGACACTTTATGGACAGTTTGACACTGATTAAGATAAACATCATGTCACAGCAACAACAACTCTTTCTCTCCAGGTGTCAAGCGCTGTTGCTCAGAAATGGAGGAGGGCCAGCTTGATTTGACCAGCTCCTGTTCCCCCTACTGCATGTTCTCAGTCAGATACACTGATGAGAACTACCGCAAGCTGCTGAATCTCAGCGAGTACAACATCCTCAACAACTCTCAGATGATTATGCAGGCCTTGCAGACAGCAATGCAAAGGAGAAGGCAGAAAATGTGCTGATTGCCTGACAAACTGCCCTTATCTTCTCAGAGGAGTTTTTCATGCTCAAGGACCCGGAAGGGACATAGCTTTTTCAAACACTGGCTGTTCTGCACTACAGAAACCACCCCAGCTGGTGCAGAGGTTTGCTGGGATTTTTCCATTCCCAAGAAGTGGTCTATATAAGCAAAGACGTTGTGTGGGAAATTTTTACTTACATTTTGTTCCATAAATTAAGGTCATCTGTACAACATTCTTTGCCTAAAATACTTGTTAGATTTTTTAAATAGTGTGATTTTAAGCCTAACTTATTATAATATATGACATAAAGGAAAATAATTTTTTGTCGCCACAGTGCTACAGTTATACAACACAGCCAACATACCTACAGGCCGTAGGAAGGGAGTATAAACTTCTGCTCCCACAGTTCTGCTCTGTGGAACACAAGGTGTGACCAGCCCTGGAAAACAAAGAGAACCTGGGACAAAACTGGAAACTGGTACTGGATCCCTGGGTCAACTCTGTATTGCAAGTGTCCCAAAGAGCAGCCACAGAGGCTGGAAATGCAGAGAGGGACAAGTGTGTGCACACAACCAGCCCCATGATTTGCATCCACATCCTGGGCTCTCTTGGGCTGTGAATGAATCATATGTGATGGGAATGAGCAACTTAGGAGGAAGTGGCGTAAGACTTTTCACATAATTTTTTTTTTAAGCAAAGGGTGTAATTTGGGCACATCAAAATTCCCTGTTGATTTATGTCAGTTTTAATTGGTTTGTACTGAGACAATATATAAAACCTTAACACTTCAATTTGAAGCTTTCAAAATAAAACACCCTGGATCTTGTTTTCCCTGTTGAGTTACTTCTCATAATAAGATACCATTCTTAAATTAAAAAGAGAAAGTATTTGAAAATATTTTACTTCCTATAGACAATGAAAACTTTGCTGTGTTACTCAATGTAACAGTTTAGGTCATATGCCTATTAAAAAACCTCTTATTTGTTCTTATTTGTTTAGTTCTGCCTGTACAAACTGAGTAGAAGTGAGTCAGAAGTCTGAAACAACTAAGACCATCTTAAAACAATCTGAAGACCATGCATGGGATATAGCACAAAAACACCAATTCCATTTGTTGTGGACTTGCATTTTTAAACTTCCTTACTTTTCCCTTTTATTGAAAGTGCCTTTTTTTTAACTCTTCTAAACTGTGCTGCGAGTGAGCTGTAAAAACTATAAATCCATAACAACTTTTGCATTGCAGGAGCAAGTCAAACTGAAAACACACTTTATTAATAAGTTTTGTGTCCTAAAGACAGCTGGGAAAATTTTGAACAGAGTCTATTCAGTCAGAAAAAAAATCTATCAACTACATATTATAATGTGGGACTAAAATAAACCAGGGAAAATGCTTGGGTAAGTTGAAACATTTCATATTAATATTTTACAAAACATCTTTGTTTTGAAACATAACTTCTTTTTAATAGACTGCCTACCTCGTCAGCCCAGGGAACCCAACCTGAAAATAGCAGGGTTCATTCACAGCCAAATAACATGTTTGGCTTGTTACAAAATGACACTCTGAGGATTTTCATTTTAGCAAGGAGTGATGACAAATTATCTTTACAAATTGGTTCACAATGACTTTTCCAACATTTTAGTCATTTATTATGTCCAAACAAAACTTACATTTTTGTGCAACTGTAGCCTAATATTGCCATCCTAAAGATCATGGCATAAATATTAACATTTGAAACTTGTCAGGTTTTGAACAACTATGCACTTCTTTTTTTTTTTTTTTTTGTTATGTTATATGGTAGTTTTACTAGTCATAGTCAGAAATATAATGCTATGTGCTCTGCATATAATAATGGGAATTGCCTCCATTTTTACCTGAAAACCCTGTTGTGAAAAAGTAAACACAGGTTTTAGTCATAAACTCTTGCTGCCTCCAATTCTGAAGAAATGTTATTTACATGCAAAAATTTTGTGTATACAGCACAAGACAATAAAGGCTTGTTTGCAAAATGAAAATTCTGCCTTGCTCCACATATTCAGGCATTTCATTAATATGCTTCAGGTTCACAGTGTGAACATTCCTTGTTCCTGGAAAACAAAACTGTTTTTATCTGTTTTTTGGTATGCAAAGAGCGTACCAAATACTGCTGTGAGCATCATGGATAAAGGGATGTCTCCTTTACAGACAGATAGCAGGAGTATGGAGTGAACCATGGTACCTCCCTCGTGCATGGGCTGTCTTTGATGTGCATTGTAAATGCTGTCCATGAAAATAAGAGTTTTTTGGCCACTGGCACTGTGGGACTGAAAGCCTCAGAGGTCCAGTCCTGGTAAACAGTCTGGTTAATACTTTTGCCCTCCAAGGAGATGTTATAGTAAAGTAGTGTCTTTAAACATGACTGACATGCTAATGCTGCCAATTTTCTGTGACCTAATGAAAAATGCATTTCATCAAGCTATAGCATTGAGCTGGCACCCAGAAGATACATGCCATGTATGTAGACACAACAATCCTTCATGGCATCACAAAATACTGTACCCTATGGCAAAAATGTATTCTACCAAGTGGGCTGTGATGACTGTTGATATTATTTTGCATGGGAATGTGCAAAGGGGACCTGTGCTGGCTGTTGGCAGTGTTTGACCAGTAAGCTCAATAATGCTCAGGGAATGAGCATCTTTTTGCTCAGAGATGATGTACTGGGGAAGCGGGGAAGCCAAAAGAATCCCTTTCCCCAGAAAGTTTGATCTGTTGTGATCTGTTGATGATGCAACAGTCTTTGGCTGCCTTTTCTAATCCTCTTCCAGTGAGCTGTGAGCCATGCCAGTTTCAATGGCACAGGTGGACAGGAGCAGGTGTCCTGCCTCAGCAGTGGTGTCACAGTTGTGCCAAGGACTTTGGGGAGGGCAGCGTGAGGTCAGGGCTGAGTTTTGCATCTGGCTGGCAGGTTTCATTGGATCAGACACAGACACTTGAATGCAGTTAGTTTGCAGCCAGAGTCAGTCTGAGCTAGAAAACGGTGCAGAAGTATTCATGGGTGTGGAGCTAAGCTAAGGAAAGTCATTGCTTCGGGACTCTACATCTAAACACAAAAATAATAATAACAAGCCATAGGAAAGGAAAGGGAAGGAATACAATGACTTGAGGAGAGAACCAGCCCTGCTGGACCTTGGCTGAGTAGATATAAACCACCATATGAGTGTGCCACTCTGCATGCCTAGACCTGGGATTGTAGGGTCATGTGGTTCAGAAAGCCTTAAACTGTTTTTTGCAATAACCAGGTTAGTCTGAGAGCAATAGTGTCCTCTTTTTTTTCTTTTTTTTTTTTCTCATTAATTGTTTTTTCATATCTGCTTACTGTCACAGAAAACCTAAATTCAATTTATGTACTCTTGCTGTATCTTATTGCAGAGGATATATTTCTGTGGGCTTTGAGGTCTTGCTAAGTTGAAAGTTCAGTGCTCAGGTAAGAGGGCATCCTTCTCTTATGTTTAGTTTTAAACCTGCCTTTGGCCAGTATAGAGCAAAGTGACTCAAGCACAATACTTCCACCTGCTATATAAGCAAAGGTATTTTTTCCTACTTATTTGATGACAGGATTCAGCTTCCTACCATAAGAAAATGGGAGGGGAGTAATTGGTTTTAAGAAACCAGTCAGAGGTGGGGCTCTGAGTCAGTTTTTAAAATAGTTGCTCACCTTCACCTGGGACATTTGAACCATTGATGTCTGTGCGAGCTGGGAGATGTGAGATTGCATTGCCACAGATAACACTGGATGTGTGTGTGAACATGACCACAATGGACCAAGATGGCATTTTGTCTCAGGTAAGGAGGGTGCAGAGCAAAGCAAGGCACCCGGGATCTGAAGTGGTTGTGCTGCATGTAGTGCAAAGATGATACTATCCTGACCTACCATTGACTATAACGACTCTATGCAGGATGAAGAAAGTCAAGGCTTCAAGACCTCAATATTGAAACTTTTAAAGATATAGTAAACCACAGAAAGAAAAAGAAAACTACCTGCAGAGTAAAAGCTTGTTTACAAGGGGAGGATTTTGAATATTTAGGGATTTTATTAATTTGAGAGATACCATACATGCAATTTTAGAAGAAGTATTAAGTAACACTGAGGTGTACTTCAAGATGAAAGATTAATAATAGGGTGTGTTTATGTGAGACAGGTTTGCTGTTCCTTTAACAGCCAGGGCCAGGAGCTGCTTCTCCTCCCCGTGTGTCATGAAGGGCGGACCTTACCTGGCTGCTACGCCTCTGCTCAGGCTTAGTGGGGCAAGCTCAGCACAGGCAGTGGCACCGGGCACTGCAGGAAACCCCAGTTCCTGCCAGGGCTCTACAGCCAGCACTGACCATGGGCTCCCTGTCCCTGTGGCTCTGAAGTTCTCAATTCCCAAACTGGATTGCCTTTAAGAGAAATGATGTTTTTTTCAGGGATAACGTTGGCCCTTATTGTTCCAGGAGCTGATCACTCAAACCTCTCAACAAGGAGACAGAACTATGCAGCTGAATCCTGATGGGAAACAGTGGACTTCTCTTACAAAGGTACCACTAAGGAGAATTTCAAAAGAAAACTGTAAAGGGGACTTTCCTGCTGGGTGGAGGCTGGGTGAAAACAGATAGGGTTCAGCATCTGCCAAACAATGTAATTAGCTACTGTAACCCGTTCAGTTCCCTCCATGAGACACTGTCCCACTTGCCGCTTTGATCATTCCACTCAGTCTTGCTTCATGTTAAACTCCTAGTGTGGCTTCCTGTCCTTGGCACATGGGGATCAATGTCTGTTTAAACAAGACTAATATCTTTAAAATGATGGGTTTCAATAGGCTTTTTCTACCCATCTTGCTAAAGCACAAGGACAAGTTTCCTGACAGTGCAGATAGCAAGAGCTGGGAAATTATGCCATTTATTCTCATAATAATATGGCAGAATCTTAAAGTGCATTTTCAACCCCTGATTTACTGAATTAACCCCTCTTCTGGCCTCTAGTAAAAACTAATAGATTTCCAGGAGCCTTCAGACATGAAATCTCTCCTCCAGGAGAGATTATAGATGTATAGATATGCTAGAAAAGATTATAGATGTATAGATGTGCTAGAAAAGATTTCTACCTTTGCTCTCTCTAATTTGAGGCCATTTAGTAATAATTAGAAACTCTCCCTTGTTCTGTTTTGTGATGAGTAAAGTTGCTGAGCGGCAGGTGTTGTGCTCACAGTTTAAGGAATAGCAAACCTTTTCTTGATTAGCTGAATGGAAAACCCAGAGATGAGAAAATATACCCTGAAATACAACTCTCTACACTTCAGGGTTTGCAGCAGTTTCAGAAGAACACACCAAACACCTCAAATTTTTTAGGCAAAACTCACAAAGCTGACAGGATTTTGGTCATTTTTTATTTATAGCTCTGTGATGTCTAAGCTAAGGCTCCTTGGCCATGACAGGGCACATCCACATACCTGAGTATTTTATTCAATCTGCATTGCCTTCTTGACACATTTGGATTACCATGGAGCCATGAAGGTGGCTCCAGGGGATCTGATCCATGAAACTGAGTTGAGCCCTTCCAGGAGTTGCCCTCTCCAAAGCTAGCCACTGGCAGCAGCAGTTAATGGTTCTGTAATTACTGCGCACTTTCTGTACCTGCCTCATTTCTGTGCCTTTAGGAGTTAGGTTTTAGACATGAATTCAATTGCCCTTGGTAGTCTGATCCACAGCTACTCTTGGGACCCTTAGCAGTGGTTTGACACCCTTGATTTGCACACCCAGTGACCTGGTGTGCAGCTGCACAGCACAAATATTCTTAGTGTCTTTTCCCAGTGCAGGATACTTTGGTTACTTGAAGGCTGATTTTACCTGTTTCTTCATTAGACTACTTGCTAACTGCCCCCAGTCTCAACATCATTGTATTCATTAGCCCTGGCTGTCTGCATTGAAACACTCAGGTTAAACATTTAGAGAGACTTCACATGGTTGTGTATTCCATTAAGCCCACGAACACTGATGCACTTCCCTTTTTGTAAATGGACATTATTAACAGAGCACATAACAAATTGTTGTGCTCAACAGTCCAACTAAAAGTCTTGCTCTCCTTTCCTGCACTGACTGTGTCACACTTCTTTCTCAGTGGGTCTAATGAGGTCAGTGTCTTGCTAATGCCACTTCAGAGCTGGCAATGGTCTTTTATAGTCATTTTGCAGAATAGATGTAGTCTTTACCTGTCCTTGGCCCTGTAGTTGTGCTAAGCACCTTTCAGGTCTTTTGGAACAAAATTTTCTTGCAGATTTATATTCCAGTATGTTGTATCTCTTCTCCCCTCTCCATTACAGTAGAAATAATAAGTTATGTGGAATTGTTTATTTTATGGGAAAGGGAGAGGAGATATGAACTCATATAATCAATATGAGATCAAAACAGCAATGTGAGAGGCTAAGAAGTCATGCATGAGGTCAGAAACATTGTCTAATATGAAAGAGGGAAGCCGCAAGAAAAAACAGGAGTTTCTTATCAAGTGTGAAACACTGTTTACACTTCTTAGGCAAAACAGTGCAAAGAAGTTTGAGATGTGAAGAGTTTACATACTTCAAAACTATGAAGTATGTAAACTTCATAGTTTACATGCGAGAAATTGCGAGAAATTTCTCGCAAGAAGTCAGAGGTGACCTTAGCTCAAGAGGGCATCTATATCCCTGTAAATTAAAAACTCATGCATAGTAAGTTGCATGGTGGAAGTGCAAAGCAGCAATCTCTTTCTCAGATCTTAAAATCAGTTTGGGGATCAGAGGTCAGCACTTAACTCTGCAGAGTACTGTACATTTAAAAGAGAAGGAATACGAGTAAATCATATCTCATAGCCCAGGAGACTGAATATATGTAATGACTGGATAGAAGGTAATCAGCACTATAATAGTTCTACCACTTGAAGAAGGTCTAAAGCATGTGTTAATTTTCTACCTCGGAAATTTAAAAAATAAATATTGTCCCAAGTTGGGACTGAATCTCAGCACTTTGTGCATCCAGATTTTAGCTAAGAAACAAATAAATGCTCTAATAAGATAAATCCTCATATCATGCTACAGAACAAAAGAAGTATTTCAGTCTAGTGCTTGATTTAGATGTTAGCAGGAAAACAAATGTATTGGCCATTTCATAATCAAATAGAAAATTCGACTAAATTGTTCCTGAGCTGGGAGTTTATCTCTCTTGATCACTTCTGTCTTCTAAATATGCTGTCTAACTTTAGCATTCATTCCTGTCTTTTGTATGTTTGTTTTTTGCCCTGCAGATAGAATCCTCCCTGTGTTACTTGCTGACTGTAAGAGTCATAAGAGCAAGAAATATCCACCAGGCAGATGTCTGTAAGTATCTGTAGTGCTCTATAGAGGAGCTCATGGAGGTCCCTCTCACCTCCGTGGGCTAATAGCTAGTCCTGCTCCAAGAAAAGGTGCTTTCTAGATTTCTTCCATGAATGGAGACAGTTCTGTTGTTGGTGTGCTGTTTCCAGCAGTGAACATAGAGTGTGTTGCTCTTCTTTGCATCAGCCCTTGTTCTGAGCTGAGGTAACTCCATAAGGTCACAGCTGTGCCTATCACACACATTTCTCTGTGTCCCCAAAAGGAGCAGTAAAAGCTCTGCAACTGTTGAAAGCAAAAAAATTGGAAAGATCTCCCATGTTTTCCTCTGGAGTATATTTATATGTCAAAGAACACAAAATGGTTGCATTAATTGAGTAAATACTGAAAGATGAGAAGACTTGTCTCAAATTCAGCTTGTATTCAAAGTTTTCTCAATGCTAAGTAATCCAAACTACCATACCCTAATTCTCTGCGTGCCAGCATTCCCAGATAAAAGCCCATCAGGGGTTGTTACATTTTGTAGCTCCTCTGGCTTCTGCTGGCCTGGAACCAAAATATAATAGAAGATTGTATCTTTACTTATGCAGTAATCAGAAAGCTTTTTCTTAATGTTCTGTTTGGATAAATGAGAAGATATCACTTTTTTTCCTTAATGCTTGCTGCATTTGTCCTGGATTTTTTTATCCTTGGCTAAACTTATTATTTGATGACATAGAAGAAGAAGAAAACCCTTCGCATTTAATGTATTTTTATATTTCTAATCACATTTATTTAGAGAAAAGTCATGTCACCCTTCCTTCTTCTCCATTCCTCCTACCTAAATGGTATTGTTTATGTTGAACAAATACACTACTTTGTATCATAGTGTCTCTCTTTGAAAACAGAACTTCATATTCTTCAATTAATTCTTTCTTCTAGAGCAAATGCTCATTTTAAATGTCTTTGTGTTTATAATACAGTGAGCCAAACTGACTGCTATGTGAGCCTGTGGCTGCCAACCGCATCAAATGACAAATTTCAGACTAAAGCCATCAAGAATTGCAAAGATCCAGTGTGGAATGAAACCTTCTACTTCAGGATCCAGAGTCAGGTCAAGGTACTGAACTGGGACTTTTCTGGTAACTGACCAAGGGAGCTACTGAGAGTCTTTATACTTTTGCAAAGGGACATAAGCAATTTTCTCAAGAGGCAAGAAAAGATGCAGAAAGATGTGAGAATAACTCATATCTTCATGATGGTTTCCATGCTGTGAAAGACGACTGTCTTTCTCAGACATAGGTAGAATATGACATTTGAAATGATTTCCTCTCATTCCACCTCATAGGTACTGACATGGACTTCATTTCCTGTCCACTTCCTTCCCTTCCTGCTCTTTTTCTTTTAGTCCTCCCACTGCTCACAACGGCTAACTAAAACAGTTGTCCCCACGATCTCTTGTTTCAAATAAAAACTGAAGTCCTTTCCTTCCTTTCCCAGAATGTGCTGGAGCTGGCACTCTATGATAAGGACGTGGTTACTCAGGATGACCACCTCTTCACAGTGTACTTTGACATAGCCAAACTTTCCCTGGGAGAGGAAGTCTTCATGCACTTCAAATGTGATTCACAGGTGAGGTCTGAAATAAGAAGTTAAATAGCTTGTCAAGAATGTGTTTGTTAGCTTTTTTGTCTAAAATATTTGTAAAATTTTGCCTTTTTTCTTTCTTGTGTGTCGGCTGCCTAGCCACATAAAATAAGTTGGTTTTCATTCTGATGTGGGAAAGCTTCTTTACACCTGGATCTTTAGGCACACAGAAGGGTTTGGTGTTGGCCACAGAGGCTCACCAGTTTCAGGTGTATTGGCAAAATTGTCACTTTGCTGAGCCTGTCCCCATTGAGGATCAAGGAGGGTGTCCATGCCAGTAGCTGATGCTTTTGTCATAACCGATTTCTTAGCCTAATAATTAGGAAGTAAAAACTCTGTGATCAGAACTAAATGTCAAACCAGACTAGTTGCTAATTATGGAATGTGGCATGGGTGTTTAAATAAAGCCTAAGTCATGCCACCCAGCTTGGCAGCAAGAAATAATCCTATCTTGAATGTCCAAGGAGACTGAAAGTTGCACATCCCATCTCCCAGTATGTTCTGTCTATCATTCTTCTTTTCCAGTTCCCTTCCAGTTTCTGGTGCGTCTGTCACGTGCCACTCACTTAAGGAATTACCTTATCTACACACACACAAGCTCCACACTGCACTTTTTTGTCTTTAAATGCCTTATTTGACAATTTTGTTCCTTGTAAAATACCAAAGGAGCAGTGTGTGAACTTCACTAAGCTCTGGTGAAATTAGAACTTTGGCTAGTTGTACCCAGCTGATCACTTTGAGTGGTTACAAGTGCCATACCCAAGCTGTTTCTTTTTGTGTTTGCACAGCTACACCAGTTAGAGATCATAGTCTTCAAGCCTTTGTAAACGTTTTTTGTTCTATATTATTAACTTCCTGGTGTCTTTAATTCAGTGGGTAATTTGAGCAACTAAGTAGCCTACAGTATGATCTCACTTTGCTGGTCATCATCCCTTCTGTCTCCACTTTTTCTTTTCTCTTGCCTGTGCTTTCCTTCCCCTGAGGATTATACTCTTTTTCACCACTTTACAGACCAGGCCCTAATGTCAGATTTACCTCTGTCCAAAAGCCCTCAACTTGTTGCCAGACAAAGAGGTTTTCCTCATCCACAGCTGCTTTGCCTGTCACCATTTCTCTTCCTGACACCAGAAGGCTTTGGCTCTCCCCTTCAGCAGATCCCCTTTCCTTCTGCTGGCAGACTCAGAATGAGACAACATCTCTTCCTAGGTCTGTCCCATAGGCCCCAGCAGAAGCAGGCAAGCCAATCAATTTCTGTGTTAAACACTGCTATGACAGCCATCCACAACCTTCCTATCAGTTGAGAATCTTGAGGCTCAAGACACACAGATGTGAGGTGATGTGTGCCTCTATTTTAAATGCTCTGCTGGTCGCAAACAGTGCATGCATACCCAGATTGTGAGAATGAGAACTGCCAGTAAACTAGTACCAAAATAATTTCCTTTCTTAATTTTCCAGAGACGAGAGGAGTTGGAGGTGGGATTTGCCTTGGATAATATGTGAGTAAACATGAAATGCAACATTACTTGGAATAAAAAGAAACAGCAATTCAGAGGCATGTAATAATCTAGTCTGGTTGTTCAGAGTGCATCATTCCCAAGGAATCTGTACTATGAGCTGTGTCAACAAATGGGTGAAGGCCAGGATGACCTCCCATGAACTTCAGGCAAACAGGGAGAACACCCTAAAACCTTTTAATTGTCTAATGTAGTGAACATTATTTAAAACCATAATATTGCTGGCTTGTTATGCACTTGTGTTTGAGATCAGCAACAGGGTCCCTTCAAAACACAACCTCCCTTCAAACCTCCCTTCAAAACACAACATGGAATATTGCACTGGATTTCTGATCCAATGCCTTTATTGCTCCATCGTCCAACAAAGCATGATTTTTTTTTTTTAAAGTAGATTACATTAAACCATCCTTGGCCTCAGCTTGGGACTCAGCATAAAATCACTACATGGTCTGGCCTCAGAGCACCTTTGGCATTTATTTTGCTGAGCTCCAGGACTGGATGAGCCAGTAGGATCACAATTGTGCCTTGACATAGTACAGTGAGGAAACTTGTACAACAAGTCTCCTGGGACTTTTCTTTCAAATCCAATATGCAGGTAAAAATATGCAAGAGGAAAATCAGGAGAAGGGTGGGGCTCATGAACTATACTGTTATTGTAAACGCATTTATCTTTCTGTTTCCTAGTTCAGGGCCTCCTGAAACCATCATCACTAATGGAGTGCTAGTGGTAAGTGCTGTATTTCATCATCTTTCTTGTCCTGTTGCCACACTTGTTTCACTTGACTCACGGTCATGGGACAACATACCCCTTGACTGAGACAGCCAGCTCATTGCCATTTCCCACTTCATCATGATACATCCTTGTGGATGGCACCTCTGGAGACGCTGTGGCTGGAACAGCACAGTGAGCTCCAGCCCAACACTCCTTCACTGTTGCAAAGGAAACACATGGAAGTGGTTTAGGTCTGAGACATCAGTGCAGCAGTGAATTCTTCCTTAGACATCACTCCTCCCAAATTCCCATATTGCTGAAGAAAGAGAGTTTATCCTGTCCCATACACATATAATTTTCCACATTCATAACTGTGCTTTTTAACACTGGGACTTCCCATCCCTGAAATTTTCTCTGCTTTGAGAAAATTATCTTTGCCTGCTCATGAATTGTGTTTGAAACAATCTGAGATCCTGAAAGTACTGTTTTTCACTTTGTCCTCATCTTCTCCCTTCTGCAAGCTCTGTTCATCCACACTGCACTCCTGCTTTGCTCTGGTTGTGTCCCGTTTAGACTAGGAAACAGAATGTCATATTGGAAAATTACCTGCCATGATGTATTTTACTGTTCACATCTTACAGTCTCGCAAAATCTGCTGCTTAGAAGTTCAGGTGGTTGAGAAGAAAAAGAAGAAAAAAGATAATAAATCAAGTAAGGTTATTTCTCCATCAGCTATTTTTAACTGATGTGCTAATATTATGAGCACAATTGGCTTAATGTAAGAATTAAAAAACCCCAACAAATCCAAAACATGAGAACAGCCTTGTGATAGACTCTGTAAGAATTTTTGTTACCAGTTTTGATGAGAAAACTAATCTGTGTCTGCTTTTGTGTCATTTTCTTAGAAAAAGAATTCTCCTTTAAAGTGCAAGGCTCTTATGAAGGCACCCAGGACATTGTGCTGGGATCTAATCTGGTCTTCAGCTCCTCTTCGCCTGCCAAATTCCACTATGCCAGATACAAGCAGCCAATGCTGGATGTTACACTACCAGGGAAGAAACTGCCTCCCTCCTCAGTATGTTACAGCTCAGCTTTAAAAAACATAATAATGGCATGTAAAATATTAGACACCATAAATAGTAACATTAATTTGCATTGTGGGCAGAGAGTAACATTCCTTACAGTATAAACCTCAGTTTATTTGTATTTTTTCAGAATTCACGTGTTTGTGATACAGGCTTTCCAAATGTGGAACTTCATTCCATTCCAAGTGGAAAAAACATGATCTTAGCAGAGGTGAGTGCCTGCTTTTTAGTGAGCGATGATGAGAAACCTGGATGTGGAAGTCTGCATCCCCCTGATGATTACCATGATACTTTCTGACAATGAAAGCCTGCAGACAAAAATGACACAGCCTAACAGTGGTAGGTCTTTCAGCAATTAGGCCAGGTTGTGCCTTGTTCTGTTTGAATAGATGTGGGGCATCTTGCTACTCCATCCTGATCCTTCTTCGCATTAATGTTGAAGCTCTACTGTTCCCCTTCTCACACACCAGTGGGGCATCTGAACTGACTGAGGTAGTGTCAGACTCCTGCTGATGCTGACAGTGCTTTACAAAGCACTTTTAGATTCATGGTTTAAAAAATCCATGTAGAATGAAAGGTTCACGGCTGTTGTGGGGTATAAACCACAGAAAGGGGGGAACAAATACTGCTGTATAGAATCATAGTCCAGCTGGCTGCCTAAGAGGTATTGTTAGTGGAGATGGGTAGGGTGTACATTATCATGGCTCTATAAACAGCAGTTATCCTCAGATGTTACATTTACTAGACAACATCAAAAATTATTGAACAGCTTCCCTTTCAGTAAAACACTACAGTCAATTTGCATAGGCTGCTGGATTATTCAAGCTCCTTATTCAGAGCTCCTGATTTGTACCCACACTGCTAGGATAAAATTCCTCCTCAGGCTGCAGGGAAGAAGCAGGTTGTCAGCACTCACATTGTTCACATTCTTGCTTTCCAGGATAAAAGATTCGATTTATATGCGAAGGCAGAAGACTGGTAAGAGACTTGGCCACTCTTGGAGGTTGACTTTTACTAAGCTGAGCTCATCTTACCCTAGGCTCTTTACTGGGGAGGAGGCACTCACAGCAGGACTGTAGGTGGTGTCACCAGGTGATGTGGCATTCACATGAGCTGGAAGCAACTGCATGTAGTGTAGTGTAATACATGTTGATAACCCATACTGAGACATGAATAGAAAAAAAATTATTACAAGTCGATTATGCTACCCAGTGTTATGCTCAGCACAGTCTTTTATCTTTTCTTTAACACTGGGCTAAAGCACAGCCGATCACATGGCATTGTTGATAATGAAGTAGGAAAAAATTCTCCCTAATTCAAGAAAGTATGAGCAGTTTTTCCTATAGCTCTCAGTTCACTAAAATATGAAAGAATCCAGACAGCAGGCATCTCAGAAATTAGCTGCAGGAATGTCTTTCCTTAGGTTTTATTTTGATAGCTGCATAGAAATTTATCAGTACTTTTTTCTATCCTTCTTTCATGCAGCATTGTATACTTGCTTGGGAGTGTAGGAAAGGGACCTCCTGTAAATGTAGTATTTTGTGGATCAGGTTCATTTTATTGCATTGGAAACTCTGAGTTTCTCTACCAGCAATAAAATGTAATATTCTTTTTTCCTGATCTCTGCTTCAGCCCAGACCACCTTGATGTGCGTTTAGGATTTGACCTCTGCATCCAGGAGCAAGACTTTCTCTGCAAAAGGAAGAATTATGTTATTCCTGCTCTGAAGAAGGTTCTGCAGCTGGAACAGGATCTGCTGGACCATGAGGTCTGTAGGAAAAACATTTAAAATATCTCACCAGTACCTTAGCAGTGAGAGCTTAATGGTATAATTCAGCCTATTTTTCTTCATAGTTAAAATATTTTCTGATCTTTCCCCCTCTTAAAACATATATATACCTCCAATACTGTCCCATATCTCTAAATTCACCCTGCATTTTGTGTCCTTTGCAGTTGCTATTCTGAGTTTAACCCTTTTCTTGCTACACCTTTCTTGGAAGCCAGACCAGATATTCCTTACATAGGAATGGCTTCTTCCGCACTTTTTACTCTACTATTGTTTACCTTGCCAATAGTCCCTCCTCTCTTCAGCCTGTGAGTTTTCTTTTTAATTTCTGCTTTTTCAACTGATCTTTTTCTCTCTTACTGTCTCTTCTGGTTTGAATTAATGCATTTTTATTTGTTTCATACCAAACATCTCTGTTGAACACATTGGTGACAAGTGTCAGATATCTAAGCAAAACTGGTCATTGCTTCTATTCCTGTTCTCCTTTATAAAATAAATAGTAGGTTATATTTGAGTAGAAATCATTTAGAAGGAGTCTGTGGCTGGGCACACATGGTGGTGCCAGGCTTTATGTATCACTCTGTGGTCAGGCACAGCTGCCGTGTGACGCTGGCCCTTTCTGTCCCTGCGTTGCACAGACCCCGGTGGTGGCCATCATGACCACAGGAGGAGGGATGAGATCCTTGACTGCACTGTATGGCAGCCTGAGGGGGCTCAAGAAGCTCAATGTCTTGGACTGTGCCACCTACCTGACTGGCTTGTCTGGTACTACATGGTGAGTGGGACTGGGCAGCCCTTGGCTGGAGGCTCCCTTGTGACACCAAAGCGCCGAAGGAGGCTGGGGCTGATGTACACTAGTTTACCTATAATAACTTCTCAGCAGTCCTATTCTCAATCTTCTTCCAAAATTGACAGAATAAAGTCTTTTCATGGGGGAAAATCATATAATTTGGGACTACATGAAAACAAGTGTTTTTCTAAGAATGGTTTATGGAAAATTGTTCAAGCTGTTTTGACAGGAGTAATGACTGACAGTTTCATAGGGATTGAAGAAAGGAAACATTACTCTAGAACTTAAACCAGAAACCTTAAATGTAGCTATTGCCTACCTCAAGCTTTGGTGTGCTTTTTATCCCTCTGCAATATGTATTTCCTCTTCCTAGGACCATGTCAAACTTGTACAGAGATGCTGACTGGTCACAAAAGGATCTCGACAAGCAAATCACTGAGGCTCGAAAACATATGACAAAATGCAAAATAAATTCCTTTTCCTTGGAATATTTGAAGTATTACAAAAAGCAGCTGTGCCAGCGGAAAAGAGAGGGACGCAAAACATCTTTTATAGATCTCTGGGGGCTTGTCCTGGAATCTTTTTTGCATGATGGGGTACAGTATATCATAAAGCAGCATTTACTGTGGATTACCATTTTCTGAACATTTATTTCTGGAGAAGATACTTTTCTGTTGGCTCTGAGAAAAGCACTTTGTTACGAGACTGTGCAAGCAAATGCACAGCCATTTCCAAAACTTTTGGTGCCAGCCTTGTAGATGCTCATCCATGGTGGAAATCAGCATTCTCGCTTGTGAAATTTTAAATATGTTTTTCTGAGAAAACTCCAAGGCTAACATTTGGAAACAGTATTATGGTTTAAGAATTATTTTTCATATTCTGCAAGTTACTTATTTAGAAATAACAAAACTGCAGACATTAGGCATGCCCATGAGAGGTCTTAACAAAAGGACCTGCAGACTTTTGAAAGATGTGAGGTCTTGCACAAAGCTGCAGCACAGAGCAATAATATGTTTTATATCAAAAGTATTGCTCTCTGCTCTTTGTTATTTCTTTCCATTTTCATCTTAATGCATCATCAAATAATCTCGCATCAGATTGGATGGCTGCAGGTATTTCAGTAACAGAACACTTATGGGAATTTTGAAAAATATGGAACATTTCAGAAGATATGTTGAGCACACATCATGCATTAGAGGCAGGAATTTTTCTGCCCTGCAAGCTTAGATACAGAGAATATTGCCATGCTAATTTTTGTCTCAGTAACCGTATTTCTGGAATCACAGAAAGACAACCACAAACTCTCTGATCAGCAACAGGCCATTGATCATGGTCAGAACCCACTTCCTATCTACACTGCAGTCAATGTTAAGAACAACTACAGCACTCTGGATTTCAAAGGTAATTATGAGACTTCTGAGAGTCATTTGTCTTTGTCTTTATATTTAGGGTGGAACAGTCTTTTTAGACAACCTAAAAACCCCTCTTATTTGAAGACCAGAATCTCAGCTGATGTGTATTCATATAATATCCTTGTGGTCAGGTAAAATTTGACTGTCTATGCAACAGACTCAAAAATATTCCAAAGCCTTTCCATATTCATAAGCTTTCAGTTGTAGCATGCTTATAACTCATTGTTATTGGTCTGAAATATTAGACTCAAAAATTATTTTGAGGGCTATAATAACATTGTTCTCTGGGTTCTTTTTTACAGAATGGGTGGAGTTCACCCCATATGAGGTGGGATTGCAAAAATATGGAGTTTTTGTTCGCAGTGAGGATTTTGGCAGTGAGTTCTTCATGGGACGATTGATGAAGAAGGTTCCTGAATCCAGGATCTGCTTCTTGGAAGGTAAGATATTAAAAACAACAAATTATTTTATTGCTTGTTTTGTTTTGGGGGTTTAGGTTTTGGGTTTTTTTGATTTTGGTTGTTTGGGTTTTTTTAATGTGAGCTATATAAACTACACTCTAATAAAATATTGATGCAGGACTAACATGGCAGTTTCAGCAGAGAGGATAAAAATCTCTTTGCTGAATTAATATTTACTATAATGGATTCAGTTTACAATAAAGAAGAAAATTCAAAGGGACCATCAAATAGTTATTTACACTTTTATACTTAGTTTTGAATTAAAATATAGTATGGCTTCAGTACAACAATAAAATTGAAGTCCCTGGGAATCCATGGTTCAGGCCATGCTACCCCAGAAGGGTGAACTTCCGAGCCTATTGCCTGTCTCACGGGTAGTCAGTATTTTGTATGTTCCCTATAAACATTTTACATGAGCCTTCATGCTTATTCTCCACTGCATCAGGGAGCATTTGAACATGCATTTGAGAATGCCAGGCCCTCCTGCTGCAGAGGAGCAGGCCACATGTCACTGGCTCTGGTTTCCACACTGCCTGGGCAAGGCTGGGGGGAAGACAACACAGCCATCCTTGAAACCTGTTTGCTGTTGGCTGCAGGAGAGCATGGCTATGTGTTCTCCTGCCAAATAGACAAGCTGTCAGCTTGTGACTGATTTCACAAGCAAACTTCTCTTTTACTGGCCACTTCACTGAGCAGGAAGGAGACACTGTACAATTTTAGCCTGTCTGTGCTGGATTGTCACATATTTGCACTCCCTGAATGAAAAAGCAGTGAGAACTTGTGCCCTAATGGATAACCAAAGAAATTGCTTTTCAAGCTCAAAAATTCATGGTCAAAACTGAATCCTTGGTGTGTTAACAGGCTTATTCTCAAATGGGAATCCTACAAAAGCAGAGACTGTAAGATTATGTTGTAGTTATGCTCTTATCAATGTAATTGCACATCAAATCTCTTGGATTGCAAACTTTAATCTTTTTTTTTTATACAAGCTTCATGATACTTGAGGTTTTTTTCCCCTAAAAATACAAATTCCATAATAATTCAAAAAATTCTCCATCCCTAAGTACCTATAAGACAAAAACTGGATACTAAAAATAAGGTCTAAAAACCAGCAGCCAAATAAAAATGACATGTCATGCTTTTAACACAAAATAACAAAAACAAACTGAACAAGTTTCGTCTCATCATGACAGTTTGAGATTCATGATATGTGAATGCTTGAGTTAGAAAGCTCTTTTCTTTTACAGGCATGTGGAGTAGTTTATTTTCATTCAATGTATTATATATCTGGAATTTGTCCCATTCATCAGAAGATTTCTGGCACAGGTGGACCCGGGACCATATTGACAATATAGGTAAAGGGCCATAGTTCTTTTTCACTGTGTATTTATTGTTAAATGGAGTTATATGTCTCATACTGCAAAGTACAAATAAATAATTTAAAAATCTCCGGTCCTGTGATCTATCAGGGGTCAACACTGATGCTGGTAGATGACTAAAATGTTCAGAAATAATAAGACCGATCTATAAATTATGAATAAAGCAAATTTATTTTGACTGCTTCAAGTGGAAGCTACAGTAATACAAAGAAGTTCAACACCTGTCCTTTTCCAAAGCCTGCATTCAATGTGTTCAACAAATATGTGTGTCTGGAGTAGACTTTTCTTGCTGTTTGACACTGTATCTTGGGGGTTTTTATCCAAGCCCAGACTGTGTCAGGAAATGGTATTTGTCTAGTGAGAGTAGCTTTTCATTTTCTATTTTGTTTGGTCACTTATGCTTGTTGGTCCTTTTAAAAAGAGAAAGCATCAGAGTTTATTACTTAGCTTGGCTTCTTGAGGGCTGGCCCTGCTCTGGGCAGATGGAATTTAACAGCTTTTCCCCGGGCAGAGGAGGAGCCCGTGCTGCCCGTGAAGCCGCAGGAGCTGCGGACACGGCTGTTCACGCCACCCGGGCCCCTCGGCAGCGCCCTGCGCGCCGCCCTCACCGACCGCGTCTGCATCGCCCAGGAGCACAACTTCCTCAAGGGCCTCCAGATGCACAACGATTACCTGGAGAACACGCACTTCTGCAGGTGGAAAGGTAACAGGAGACCTGTGGGTCTGGGGAGACAGTAAACAAGCGGAACAAAACAACCCCCCCAGTCTGATATTACTGGGGTTGGAGGCCAGGTTTGGGCAGAATATCTATTAGATCAGTCTATGATTGATCATGCTGCAGGACGTAGCATGGCTTGATGTTGGGCGCTGTCAGTGGTTTGCTGGTGGCCCTCACCTCCAGAGGCTGGGCCACCAGGTCCTTCCTCTTGTCCAAGACACACTCGGTGGGGAGGCACGGTAAACCCCCTTCATGGATGTTCTTACTGCAGGTCCAAAACTGCATGTGACTGCAGCTGAGAGGGAGAAGAGAAGGGATAGAAGGGATATGGCAAATCTCCCTTCCCCAAGGACTGTAACCAGTTAAGGCTCTGTGGACATGGTGTAAGGGTAGAAAAACAGGCCAGCAAGTTTTACGGTATTGCACTTACAGAAAGAGTTTTTTTTTTCTTTCAGATACTGTGTTAGACACATTTCCCAACCAGCTGACACAATCAGAGGAATTCCTGTCTCTGGTAGATACTGGATTTTTCATCAATACAAGCATCATGCCACTTTTAAAACCGGAGAGAAAGGTGGATGTCATCCTGCATTTAAATTACAGTGCAGGATCTCAGATACAGGTGAGAGTAATTGAAACAGTGTCTATGTCTTCTTCAATATGTGTGTACCTATAAATTTTTAACACTTAGGTGCTTTTTATATTGGTCCTACTAAAAGTCTTAACCTTTAGCATTTTTAGCTTAATGATGAAATGCAATACATCTTTTATAGGCTGCATGTAGTCTCATTTGTTTTTCTTGTACGATAAACTGTATTGTGCTAAGACTCAGGAAAACAAAAGAAAACAAAACAAAAAAAAAAAAAAACAAAAAAAAAAACCAAAAAAACAAACCAAAACCAAAAACATGTCCAGTGTCACAGTGCTTTTGATTAGGGGATAAGAGAGTTTGCACAAGTAACTTAGAAAGTGTCTACTTTATTACTGGACTCCAAGAAATCCTGAGCCTTAAAATCGTATTTGAAGTCTTAGTACTGCTCTGTTCCTTGATCCAGGCTTTGGACCAGACCTGCAAGTACTGCTCTGAGCAGGGAATCGTTTTTCCCAGGGTGGACTTGAGTGAAGAAGACAGGAAAAAGCTGAAGGAGTGTTACCTCTTTGATGGTGCTGAGACTCCAGGAGCACCAGTACTGCTATTTTTCCCACTAGTTAATGATACCTTTCAAAAATACAAAGCACCAGGCAAGTACTCAAACAGGTTAAAAAGAAGGTTTACATCATGGACAGCCTATTAAAAGGAATGCATTTAATACTTCAACTCTTGTACTTCACTGTTGACTCTTTCCAGTACATCAAATATTTCTGATGTTTAATTTTTTTAACCATGAGATTAACCAAGAGATTTTTTTAACCATGAGATTTGGTGCCAGGGCTGTGATGTTTCAATCCCAAAGCTAGTTATCTTGCAGGTAATTAGCTTCCAGGTAACTTTGATGAATCTGCTAATGTGTTCATCCATGGATACATACTGTAGGCACCATCAGGTACAGCTAAGAACTAGAATGCAGACCCATCTAAGAATAATCACCCTTTTTTCTCCCCTCATCCTGTGAAGCCACTGGTATGCACTTGAGCCAGGGACGGAGCTCCCAGTTTGAATAACAATTATTTGTTTTTTTTTTTTTTATTAAAGCCAAGCAAGTAATTTACACGGTGAACTCTCTCTGTGGAGAGACACCTCTTTGCCTTCCTCTCTTAAGAGTTTGCTTTTTTATGACCAGAGTGATTTCTCTCAGCAGTGATTTCTCACCCCTTCCTTGTAGGTCAGAAGCGCTCAGAGGCAGAGATGGAAGATGGCAAAGTTGATCTCTACGGCTGCTGTTCCCCATATTCAACATATTCCCTTCAGTACACTGAGAAGGCGTATGACTGCCTGGTTCAGCTGGGTGAATACAACATCCTCAATAATGAAGAGCTCATTATACAGGCCTTGCGCACAGCAGTGGCACGGAAAAGGCAGATGAAGAAATAATGTCAGACAAGAGAGGGTGCTTTTAAGTCCCTTGACCTGCTGAGAGTCTGAAGGTCTCTTACAATTAGCCAGCAGGCTTCAAAGCATTCCTGCTCAATCCCACTAAATGGCAATCTCAGGTGAACAAAAAAGACTGAAGAAAAACTTTTTCTCCAAAGAATTTCACTGCAGAAATCATTGCAATTCAGTTACAACCATGGAGTATGAATCATTGTATGGTACAGAGGATGGGCAGCCACAAAAAAGAAGGTGCTAAAATGATAATAAATATGGTGCTCGTTGCCCTGAGAAAGAGCTTTAAATGCTTAAGCCTCATATCTTCAGGGCAGAACATATTAAAAGCATATTTTATTAACTTGGCTTGTGTTTTGAATTTGCAAGGTGATGCTCAGATAAGCAGCAACCTTTGGGACAGGTTTGTGACTGGGATCATGGCACGCTGCATGCTCAGAGAAAAACACATGCAGCATGGAGAATAGCACTGTGGAAAGGGACAAAGGGACAAAGGGACCTGGGGGTCTGTGGCAAGTTGAATGTGAGTCAGCAGTGCCCTGGCAGCCAGGACGGCCAAGCTTGTCCTGGGGTACATCGGGCCCAGCCAAGCAAGGGAGGGGATTGTCCCACTCCACTCTGCCCTGGGGCAGCCTCACCGCTAGTCGTCTGTGTGGTTTGGGATGCTACAGTGTGACAAGAAAGATATGAAGCTGTAAGAGAGTGTCCAAACAGAGGCATTGAAGCCATGAAAAGCCTTGAGGGGAAGCTATGTGAGGAGTCACTGAGGTCACTTGGTCTGTTCAGTCTAGAGAAGGGGAAGCTGAGGGGAGACCTCATTGCAGTCTGAAGTGTAAATGTCTTGTTGGTTTGTCAGGTTTTGGGTTGGTTTTTTGGTTGGTTGGATGGTTTTTTTTGTGGGTTTGTGGATTTTAGGGTTTTGGTTTTTTTTTTTTTTTTTTTTTTTTTTTTTTTTTTTTTTTTTTTTTTTTTTGTTGTAGTGCTTTTAGAAGGTTACATTGAAAGGTTAAACTTAGGTGGAGTTGAGTTTCTCAGTGTACATAACAGTAGACTATCTACAATTCGTCACCTACTGAAACCACATGTGGCAGCATTTAAAATTCTTTGGAATGCAGAAGATTCAAACTAGAATATGAAATGCTGTGCTTGATGCATCCAAGGATGCCAGTGCATACTGCTGGCCCATCCTGAGCCTGTCGCTGACCAGCACCCCCAGGTCCCTGTTCTGCAGGGCTGCTCTCCAGCCACTCCTCTCCCAGTTTAGTCTTGTCTCTGAAGCATCGTCTGTCTTCCTGTATTGGGTTTACACCACTGGCAAAGTGTTTGTAGCAGGGTGGGCTGCTGCTGGGGTGGCCTCTGGCTGCCAGCTGCATTTCAAGGCTAATGTGGAGGATTTTATCTCTGCTTTCCAAACAAGTAGATAAAGATATTCACAGTGTGCTTGGCTGAGTCGTGATACTCTGAAGCTTTAAAAAGCATCATCAGTCTGGCAGAAGGATGTTAAAGTGGAACCTGGAGGGACACCTAGCTTGATTGCATGCTTTACCTTTGCAATCCTTGTTTGCAAGTACGTAATAAGCCTTTAGCAGAATGTTGGGGGAGAGTTTTCTGGGCTTTCCCACTTTTGCTTGCTAAATGGTCCTACCAGCTTGCACTTCTTTGATAAGTCCATTTTATAACACTGTACAGAGCTGTTCAATTGTGTAACTCTTGTGAATTGCTATTAGGCTGTAGAAGAACAAGTAAAATAACAAATGAGCTTTATATCATACTAGATTATTAATCTGATTTCTTTTCCATGGCTTATAAAAGCCAGAAGTACCATCAGATCATCTTGTTAGACTTGATAGATGTCAGACTGTTATCTGCCATGCAGTTACTGACATGTCAGTCTTGATGATCTGTGGCTGACCGAAATCTATCTTGAAGAAAAATGATCCCTCTTCTATTATAATTATCAGGAATGGTGAAGTCATCACATTTCGTGGAGCTATGTTTTGGTCAGTGATCATCTTCCAGCAATGGGTATGCACCTTGTTTCCAGCCTCATTTATTTTGGCCAGAGCCCAGATATTAGCACATTACATCTTTTCCTTGTACCTTAAATGCCATTGCATAACCACTGTTTCTTTATTAGGATCAATTTTATAAAATAGTTTACATCACAGCCTTCTTTTCATCAAACCAGTAGATGCAACCCTTCAAATCCTGATTATAAACCCCCCTTTATTTGATGTATCCAGCTGTTTCTCTGCTCTTGCACCCCCTCCAATTCTTCATTGTCCCTTTATCATATGCAGACTCCAGTACCCTTCCCACTACTGCTACACACTGAGACATTAACATTGGTTTGTTATTCTTATATTCTTACATATAGATGAGTTCCCAGTTTCTATATATAGAATCCAGTTGTCCTCATTTGCCTTTAAAGGCTTCTCACCAGTTGTTTGTCTTCCATAAGCTGATCAGTTAGTTTTTTCCACACTCCAGTCTTCCCTTTTGTATGGGGGAGTAAATTGAAACATACATTCAGCAGCTCTTTAATCATAGCTCACACTCCAGTGCATTAGATTTTACCATGGTTAACCAGGCCAGTCTATCAAGCAGGTCAGATCATTCTTTATGATTGTCCTGTCCTTAGTATTACTCCCTCAGTCTTTGTTCTCCTGCAAATCTGGCCAGTCAGGGTGTCTTGTTTACTTCCAAAACACTCATGAAAATGTTCAGTAGAGTTTGAGACTGGTAAACTCTTAAAAATCCCTCAAAAGAAAACTCTTATGTGATATTTATCACTGAGGACTACTTCTGAAATCAGTTAGAAAAAATATTCTTTACCTTCCTAATATATATTTTCTTTTCAGTCCTTGCATTAAAAGATCTTTGCACAATAGACTAAAAAAAAGTAATATTTCAGGATAGAACAAAATCTGTTTCTTCATATTAAAAAACACTATTTCCTACTGACTGGCTACCAGAGACAGCTCAGGGCTTACCAAAACTGCCCATCACCTTACAGGGAACCTCTGGCTAATGCTAACCCCAGAAAGATCTCTTTTCCATGCCATTCCCTGGCATCGCCATTTTGCTATGCCATGCACTTTACTGGGAGGACATCCTGTAATTGATTTGACATCCTTTGCAGCCTTGGTGCACTCTGGTCACTTAAAGTCAGCTTCAGTAACCTGCCTTGCAAGATCCATAAGACAGCATAGGACAGTGTTTTGGTCTCACTGTGATATCGCTTCTATAACAGACCTAAAATAAGGAAATTAAAGAAGAATTTCTGTGCATAGTCCAAATATAAGTAATACTTTTGCAAAGTTTAATAAGGAAAAGGAAAAGGAAAAGGAAAAGGAAAAGGAAAAGGAAAAGGAAAAGGACAGCTATATCTCTTTATTAATATCAACTTCCACCAGCTTTCCTATCCTTTTCCCCTGTTCTTTTATTTCACAGCTACATGGTTCTTAAGCTCTTTACTCAACCATATGGCTAGGCATTCAGTTCACATGCAAGGGAGGTAGGTGTCTTACTTCTGTCTTCATGCAAAGTGTTTCAGACATAAATTTTTACTCCAAATCTCCCCTGGTGTTTTTATACACACACACATGCACACACACATATATATGGAATTTGATTGGGTGGAACCATCTGCTGTCCAGACAGTAAATTGTACTAGTTAATGACTGTCCTAAGGCCAACTAATTACACATCAACGATCTTTTTTTGGCAAAACACTCCCTTGTGTGGTGGAGTGCAATTTTCAGTGTTAATTGCTTTGTATGCTGAAAGTTATATATAATATAAACAAGCATACATTAACAAATGCTGTACAAAATGTATGAAGCATAAATGTACGGAATGTATGCAACTTGAAACCAATTCTCCATCTAACACAGGTATTTCTATCAACTACTTCAGGGATGATGGAGTATTTGGCATGTATGACTACCATCCCACATTTTGAGGAATAGCAAGAGAACCCAGAGGGGTAATATATGAAAATTGATTTTCAATTAGTTAGATATTGTGTTCATTATGGCAATGGCAGCCAGGGTAAACAAACTACTGGCACATTACTACATTTCCCTTGCTACTTAAATTAAATTATTTTAATTAGAATTAAAATAGCTGAAGCATAGATAGTCAAGAGTCCTAAACTACGTTTAGAAGCTAATTGGTAAGAAATATCTCTGTTCTGTCTTATTATGTGTTGTATGACTATGTGATCATTTTCATTATTCATTGATGAAACATGTAAAGTGTCTTCTTTTTGAAGATAGAATACAAGTGTTTTATTATCATTCCTGATTTAGCTGCATAATTAGTAATTATTTTGCTTTTTATACGAAGTAATAAGTCCAAACCTTTGATAGCATTTTGCTTTCTCTTCATAAACATTTCCTTTTTATTTGCACCTATGAGCTTATTATTTTCTTGGACTTGTGGAAATACAGCAAATAATTAATTTTCCTTTCATGTCATATCTGTGCAATGTGATCTAACTGAGTAGGTTTTAGTTGTTACATCACATAGGATCAAAATATCAAACACATGTGAGAGTTTATGCAAGAGCTATTTAGACAGGTTTCCACATGCTTTAGTAAAGTGTGGCTCCCTTACATTTATTACAATGGATATTCAGCAATGTTTGCCACTAAGAATTTGTTCTTCTTTAATCTGTTTTCTTGACCTGATCTAGGAGTCATGCTTGACTTTGATGTCTGTGAGTTTTAGCACAGTATAATGTTGCAATGGTGATCTAATTTCACATGTAATAGGATGTACTTACAAAGTTGTCTATCTCGATCTCCTGGAGAATGTTTCTTTCCTTACGCATTTCTGAAACACTTCCTTAAGATGTTTTGCAATGGTTTCTTTAAAGTTGTTCCATACAGAGCTGTTGACATATTTTAATCTTTGTGATCAGCCCTTTTGTGAGTAAGTGGCCACACTAGATTCCTGCACAGGTTTGTATTTTATTCAGCTGGAGCATGTGGAATGATGGTGAGACTCTTTTGCTTACCAGTCCCAAATTCTCCCATGCTTGGCTCCATGGACTATTCTGAAGCCATGTGGAGTTCCCGAGAAATGGCATTGTTTTGTTAATACCCATATGGAGTCATGTATTGTAGCACCACTGATATCCCATTCCACAGGCAGCTGGCACAAGGCATGGTGATAGCTCCGATGGAACAAAGGGCAGCTTTGACTCCCAGCAGAGCCTGGGTTTGTTAAGCACTGCTTACATGACTTACCAGGTGCCCTGGAAATGCTATCATTCCATCTTCCCAGTGACAACATGCTGTATATGTGGCAAGATTGTCTGCCATGCGCACCATTTCAGATTGCTCAAAGAATGAACAGCACACAGGGAGATACTGGATGCGAGAGCTTCTGCAACAGCCAGGCCTTTCTCATACAAGGAAGAGGCACAAGGAATTTCACCACTGCAAGATGAGCTGCAGTGAGTACATCACCTAACCCTGTGCTTCCTTTTCCTCTTGCTGGTAAATGGGGTGGGAAATGCCCACAGTGGCTGGCATCCTCTCCTCATCTGGGTATGCCTTCCTAAGGATGTCCTCTTCCCATAGCTTGTTTTCTCACCAGGGCTCTCACACTGGAGACATCTGAATCAGATGTGATCTGTGGTCTCATAATGCACCATTCTATTATCTTTTGCAACATAGAAAATGACAGAAAAATTAGGAATTTCATTATACCAAATCCTGGGGCATTGCCGTGTTGAGAAAAGCAGTCTCCTGATGTGTGCTGAAACACACTGGCTATACATCTCTTGGCTGGAAAGGCAATGCACTCAGAAAGGTGCTGTGGCCACTTTTACACTGAGGAGGTGAAAGAGACCCTGCTTAACAATGGGGAAGGCTTGAAGGAGCTGCCAGAATCAGGGTTGAACCTGTCACCTGCATTGGGGTTCCCTTGATCTTCCCTGGGGCTCTCAAACAGTTCTCATGGGAAATGGCATTTTTCTCTCTATACTCAGGAAATGCACACTGGTAACCAACAGATTTATGTATCAACTAGTTTTTTGTAATGTACTTCATCGCTTGGAGCTAACTGCAATGAACACTGGAAATTTAAAGCTGATGTTAGCCTATGCTGTCACATATGTTAGACAAGGATAGTAAACCCAAAGGCATAGATCTCCAGCACTTGCTGATTTTATTAAAACAACAAGATACTATTAACCTACTACAGCTGTAAAGATTTAGAGGCCAGTTATTTCTTGGTAAGTCGCTTTAGAATTCCCAGTGTCTTTTAGTGTTTGATGGGATACTGCAGTGGTACTGGCAAGAGCTAGAATGCTTGAGGCAGGGTGTGCCTTACAAAGAAAGACTAATTTAAGAAGTTGACATATAAGCTCTATAATAAAGAGGTATTGCATTTATGCATATGCACAGGTCTTCTATGAGTCAAATCAGAAGAGAGATTATGTTCTGTGAAAGAATAAACAGATCAAATAACCCTGCAAATATGAGGTGCTATCAGTATTTGTCCAGGACATTAGGTACTTATTGGAGAGTTTCTAAATATTTTCTGAATACAGATTTTTTCTGAGTCTGAGTAAAGTTAGCATATATGTAACATATCTATACTCTCTATTTGTCATGGGAAGGAACATACAGAGACCTTTTAAAAACAAGTTAATATTGCTAGTGCATAGAAACACTCCTTTTTCTGCTGATTTTTACCTTATGGTTCAAATTTTCTCAAGCCATTTCACTTTTTCTATCCTAATGCCTTCATGGTTTAGTGGTAGACTCAGCAGTGTTAGATTAACAGTTGGTCTCAATGGCCTTAGAGGTCTTTTCCAACCTAAAAGATTCTATTAATCTGTATTTGAATTACAGATAAATATGTTTATGTATGCCTTTCTCATTATGACATATATATCTTTATCTTGTTCAAATAAAGACCATATGGGTCATCAGAAGCTGCTATGTGGATCAGGCACAGTTTCACAGTAACTGTTATATGGAAGCCTGATTCTTGGGAGTGATATTCAGCATTGCACTTGTGAGGATTGTTATGATCTCTTGATTTCTGACTTGGACTAACATTTTTGCTTTTATTCAGCTGGGCCACAATGTAATAATACTTTCAATGCCTGAAGCATCACACTGATGCGCATCAGCTGCATTTACCTATATCTCTGAATAGAACATGGCTGTTTCTAGTAAAGATAGTAATCAGGAATAAACCAGAAGGGATTTCAGTGAAACTCTCTTTCTCCTATGCTCAGAAAGGTGGTCTGAAAAATCTGAGACATACATGTGCTGAAGCATCTGATATCAAAAGCCCATGGTATAGGGATGAGACATAATAAAGAGTTGGTAGGCTGCAGAGAAGCTGTAAAGGATGGGAAAGTCTGAAGAGAGCAATCATGAAGAATGATTGACAGAAGTGGAAAGAAAACACAAAATCTGTCTGGTATTTTATTTGTCCTTAGCAGTCACTTTAATAAATCTTTTAATAATTAAATCTGATCCAAGCCATGTCTTTGAGCATTAATATTGAATTCTTAACTCAGTTGTAGTTGTAGTTTTAGAATGTTTATTGCAGTCTTAGACACCATCAGACTAGTCAAGGGGAAAAAATCATTGCAGAAAAAAACCTTAAATGAAAATAGTTTCAAAGCAGAGCAACTTTGGGTGAACTGCATCTCGTCACTAGCTCATCAGCTGGCAGACAGACCCCAAAATTAAGTGTAGTATCTTGGGATGGTCCAGCAAAGTTTATCTGTTCCTTGAGCTGCACTAAATGTATCATTTGACCAATGGGGCTCTGCCCCACAAGTCAGGAGTGCATTTCTTCAGAGAGTTGTTGCAGCCCTCTCCTGTCAGTCTTTCCCTCTTAGATTTCCCATTTGTCCCAAACTTGTCTCAGATTCTTATAAGGCTGCTGCTGAACTTCTGCAGATTGCAGCCTGAGGTTTCACAGAAAACCCAGCTTGATATTGCTCCCTTAATGCAATAAGGAACCATAGGCTACCACTGCACAGCCTGTGCTTTATGGACAGCAGTCCCAAGTCAGGCTGTCTGCTTCACCACCACGGGGGCCTTTGGTGATCCTTAACCTGAATATGGCTGGAAGTTTGTACTGGCATTAGCCACACTGAATTTTAGCATTCTCTGCCACCTTGGTAATCACAAAACCTCTTCTTTGTTATTTGAATGGATACCAGAGAGGATTTTTCAATTATATGCTAATAGAGCTTTTGCCCAAGGGTGTTTTGCAGCTTCTCATTGCAACAGGGTGAATCACGTGCTAACAACAAAACCAGGTTCCTCAATGTCTTGTTCCCTCACCATCAGTAACTTTGGAAACAAGTGACTAAAGAAGACATGCTGATTACCCAGGGTGAGATTCATCTCAGCTACCTTCAGACATTCAGAGTTAGGTGTCAAGTGTGGTCTGGACATTTAGGCTTCTCCAGAAGAATCCAATGTGGAGGTGTTTAGTCACTACTTGCAGTTGCCACTCTTTTTTTCATACACTCAATACAAAGAAAACACAACCAGCTTCTACTATGAGTTTAACTTTCAGGTGACTTAATGGTCAAGTGTATCCTAAGTGCACATCTTGTGAAAAGGATGAGTTTGCCTCAAAAGGAATAGTGCTTCATAGTAAAAAGCAGATTTGAACTTTGAACTAATTTAGGAAATTTAATACCAGTGCCAGCTTTGAGTCAAAGGTACCTTTGGCTACCTCTGACTTGAGCTTAAAGAACAGATATTTCATATAGGGAAGGCTTAACTCAGGAAAGAAAAGTTAGTTGTCAGGCAACAAGCAGCTCAGTCAGCTTCCAAAGAGATGCTGAAGGCTTCTTCCCCCACCTCATTTCCTTTTGTCTTAAAAGAAAAGGTGCAATATGACAATGTAAATGAAAACAGGATCTCATGCAAAAATCTCACACCCATTAGCTTCCATACATTTTAGAAACATTACCTCCATCTGACAGTCTTTTTGTGGCACAATTACAAAGAAGTTGTAACAAATGTTCTCATTCCTCAGTTGAGCTATTGAAACTCTTCTAGGAACTTCAACCAGGGACACAGGATGATTGTAGCAGAAGAAAGAGAAAATGTGTGTGCTTTTGTGCATAATTACTTTTGTCTAAATTGTTTTTTTGTCACCATTCTCACAGAAAAAAAAAATCTGATTTTTTTTTTACAGAAATGCAGGTGCTCACATTAAGTACAGCATCAGCCAAGGACTGGGAGAGACTTGTGACTCTCCTTAACCTACTGTGGTAGATTATCTAATTCTGGCTTCAGTTAAGCAGTTACAGAAAGTTTCAATACATTGAAGGTGAGAAAGGAATTTGAAAGCAAACTTATCACTTGCATTTCATGATAAAATAAATGTGCTTATTTCAAGAAGCAACAACAAAAAATATATATATAATGTAGATATAAAATTAAACCTAAGAAATCAAACTTTTGGAGGCATGGAATACTCCATGTAAGATGATCAGATTGTCTTAACTTGTTCTTCTTGTAAGAACAACTTTTCATATTGATTCCTGTGTTCACATAAGAAAAGTATGTAATGAGACTTCTAGAAGTCATTGGGTTTGTCTCTAGTTTCTGTTAGTCAAGGTCTTACTACAAACTCATACCCACAGTCAGAGTGGCAGTGATTTCACACGTATGCCCATCTCTAAGAGGAAGCAGGATGCTTTGTCATCCTATTAATCTCAAGTTCTTTCATAAGCATTAATTTTAATCATTCAGGAGGACTTTCAATGTAAATATATGTGGGCATAGTAATGCTTGCATAATGTCTTAGAAAATGTAATCACTGAGCTTCCTAGAGGTGTGCTGAGCACATGCAGATCCTCATTAGATTAAAAAAATTCCAACAAAAAATTGTTGGATCAGTCAGTTAAATTCCAAGAATCTGCTAATAGCATCCAGCCAGATGACAATTTCAATACAATTGCTAAGAAATCTGGAGCTTTTTTGTATCAGAAATTGATAATGTAGTTTGTGGAAACATTTAAGGATTTTTCAAGGTGAAATGTTTGAATCTCATTTAAACTTGTTAAGATGCATGCTGAATTAAATGTGAAGCCCAGAAATAAGAAAGACATTTCAAATGGAAAAATGATACAATGTGGTTTAGGGAGCAGAGAAATGTTGCTTATCATAACTTCTTTTATTTCTTTTGAGATAGAACACTACAAGAAAAACAAGAGTGTACACAGAAATCATGATGCAACAGCACTTTTCAGGGAAAAATGTTCCTTCAAAAGAATTCTTATTATCTTCCTATGTAAATGTCTTCATTCTAACAACCCTCTCCATAGCTGTTTTTAAATTTATTTTTTATTATGAATGTAATCATGTATTGAATTCAGGTGTTTGCATGGAGAAAATATGTTGATGTGTTTATTAAGCTATTGCTCTCCTCACTTAGAATATCACTGTAAGGCTATCTCACATAGGTGATCTCTATCATATCAGTCAGGTTACAGCTGCTACTGCATTTCCTTGAGCCCCAGGTGGGAATGATTTTGGTCCCTCAGCACGCTCTGCTCAGCCACAAGACCTGCAGATATGAAGGCTCACACCTTACAGCAGCTGCTCTTTGGAGAAATAATGTGGGTGGGAAATTTCCCTGGTTCAGAAAGCTGGAGGGGTGGAGCTCTGACTCAGTGCAATAAAACACCTGTTCAGCAACTTCTGAGACTTCGTCAAGATTGTGAATTTGTTTCAGGAGGCACTGGCACCTGTGGAGCCCAGTACTAAGGTGCCATTCACAGCAGCTGCTTTTAATGTAGCAGCGACCTCGATGGCATCAACCTCTGCCTTATCTCAGGTAAGTGGAAAACAGAACAACCCTGGCAGGAGTCTCGGACTTTTGATTCAGATTTGCCCCTGAACTACAACAGGTCAAGTCCCCTGTTATCTATAGGACATAAATTTCCAAGAAAACAAGATTATCCTTTCTTGGGTACTGGCAGTTACCAGGACCTGGAGTCAGAATCTTTCCATATAGCACAGAACTGGTATGTTAATTTTATTTGCCACAATGAGGAGGTGCAAATTGCCTGTTCCACATTGGAATGCTACAGTGGGGATTTGAAATAAGTAAAAAAACCTGATCTTTACTCTCTTTTTCATCCCCTGTTCTTCTGTCAGCAGCATTCAAGCAGAAAATCAAGCCCCTTGGAAAATGAAGAAAGAAAATGGATGATGCACTATGTGGCCCCAAGTGATGATGCTAAGGTACCATATTTCTACAAACTAAAAATATGGGGAACTAAACCAATACTTTTTTGAGAAGGGTAGGATATTCCACCCCCCCTATCCCCCAATGTGGTTATTAAAGATTCACGTGGTTATGTAGAAATACGAATATTTAATGAAAGAAAATTTTCTTTAGATGCAATATCTACATAGTATTAAGAACATAGAATGTATTATTTCCATGGGTTTATTCCTTAGAGAAATCTCTTAGTGAAAATGTTCTTGATTTGCTGTTAAGATGAGACTGACTTTGGCTTTCTTCTAATGCTATCTATTGACTTCATGGAGCTTTAGCCCAGAACAAATGGAGAATGCTGGCAGAGTCAGAAAGTCAGAGCATAGTTGTTGGTGAACCTTTGGGGTTTGGTCATTATTGCCAGTTTTCAGAACAAGTGCCCACTTTAATCCCTGTGCACTTCCTCACAACGAAAGAACAACTCTGGGCATGTTTACAGGGCCTCTGGCAGAGACAGAGTTGCATCAAACACGTAGAAGCTTTATCAGTGATGATTTTTGCTGCTGGCATTGTGCCAAGCTGCCTCAAAGTAAAACATGGGGGCTCCAAATGAAAAGAAAACTTACTTTTGATGACATTTTAAATTATGTGTGATTCAAGGATCTAGATCTATAGCTTATATATGTTTGGTTGTTTTAGGGTTTTTTTGTGTAACCAAACTACCAAATGAACAGAAAATTACAAACATTGTTTTGCCTGCGTATGTCACAACCTTATCAAACTGATTGATCAAACTGATCTCTTGTTAACAGCATGCTGGCAGCTCCTACAGATGGATATTAGTGTACAAAAGGTACAAACTACCAATGGGGAGTGAAACTTGCTGTAAAGGGCAAAGTAGCATAACCAAAACTGACACGGCATTTAGGTGTTCCTAATTTGTTCTCTGTGTGTGTCTGCTAAAGCTCAGCAACAGAATGTACTAAAGCAGGAAAAGCAGCTGCTGGAGAAAATGATGACCCAATCTCCTTAGCAGTTTTGTAATGATTTAATGTATTCATACTGAAGTTCTATTTTGGTTTAGAATATCCATGGCCAAAAGCAACCAGCCCCTCTTTACCACTAACGTAGTTACATTTACATAAAGACTGTTAGAATCCAGCATATGTTTTAGAAAATACATGAAGTAATACAAAAAAATGATCCTGTGGCCGTAATCTCCAGTGTATAGGGGGATATGGGATCCTTTCCACAGCTTCAATTCATTATTCATGCCATAATTTTTTCCTGCCAAATGAACTTACGAAAGTTCGGTTTGCTATGCACAGGCATTTAACAACAAAGACATTCTCAGACACTCTTTATTTACCTCCTGGTTTTGAATGTCTTCTCTCCTCTGTAATAAATCTCGGCAGAAAACTGGCACTAAGGGCACAGACTTGTCTAAACTGGCCCATTTCTGCCTCTTACAGGTATTGAGTTTCCTGGGTAGTTTTTGGTAATTGCCTGAATTTTTGTAAGTCATAGCTTGCCATCCTCTGCGGGAGGATAATCATTAGTAGAGAGCTATTAGAAAGGATAACATTCTTGTAGCAGACCTTGACTTCTAAGAGAAGTAAACAGGTATAAACTTTCCTTAATGCAAATGCTCAAACATTTGTCTAAGCACTTGTTTCAATTTGAGAGGACTTTGCATAGCTGTGTGATAAACTGAAGAATTACTGGATTTGGTTTAGGAAAACATGCTGGGGCCTGTGCGTGGAATTTAGCTGTTCCCTACCTATAGTGCAAAGTCAAATATGCTCCACTGCTAAATTTTCAGGAAAATGTAACAACAATTCACATTTGTGTTGAGCTGGCTCAGCCTGTGTTCTGATAATGCTGAGATCTTACCTCCCCTGTTTAGGACATAGGCACATAAAATATCCTGTGCCTTACATATGACTTTGAGCAACAATGATTAATTTATTTTTCAGTTTTGGAACACACCCACCCAGAAGCCAAGATATTCTATTCTTTGTAGCCTGATGAACATAATGCATTTTTTTGGCACTTAGCCCATTTGTTGTTTTGGATGTGCTGCTCACAGCAAAAAGTGTTAGCATTTTAACCAGTCAGCTCACTGAAGACATTCTGATACAATTCCTGGTCATAAGCTTGAGCTCATGGGCAAGCCTGATGGTTATATTAGGCACTGCCTTCTATTTAACAAGTCTTTCAATTACCCAGTGTTTGATAAAAAACATCAATCTTGCCATTTTTTGAGACAACTTCATAGCCTGGAAATTACTGCATTTTTTTTTTGCAATTTCCTTTGACGACCTTCATGTCTTTCATTCTTATAGAGATGGAAATTATTTGAGAGATTAAGCTAAATTTTATCATGATGGATTCCCCGTGGTCCAATGCTCTACACACTTCATCTGATGTACTGTCTTGTCTCACTGATTTCTTATACTTTGACCTTTTTATCAGTCTTGACTTTTATCACAGTAGCAGCACATTTGTGTGTTCTTACTCTTATTTCACTCAAGAATTACTCCCTGTTATTTTAATTGAAGTCTCTCAGAAAATAGATAACATCTCCTAATTATTTCATCATCTTCAACCAGCTCTGCTCTATTTCACTTCAGATTGCCTTTTCCAGATTTTGGTCATTAGCTTTCACAACAGCTTCTTTCTTTGGTCAGCCCTTCTTGTTGATGATGTTTCATGTTGTGACTTTACTAAGAATTACTAATCTATTTGTCTTCTGCCATTATCTGAACTTCTCCTTGAGCTCTTTATGAATATCAGTGACCACCTACCTACTGGTCACTGAAGTTGCTACCTATTTCTTGACCCACTATATACTGTGCCTTCAGTATTATTTGTCTGAATATCTTTTTGCAAATACATAAATGGCATCATAATAAGTTTGGCCATTTTATAACTTACTCAGATCCTTGCTACTAGAACTGCACTTCCCTGCTCCTAAATCTGCCTCATTTTAATGCTATAATATTTTGTTCTCTTTATTGCTTTGCTCAGAAAAATTCTTCATTATTTCTTAGCCTAACTCAAGGTGACTTTTTAAAATGCATATATATATATAGATATACTATTTATACCTCCCCTTTTGTTGGAGATACACAATTCAGGATCTGCTGATAACATATTTGTATGCAGATTAAAGCTCCTCACGTAGCAGTCAGACCTCAGGGCTGTTTGCATTTTCTTTCCCCTGCAAAGCCTCATCCTCAGACATTCACTGCAGTCATTTTATGTTACTCCTATCTAACAAGACCTGTTACTACTATAATCATACATCAACTGCAGAACTGACTACTCAATGCAATCTGAAATTCCTTCTTCTGCTTCTGCTCCTAAACAGTGAGGGAGGGAGCCATCCCCAGTGCTGATTTACCCTTTGCATTCAGTCTTTTCAATACAATCATGGTTCAACTCTCTTTCCTTTCTATAAACTTGACCTGTTTTGATAAATATTCCCCAACTGTTCCCACAGTTAGAAAATCAATGTAACCACCTGTGCTGCAGCCATAGTAAGCATTGTCTGTGTTCTCCTTCTTTTTGCTATTATCCTGCTTGCTCTAGCAACTGCTAGGGAACATGATGAGAATGTTCTCTGAAGATGTAAAATCCATCAGGCATATGTGATTGTCACAACTTTTACAGACCCAGATGGTCAGACCTGGCACCTTCAACAAGGAATTGGAGATGACCTTCTTTAAAATTAAGGATTGTAGTCAAAACTATTCCATGTCTATTAATCAGATAACCGTCCTTGGCAAGGAAAACCTCTGTTCCCACAAAGCAAACTAGAAGTTTTTGTCCAAAGCCATGTGTTGTGTAGTCCTGAGACATTCCCTAAGGTGCTAACACTCATCCTTAGTCATCCCTCTCTCATGAAAATGATTGTTTTAAAAACAAGCAAGAAAAAGACCCCCCCCTTCTCACCAGTTATCCAAGCACTGCATTAAAAGCAGATTTTTTTTGTATAGGCCTTGATTCTACCTACAGCACAACACAGGCTGTTGGTCAATAGCAAACCAAATTTGAAGCATCTCTGATTTCTGGATTAACTGAATTTTGTTTTCATATTAGCTGCTGATGGTTGTGTGTACAATTTAATATTACTGGCTAAATGAGTTTTTCCAGCTTATTTACACCATCTTAACTTTCCTATTCATCCTCTCTTTCCATACCTGCTCTTTGTGCTTAAATAGCTACAAGCTTTAGGAGTCAATGAAGTTTGTGAAGAAAATGAATTTGCTTCCTATTATATTTTTGCTGTGATGCCACCTGGAAGAGACAACTTTAGCAGAACCTTGGTTCTTTTCAGTGTTTGGTTGTATTACAGCAAATGCATATATTCAAAACTTTAAGATACATCCCCTTTGTTATTTTTTTCGGCAGGGAGAAATGACACCTTACTCCTTGCTTACTGTAAGAATCATAAAGTTGAAAAATGCTCATCAGGCAGATTTTTGTAAGTATCAGTTTTTTTTATTGATGTTACATCATTCTCAGATTACTGTATCAGCCCCTTCTTCTGCTAGATATTGCACAAATGCAAAACACTAAAGTCATACTAGCTAAGAAATCACAGCTGAAGGCAATTTATGCCACAGAATATCTATTTGAAATCTCAGAGGTTTATTTGGTTATTGGGTTTTGTACCATATTATTTATCTAACAAGTTGGCTGTTTCAGGGCCTTGAAAATACCTTAACACCGTTTTTAACACACAGATGTTTATATAACGTGTTCATGACAAATGCATAGAATATAGAGCTGAAATACTTACATACCAGTCCCTCTTAATTCTTTGGTTATCCTGAGCATCATCACATCAGCTGACTCTTGCCCCCCAGTGAAAGATGTTGGACAGAAATCTTTTGGGGACTGTGGTACATGGTACATTACAGCTGTCATGCAAAATGTTCTGAAAATGTGTGATATTTGGACAACCTTTGCCTGCGGTTCACATTCCCAGAGATTTTTTCTCAGAGAATTTTTTCCTGCCATCCTACATGTGTCTCATGAACTTGGCACACCACTAATAACACCATTTTGCATATCCCTTTACCATACTGTTCTTCCTTCTCTTGTTTTGCATTTTCTTTCCTTTTTGGGAGATCATTATGAAGGTTGCTGAAGCCATAAAATCCTACAGATAAAATTTCTCACCATCTCTTTGTATTTCACTCACTTCAGTGTTTCAAGAGCATGCATGTCACCCTTTTCAATTTTCCAATCAAGTGGAGAGAAGTGTTCTGTTCACATTGTCGGTAATATTGGGCTGCAGAAAATAGAAGAAATATTATAGTATAGAAGAAAATGTCAAATTCATTTTTATTCCTTTTGAGTGCTATGAAACACTGCATGTATGTGCAAGACCTCACCTTCATTCCTTTGAACTGTTGATTTAATTTCTCTTAGTTTCACCTTTGATCTAGAATGGAAAAAAAAAAGTTTCACCTTTGATCTAGAATGAACCAGATAAGAACCATGATTCAGCTGCTTTTGCAAAGGGATTGCACAAAGGAAAATGATGCTGCATTCTCAGAAAACAGTGTTACTGTCGTGACCTTGTCCTCCATCCTGAGGACAGGGAGATTTCTGAGAAGTCTCACTTAGTGAGTTGTAGACATTTTGAAAATTCCTATTGGCATTAAAATGTACACTGCTGAAGTAGAGCTCAAGACGTGTGGGCTCAGTTTTCAGCTCTGTTCACAGACTTGTTGCATAAGAAGCTTAGGTAAATTTATACATCAAAACATTCTGTGACTCTGTTGCCCTGTCTACAAAATATAGAGTATCTTCTCCAACACATTTTGTTTCTCTCTTATCTATTTAGCTGATGTGCTCATTTTGGATATCCTACTATTGTAGAGAGATTTTAATTTAAGGTGTTAGGTAAGGCCTAGAGACAGTGGGAAGTATTTTCAGATTATTTTGTTAATTACCAGTAAATAAGGCTTGGGGGACCAGTTGGTGAATAAAATTGTCTTTTCTTTCTGTCAGTAATTCCCCAGCTACTCTGTGAGCCTGTTTGAGCCTGTTTCTTAAGCAAGTCATAAAATGAAGCACTGTAGACCAGGATGCTGTTGAACAAGGAAGATAAACAATCATCAGATAGGTTGTTACTTAGTCAACAAAGAGCTATCTCTGCTTTCAAAGAAGTTGAAGTCTCACAGGAAAAATAGTATGATACTCTGGAATTTAAAAACTTAAGTACAATTCAAAAAAGATATATTGCAGATTTCAACTGCTTGGTTTTGCACTGCTATTGATCTTTTAGCTTAGCGTTTTTATTTTAACATCTGAATGTGTTTGAAGTATCAGAAAACTAAAATAACTAGACAAGCTACTGTGTGCTAATGAGAATAATAAAATGATATTTACCTAGCCTTTTCTCAGCAATATGATCTTTCCCCTGGAAAACTCATCAGAAGCATCTGATACAGTGTCGGAGTCCAGAGGATCCCTTTGGCTGCCCTGGATGCCTCGAGACCCTGGCAGGGAGCTCAGGGATCTTGGCAACAAGTCAAAAAACAGCTGTGGCTTCAATTTTAGCCCATGGGAGAGGCTGCCAACCTTATATGAGGAATTGCAAGCCAAAAGGGTTCGAGTGGTGTAATAAGGGAATTGACACATGGTGAAAAGTTAGAATTTTGGGGATTTTTAGAATGCAATTCAGGGATACAGCATGGAGGAATCTGGGCGTGCCCTAGCCTTTTCTTCCTTCTTCTTGTCCTCCATGTCTCGGTGTGACAGTGACACATTTCTATCGGTCTGGGATAGGGACACACTGTCCAACATAGATTTTAGGTATTGGTATGGGAACTGTAAACATGGTACACGTAATTTTGAGTATATAATGTGGGAGACGCCCAGGGCTCAGGGCAGACTGCCATGGCTTCTCTACTAGGTGGACCTCGGCAGGTCAGAGAGAAACTGTTATAGATAAGAAAAAATAAACAACCTTGAAAACTCGGCTTCACACATTCCAGACCTTTTCTTCAGCTGCTGGGCTAGGGAAAAAGGACTTTCACACTGTTGGGGTCTTGCCAGCAGACCCTGACAATACAGATGCAATCTGACTGTGAGATATCTGTAGAAGACTGACCATTTTTGTAATGAAATTTTTCAAATTTCCCTAGATTTTCATTTTCCCTGTGTCAAATTTAGGAGCAAGCCACCTTTTCAATCAAGAGCAGCCACTTCTGACTTGCTTTTTCTACCTACATGCTGTCTTCCCATCTTTTTCAGCATGTGCAGTGGTCCATTCCATGATTTTTCTCTCTGTTGCAAGTGCAGTCATACCAGGTCATTTGGTCATAGAGTTTCTACATTTTTCTTTGGTTTACTTGCCAAATCTTGGCTTCAGGGAACACCACTTCTGTATATTTCCTCTGATATTCCTCACTGTCACATTCACCCAACTTAATCTTGGCTGGTTTTTTTTTTAAATATGCACCTCAATATCCATGGGATGTGTGTTTCAAAAGCCTAGGATGAAATCCAAGTTTATCCTGAAATCTGATGTTGCACCTTTGCCTGTAGACAACACATGCTGATAGAGTTTGGCACACAAATAAAAAATTAAAGCAAAAGGAAAACAGTTCTCTCCTCCTGAATGGGTCAATTGGCCCCTTTCATATCCCTGCTGTCACCCCACCCTTTTTGCAGTCTCCTCTATACTTGAGTGATGTTCCTCTCCAACATCTGCTTCATGCTATGTATAATTGGTTTCTGTCTTGTCTTATCTTACCATGCAAATGCTCTTGACAGACCTGGGCTAATTATTTTGCACCGTACTCCTAACTAACCTTTATGCCAATTAGTAATCATGGGTCAGACTCAAACATTTCTGGCACTCCCTGATCTCACTGTGGGCAACAGAGAGAAAGGCACCCAGATAAGATCACTTGCACTCATCCTGCTGCCCTGCAGGCACTGAGTGTCATCACCAGGCTCCAGTGCTCTATGCAGCTTGGCTGTGAAGCTAGTGGGGGGACTAGAAAGGAACAAATTCCATTGAAGTTTGAGTCTCTTGCAGGCTGGTGCCTATTTTGCAGTGGTATTCCCCTCCTCAGTCCAAGAGTGCATGCAGCCTTTGGTAAAATAATGACTTTTTAGGTCATTGGTGTATCCATTTGCTCCTTCTCAGCTGGAAGTCAGTCCTGGTGTTTTACAAAAGCTCATGTTTCCTAACTCTGTTAATGATGTTGCTTCTTCTACAGAACTCCCCATGTGTGGGAGGAATATCTGGTCAGGATGAGATGGCAGGGAAATGGTGTATTATCTTCTTTTCTTGCTAACGACACCCCTTCCACTGTTTCCCAAAAGAATGGAAAAGGAGGTGGGTGATGGGAGAGGAGGACCATGGTGGGACAGACTCTCCAACACCTCCCAGCAGCTCTCCTTAAACAAATGAGTTATTGGGTGGCCACACAGAGCTGCACCAAACTCTCAGCCTGGCCCATTTTCACCATCAGTAGAGCTTACTCATTTTATGGCCGCCCCTAAACCCTGTGGCTGAAGCTGACACCCTGACCCTGCTCCCCAGGCAGAGGATGAGTGAGGGGATCTTCTCCATATGGAATGCCTGAAGCCCTGGCACCAAGAGAGGGGATTTGCCCTGAGGCAATAGAAGTGGAAGCAAACCTCTTCCAGATCCTTAGCACAGGTGAACAGACTTGCAGTTCCATCATCTCTCCACCCCTACTTAGTGTCATGTGAAAGAGCAAAACTCTGCTGGACTCCACTGGATCTCCCCTAATCCTGAAGACCTGAGTAAAGAGGTCTCTGTGACAGTACTGCTCTCTGAAACTGTGGCAGCCTACATGGGTACCAGCGGATTCCACATTCCAGGAGATGACCTTTGCTGCTGGAGGGCATATTCTGGCTCATTAACACAGATGAGGTGAAGAGTGGTGGTGTCAGGTCTGGCTTGACACATTTAGCCTCACTGGTGCTGAGTGTTTGTAATGCTCTTACTGGACTGCAAAGGTAAATTTGAGCTCTGTGCCCCAGTAAGAAATTACCTGGAGTGAGCTTCAGGTTGACAGGTGCTTTTTTTTCTGGGGCACAGTAACTTTTCTGAGAGAAGTCTTGCCAGATCAAGAGGCTTTCAGAGATGAGATAGGAAAGTTAGTCTTGGACTGAAAAGTGACTGCTCTGGTATATTTTCTACTGTAGAGAATGGACACACGTGGAAACCTTCTCAGCTGTGGAAACAAACCTGTTAGTGTTAGCTGGGATGTCAGAACAATCACTCCTCTCCCTCAACTCTTCCTTCTGTTTTCAGATCTTCCTTTGGTTTTTCACCTTTGAATGAAGAGACACCTCGCATATTTATAAAAGAGGAGCTCAGAGACTTTGTCCTCTAAGAGTTATGTCCTTATGAAATTATTCTGTGGAAGCTTTTATATTATCTCTTCAGAAGAAATGAGTCCGTTCTGCAACAGTACACTTGGAACCTTTGCAAATCAGAGTCATTCTCCAGAGATATTAAGGGTTATTTTTGCTACAGAAACTAAGTGCAAAAAAAATTAGAGGGATTACAGTGAGTGCAGGTGGTACTAATGGCCCTGTCCCAGGAAAGCACGGTGCCAGTGGGAGCACAGTGGCACGGGAGGGAGAGGTGACCCAGTGTATGAAACTTTGAGCTCGGACTGCAGCAGGTACTGCACCCACTGAATCTGCTCCAGGGAGAAAATCCTACTTTGCCACTTGACTTAAATGGCTGGACTGGGTAAAGGGCTCATTCACATGGGGACTCTGTTCATCCCTGGTCAAAGACATCACTGATTAAGCACAGTTCACCAATGAGCTTTTGTTATTTCCACAAGTATGCCACAGAGAGAAATATTGTGCTTACAAAAGAGTGTTGCACCAGGATAGTGGTAGAGCTCATAGCTGCATCCAGTTCCCCTCTCAGATAGCAGTAGGAGGTAAATCCTTAATACTGTTTGTATTGTACTAAGCTGGTGAGAGAAAATGTTCCCAAAGATCATGTCCAGCAATTGAGAAATGGGAGCAGTTCTCCTCCTCCTCTTAGGTGAACTGTAGTAAACTAGGATTCAAGGAGAACCTGTCTGTGCAGGTGAAGAATATTTCACTAGAAGAAAATTATTCTTAATTTTGGTGTTACGAAATGCAGTAACAGGACAGATGGGATTTTGTAGTTTACATTCACTGTTCCTATGAGACTAGTTTTACTTATATGCTTTGCTTTTCAGTGCTGTAATTTTCTCCTTACCTGTGATGGAGATGAGTGATTTTAGCACGTGATGGTTCATCTCAGGTACACCTCACAGGACTGTACTCTCACAGAGTAGCACACATAGCTGCAGTTCTGAACTACTTCTTCTGGTCTTGTATTTTTAACTGATCTTTAGCTCTCAGACTGTCTTAAGCAGTCTCATCATCATAAAAATTGAATCAGAAGCTACAAACTGGAAAAGGACACAAGGGTCACAGTGCTGACTTTCAAAGAGACTGTGAGTTCAGATGTCTCAGCATTCACATGAGGTGACATTATGTCATCAGGGAAGTTGCAATACGTGCACTGAAGTAAGGGCTTGGCATGGCATTAAATTGCTAGGGAAACCCAGCAACTGCATTATAACTGGAGCATGAAGAAAATGTAAATAGATTTTTTTTGTATTAGCTCTCAGGTAGCAATGAATAAACTGGAACATTTTCAGTAGCTCTCCTGTACACTTTTTTCAGGGTTAAGAGAGAGCAATGTAAGGTGATTAGTCATTTCAAGAGCTCCCATAAAATAATGGTATCAGGATCATCATAGTATTCAGCAGACATTCAACTATCCTGTTATTTTTTATTTATCTCACTGTTTGCCTTACAGTTTAGCCTCAGTTCAACTGAACTGCCACTTCTATAGAAATACATAAGCTCAGTTAGAACATCAGCATGGGAATAGTGTCTGTAAAATTAAAGGAAAACATAGAAAATCACAGGTTATTGTATGGAAAACAATAACCTCTCCACATTGGTAGGGACTGTAGATGAATTGTGGCAAAACCAGGTGTAGCGTAGTCCCCTTTTTTCACAGGAAGAGAATGTACTTTGTCCTAGTGGTATCATCTCACCTGATCTTCAAAGTCAAATTTTATATACAGGAGTTACTAACACTATTATGTAATTTATTTGTCTGTGACCCACTAGCCTTGTTACAGCAGAATCACACAAAGTGGCTGAGGTGTGAAGGCACTTCTGGAGATTGTGTAGTCCAGACCACTGCCATAAACAGGATTGGCTTCAGTAGGTTGTTCAGAGCCATATTCATTTGGGTTTTGAACATCTCCAAGGGTAGAGACTTCACAACCTTTCTGGGCAATCTGTGACAGTGTGTGGTGGTGTTTACAATGTCAAGGTAAAAATTAATTTTTTCTTATGTTTCAGTGGGATTCCCTGCGTATTGGTTTGTGTCCTTTTACCTTTCAATGGGCACCATGGAGGAGGGTCTGGCTCAGACTTATTTATTTTCCTCTCCCCTGATCAGGTATTTACAGAGATTGATAAGACTCCGTAAGCCTTCTCTGCTTCAGGCTGAAGAGTCTCAGTTCTCTCAGCTTCTCCCCACAGAGCAGATGATCCATTCCCCCATTCTCTTTCTGGACTTCTTTGTTCAGCTCACTTCAGCACATCCTTACCTCTCTTGTACTGGGGAACCCAGAGATGTGGCCTTGTCAGTGCTGAACAGAGAGGAAGGACCAGCTTTCCAGCTGCTGGCAACACTCCTGATGCAGCTCAGGAGGCTGTTGGCTTGCCACAAGGACAGATCTCTGGCTTATGTTCAACCTGCTGGCCACTAACATGCACAGATGCTTCTCTGCAGAGCTGCTGTGCAGCTGGTCAGCCCTCAGCCCATCCTGGTGCTGGGGTTTTGCCTCCTCCTGTAAAGGACTTTGCATTTCCCTCAGTGAACTTCGTGAGGCTCATGATGGCCTGGCCCTCCCACCTGCACAGGTCCTTCTGAATGGCAGCACAGCCTTCTGGGGTGTCAGCTACTCCCCCAGGTTTTGCTCCACCTGCAGACTTGCTGAAGCTGACCTCTGTCTCATCACTCACATTGTTCATACAGATGTTAAACAGCCCTGGCTCCACTATCGGCCTCTGGGGTACACCAGCAGAGACTGGCCTCCAACTGTACTTTGTGCTGCCAACCACAATCACCTGATCCTGCTGGTTAAACCAGTTTTTAATCCACCTCACTTTCCATGTATCTATCCTGTACTTCATCAGTTTGACAAAGAATTTTCAATAGCTGATTTTACATAAGTATTTATGAAATCAACATATATGCTGAACAGTAATTTTAGAAAGTAGCCTCATGAAGATATTTTGCCAAAGAAAACACTCCAGAAAATCAGTAGATTATGGATAAAACAGTAACAAAAGACATTCATAAGTCCTGCACCTGTCCATTCATGTTGTCTCAGAGCTTTCGTACTGCCAGCTTAATCAGTTCTATCACAAATCTTATTTTATACAGTGTGTGATGAAAAAATGAAATTTAAAATATGGGCAAAGCGTTTTGGTTTTCAAGACCATTTTGGTTTTCTTGAAGAAAGAGAAAGGAAAAGAATGTGCCTTTGCAAGTACAGCAAAAATACAGAAATGTGACCTTCCTGCATTCTATGATAGCTAGCAACTAAAAGGGAGAGAAATTATGTCTTAAATCAGTTCAGAAATGTTAATTTCTGAATTACATCCCCCTCATCCACTTTGGCAGTTTTGGAGATGCTGGATTCATGTTTTTGATACACTTGAGATTGGCAGTTGTGTGTGCATTAATGAGAGGAGGGATGGTCCAGATGCCCTGAAGCCATATTTAGTTCTTGGCTATTGTACAGGCTCTAGATCAGAGGCAGTGATGCCATTTATCAGGATGAGTACAGCACAGCTCAGAAGGCTGTCAGGCAGCACAGTGAGGGCAGGACTTTCAGTTATCAGAGAGATCAGCGAGCACAGCCCTCCCACTCCTAGTAAATTACGTATTGTACTGGTAATTGCCAAAGTCAACATATTATCCTGTCACCTCCATTATGTTAAAATCTGAGACTCCGAAACATTGTCAGTGGAAATAATTTCAAAGACAGGCAATCTACTACCTTCTAGAGAGAAAACTCCTAGCAGTGTCAAGAAATTCCTTCAAAATTCAGCATGAAGTGCTACATGGGGATCTCCCTAATTGACAGGCATCCTCCCCTGCGGATGTCGCAGTCACAGGGTCTCTGGATTTCAGGCAACACCTTATTTTTAGGCAAAATATCCCAAAAGCAATGTATCCTGAAAAAAGACATGGGCATGAACTCACTTCTAACCTTGAGGAGCTGGCTCAAGACCTGTACCATGCTCACAGATAGTAGGTGCTCTTCTCCCTGCCCGTGGGGTGGTTCTCTGTCGACTGCCACGGCACCAGACTCCTCCTCTTTTCTGGCAAAAGCCTGTGTTCACAGAACAGGATGAATCAACCCTTCTAGTTGCCACTGGAAAAGTTCCTGTCCAAGGTCTGAGAATCTCTTTGGTGTTCACTCAGTTCAGGATCTATGGGAGATGGTAACTTAGAGCAAGTGCAGCCTCACTCCACTCCCTCCATCCACAAGATGCAAATCCTTTCTGCCACTTCACTTTTCCTGGGAAGAGATGTAAATTCCTGGTCTTTCAAGTGTCAGCAAACACCAGGAAATGGCTCCAGTTCCTACTGAGCTCTTGAAGCAGCAATTGAACTGCTGGTAGGCCTCTCCCTTCCTTCCCCGCCTAGGGAGACCAGGATCAAGGTTACTGGAGTAATTAATTTTCTCTCATAAAGAGTTAATAACCTGGTATGTCAGACATCTAGTATCTGAATCAGACTTAAACCTGATTCTTTTGGTATTTCTCATGAAGTTTGATTGCTACAGAGACAATTTATGTGCAGTCCCTCTCAGGGTCTGAAGTTAATGCTCTGCTCCCTCAGTCACAGTTTCACCTGCCAAATTTTCTTAATATGGAGTAATACAAGACTTATGAATATTCACACTGTTCTATTTGCTACCTAGGATTGTATTTTTATTTTGAATGCATAAGATTATGCATAATTGTTTGAACACACTGCTTATTAAAAATAGTGTTGAGATGAACAAATTAATTTTATCCAGCTGTCTGATTTCTGTCTTACTGGTTTGGCCAATGTTTATCAGAAAGAACTGGCCATCTCTCACCCATGTTTCAGCTATGGAACACTTTGATGTCTCCACTGCTTGTATCGTGTCTCCTCTGCCTGATACTTTGTGCTTTTGTTTCTATAGTAAGCCAATCCGACTGCTATGTGAGGCTCTGGTTGCCAACAGCTTCAGATGAAATATTCCACACCAAAACCATCAAAAACTGCAGAAATCCTGTGTGGAACGAAACTTTCTACTTCCGGATACAGAGAAAAGTCAAGGTAAACAACCCAAAACCTCTCTTTTTTATCTACTCTGCTCAGTGTCTCTCAGTTTAGCCCAAAACCCCTAAACTAGAAATATCCTCTGGTGCATTTCTGAGTTTACTTAAAATTCCCCACACAAGCTGAAGCAAAGCAATTCTGGTTTTGCTGGAATTCAATTTACTCCTAACAGATAGTTGTTGTTATTTACGTATGGGTAATGAGAGTCTGACCTCGGGGAAGGCTGAGGGGACCCCTAACAGTGACAACACAGAGAAACTGAAATGAAAATATAAAATTACACTCTAACAGAAAACCACATGTTTTTCTGAAAGGACATGAAGTAATGGCAGGAGATGATGCCAAATTCTAGTATGATTAAAATCTTTACTCAGTTTGCTGCTGATAATTGAACTACACTCAAATACCTGTGAACTGGTGGCTGAAAGCAGAATGTCCAAGGACCTAGAAGGGTGATCACTGATATGAAGCAATCTCTATTACCCCTGCTGATATGAAGCAGTATAGGATTTTTGGTAATCCACATTCCTCCCTAGAAGATTGCATTTTTATGAGATCTACTTAAAAGCATAACAGCTGACCCAAAAGAGATGTCAGTTCAGCTTTAATTGATAAGACTAAGACCTGTTTCTTTATAACTGCTTTCTTACTCTTCCTTCTCACACTTTTTCATCAATTATTTTCTATTTCCTCTCTGTAAAGCAGACACTAAGCCTGGAAGAGCTGCAGAATGTCATATTTATTTTATGTCATGCATGCTAGTGAATTGGATATTTTTCATTTCTTTTCCTAGAATGTTCTGGAAATTACTGTTTCTGATGATGACATCATTCATGATGATGACCGTGCAATTGTGCTTTTTGATGTAGCTAAAATCCCCCTTGGGGAAAGAGTTTTTACAGCATTCCCACTAACCCCAGAGGTAAGAGCTTGGTGAGACATTTAGTATAGCTTGATGTCCATTCTCTCCCCTCTGTTAGAGAGATGTACTCTCTCTTCTGGTTTTACGACCAGGACCAGCTTGGTGGTAAAGATTTAGCAAAATTTATTAGCATCCTGGAAAATGCACAGCAGTGACAAAGTAGATGGCCTTCTCAAATTCCTGTTGGTTTCCTTTGGCACAGGTCACGGACAAATTCACAAGCCCCAGAGTAGATGCAATTTAGGGAAGCTTTGCGCTTTCAATAATCTCATAGAAAATAACAGTTTATCTAATCCTCACAAAGACTGTAAAAACCAAAACAATGCAAGCACAGGGAAATGGCCTGTTTCCACAATATTTCCCTAAATACTAAGCCTTAGCATATCATGTTCAGCACATGGAAGCTGGCAGAGAAAAAAGTGTGAAATAGGTTTGTTAGGGAGATTTATAAGCACCAAACACCCTTCGTTCTTCAAGTACAATTGAGTTTCTTGGGGAAGAAAAAGCTGCCTCTGTCCTTTAATGCTGATAATAGCAAGTACAAAACAGAATATTTTTACTTATTAAATGTAAAGAACACGGTGCTTGCAAAAATTAAGGTCACTTTGAAAACCTCTACACATGCTACTTGAGACAGCTTCTCTTTTTTTTTTTTTTCAGGGGAAGGAGGAGCTGGAAGTTGAGTTTGTATTGGAGACCATGTGAGTAAAACCTCATTACTATTGGTAGCTTGTAGTTATGCATTAGTGCAGGGAAACCTTTTGTAGATCCAGTACCACCTTAATAGCCAGAGACAAGTTTTTCCAGACTTAACATGTGCATTAAAAAATTGTTATATGAAAGCGGAAATGCCACAATGTGGAGAAGAGTTGAGAATTTTTAATTCTGTGACATTCTCTTAAGATTTTTGACTTACATAGTTCACAGTTGGCTGGCAAACCCCACTGCAGTAAGTCTGCAGATTTACTGGACAGTGTTCTCTGGGAAAGTCATGGCTGAGGAGAATGTTGCTACCCAGCTTGTGTCACGCCTGTGCTACTAAGGCTGTTGCAAGGACTTTCCAGGTGCCCTACAGCAAATTAATAATTTCTGCTGGGTCATTATGTGGCATCTAGTGTCAAGGGAGTATACTTACAGAAATAACGAGAAGGAGCAAAGAAAATAATAGTAATAAAAAATTTAGAGAGAATAATGTGTCCTATTCAGGACAGTATCCAGAATGTATTGTTTATAAATGTATATTATTTGTTCTTGTTTTCCAGCCAGGGTCCTCCTGAAACCATCATCACAAATGGTGCAATAGTGGTAAAATAATGTTGTTTGTTTTTTTTTTTTTTTGTGTTCTTCCCCACATCATTCCTTACTACAGCTGACTATAATGTCAGTGAGGGAAACATTGCAAGTCTTCATTCTTTAGTGATACTTTCTCTTAGGAGCTTTATCTTTAAGGAGAATAGCATGATCTTAGAGGAGCCTTCTGGCTATTATAATTTTCCCTCATTTTGTCTGCATCCATTGAAAATGACAATGTGTTTAGCATAGCACCATCTTCCCATGTGACAATAAATTAATTCTCACATTCACTGTGTCTGGCAAAAGTGTCCAACACAGCTGGCCCCCCCATTCAAACAATGACCTTTCCTACAATGATCCTTTCAACCTCTACCAGCACTGGTGGTGAGATGGCTGGATGAGTTACCTAATTCTTTGTCCTCATCACACCTACCGTAGTGTCGTGAAGAAGCCTGTTTGGAAGTTCACTTGGACAGCAGGAGGCAAAAGAAGTGTTTCTCAGGTAAGATTATTACTTCTTAAAATAAATATTGGTGATATCACTGTCTCTAACAAGTCCTGGACATTGCATCAGCAAAATACTAAGGCTTTAATTGATCTTTTAAGGTGATTTGTACAAAATTTGTTCAAAATTTGCAGTAGGGAATGCCACCGTCCTGCAGCAGGTATATGCTCAGGGTTCTGACTTCATGGGGAGTCTTGTGCCAGACTAGAAACAACTAGAATCAGATGATTATACGGAAGGTATCTAAAACCCAAGTTGAGATTCTGCAAACCTCTGCTGCAGTACTGCAAAACCCTGAAGAAGCTTAATTCCTCAGGTATTATAGTTATATTATAGCATTAACTTTGCTCAGGTTCTCTGCCACTTCAACTTACACATGTGCACAGAAACACCTCATTTTTTGCAGGGGTTAGCCACTCAGCAGCTGGCTCCTGCCTGACCCTGGTCAAGATTCAGAATCTAGAAGCTCCTCTGCCCACATCCCCTGAGGGGCTGGATCTGGTAGGCAATCTCAGAGCATGCATAATGCACACTGGCAGGATTAGCTGAACTATTCATATAAATAGGGTCATCTGCTGCTCATAATAGTCAGATCTTATTTTAGGGGACTGAGAACTTCTTCAGCTCATTATTTGGCCTGGGGTGAGGATGATTTACCATGCGAAGTACCTGTTTGTATTCACTGTGTCGTGATGAAACTCCAACAGAAAAGCAGCAATCTAAAATTCAGTTCCATCCGTGTCACGTTCCCATCTGACTTCTTGCTCAGCACATTATAATGATACAGTCACCTGAAATGTTTGGGGTTTGGATCACTTTTAGAAGATAGTTTTCTAAATACAAAGGAAAATGAGAAGGAATTTGTTCAAAGCTACATTTTGCTTCTTTTTTTCCCCTCTCCCTTTTTTTTTTTTACAATTATAAGTAATTTTGTGTATGTTTGTGTATGTGTATTTCCTCATTGTTTTAGAGAATGAGCTAACATTTACAGTGAGAGGATCCTTTGAAGAAACACAGACAGTTTCAGTGGGCTGTGACTCCCGCTCCCCTCTCCCAGATCCCACTTTCTTCCACTATGCCAGATACAAGCAACCCTCCCTGGATGTTGCACTCAGAAAGAAGAGGAGGCTTCCCACCTTTGTACGTTACCCCAGAACATGGTAGACAACACAGGCAGTTCTATGACCTGACATTTACGTATGAGTAGGGAGCAAGAGGAGAACATTTCTGTTCTAACCAAAAAACCACTCCGTGTTCCTTTTCAGTGTGCTTGCATGTCATGTGGACCAAGGAGGAAAAGTGTCCCCTTGACAATCCCTCTGAAGTCACTCCCCTCTGAGCGGGAAGTAGTTGGTGAGGTGAGTGTCTGCTGGCCATGGGGAATCCTTTGCAAGCTTTTTAAATTCTTTCTGATTTGCATGAAGCAGAAACCAAGGGCCACTTCTCTTTTTACAGAGACAGTTATTTTCTAACCTCCCTCCAACCTAGGGCAATGCATAGTGAAGTGAATTATTTGGAGCAAAATAAAAAGGGAAATCCATGGGAAAAGGAGGAAGAAGAAAAATATCTAAGCTGTTGCTCATGGTCCTTATACTGTCCATGTACTTAACCAAGCTGGAGGTGAATGGGTGCCACTGGGACAGAGTGGTAAGGCTGCAGCCAGGCACACTGCCCCAGGAAGCAAACCCGAGCCACAACTGTGGGGTGCTCAGCCTCTCGGGCTTCCCCTTGTATCTGACATTGTTATGTGAGAAGCTCTGGTTTCAACACCCATCTTCAGTGGGGGATCCTTCCAGGGAGGTGAGCTGTAGCAGCTCTTCTGGTATTTACTTGTGTAGCTAACTAGTACCAGGCAAACTACACTGAGTTTTATGAGAGAGATAACATGTGGACTACAGATGACAGTGTACTAAAGTCTTATCTATTAAATCAGTGCACATTTCTGGTTACAACTGAAATACTGAGAAGAGATCTCAGTTATTTGAGATTCAGAGTTTTGTAGGTGTAATGATGACCCAAAAGATCTGTGTCTCAGTCTGAGTGGGGGAAAGGGTCTATTTTAAACAAAATATCAATATTCATCATTTTACCTTTTCAATTTTCAGCACAGAAAATTTGATTTGCTTCTTAAGGTGAAAAAATGGTAAGACACCTGTGGTTTTCCCCTTGGTTCTTTGTATTTAGATAGTTGTAAATCAATTTCCAATCCCTTTGTTACTGCCTCTGTCCTGAATGCTGGTCCATCCTCATTTCAGACTACAAAATAAAATACACTCAGTACAGAATGCAAATTTTCAGGAACGGAGTTTTTGTAATGGGACAGGGAGTTAAGAAAAGGTTTTATAAAAAACACACCAATTTTCTATTCATACTGTGTATGGTATACATATAGGTATATGGCATGCATACATATACTCTAAGATGTGGAAAAATATTGAAATAATAAATGTACCTGCATTTACTGTTTTGATGTCTACTCAAAGAGATAAGTGCAAATAAATTCAGTGAAGTGATTGCTTATTTCTAAACCAAGGAAACACACTGTGTGTTTTGGAATATTGTTCAGGCCTTAGTAAAATTTATAAGATGGATATGTTACATTATGTTCCATATTGTAACATAAGAGAACTTCCAGAAAAGCAGATGCTTTTTCCATCATGCTGTTTATTTTCAGTAAATATGCTATGAAATATAAATGCAGTGTACAGCTGTCATTTAAAAACTTCTTCCTTAGAAGCCTATGCAAGATTTTCATAGCAGCTTTCAAACCACAAATGTAGTGCTTGTAAGTATCAAAAGAACATCTGATCATGTAAATATACAACTTCAGTAGAACGTTTCACAGATATCCGTGGAAGTTCGCACAACTTTTAAAAGCCACCTTTGAAACACCGCCCTCTGCAGGCCTCTGGATTTATGTCTGAAAAGGAAAGGCTGTTATTTGTAGCTATATTTAATTCCAGGCATCTTTGTCAGGGAGGAAAAAAAAATCCTTTCAGTTCAAAGGCAGATGGACTGTTTTTCTCCAAGAAAAAAACAGAAAATTTAATATCTTCCTCCTTTGCTTTATATAGACCTGGTAGTGAAGGCATGTCTATTTATGAAGTAAAGCAATTTAAATGCTGGCTTAGGCTACAAATGTGATGTATGATACCTGATCCTTGCTCCAGCCAGGAAGACCTAGACGTACGCCTGGGGTTTGATCTGTGTGCCCAGGAACAGGATTTCATTTGCAAGAGGAAGAAGGTGGTTGCAGCTGCTTTGAAGGACATTCTCCACCTGGAGGAGGACTTGCAGGATGATGAGGTATCTGAAACATAATTTTCTCTGCTTTCTGCACAGATAAGTATCAAAACATACCAATGATGGGCACATTTGTTTGGAAACCCTGTAGTGTCATGTACAGGCTACAGCTGAGTTCTTTTCTCAGTGGCTGCCTTATTTTCTCTATTCTAGGGAAGAAATGAGTACTCATCATAAACATGGATAAAAAGCCTGTAGCCCTGAAGCTAGACAATCTAGCCTTGTGCTCATTAGCAGTCTGCCCCACAATGAAGAGAAGGGCTTGGTGCTCTCAGAACCAAGGCCAAAGTTTCTTTTTGGCCAGATCTGAACAGTGGATTCAGCTCTTAATTCCCTCATGGTTATAACTGGATTTTATTTTGTGTATCCTTTGTGCCACCATTTAGGTTCCTGTTGTGTGAACATAGCACGCTGCCAATCTGATTTCATCTGCTCAGCATGTTCTTGCTCAGCAAACAGGATTGATAACAGAAATTTTAAGGCAGGGGAAAATCAGGTTTCTCTTTTTAATTATGCACCAATGACTGGAGTGTGAAGCCTAAACTCGAATGCAGGCATGATAAATTTTTCTTGTTTTGACCTAAATTGAGTTCAGCTTTTCTTGCACAGCTGGACCTTTCAGACACAAGACTCTGCCTTTCAATGCCAGTACTAAGCCATGGGTCATTCCAGTCCCCTCAGAGGTATTGCCCATACTTCCTTGCAGAACATACAATCTCTATATTCTTCTGATTTGTATGTGACATTCATTCACTCCAATGCACAGTAGCTGTCTTTACTGTTAAAGAAACCAATTCTTGTTTATGAATTAATTCTGTTTCTAAAACTGCCAGTCCTTGGATTTCTGTATGATCACAGAAGCAACTAATTGCAGCTCATTTGCATATCTAGTGCACTATATACATATGTGGTAGGTGGAGTGAGCATGGTTTCTCTGTCCCTCCAGAAACTTTAAAAAGGAATGGTGTCACCAGCCTCTGGTTTCAGGGGTTCTGAACTGCCTGTGCTCTTAAATCCATCAGTCATGACATTTCTAGTATAGCCTGTGGAATAACTGTTCAATAATTTCAGCAAACTTCAGGAAAAGAGAAATCATTGTTGTTCACATGGAAACTGTGAGACACCACTGATATATTCTGGTCTGATAATAATCTAATTCAGATGAAAGAAGGTACCACTTCCTCTAATTTTTTGCTGCTTTGTGTTAATGATTTTCAAACAGAGCACTAATAATATGATAATGGATTTCATGCTCTATTGCAGAGCTGCTTGACAGAAGAAAATATGAAGTATTTCTTACTCCTTACATGCCTCATTATTAATTCAGGTTTTTCTTCACGTTGGACTGGTGGCATGTTTTCACTACTTTATCAGTGCTGTAAATTTCTCCTTCTAATCAGGGATGTCTCTGTCCCTTCTCAGATCTGTCACTAAACACATGTATTTTGGGATTGAACAGGTGCCTGTGGTGGCAATCATGACAACGGGAGGTGGAACCAGAGCTCTGACAGCCCTGTATGCTCACCTCCTCAGTGTGCAGGAAATGAATGTCTTGGACTGTGTCTCATATATCGCTGGTCTATCTGGAACAACATGGTAAGACCAACATAAGAACACAGGAATTTTCCATAATTGACATCAAGGAGTGATATTGAGTTATATGAGCTTGACTATCAAGAAAATGCTGTCTTTTTCTGCTGTTGCTTTTTTGTTGTTGTTTCTTTCAGTGGGTATTTTACCACATTTGCAGTTAATTAAATATGTGGATAGTACCAAACACATGGTGTTTTTTTCATATAAATGAAGACATAATACACAAACATCCATAACTTCCCAAAGCTCTGCTTCAGAGCTCACACTTTTCCTTGTGGGTTTTTGTTTGTTTGTTTTTTTAGGACCATGTCAAACTTGTATGAAGATCCTGAGTGGTCCCAAAAGGATCTCAAGGAAACTCTCAATGACGCCCGAAAGCATGTACTTAAAAATAAGTTTGTTACTTGTTTTGCCCCTGATCGTTTGAAATACTATTTGGAAGAGTTGTGCCAGAGGAAACAGGAAGGACATCAGCTGTGTTTCACAGACCTGTGGGGACTCATCATTGAAACCATGTTACATGATAAGGTACAATAACAGCACCTTTCTCTTCAGATTTGAATATCTAGTGAATACAGCAGTGAGGAAAGACAGTAAATCAAAAAATAGTTGAGATTGGAAGGGACCTCTGGAGTTCATCTTGTCCAAGCAGGATTAGGAAGGGCCAGCTACCCTGACCTATGAGCTTTGAATATCTCCACAGCTGAAGACTCCACAACTTCTCTGGGCAAGACATGCCAATGTTTGATCACCCTTATGCAAAATAGGTTTTTTGCTTGTTTGTTTGTTTGTTTTTCATATAGATGCCTAGAGCATGTGCCTTGGCATTCATTATATTTGTTAGCTGTATTATACAGATCTTAACCTCACAGAAGGTACTCTTCTGGTACAGAAAGGATGGGAATGAAAAGAAATAACAGGAAACTTACAGATTGAACGTATTTTAATTTATTCCTCACAGAATCTATAAGGGACTTACAAGAAGGTTGGAGAGGGACTATTCACAAGGGCATGTAGTGGTAGAACAAGGGATTAATGGCCTTAAAATCAAGGAGGGTAGGTTTAGATTAGGTATTAGGAAGAATTATTCATTATGAGGGTAGTGAGGCACTGGAACAGGTTCCCAGAGAGGTTGTGGACCTCCCGTCCCTGGAGGTCTTTAAGACCAGGTTGGATGGGTACAAACCTGGTCTTGTGGAAGGTGTCCCTGCCTACAGCAGTAGGATTGGAACTAAGTAACATTTAAGGGCCCTTCCAACCGCAACCATTCTGTGATTTTGTGAATTCACATGTAAATATTTGAATGAAAATCCTGCTGTTCTTTTAAAAGAGCTGCACAATAAGGCAAGGCAAAGGAAAATCATAAGCCCAAAGACAGTATCTCTGAGCTGTTAATAAGACATCACCCTGCAAACATTTCCATCAGAGCCGTGTTCAGGCTCTATTTTAATCTTCTTGAATATTTCTTTCCCACTAGGCCATTTATACTTTAGAATGAGAAAACATTCCCCCTGTAATATGATTAACTCCACACACATCCACATTTCTACTGCCTGGTCATAGCACAGTGGTAGAGACTCCCTGGGATTGTGTTCAGCAGGGAGCTGTGAATGTCTCCACAGCCCCGTCCCCTGACCAACAATACCCAAGGGAAGCCTGGTGGCATTGGTGGCACAGCCATCCTTCCACGGGCTGCTCTGCTGAGGGGCAGCGCCTGCAGCTCTGCTTGTAGGAGCACACTCAGAAACCTTGGTTCTGCTCGCAAAACATCCCACCCTTTCCACCCTGCCTGAGCTCTGCAGCAGAAGGGCTAAGACTTGCTGAACTCTAACTGCATGAGCCTTGTCTGTCACAGGTCTGTGCTCTTTCATAATGAAATATTTCCTGTCAAGATTGCTTTTCAAACATTCCCAGACATTTTTCTGAAATAAAAAAATGTGGGTAACAGCATTTTCTTCTTACCATATTCTTTCAACATATGAATTTAGGATTATTTGTGTGCTGAAGCATTGGGGCAGGGGAGGGGCAGGGACAGGGTTGACAGCACCTTTCTGAACTAAGCAACTGGGGAGCATCCTATTTGGAGTCATATATGCACTTCATTGTCAGAACCCAGGTTTAGATGAAGTGGGGGGCTCTTTGTGTCATCCAATTGTCCTCAGCTACTGTCATTCTTCAAAACAGGAGGACTGCCATAAGCTCACAGATCAGCAGCAGGCACTAAATCAGGGTCAAAACCCTCTGCCCATCTACCTCTCTCTCAATGTGAAGGATAATATCAGCGACCAGGATTTTAGAGGTAACAATACTCCAGAATTGCATTCAACATTTAATCCCAATTGGGGTCAATTTAGGATTAGATAAGGATATCAGTTCAATGCACATATACTCTGACAGGCTAATCCAACTCAGAGGAGAAATGTAATAGTTAATATTTTGAAGACCTTAGAACAATTTAGTATCCAGAATCAAAAGCAGGACAATAGAAGACATTATGCATTTCTGTAGAAATTGTAAAAAAGTTTCTAGAGATATATAGATGTAAGAGGACAATTTATTCTGCATGTTCACCACTATGAACTGTAAAGTGAATAAATACCTGCTTACAAAGGGCATTAATTAGAAGCCAGTTTGCCTTAACCTGGCCAATATCATGCTTTATTCAAATAATTATGTATCTGCTGCTGTAATTAGTCTGTCTTATGCCTTTTCTTTTAGAATGGGTGGAATTCACCCCTTATGAGGTAGGATTCCCAAAATATGGTGCCTTCATTCCTGCAGAAGATTTTGGCAGCGAGTTCTTCATGGGTCGCCTGATGAAGAAAGTCCCAGAATCCAGAATCTGCTTTTTGGAAGGTGATTTGTTGTTCTGGGAAAAAGTAGTATAATATAATCTGCTGCTGCATAAACCTCTCTTCTGAAATTAAACAGTTAGTGTGTTTTTATCTGCCAGGAGCAGATAAATATCAGACATAAATAGCAGATATGCTAAAATACCAGAACTGATAACAGGTCACAATCTGCATGATTTTTCATTTGCTCTGTGACTTAAGAGATTTATTGATTTAATCTGTAGTTATGCTTACTGACACGAGACCTTCACAATACAAGTATGTATTTGTCAGCAACAAAAGTTGTGCATCATTGCTGCTAAGTTAAATCATCAGTTTCTTCTGCAACCTGAGTCTCTAAAATGCACCTTTTTATCTACAAAGTTCCTGCCACATCTAGCCCTGATTAATTCTTAAGATAAAATTTTCATTTCAGAGTGCAAATAGGTCGTAATATTTATCCTTTTTTTCCCTCTTGCATAAAAAAGTGAAAGCAGTAAGGAAATCTTTCTTCCCTTTGCGAAAGCAATCTCTTGCCTCATTGTTCTTTCTACTTCCACCAACTGCATAAAGGAAAAAGGAAGTTTCAGTGTTTTTTTTGAGAAGCTGAAACTTTTTGCTTGTGTGGAGATTTCACTACAGCTAATGGTGAGGCGTAAGGAAGCAACTTAGAATCTCTCTGTCCCTGGCTGCAGTTTCCAGTATGGACCCAGGTCTTCCCTTCTGGGATCAGAAATGCTCTCAGGTCACCACCCCCTTTCTACACCTTGGCACTTTATTCCTACCTTCTCTAGAATGATGCAGGGACATTTCTGCCCCTGTTCCCTGAAGTGTCCAGTGACACAGATATTTGAAAGATTTACATCAAATTTCTTTGCACCCCATTTATTTTCTGTCAAATACATTCTATGCCACAGGGATCTGGAGCAGTGTATTTTCCTTGAATCTCATGGATGCTTGGTATATATCTGTTAATTCAGAAGATTTCTGGCACAAATGGACACGAGACAAAATTACTGACATAGGTAGGTTATTCTTATGTGACTCTTGTTTTATCTTTTTCCCCCCCTCTGTGCTGTTACTCTCTTACTGAATTTTTCGAAGCTCTTTTAGAACATTCTCCTCAGGAATTTCCATTATCCACATGCAAACCAGAAGGAAATTAATGCCATGTATTAAATATAGTAATTATTTCAGAAGTATGTGAAAAGTACCCACAGGATCCATCACACAAAAATAAAAGAGGCAATGGCCCTCTTATGAGATGTTTTCTCAGCACGAGGGTACAACTAGAGGAAAATATCCCTACAGATGGAAGATGCTCACATAGCATTCCACAGCCTTCCAGCTCCTCTCTCAAAAGTTGAAGCATCAGAGAAATGAGAGCAAACAACATCCTTGCATCTCTGAATTCTACAAAACATTGACACAAACTTCAGTACTACTGGAAGTCATTCCAAACTAGCATAAGGATGAGATTTGCAAAACATGATACAAAATTAAGAAATATCTGCAGGGTCAGATTTCAAGGCCAATTACACAAGACAAATGCATTACAAAGAAAAGATGACAAGGAAGAAGAATTTCAAAAAGGCTTACTTTTTTTATCTTCTAGTACTTGTAAGGCAGTAATTTCTGGTTGTTAAATCAAGGATTCTGTATTTGATAGTGAGGAACATTAATTATGTTTGTGTGGCTGAGAGATTGTTATTGTGTGGCCTTTTATCTGTTTGAGAAAGAAAATGTGGCATGGAGTAGCAAAGGAAGACAAAGTTAAGTGCAAGATATTTAATGGATAAAATCATAGCAAAGCAAAGAAATTTCTAGTAGGTGAGGTGGAGTCTTTTGCAGTACAAATAAAGCATTTATCACTGTGAAGTGAGAAGAAGAAAGGGATTTTTCAAAGCTTAGCTAAAAAAATGAGATTTGTGAAAATCCTGGAAGTAAAAAGATAAAGAAGTCCAAGTTTTCCAAACATATTAAACCAAAGGATAACTGCATTGATTGACTTCAACAGTGGAACCACATATATAAACTGTTACTCTTTCTTTGGCAGATGATGAAGCCATATTCCCTACAAGACCAAATGAGCTGGATACTCGAGTGCTTTGTCCTCCTGACAGCTTTTCAGAAATATTCCGAGATGTTGCAATGTTACGTCCAGCAGCCTCAGAAATCCACAACTTCCTGAAAGGCCTCCAGATAAACAACAACTACCTAGAGAGCAAGTTTTCCAAGTGGAAAGGTATGGTAAGAACACCCTGCTTTGAGTTATAGTTTAAACCATCCTCGTGAAAAAGAAACAATCCTTAAAAAGTTATCAAGCTGCTTTTTCATTTTGTTCTGATAGTATTTGAAGATGTTTGTCACTGAAAGCTAAAATTAAGCAGCAGGAGAGGCTTCAAAATAAGTTCTTTTAAAAAATTCATAAAGTTTCACAACTGATAGGTGAGAAGAATCCCAAGTCACCCATGCTCAAGGGATGTGGCAGGAAGCTTTGTTTCCTGTTACATTTTTACTTCTAAGTAAGATATAATCTTTGTAACAGTATTGCCCATCATCCAGGTAGGGATTTTTTGTTGTTCAGTCTGGCACTAGATATTCCATGTAAAATTGTAGCTTGTGCCGCTTCTCATAGTGAGCAAGGCACCCAACATGTTTAGTCTTTTTACTGTGTTGAGAGAGCAAGGTGCCATTTTCATTTGTTTCATATTAACATAAAAGAAAAAAAAAAAAGGAAAAAAACCCCACACCAACCTGCTCAGAGTCACACACAAGATGAATTAAGTCTATTCTCCTGGGCCCCAAGTTAACCCTTTATAATCAGAGGAAAGCCAAAGAAATTGCAGAGTAAAGAGTGAAAAGAGGAAGCCATATGAGGAACTGAGAAATGACTGAACTGCAGCCATCAGCTATATAGGCAGGTCTAGGACCCAAGAAAAGTAGAAGGTCCTTTTTGTCAACAATAGACTTTCCTCAGTCCTTCCCTTGCATTGGGCACCTTCTCTGAAAAAACACGTTTATTTCCTAGACTGTGAGCTGGACTCCCAGCCCAACCACCTGACAACAGCAACAGACTACCTCATCCTGATTGATACTGCATTTGCCTTTGCTACCAGTTACCCACCCCTTATGAGGCCAGAAAGGAAAGTGGATGTCATTTTGCATTTCAACTACAGCTCTGGCTCACAGACAGGGGTGAGTCTTGCACATTGTTCTTCACTGACTTCTCTGTTTCATCACTGAGTTCCCAGAATGGCTGACCCTCTACTCATAGAAACTTTTGGTTTTCCCTAATATCTGGAAAGTGTTGATAAGTTAACAGTTTACTGTTAACTGGGGGGTCACATATCTTTACAGAACAGTACAAATGTTATCAGGAAGTAATAATTTAGTAAACTGTACCTGCCCCTTTTTACATGTAAGTGGTTTTAGCTGATTTGAAGGCAGTCAGAAGTAGAATGAATGAAGCTAATTGCCTTTAAACATTTTCTAGTATTTCTCAATGCAATCATACATATTCCTATACAAGGGAACATGTACCTTCAGGACAATATAACTGCAACAATAGAAGGGTTTGATGTAGAAGACCAGATATGCAAATAAATGCAACAACAGTTTGCATTTAGGAATGTTAAATTCCTTAGGAATAAAAAGTTGTTTAGAAGCAATTTTTTCATAGCCAAATGTGAAACACATAAACAACCAACACCTAAATTGGATATGTACCATAATCTGTCAGAGCCTATCCCTTGCCCCAAAAATATTCCCAGTGAAATTAGATTTTAGTCAAATTCAAAGTTCTTTCTATATGTTCTGATGTTTTCTTATGTTTTGTTTTCCTATTGTGGCAACAAGCCCCTGAAAGATGCCTCTAAATACTTTGCAAAACAGGGAATTCCTTTCCCTACAAAGGTGCCAGATGATCAGGAAACTCCACATTTGAAGGAATGCTACATAGTTGGTGATAAAGAGAGCCCAGAAACACCTATTGTGATATTTTTCCCTCTAGTAAATGACAGCTTCAGGGAATACAAAGCACCTGGTAAGTTAACAGTTACCCATCACATTACAGCCAGTGGCCACTTTCTTCCTCTTTTTTACTGGAAAATATCTGTTTTTCAGATCACACTGTAATAACAATCTTGAACTCTCTTTGCTTAGATCTGAACCATATCAAGAAACTTAAAATATGTGATTTTTCCTGGACAGTAGAGAAACATGTGGGATTAGCCTTTGGCACATATTTTCCTCTTCAGATTTTTTTTTGGCTTTTCATGAGAAGATTGTAGTTAATTGAGAAAAACAATATTTTGTTTATCTGCAGTAGCAGAAATTAGCAGGGGTAATTTCCTCTCATACTTGTCATCTTCTCCTGTTAGAGAATGCTCCAAGGAGTCTAAGGATTTCATTGTTTAAAATAATTTCTAGGCTTACAGTTAGGCAGATAACCTTGAAAACAAAACAATGAACTAGCAAAGTGATGAAAATGTAACAGTGAAGCATAGTGAAGTGATGAAAAGTACAACACTGAGCCATTCCAACAGTGTATGTTCCCTTTGAAATTGAAAGAGTTTCAATAGCAACATTGCCAGTCACTTCTAAACAGATGAATTCTAAGTCCTGGTACCATGGTCCACATGCCATAATATTCTCTTGCTACCAAAGCCTCAGTTACTCCTTCTCCAGACACTAAAATTCCTAACTCAGATTGTGAGTTCACTTCAAAGCCCCACAGTATACTTGAAAGTCAGAAGTTCTAGGTTAGTACATGGTACATTCAAATTAAAACCAAAACAAGCAGAAACTATTGTCCCCAGTGTATCCTCATCCTTTTATATTAAGTAAGTTGTAAAAAATAATATGGTACTTTTGTTTTGTCGATTGAGTTCATTGCACATTTGAGGTGTACAACTGGGGTTTTGAACAGGATTCAAATAGACTAAGGATATTTATGCTTGTACACACACCGTTCTACTCCAGCTCTCACCACTGATTAAGTAGCCCAAAGATTGCTTTCTGCAGTTGCCTTTTGTAGACAGAATTAAAGAAAGGGAAAAAGAAGAAAGAAGTAGAAGGAGAGCTGAGATATAGCTTCTGTACTGCTCTTCTATACTGAACTGCTCTTTTGTATTGCTCTGTGAGGGGGTTTGCTTGCCTTCTTCCCCTCAATAATTTCCAGAAATGAGGGATGCCTAGCCTAAGTCAGTTATCTACTATCAGGTGTACATCTGATGATGTGCAGATGTTAAATGTCAACACAGATCATCAGCAAGTCTAAAAAGGGGTGTTGCTAGTTACGAAGAAAATTAATTTGAAGACCTGCACAATATCTACATATTGCATACACTTGAGGCAAGCTTGTGTTGCCCAACCAGTTCAGCTGGTAGCTGCAAGATGAGACTAAACAGGAAGAGAAAGAAGGAGTCCTCCTCATGCCCCCTCGAGCAAAGTGTCAGCTGAGCTGGCATGAAAGGGATCTGTGCAGGCAGATTTTTTGGGAGGACTGACACCTTGCAGCTGAGACCTGACCTCCATAGCAGCAGGATGGATGCTGCAGAAGGTCCTGTGAGGCTGGAAAAGGATGTCTGCCTATTAGTGACAGGCAGAAATCAGCGTAATTTATAGGGCTTCAGTACCATGCCCTAGCCCAGATCTAAATGCAAAGTTTTAGTACAATCACATGAACAGGCAGTTTTTCCATAGGCAGCTCATCCATCAGCTTGTTCGGAAGGGGAATTTAGAGTCTGGGCAGTAAACAAGTAAAACTGACATATTCAAACTGGTTAACTTCTGCACTGTTAGGCTAATCCATAATCAAGAAGAAAGGGAATTCTCTGTGTGAGACTTAGACTGCTTCAGTTGAGTGGCACCAGTTCACTGTAACTCTGTCTGCAAAGCTGAGAGGAATACATCTGTTGGACTCCAAGAGGCCCCTCAAGTAAAATCAGAACCCTTTGATCGATGTTGTTAGATACATGTTGGTAGAGAAGATTCCCAAATGCATGAGGTCCTGTCAGGGAGATGCTGACTTTTCCCAGTGTCTCCCCCCCTGCCATGGCTCAGGTGGTGCAGGTATCTGTGACTGTGGAGGGTGCTTTTTTCCTACAGTAACGCCCTCTTGGCAATGTGATGGTCTCACTGGACGCTGACAGAAAAATTCTTGTTTCTTATACTCTCTCTGACAGTATTACCTACCATTTCTGGGTTGTTAATGCTCTCTTTCCCTCATGCCAGCTGTCAGAAAACCAAAGGGTCTGTGGAAATGATGAGGAAGCATAAAAACATTTGTGAACCTGGTTTGATCTGGGAAAGAGTTAATTTTCTTCCTAGCAGCTGGTATAGTGCTTGTTTGGGATTTGGAATGAGAATTATGTTGCTCTTCCTTTTCTGTTCCATTAAACCGCCTTTATCTCCGCCCACATTTTCTCCCTTTGCTCTTCTGATTCTCTCCCCACCCCAGTGGTCAGGGTGTACTGAGCAAGCAGCTGTGTTGCTTAGCTGCTGGCTGGGGTGAATCCATGGCATGAGATTACAGGATACCACACAGCAGTGGATCTCCACCTCCTCAGGTCTCTGCCTACGGGTGGGATCTTCAGCCGTCCTTCAGCAGTCAGAGGCACGTACTGGAATCCAGTAATCTTCAGAATCCAAAAAAATTAACTGACCTCTTCCCTCCCAAGAACCTATTTATTCTATGTATTAGCAGATAGATAGAAGCTCAGCCTGCTCCTATGCCGTGTCCCATCGGTGCAGATTCGAGCAAAAAACTGATTTAGTTTAGGTTTGTGATCCACTACTTATGCATGCCTGAGAAACACCCAGACCCTAATTCTTTTTTGCAAATTAACCAAGCCATTGCTTGTCTGTTAGGTGTGAAGCGTAGTCCCTCAGAGATGGCAGAGGGTGAGGTTGATGTTGACAATGCCTGTGGCCCATATTACATAAACAATCTGAGCTATTCAGAGGAAAATTTCGACAAACTGGTGAATCTAAGTTACTACAACGTCCAGAACAACAAAGATTTGATTCTTCAAGCCTTGCGTACAGCTGTGGAGCGGAAAAAGCAGCATAAGAAAGAGCAAGCGCTGCAAAAACCACCCGATGGCTGTGGCATGTGTGTGCCTGCCAGAGAGGGAACCCAGCACTTGGCTGACTGCCCAGCACCAGGGAATATGAAATAAAGGATCGTCCTGTTGGTGAAGAAGAAAAGGAATTTTATTAGGAAGTGAAGAAAAGCCAATGAAGGCTAAGAATAGCACTTCATTTGTCATCAAAAATGTTAAGCCTGTCTGTCAGTGGAGGGAATAAACTCAAAAAACCAGCTCTTCCTTAATGAACTCATGTGCTTCCCTCGTTGACAACCTCAGGAGCATGGCTAGGTGACGCTCTGCTCCACTGTACTTGCAGAAGTGACCTTCTAGGCCAGGGCCAAACTGCGTGGACAAGGAAGTGTGAGGAAGTTTACATTGACTGTTTGTGTTCTACCTGTGCTATAGAAACTGAGGATTGCCGGTCCAGAAATGCAGCAGAGAACAAAACCCATTGTCTCTAAAAAAAAATCAAGGAAGCCATTTGTGAACTAAGAAATCTTTATGTGAATGTAAATAAATATTAAATTTATATAATAAACCACTACTTCTGAGTAGGAGTTACAGCAAATAAAGTTTTCCTATCAAATACATGTTTCAATGTTTCAGCCACTTATTTTAGGTGCTTCTTCCTCTACTAGCAAGACAAAGAAAACATGCAGACATTTCATAGCTGTTGAAAAATTTATTGAAGAAGAATGTGTACCTGCTCCAGACCTAGATGTAAACTAGTTCAAGATTCTGGGACCCATTGAGTTTAGGATTACAACTAAGACCCATCTATACAAGAACCAACTCATGTTAATTTGTTTTACCAAGCTGGATTTAAATGCTATTGATAATACCAAATGTTCTTTAATATTGATAATATTAAAATGTTTGAGACTATTACATTGAGAACACAAGAAACACAGACAAAGCAAAACTAAAATTGTGTACCTAATATCACTCATGCAAATGTGATTTTTTAAACTTGCTTTAGAGTATAGCAAATGAAGTTAACAGAGCATCAACTTTCAACTTTCTGATGCTTTGGTTGTGAGACTAATATGTCTCTTTTTCAGCAAACAGTCTGGGTTTTTGACAGATGGAATCTGTAAAAGTCTACATTCATTCTTCTTCTAATTTTTTTAATTCAATGCTATGATTTTATTTATTAGACATCCTATATCCACAAGCCCAAGTTTCCTACAGGCTTTCCCACTCCTGAATTCTGCTCTAGTATTCTTTGTCAAGAAATCCTGTTATTGTGGGCCAGAAATGGAAGTCTTACAAATTCGTTGCTCTCAAGGTCGAGGGTCTCCTCCTAGGTGGTGCACAGCAATGTAACCTCTCTGTTTGCCACTTAGGTCAGTGAACACTTACCTGCATGCTACAGGAGCCCAAACAGCTCCTGGACTGTATGCCCAGGGTTTATGTCCCATGGGAACAAGAGAGCAAAGACAGCAATCATGCTGATGAATGCTGGATCCCATAATAAGGGATGGGATGTAGCTAGAGGGCACAGCCAGACCTGGGAATTTGGAAGCACTCCCAGGTTCCCATATACAGTTAGAGCTTTATTGTCTGAAGGGCAAAAATTATTCCACCAACAGCAGGAAGCATCTAGGCAGGAAGTCTGAAGACAAGCAGAATGAGGTGTGTGAGTGCAAACACTTCCCTGCCCTTCCTGCTGCTTTCCAGCAGACACGAAAGGGTCATAGAGAACAATGAGCACTTTACCCCATTTCAGAAATCTTGCGTGGAATAATTACTCAGTATCTCAGTTTTCTATGTTCAACAAGAATACAGAGGAAAATGTCAGGCCTGATCAAGGAGGTGGAACTGCTTCCACACAAGGTACAAATAGCTGAGGAATCTGCAACCTAGAAAAAGAACAGGAGGAGTGAAAGGCAGAGAAGAGAAAGGTGCATAAAGTCTGTGCATGTCTCTTCTACCACACGACCTAGAGAGGATCAGACAAAACTAGCAAACAGCAGGTTTAAACAAAGTGAGGTAGCTCTGCACACATATAATTAAGTTGTTGATAAAATTTTATGCATTCAAAAAACTGATTGAGGCATTCACTGGAAAAATTTTAGGGGCTGAAAAAATACAATGGCTCTGCATCTGCCTCAGTCCTGCACTGAATCATGAATTCCCAGAGACTCGGAGGACAGTCTGAGGCAGTATCATACCTGCCCTGTGAGGTGTGTGAGCTATGTAAGCTCCTCCAGTCACTACATACTGGATTTAGCACCACAGACGAGCAGGAAAGCAATCTCACTCCACACTGCAGTACTTAGGTTTTCCACAGGTCAGATATTTTTTTCAGATAATTAATAATTAGGAGCAGTCAGACCTCTAAAGATATGGTGATACAAGACTAATTTAAAAGAAATTACTGAAGTAAGATTGAGAAGGTGTAACTACAAGGATAACTTAATTACATATGAATTAAGCCATAGAGAAAATGAATGGCAGTTAAAGGAATACAAAACCAAACTATGAAAAGGAGATTTTAAAAACTGAGGAAACCAGTCAGCAAGACCCTATGTGAAATGCTATAAAATCTTTGGACTCAGCATGGAAATTGCAACAAGAGAGTTGCAAAATATATGCACAGCCCTAAATAAAATGCAAAGCAAGGAACCAAGAAAAGGCAAGTGGTTAAATGCCCAGAACTGGGCATTGCTAAAGTCTAACATCTGTTCTTTGAGGAACAGCATAGAGAGGAAGGATATGAAAAGAGCTCATCTAAACCTGCTGATGTATTTAGAAAAGACCCAGAGCATATAGAAAAAAAGCAGCATTCAGTATGGAAATGAGGATGAAGAAAGGTACATAGATAAAAATGTGAAACGGTAGATGTACTGGACCAGCAAAAGGGGATTTAAATGATATGGATGCTCTGAAGGAGCCAAAAGTGTGTCACACAAAAGGCACATTTGTAATACAGTGTTTAAACACAGTTTCAGCAAAATTTACCTCTCCTTTTCTTTTAACTGAGATCCCAAGGTGGTTTGTTTTTTTGGTTTTTTTTTTTTTTTTTTTTGTTTTTTTTGTTTTTTTTTTTTTAGTTACTGAGCACAAACTTTAACGTCAGAGGACAAAAAAATACTTGTTTTATTGATTTCCCCAAGGTTGTAGTGACTGGTGCTACACTCAACTAAAATCTTCTGAAAAATCAGTGGGCAAGGTGGCTTAACACAATGCAGGACCTAAGGCTAGAACTAATGGCCGTATCTTCTACACACGTCTCACAGAAAGATTTCCATGTTATACTAAGATTTTTCACTGTGTTTAAAGCAGTTGCCTGATGTCGTAGCTAAACACCACGGCGCTTAGTCACACATTTCTTTCGCATCCAAAGACAGCAACCATCATCAGAAAAACACGAAAAGCATTTGGGCGATTCTACGTTCAGATCGGAGCTGTCAAAGCGCTTCCGGATTTCATCGCAAGGGGCTGAGATTTTAGCATAGAGGAGCAGCAGGCACAATTAACCTCCAGAAGGGGACTTGCGGCCAAAAAAAAAAAGAAAAATAATCGGATTCGAAAAAAACCAGACGAACTTCCCCTTCAGAAAAACCCCAAACCCACCCGGCTCCAAGGGGGCGTACTGCAGGGAGACGGGCCCCGCCCGGCCGCGCCGCGGAGAGGAGCTCGGCAGCGCTGTGGCACCGCCTCTCGCCGGGCCGGGCGGGTCCGCGGCGGCGGCTGCGTGCGCGGGAGGCGCGGCGGCGGCGGCATTGGCAGTGGCAGTGGCAGCGGCAGCGCGGCGGGACGGCAGCGGCGGGATGTTCAGCTGGCTGGGGAAGCAGGGCGGCGGGCGGGAGCGCAGCGGCGGCACCGACGTGGTGCAGACGGTGACCGGCGGGCTGCGGGACCTCTACCTCCGCAAGCTGCTGCCGCTGGAGGAGCACTACCGCTTCCATGAGTTCCACTCGCCCGCCCTGGAGGAGGCCGACTTCGAGAACAAGCCCATGGTGCTGCTGGTGGGGCAGTACAGCACCGGCAAGACCACCTTCATCCGGTAGGTGACCCCCGGCGTGCGTGGCCCCTGCTCCCGCGGGCCCGCCCGGGAAGGGCCGCTCGGTCATCCTGGCTCACCCCCTGCCCGGGGTGGTGCTGCCTGCGGTAAATCCCTCCCACGCTCTGGCGGAGCGCCCCGCGGCGAGCCCGCCCGTGCGGGGCAGCGCTGCCCCGCGCTGCGAGCCGAGGCCGGGCAGCGCCGTGCGGTGACAGGCGGCAGGGCGGGCGCCTGCCCGCGGCCGGCGACCCCCGCAGCGAGCGGGGCTTGCCGAGAGCCTCCGTGCTGTGCCGGGGGTGGTGCCGCTCCCGACCCTGTTACACGCTCTATAGCTCGCCGCTTGCTTCCTGTTCAAGAATATTATCTCTATATCATATTCTGCTGAGAAAGTGTAACCGCGTTGTCTACTTCCTCGTAGTTCTTTTAATCCCTAAGTTATTTCAAAGGAAAACCAGGGGCTTCGTGTTAAAACGGTATGACTGCACTGGCCACGGAGATCACTTAACTTTGTCTCCTCCCCTTTCTTTCCCAAAAGTAGCTTAATGCGCAAATCGGATGTGATCATAGAGGAGTAAGGTGACAAGAGTTTTGGGCAAAAACCACGTGGTATCTGGAAAGTCTTCCCTTCCATGTGTGTTTATTTTGATCAATTACGTTGAAGAAACAGTATCACTACTAAGGCAGCTTAACAGTGTTGTTCATGTTGTAGTATTTTCTGTCTTTCCTGTATTCCTTATTTCTAGGTTTCTTAGTAACTCATTTTTAGGAAGCTGGAGCATATCTTGGATAAGTACAATGCTATGAATCTGTAACTATTTTGCATATGTTTGTCCCTCGCACATGCCCTTTACAAATCCGTCTAATGTTTTTCCCCAACTCTGCAAGAGACACTGAGGGGTCACATTTTGACCTGCTTGTATCTGAAGTTCATTATAGTCCTTCTGCAAAATTTACAAATATTTATCTTTCAGTTCCAAAGATTATAGGCAACCTTTCCATAACACTGTTTTCTTTTTGCAGGGCAAAATACCTACCTCCCCTCTCCGCTGAAGATCAATGTTTACCTTTAATCACCTGAGAGCTTTTCAGATGTTTACAGAACTAATCGCGCGTCTTCTCAGGTTTTACAACTAGCTAATTGAAAGCTTGAAGTCGAACGTGGTTTCTTTACTGATTATTACAGAGCTCCCGCAAACACAGAGATGCTGCTCAGAGGAATATTTTTATCGTAGAAATAGGGCTGTAATTAAAAAAAAAGAAACTTAGTTTCAGAATCTCCACAGACAGTCACAAGGTGTGAGTGGGGGGAGGGGTTGTTGAGCTGGATTTTTCCAACGTTTCTCTAGACATATTCATTCATTTTCTTCGTTAAAATTACAGTTGCATTGTTAGTCTGTATATATTTCCAGATTAGTGTTGTTACTTGGTTTATGGACGAGGGATGGGGAGAGCACAGGTAATACAGAGGGAGGCAGAATGGTCACAAATGTGTGCATACCAGAACTTGCTGCCTGTCAGCAGTGTTGTGCTGTTATTTGCAATTCATAGGAAACTCTGTGTCTACCCTCCTGTAAGAGTTTGCCTTGGTTGAGAACACAGGTTCTTGGTTTATGGACATTCAGTTTTTCTGTCCTTCATAGCTGCCCATATTTGACTGAAGTACGAGTCAGTATTGTGCATAGAAACATTAGTATTCCTTGCAGTGCCTTGTGTGTATTTTTGCTACTGTTACTTTGTGAGTAACTTGTTATCACTGTAGCAAGTGCTGAGCAAAAGGATTGATTGATGCTAATGTACAGCCTGAATGAGAAAAGACCTATGCTTTATTACAGCTCTTGCCAGCTTTTTTTAGCATTTGTCAGTGCCAGATAAAGATGCCTAGACAATTTTGACAGAGATGAAGTTTTCAAAGATGGTTTCTCATGTGTTTTATTAAAATTCCTGACTTGATGCAAGAGGTGGCTTCTACTGTGACGTGCCCTTCTTTTTATTCTCTTACCTCTTTCTGCTGTGCCCATTGTAGGTAGCTTGCAGAGCAGTTTAATCTTGTACAAGGTATCGGAGAAGACAGGCATTGACTGCAGAGCCCAAATCTGTAGCAGAATATCTTCTATTGCTTCTAAAGGCTCTCACTATGACCAACATTCATTACCTCAGTGTTTTCTATAGCATAGATAATAATTGGCTGAATCAGCAGAAAAAAATGCTCCACTGAAAATGAGCAGTAACTTAGACCATAGTGTCACAGTGACTGTTACTCAAAATCCAATTTAAAGGAGAAAAGGAGGGCAAAAAAAGAGAAGTTCTTGTATGCTGTGTGCAAGACTTAGAAGAAGACATGGGAAAATATTATAGTGTCCAGGGCAGCCAGAAATAAATTCAGCCTCTGGTAGGCTGAATCTCCCATGGAAAAATGTCATACCCTCTCAAGATTGTTATAATCTTTTATTTGTTCAAGGATGAAGTAGCACTACAGGGGATTTATTCCTCCAAATGTTTCAATAAGCAAACACTATTTTAAATAAATAATTAAAAACTGCTCCAAAAAATTAAAACTGCTTTTTGTTCACATTTCTTGACTTCATAATTAGGAGGGCATATTAGGTCTACCTAAGTGTTTACTGTTGGGTTTAGGTGTGAACATAACAATTCTGTTTAGCTGTCAAATATTCATTTGGGATTTACTTTGATTGAGACGTTATCGTGAGAACTTCACATTTTCATACCTCTGACACATCCATATCCACCCAGTTCCTTCCACTAAGTCTTTATGGAAAACACTGATGCACCAGTGACTGAATGTCCCTGGGGATTAAGATATGGAAACAAACACTTCCAGGTTTCTAACAGCTCTTGTGTTTTTTCACTCAGTGCTGTTTATCCGCTTTGGCACTTGGAACAATGCAGTGAAACCAGTCAGTTTGGCTGTCTAAGGTGTAGTGTGGTGATAGTTTTATTCATGTGTTTGACAATGCTGACAATTCAAACAAATATGTTGAAATGTTAATGCTTGTCCAGTTCTGTTTAATGAAGTGGGAGTATGGGGAGATCCAGTTGTTATCTTACATGCGAGCTGCTTGGCCTTGCAGTTTTAGTAATTGTCTCAATTTCTTATGCCTGTTTTAGAAAAAAAAAATGGGGAAAGTGGGGACAGGAGAGGAGAATTGTATAAATAAGAGATAGGAGGTAGTCAATGCAAATAGGTAGTTTCTTTCATTCCGTTTTAGAAGTGTAAAGACTGATTTTTTTTTTTTAAAGAACTTACCAACATGAGACAAACCAGAAGCAAATTCCTCAGATTGCCAGGCTGTGCTTTTACTTTGCTCACAGGTATTACTCAGAGGTTAAAAATTGTAAACTTCCTGCTATTTAACTCAGCCAGAGCTGACTTTTGTGAAAGCACCCTTTTGTATGCATAATGTCTGGAGTCTGCAAGTAGTGTGCGATCACTTGTGCAGCTGCATCTATTTCTTTGGGGGTGAAGTGGGAGGAAGGTCCCTCTTAATTTCTTTGGGTGAAGGCTGTAACTTCTTCACTAGCTCTACATGAAAGCTTTGGATTATTTAGAGCAGAATTACACAAAAGCAAATATCTGCTAGTTTTGCTGTGCTAAAAAAGTGGAATACTTGGTGCAGTGTGTAGTATGGAGGTGAGCAGCCCTGTAAAGGAGCCATGAGTTTATCTGCCAACGCATCACAGGGTATCCCTGTTCAGTGCTGCTCTGTCCAGCTCACTTGCTTTTGTACATTAGTGTGGCCTAGCTAATGCATTTAGACTTCAGATGATAATGGGTATCTGCAACTGTGATTAATCTTTTCTATCTCTGGGAACTTTGTAAACTAGTTCCCCATAGTCTGGCTATACATCTTGCAGAGGAACCTAGATGAATGTTTATTGGCAAAGCTGAAAGGTTATAGCCCAGGTAAAAACAAAGAGAGAAGAATCAACAGGATGTCTGTTGTTTGATCTAGACTGTCTTTGGGGCACTGGCTATTTTAAGCATTCTTCCTGTGAACCTTTTTGAACTACTTCTCTGCTGAAAATTCCTGAGAAGAGCATGTAGTTGCAGATGCTGAAAATCCAGGTACTTTCCTTTGCTAATGAAGCATTTGGTACAGAAACACTGGCAGCTTTTCAATTTACAGGAGACTGCTCTTACCTTTTGTGTGGGTAAATAAAACTGTTCTTTCACGCTGAGAAGTGTGATACAGCATGTTGTGGCTTAGCCCACCCCACAGCTCCAGCTTGCAACCAAGCGCCACACAGCCACTCACACCCTGCACACTGGGATGGGGGAGAGAATCAGAATGGCAAAACTGAGAAAACTCATGGCTTGAGATAAAGACAGTTTAGTAGGAACAGTAAAAGCATCAGAGGCAAGGCAAAGCAAGGAATTCATTCACTACTTTCCATGGGCAGGCAGATGTTCAGGTATTCCCAGGAAAGCAGGGCTCTATTATACATAAAAATGACTTGGGAAGAGAAAATGCTATCATTCCAAGTGTCTCCTTCTTCCTCTAGCTTTATATGCTAAGCACAATGCCATATGGTACAGAACATCCCTTGGGTCAGTTGGGATCAGCTATCCCAGCTGTGTCCCCTCTTAACTCTTTGTTCACTGGGTGGTGTGAGAGGCAGAAAAAGCCTTCATTCTTAAGGTCTTAAGTGTAAGTGCTGCTCAGCAGTAATGAAGACATTCCTGTATTGTCAACACTTTTCAGCACAGATCTAAAACACAGCCACATAGTAGTTGTTGTCCAAGCCAAACTCATCACACTTGAGCACAGCCAGTGCTCAAGAAGAGGTTTATTTTAGTCTCTACTAATTCTTGATGTGCAATTGTGAGCCAATCTTAATGGAAAATACCTGTGCTGCAAAGTGATTTCTGTGTCTGTTAATAGTTGTACCAGGCAGAGCATTGTGACTGTTGGGTGGGGCTTGGTATTTGGAAGGAGGTCTTGCCTTCCTGGATTGCTATCGCTATAAAAGCCTGTTTTTTAAAGCTGCCTTCATGACATTAACTTGGGAATATCATTGCAGTTCAGCAGCACTTTATTCTGGTTTAGTAATTTCAATAAACTGCTAATTGGAATTAGGAGTATCAAGTGCAGAGCAGCAAAAAGAGATGTTGGAAATCATGAAAGGTACTCTATACTTGTAACTCTTTAAACGTGCAACAAATTCATGAACAGGCCATGAAATTACTTTTTTAGGCATCTAAAAGACTGTCACCACTGAATTTCTGTAATCATGCCGTAATTTATGAGCTTACAATAGATGGGAATTATCCTGTTATCCTGGAAGTGTCTTCTGCTGCACTTAGATCCCACCATGTAGTTTTCCTTGACCTGGGGTGTGGGACTTCATTCCTGTGCAATTGATTCAATATATGTATGTTCTTTACTGCTGCTCTTTGAGCATCTTCTTGTATATGTTGTCTGTCACCTTATGAGTTGCTACCTCTGTTAGCAGAAGCCTGGGAATGACAATTTGTATCAAGAGAAAAGCTTATTTACAAGTCTCTTAAAGACCCTTTGTCTTTTCAAAGAAGGACAATGAGGAAAAGCAGTGTTTGAAATAGAACATTTTATCATGGCAAGTTAAAAACTTTATTTTAGAAGACAAAAGTATAATTGATCTTTCAAAATCAAAGCCATGGATAAGTCCAATCTGGAAAATTTTAGCAGCTCTTGTGAGTTAGCCTTGGCATCCTGTTTTAGAGAACTCTGGTGTGCAGTGATGTTCTGTGAAGAGCTGGGAACACACTTTCATGTTTCACTGTTTGCCACAACACTTGAAAGTCCTCGATTTCCATGAGGGCTTCAACTGGTGAGCAATTAAAGGAGTTTTGTCTTCACTTCATTTAGAAAATGTCATGATTTAATTTGTACAGTGAGGTATCTGCTGCATTTTAAAAACCTGTGTAGCCAGAGAGGTTTGAGTGTTTCATTTGTTTTTGGAGAGGGGTCAGTTTTATTTTGCTGTTACTGTACATGAGGTACAGCTTATTCTAGAGATAAAACAGATTGGCTTGTTCTGGCATGATTGTTCCTATGTTCCTTCTTCCTCACAAGTTTTTTGTATTGGCATTTTTAAATTTCTTTTTTTGGAAGCAGAAAGCTACAGGAAATATCATGTAAATAACTCTTCCATGCTCCCTGATCATAGGTTGAGCTAATTGGAGCCAGTTTGCTAAGGCTAGTGGAAAACAGTCTTTGAAATATGTAACATATATTTAGTTCCCTAAATTCAGCTTCTGTCCACTGATCTATAAAGTTTGTGAATGCTTGGGTACTTAATTTGAAGACAGAGATTGTTCAGCAAGTATAGATACTACGTAAAATGTTTTTTGCAGCAAAAGCAGCCAGCAAGTCCTCTCAAATCAGTATTGATTTAGGAAGCTATAGCAGAATAGGCTTAGCACTATTCTGGATTAAATCCAGAATAAACCTTTATTAAAAGAGCAGCATTAATATAGATGCACTAAAGCATAACTAGTGCTGTTGTTACATGCAGGACCACCACCTGGGCCTGAAGAAGAATTCTCATGTAAATCCAGTTCTGATTGTGTAAATAGTTAAACTGTAGTTGATTAAAATTGTGGTGGTTTTTTGGGGTTTTTTTTAAGAACTGCAAGGTGACATTGAAAACATTTTGTTTTAGTCTTGAGCGCCAAGATGGTGCTGTTGTGACTGAGGACAATAACACTGTTGCTTTAAAGTTAAGCAGTGTTGTCTGTGTCTCTTAGAAAGATGGCAGTTGTCATAGAATGTGTGCTAGAGGGAGGTTTGCTCAAAGGACTTGGGGCTGCTTTTACTTCGCACTTGCCATCCATGAAGGGATGCAGACAGTCTTTTTATGTAAATAAATGCCCTGATTCCATTAAGTTTTAATACTTAAATATGCACTTAATTAATTTCAGACCTTGTCTGGAAAGTCAAGGCCCTTGGAGTATGTGCTGTGTCTTCTGTCAGTGGACTACTCAGAGGGAGGTACAAGATGGTTTCTGGTGGTAGAGCACTGCCTGGCTTGGTGCCTTTTGGAAGTACTTTAGTGTTAGGCCTAAATTTCTGCAGATCTGACTTAGTTAACAATTAATTTTTGATGTGCAGGTCAAAAGAAAAAAAAATTCCCTCACTCCCAAAGAGATAAAATTTTATTGTCTCATAATGGTTCTCTTTGCCTCTGATAGGATGAGTTAAAGTTAGTGAGATCATACCGAGTTGATTAAAGGTTTGTATCTGTCAGTCAACTGAATCTGCTCACGTGCAGCTTCAAACCATTCCCTTTTTGTACCAGCAGCACTGGTATAGGCTTGGAAACACTCAGAAAAGCAACCATGTGTTGTAGTGTAACCTATAGCACTCAGATCTTTGATAGAAGCATCCACTTAAATGGTCCTGCAGTTGAGGGCATGCTTTCCCTGCTGTCTTTGTAAAGGGATTTACTTTATCCTTTTACCTAGATGTTGTGAAAAACTAATTCAGTTATCTTCCTCCTTCCCCAGTTAACAGAAATAATGAAATGCAGGAAAAATGTAATATCATTCTTATAGAATATGCATATCCTTGGGAATTTTCAAGCAAATTGTAGGTATTTGCTTTTGCCATGGATCCCAATCATTCATTCTTTTGGAATATTTAAGTATAAATATAGCTATTTTGTATAAATACATTTATATTCTCCACCTCCAGATACCTACTTGAGCAAGACTTTCCAGGCATGAGGATTGGTCCAGAGCCTACCACAGATTCCTTTATTGCTGTAATGTATGGAGAAACAGAAGGAAATGTTCCTGGAAATGCCCTAGTTGTTGATCCTAAGAAGCCATTCCGGAAACTCGGCCGCTTTGGAAACGCATTCCTGAACAGGTGAGATCTTGCTGTCTGTCTTCTGATGATTACATTTACATTTTGGCATGTTTTGTTTTGAACAGCATGGAAATAATATTGAAATACAAGCAGGAGTGGTGGCAGTTCAGGTGAATTAAATGGAAAAAGGCAGTACTAGCTAGGGTGGCATTACGATAGTGATATTCAGTTATCTGAATAGAAAATTGTTGTTAAAACCAGTTCACAGAAAACTGTAGAAATGATTCACTGGGTGACTTGTTTGTGAGGCATGACACCAGGTGAAACTCGGGATAAGTTTATGCAAAAAATTCTACTCAATAAAACTAATAGGTTAGTACTATTTTTTAAAACTACCATTAAAAAAAATAAACAAATAGTTCCCTTTGGTGCTGTCTTGTTCCTTTCCACTGATTTCACTGGATATCTTGGTATAGCTATTTAAAATTGTGAATTTCTGGGATATGTAAAAAGACTTACATGAAGGAAAAGAGTCTAATGTGGCCCATGGATAAAATAAAAACTCAAGCTTTTAAGTGTTTAATATTAAGTACCTGGGTGTTCAGGTAGTTCCATAGACCAGGGAGATGGTGTTAGCTTCTGCTGTGTATTTGTAAAAAGGGAAGAGTTGTTCAGGGGCTGTGAACATTTGGATAGTAAACTTAAATAGCATGCTGAGTATTTCCAGTTGAAAGTTAGTTACTAATAACTCTGTTCTTATTGTCTGAGCAATCACCTTGTTTTCTTCCTGTATTTGATGGCAGCTTGACATAGAGGCCTCACTTTGCAAGCCAATTAATCTAAATTGGTTCTTTTTAACAATAAACTTTCCTGTTTGGCTGATAAATATTGGCATGCGTGTTAGAAGTTCATCATGTACAATGTTATCTATTGCTGTGCTTATTCAAAGAAGAAAGTTTGTAGCTGCTTGCAGCTGGCTTGGCTATCGCTTTGCAGAGATAAGAATATGTGCTGTGGGAAACTGTAGTCAAGTCCCATTTTAAATAGCAATTTTGAGATGATTGGCTAAATTCTGTCTTCCAGATCACTATTCTGTTTCTCTCTTTCCTCACCATTGTGCTCTCTCTACAAAAATTAATATAATAAAAAATATATAACTAGTATTTTGCATAACATTTAAATATTTGCACAGAACATTTAATAATGGTGTGTGGTTTTTTGGATGAGTGGTTATGTAATTTTTTGCCTAAATCATCTAACTAGTTGTGTCAGGTTCTGACTGTTGTGCAAGCAAAATTATTGGCTAGTTAAAAAGATGTACTTTCAGAGTAACTGACTAAATTATTCCAGTTCTTTTGGTGACTGTGATATTGTTGTATTGAAGTGCTGTGAGCACCCTTATCTTCCCCAACAGTCACACTTACTCATTAGTTATTCAGAAGAGATCTGGGTGCTTATCTTTCCCTAGCATTTTTCAAAATTTACAAACTCCTTTCTCTTTATGACTTCACTTAGATGAAATTGTCTTAGGCCTCAGTGTCTTTGAGTCCCTACCAGGTTACCTGTAATCATAGTACATATTTTACTTTGCCTTCTCTCATTTGCCATGCTGACAGTTCTTTCTAGCTGATATTACATTTTTCACACCTGCCTTCATAGACTTCTCTCTACTTCTCTACTTCCCCCCACCCTGCCCCATCCCCCCCAATTTTACTTTTTAAATGGTTTCCCAATCCTAGTGTTTTGTTTTATGGAGGAACTTAAGGCTCTGAACATTTAGACTATGAAGTTGAGTATCCTTTTCATCCAAGTCTAACAATCCAAATAACAGGAAACAGGGACTGAGGTAATGGAAAAAATGAAGCAAACAAGAACACGGTATCACAATGAAGGCTTGCAATTGGTAATTAGCTGCATTCATTTATTGATGTTACCTTGCTTTTGTCTTTTTCCATGACCCCTTCTAATTGCCCCCTGTATCTCACTGCTTGTGGGACATGTTCTTCTATTAATCTCTTACTTATCCTGTTTACTTTTAAGAAAGGTTGGGGAGGAAACCAAAGGGGTATGGGACCTAGTGTGCCCTTAGAAGCTGGTGAGGGAAGAATACTGCATTATACCAGAAAAGCATGTAAATAAATTAGTGCTGCTGAGAAGAAATGCATGGTCCTGGTCTATTTTGATGTGTCATAAGAAATTACAGTCATCTCATTTATACATCTGTTTTTGTAACACTTCTTTTTAAAATCTTCCATTCAGGTGGATAGTATGTAGTTCTGTTTTTTATGATGCAGTACTTAAATGATCTACACGAAGAAATAAGTCTTAGTGTTGAAAAGAGATATTCAAGTACCACTATCATTACAGTTTTAAGTTGTCTAAAATATTAGTTTGAGGCAAGACTTTTAACCCATCTTTCATCTTTATCTTATGGACATATAGTGAAAACTAACAGGCAGTTAATTCTGAGTTCATGCTTCTATTTCCTATGTGTTTACCCATGTGTTTGCTTTTCTCCTCCCATTGCCACTAATGACTGCTGCAAAGATGGCAGTGTCTGCATTTCTGAGGTCTGTAATTCTCTATTTTATTGCATGGTCTTTTCCAGCTGTCCCAGTTTGGGTGGTGCCTGAGTCAAGACACTGCTGTATTGTTCAGCTGGAATAACAGTGCCTTTCTTCCCATAAGATAGGTCTAGAAACATATTGGTGATACCAAGCACTGGGCTTTCTAAGGTTGGATGAGAGTGATAAGAAAAAATATACATGAAAATTCAGTCTTCAAATATATATGAAAGCTACTTCATGCTGTACGTACTAGTGATGTATGTATTTTTGTAATGGTTCACATGACTAAATGTGTTTTCTTGGTCACTTCTGCACATCCATTATGCTTCCACATTATGTGTTTGCTTTGACATAACACTGCCTTTAGGTTTTGGCAAGCTCAAATAATGTGATTTTCCCAAATAGTACCTCTCTGCTCTTTCAAAAATATTTATTAAGCTAGTAGAAAACTTTCTAATGCAAGAGTTTGCTTCAGATATGAGGTATTTTTTATACCTGGTGTCCCACTAAATCAAACAATACATTTTACATTATGTTTACATACCCTCAGGTTTTATCAGGCTCGGATGGCTGCTGTTTCCTTATGCCCTTTTGGGTTTCAGGGAGAGGTACAGGTGATGCTGCCATTTCTGTTTTATCCAAGAAGGCACACTGTGTGCTTTTGTTAAAGGTTCATTGCTACAAGGTCTCTTGCAGAACAAGGTGAAGTGAGGTGTTAGGACTTCTTTTCTTTTCAATTTCCTTTGAAGAATTTGTATTGTATAAATACCATCTAGACTTTGATATAGTTTACATTTTGTATCTGATACTTGACTGGTTGAATTCTTCCTACCTCAGATCATCCAAGGCCTTAAAGGTCTTGCTTGACCTCAGCACAGCTACAGTTTCCTGTCTGTGGTGCCCTGTTTTTTGAGGCAGTGTGCTTTGTGAAGCCATGGGTTGATGCAGGGCAGCCCCATCTTGGAACCTGAGGCTGCAGCTTAACCCTGTGTGGGGCAGCCTCACAGGAGGAGGGTGGGTTACTCTGTATGCTTGTTAGTATCTTCAGCTGCTCCCTGATAAGAAGATTAAAGTCTTATGCAAATCTCTTTAAGGCAGGTTATGATGAAGGGCAGTGAAGTTCTTCAGTCACTAACTATCACAGAAGCATTATTTAGCTTGCAAGTAACACACCAAGTGTTCTGCACAGCTCTCAGAGTCCTTGTCAATTATTTATTCTTCTGTAATACCACCATTGAATTTGCCTCCTGTTGCAGATGCAGGAGGTTATTGTTTAGAGCACACTGTGTGTAATTTGAACTCCTACTTCTGGCAGTGTGATAGTTTTGGCTGGGAGTAATACTGGTGTTTTTCACTGGTGCCCCAGCTGAGGAGAGCGGTGGGTTGGAGAGTAGGGATCACTCGAACACTGCTAAATCAGGCAAGAAGGAGATGTGGCAGGGACTGGACCATAAACATATTGTCAGTATGGCTTTCTGCTTGCTCCCCTTTTCAGTCTTTGAGTCTGGGCATAAGCTGGAGAACATGAAGAATTTTCTTTTGTGTGTACTAATTTTGGTCCTAGCAAAATGGGTTTGATGGAGTCTCTTTGATGTTGCATTTACAGCCCAAGTTGTCTGCTCTCGCAAAATTTGAAATCTTATCAGCACTTAGACATATAGTTTTACAAGGGTTCCCTGTGGTTTTTTTTTTTTTTTTTTTTTTTGAGAAGCTCTCTTCGTAATTTTTCTTAAACATGTATGGCTGCAAAACATAGAAGTTTGCCAGGATTCAGAAACTGTTTTCAGTCTCACTTGAGTCTTTCTAAAATCAGGTAGATAATGGGGAGCTCTCAAGAAACAATCTGTATGTGAGCTAGAGCTATTGTTAATGGGTTTTTTCCCTCCTTTCCTGCAGGTTCATGTGTTCTCAACTACCCAACGAGGTCCTGAAGAGCATCAGTATCATTGACAGCCCTGGCATTCTCTCTGGAGAGAAGCAGCGCATCAGCAGAGGTGAGTTGCAGAGCTTTATAGGCACCAAGCTCACTAATTTGTTTCTGCTCTACTGGACAAATCAGCATCCTAATCTCTGGGGAGCCTGTTTTAGTGGCACTGTATGGTGGTCTGTCCCATACTTTTGTACTGCAAGCCCTGTACAACCCATATTTTAAGGTTGGATGTTGGCTTTGGCATTTTTTTCTCTTGAAAGCTGGTGGGGGTTGGTATTTCTGTTATGCTGCTGCTATGGCTGCAAATGGCTACAGTTGCATGGTCTGTTAACTAATTAGTGCTTTGTGACTCCCAAGAAAAAGTCTTACTTTGATCATTTTAATTGCTTTCCATGAAGTAATAATGACTCTTATATATACTACTGAAGTTCATGAATGAAGAAATGTTTACAGAAATAGCTGTAGGTTGGTCATGTCTGAAAAATTCAGGGGTGGGGCTATAAATAAGGTGGGTTTTTATGGGCACTGCTAGAGCTGCTTCTTAAGGTTGCTCAGTCATGCCATAATATAACACAGTCAAAAGAGGAAGTCAAATGGTAGAAGAAGAAAGAGCAAATGAGAATATTTTTAATAATATGAAAATTCTGCAGACAACTGAGCACTGTTTATCAAGCTGTTTTAAACATTAGCCTGTCTTGAGAAAGTATTTAAACAGAACAGCATAATGTAAACAACTTTCTTCCTTGCATTCTTCAGCTGCATTTGAGTGCCTGTCCCTTTTCTGTGGAATTGTAAATGGTAGTGATGCAGGGTGTGGCTTATGCTGCCCTCTGTTTTCAGGCCTTTGCTTAAGAGATGGAAACTTGTGTTTCATGCGTCTGTCAGAGGAAATAAACAATTATTTAACATATCACACCTGTGATTTTTTGAGGAAATCCTGGTACGAGCACAATATATGGCAGCTATGCAACAATAGTCTTGTCTTCATAATAAACTGACAGAAAAAGGGACTAACTTTTTAGGACTATAATCTAAATTATGCTTACCGAATAAACTGATCTACCAGATGCTTCTGGATTATTTTGTTCAGTGATGTTTTGTCCTCTTTATTACTCATAGTCATGTAAAGCATTCATCATGGGGAGAGTGCTGGACTTTTCTTTATGTGATGTATTAGTGAAATAGTAGAGATGAACAGCATGAGAGCTCTACATCGCTGCAAGCAAAGACTTGAATGTTGTAAAACCAGAAATAAAACAAATACTGCATGTTGGCACTCTTACTTTAGACAGAAAAAAATTGAGTGTATAACTAATGATTTTTAGTCCTGAAAAAATCTTCTTATAAGATGTCCACAAAATATTTAGATCCCAGTTTACACAGTCTGATAAAATCAGCAGTGGTCTGCTTTTCCATTGCGGATTCCAGCTCTCTTTTTTCTCCTCAAGTTAAAACTAGCATCTTAAATGCTCAAGTTAAACTGCATCTTACCCCTTCTTTGCTTGTTAAATCAAGAGAAAATTCTGTTTGGCAGCATTCAAGTATCTGTTGAATCAAATATACTATTTGTAATAGTATGGAAGGGAACATGAAATAAGCAGAAAACTAGAGTATTATATTAATATGCTACTGAAAAAGTGAGCAATTGTGTATCCAAATTTAAGACCATTAGGTAATGCTGTGGAAGTCTCAGACTTCCAAGAGCAGGACAGAGTTGTGTTTCACTCCAGGTTATGTTTCACTGGTAGTCCTGTGTTGCCTGAAGGACCATGATTCTTCACTACCATCTAGAATTGCTTCTGTGATTTAACAAAACATGGCTCTTGTTCCCTTATTGTTCAGAAACTCCTTGTCTTGATGGTATGTGCCTTATCAATTGTTACAGCCTAGCTGGCCTGCCCTTTGATATGATAGACTTCCACCTAATTTGGCATAGTTCAGTAATTACCTCAAACTCTTACCTGTTTCACAGGCTTTAACTTGATTAGACTGCATTTCATTAATTTTTTTTACATGTGATAAAGATTGTCCTGAATGTGTCTCTTGTCATAGTTCTTTTATCAAAGTGTAGTTCTCCTGTATGCTGTTAGGTTTAATCATGTTTAAAGTGTGGTTGTACCAAATACGAGGTTTTGGGAGTTGGCTTTAGAGCACTGTTCTCTCAGTCTCCCAGGGCAGGTTAAATAAAGGTTTCATACACTTATACATCACCATAAAAGAAGTTATCTAAAAGTGCCTTTGCATTTATTGCATGCACATATTCCACACTATCATGATCAGAAATTACTACACTCAGCCTTGGCTGAAATACTGCATAGTCAGATAAATTTCCTGTAAATGGCTTTTGGGCTGCTTATGCAGTTTGCATGTAGTCAAGCACAAACTTGACTTGTCCTGTGATGCTGCACATAGCAAGGTTTGTCTGACCTGCTTCCTGAAGGAGTTGGTCTGACTTGAACATATTTATGCTATAAGTCTAATTTAGAATGTTTTGAAGTTTGAGTTGCTTTGATGGCTTTCTAAATTATTGTGTGTAAATGTAAGCAGGATTGTACAAGGTGTTTTCTGCTATCCCTGAATGTGCCTCGGTCAGAGAGGGTTCTGCATTCTAGAAGTTAGCCTGTATCTTACACTGGTAAGCTGCAGCTTTTCTTAGTTAAAATGTTTGATGGAAGAATAACATTACAGGGCCTCAGTGTAAGACCTTGTCTCTTTGCTGTTAATGTTTTTTTCCCATCTGACTAGCTACTGCTTAACTATTTATCTACAAATGATTGTAACATTTTTTATAATATTAGAATTTGTCAGGTATCACTAGGAGTAAGTTGAAGCCTTCTGAGACCGAGAGAAGACTCAAATATTAGCTTTCATTTTAACATGCAGGAAAACAGTAAAGGGACTATGTAAAATTAGAGGATGTGCACTATTTCCCAGCATGCTCCATTTTTTAACTCTGGAAAGCATCCAGACCACAGATAAAGGAGCTGATTTCTTGAAGGGTCAACAGAGGGCAAAATTCAAAGATGTCTCAAGACACACCTTTCCCACTCCTGTTGTCAACAAGAGGATGTGCCAGAAGCTTCCTGCCTGTCAGTTCAGGGGCAGTGTAAGTGGCTGGAGGAGAATGTGCAGATGTCTGCCAGCATTGTCCCCCAGGCAGACAATGCCCGTCCCTGTGCTGCTTCTGTGACATCACTGGTGATGTTCACGCCCTCGCAGACAGAAATGTCTGTGTGGGCTGCAAGATTTGGAAGGAGAAGTGAGTGTCTGGCAGGATGTAGGGAGGAACCCCTTTTAGGAAGGGAGGGGGTGCTTCGTTCATGACTGAATGGTGTGAAGGCAAGTGTTTCAAAGAGTATGGGGAAAGAGTTCAGGGGAAAACGGATATCGTTTTTTTTTAAAAAGCAAAAAGCTCCCAGTACATACTTAGCTGTTCCTTACTCATACTAGATGAGTCACATCCATGCCAAACCCAACGCCACATCACCAGTGGTGACTCTGTGGATTAGATGTGTCACTTCTGAATAAGGAGTTCCTGAATACTGTTTGTTGTGTGGATTAGGTACCAGCTGAACCTGTAAAAGCATTTAGACAGGTGCTATGAATAGACTTCCCTTTAGAACGTGATAAAACTTGTTTCAGGTGATCAGCAAGGTCACTGCTCGTGTTCTGTAACCTGTTATGTCCTCAGAGCCATCAGCAATGTAATTATCTTACTTGTAAATTGTACTTTTTAGTCTGCTGTGGTAAAAAAACAGCAAGTGTTACAAGGTAAGGAGAGATGAGTTTGAAAATGGTTTTAAATGCTGCATTTGAACCATTTCCATTGTTAGTTCAGATAAGCAGTGCTACCAAAGTGACCAATATAGGCAGTGATGAAGAGATATTGTGATCAGAGCCCCACAGTCTTGTTTAGCTTGGATGCTGTGCTGGAACCAGACTCCTGGAAAGAGGCAAATGTGGGTGTTAGATAGAAAAAAGGGCAGTGATAAAAACAAAAGGTGATAATAGTGAGACTGGCTCAAGGAAATGCAGGATACAGTTGTCCTGACCTCACTGTCCACAGATACTGTCCTCTTGAGTAATAAGTCTCCTTTTTGCCCCCAGGTGGAGGCTGTTATCCTCTTGTTCTTTATCCCCAGCCCTACGTTCTCCAAGACTCACTTTTCTGAATGGTAAGACTCTTAACAGTGTGTTCTTCCTCCAGGCTATGACTTCTGCCAAGTCCTCCAGTGGTTTGCTGAGAGGGTTGACCGAATCATCCTCCTTTTTGATGCCCATAAGCTGGATATATCTGATGAGTTTTCAGAGGCCATTAAGTCATTCCGGGGCCAGGATGACAAGATCCGAGTGGTGCTTAATAAGGCTGACCAAGTAGACACACAGCAGCTGATGAGGGTCTACGGTGCACTCATGTGGTCCCTGGGAAAGGTGATCGACACGCCAGAGGTCCTGCGGGTCTACATTGGCTCCTTCTGGGCCCATCCTCTCCGAAACACAGACAATCGAAAACTCTTTGAAGCCGAAGCACAGGATCTTTTCAAGGATATCCAGAGTCTCCCGCAGAAAGCTGCTGTGAGGAAACTCAATGACCTCATTAAAAGGGCAAGACTTGCAAAGGTAAGAAAAGAGAAGAAAACAAAACTGAATGAGCAGTCTCTGCTGCTGTCAGTTTGTCCTTTCTCAACCTTGCCAATTTTCTCTTGCTATAAAATGTGTCTTTTTAGCGCAGTTTTTAATCTTGGATTGAATTGTCACTTTTTCAAGGAAAAGTTAGTCACTTGAAGAGAAAGCTATTAGACAGGAGCTCTAATTTCCTGAGCAGTTATCAAACCAAATGGTTTTTCCTTAAAACTCATTTTAATGTGAACTACTAATCAAAAATGAAAAGGACTTGCAAATGCATCAGTATATGAATAGTTGTTTGGGGATGTGTACCACTTCCTGTGTTGGCTTATTTAAATTTCTGAATATGAAGATAGACTTTCAGGAGTTTTTGGTGGGGTTATTTTTGGGGGTTGGAGGAGGGAATGAAGGGGGGCTGTTGGTTTGGGGGGGTTTTGTAGCCTGAGCTTTAGGGCACCCTGTAGAATTTGCGTCTTTGGAAATTCCATTTAAAATCACAATGATGTTGTGTTAAAAGTTGCTCTGATCCCAGAGCAGCCTCAGATCCAGTCTGCTGGCAGCATTTTGTTTTCATTTGTTACAATCATTTTGGCATTGAAGGAGTGTCAGTTGAGTAATTTTTAGCTATTTCTATGAGATGTAAAATAAAAATTGATAAAGGTAAACACAGTACACAGTGGTCTTAGGGATATGTTAGACAGTCCTGGAAGGGGAATAAACTGTTTATCGGCAGGAAAGCAGCAATGTAATCCAGTGTCATTTTTCTGCCTTCCAAACTGCTGTCGAAGTATTGCCAGTCAAAAACAGTTTTTACAGCATTGAGTGTGGGGTTTCTTTTACCCTATTTTTGTGCTACCCTCTTCTTAATGTTTTCTTAAGCATTTACAGAAAATAGAGACAAAAGCAAGCTCTTAACATGGCGTCAGATTTGGGCATAAGGCTTTTTTCTTTTTTTTTTTTTTTTTCCCCAAGTCCTGTGACTCACTATCCCGTTTTGAAGATGAGGACTGTTCTTATCTACAAGAAACACATGTGCATACTGGCAGACCTTAAACCACTTAGAATACACATGTGAAACTGTTAGTGCTTATGAATTATAAACATACTTTTCTGAGTTTGATAGAAATACTATTTTAGACATAAGATCCATACAATTACTCACAATTATTTAGAAAAGCTCTTAAAAATACCCTTACTGAATCCATTCTGTAATTCTGGAGAAATACTTATATCTATACTCTTAGAAAATTTCATGGGTTTATGCTTCTTTATGCTGGAATTTTTTTCTCCTCTACAGAAATGTAAATTTATTTGCCATTAAAATGCATACACTCTTTTTAGATATAAGGAAGTGTTGTTGTGTGAAATTTGTGAACTTATTATGTGCACATAAAAATTGGCTACATCATTTTTCTTTTAAAAGCAATTTTTTTTTGTTTCTTCCTTAACAAGTAAGGAAATGAAAGGGCAATTGCTGTGTGCAGCTTGTGTAAGGTCTGTGTAGAATGCTATAATACACATTCTGTCACGGTTTGGTCAGTATTAAGTATTATACTTACACAACACCAAGGCAATCACTTGTTTCACTGATGCTTTTTAGTGATAGTTCGTCTTCCCCCAGTCTTCAAAATTTCACCTGTTTATTGCTCAACAGTTTGATAGACATACCTAATTTTTAACTCTTTTTTTCTGTGTGTGTGAAAGTTATAACTAACTTCTGGTTTGTGGACAGCTACATTCTTTTTAAATTAACTAGGACCTGAGTTTTGTAAAGACATCCTGTTGTGGAGGTCATTTGGCTGCCGTAGTCCTGGCCAGGTCAGAGCTTAGGGCAGCATTACTTCTAAAAGAAGGCTCTGCCCTGGTGCCTTCCCTCTTTGTGCAAAATGAGTATCAATGTGCTGGATAGGTGAGCTCACCTCAGTTAGGAAGTGCAGCCACTGTTTCTGTTCTGGACCTGATCGCTTGTTCTGTGGCCAAGCAGATCCTTTTGGTGGGGAAAGGTAGTGGGAGAGTGGCAAGAGGGAAGAGATGAATGGTTCAGAATAAAGGCATAAAGAAGGTGGGCAGGATGGATATTTTGATGGCAATGCAAGAATCAAAGTGTTTAAAGAAACCCTAAAATAATGTCTTTCCTTATAAGCTGGAAAGGCTCTACTTCTCTCCTTAGGGCTTCACAAGCCAGCCATGGCATGCTGCTCCTCTTGGAACTGGCTGCTCTGTCATCTGCATAGGTGGCTGCATAAATGTGGGTAATAGGTACTCACTTTTCTGTGAGAAAATAGGTAGGAATGCAATATCACTTCAAATAGATAGCCCTACCACTTAGCATACTTGGATTACTGGAGGAATTATCACATTGATGCCCACAATGGCTGGTGTGGCAAACGAGCTACAAATCATACAGATGGACCAGTATGGCTGGAGCTCTGTGTATAGTGTCAGGACGTGGGTTTTGGGGTCTTGCCATTTCTCTTGCTGTTGGTACTCATAGAATGCTCTGTACCAGGCTTCTCCTTAAAAGAGCAAGTGTGCATCTGTATTTCTTTGAAATGTGTTTCCTTTCTCTCTGCCCCTCAAAGGAATGCTGAAAGCAGCAAAAGCTAATAATAACTAATGGATAGCTAACTGCCCATGTAAACACAAAGTTCCAGAAACAGTAGTTGATAATATCTTTCCTTAGGGAAACATATTTCTGTTTCTTTTTATGACCAAGGTGAGGAACACTACTGTGAAGTGTCAGTAAACAGTAGTTTTGATTTCAGTTTTGCTTCTTTTTAGGTTCATGCTTATATCATCAGCCATCTGAAAAAAGAGATGCCCTCTGTATTTGGGAAAGAGAATAAGAAGAAAGAACTGATCAACAAGTTGCCTGAGATCTACATCCAGCTGCAAAGGGAATACCATATTTCAGCAGGGGACTTCCCTGAAGTCAAGAAAATGCAGGTAAGATGGTAGATTACCATTCCACTGAAATATCTCTTAACTTTGTAGCAGGATTGCCAAATTGGAAAAGTTAGAACAGAGTATGTCAGCGTTACAGCTTAGGATGTTTGGCAGTAGAGCAGTTGAAATAAGTCATTTGACTGATATTATATTAGAGTGACTTGGTAGTGGTACAGACCAAAAAAGAATGATAACTTGTTTAGTGTGCATTCACTGATACAGAACCACACAAAGACTATGAAAATAAAGAATAGAGAATCTGACCTTCTGTCCTTTTAGTCAGTACTTGTTCTCTCCTGCAGGAAGTCCTAAAGGCTTTATGCATATAAAATGGCAGTGGACACTCACAGGTTAAGGGGCTTCTTTTGAATCCTAAATGTGGTTATATTTATTATTTTTGTGATGGTATCAAATATTTGTAGGTGAAGATATCTTTAGTCATAAGTTCGTTTTTACTCTATTCTGTTCCTGTTCTTACTGGTACTGTTTCCCAGTGAGTAAGAAAGGCAATGTGTTACTTGAAAAGTCCAGCTTAAAACCTCTTGCTTCTGAAAATAGTCTTTTCTGTCCTGTTAAGTTTGTATTCTGTGAAGGAGAGAGAAGTTCTTGGTTTATGCTCACAATTTATTTTTAAATACCTTTTGTCTCTTCCTCTTTTGGATTTTCTGCAGTCTTTCAACCAATTTTCTGTCACTTTCTTGCCTATTTATTTCTGTTCTCTGATTTGAGATGAGTTAGAAAATATCCCAGGGAAAAACAGTTAATGTTGTGTTAGTAGTGATTTCAAGCATCAATAGACAATTTTTGTATCTCAGATCATAGGCATGGCCTTTGAATTAGAGGATAATTCAGCCTGAAAGCTGAAGAACAAGAGGTCAGGGGCCTGCAGTTTGTTCTGACTGTGGACTAGTCATGAGTGTGATAGAGGATGTTTTCCAGATGTATCATTCTGACAGTACATGTGGTACACTTGCACAGCTATCATCAGGAGTGATGATTGGCTGATTATCTATAGGAAGGCACAAGTTTCTTTTATAAACTAAAGTATTTCACCTGGGAATCAACTACTGGCATGAGATAGCAAATCACAGATGAAGCACAGGATGTATTTTAGCTAAGTTTTCACAGGCAGGATTGTTGGAAGGCTTTCATGAGTTAGGCTTTGAAAGGGGATTTTGTGGCAAAAGTTGACTCTTTCTTCCCTTGCTGCATTTGCTTGTGATGCAGAGTGAGAGAATGAGAGATCTGAATACTGAAACGAAATTTGAATGAAACTCTTTCAAACTTACAGTACATGTCAGTTAAGCCTCAGCAGCAGATGGCAGCAAATATGTACAGGAGATCAGTCACTTCTGTAATGAGGAGCAAAACTGTGTGAAAACAAAATTGTGCCAAAACCAATAGCAAGCTGATCTTTGCTTCTTGAGATTTGTTGCACTACATACATTTATTCTGATCAGGTGCTGTAAATCAGGTGATTGTGTGTAAGTGTCACCTGAACAGAGTTTTTGGTTGACTGGTTTTACCCCGTGCTCCAGGTTTCTTGGGTTCATTTTGATATATATATAGAAGCAGCTCCTTGAGGTGATAGATGGGATTTGTTAAAGCAATTTAACATCATTTTACAAAAGGTGGGAGGTGGTGGTGATGTTTGAGTTTTTTTAACCTTTTCCACTGTAACTTTCTCTTCCTGGCAAGCATTTTGCATGTAGAAAAAGATTTAATAATTGCCTAAAGCATTTTTAATTTTCTGATGCTGTGGTGTAAAACATGCTTGGGCTTGTGTTGGATGAAAACACCATAAATTCTGCAGGGATCATCTGACTTCATGAGTTCTGGCAGCACTGCTATAAAACACTGCTGCTGTTATCTCACCTCAGCTTTTCTTTATTGATAAAAGACACCTTTTCCTGACCTAACCACAACCAAGAAGTCTAATCTATAAAATCAGATCAGTCCTGCAAACATTTGATTTTATTTTTAACTCCAAACACTCGCCTAAGTGCTAGCAGGACTGAGGACTTACTTGCACGCTTTCTTAGATGTTTGGAAAAAAAATCATCAAATGGAAAGTTGCTGGGTAACATTCATCAGCTGTTGTGGTTTTATCCACTGCAGTTTGAAATTTGTATTGTAAATGTAATTTGATAAATAAACTCATACACTGTTGCAAAATTGTCTTAGTGTGTTTGATCAAATATATTGGTTGTATGGTACATGTGTTTTGTTTCTCTGTCAAGAGGAGTTTCAGCTATAGAAACAGCTTCAAAAGATACTTATTTTAATTGAATTATTACTTAATTATTTTAATTTTAAGCCCATTGTTTGAACTTTTCAATGTATTTGAATAGTTTTTGACTACTATCTCTGTGTCATTCACAGGAGCAGTTGGAGAATTGTGATTTCACTAAATTTCATTCTTTGAAACCAAAGCTAATTGAAACTGTGGATAACATGCTGGCCAACAAAATTGCCTCCCTGATGAACCTAATCAGACAGGAAGAGAGCAACATGCCCACAGAGATGGTACATGGTGGAGCATTTGATGGCACCATGGCAGGACCTTTTGGCCACGGATATGGGGAAGGTGCTAAAGAAGGAGCTGATGAAGAGGAGTGGGTTGTTGCCAAAGATAAACCTGCTTACGATGAGATTTTCTACACTCTGTCACCAATCAATGGCAAAATATCTGGGATTAGTGCAAAGAAGGAGATGGTGACTTCTAAACTACCCAATAGCGTCTTGGGGAAGATCTGGAAACTTGCAGACTGTGATGGCGATGGGATGTTGGATGATGAAGAGTTTGCATTAGCAAAGCATCTCATCAAGATTAAACTGGATGGATATGAACTGCCTGGCACGCTACCTTCCCACCTGGTGCCACCATCGCACAGGAAACTTTTCCAGACAGCAGAATGAACAATACATGAAGAAGAGTGAGGATTTTGAAATTCCCACAGAAATGTGTTGAAAATACCAAAATTTGAAGTTAAGCTTAGATCCTTAAACCTCACAGCACATTTCACACAAGCTACTGAAGTTGTAAGCATGGCAGCAGCGACACATTCATGTCACTGTCCCTGCTGACCTTCACTCAGACATGCTTATCACAAGTGCCTTATAATAGCTCTGTCATAAGGTGAAAATGTTCTTGTAGTCCCGTGTCCTTGTCTCGCCGCCTTTACTACCATAAAGCAGAAAAGACCATGCATAAAAGTTGCTGACCTTCGCCAAACCGAAATACTTATCAACCCTGTCTCCAAACTATTCTAAATAGCACGCTGAAGCTCAAAATGTTAAATTCACCTGCATATGCAAGGAATATTTAGATGCTAAAAATGTACTTAAGCCATTGAATGAATGTAAGCATCTCTATAGTCTAAGAAAAGGCTCATATAAAAGGAAATCCTTTTCTTTCTTTTTATTGTTTAATTGGAGTTAGAAAAAGATAGAAGAATGATGAGGAGAGTCTTGTAAGTGCTCAGAATATGAGCAAACTTGTTTTAAAACTTCAGATTCTATCTAGAACTGCAAAATACTAAAATTTTTTTTCAGTCTGTCATTGTGTCTTATCTGAAGAATAGCTTCTTCAGTTTTACACAGCACTATGTATTCAGTATTATCATTAGAAGAACTGAGATCTCCTTTGTTCCCTGGATTTATAGTTTTCTTTGCAGTTTAAGCTTAGCTTCTCTGCAGACAATGAATTTCTGAATGGTTCAAAGTGACAGCAGAATGGTTTCTTAAGCTGAAAAAAAGCATTTTTGCATTGAAATTAAGCCTCTGCTCAGAAAAGGTGTATTGCTCAAATTCAGCCTACTCAAAGCACATCAAATTGTCTCAGGATATTTTCATTGGTATTTAATTTCTATTTACAGCTAATTATTCAGTTATGTCTGTGTATTTTTTAATATATAATATATTTAAGAGAAGTTTTTAATTCTTGCCAACACGTAGCTGACAGCCACAAAAGAGAGATTCAATTCTCATGGTGGTAGATTTGAAGGATGGAGAGGCTAACAGAAACTGTTAGATTGACTGTAATAAATGATAGACATATTACTCCTTTATTGAAAACAATCCATTAAAGGAATGGATGCTTAATAAACATTTATTTTCCAACAACACACAATCAAAGTTGAACATAATGTTTCCTCACAACTGATTTTCATCAGTACCTTAAAAAAGGCAAGTCTTTGGCCCTGTGACCCTGACTCTTTCAAGGAGGGCCAGTTCTTTCATAAAATCAAATTTGGCAGTCAGTTCTGGTCTATGTGTATGAGCAGGAATTGACTTGTATTCCATTTGTAATAAGAAAGACCCTACATATCCAAGGTACTGTAGTTTTGAGCACTTTCTTGTTAAGTCTCAGTAAGTGGCAGCAGTAACGCATTCTGAGACAGAGCAAGCCAAAAAGTGCTTTAAGTCCTTGCAGTAGGGGTGGGGAGGGGAATACTTTGGATATTGTCTCCTAGTTAAGGTTTTAGTCATACTTCCATGTTCAGTTTTGTGGGTGATCTGAGAAAAGCCTCAGCTTCTTTTTTCAAATCGTGTATTTGTAGGTTGTCAGGTTTCACTTCTTTCTGGACCTTTCATCTTTCTGCATCTGTTCTATTCTGAGGTGCAATTTCCATGAACTTTGTCAGGGCTCTTCCACGGGAAAACAACGATGCTATTTTAAGTAATGGCAGAACACCACCTTTACCTTGCCAGGTTTCTGGGCCTGTATCAAGGATGTCCTGGCACAGTTGAATAGTTCTGAGGACTTGATTTTTTTTTTTTTTTTTAATTTTTAGGTGTTTTTCCTATCATTCAAGCACACCAACTTTATTTCTGTTAGACCTAAATTAGAAGCTAAATTAACCTTAGTGCATCTCTGTGCACTTTAGTAGAGCTGTGAAACTTGACACTGAGTCTGCCTGTGTGACTGTACATCTGCAGAGTAACTATTTTCTACATAATTTATTTTTGATTGAAAAAAAAGTAGTCTATAGACATTGCAGGTGTTAAGAAAAAGAAAAAGGCTGCAGAAGTTGTAACGTGTTTGTTTGTGGGTAGTGTCTGCAGTCAGTACCACTTTATACACTACTGACCAGCTTAGTACTAGTGACTAGCTTAATCAGGAAAGCCACCAGGAGAAAGAATGCAAGCTTGTGTATTGTGACTACTGGAGTGTAGGCAAAGCTGAGAGGACGTGGGAAGCTGCTGATTTTCCGACTCTGCCTTACCTCGCTTTGCAGCAGCACAGGGCTGCAGCAGTGGACTCCTGCTTGAGTTCCCACCACATGTAGCTTCCAGGGGTGATGCTCCAGACATACTGGAGCCATGTGATCCCGTGCCATTAGAAATACCCTCCTTCAGTGAGAAGAGCAGGATAGTTTCAGTGGTTTTATTCTGTTTTTCTAGTTTTTGTTGGTAGTAAAAGGGAGAATACAGCCTTTTCCTCAGACTCTGTGGCAGTATGCTAGCTTGGTCTTAAGGCAGACAAATTGAAATACATCCTTTTGAGAAGTTAAACCATTTTGCGTAGATGGGGTTGTAGTATTTTGCTTTGTGTTCCTGTAGAATTTGGAAGATGAATGCATGAAGCATGTACAGGAGTAGAGGTGGATTTTCTCTGGCTGTCTGGATAAATAGAAGTGTTTCATGGTTGGCATCCACAGCTACATAAATCTATTTCTAGCTTTGTGGTACAGTGAACTAGCATCATACTTAGATGATGGGAATAAAATACATTTCATGGAAAGTTTAAACAGCAGTTTCTTGCACAACTGAAGAGATGGAGTAGGTTGCTCAGGGGAGGGGTTCTCTTCTCACTACGTCCTCACAGGTCCATGGGCCTCCTCCATTTGCCTTGCTGGCTGTCTGCAAGCCTGTTCAGTTAAACCAGCCACACACAAGTGTTTGGATAATGTTCTGTAGAGTTAGTGAATCCGTGTGTTAGAAGCATGAGAAGTGAGCAGGATTGGCCTTCTCTCAGGATAGTATGCTCTATGTAGTTATTCATAACAGCAGTATGAGGTAATCTTTGGTGTTCAGTTTGTTACTAATGACTGCTAAGAAAGGTGAAGATGTTGAGTTGGTTGAGTATTTTATGCCTAGGATTTTGATAACATTTTCTGCAAGATCATCCAATGTTGTCTGTGAAATCTGTGCCCACTGATGTAGCCTACTGTCTTAAACTAAAGTAGAAACTGCTGCTTTCACCTTTTCTCCAACTATTCCACAATACAGTTTTAATTTGCAATCCTAGTTCTATTCCTTCAGAAATTATCAGTTTTTATTGTAGATTGGAACAGAAAATGTGGGGCTACGGTTCATAACTACAGTACAGGACACTGAGAGGCTTAAAAACTGTGACAGCTTGAAATTGGAGAGTTTACAAAGATTTTTAAGTCGGGGTAAGGTCCCATTTCTTTATTGGCTGTGGTGTGGATTTTTGTGGGACCTGGTCTCAAAGCAGCAGGTATGTGGTCCTTGGCTTTCAATATTGTTTATTGCCAGCACTCGAAATGCACCCTCTTTTTCTTTCCATCACTTCCTTCCTTTCACAATGTGCACTCATTTTAGTGGCTCTTTAAATTGTTGGATCTCAAGCAGAGTTTGAAGTGTATGGTTTGATGGATATGTGTAACTTAGCACTGAGGAATGATCGTGAACTTAATTTTCTATTTCACATGGTCACCTTTTCTAATATTTTTGTTAAACACTGTTTTCAATTAAAAGGCACTCTGACTTTTGAGGAAAGGCTTGATCTGTGCAGTGTGCTTCAGTTTGTCCAACTAGGCAAACAAAGTTGTAAGTTCATTATTGTTGCACTTTTATTACACAGTAAATTCTTTGCAGATACTGTAATATATTTTAATATGCTTTGTAATCATTTTTAGAAAGCAGTGATAAAAATTGCTGATTTAATAAACTAATATTGAATTACCTGAGATTCTGGTTTGTATGCTTCTTTCTGGAAGATAATCTTTCAGTGACTCATATTTTGTAATCCTGCTACTTAAGGCTCATAGGCAGAGTAGCTATTTGGCAAGCTGCTGATTTTCCCACCTCAGTTTTTGTAACCATAATAGGTTCTGGCTATTTCTTTTCTGTGCCCTTGAACTTGTTGCTGAAATTACTGCTAGTGCCAAGGCTTGGTTCCAGAATTAAATTTATCTGTAAAGAATTTAAAAAAACTCTCACAAACCTCCAGAACCTCTCTGTAATTAGCATGTTATAGCAGAATGTAATTTTGGAACTTCCTAATGTCTAAATATGGAAGTTCTGTAAAGTCCAAGTGTGGAATATAAATCTAAAACTTCCTGTGTGGATTGAAAGTTTGAAACTTGATCTGAGAGGTGGTACTTTTAACTTCAATGGGGGTACTAACCTTGAAAAGTAAGAGTTGATTGAATAGCAGCTTAGCACTTTGATGTGTTTGTCCCAAAAAATCCAAAGACATCTTCCACACCATGCTGCCTACTACTTGAGAATAACCTATGGCATCAATAGAACATTCATTGTAACATTGTGCTGAAATTAATCCTCCGGCCCTTTCTTTCTCCTCTATGCACACATCTTACTTGAGGCATTTCCAAAGGTATATCTGTGCCATCAGGATGCTACAGTTTAGCCATTGCTCCTACTGTGATCAGGTTTCAGCTGCTGTGGAGTTCCTATGTAGCAGTGTTGGTGCCACATGTCACACAAAAGCAAGTGTTTCACATGCAAACAACGTGGGTTCCTGCTTGAACTGCAGTGACTTGCTGGAACTGCTCCTTATAAAAATAAAAAATAATCTGAAGAAGGGGAGGTTTTAGTGGTGTTTGAAGGTGGGAGGGTTGCTCTTTGGGGTTTTATTTTTAATAGAATGTTGTTTTACATGTTTCGCATATAAGACATTTCAGACTTTGAAAAATTTACAGCACACTTCAGTAGTTGCTCTCTCTAATCCACAATTTGTATTTGGATAATAGGAAAAGTAGACAAGTGTCCATGCTACCAGTTTGTAAGTTTTTCAGTAATTGTTGCTTCTAATATTTTGCACTCTTAATCTGTGAAACATTTCTGTTTTAACTCCTGTGGCAGTACTAACCTTGAAAAATAAGAGTACTGGGGTGCCACTTAGTTTCTCCAAACCTTATTTGCTCCCATGTCTGGTACATTTTTAGGGCCTTTGGAGCAGACACTGCTCTGGGTTTCTCTGATCTTGCCATGCTGCAAGTACTAACTGTGAGTGCAGAGGACCTTTTGAAAGCTTGGCCCCTGGGCTTGCCTGCCTGACTTGGCTAGGAAAACACAGGAGAAAAGGTTGGCTGCCCTGCCCTGCTCTGACAGGTGAACAAATGCATCTACTAAAAGTGCCTTCCTTCGCTCAGGGATCACAGCAATCAGCTGGAAATAAATATCCATATCAAATAAACACCTGTTGTGATCAAAACACGATCAGGAAGACAAGGTGGTTTTTCACCAGTATGTTCGGAAGTCCTGAATGTATGCAGCTTTTCTAACCTGAGGGGAAAATATGGATGGAAACCATGGTTTTGCGGCAGATTCCTCTCCCTTTTCCCATTGGAGGACTTCATGCTAGCACGGATTTGTACCTGCTGATAGACTATGGACTCAGTTTCTGGTCCAGTGAATACTGGAAGCTCATTTATGCCACATCTAACTTGTTTTCCCACCTATTGTTTTCTCTGAGATGGAGCTTGTCCATGATCTTTCCAAAGTCTTGCTAGCTCAGCAACCCATATTCCACCTCACTCTGGAGCTCTGAAGATTTCACTGTAGTGAAAATAGCTCATGAATGGTATGTATCTCTCACCAGGTGCTGTATTTCAGATATACTGTAAGATTTCTATATTCACCATTTTTCAATTTTTTAAACAAGGAACTACTGAAACATGCTGTTCATACTTAGTGATTCTCTTTTCTCATAATTCTGTGGGTTTTTTCTCTCAAAATGCATTATTTTGTGTCTAGTCTGAAAGTAAGAAATTAAAAAACAATGTAAGTATAACCAGTAAGCTCAGGGTTTGGCAATTTTTGCCTACAATGGAGAGTAATTGCCATTTTTATTCATGTTGTATTACAGTGTCTTAGCTCGCATCTGCTAAAATTCGCACCTTTAATGTTAACTGTTTATACACTTTTGTTAAACCTTTATACAGTGTTTTTGCCAATGACCTTCAACCATTCCACATGGCGTGACACCTTCACAAGGAAACTGGGATGGCTGGGCTGGTTTGTAGTGAGTAATCTGCTGGTGAGGGCAGTGAGGGACCAAAACCTGAGAGCACACCATGCTGTGCACTGTCCCTGGGGGTAGGTGCAGTGCTCTGGCACTAAGGGTGCTGGGAGCCACTTCCATATGTGAATTCCACAGTTTTCTTTCATCAACAAATGGAGCTAAGTGCTTTAACAACTCCAGAAAATACAGCTATGAATAAGAAGTTTCATTCTCATGCAACAGTCTTCATTAGTAGCAATGAAAAAATGGAAATACCTGATTAAATTATAAAAATGGCTAGTTAGATCTGGCAGTGCCAACATGGTGATTTCTAAGGCCCGGTTTCAGTTTCATGTTCAAAATATTAAGGCTAGTCTGTCACTTGAAACCTTTTATCTATATTTGTATGAAGTGGAAAGAGACTGAAAGTCCTTTGTCCCATGTGTTCATTTCAAAAAGCCTTTGAAGCTCTTATGTTAACTATTTGAGGTTCAGAAACAGAAGGGAAATTTCAAGATAACATAAACAGCTCCAAGGAGAAAATGTCTTTAACTCATGACTAAACAAGCAAATATATATTTTCTGTTTCAAAAAGATGACTGAACATTTTCATGCCAGGAAAAATAAATCCATCTGATTTTGCTTTAAGCTGTCCTCTTTTTCAAATGCAGTGAGGGGCTCCAGTTCCTTTGGATGATGTAATTCGACTGTTCTGCTTGAGTTCTGCTCCCTGTTGATGTCATGTCGCTGCTAGCCAACTATTCAAAGAGAAAAGCAACTTCTAGTTTAGACTAGAGCACGAGGAGGCTGAGGTTTATAACAACCCAGTATCTTGGGATGCTGGGTTATATCCTCCCAGGCAGAGCCCAGCTTTAAGAGAAGCTTCATCCACTGTGGACCCCCCTGCCTGCAGGTGGGTGGCACCCCAGGGTGGCTGGTGACAGCAGTGCTGGCACAGCAGGTATGTAGGGGGCAGGGCATGGGGGGTGTCTGGGGGTGGTGTGCTGAAGTCCTTCAGGGAAAGAAGCTGAGAGAAATACATGGCTATTTTAGGACAGAAGTTCAGCTGAGAGGCCTGTGAAAGCAGGGAATCTCTGCAGACTGAGCTGGAGGTTGCCATGCCTCTCCTCAGCTGCTTTTGACTAACTCCTCCCAACTTTTCTTCAGCTCTGGTATTCCATTCCCAAATGAGCGAACAGCTTCTTGCAATAACTTACTGTCTGCTTCTCTCCGGTGTTCTCGAAATCCAAAGTATAGTTCCTCTGTGCCACAGTGAGGTCTAAGATTACGTGTAGTGGTTAGGAATGTGCTTAGATGTGGTTAAGAAATATTCTGGGATCATGGTTGAGCTCACCTGTGTCCACACTACGTTGATGAAACTGAACATCAGCTGTTTGCTGGTGCTGGGGAGTGTGGCAGAGGGAAAGGAACACCAGTGGGACCTAGATTGCTGGCCCCAGGCAGGAGGATAATTTCTCTGCTTGCTTGGCACACTGTGAGCTACAAGACTGTAGCCCCGGGAGGGGGCTGCCTTTGTACCCCATGGAGTCCAATATCCTGAGACTCTTACTTGTGGAAGTAACATGGCTGGTGACACAGTGGGAGACAAAGGGCCGAGCTGTCATGCACGTGTTTACATTCAACATGCTTATTTTCTTTGAGATTTGGGAAACCCTCAACTTAGCAGGGATCAGACATGATTTTCTTGTATCTTCAGAAAGATGTGTATGTTCAGCTTACGTAACAGAGGGTGATGGATTGTGCCAAGCCTTTCACCTGAGCCCTGTGAACTGACTGGGCTCCCCACAAGAGCAGGCGTGCGTGTGGTCACACGGCTTTGAAATCGGAGCTGGCTTAGGTCAGTGGCAGCACAGAGCACGGCTGTAGGAGCTTGGTACAATGAGGGGCTCATTAAGTTACAGGACTTTTGTCAGCTACAAATGGCCTTGGTGGGGATGCTTTAGCCCAGGAAGGCGTCTGCACCCAGCTGTGTATGTGTGTTCCTCTCTGGCAGACTCCTCCATCCCCGTGGGCAAGGGCAATGAGGAGGGGAAGCCAGTGCTGCTGCCTGGAGAGCACAGCCTGCGCCGCCCTGGGGAAGCTCATGGTGATCAGCCCTCGCTTGAGATCTGGGGTGGGAGTTGTAGCAGCAAACTCAGCATCTGCATCCCCGTGACTGCCACTTCTATGGTTTTTATGGCAAGGGAATTAAACATTTCTTCCCATCTTAGAGAGGAGATGAGAATTCACATGCATGTTATGAGAGGAGGACAATGATGACATATAAGAAAAAGAATTCAAGTAGAAATATGTGGCGTGTCCTTCTTTGATTTACATGGTGTTGCCAGGAGAGGAGGAGCAGTGAGAGATGGGCTGGGAACTGTGGAGTTTTGGGGACAGGCTGCTTGTGCATGAGGTCTGTTTGATCTCCATAGTCCCCATTTTCCTCTTAAATAGAACAAGATGTGAGCAGATAAGAAAGGGTGGTAAGAAATCCTAACACATCTTACTGGTGGCTATTTTGTAGAGGGATATCTGGCATCAGGATCCTTCCTGTTAAGAAACAAAGAAACACATCTGCCATCATGGAAAACCACTTCAGGCTGGAAACAAGGCAAGGGAAGGGTACTCTTTGGGCCCTTCTTCCTGAGGTCAGTGGAAAGGCTTTCCTTCTCTGCAAAGGCAGCAAGAGAGGGCCCATAATTAGCCTAGATGGGTGATTTTTTCCTGATCCCTCCAGGAAACTGCACGCAAATATTGTTGTGCCCTTCCTCTTACTTTGTTAGGATATAAATAACTGAGGAAATGGCTTTATTTATCACTGTCACATAAGTGTCCACCATTTAACTTTGAACTTTAGATAGATATTCAGGACTTAGTGAAATTTTATACCATATCTTTGATTGCCTTGTATTATCATAAAAAGCAAAGACAGTGATTTGCCCATTTAACTATATAGATAATAATTAACTTGCAATAGGCATAAATACCTGCATCCAGGACCAATTCACCCACTGGTCCTCTGCCTTCTATTTGAAAGGAGCAAGGACATTTTCTCAGTACACGCAACCTAGCCAACCTGTGCCAGATTTAAACCATCAGCTTACAGTATTAGTTGGCTAGTCCAGGACACAAGTCCAGGAATTTAGAAGGAATATTTTGAGAAATACCTGTAATATAAATATTCAACTTTTTTTATTTTTAGCAGTTTTATGTTTTATGTGCACATTATATATTTTATTTCTCTAATGTGCATATGAAGACTACTGATAAAGAAGAAGAATCTACTGATAAAGTTTTATCTATCCTGATTTTAGGTGGATTCCTAATTTCTTCTTATGTTTCTTCCTGTGCCTTTTGGAGGCTAGCTAAACTACACTCGCTAAAAGGGAAAACACTGCTATTCCCTTATCTCATCTCTGAGCTTGACATCTTTCCTTACAGCCTCTGATTTCAGATGCCTGCCCATTTTCTAGTACTGATTCCCAGCAGCAACTTTCTGATGCCTGGCAATGATGCCAGGTAAATGTGACCTGCGTATGTGTGACCTTGTAAAGGCCAGAAAGGACTTGCTGCTATCTATATAAGTCACCAGAATTATTTTCCCTTTTGTTATTAATGAGAAGCCCATGAATAGTAAACTTTAGAATCAGCTGGCACTGCCAGCTTGACTCCAGTTGCCCTTCCAGCAACAGGTATCTGTGCACAAGTGTCCTCAAAGCAGTGCTGAGCAAATTCCTAACACTTCACATTTCCACCTTCTAATTTGCTGTGTCCCAGTTTAACCACTTGGCTATCACTCTGATCTTTGTACTCTCTGTTGTGCTTTTATTTCCGGAGTCCATTGTCAGGTTCAATTTTCCAGGTAAGAATTTCTCTAGAAGGGCAGATCCTCCAATTTAACTGTGCAGGATGCTCTTTACCAGAGCCTCAGAGCCATGTATGACTTTTCAACTGATTTATAGCAATTTTGTTGACTTTCATATATTATTTTTGAGTGTAAGAATTGGACAAGGCCAGTGACAACCTTTACCCATTGTGTCCTGATGGGTTAATTTCTTTCAGATCAGATGAGAGGTTCATAGGTAGATCATAAATACTCGGTCTCCGTTCCTGAAAGCAAAGGTCACTCTGCACTAAAGCAATGAGGTGAATGTAGGAGTGGATCCAGTGGAAGTCATTCTTCAGAAAAACCAGCTGCTGAATGTCAGAAAGGACTTCTTCCAAAACTGGGTAAGTCCATTTTTTCATGTTCTTTGATCTTTTCTTTTCTTGTAATGTACCAGTATGACTAGTTTTAGTTCCTAGCACTGTCTATGCATCCTGCATAACATATAGATGTGTCTTTAGGTAACCATCTACCCATGCAGGGAGCATTTCTGACAAGAAACAGAGGAGCTGTTATGTGAGACAGTAGCTCAACAAATGATCTTCCTTTGTACCTAAATGAAACCAGTTCTGTCATTATTCAGGGTGACTGCAGTGTTTGGATGGGAATCCTTAAAAAAAAAAGAAGCCTGCAGATGTTCTGAGAAGCATTTGGCAAACTCAGAAATGGCATTATGATATGGGTTATTACATGGGAGTGAGTTATTACCACCTCTCCAGCAGGGAAAGGCAATTCTTTGAATATCTGCTTTTCAAATTTAGAAAATAGGCAGTGCTGAACTAGCCCACAAGATAAGAAAATGTTGAGAGAATGTTCTCCATAATTCTATTTCAGATTTTGCTAAATTCTTCCTTTCATTAGGCTTTCATCTACAGTCATGACCCTTCCCTGTGTGGTTGCTGAACCACCAGGCTTCAATGCCGTCCCTATTCTGAGGAAGTCAGGCTCTGAGGGTTAAGAAATATCTGCCCCAAAAAGAAATAACAAAAAATGCAGTAACAAATCATTGCTTCTGCACTTTCCACACCTCTTAATATTGTAAAATGGCAAATTTTTTTTAATACTAATCAGAGCATGCTAAGGGCTATCCTATTTACAGTGGCTGCTGTTGCTGGTTCCCTGTTGCTGTCTTCTCATGCTAAAACAGATGAAGTTTTCTTTCTCAGTATTTTATGTTTTATGAATTAAGAAGGTAAAAAGCCCATAACTGTTCAGAACTTTGCCTTTGCAAAACAAACATGGAATTTTGAGAAGTATGTCACACTGCTCCACACTCTCACAGTTTCTCAGATGTTTTAATTTTTCATTGTCTTCTCTCTTTGCAGTGGGTTGAGAGCAGTAGACACCTCTCTCCACTCCCATCACTACAACAGGTTCTTGGTTTCCCAGCCAGGCTGATATCCAGGTAATACTTATAATTATGGCAGTAATTCAAGCTGATGATATTTGGTCACTAAAAGTGTCTGTAGCCATGAATCATACACTGATTTTTGTTTTTTTTATTTTTTTTTAATAATCCTCTTGCCTTCATAACAGCAAGGCCACTGCTGTTACAATCTACAATGTAAGACAAGTGTCTTCAAAAGAGCTATTCATCTGAGCTGAAATCCAGTTTATTATGTCACAGACTCTAAAGGCAAGACTCCTCCTTTCTAATCTTTCTGAATAATTCATCTTGGGTTCTGTGAGGAATTACAATCCTGACTTTTCACTGGTATGGATGAGGTAGACAAGAGCAGGGAGGAGGAATAATGCTTCCTGATACCCAGGCTATGACCTTTTTTATGTGATTATGGACCTGTGTCACCATCTTTACTGTGACAGATGTGCAAAAACTGAACCCCTGAGAGGAAAGAATCAAGTTGGTTCCATTTCCTTTCTAAGCAGCTCTTTGACTTCTGTTGGAAGTACAGAAAGTCTGAAAGCCAAGGACAGAATCTCAACCAGTCCTCAGAGAACACAACACACTTTTTCTTTTTGGAAGTGATTTGTGGATTCCTTCTTCTGGCAGTGTCTAAGATCAGTTCTCTGTGAGGTGTTTTCAGCACACCCAAGGAAGTTATTGATGGCTTTCAGGTAGAGGTGATACTCATGGGATCAAGGAGACTGGGTGGCGGCTGAGAGCAAGAAAATAAAGCTGCATAGATACATGTCGCATTTTCATCCTGAAGCTAGAGATGTATTTTTAAAGGGTGAGATCAAGCAAGTTAAAAATAAAGTTGGTGAAATTAAAGTGCAAAGTGCAAGCAAAAGGAAATGAAGGTATTACACTGGGTGTGGTATTGAATCTTGTACCTGTTGGTGTTGAGTTTCCTATATACACTGGGCATGTGAGTGGTTTTTGTAGGTGGCCTGGCAGATCTCTTCAGTTCTCAGCTGCCTACTGAAGTTTCTGACTTCCTAGGTGACCATGGGCACCGAATATGAAAAAGATCATATCAAAAAGCTGCAGGAGCAGCGTATGTCCATGCAAAAGAAAACCTTCACCAACTGGATGAACAACGTCTTCTCCAGGAATGATGTAGGTAGCTCCTTCAATTTGAAGATTTTTTTCTGGGTTTTGTTTTATTTTATTTTACCCACTGTATCCTTTTTAATGTTATTTTTAATGTGTTTTCTTCTGAATGTTGTCACATGCAAGCAAGGAAGGATTTGACTAACCAGAGTGCTCCATCCTCTATCTTTTATCTCACATCTGTCTCCTTTGTCCATGGTACCAGTCTTCTCTGAAATCAAGGTTCATTTTGTAAACTGTATAACTCCATCATCACATTGTGATGTCCATTGTACACTGGTGATCCTCTCAGAGGAAAATCCTTATTTGCTTCTTTTTCCTGTAAATAAATTATCTGCAGAAGTCAGAGTCTCCCCAGGCAATGCTCAATTCTTAACAGCCTGGCCAAAAATTCTGAGTTTGTGCTTTGCCTGATTAGTTTTTGAGTTGCTGCTCAAAGGCTCTGAAAAAATAGCGTTCATTTTGGGGAATTTTCAGACATACTGCCAGAATGCAAGTACAGGCCAGTTTGTTTCCTCTAGCTCTCAGATTCAGAAAATCTTCAGAGCTAGTGTGCAGTCGATATGTGTGTGCAAGGTAACGCCAGCATATTCCTGTCTCCAGCCTTACTGCAGATAAAATTTCAGGCACAAATGATGTAGCTATGGCACAGAAAGGAATGACGTCATCCAAACCAATTCCATTTTCTGGAGTCTGTAGTAGGTACTAATGAAAATGGCTGTTGGGGACAGCAAGCAGGGCCAGGCCGCTGGGTCCACTGTAGCTCATCACCGTGTTTCAGTACCAGATGTGTTTTTTCAGTGTAATGTTTTAAGTTTGTGATTCGTACAAAGGCAGCTGCAGAGCACAACAAACTTTCAAATTTATTTTTCATAACGGTAGCAAACAAGTGCAAAACACGTGCTTGTTTTGCCTCCTGCAGAAAGTTGGTTTTTATGGTGTAGGAAATTAGTTCTGTTTAGCTGTAGACATATACTTTCTCATTTTAAAAATGCCTTCAAGTTCAGAAATAAAATTTCCAGTCTGAAGTTCCTGCAATGTACTTATTCACATATCATAAAAGTCTGGGGAACAAACCCTGTGAGAGATTTCCAAGCCATATATGGTAGAGATGGCGCAGAGCTTATCTAAGTCTTCCTGGCAGCTTAGTCCCAGCTTTCCAAGGCACACTTTGAGGTGGTTGGATCATACTACAGGACACTGCAGTGTTCTCAATTATACTGTTGACTACTTCAAGTTTAGCACTAAGGATGCTATTGGATTGAATTTGTTAAGGTATCTGTGACTGGTATTTTTATAGAGGCAGCAATGCTATTGAAACAACAGTGGGGTGAGACATAAAGCAGATATATGAACCCTGTCTTTTTACAAATTCAAACTGAACTATTCATCATTTATGGAAGTGTCACAGAATATAACAGCTCAAACTTTTTTTTAATTGTAGTACATAATATACAGAATTTTAAGTTTTATTAAATATGCAAAAAGGAATAAAGTTGGCAACTAAACAGGGAGTTGTTTTTATGGAGTTAATCAGTGGAGAAAATTGTAAATCCTTGTGCCATGCACAATAGAGACTTAAAGACCCTCCAACTTGTTTTTTACCCTTCCAGTGTCTTTATCTTTCTCTGGAGAAAAAGTTTCTTAAGCTAATTAGTAACTGATCAGAAATTAGAATGTGCATGCCTGTTATCTGTCTTTTTCCCCCTTAACATGTAAAGATTCCCCAAATTTAAAAAATACAATAGCTTAGCTTCTTCCTTCCTTTCTCCCTTCCTTTCTTCCTTCCTTTCTTCCTTCCTTTCTTCCTTCCTTTCTAATTTAAAAAAATACAGCTTCCCTCTTCTTTCTTTCTTCTTCTTTCCTTCCTTCTTTCCTTCCTTCCTTTCTTCCTCTCCTTTCTCCTTCTTCCTTTTTCTTCATCTCTCCTCTTCCCTCTCATCCTACTCCTCTCCTCTCCTCCTCTCCTCTTCCTCTCCTCTCCTCTCCTCTCCTCTCCTCTCTCTCCTCTCCTCTCCTCTCCTCTCCTCTCTCTCCTCTCCTCTCCTCTCCTCTCCTCTCCTCTCCTCTCCTCTCCTCTCCTCTCCTCTCCTCTCCTCTCCTCTCCTCTCCTCTCCTCTCCTCTCCTCTCCTCTCCTCTCCTCTCCTCTCCTCTCCTCTCCTCTCCTCTCCTCTCCTCTCCCTCTCTCTCTCTCTCTCTCTCTCTCTCTCTCTCTCTCTCCTCTTTCTCTCCTCTTTCTCTCCTCTTTCTCTCTCTCTTTTTTTTTGATGAAAATATTATTTATTGTAATTGCAAAATCACATTAAATTATTCTTAGGTATGTGGTATGGTTTTAATGTCAGTTCTAGATGGCAAGTGGCATGAGGCCAAAAGGAAACACCCAAAGCAAGTTCTTGTTAGGTCAGAGTACAGACTGTGTCATGTTGTATCACCTAAGCACTGGGTGACCTCATTACTGGCAGCAGTAAGACACATTTTTGTAAATGATCCTAACCTTTCATTTAGTGTGAGACTCTGGCTAAAGATATGGAGACTTTGGGTGGTAGTGCAGGTCCAAGCAGGACGTGACAAACTTTGTTGAGCCTATGGAGTATAAAATGAGTCATTGAATGGGATTATCAGATCAACTTTTAAATGAAATGCACAGCTCAGAATAAATTATTATGATATAATAAAAGATTCACTTCAATTGGAATAAAAAATGTCAGCATTTCCAAAAGGTTTGATTTTGAAAATGCTTGTTTTTTTAAATTTTTCAAAATATCCTGCTTTTTTCTTTTTTATTCCATTGTGGGTTTGCATTTTTGTTTGGTTGTTGGGGTTTTTTTAACTGCAGACTACTTTCATAATTAATGTAAATGCTCCCGCAAATCCATTTTTTCTGAATTAAGACTCACCACTCTGTGGATATATGCACTGTCATAGAGAAGACTCAGTGAAACATCAAGAAGGTGTTGTTTGTTTCATTTTAGGAGTAGAGGGTTCTCTGTGCCAAATGTTAAACTGGAGTCTGTATTGCTTGGCTGGTCTTTACAGGTAAAGATTGAGTTAGAAGATATTTACACAGATTTGAAGGATGGCATCTCTCTCATGAAACTCCTCGAGCTTCTCTCTGGAGAAGCTTTGCCCAAACCAAGCCGGGGAAAGATGAGAGTGCATTTTCTAGAGAACAACAGCAAAGCCATCGCATTTCTGAAATCCAAGGTAAGTTAATATTGATATTAGGGATCACAACAGTTTATATATGTTATTAATTAATTATAGCCTCATGTTCATTGCGGTTTCCCCCTCTAGTAGACAATAACATATCCTCTGAAGTTATTTGAGTAATGTTATTTGAGTCTTAGAAACAGCTAATATTCCTCTCCTTTGGAGGAAAGAAAAGTGCTTCTTTCCTCTCCCTAACCACCAGTTTTCAAAAAAACATGTATTGGAACTTTAAATTTTTGATACCATTATCCCTTTGCCAGGCTTTTGCCAAAATTCATCATGAGCTGATATAGGAGCTTGCAGGTCTGTGGACTGATGAAAAGGTGTAAACATTAAACCTCTTTGCTTAAGAAAATGGCCTGAACACCCTCTCCAGTAACAGTTTGTTACACTGAGAGCTGGACATGAGCACATTTATGCTGAACAGATACTGGTTTATTAGCAGGTACAAGTGAAAGTGATTGGTCCTGAGAATATCGTAGATGGTGACAGAACCTTAATCCTGGGCCTTATCTGGATCATCATACTTCGATTTCAGATATCATCTATCAAACTTGATAAGGTAAAACTGTATCTTTGTCTTTTTGCTTATGCAATTGTGGGGTTTTTTTTCTCAAAAGGACAAAACAGTGACTTGGAGATAAAAAGAACATTCATGTTCTTCACACTCTTCTACAAATTTTTTACGGACTCTTGACTTCCTGTCGAATTTCTCTGTCAATAGTTCTCTCTAGAGTTGAGTCCCATGATGCTGCTCTGAAGAAGCACATGCTTTTTAAAATTATTTAACATGTACTCTAAGAACATGAAAAACAAGGTTCTATAAAGAACCTTCTATTATGAAATCAAAGTCAATAATTGCTAACAGTAGACTTGAATACATCATGTTTTGTTTCTGAGTTCCATTTCACAGCTAAGGAAGCAAATAAACTGAACTTTCCTTTCTGCCTGATTTCTACAGCTCTTACAGAAGAGAAACGTTTTAAAAATTTCAGTACCTGCATTTCACCTTATAGTTTCTGCATTCATTCAATTAACTTTTTTTTTGATAGAAAACTTCTATTTTCATGTTAAATTTTTCTACCTTTATGACAGATACAGTCTGTAAGTTGTGACTTTGAGGGCATCTGTGAATTGAAAAAAAGTAATATGAAGTGACCTTTGGGAACGTAAGTGTAAAATCACTGATAATATTTTCATATATTGTTGACATCGATTTTTCTTTTCCCTGTTCTCTTCACAGGAAGAATTTGGAGGTAGAGCTGATGTTCTATTTGCCAATGAAGCCTTATTGCTATGGTGTCAGCATAAAACTGCCAGCTATTCCAATGTGAGTGTGAAGGACTTCTCCAAAAGCTGGAGTGATGGGCTGGCCTTCAATGCACTCATACATGCTCACAGGTAAGATTTGATGGATCAGTTCAGGCAGACTTGCTCATTGCTGTTTCTAGCTCTGACACAAGTTGTTCCAGGGTCTGAATTACAAGTTTTTGTCAATAAACTGTCAGATAGTCTCTGCCCTTCCTCACTGAAGACTCTTTTTTCTGAAATGGGTTTTCTCTTCTTGAAAGTAAGGACCAAAAGCTCCTGCTTGGAGGCTCCTTTCGTTGGGTATAATATTGAATTTCCAGAGGAATATCACATATCTGAACAATACTGCCATTTGGTCTTAGCCCCTCAGTCATGTTCCCATTGCTCTTTTTCTAATTTTTTTTTTTGGACAGTGGTTTTATTGTATGAACTTTTATTGTATGAACTTCCTGTTCAATTGTAATAGAGTAAGCAACTTCTCAGTCTCTTTCTTTCTCCCTTCTCTGTCCCCTTGAAAAAGAGTGAAGGAAATAGCCAAAAGCAGGAGAGAGAAACCACCTATGGTAACATTGAATACTTATTTGTCCTCAAGAGTTCTGCTATATATTATAGGGAATACCATAGTGGGATTGTGGAACTTCCCTAGCTGGGAGTCACCTCCCTTCTCACAACTGTCTCTCTAGTGGACTTTGGTTTTCACCCATTGGGGAAGAGGAGAAATAAGGGCAGACATTTGCTAGGAGTGGCAATTCAATTTTACAGAAGACAATTTTCTTCCTGCTATGTAGGCAAGGGGCAATGCTCTTGAATGAAGTTCAAGGTCAAAGTAATTCCAGCGTTAATGTCACATAACATTAACAGTTATGTGACTATTAACTTAGTCTCATGAACAGTTTATGGTTTATGATCTGAAAGAACTTAGTACAAACATAACTCTTCATTTCCATGCCCTCTTTTTCTCCTTGCCCAGGCCTGATCTTATCCACTATAGCTCACTGCGGCAGGACCAGCCCATTAAAAACCTGAACAATGCCTTTGATGTTGCTGAGAAAGAGTTTGGAATCAGCAAACTGCTTGATGCTGAGGATGTGGCAGTGCCCTATCCAGATGAGAGATCCATCATGACCTATGTGTCACTCTATTACCACTACTTCTCCAGACTGAAACAAGGCCAGACAATACAAAAGAGACTTAACAAAGTAAGTGCATTGCTATCTTTGGAAGTTCTGAGTTAAAAATGTAAAGCTCAATTTAATTTGGAAGTGTGGGGGGTTTTGTGCAAGCTCAACTTCAGGATCATTTGAACTGAATCAAAAGGCACAGCCATCTGAAAGACCTTGTACCTTGACAATTGTACCTGGAGACTGTACACGCACTGATCTCCAAGAGGGTTGCAGTTATCTCACTGAAAATCAATCCCTTTTTCACCTCACGGATCCTGTTTGAGAGCTGATATGGTTCCAAGGCAGCTTGAGGCATAGAGATCTCAACAATATTGGGAGAAGATTAAGACTAGGCAAAAGCAGACCTAGTCAACAGTTTTCTCATTTAATAGGAATGATGATCCCTTCTTCTATGAAACTACTTTGGATTTTGATTTTCTTTGAAAATCCTCATCCTTTCTTTCTAACTCCTTAGGTGGAAAATGAAAAAAAAAAACAACCAAATAAATGAAACAAAACCAAAACCAACACCACCAACAAATCAAACAGAGAGAATGCTAGCTAAATTGGCTAAATTTAAGTTGTTTTAATTGAATTGTTATTAATTTTTTATTAAATTTAGCCAAGTTAAATTTAGCTAAGTTAAGGGGTTTTTTTCTGTTTCCACATACAATTCACCTCACATAAAATCATGAGCGGTATTTAATATTCCTTGCATCCCACTGATGGAAAACGAAAGGAATTTTGTAGTGGTTCCTCCGAAGACCACCTCCCTTGAGAGAATTTCTGCTCTGTCTCCAGAGAAATCTGTTATTGTTTTGACGAAACTACAAAAGAAATAGCCTGCAGAAAACCTACACATCCAGGATGGGTCCTATGAACATCTGGATTTGGAGAACTGCCTGTGCAGTTGAGAGGGGAAATACATTGCTTAGAGGGAGCAACAAAAATCCACACTGAGGCTTCCTTGGTGGTGACAAGGTGAAAAGGTTTTGCAAAGCAGGGTTTGGTCAGCTAAAAAGGTGGTCTAGGACAAGGATTAGATGATCCTGTAGCATGGCTTCCCACAGCACCAAGCCTGTTAGTGTGGAAGGAGTGTCTGGAGCATGCTCTTTGTCAGAAGACCCAGTGCTAGGTAGTCCTGCAAGGAGAAGGGAGTTGGACTCAATGGTCCTTATGGGTCCCTTCCATCTAGAGATACTCTAGGATTATATGTATTAGAGCAGCATGTTCTTCAAAGAGATGTTTGCTGCAGTATTTACCTGAACTTGAAATAAAGGCAGGTCAGGCCACAAATGAAACAGATAAAAGTCTTAGTATTGAAAAGTCAGTATTGCCCTGTTTGGCCACAAAACATTTTCTAGTAATTTTTATAAAGACAAGTAGTTCCAACAGAAGAGATTGAGAAGGGGCTGTTTTGACCATAGTCTGCTGTGTGCATGTGAGAGAACTAGGATATTGTCAGATGGTTTCCTAAGATCCTCAGTGGTGAAGCTGAAAGGGTGTAATTACACATTAGGCTAGAATTTTTTGGTGTTGAGGAATGAGACTCATTTTAAAAATCTGGGTTTTTTTCCAACTGTGAAGCAAAAAATGTGAACCATGCTGTTTATTCCAAAATGTTTTCTGAAATAAAAACTGAAATGAAACATTAAATAATATTGATTTATCTGTGTTTTATGGGAGGCTATTCTAGGATTTCACCTAGCTTCAGACATTACAACTATCAGCACATCAGTACAAAAATGTGATGACTGCTGAAGATACTGCTTTCTGTTCACTCACTATGCTTCGTTCTGTTACTTATGTGACTTGTCATTTTATATTCCCATCACAGATTGTATTCTTCCTGAAGGAGATAGATGACTTGAAGCTTCAGTATGAGCAGATGGTCTCTGACCTCCTGAAATGGATTAAACAGAAGGTGATGGAACTGGATAACCGTCATTTCCCCAACTCTCTTCAGGAAATGTGGCTGCTCATGGCCAACTTTAAAACCTTCCGCACTGTAGAGAAACCCCCCAAATACCAAGAGAAGGGCATGATTGAAGCTCATCTCTTCAATATTAGGACCAAGCAGAGAGCCAACAACCAACGGCCATACTTGCCCCCAGAGGGGAAGATGTTGCAGGATGTGGAAAAGCACTGGATCATCCTGGAAAAGTCAGAGCACAACCGTGGAAAAGCACTGCAAAAGGAGATGCTGAGGCTGGAAAGGCTGGAACAGCTAGCCCAGAGGTTCCTGAAGAAGGCAGCCCTGCGTGAGTCCTACTTGGAAGACATGAGGAAAGTGATCGGGAAGCAGGACTTCTGGCCAGAGAGTGTGGACAGGATGGAGGCTGCCAGTAGGAAGCTGGAAGCCATTGTGGCAGATGTACTGCCCAGGAGGGAACGCTTCACAGCTTTGGATGAAATGGCCACCGTTATCAGCCAGGAGAACTATCACAGCAAAGATCGAATCTTGCAGAAGTGAGTGATGGCTGAGAAACTGTGTAGTGATGGAGTATTAGTTGAAACTCTGTGGTGTGGTGGAAGGAAATTAATTATAACTGTGAATCCTATCTTTGCTCCTCATGAGTAGAACTGTCAGGAATTTCTTCTACCTGAGAACAGTTTCAGCAGATAAGGCAAACACTTCATCTTCTTCAAAATTCTAACTTTTTTCCTTGAATGATCAAAGCCTCAGACCAATTTAGGGTGAAAAATATTTTTAAGGTATTTTTGTTATATATGAAAATATACCTACAAATTTCTACCAAATATTCCATCAAAAATGCTTAGAGAGATGTTAATTTTTTTCCCAAATAAATACATTTCTATTTCAGTCTGCAATTTGGGGAGATATGAATTGGTTAAGGCACGGTATTCTCAGATTTACTCCATTTTGGAGCAAATATTGAGCAATTATAAATTCTCTGATTATCCCAGGTAATTATATAATCTGGTTTGTGAGTATCTAAGAATGCCATACAAATAACTTCTCTCATGGTATTTTAGTGCTTTTCTGAATTCAGACAAAATCGAAACCCTCTGTGAAAACTCAGAAAAACAGCTAACAAAGAGTAAATCAAACTATGAGATCAGATTGTGACTTATGATGTGGTTCAGATTAATGTTTTACTTTAAGCAGTCATTTAAAGAACACTTCTTTGTTTCCAAGCCTTTCCACTTTATCAAGAAAAAGCACTGTAGCAAACAAAAGGATGTTTTATGAACATCCTTAAAAACAATGTCTAAATTTTGAGAAGTCAATGACAGTTGATGTGCTAGTCAAAATTCCTGTAATAACATTTTTTTACCTGTTTTGTGTTCCTGGCCTGTCCTCTTACACTGATGTCAAGAGTCGTGTGTGTTCATTTAGCCCCTCCAAAACTGCAATCACTAAGAATCCTCCAGTGATGCCTAAAGTCTTTGGTAATTTCTTTCTCTTCCTTTGTAGGCAGAAGAGCATTTCAAAGCAATGGCAGGATCTCCTGGATCAGCTGCAGAGACGAGAACAATCCCTGGGAATCATGCAGGAAATTCTGGGCCTCCTGAGGGACATAGATGCCATTACAGAGGAGCTGAAAGAGCTGCAGGTACTGAGCCCTCTCCAGCAGCATACAACTTGCAATGCTGCCAAAGTGTGTCCCCATGTTCCAGGAGACTGGCTGGTGCCAACAGGAGATAAGTCTATCAGCTATAGAAAAAATACAAAGTTTTACCTAGATGCCTAATTGACCAGTTTGGTTCATCATCACAGATAACTACACGAGGAAAACCAGGCTTTGCTATAGGGGATTTCCCTAATCAGAAAGCCAGGAATCCTATTACATGGAATGTCCTACAGGTTCAAGTTATATGGTAAAATAAAGATGTAAAATAATATTTTCTAAATTTACAAGTGCAAAAGCAAAAGTGAAATAAACACACCTCTTGTTTCCATTCCACATAATTCTTCTGAATTAGCTTCTGCAAGTTCCTGCAGTAATTTTACAGGTGGGAATTAGCTCAGGCTTACAGGTATATAAGCTTGTGAGAAAGGAAAGTTCCACTGTAAATGCATAGTGGTTGCTTTTAGCAAGAATTTCCATCTGTTTCCAGAGTATCAGACCACAAACTCTTCAGCATGAGAAATAATTGGGTTCGTATTGATTTTGTAATGGAAGGAAGTATGTGTACATTCTTTGCCTTGAAGACAAATCCTCATAACTACAGGTTGCTTTGTACCCAAGCTGAAAGACTCAGCATGCTATATGAAGTTGTGAATTTCAAATTAAAGATAAGAGCTATCTCTAAGTTATAAATATTTCTGTCCTAGCATTAGTAGGCAAAGAATATCTGATGGTAATGGTGTCTTAGTAGCGTCAGCAGTAGTCTGAGAATATGGGAAAAGATTGGTAAGGAAAGATAGTACCCCTAGGATTAATAATTTTATCCATTGATACAATTAGAAAGAAGACAGACTGATAAGCACTTCTCATCAGTCACCAATTAAGTACTATAAAGTACTTATTTTCATTATTTACATAGATGCTCCTCAAATAAAAGAACATTGCAGTTAGAAAATATCATAGAATGGGATATTGTGGAATTCTTCAAATAGAGAGTGAATCAACCTGCCTACAGATGGGTCTACAGCAAAGAGATATTCATTGCACCTACAAATTCTGAGACCTTGAGTGCTTAATCAGAAGAAATATCTTAGGTACAAAAACAGGTGCCTATTTGATGAGCCCATTACTTACACTGCAGCAGATCGAAACTCTGGATTGTTGCCATTAGCTTGTGGAATTGAAACAAAAACAAGTATAAATTCTCTAAATAGACAGGTTTTTAGCTTTACCTATCTGACATTCTGGGACATTTAGAAGTTATGAGAGACAACAGGAACCTTTCAACTGATTTATTTGCACTGAGACCCTGGATGGACTCTCTGAAAATGTCTCTTTTTTTCTTCTCACTTTGTAGGTGCTAGTGAATTCCCAGGACTGTGGGAAGCAGCTCCTTGAAGTAGTAGATTTGCTGCAGAATCACAACTTGGTTGACTCGCAGATCTCTTCCTATGATGACAGATTGACGCACATCACCCAGAGAACAGGAGAAATCAGCAAGGACAGCACAGTTAAATCAGAATTGCTTTATGCAAAAGTTCAGATGCTTCGTCAGCTGTACCAGAACCTCACAGCTCAGAGCAAGTCACGGTAGGTCTGTGCTCGTCGCTCTGTTCTTCCTGATTAAGATGCCCAATGTGCCATTCTTTAAAGAGAAGAATTAAAGAATGGCACAGCTTCCCAGCATTTGAAATTTTGTCATTTCTCCATTTATAAAGACAAAATAAATTCAACTCGAGTGTCTTGATTGCAATTGTGAAAGGATCACTCACTTTCATAGATGAAAAAGAGATACCTTCTCAGCATTTATTATAATTTGCTTTATGAGAAGTCTGAATAACAAATGGTTATCTCCTCATCTCCTGGAGAAAGAAGGAAATGTAATTTTGTTTCTTTTGTTTTATTCCATGAATAAATTAATATATGACAAAGAGGAACTAAAGGCATTCAAAATCTCGATTTTTAAATTTTTCTTTGATCAATCTACCACTGTCTTCATGGAATCTTATTTCTGAGAGTCACACACTGTTTGTTTCCTTGGTTCAGTAAATCTCAGCTAGAAGAGGCTTTGAAGCTTTTTGAATTCTTCCGTGACTGCAAAGAGGAAGAATCATGGATCTCTGAGAAGTGGAAGCTGGCAAGAATGACAACATTAGGGAAAGATGTCAGCCAGATCACAGCCTCTATTCAGAAGAACAAGGTATCTTACTTTGCTGCTGGTGCCTTGTCTTTGTATTAAAGCAAGATTTTAGAACATCTATGACTTTCAGTTCAGTCAGTGCAGCACTTATAAGAATGCTGTCAAACTAATCCTTATCTCAAGGATAAGATAATCCTTATCTTATTTGAGAGTCTGGAAATTTTAAAAAATGTGTAGACTAGGCTTTTTTTTTTCCCAAAGAGGGGAAGGAAAGGGTAGAGAAGAAATACACTTCATACTAGACTAGAAGTAGGACTTCTTGTGAAGACACTGAGCTCTGTATTAGCTAACTTTTGATGGGGAAAAAAAAGGTTGCTAGTTTCTGTGTTTCTCACCTTTTTTCCTGTCCAAGAGAGATGAGGTTAAAGAGAGAAGAGGTGAAAAAATCAGACATGGGGCTCTTGGAAACATTTACATGACAGCAGCAGAGAGAAGGAACTGCTCTTTTCTCTTGGCTGGTAGGGAATGAGCTGTGCTGACATGTTTCCTGTCCTTGTGCTAGGCTCTTGAAGTGGAGTGCAATTCACACAGGGCCTTATGTACAGATGTGATGAGGAGGGGCTGGGAGCTCAGCCAAAAGAATCCCATGCACCAGGATGACATTCTGAGGCAGACAGACAACCTCCAGAAGCTGTGGCAGCAGCTCCAAGACGAGGTGGTTGATCGCAAAAGCCGCCTACAAGCAGCAGCCCTCATCAAACAGGTAAGAGGGTTCTGCTGGGGTGTGTGATATGTGGGGCATGGATGTGGCTCAGTTCTGCCCCATGCCCCCGCATTGAAGACAACAGTGGCAGGAAAGACTTCATCTGTTGGTCTTCAAAAAGATCTCTGGCCGTGAATTCTCAATCCTCCTGCAGGACAGACACGCAGGAGATTTGAGCAGCTGGGAGATTCTCTGAAGGTAAAAATGCTAATGGAAATAACTCACATGATAGCAATAATGAAGAGTCTTTTTAGAGGGTGGATCAGGTAGCTGTGTGACGTATTTCAAAAATGAAAAAAAAATCCAAAGACTACCATCAAAAGAAACATGTTGTAAGACTTAGACTGACCATGAATTTCACAAATCCTGCAAAGTGTTTGATCCTTCCATTCTGACCTACAATTTTAGGTCAGAAACATTCACACATCTGCAAATAACGAATTTATATAAAAGCAGCATTCTTAAATCATATTACTTAAGAAAGTCTAAATTCTCTCTTCTGTCTATTAAGTTTGACACCATTATGGTGTTTTAGTTTTTCCTTTGTCCCTCATTACTATGGGTATTCTCTTTTTCCTGTTGTACTTTTATTCTATGTGTCATACCCTTGTTTTACCCTTCTACAACCATAGCCAGGCAGACTGCAAATTCTGGAAAAAAGTAAACTTCTGTTGTAGGTCAAGTTATTGCTTGTTCCTTAAACATTAAGAAAATATATGTTGGCAATACATAGTGATGCCTACCAACAGCATACATTGTGGGCTCTTTTATTGCTGCTGTTATGCATCATGAAGTTTTAGCTAGTTAGGAGTTCTTAAACAGCTATATAGGCAATCTTTGAATTTCTTTACTCACTATAATTCTGTGAATTAACTGTGTTGTGAGCATGAAATACATCATGAGTTTAGAGTTACCTTATCCGTAGTATTCACAACACCTGGAAGTAACCTTATGGCTGCAGACCTAATGGAATTTCTGCTTATTCATAATTTTACAAAGAGGAAGGAGCTGGATATGATGCTTCCAGCATGAATCCAAGTGTTTTCCTCCCTGTGTTCCTTCAGTACTTTGCTGACATTGATGAAGCAGATTCGTGGTTGCGAGAGAGGCAGCCCCTTCTCGCCAGCAAGGACTATGGCAAAGATGAATCAAGTGCAGAAGCACTGCTGCATCGTCATTTGCGCCTGGAGAAGGAGATTGCAGCCTATTCCTCCGAGATGAGGCGCCTCAAAGAGCAGGCTGTCATTGCAGCACAGCAGGCTCCAGCTGCAGTAAGTAGAGGAGGGATTGTGTCACATCGTGTTGAAGAATGTAAACGAAATGATTTTTCAATAATTTATTTTTTATTTGTTTTACCCAAATAGAATATTCAAAATTAAGTTTTTAATTAGAATTGGTGAAAATTTTTAGGTGAAAAAGAAGTTCCTTGTTTGCTCATAGCACACCTAGTTAGTATTCTTTGAAGTGCTAGAAATATTCTCATCCTCACAAATGCATTCTCACTCTTTATTCTATAAAATTATTCACGTCAATTATCTTTAAAAAGCAGACTTTTAATCAAAACATCCTGACAAATTCTTCTGCTACCCTAATGTAGTGAAGAACTATCCCACAATTCCAGGAGTAACTCATACCATCACTTATTTTTAAGGCAAATGAGATGAAGTCAAGCTCGGTAGATGCCCCCCTTTTTCACTGACTAGAAAGGGAACTTTTGACCTGACATCAGCTCATTAAATAACAGAATTCAGGGGAGACAAATAAATGAATGACACATTTCATAGCTTGCTTCTTTAGACATTCATATTCACTCAATATTTAGCCCAATAAATTTGAGAGCGGTGGGCATCTCTTGTGATCTTTCCTTTACCTCATCAATCCAACATTAATTTTTATTAGAAAAATATTTTATTAGTTTGCTATGAAATGTAAAAAAGCACATGATGAGGTGGTGTTGATGCACAAAAAGTATTGATTCACTATGGCACTCACAGATTTTGAAACTGGAAGTGTTCAGGTACTAAAACATCACCACAAAAAGAACCATGAGCATAGTCAATTGCCTTGCTTTGTTGGCACTTCTGAAAATAAAAAAGCTCCTCCAAGCAAACAGCTTCAATTTGGGCAAGAAATGAGAGTTTTTACTGAATCAATACGGTTTGAAATGAACTAAATTAAAGTTCTTCTTTAAACAAAACCAAAATATTTTTCAGGTTTTTAAATTCATTTTTTCAGATTAAAACAGTGGAAAGAGGTCCGAAAAAAATACTGGAAGTTTTTGTTTTAAAGGGTCAGAATGCTGTGATTTGAACTAGCAAATCCAAGTTTTCCTTCCAAATGAAATGTTATCCAAATCAGAAATTCTCATCCATTGATTTTGTTAATTTTTTCTTAACAGATTACAAAGAGGGAAGCCCCAAGTGACTTAAATCAAAAGACAACTAAGCTGCCATTCAGTCGAACCTGGACAACATCTGAAACTGCATCCACTGCAACCTCAAGCATGGATGATCATTTTCTTCCAGAGAATATCTGGAAGACCCAAGAAGAAATAGATTCACTTTATGAACATCTACAGAGCATGGCTGAGGTATAATACCTCCTTCTGCTGTGCAGCTCATGAAGAAGTCCAAACCAGTGAAAACTGAAATTAAGTGCTTTGCTGGCTTCTTTTCAGTTTAATAATGTGTGTCAATCCTGTTAATTCCTGTAGGACTTCAAGCCTTGAGATTATCACTGAAGTTTTGTATCAAAACAAATTTTATGTGGGCAAATTTCCCATTTACATTCCAGTATTTTTAGTTCATGAAAAGCAGACTCTTTTATGTAATCCTTTCCCCCCCCCCCCCCCCACCTTAATGTTTACTACTTGTAGCTCCTAAATCGCTGGGCTGTCTTGCCTGACACCAGAAAAAATAAACTGCAACCTGCATTTTGTTAATATGCTGCTCTTCACTCATACCTGCTCAAATCATGCCCTAAAGACTGACACAAACATGTTGCATGTGACTTTTACATATTCTAGAGACTACTGCCTTATGTCTTCAGTGAGCAGCATCAGGTAGCACAGCAGCCTTCCTTACTGTCCAGAGGCTGAGCACTCTCCAAATGATTCTCTTATGTTTTTAAACCACTGTTGCTCTGGAAGAAGTATTGTGATCTTAAAATTTTATGTTCTGTTCTCTTTCAGCTGTTTCTGGGAAAAGTACAAAGCTACCACTTGTGTATTGCAGCTTAAATGGAAGGATCTTTTTTCTGTTGCTTCAAATGGTGAGGAGTTATTACAACAAAAGTTAAGTCTTCATCTCTTTTACAGAACAGAAAAAAAGCTCTGGAGGAGATGATTGGATATTATCGCTTCTGTAGCTCTTGCGAAGAATTTCAGTCATGGATGAGAGATAAAGAGAACATTTTCTGCACTCTTCAACCTCAAGCAGATAATGTGGAGGTCATGCAGCAGAAATATCAGGTACCCCTTTTTCCTTTTCACAGATGGCACCTTTTAAATCAATTTTACCTTAAGAGAAATGATAAAGTTGAGAAATGATGTTTTGAGAGCCTTTTCATTAATTTCAACTTAGAGAGTCATGTACAGACCAGATATTTCTTTTGTACAGACTATGCCAAATTACGGAAGCTGATGTGACCGTGTCCCTTTATCTTCCTGTGAACATGGTATCGTGTACAAATATCATTGTACACGAGGATTCTTTCTGTCGTTTATCTTGCATCACTTTTTTAAAAAGTACCAAATTATGAAAAAATCCATCAGTGCACTTGCATCCCAGTGGAGTGGGACATATGTGCACAATGTGCACACCAGGGAGGTCAAGGGGCTGCAGGGGAATTGTGTGCACAGGTGTACATGGAGTCAACAGGCAGGCAGGGGGAGAAACCAGCTGTGAAAATGGGATATGAGTGGATAGAAAAGATTATCGAGAATTGTGTCCACAGAAATGGAAAAACCTCATGTTCTTCATTCTTGTATTTTTCCACTTTAGAGATTTTTAACAGAACTGGCTGCAGGCAAAGGCCAGCTGGAAGACATTGAAAACTTAGCTGTTAAATATGGAAGAATCAGTCCCAGCAAATACTTTGAGATCCAAACTTGGATGGAAAAGATCAACATCAGGTAAAAGTGCTACTGATAAGCAGAGGATTGTTTTATGGGGATAATTCATGTCCCTTCTAGACAACAGTGCCACAAATGGGAAAGAGGCAGCCCTCAGCTGGCTGCAGGCTGGCCCTGAGCTCAGTACCATGTCTCCAGAACTGAGGGGGCCACCTAGGACCCTGGTACCAAATCACTTAAACTGTAGAAATCTGTGTGCACGTTAAAGCACAATGTGAATTCATCCACGGGTGACAATGTTGCATTCAGAGTAGTTCTGCAGCACTGCAGCTGATTTGGTTACTTAAGCATCAGGGTGAGGACACACTTCACAAATCTTGAAAGGAGCATCAAACCATGTTTTACTTCACCAAGAGTATTTAGTACCTGTTGTGAATGTATTTCTGCTACCAAGTCACTCAGTGACAGCGGGCATAGGGAGGTCCCGATTTTGACCATGGTTGTTTAATTGCATCATGTTCAGAGTGTTCTGGTCACCTGAGCAGGTCCCCATTTTTGAGATGACACTGATATGAACTTTGATGTTGTGAGGGAGTGCTGGTGCTCACCTCTGCCCAGCACAACCATTTAAGTCCTGATGTAGTCTTTATACAAGACTTTTTCTGAACAGAAAACAGATACAATTCATTTATAACAATGCCTATAAATTGTTATCTCGCTTCAAGATGGCAATCCATGGAAACACTGAAGGAGGAGAAAGGCTCTGAGCTGATTGGAGTGGCTGATGTGAGGACATTTCTTCAGGACTGTCAGAGCATAGGAGTGCTACTGCAAGACAAGATGGTCCAACTCAGGGATCTGGAACCAGGGAACTTGCCTGCTGGACTGGAGTCAGACAAGCGCAAACTGTACACAATTGAGAGAGAGGTCCTGGTGACAGAAAGGAAAATTGAATACTTGAGGAGTGTTGCAAAATCGTAAGGAACCTTCTTTATCTTTTCACTTTCTTTGCTCGTTCTCCAAGATCATGCTGTAAATTATGGCTGTAAAGAGAAAGAGCAGCTTTTAAAGTTTCTCTTTCTAGAAATCCAAAGAACTCACTTGCCTGCTGGACTGAGCTGATTTCTCTTGAGTGTAACTGGGTGACTGGGGAGGTGTTTGTATCCAGACTTCACAGTTGTAGAAGGTTGAATACCACAGGATTGTTTGTGGCTCTAAAAAATCCTCTCTACTGTTAGCTACCTACTTCAAAATGTGGAGGTATTACTTAGGTCCTGAAAGGTGGTAATCAGGGGAAGCAAGGGTAATGGTAGGAAAATAGCAGATAATTGTGCACAGGAGTTCAAATTTGAAATATTAAAGTTTTTTACTTCTTTAAGTTTTCAGAACATTCACAATGGGGATATGTTGCCTTAGCTGACTTTCTTTTTAATGGAACTCTAAGTATCCAAATCCACTCTTTTTAAAGAGTACTGGTTCAAGCTCTAAATGTTCATACAGTTTAATGTATTTTATTGAAGGATCAAGGACACCAACCCTGCAGAGAGCAGGGCCATCACTGAGCAGGTAGAAAACATGGAGAGACTTCTGGCAGAGCTCAAGCTGGAGATCCAAAAGAAGCGGGACATTCTGCAGTGGGCCCAAAACCAACAGTCCTTCCTGCAAGACAGCCGTAGGCTCCTACTGTGGGCAGAGGGCATTCGAGAGAAACTGAGCAGTGAAGAAATGGGTCTGGATGTAGGATCTGCAGAGCAATTGCTGAAGGAACATCAAGACCTGCTGATAGAAATTGTCTCTCAGAATGAAAGGTAGAGAGATTCTGGCAGGGTGGGCAGAGTGGGGTGATATGACCACAGTACTGTGGAAATGAAACATGTAAATCATGTATATAAATTGTGCATGAAGGTGACACCAAAATTTTTTTTCATATGCACTTGAACATTCGTGACTAAAGGAGACTGCAAAACATAAAATCTGGTCAGCTTTTGCCTACTTATCCTGAAGGCTGGTGGAGGGGGAAGGAGGAGGTGTATGTTTGCAGAAGTAGAATTCCACAAGCTCTCCTGACACTCTCAGAAAGTGCCATCTATTCCAGCTCCCCATTTCTTCTCAGGCCTTTTGCTTCCATTTGCCATAATTTTCAGTTCTTCTTCTGCACTGTTACGAATTTCCAGATACTGTTGGCTCTCCTTTCCTTTTTAACCTGAAAGCCTGCTTATGTGGGTTTTCAGTGCAGCTGGGGAAATCTCACCTACTGCCTCCAGCATGTATCCCTGAGCAATAAAACAGCTGCGCTTTGTAGTGCATAACCTGCAGAGAAAAGGTAATAAGGAGGGAGAGAAACTTGGTGTATGGGTGCTGCCAAGAGAGCAAAGAGCTGTGATGAAAGAGAATTCATATTCCCTCATGCAGTGAGGTCTCATTTTTCTTTTTGACTCTGGGAAGATTTCTGCAGCTTGAAGAGCTTGGACGCAAAGTAGTCCACCAACAAGCCAGTAACAACAGGAACAGAGATGTCCACCAGACCATGGAGAGACTTGCCAAGGAGAACAAAGAGCTGGAGGAAATGTGGGAAAAACGATGGAAAAAGCTGCAGGATGGCCTGGAATTGCAGAAGTTCAATAGGGAGGGAGACCGTATCAATGCAGCCCTCTCTGGCCATGAGGCCTTTCTCCGGGGCGATGACCTTGGGGTATGTACAGCAGCTGATCTTGTTTTCTCCTGCTGCTTCTCCCCATCCAAGGAGTAGCAACAACCTTCTTTATTAGAATGGCTTCTTTATTCTTCTGATCATGACATTTCCATGCTTGGGAAATAGACTTTCAGGATCTTATTAACATTCTTATGTTCTTACTCATCTTAATGAGAACAAATCTCATTGTCCCTCAAAAAAAAAAATTTAAAACTGCTAGGGTTGTAATTTCTTGCTGTTTGTACATGTCATATGGTTTGTATAAAATTGACTCATGCATTAAAAAATAAGGTTTCTGCTTAAACATAGTAATTTTTTTTAAAGTAAAAATGTAACCTTTTTTTAAAAAAAATGTTTTTTCTTTCATTAATTTAAGAATATTAAAGTATATGAAACAAAAAAAAAAAAAACAAAAAAAAAAAAAAAAAAACAAATGCAGACAATATTAACAAAATCAGTGAAGAAGGAGGTTATGATCTCTCATCACCTTTTATGTTTTCAGGTGAACCCAAAACATTCATACTTTGGGATCAACTGAATAGCATAAAGTTTTAGAAGTTAGTCTTTTATATTGCATATCCCTAGATGGGCCATAGAACAGAGAAACCAGATATGATACAAACCTGCTGCTTGTTTGTAGCCCTGAACATCCTTGGGCAAATGTAAAATGTATACTCTTCCTCCTGCTTGAGAGAGGAGAAAAGTAAGGTCCAACCTTTTTTTTTTCACTGCTACAGAAACAGTATGAGCAAGAAAAGTCCTGATCAAATTTTCTTTTTCAAATGCAGGACCATGTAGATGCTGTTCGAAGCCTGCTAAAGCAACATCAGGAATTTGAACAACTGCTGATGGCACTGAAGAGACGAATGGAAGCACTCAATGAAAATGGGGTGAAGCTATTAGAGAGCAGACACTTTGCATCTCATGTGTGAGTCCAAACCCATTCCTTTTTTATTTATGTTTAATAAATGATTTAGTGTGATCAGGTGAAATGAAAAATTTTCTCTGAGGGCAAATTAGTTGACCTCCAATCCACAATTTGATGGAAAAGGGAGCCAAAAGGAATTCTTTTCAAAAAAGAGATTTCCTGTGCTCTTAGGACAAATGAGCATTAGGTTAAAAGTGGCATTTGGCAGAACACTAGAATAATTTTTTTGGTATCATAAATTACATATAGTGATAAAACTTCCTTAAAGTGAGCTCATTAAATGCTTACAGAAAAAGAATTCCTTAATTTATCAGTATCACTTATTAGGAATACAGTTTGCTTTTAGAAAGTTACTGAAGACTTCACAATCAAAATTCTTCAAAAGCAGCTCCTTCATGGTTTTGTCCAAGCTGAACTGTTACCTCTAATTCCTTTTCGTGTGCTAGAGCCACTAGGATCTAGTAAGGGGACCCCTTTGCCAACAAGAATTAGAAATAGAGGGTTAGAGTAGACCTCTTGGATCAGAAGACCGTGTTCTTGTGATCATAAGTGATAACGTCTTGAACACCCCCTCCACAAATTTATTAAACTGCCCTTAAGATCTGATTTCTTGCCAGCACTACTACATTAAAAAGCTATTCCAACGCCTCATTGCACTTACACCAAAGAAGTTGTTGTTATTTAATTGTAACTAATAACGCAATACTGTGGAATATTCGGGGCAGAGGGAGGTCTGTGTTCCAGTGTATGACTGCACTGGACTAATGTGACACAGCCATACAAGAGGAAAATCCAGAGCAGCTGGCAAGCAACACCTGCTCTCCAGGTGAGCCCAACATGGTGATGGGACAGGGCCATATATCCCTTCTTCCTGTCAGCAAAGTTGTAGTAACTAAGAAGAAACATTTATATCACAGTCATGACTGCAGCGTAAGCAAGGGGAACCAATATTAGTACAGCACTGGACTTCCTGTTTTTCTTGGTAGTATTGAACAGAGGATGGTCATTCTCCGGAGAAGGTGGGAGCAGCTGATACAAAGCAATGCCAAGCGAAAACAGAGGTTGTTGGATTCCCTACAATTACAGGTAACTGATAATGCAGATTTGGTCAAGCATCTGTGAATTTGGAATTTCACCCCTTGTCTTAATACGAGACAAAAACTCAAACTGCTGAGCATTCCTACTACAGCTCACTTTCTCTACTTCTCTTTGGCTGTGGGACAGAGCTTTGTTTTTCAGGGAGTAGATGATGCACTGGCAATAAAACTTACAAAGCTATAACCATAGAAAATTAAAAAAATAAAAGGTAGATTCTGAATGAAAAATATCAACAGAATGCATTGTCTACTGGTTAAATTTATTCTGCTCATTATTTACTATTGTTCTGGGCCTCAATAACTTAGTACAGTTAATCAAAGTTTTGGCACCAAACTTAGTTTCTATGCTGAGATACGAAGTTATCCTGGAGGAGTGATCCTCTTCTGGTTAAAATATTCTATCAATGATACAAAATTTCACTGACAATTATAGGCAACAGATTAGTAAATATGGTAAAAAAGGGACCAAGAGATATTGTGGTGGCTTAAAACCTCATCTATAGTTTAAGATCCTACTTCTTCATTAGTTAAATCAATTTAATCCTGTTTGTTTTTTGTAAGGAGTTTAATCGTGATGCTGCTGAGCTTTTGATATGGATGGAAGAGAAGTACAAGATTGCATCAGATGAATCCTATCGTGATCCAACAAATGTTCTACGCAAGCTGAAGTGGCATGAAGCTGCTGAGAAGGAAATGTTGGCTAATGAGGAGCACTTTACAACACTGATAAAGGTGAAGGCAACTTTGGAGCTAAGTTTTCCATCTTGTACCAAAATTCATAGATGCTGACTGCTAATAAAGTGATGCACTGTGTTTCTCCAGAAAGGAAATAAATTGATTCAAGACAACCACTACGCTGCAGTTTCTGTCCAGGAGAAGATGTCAGAGCTTCAAAAGAAGTGGAGGGAATTGTACAGCAAGATGATAGAGCGAGGTGACAAACTGAGACAAGCTGGACAGCAGGAGCAGCTCATGGAACTGCTGCAGGTCAGGAAGTCATGAGGAACAGAGGGGAAGAGGGGAGGAATGACCTAGGAGCCTGGTTCCTCTATTGTGTGGACATCACATAAAAGAGAATACCATCCTGATAGCAGAGGTTTTTAAGGTCTCCATTTTGTCTACAGTCCCAGGAAAGAAACCCCAGTATTATGCTGCCCAAGCTTACTTCAAAGTTATGAGCATGATAATAATGCCAGCAAAGCATCAGGCCGTTGAACTCGGGCTCAACACTGCATCTGTGTGGCCATGCTGTACTGGGAAAACAACCCAAACTCTGTAGGGCTCAATGCTGTTCAAACATAACTGCTTGCCTGGAGGCAGTCTGGGGTCGCAGGCATGGCACTGTATTAAGCACATGGTCATCCAATCAAATTCTATAACAAGGGGAATATGCTGTGAAGATGTTTTGAGACCATTATGAATGGAACTGCTGTTGAGTTTCAGCTACAATCTGAAGTCTTTGAAGGTAGACTCTTTTACATTATGTTGCTGAAGATATTTCAAAGAGACTGTTTTCAGTGATGTGCTTTAGTGTCTCAGAGAGAAGAGTACTCCAAAATAGTTCACAAAACAAAATATTCTCAGAAGATGTCTCTTAGAGACATCCAGACATCATATTACCAAGACAGGACAGTTGGATTTAAAAATTGCGTCCAGGAAGCTGTCATAAGAGGGGGTGAGTGTAAATAAATGTTGAAAGGACAGTATGAGTGTGCTGTAATCTTTTCCTGGCAGGATGCCAAAAAGAAGATAGAAAAAATTGAGAAAGTTCTTCAGGAATCTGAGACAGGCCATGACTTGCGCTCCAGCCGTGATCTACTCAAGCAGCACAGACAGCTGGAAAATGAGACACGTGAACTGGCAGAGAAAATGAATGCCATTGTATCTCATGCAAGGAAAATGGCCACCAATCACTTTGACTCCCAGAGGATTCTGGATGAAACACAGAAATACCTGAAAAGGTATGGTGTCCCTCTGTTTCTTGTCTCTGCCCACCTCTTGTGACAAATGGCATTTTTTATTCTACCTTCTAAAAAAACTTCTCTTGGTTGATTAAGTTTAACCCATACTTAGGAAAGATTTCTTCTCCCAGCTGGAGCACAACTATGCTTTGATCTGCACCTACACAGCTGCCTGTTGACCCACCTCAACCTTTATGACTGAATATTGCCCCTTGCCAGCTGCACTCCTCCTCTAGTCCCTTTCTTATCCACAGGCAATCCACTGCTTTGTAAGAGGTACAGTGATCCAGCATTCAATACATCACAGGACAAGCCTAGGACTTTAAAAGTGTAAATAATTTTTTCTCTGCTTACATTTAGTGTTATCATATAGGTGTGCTTGCCAAGGATCCTTGTACATGCAGCCAGAACTAACCATTGACATTTAATTGCAAAGCAGTGTCCAGTGTTTCAAAATCTCCACGATGGTGTTGTAGACTAATTCCCTTGGCAGAATGAGAATAAAGCTTTGTTTTAACATATATTTAATGGATGACCCCTAGGTTTGAGTCTTTGCAAGCACCTCTTTATGAGAGGCATAAGTTGCTGGAAGCTGCCGTGGATCTTTATGAGTTCTACCATTATCATGATATGGAAATGAACTGGATCAATGAGCACTTGCCTATTGCCCATTCCACCAACTGCGGGAAGTCCTTGGATGTGGCTCAAAACCTGCTGCAAAAGCACAAGGTAACTCCTTTAATCAAGTGCTTTATAGCATGGTTACACACTGCACTTCAGCTCAGCCTACAGACTTGCATCCACCCCTGCACAGTCAAAGCTTCCAATGAGTACATTTACTGATTCCAGCTCTGGTCCAGCTAAAATGGTTCAGTGGATTGACACAAATCAGCAGAGTGGTGATGATTTTCAGAAGAAATACAACATTCTTATGAGAACTGCAAAATTTGTCGTATTATGGAGTATTATTAATGTGAGAAATTGCATTACTCTTCCCATTAGAAAAGGATAAAAAAAAAACCCAGTGCATTTGACACTACATAGAAAAGAGTAAACTAAATAAAACTGTGGTAGTTTTCTTCTTATGGCTTCATGATACATTCTATATTGAATTTTGTGCATACTGGATTTTCTAGGAGAGCATATAACAGGCATTTAGCTATTATCTTAAATCTCTACAGATTTTAAAATGGTCTGAACAAGCAACAGTCACTGTATTTATAAGGACAGCTTAATACTCATTTCTGGGGAGTTCAGTTCTTTGCAGCAGTTCCTCACAGCCAGAGTAGCACCTCAGCTGTCCTGCATCACAAGCAATGCTGGATTTTGCAGCACCTTAATTGCAAGTTTCATGAGAATGCTTATGAGACCAGTGGGAGGATTTATGGAGCAGTAGTCCAATAGTTTTCATGGCACTGATGACAGTGTCTCTCTTTGCATCATCCTTCAGCCCCTTCATTGTCTTGGATATTCTATTTTTCCATCACCAGCTCAACATTTTTTTCTAATTCCCCCAGCTTTGTGGCTTATCCTGTGATCTGCCCCCTTTCCCAAACCTCCCTGGCTGCTGGACAGGGGAAGGGGCAGGAGCATGGTAAAGAGAGAACTTTGGTGTATGGAAGTTAAGGGATGTGTGCTGCTTCCTTACACATCCTTCCCTCCTCTCTCGATGGCAGTACCAAGAGCAGAGCATTATGTGAGTGGGGCTGGCACCAGTGACTGAGGCTGCAGGTGTAGTAGAAATAAGACAGTCCTGGTGTCCACTTGTTGTACTCTGCCCACTGTCACCAGCTGCCAGTTTTGCTTAGGATTAGGAGCACACAGAGTTTACTTGTCCTCACGTATCTTCCTTTATTCCTATTTTTTCTTTTATCTCATTCCCAGGAACTGCAGGCAGAAGTGAATGCCCACAAACAGCAAGTCCAGCGGGTCCTGGATAAAGGAAAGACAATGATTGTAGGCCAGCACCCATCAGCTCAGAAAATAAGTGAGAAATGCCAGGAGCTTCTGACTGCCTGGCAGGGCTTGGAGAAATCCTGTGAGGAAAGGATGAAGGAGCTACAGCACTCAGTTGGCTTCCAGGAGGTACAAATTAAAGCAAAGAGCTTGCACAGTAGCTTCTTCAGACAAACAAGAAGACCAAAGTGTTAAAGTGAATAAAAAAACCAGCTTTGCTAGGACTGGTATTCTCTTCAGCTGTTTGAGGCCAGGCTCATGGGAATGGGGGGCTGGCCCGCATAGTTGAAGGCAGCCCTCACTCTTGACCTACTTCTCTACACAGGCTTCCCTTGGGTTCTGTACTCATCCCATATGGCTGTGCACAGAGCACACATTTCTCCCAGTAGTAGCTCCTTTCTCTGTGTCTTTAAACAGTCTCAGGGTTTGACTTATTAATGTAATGGATCCCGAACTGGCCCTTCATACTGGAGAATTATGACATGGAAATCAGAAAAGAGGGGACTTCTTGTGCTATCCATTCTTTACCTCTTTCATGCAACAATTTCCCAGGCAATAAAATGATACTGAGGAACAGATAACATGCATTCACTCTCAGAGCAAGTTAGGGATTTTGGCTTTATTCTTTTCTATAGGATTCCTGACCTTCATGCTCAGCCTGTTAAAAAAAAAAAACAAACTAAAAATTCCATGCAAATATTTCTGTTCATAATCCAAGTTTTCTGTCATCAGTGGATCATTTAGGAGTGCAGTTACTCAGATAGCACATGAAGTTTTGTAGAAATAAACAGCATTTGCATGGAGTTCATAGGCCCAGCTAAAGTTTGTTTGCTGGGGTATTCGATCATCTGGCCTTTATTTCCTCTATATATGGAAACTCTTGTCAGTACTGTAGACTTTATGAAGCCTGATTCTTGCAGTGATTTGAACTTCTCAGGCAGAGGAAGGAGAAATATCCCACTGATATTATACACTAAGTGATCCTGCACTGAAGTCTTCCATCTGTGGCCCTGTCATCATTTTTTGATTTCAAAGAGAACAGTGAATTAAATATTTAATAAAACATTACAGTAAGCCTTAAAGTGCACCATTTATTTATAATTTATTAAGTAAGAAAAAAATGTCATGAATGTTTTGAAACTTGAAGCTCATTTGTTTTCTCTTTAACTGATAGTTTTTAATGAATATATCAGATCTGGAGTCGTGGATAGCAGAAAAATATCCACTTGTGACAAGCAAGGACTACGGTAAAGATGAAGATGGAACACTGAAACTCATCAAGAAACATAAGGTATTTCTCTGCCTAAATTCTGTAGGCTAGTCTGATCTTTTGGTCTCTCTGCAGGCATAAAATTGTTTGTCTCATTGGTAGTTGAGTGCCCAGCCATCTACAAGATTTTGCAATGATATATGTCTACACATGGATAGATTGATAGAAGAGATAAATGCAGTTTACTAACCTGGTTGGTAAAATGTAGTCTGGGGTAAAGGGAGGATGGTGAATATTCTCATATTCCTCTGAGGCCAAATCTGACTACCTGCTTTTCAGTTTCAACAGATGCATGCAGAAGTCTTGTAATTTTTTCCTCAAATCAAAGATACAGATAAAGTGTTAATCCAGGAATACTTTTCTCTAGTTAATATTCCATCAGGGAATTCTAATTGTCTTTATTAATCTGTTTGAATTTCTGTACATTTTTTTTTAATGTTGCTAGAAAATAATCTAAAATTAATCAGGTCTTGGAAATGTCACGTCCTTCCCAAAAGTATTTTTTTTCAGTCACTACACCCTAGGCTGTTCACAAGGAGTGGCTATCTCGGACAACTGACTCTCAATGCACTGTTCTTTTTTGTCAGGCACTGGAGCATGAGATTGCCATTTACCAAGATTTGTTGAAAGAACTCAGTGAAAGTGCCCAAACTCCTCCTCTTGTGGGCTCCATCCAGTATATTGAGGTTGATGCACCAAAGGAACAAGTTCATTCAAGACTCCAGGAGTTACAGGAGCTAGCAGCAGCAAGGTATAAACCAGAGCTCCCACTTGGATCCTAGATTAGATTCAAAGCCCACTGAACTCAATAAAGGATATCTACAGTTACTTCACTGGAATTTATATTCATTATATTATAAATAACTTATTAATTATAATTATATTGTTCTTACTAATTTTGTTTTACTTCTATAATTTTATAATTAAATTATCTCCTCTTTTTTCAATTATAATTAGGAAATTGCTTGTTTCTGTATTATAATTCTGTGCATTTATGAGCTTTTCATTTCACTAAACAAGACCACTACAATTTATTTGAGGAGTTTTACTACATATTAAGGATTTGATAGCTATTAATTTCCTCTTTATCTTTAATCATCTTCCTGTAAAGTGACTTGGGGTGTCAGATTCTGGCTTGCATTTGTGGTATTTAGAATCTACAATCAATAGGAAAAATATTTTTAGAATGTTCCCTTAATGTTACTTTAAAATTACTTGATTTTTACATATTTTAAGGGAGACAGTAATGGATATACTTAGTTATATGCCCAGTGATTGTGCTACTATAGCAAGGCTTTTATTCTTGAATTAATCATTTACTTTTAATTTCACTTTCTTTCAGTTATTATTACAGCAAGATATTTACAACGGGACAGTTGGCTTGTACAAAGGGTTTTGACACTTCTAGTTTGTTTTCAGAAAGGAAAATACGTCTGAACAACATAGATTTTTTTCCCCCACAAAAATTTCACTCCGAAAAGAAACAGGGCTCTGCAAGCAGAATAACAAATAAATTGATCTGAATACTAGAATAATTAAACCTAAAGAAAATGCTGTTATTTTACCTTTCATTTTTAATCTTGTTTACATTTGAAAAAGTAAAAGCATCTATAGAAAAACCTGTGAATAAAAAGTTCAGAAAAATAAATAATCTAGAAATATCAAAAGACTTCTGTGTGTTGAACACAGAAACATTTTTTTTTCATTCTTTCTAAATGTTAACCTGGGTCTTGTGGTGCCTCATTGCTGCTCTGGTTTGCACCTCTCATCTGCATTCTCCTCGGGCTGGACTCTTAACAAGTTACATCTCTTGTGATGAATATTTGTGACTCAAACTAGGAAGCCAGATTCTTCTTCCCTGGAATATTTGCACAATGGCAGGCTAGCAGATGGAAAATTGATACTTTTTTTTTTTTGCTGTGGAAGCCCTGTAACATGTCTGGCTGAACTATAAAATAATCTAGGCTGTTGGAAATATGTAACAGGTTGGAGCAATTCTGCCAAACAGGCAATATGAGAATTGCATCCAAAGGCTTTCATAGCATCTGCTTTCCTGATGTTCAGGAAATATTTCCTTCTCATTTTCACAAGCAATTAAATTATCTTTAGAAAGACAGATCAGGACAGATCTGGAAAGAAATAAAGGGTATTCTTTCTCATGGAAAGAAAAAAACACAGCAAAATCAATAACAACAAACCCAAATCAAAAACAGAGCAGAGAAAGAGCTCAGATAGGCAGAGTGCTCTTCTGGGAAATTCAGCTCATGAGATGAGCATGACCTGGCTGACATCTGTCATCCTACAATCATCATTTCCAAATCTGAGGAATAATCAGCTCTTTCATTACAGACAATGAGTCTTGATGGTGAGAGGTTTTGGGGATTCATTGGAAGAAAATTCTTGATAGCCCTTCTCTTATATTGTTAATTATATTATCTTGTCTCCTTCCCCCAACAGAGGGAAGAAGCTCGATGAAACTCTTGTCTTGCATGATTTTCTACGAGAATATGAAGATCTGGAAGACTGGATCACTCAGCAGAAACAAACAGCCAGCTCTGAAGACTATGGAAATGATTATGAACATGTTTTGGTGAGTTTTTTTGAGTAACAGATAAAAAAATCAAATAAACTGTACTGTAAACAGATATTAAGATTGTCCTTGAAAACTTAAAAGTCAGAGTAAGAAATAAGTATAAATAACTGGAAGATGGGAAGAGAAAAGGATGAAGTGGATGAGAAGGATTGAAGAACAGGCAGCATTGCACCCTGTTACCACGAGGGCTGAGCTGTCTGAAACAACTGCATGCTAAAATGTCTACACCTTCAATGAGCAAATATTTTCTATTTTTAATAAGTAGATAATTCAGTATGGTATCCATTTAGGGGGTTTTCCTTTTTTTTTTTTTTTTTTTTTTAATTTGTGATTGCTGATATACAGCAGACTCTCTAGGTATATCTCTTCACATGGCATAGAAACCAATCTAATGTCAGCCTGTTACAAATCACTACCCATTCAGAATCTTCATTTTTATAATTTATTTCAAAATAGCTTGTGTCCTAAACCTTAAAATCAGACTACATTATCTATTTGCAGTACTGAATACACATTTGTAGTCATTAAGTAAAAACACATCGTTTTATAATTGAAATTCATTGTACATAGAATTTTTGTTCCTAGTCCCAGCAATAATGTTTCTGCCTCCCATCTGCATCACAAACCTCAAGTTTTGCTAAGAGTTTGAAGCTCCTCATGGTCTTTGAAGGTAGAATCCAGTCATTCTCTGCAGTTTCTCCATCTCTAAGTATTATCAGCTTATTACCTGTTTTCTGGGCTGTGTTCTGATGAGCAGTTATGTTTGGAAAAAGAGAGCATTCAAAAGCAGTTTCCTCTTTATTCTTGTTTTCCCTTCTAAAGCAACTTTGTGCCAAATATGATACATTCCGACATCAGTTGGAAGCTGCTGGGAAAAGAGTTGTGGCTTTCCAGCAGCTGGCAGACAATTTGCTGAACCAAGGGTATTCTGAGTCCTGGGAAATTCGGCAGATGCAGAAACAACTAAGGTAGGAGCATTGTGTTAGGTCTAAAATGCTTTGTGCTTTCCATTTGCCCTCAAGGAAGAGAAAGTAACAAGAAACTAGGAAGGGATAAGGCCTGTCCTCCTGATTCTCTAATTGCAAAATATGTGGTTTGCTCATTAATACAGAGCTGCTTCCAGCCTCTTCTAAAAATAAACATCATCTACTTGCTGTTCTGGCTTCTTGTAAATTGCTTTGGAGGTGCTTTACAAGGTGAACTTCCTTTGCCCTTTGAGACAGGATCACCAGCTGACAGGCTTGGGGTTTAGATGCTTTTTATTGCTTCTTGTTTTTGAGATTGAATCCCAGCACTGTTCTGCAGAATAACATTAAGATGCTCGGAGCTTCTTTGTTCTGGCATCAGTCCAAACTGGCCCAAAGGAGAAGCGTGTCTGCAGGCAGCTGTGGTCACCACTGTATAAGACAGTTATTGAGCTATCAGAGAGCATCCAAAGGAGCACCATGAGGATGATGAAGGGCCTTGAGGGGAAGCCCTTCATATGAGGAGTGGCTGAGGTCACTTGGTCTGTTCAGCCTGGAGAAGAGAAGACTGAGGGGAGACCTCACTGCAGTCTACAGCTCTCTTGTGAGGGAAAGTGGAGGAGCAGGCATTGATCTCTTCTCTGTGATGACCAGTGACAGGACCAAGGGAATGGCTTGAAGCTGAGTCAAGGGAGGCTTAAGTTGGATATTAGGAAAAGGTTTTTTACCCAGAGGGTGGTTGGGCACTGGAACAGGCTCCCCAGGGAAGCAGTCACATCACCCTGAGTTCAAGAAGTGTTTGGACAAGACTATCAGATGTATGGTGTGATTCTTGGGTTTTTCTGTGCAGGGCCAGGAGCTGGATTTAATGATACTTGTGGGTCTTTCCAACTCAGGTTATTCTATGATTCTATAACTCAGTTCTCCAAGTACTGCATAGAAAACCTGAAAAGTGCAATTGAGGGGGGAACTCTTAAATAGGACCATTTCTTTAAGTTCCTGGAGCAGACAGGAGGACAGAGTAGGGTGAGAGACATGCTGCCATTCAGAGAATAACTCCAACAGAATTTAAAGGCAGGAATTAAAGCAAGAACAGGTTTTGTTTTCAGTCTTGCTTTAGACTGACGGTCTCCTTTATTCCTAGTTTAAATGTTTTACATTGTTCTTTTTCCCATTCTACCTTGAAGGAACTCTTGGGAGGAACTGTTAGAAATGACCAGATTACGAGGTGAGCGGCTGAGAGATGCGGAGGGGATTCACAAGTGTTACCAAGATCTGACAGATGCTCTGGCCCATATTGAGGTAAAAATTAATAGGAAAATCTCATACAATGCAAACTTTATTTCAGCTTTTTACGGAATATTCTTATGATTCTCAGCATTCTTACTGCTGACTTCAAAGAAATTCTCAGTAAGAAGCCAATGTGATAACTCATACCATTAAAAAAAAATCCTGGGTAGTCCTTAGACACTTGACTGGTTATCTTATGAGAACCACTGGTGAAACCAAGTTGAGCTGGAGTTGCTTATCTGTGGGAAAAGCTGAGAAGATCAGGGCTTGCACTAAGGTGCCTCACAGTGCAATGCACACAGTGATTTCGTTTGCAGTCATCAGGCCTAAGAAACTATTGCCTTACCATGGCGGTTCTTTGTACACTGTTGTAGTTGTATGTGTGCTGAAGAACTCTCCTGTGAAAAAGGCATTTGTTTGGATTACAGTGACCGCTAGACTGGAAATTTGTCAGGCAATCATGTGACCTGATGTGAAAAGCTGAGCCAAAAATCTTTTCCTCTCATTCCGGTGCCCAGTACTGGCAATAATTTCAAGCAGTCCCAGCATGAAAACTAGGGGAAGAAGTCCCCCAAAAAATCTTCAGCCTTCTGTTTTATGTGAACATCCTGAAGAATTTCACAGAGAAACCACATCCTTGCTGTAATGAGAGGTGTGGTTTCCCTAACGCAGATGTTTACATGAGGCAGTGATCCAAGGGGTTCCACTGTTTGCAAGGCAACAGGGCTTTGTTTGGTTACACGTGATGAATTTTCTACTTGTTTGTGCTGGCAGAGGCTGCCCCATTCAACCATGTTATTCCTGTTTTCTTCCCCTGTCATGAAGAGAAAATTAAATGTAATATTTCACCATTTACCAGCTGGGATTTTCAGAACCTGGTGGTTATTTAACTTCACTGAGGATGTAGTTAATGCTGAGACAGTGACAAGTAAGGGTTCAGAAACACTTCACAGACCAGCTGTTGTTTTATCACCATGCTGAGTCTGGTCCAGGCAACCACTACACCCTTCTTGCATTACATCTTGTTAATAGCTTCACACCAGGAGGGAGAGCAGTCATCTCGTCCATCCCTCCCTGTGTACCCTGGTCAGAAGCCTACTAGGGAAAGCCTGTTCTCAGAGGAAGATAGTACTAGAAGATTTGCTTAGGTCACCAGCTCCAGTGCCATCATAGTACAGGCAACTACAACATGCATCTCCTTTTATAGCACCTTACCAAGACGCATTATTGGTATCCCAACATAGCCTGTGATTCTGTTGCAGAAATGCAGTTCTTCAATGGTAAGAAATGTTCTGCTAATTTTCTCTAAACTGATCTAGAACAAATTTTAATAATTTTAGTGACAGTGCTGTTGTGCAGCTGAAATGCCTTTTCTTTTTGCATGCATTTCCAATGCATGTGTGGGTAACAACTACATCCATTCAGAACCTTTGCTGAATTAGAAAAATGTTTAAGTTTCCATTTATGTAGTGGTCCCTCCATTTCTCTCATCTTTACAGTAATCTTTCTTGTGCGTCTATAACCAAAATTTTATCTAAAGATGGTTCACAGGAAGACCACTTGTATCTCAAAGAATGGACTGAAACTGTTGCTTGTCAAGGCTATTTTTAAGAATTCACTGTCACTGCAGTAGGTATTCAAGACTGATTCCCAACACAAAGCCTGTAAGATATTTTCTTGTATTGTCTGATCAAGGAAAGACACAAACCTTCATTTCTAACAGTCCATTTGAATAGTTTAGCCATTAACATATTTAGAAGTGAGTTACTAGGAGATGTTTTTCTGGCTTCCTTTTATCTATCGTAGTTGAGTAACTCAGAATGTCCTCAAGTGTGCAGTATGAGTTACAGTACCTAATATTATTTAAGGTAGGCTTGTACTGAGTTTTGCTTGGAAATGGGAAAAAAAAAGCTTTCTCTGATTTCTTCTTTCTAGGAGAAGTCCAAAAGTATTCCAGATGATGTTGCTAAGGACATGACAGGTGTTCAAACCCAGCTCCGGAACCATGTGGCCTTGGAGCACGAGCTCTCTGGGAATGAGCAGCAGGTAATGACAGTCATTTGTGGTCTTCATTGTGTAGCCAAAGTTCAAATTTCCAAGATAAGCATAATAATAATTTGGTATTGTGAACCAAATTTTTACTGTCTCTCACAGAAAGCCTGGATTTTCCTTCATTTTCTGGGTTTTTTTATATAGTCAAAGTCTGATGCCAGTTATAAAGTAGGTAATTAAAACTTTTCAAATAAGGCACATACTGTAATAACTACTGACTATTGAAGTGATTCACAGGTATATTTTTGATCATGGTTTGAAATGTAGCATTATTTCCAGGCTTTGTGATATGCTTATTGTCTTTTTCAAAGTGTTCCAAGAGATTAAAAGGAAAAATCCAGAGTCTGTTTTATGTGCAGAGAAAATTAATATTGGTACAAATTGGACTGTGAGAAAAAAGGATGAGGCTCACAATACAAATATGTAAAAATTATAGCTTATGAGAACAGGTACCTTGTATATGGGAGACTTGATTGCCTTCAACAAACCATTAAAACTAGTATTTTTCACTCTTTCATTTAATATGTGTAATAGTATACAATAATATATACAGTGTAAAATACAGCATGTGTTATAATGAGATTACTGAACTTATTCCAGTACTAATTATCAGTGGCCTCAAATATTTTGGCTTTGGGGCAGTAACATTAGAATTGGTCCCATCAGCTTCTCATTACTTTTAAGGGTAAAAAAACATGAGACATGCAGGAAGAGAATGTAGCCACAGTTAAGCTATATGGTCAGTGAGGAAAAGAAAAGGATTAGTTGGCTATTACTTGAATTATAATAGCAATTATAATACTACTTTCATTATTCATATAATAAATGATATAGTAAAAAAGGGAAATCAAAATCTGCCTCTGAAAAATCACTGTTGTGATAAGCCTTGGCAGACACTGGATGTCACTATTACTCCATAGAACAGACATTATAGAAATTTTTGTTTAATAAGAGAAAAGCTAAGTTAGAAAAAGTTGCTTGAATTGTATTTTCATGTACAGGAAGGACAGCCCTTATCAGAATTTTTCTAATAATAGCAGGATCTCCACGATGCTCTCCTTCTTACTCTCTGCTTTCACCCCCTGTGTACAGCTGCAGGAGTTGATCCACTCTGCAGATCACATGCTGCCCCATTGCTCCAAGAAGCAGGTGGAAGACCTGAAGGCAAAGCAGCAGGCAATAGTGACCAGCTGGAAGGCCCTGAAGTCCAAAGTGGAGCAGCGCAGGACACTCCTGGAGCAAGCCTACAAGCTTTATGACTTTCAGGCACATGTAAGCACCTCTGCCCTTTGTCCCTCACTGCTTAGGGAAGGCTGCCTGCAGTGGGTGTGAATCAGAGGTGAACTTCCAAGCTGGAAAAGGCTGCAAGCACTCTCTGTCTTATCAATCAAGCATTTAGTGCTCATAGATATTTAGAAAGGAGTTAGAGGATAAGGATCTTTTTTATAGGATAAGGATTTTTTTTACTTTCTGTAAGAATAGAAGCTTCCATCCAGAGGTGTTAGGAATAACTGTCAGCTGCCAGAAGCAGTCACTGCTTTGCAGGAGTAATAGTAATCTTTTCAAAAACTTTGCAATTTCCACTGAGTAAAAGTGACACAAAGAGATGTTACTCTCCCATTTATAGTGCATAAAAGTTTGTTCTCTCTCTCAGGACATACAATAACCCTTGGTTAACTTACCTTATTGAATGTTTCAAATACAACTCGATTTTTGCACTAACCTCTCAAGCAGCTCAAACAGTGACATGGATATATCAGCATAGCATCATGATCAGCAATGCACAGTAGCTTTGTCTCCAAAGAACTCAGCAGATCTCTGAGCTGTGATTTGCCATGGCATACTTTGCAAATGTCAGTAGCCTCAGTGAAGGCACTTGAGCTACACCACTGCAGATCAGTAGATTATTGCTGCAAGCACTGCAGGTGCTAAACCAGCAAGAGTATCCTCTTATATCATGAAGGGAGTTGCTAATGTAGATTTCAAGAATGCCTTTACATCCTTTTATTCTTGAACTAACTAGTGTGTAACTAACTATTGTGTCAATTCAAGATACTTCTGGTAGTTCACATTCTGCTTCAATTTTTAATGGGAAGCAAGGAGTGTCCAGAGTATGTTCACCTGGAAAAAACTTGCTACAAGCTTGTCTTAGGGTTGTGATCTGGAATGAAGACCACAAAAGAGTGTACACGATACTTTTTCTTTTAGCATGAGAGGCATTGCACATTCAATTAACCCACTTTAATTCTTTTTATAAGTGTTTAAATCAGCATTACCTGTCATATTTTATAAAAAGAAATATTATACAGAGATAAAGGATGCTTATGGCAGTTTGGGGTTTTTGAGGGTTTTCTTGGTTTTTTTTTTGTTTTGTTTTGTTTTGTTTTGTTTTTTTTTTACTGTTACATGTACCATTATCATGTGCAGAACCATCGATGGGGAAATTTAGTGTGATTCTACTGATGTAGGGGAAAAGTTCATTTGCCCACTATCTCTCTAGCAGTATCTAGGATTGACAGGAAGAACAAGGCAAACTTTTAGAATGCATTCTTTTATCCTATATTGCATTCTTGAAGTCTTTAGCCTGGAGGCATTTTCATCGGGAGGTGGATCTTGGTGGATTTGATCATTAAAATGTAGTCACTCAGAGTTCACCTCTTTATTGATTTACTTCTTAGCTTACATCATAAATTCAGTTTTTGACTTCAGATAAAAAATGCTAAGTTGTCCCCATCCTGTGGGAGTGTTCTAATTTTTATTGCTAGAATGATGCAAAACACCTTTGGTTTGAATTTTGTCTGAAATGTGTGATGCATCCTGTGATCCGAATGGCAAATCTGTAGCTCTTGTCTTGCTCTGCCAGTGATCTTGTCTTTGATCTCCATTACTCTTGACAGCATAAAACAAAATGACAAAATCATGTGACCATATTCTCAGTGATGTGTCTAGACAGGACTATGCCTCAGGCAACCCCCTGTCTCTTTGATGTCAGGCCGATGGCAAAAAGTATTCCCAATCCTATCAATTTTCACCTCATTTCCTGACAATAATTCCTGAAGAAGTGAAGAGCTGGTTCTGCAATTTGGTAAGCCTGTCTTCCTGCCCAGATGGTACAAGGCAGGATCATGCAGCCTTGGCTAACAACTGTAAGAATTTCAGAAACTCTATAGTAGGTTAGAGCAGCTTTGCTCTAACCCAAACTGTTGGATGCAAAGAGGCAACTTTGCTACCTTTCCTCTTTCAGCTGTGCCAAGAGGTGCACAAATTTAATGTTAGTCACAGCTGCTCAGAGTGCTTTTTCCATTATATAGTTAATATGCAGTCCACAGCACTTTTTCATTTAAAAATTATGCACAGATTAAGTGAAACAAACAAACAAAAAACTCAATTTCCATAAAAAGAGAATTCTGCACAATCATCTAGTGTATCTCCTTACTCCCCATCGAGTACGATTTTAATGTGATTAAATAGCGGAGCTGAGCCTAGCTGACAGCACACTGCACAGCAGAGGGCTTCACTTCTTCCATGGAACTTTGTCAAGGAACATGAGGATAGACACAGACTCAAAATATTTCTGAATTATCTGAGGCTTTTATTCTAAAGTTTGTGCTAGGATCTGCACAATCAGAGTCAGGCTCTGCTTAGGAGTTTCCTGCAGACTGATGCCTACTCTATCCTTAAATATTGCTGGCAGTGGTAGTCCAGTAACCTCTTACTGGCTCTTGACTTGTTCCTTTGCATTATATATCCTGAGGCTTATGGATTTTTTCGTAATACTTAGCTCAAAATCTCATGGAGTTTTAGACATTTGCATTGCCAAGTGTAATGTCAGTGTCTACAGTGACATGCAGTTGTGTGAATGAATTAATTCTACAATTGGAAATTATGCCAACACGTGTGCACTACCATGGGCCCCTTTAAAAGGACCACAGTCTTTTGGTTGTTAATGAACACATTTAGTAGCTGTGTTCAGTGGCTTTAAAAAAGCAGTGTCTTGGCTTTAAAGCCTAAAGTCAGGACCCTAGATTGGCCAGTTTCAATTTTGTGGCGCTTTTCTGAATTTTTTTTCCTGGCTGTCTTCACAAGATTTTTATAATATGAACAAAAATCTATGGGTAGAATGGAGCAGCCAAGAATCTATTTCCATTACATAGTTTCCTTCAGTGAAAAAGCCAGTGACCATTTAAAAGAGAAACTAAAAAAATCAATTTTCTGCAATAAAAGAGAATTTTTCTTAAGCATTTACTATAAGTAATAGTATTTTAAAATACATTTTATAAACCTGAAAGACTATTTACTGCCTAAAAATTTAATCAACTAATCCAGACACAGTTAAACTAAAAGAAATTTTAATCATCATATATAATCCCTTGTATATCACTCGCAGTCCTAGTTTTTACCAACTGACACACAAGAGCAAAGCTCCTACTGCAGATTCAAATAAGATGCCTAAAGTAAGAAACTGTTGAAGATATAGAATCAAATGAAGAAAAAGACATACAGAGAGCCTCAAATTACTTTTACTTGCACAGTTTTCCTCAATCACAGTAAAAAAATAAACCTCAGGGATTGGTTTTAGAATTTTCATGCTCATAATTGTTTCAAACATTTAAAGTTATTGCAAATGTATTTATCGGTTCATCAGATTTTGAAAGTAAACTAGCATGACATACTTGTTCCTCCCAATCTCAGTCCTGTAGTTCCACAAACCAAGAGCTGAATCTGTTTATGTGATATGCTTTTGCAATTTCTCCTGACCTGTTATTTAGCCTTTTCCCACTTCTATTAGAGTGCATTTGTTTTTCACCTGAACATTCTCACTCTTGTTTTAGAATATGTGCATAACCTAATTTTCAAATAGACTTGTATTAGCCAAAGTTTTCACAAAAATGTAGGATGATACTGGTTTATCCTTTATGAGGGAATAACATCAGAAAATACTTTAATAAAGATGGATTAAAGGGCAATAAATGATATCATGCTGTCACTGATGTGATATGACAGTTTGATTATGATATTAAAAACCATGTAACACAGTATATAGGAATTCCTGCAGTTGTGTTATCCATCCTCATAAAATTCATAGAAATACTGCAAGCACTGATGAAATATTTTATTTATCTATGACTTTATTACCTATTATTCACCTAAAGTTGAAGAGTCAGCCTAAGATTTTCCTGCCTGCTAAGCTAAGCTTGAGCCCTAACCTGAATTTTCATATTTTCTTGGGTTCCAGGTGTGGGACTATTTCTTATGGACAGCAGAAATAATAAGGGAAATGAGAGCCAAGGAGTCTATTCGGGACATATCTACCAGCAGCCGGAGACTCACCCAGCATCAACAGCTACTGGCAGAGATTGAAGCACGAGAAGAGAAGTACAGTCATGTTGTACAGCTAGGACAGTCCCTCTTGCAAGATGAGGAAATGCCATCAAAAGAGGTAATTGAAACTCCTCTGAGCTCAGTCATACATATTCAGCACTGGACCCCAACGTAACTATGATTCTGCATTGTATCACACTGTGAGATACGTGTGTACGCTCACTTGTCCCTGTGTGTGACCTACCTACATCTGCCCCAGTATGTTACCTGTCTTGGGCATAAAAACATCTGTTCCATGTCTAACTTCAGCAGCAGATGTGTGGAGGCATCTCCTGAAGGTCCCCTGCAGCAAAGCTGGATTTTTTCAAGAAGTTCACCGTGTTCTGAGCCACGGAGTCAATTCGACCAACTACCCAAACTGGATTTTCACACAAATGCTACACTTTGTATTATAGTGGTATACCCACACTAGGACAGCCTGGACAAAATCCTGTCAGCCAAAGAATGAAAACACTCAAACATATGAGAGAGTTTAAAGATTGATTGAAACATTTTCTGTAGAAAAAAATTGCACTAGTAAATATACACGAGTAAAATATACTCCCTGGAAACGAAAGATTTAAATCAAAATGTCAGTTTACTCAAGACAAATAGCTTCTAAGATTCTCACAGCATTTATTTCTTTTCCAGTACCTACCAGCTCATTTCTCCCCTGATAATTCATTAACATATCTCTTGAATACCTTCAGAAAAATGCAGCGTTTGTGCAAATTACTCTCCCATCTCACCAAGCTATTTCCTGAAAATCTGCTGAATATTGCACTGTATGACTATGGTAGCTAGCATTCTTGCTGACTTTAAAGTCCTTTAGTCCTTTACCTGTAGAAAAAGGCAGGGAAAAAAAATCATTCATAGACGGCCTGTGTATATACAATGCTTGACAGCTGAAGTTGTATGAAGTCTAACCTTGTGACATGAATTCACTGACTAGAAGAATATGCTATGTTGATAATATATATTTTAATACCTGTCACAGAAAAGTTTGAATTGCTATAATAGCACTCTTAATGCTTAAAGATAATGAAGAATTAGGATCTGATTCTAGAAGTCATGCTTGAGAAACAGTTACCTTTGTTTGCTCTTTGTTTGGACTGCTATATATGCTCTTAAGAGACACTCCTCCATTGCAGAAATGAGGCACCTCTGATTATCTCTCTGCCCAAACAGTAGTGCTAGAACTTGTTCTACTTTTTTTTTTCTCTTTAGTAATTTTGTTATGATTTGAAGGGATTATCCACTCCACTTAATCCTCTCTTCTGTCAATTTACCTGGATCATGGGATGTAAAGACCAACAGAAGTTTTTAATTGGAATTTTTTTCAGATTCAGCAGAAGCTACAGGCTTTGTCGGAAGAGAAGAAAAATGTATACAATGCATGGAGACAGAAGAAGGAGTGGCTGGAGAAAATACACCAAGAACAAATGTTCTACAAGGATTGGGATCACCTTGATATGCTCCTGAACTCACAGGAGGTGAGCAAATTATAAACTTGAAATAAGGAGTTAAAACTCTTCTAGCATGTAAACTCTTTCAAACTAAAAAGGCCACTAGTGTTCACCTACAGCTTGAAAACCTTGTGCCTGTGTACAGACAAGGTAGTCTCTTTTATTGGTATTTTTTGTGTTGTAGTATCACTTGGAGGCTGTAGCAATGTGCAAGAAGCTCTCCTTTCTCATGGGGCTTAGGTGTGGAACAGAAACAAGTAGATGATCCTTACCTGAAAGATAATTCACTGCAAATATACCTAAGAGGGAACATAATAGCATCACAACAGAAGAGGGAGACAAGAGTCCAATATTAGTCCACTTTACAAACAGATGTCAGCTTGCCAGCTGCTTAACCACAGACAAATTTGGTAGGATTCAAAGAGAAAGGAAATTGTAAAGACGGTTTGAAGGGATTTTACTTTGCAGGTGTTGCCAGAATTCTCACTTCAGGCTGAGAGTTATGCTGGGAAAATGCAACTAGTGGAAAATGGATGTCAGCAGTGTAAGTTAATACAGGAAAGTGAATTGACTTCTCAGTTCTGCGAGGTCATTGATAGGAGTGTGTAGAACAACAGTGAAAGAATTTTTAAGGAGTATTAACTTCTGTTTGATGTAGTTGAGGAAAACGAGCTAGTGAAAAAGGCCCTGTCATGAAAAAAACAGGGCAGATATAATCAATGCAAAGAGACATAAGGATGTTCTTATTATCAGCATTTTGCAGCTCTTGAAATAGATTTTTTTTTCACCATTATTGAATTATATTTTGTCTTTCTTGCACTTTCTTTGATTCATGTAACTATTTCAAAAGGTTCCATTTCAAGGTCTGGCATTTGCTATTACAAAACTGAGTGCAGTCACTCTGAAAATTCATGAATTGATATATTGCTGCAATTGTGCTGAGACTTGGCATACAAACCACATCAATGAGTTGCAGGTTGCCAAACTGAAGGATTGGTGCATTGCTGGAGGAGGTTGCACCTCTGGGTCATTTTTCATTAAGGAAAAATAACTCTTAATTCTCCAAGACTGCTGAGAGCAAAATATAATGGCTCTCATTTTGCACTGAGCTCTGTTTTCCACCAGTGCTTTGCCACTGGCACTAAATCTTTTTGGAAACTGACTCTGAGCTGTGCCATGCAGTGATACTTAACCCTTTGTAGCATGTAGGTCTGGAGCTTTCTGCTAGTCCTTCCTTGAAGGAAATGCATGTCTGTATAATTGGTTATTTTGGTGTGACCTGCATTCTGGATTTTGTGACATGAAGCAGAGAGTTTCACCTAGATGTAAAATATTACACAGTTCTGCCCACTATTTTTTGCTTAAATAGCAAATGACATGATTTGCATTATATCTATCTCAATTCCCTACCAAGCAGCAGTACATCATTGTTAAGCTCCTGCATAGGAGCTTATCAGGGAAAATGTAAACACTACAAAAGTTTGGCCACTGTATTTTTTCTCTTTTCATTAAATGGATGTCAGCCAACACACAGAAGCACTATCACTACAGCATCTGTTTTACTCTGTGTAATGTGGGGGTAAATGTGTGGGAAGCTACTGTAGGTAGGTGACTTTTTTGTCCCTCAGTTGCAAGTCCTGGTTGCAAACGTCTGTATTGCTTATACGAGAAAGAGTAATGCACATGGCATTTCTGGTAAGTCCCCAGCACTTTTTCTACAGATAAGTGGCACTTCATATTACTTCTTTGTTCAGATGAATTTGCCATTGCCATAGGCTGTGATGTAGACTGCCACAAAAGGGCTGGGTGTTCATCAGAAGGTAAGTACATTCTCCTGGTGGGATCAGAAACCAGAAGTTTCTTCAGCCAAAGCAAAGCGTGAGAACGAAGATTGTGACCTTGAGGACCATGAAGAGCAGTTTTTCCCATAGTAGCCTCTCTATGAACTTCCAAGGAGTCTGGTACTCAGTTTTCCTCACTGACACTAAGCATCCAGAAGGTGGAACAGTAAAATGTGGATACCTGGTTGTCCCTTCAAATGGCTCTTCACACAGACCACGCTTTACAGTCAAACTGTCTTTTGCAGCTGCTGCCATCTGCCATGTAGATCAGAATAAACAATTTGACAGTGGAATGATGTTCTTCAGTCACTACTTGTATTTCAGTTTTCTGCAGTTGAAGAACTCTTGAAAGAGAAATCTATTCCTTTCGGATTGAACTCTGTTACTACTATATAGAGTTAAAATGTGGCTGCATAGTGGTACAGACAAGTAGGATGATAGGAAAGCAGTTTTTTTCAAACATGTTTAAAAAAAAAAACTCAGCCAGAACATCAGCTGAAGACTCTCAAACCATTTTCCCAATGGAAATTTCATCATTTGCGGCTTTCAGAAAGGACAAAAGGAAACATACATTCAAAAAGGATTCCTCTCAGGCAAACAAATAGAAGCAATCTCTCCACCCTTTGTGTTTCTTCTGACTTTTGTGTTTGAGTCAAATCTCAGTTGCGTGCATTTCACTTCTTATGTCTGCAAAATGTCTGTGTAAGGAAGCATGCCATAATTTTTCAGTCCTATTTTGGCTGTACTTCATATACCATAGACCAGAAGAAAGTAACAGAGGAGTATTTTAAACTAAGAACTACTACTAAGAATTGCTCTTTCATTCACTCTCTGTGCCACTGTGACAGGTTTGACTTTAAGCCAGCATCTTATATTACATCCAAGTTACTTAAGCCTTCAAAGGATTTCTGCAGAATATCATCTACCATTGTTCTGTGCTAAGGAAAATAGAGCACATGTGAAGAAAATTAGGCAAAAAAATTTTTTTTTTTGGTAATTCAGTTGTGCCATCAAATGGAACTTCTCTAGGAATCTCTTGTAAGAGCTGCAAACTGAGATCTAGTCATGCAGAGTGCAGACAATTAACAGCTGAAAAAGGGAAAGAAGGAAAAAAGATATTTTTGCTTTGAGCAGAAACTGCGTCCAATACTCTCTACTCTGTTCTGATCTTTTCACAGCAGCAGATCCACTGCTCAGGTTAGCTGCTTTTCTTTTTTTCACAGATGAAATAACAGCAAGTTTGCAGGCTGTCTCTGGCAGGCACTTTTGGCTCCCTCCTACTCTGTCTGCAGTCTCACTGTCAGAACACTCAGGGAGCAGAGCCGTATGGTCTGTAATTTATCTTTCAGCCCATTTCAGCCCATCCCACACTCATATCGCTTTGCAGACGTGACAAGTGGTGGTAGCAGTTTTAGAAGAGCTGAGATTTTTTATTTTGAATGTGGATTTTTTTTGTTCGCATTTTTCTTCCTGGAGAATGTTTATTCATCTCTCATTCCTTTGCTTCAGAAGAAGAATGGAAATTTCCAATGCCAAAGGAAAAAGGATTAGGACTTGATTTTAAGCACAGGGGGAAAGGCAAGCTCTGAGGCTTTGAATTTTGCATCATTTAAGACTAAGCTTCAGAATGTCATACAGGGACCATCGCTGCAAACCTTCATCTGCAACCTACATCTCCACTGTGGAAGTGCTGCTGTCTTCCTGTAGAACAACCCCACCTCCTGCTTTTGAATCTGGTGTGCAGGACAGGTCTTTTCAAAAGATGCCAGTGCCAGCTTGGCATCCTCCCACTGGTCAATCAGTTGCCAAGCTTGCTCCAGGAAATGCCATCTCACCACCCAGCAGTGTGTCTTACTGTTCAAGGCTAGATGTCATCCTGGCACACACAGACCAGAGGAAAGGTTTTGGGAGTGCTAGCCCCCAAAGTGTCAGTCCTGCTGATGAGACATCCACGTGTTCCAGTGCTTGCAAGGATCCTTGGGACCATGGATATGAGAGGTCTGGCACTCAGTCAACATCTGCATCTTACAAGCAATATTCAAAAAGAGAAAAAAGTGTTCATCATATTTCCCCTGGAAAAAGTGATCCCTTGAAGCTTGCTCTATCTTTGCCCTCAGGTGTTCTTTCCTGCAAAGCTCCGTCAAGCTGGACATCACGCCTAAATGTTGATCTCTCTGCTATTCCAGCTGCTTCTATGCTCCACAGAAAAAATCTGCCTGCATCTCTGGAAACTTGTGATTCACTGCCACGCCAACAAGGCTGTAGCCAGTGCAATGTCCAAATGTCAGACCTCCACACTTCAATGAAGCTTCACATTTCAACGTGCAGCTTGATGATAAAGCCTTTTCGAGCAGGTTCCCATGGAAGCAGTCACACTCATTCAAGTCTTCTCATGCCACAGTTAGAGAAGGTGCCTGAAACTCCCTCTGGTCTTCCAACACGATCCCAGAAACCAAAACAAGGTTTCACTTCAGGTGGGTTGCCAGCTCTTCAGATCACAAGATTTCATGTGACTTCCTCCAAGTATCCTGGCCTTCCCCAGCAGACTTTATCCAGAGACATATGGCTGTCCCCAGCTGTGCTGACTGGAAGAGGAAATTCAGCTAGTGGGAATGAGATCGTGAGCAAGGATTTAAGCCCAGAGCTGATTGTCTTTCAGAATTACCCCTCATCTAGGCCAGAGTTTAGAAAGACTCCATGTGATGGTCTAACACCTGCTCACCACAAGGTTTCCAAAATCACCTTGATACTTGCCACTCCTTGGACTGCTATGCCTATCCAGGTGGTAAGAGAATTTAGAAGAAACCCAAATCCAGCAATCTTTATCAAGACACATGATTCAGATAGAGCTGGTCCACACTTTCACCCTGTGGAGATTGGGCCTGGCCTCTCTCTATCAATAAACCCTGCTTGCTGCTCAGGATTGCTTTCCAGCCACTGGACAAGATCTGGTTTGAGGCCTTCCCAAGAAACATGCGCTGTAAAACATGTATGCCCTGACAACCTTGTGACAAACATACCAGCTCACACCACAGCTTCAACTCACAGAAGCACAGCACGTCCAGGGTGTTCATCTATCGCCGTCAACATTGCATCCTTTGGAACTGGGAGGAGAGTGGTGAAGATTTGCATTCCGTTCTAGGAACATTTGCAAACAGAAGATCTAAGTTCTGTTTAACCAAGCCGTATGAATTTATTTTGGTATGCATCCATGCCATGTTCCAGCTCCCTAGAGATGACTTGCAAGACAATGACAAAGCTACTTGTGTTCTGCTGTCACCAAGGCTGCAGCTACAGCTTGATCCATGTGGAGTGAAGAGAAGGACTCTGCTCTAATCGAGCTCTTAACAAGAGTTTCATTTTAACCATTAGAGTGCTGTTGTTAACAGTATGCAACTGTTTACAGACTTTGCATGATTGGGCCATAGTGATCAGCACTTTGAAGATTCAAGTCTTTAGAGCCAAAAGCTGGTTTTCTTCTCTGCTAGGTTGGACTTGATGATCTCAAAGGTCTTTTCCAACCCAATCAATTCTGTGATTCTGTAGTCAGTCTGGGACCTGGAAAAAATCCTCAGTGTAGTTTTTTTCTTAGTTCTTTTCTGTTTCACTGTTTTAATTTCCTTATTTGTCA